>NC_136434.1:104357961-105625461 GCF_052849685.1 Lactuca virosa
TAGTATCTGCTTCCTGCTTTATAACTTGTATCTGCTTCCTGCTTTATTGCTATCATTTGCTTTTTACTTTATTGCTAGTATATGCTTTCTGCTTTACACTTTATTGCTGGTATTTGCTTTCTACTTTATTGGTAGTACCTGCTTGCTTTATTGCGAATATCCGCTCTCTGCTTTATTGCTAGTATCTGCTTTCTGCTTTATATTTGGTATCTGCTTTCTGCTTTATTGCTGGTATCTGCTTTTTGCTTTATTGGTAGTACTTGCTTCCTGCTTTATTGAATGTATCTGCTTCCTACTTTATTGGTAGTATATGCTTTCTGCTTTATTGCTGGTATTTGCTTTCTACTTTATTGCTGGTACCTGCTTTCTGCTTTATTGCTGGTATCTGCTTACACTAATACGGTGTCATATGATCAATTTTTGTAGATGGGAAAAGTTTCAAAAGCATTGGAGGTGAGTGAAACAATGAAATGGAACGGGATAAAGCATAACATGAAGACATATTCAATGTTGATTAACGGATTCATAAAGCTAAAAGACTGGGCTAACGCATTTGCAATATTTGAAGATGTTATAAAAGACGGATTAAAGCCAGATGTTGTGCTTTACAACAACATCATCACAGCATTTTGTGGCATGGGAAACATGGATCGTGCAATTACTACAGTTTCAGAGATGCAAAAAGTAAGACACAAACCAACTTCACGCACATTTATGCCAATCATCCATGGCTATGCAAGAGCAGGAGAAGCCATAAAAGCTATTCAAGTCTTTGATATGATGAGAATGACTGGCTGCATTCCAACTGTCCACACTTACAATGCCCTAATCCTTGGTCTTGTTGAAAAACGCCTGGTATGTCTATTTTTATATATATATTTTTAACTTGTGAAAAAGTTGATAGATTTTTTTATTTTTATTTTTACAGATGGAAAGGGCTGTAAAAATATTAGATGAAATGTTGGTGGCTGGGATTACACCTAATGAACATACATATACAACAATCATGCATGGATATGCATCATTAGGTGACACTGGAAAAGCATTTGAGTATTTCTCTATACTTAAAAATGAAGGATTGGATGTTGATGTGTTCACATATGAGGCTTTACTTAAAGCTTGTTGTAAAGCTGGAAGGATGCAAAGTGCTTTAGCAGTTACTAAAGAAATGCATTCCCGAAAAATCCCAAGAAATACTTTTGTTTACAACATACTTATAGATGGGTACGATTTTTAAAATTATAATAAGATTAGTAAGTGTATTAATTTTATAATATTAGTAAGTACTAATCTTGTTTTTGTTTTTTTAGATGGGCTAGAAGAGGTGATGTTTGGGAAGCAGCTGATTTAATGCAACAAATGAAGCAAGAAGGGGTTCAACCTGATATCCGGACTTACACATCTTTCATCAATGCTTGTTGTAAAGCTGGAGATATGCTTGTATGTCTTTTTCCCAATTTACCCTTTGTACTTTTATTATTTACTAATTATTATTTTGTGGCTAATCTATTGATTATGAATTATGAGTGCAGAGAGCAGGGAAAACAATGAAGGAAATGGAGGCAGCAGGATTAAACCCTAATTTGAAAACCTACACAACCCTAATCCATGGGTGGGCCCGGGCTTCACTTCCTGAAAAAGCTTTAAAATGTTTTGAGGATATGAAATCTGCTGGATTAAAACCTGATGGAGCTGTCTACCATTGTTTAATGACATCATTGTTATCAAGAGCTTCAGTAGCTGAAGACTATATTTACTCGGGAGTTCAACACATTTGTGCTGAAATGGTGGAATCGGGTTTAACGGTTGATATGGGGACAGCTGTCCACTGGGCCCGCTGTTTAAGGAAGATTGAAAGAGGTGGCGGTGATATCACTGAAGCACTTCAGAAGACGTTCCCGCCTGATTGGAACTCTCAGAATATGCTTGATGAAATTTATGGGGTGGAGGTTAGTGATGGTGATGATGATAATGATGATGATGGATTGGTTTATCATGATGATGATGATTCTGATGGAGATTTTGATTGAGTGTATGTATATGTGGTGAATGTTTTTGATGGAATAATGATTTAATGATTTGTATTTTATGCTATGGGAGTTGTACATGTTCTCCATTAGTTTGAGGTGCAGTTGGTAATTTTGTTAAACTGCATACATTAATCACTAACTAGCGGAAAACCCATGCTTTGCATGGGGTGTTTTTTGTGTTTCTTATGTCAAAATGATTAGATTCAGAATCAACATATTGTTGGCTGAAAGTTGAATTTAAACTAGGAGTTTACAAGGTACGTAGGCAAGAACTATTGGAAATTTATTGAATAATTTGAGTTAAAAGTTCGATTTACACAAGGAGTATACAAGGCGAGAAACCTTTCCCTGCATAGCCAAATGTAAAGGAGTTTACAATTGTGACATATCCTTTCCATTTGAATAAGATGTGTTGTAATAAATTAATAATTAAAAGGGCGATTTTAATTCCAAGAGATAATAGCATGCTTTTTGATTTTATATTGAATAATAAATTAATAATAGTATATTACAATCACGAATATATTTTTATTTATATATTTTTAAATAAAAAACAAATTAAAACATAATAAAAGTTTAGTTAAACTGTTTTCTATTAGTTTATGAATATAATTAAGTATTCTTGTTATCTTTTTTCTAATTTGAAATCTTTTCATACTTAAAATTTTAGGAGTCACACCAAAGCTATATATTCTTTTAGGCCAAATTTGTCCCACGTATTAAATGGTTTTTTTTGACAATTGATTTTGACATTTTGGTTAGTTAATAAATACCAAAATCGAATCGGGTTAATTTTAACAATTGATTTCTATTATATTTTATCTTTATTAATTTGTTTTAACATTATACATCCGGGTCGGATCGGAGGGTCCCAAATCAATTCACAATATCTGTAGCATTACCATTTACAACACACAGTTCAATTTTAAGTAATAAGAATTACGGTTTACTGTACTTTACAAGTGCTGCTGCAGATAAGTGCGTCGTTATAGTAGAAAGAGGATAAGTGGTTGAAGGAAAACAGAGTCATACTCATACCCTACTTACCACGGGAGAACGGAGGCTGACGTCGGTATTCACCGGAACAACCACTACTGGCATGTAATTTCCCCGTCATTCACTATCGTCTCAATTTAGTATCTCTCCATATTGGAAATTACGTTTCCGTTTCTAATTTCGTGTAAGAACTTCATCAAGCCATTCAATATTACAGTACAGTTCGTTGTAGGGGTTTTCATGTTCCGAATTTCAGGGTTTACGTCAATGATTAGACTCTGAATCAACATATTGTTGGCTGAAAGTTGAATTTAAACTACGAGTTTACAAGGTACGTAGGCCAGAACTATTGGAAATTTATTGAATAATTTGAGTTAAAAGTTCAATTTACACAAGGAGTATACAAGGCAAGAAACCTTTTCCTGCATAGCCAAATGCAAAGGAGTTTACAATTGTGACATATCCCTTCCATTTAATTTGAATCAGATGTGTTGTAATAAATTAATAATTAAAAAGACGATTTTAATTCCAAGAGGTAATAACATACTTTTTGATTTTATATTGAATAATAAATTAATAATAGTATGTTACAATCACGAATATATTTTTATTTATATATTTTTAAATAAAAAACAATTTAAAACATAATAAAATTTTAGTTAAAATATTTTCTATTAGTTTGTCAAAATAATTAAGTATTATTGTTTTCTTTTTTCTAATTTGAAATCTTTCCGTACTTAAAATTTTAGGAGTCACACCACAGCCATATATTTTTTTAGGCCAAATTTGTCCCACGTATTAAATGGTTTTTTTGACAATTGATTTTTACATTTTGGTTAGTTAATAAATACCAAAATCGAATCGGGTAAATTTTAGCAATTGATTTCTATTATGTTTTATCTTTATTAATTTGTTTTAACATTATACACCAGGGTCGGATCGGAGGGTCCCAAATCAATTCACAATATCTGTAGCATTACCATTTACCACACACAGTTCAATTTTAAGTAATAAGAATTACAATTTACTGTACTTTACAAGTGCTGCTGCAGATAAGTGCGTCGTTCTAGTAGAGAGAGGATAAGTGGTTGAAGGAAAACAGACTGATACTCATACCCTACTTACCACGAGATAACGGAGGCTGACGACGGTATTCACCGGAACAACCGATACTGGCATGTAATTTCCCCGTCATTCAGTGTCACCTTAATTTAGTATCTCTCCATATTGGAGATTATGTTTCCGTTTCTAATTTCGTATAAGAACTTCATCAAGCCATTCGATATTATAGTACAGTTCGTTGTAGGGGTTTTCATGTTCCGAATTTCAGGGTTTAGGGCAATGATTAGACTCTGAATCAACATATTGTTGGCTGAAAGTTGAATTTAAACTAGGAGTTTACAAGGCACGTAGGCCAGAACTATTGGAAATTTATTGAATAATTTGAGTTAAAAGTTCGATTTACACAAGGAGTATACAAGGCGAGAAATCTTTTCCTGCATAGCCAAATGTAAAGGAGTTTACAATTGTGACATATCCCTTCCATTTGAATCAGATGTGTTGTAATAAATTAATAATTAAAAGGACGATTTTAATCCCATGAGGTAATAGCATGCTTTATGATTTTATATTGAATAATAAAGTAATAATAGTATATTACAATCACGAATATATTTTTATTTATATATTTTTAAATAAAAAAAATTAAAACATAATAAAATTTTAGTTAAACTGTTTTCTATTAGTTTGTGAATATAATTAAGTATTCTTGTTATCTTTTTTCTCATTTGAAATCTTTTCATTCTTAAAGTTTTAGGAGTCACACCAAGGCCATATATTTTTTTAGGTCAAATTTGTCCCACGTATTAAATGGTTTTTTTTAACAATTGATTTTGACATTTTGGTTAGTTAATAACTACGAAAATCGAATCGGGTTAATTTTAACAATTGATTTCTATTATGTTTTATCTTTATTAATTTGTTTTAACATTATACATCCGGGTCGGATCGGAGGGTCCCGAATCAATTCACAATATCTGTAGCATTACCATTTACCACACACAGTTCAATTTTAAGTAATAAGAATTACAGTTTACTGTACTTTACAAGTGCTACTGCAGATAAGTGCATCGTTCTAGTAGAGAGAGGATAAGTGGCTGAAGGAAAACAGAGTCATTCTCATACCCTACTTACCACGAGAGAAGGGAGGCTGACGCCGGTATTCACCGGAACAACCACTACTGGCATGTAATTTCCCCGTGATTCACTGTCGCCTCAATTCAGTATCTCTCCATATTGGAAATTACGTTTCCGTTTCTAATTTCGTGTAAGAACTTCATCAAGCCATTCGATATTATAGTACAGTTCGTTGTATCGTTGTAGGGGTTTTCATGTTCCGAATTTCAGGGTTTAGGGCAATGATTAAACTCTGAATCAACATATTGTTGCCTGAAAGTTGAATTTAAACTAGGAGTTTAAAAGGCACGTAGGCCAGAACTATTGGAAATTTATTGGATAATTTGAGTTAAAAGTTCGACTTACACAAGGAGTATACAAGGCGAGAAATCTTTGCCTGCATAGCCAAATGTAAAGGAGTTTACAGTTGTGACATATCCCTTCCATTTGAATCACATGTGTTGTAATAAATTAATAATAAAAAGGACGATTTTAATCCAAAGAGGTAATAGGATGTTTTTTGATTTTTATATTGATTAATAAATTAATAATAGTATATTACAATCACAAATATATTTTTATTTATATATTTTTAAATAAAAGACAAATTAAAACATAATAAAATTTTGGTTAAACTGCTTTCTATTAGTTTGTGAATATAATTAAGTATTCTTGTTATCTTTTTTCTAATTTGAAATCTTTTCATACTTCAAATTTTAGGAGTCACACCAAAGCCATATATTTTTTTAGGCCAAATTTGTCCGACGTATTAAATGGTTTTTTTGACAATTGATTTTGACATTTTGGTTAGTTAATAAATACCAAAATCGAAGCGGGTTAATTTTAACAATTGATTTCTATTATGTTTTATCTTTATTAATTTGTTTTAACATTATACATCCAGGTCGGATCGGAGGGTCCCAAATCAATTTACAATTTCTGTGGCATTACTATTTACCACACACAGTTCAATTTTAAGTAATAAGAATTACAGTTTACTGTACTTTACAAGTGCTGCTGCAGATAAGTGCATCGTTCTAGTAGAGAGAGGATAAGTGGCTGAAGGAAAACATAGTCATTCTCATACCCTACTTACCACGAGAGAATGGAGGCTGACGCCGGTATTCACCGGAACAACCGCTACTGGCATGTAATTTCCCCGTGATTCACTGTCGCCTCAATTCAGTATCTCTCCATATTGGGAATTACGTTTCCGTTTCTAATTTCGTGTAAGACCTTCATCAAGCCATTCGATATTATAGTACAGTTCGTTGTAGGGGTTTTCAAGTTCCGAATTTCAAGGTTTAGGGAAATGATTAGACTCTGAATCAACATATTGTTGGCTGAAAGTTGAATTTAAACTAGGATTTTTCTAGGTACGTTGGCCAGAACTATTGGAAATTTATTGAATAATTTGAGTTAAAAGTTCAATTTACACAAGGAGTATACAAGGCGAGAAACCTTTTCCTGCATAGCCAAATGTAAAGGAGTTTACAATTGTAACATATGTGTTGTAATAAATTAATAATTAAAAGGACGATTTTAATACCAATAGGTAATAGCATGCTTTTTAATTTTATATTGAATAATAAATTAATAATTGTATATTACAATCAGGAATATATTTTTATTTATATACTTTTAAATAAAAAACAAATTAAAACATAATAAAATTTTAGTTAAACTGTTTTCTATTAGTTTGTGAATATAATTAAGTATTCTTGTTATCTTTTTTCTAATTTGAAATCTTTTCATACTTAAAATTTTAGGAGTCACACCAAAGCCATATATTTTTTTAGGCCAAATTTGTCCCACGTATTAAATGATTTTTTTAACAATTGATTTTGACATTTTGGTTAGTTAATAAATACCAAAATCGAATCGGGTTCATTTTAACAATTGATTTCTATTATGTTTTATCTTTATTAATCTGTTTTAACATTATACATCCGGGTCGGATCGGAGGGTCCCAAATCAATTCACAATATCTGTAGCATTACCATTTACCACACACAGTTCAATTTTAAGTAATAAGAATTACAGTTTACTGTACTTTACAAGTGCTGCTGCAGATAAGTGCATCGTTCTAGTAGAGAGAGGATAAGTGGCTGAAGGAAAACAGAGTCATACTCATACCCTACTTACCACGAGAGAACGGAGGCTGACGTCGTTATTCACCGGAACAATCGCTATTGGCATGTAATTTCCCCGTCATTCACTGTCGCCTCAATTCAGTATCTCTCCATATTTTAAATTACGTTTCCGCTTCTAATTTTGTGTAAGAACTTCATCAAGCCATTCGATATTATAGTACAGTTTGTTGTATCGGTTTAGGGGTTTTCATGTTCCGAATTTCAGGGTTTAGGGCAATGATTAAACTCTGAATCAACATATTGTTGCCTGAAAGTTGAATTAAACTAGGAGTTTAAAAGGCACGCAGGCCAGAACTATTGGAAATTTATTGAATAATTTGAGTTAAAAGTTCGATTTACACAAGGAGTATACAAGGCGAGAAACCTTTTCCTGCATAACCAAATGTAAAGGAGTTTACAGTTGTGACATATCCCTTTCATTTGAATCACATGTGTTGTAATAAATTAATAATAAAAAGGACGATTTTAATCCCAAGAGGTAATAGCATGCTTTTTGATTTTATATTGAATAATAAATTAATAATAGTATATTACAATCACGAATATATTTTTATTTATATACTTTTAAATAAAAAACAAATTAAAACATAATAAAATTTTGGTTAAACTGTTTTCTATTAGTTTGTGAATATAATTAAGTATTCTTGTTATCTTTTTTCTAATTTGAAATCTTTTCATACTTAAAATTTTAGGAGTCACACCAAAGCTATATATTTTTTAGGCCAAATTTGTCCCACGTATTAAATGGTTTTTTTGACAATTGATTTTGACATTTTGGTTAGTTAATAAATACCAAAATCGAATCGGGTAAATTTTAGCAATTGATTTCTATTATGTTTTATCTTTATTAATTTGTTTTAACATTATACATCTGGGTCGGATCGGAGGGTCCCAAATCAATTCACAATATCTGTGGCATTACCATTTACCACACACAGTTCAATTTTAAGTAATAAGAATTATAGTTTACTGTACTTTACAAGTGCTGCTGCAGATAAGTGCATCGTTCTAGTAGACAGAGGATAAGTGGCCGAAGGAAAGCTCACGCTGGTATTCACCGGAACAACCGCTACTGGCATGTAATTTCCCCGTGATTCACTGTCGCCTCAATTCAGTATCTCTCCATAATGGGAATTACGTTTCCGTTTCTAATTTCGTGTAAGAACTTCATCAAGCCATTCGATATTATAGTACAGTTCGTTGTAGGGGTTTTCGTGTTCCGAATTTCAGGGTTTAGGGCAATGATTAGACTCTGAATCAACATATTGTTGGCTGAAAGTTGAATTTAAACTAGGAGTTTACAAGGTACGTAGGCGAGAACTATTGGAAGTTTATTGAATAATTTGAGTTAAAAGTTCGATTTACACAAGGAGTATACAAGGGTTGAAACCTTTTCCTGCATAGCCAAATGTAAAGGAGTTTACAATTGTGACATATCCCTTCCATTTAAATCAGATGTGTTGTAATAATTTAATAATTAAAAGGACGATTTTAATTCCAAGAGGTAATAGCATGCTTTTTGATTTTATATTGAATAATAAATTAATAATAGTATATATTACAATCACGAATATATTTTTATTGATATATTTTTAAGTAAAAAACAAATTAAAACATAATAAAATTTTAGTTAAACTGTTTTCTATTAGTTTGTGAATATAATTAAGTATTCTTGTTATCTTTTTTCTAATTTGAAATCTTTTCATACTTCAAATTTTAGGAGTCACACCAAAGCCATATATTTTTTAGGCCTAATTTGTCCCACGTATTAAATGGTTTTTTTGACAATTGATTTTGACATTTTGGTTAGTTAATAAATACCAAAATCGAATCGGATTAATTTTAACAATTGATTTCTATTATGTTTTATCTTTATTAATTTGTTTTAACGTTATACATCCGGGTCGGATCGGAGGCTCCAAAATCAATTCACAATATCTGTGGCATTACCATTTACCACACACAGTTCAATTTTAAGTAATAAGAATTACGGTTTACTGTACTTTACAAGTGCTGCTGCAGATAAGTGCATCGTACTAGTAGAGAGAGGATAAGTGGCTGAAGGAAAACAGAATCATACTCATACCCTACTTACCACGAGGGAACGGAGGCTGACGCCAGTATTCACCGGAACATCCGCTACTGGCATGTAATTTCCCCGTCATTCACTGTCGCCTCAATTCAGTATCTCTCCATATTGGAAATTACGTTTCCGTTTCTAATTTCTTGTAAGAACTTCATCAAGCAATTCGATATTTTAGTACGGTTCGTGTTAGGGGTTTTCATGTTCCGAATTTCAGGGTTTAGGGCAATGATTAGACTCTGAATCAACATATTGTTGGCTGAAAGTTGAATTTAAACTAGGAGTTTACAAGGTACGTAGGCAAAAACTATTGGAAATTTATGGAATAATTTGAGCTAAAAGTTCGATTTACACAAGGAGTATACAAGGCGAGAAACCTTTTCCTGCATAGCCAAATGTAAAGGAGTTTACAATTATTGTGACAATCCCTTCCATTTGAATCAGATGTGTTGTAATAAATTAATAATTAAAAAGACGATTTTAATCCCAAGAGGTAATAACATGCTTTTTGATTTTATACTGAATAATAAATTAATAATAGTATATTACAATCACGAATATATTTTTATTTATATATTTTTAAATAAAAAAAATTAAAACATAATAAAATTTTAGTTAAACTGTATTTTATTAGGAGTCACACCACAATCATATATTTCTTGGGCCAAATTTGTCCCACGTATTAAATGGTTTTTTTGACAATTGATTTTGACATTTCGGTTAGTTAGTTAAGACAAAAATCGAATCGGGTGAATTTTAGCAATTGATTTCTATTATGTTTTATCTTTATTAATTCGTTTTAGCATTATACATACGGGTCGGATCGGAGGGTCCCAAATCGATTCACAATATCTGTGGCATTACCATTTACCACACACAGTTAAATTTTAAGTAATAAGAATTACAGTTTACTGTACTTTACAAGTGCTGCTGTAGATAAGTGCATCGTTCTAGTAGAGAGAGGATAAGTGGCTGAAGGAAAACAGAGTCATACTCATATCCTACTTACCACGAGAGAACGAAGGCTGACGCCGGTATTCACCGGAACAACCGCTACTGGCATGTAATTTCCCCGTGATTCACTGTCGTCTCAATTCAGTATCTCTCCATATTGGAAATTACGTTTCCGTTTCTAATTTCGTGTAAGAACTTCATCAAGCCATTCGATATTATAGTACAGTTCGTTATAGGGGTTTTCATGTTCCGAATTTCAGGGTTTAGGGCAATGATTAGACTCTGAATCAACATATTGTTGGTTGAAAGTTGAATTTACACTAGGAGTTTACAAGGTACGTAGGCCAGAACTATTGGAAATGTATTGAATAATTTGAGTTAAATGTTCGATTTACACAAGGAGTATACAAGGCGAGAAACCTTTTCCTGCATTGCCAAATGTAAAAGAGTTTACAATTGTGACATATGCCTTCCATTTAAATCAGATGTGTTGTAATAAATTAATAATTAAAAGGATGATTTTAATCCCAAGAGGTAATAGCAAGCTTTTTGATTTAATGATGAATAATGAATTAATAATAGTATATTACAATCACGAATATATTTTTATTTATATATTTTTAAATAAAAAACAAATTAAAACATAATAAAATTTTAGTTAAACTGTTTTCTATTAGTTTGTGAATATAATTAAGTATTCATGTTATCTTTTTTCTAATTTGAAATCTTTTCATACTTCAATTTTTAGGAGTCACACCAAAGCCATATATTTTTTTAGGCCAAATTTGTCCCACGTATTAAATGGTTTTTTTGACAATTGATTTTGACATTTTGGTTAGTTAATAAATACCAAAATCGAATCGGGTTAATTTTAACAATTGATTTCTATTATGTTTTATCTTTATTAATTTGTTTTAACATTATACATCCGGGTCGGATCGGAGGGTCCCGAATCAATTCACAATATCTGTGGCATTACCATTTACCACACACAGTTCAATTTTAAGTAATAAGAATTACAGTTTACTGTACTTTACAAGAATTGCTGCAGATAAGTGCGTCGTTCTAGTAGAGAGAGGATAAGTGGTTGAAGGAAAAAGACGCTTTTAATCCCAAGAGGTAATAACATGCTTTTTGATATTATATTGAATAATAAATTAATAATAATATATTACATTCACGAATATATTTTTATTTATATATTTTTAAATAAAAAACAAATTAAAACATAATAAAATTTTAGTTAAACTGTTTTTTATTAGTTTGTGAAAATAATAAAGTATTCGTGTTATCTTTTTTCTAATTTGAAATCTTTTTGTACTTAAAATTTTAGGAGTCACACCACAGCCATATATTTTTTTAGGCCAAATTTGTCCTACTTATTAAATGGTTTTTTTGACAATTGATTTTGACATTTTGGTTAGTTAATAAATACCAAAATCGAATCGGGTTATTTTTTGCAATTGATTTCTATTATGTTTGATCTTTATTAATTTGTTTTAACATTATACATACGGGTCAGATCGGAGGGTCCCGAATCAATTCACAATATCCGTAGCATTACCGTTTACCACACACAGTTCAATTTTAAGTAATAAGAATTACAGTTTAATGTACTTTACAAGTGCTGCTGCAGATAAGTGCGTCGTTCTAGTAGAGAGAGGATAAGTGGTTGAAGGAAAACAGAGTCATACTCATACCCTACTTACCACGAGAGAACGGAGGCTGACGTCGGTATTCACCGGAACAACCGCTACTGGCATGTAATTTCCCCGTCATTCACTGTCGCCTCAATTAAGTATCTCTCCATATTGTAAATTACGTTTCCGTTTCTAATTTCGTGTAAGAACTTCATCAAGCCATTCGATATTATAGTACAGTTCGTGTTAGGGGTTTTCATGTTCCGAATTTCAGGGTTTAGGGCAATGATTAGACTTTGAATCAACATATTGTTGGCTGAAAGTTGAATTTAAAGTAGGAGTTTACAAGGTACGTAGGCCAGAATTATTGGAAATTTATTGAATAATTTGAGGTAAAAGTTCGATTTATACAAGGAGTATACAAGGCGAGAAACCTTTTCCTGTATAGCCAAATGTAAAGGAGTTTACAATTGTGACATATCCCTTCCATTTGAATCAGATGTGATGTAATAAATTAATAATTAAAAAGACGCTTTTAATCCCAAGAGGTAATAACATGCTTTTTGATATTATATTGAATAATAAATTAATAATAATATATTACATTCACGAATATATTTTTATTTATATATTTTTAAATAAAAAACAAATTAAAACATAATAAAATTTTAGTTAAACTGTTTTCTATTAGTTTGTGAATATAATAAAGTATTCGTGTTATCTTTTTTCTAATTTGAAATCTTTTTGTACTTAAAATTTTAGGAGTCACACCACAACCATATATTTTTTTAGGCCAAATTTGTCCTACTTATTAAATGGTTTTTTTGACAATTGATTTTGACATTTTGGTTAGTTAATAAATACCAAAATCGAATCGGGTTACTTTTTGCAATTGATTTCTATTATGTTTGATCTTTATTAATTTGTTTTAACATTATACATACGGGTCAGATCGGAGGGTCCCGAATCAATTCACAATATCCGTAGCATTACCGTTTACCACACATAGTTCAATTTTAAGTAATAAGAATTACAGTTTAATGTAATTTACAAGTGCTGCTGCAGATAAGTGCGTCGTTCTAGTAGAGAGAGGATAAGTGGTTGAAGGAAAACAGAGTCATACTCATACCCTACTTACCACGAGAGAACGGAGGCTGACGCCGGTATTCACCGGAACAACCGCTACTGGCATGTAATTTCCCCGCCATTCACTATCGCCTCAATTCAGTATATCTCCATATTGGAAATTACATTTCCATTTCTAATTTCGTGTAAGAACTTCATCAAGCCATTCGATATTATAGTACAGTTCGTTGTAGGGGTTTTCATGTTCCGAATTTCAGGGTTTAGGGCAATGATTGGACTCTGAATCAACATATTATTGGCTAAAAGTTGAATTTAAACTAAAAGTTTACAAGGTACGTTGGCCATAACTATTGGAAATTTATTGAATAATTTGAGTTAAAAGTTCGATTTACACAAGGAGTATACAAGGCGAGAAACCTTTTCCTGCATAGCCAAATGTAAAGGAGTTTACAATTGTGACATATCCCTTCCATTTGAATAAGATGTGTTGTAATAAATTAATAATTAAAAGGACGATTTTAATTCCAAGAGATAATAGCATGCTTTTTGATTTTATATTGAATAATAAATTAATAATAGTATATTACAATCACGAATATATTTTTATTTATATATTTTTAAATAAAAAACAAATTAAAACATAATAAAAGTTTAGTTAAACTGTTTTTTATTAGTTTATGAATATAATTAAGTATTCTTGTTATCTTTTTTCTAATTTGAAATCTTTTCATACTTAAAATTTTAGGAGTCACACCAAAGCTATATATATTCTTTTAGGCCAAATTTGTCCCACGTATTAAATGGTTTTTTTTGACAATTGATTTTGACATTTTGGTTAGTTAATAAATACCAAAATCGAATCGGGTTAATTTTAACAATTGATTTCTATTATATTTTATCTTTATTAATTTGTTTTAACATTATACATCCGGGTCGGATCGGAGGGTCCCAAATCAATTCCCAATATCTGTAGCATTACCATTTACAACACACAGTTCAATTTTAAGTAATAAGAACGGTTTACTGTACTTTACAAGTGCTGCTGCAGATAAGTGCGTCGTTATAGTAGAAAGAGGATAAGTGGTTGAAGGAAAACAGAGTCATACTCATACCCTACTTACCACGAGAGAACGGAGGCTGACGCCGATATTCACCGGAACAACCGCTACTGGCATGTAATTTCCCCGTCATTCACTGTCGCCTCAATTCAGTATCGCTCCATATTGGAAATTACGTTTCCGTTTCTAATGTCGTGTAAGATCTAAATCAAGCCATTCGATATTATAGTACAGTTCCTGTTAGGGGTTTTCATTTTCCGAATTTCAGGGTTTAGGGCAATGATTAGACTCTGAAGCAACATATTGTTGGCTGAAAGTTGAATTTAAACTAGGAGTTTACAAGGTACGTTGGCCAGAACTATTGGACATTTATTGAATAATTTGAGTTAAAAGTTCGATTTACACAAGGAGTATACAAGGTGAGAAACCTTTTCCTGCATAGCCAAATGTAAAGGAGTTTACAATTGTGACATATCCCTTCCATTTGAATCAGATGTGTTGTAATAAATTAGTAATTAAAAGGACGATTTTAATCCCAAGAGGTAAGAGCATGTTTTTTGATTTTATATTGAATAATAAATTATTAATAGTATATTACAATCACGAATATATTTTTATTTATATATTTTTAAATAAAAACCATATTAAAACATAATAAAATTTTGGTTAAACTGTTTTCAATAACTTTGTGAATATAATTAAGTATTCTTGTATTCTTTTTTCTAATTTGAAATCTTTTCATACCTAAAATTTTAGGAGTCACATCAAAGCCATATATTTTTTTGGCCAAATTTGTCCCACGTGTTAAATGGTTTTTTTGACATTTGATTTTGACATTTTGGTTAGTTAGAAAATACCAAAATCGAATCGGGTTAATTTTAACAATTGATTTCTATTATGTTTTGTCTTTATTAATTCGTTTTAACATTATACATCCGGGTCGGATCGGAGGGTCCCAAATCAATTCACAACATCTGTGGCATTACCATTTACCACACACAGTTCAATTTTAAGTAATAAGAATTACAGTTTACTATATTTTACAAGTGCTGCTGCACATAAGTGCGTCGTTCTAGTAAAGAGAGGATAAGTGGTTGAAGGAAAATAGAGTTATACTCATACCTTACTTACCATGAGAGAACGGAGGCTGACGCCGGTATTCACCGGAACAACCACTACTGGCATGTAATTTCCCCGTCATTCACTGTCACCTTAATTCAGTATCTCTCCATATTGGAAATTACGTTTCCGTTTATAATTTCGTGTAAGAAGTTCATCGATATTATAGTACAGTTCGTGTTAGGGGTTTTCATGTTCCAAATTTCAGGGTTTAGGGCAATGATTAGACTCTGAATCAACATATTGTTGGCTGAAAGTTGAATTAAAACTAGGAGTTTACAAGGTACGTTGGCCAGAACTATTGGAAATTTATTGAATAATTTGAGTTAAAAAGTTCTATTTACACAAGGAGTATACAAGGCGAGAAACCTTTTCCTGCATAGCCAAATGTAAAGGAGTTTAGAATTGTGACATATCCATTCCATTTGAATCAGATGTGTGGTAATAAATTAATAAATAAAAGGACGATTTTAATCACAATAGGTAATAGCATGCTTTTTAATTTTATATTGAATAATAAATTAATAATAGAATATTACAATCACGAATATATATATATATATATATATATATATATATATATATATATATATATATATATATAAAACAAATTAAAACGTAATAAAAATTTAGTTAAACTGTTTTCTATTAGTTTGTGAATATAATTAAATATTCTTGTTATCTTTTTTCTAACTTGAAATCTTTTAATACTTAAAATTTTAGGAGTCACACCGAAGCCATTTATTTTTTTAGGCCAAATTTGTCCCACGTATTAAATTGTTTTTTTGACAATTGATTTTGACATTTTGGTTAGTTACCAAATACCAAAATCGAATCGGCTTATTTTTAAAAATTGATTTCTATTATGTTTTATCATTATTAATTTGTTTTAACATTATAAATACGGGTCGGATCGGAGGGTCCCGAATCAATTCAGAATATCTGTAGCATTACCATTTACCACACACAGTTCAATTTTAAGTAATAAGAATTACAGTTTATTGTACTTTACAAGTGCTGCTGCAGATAAGTGCATCGTTCTAGTAGAGAGAGGATAAGTGGTTGAAGGAAAACGGAATCATACTCATACCCTACTTACCACGAGAGAACGGAGGTTGACGCCGGTATTCACCGAACAACCGCTACTGGCATGTAATTTCCCCGTCATTCACGGTCGCCTCAATTCAGTATCTCTACATATTGGAAATTTCGCTTCCGTTTCTAATTTCGTGTAAGAACTTCATCAAGTCATTCGATATTATAGTACAGTTCGTTGTAGGGATTTTCATGTTCCGAATTTCAGGGTTTAGGGCAATGATTAGACTCTGAGTCAACATATTGTTGGCTGAAAGTTGAATTTAAACTAGGAGTTTACAAGGTACGTTAGCCAGAACTATTGGAAATTTATTGAATAATTTGAGTTAAAAGTTCGATTTACACAAGGAGCATACAAGGCGCGAAACCTTTTCCTGCATAGCCAAATGTAAAGGATTTACAATTGTGACATATCCCTTCCATTTGAATCAGATGTATTGTAATAAATTAATAATTAAAAGGACGATTTTAATCTGAATAGGTAATAGCATGCTTTTTAATTTTATATTGAATAATAAATTAATAATAGTATATTACAATCATGAATATATATATATATATATATATATATATATATATATATATATATATATATATATAACAAATTAAAACGTAATAAAAATTTAGTTAAACTGTTTTCTATTAGTTTGTGAATATAATTAAGTATTCTTGTTATCTTTTTTCTAACTTGAAATCTTTTCATACTTAAAATTTTAAGAGTCACACCAAAGCCATATATTTTTTAGGCCAAATTTGTCCCACGTATTAAATGTTTTTTTTGACAATTGATTTTGACATTTTGGTTAGTTAACAAATACCAAAATCGAATCGGCTTATTTTTAAAAATTGATTTCTATTATCTTTTATCATTATTAATTTGTTTTAACATTATACATATGGGTCGGATCGGAGGGTCCCAAATCAATTCACAATATCTGTAGCATTACCAATTACCACACACAGTTCAATTTTAAGTAATAAGAATTACAGTTTACTGTACTTTACAAGTGCTGCTGCAGATAAGTGCGCCGTTCTAGTAGACAGAGGATAAGTGGTTGAAGGAAAACGGAATCATACTCATACCCTACTTACCACGAGAGAACGGAGGCTGACGCCGGTATTCACCGGAACAACCGCTACTGGCATGTAATTTCCCCATCATTCACTGTCGCCTCAATTCAGTATCTCTCCATATTGGAAATTTCGTTTCCGTTTCTAATTTCGTGTAAGAACTTCATCAAGCCATTCGATATTATAGTACAGTTCATTGTAGGGGTTTTCATGTTCCGAATTTCAGGGTTTAGGGCAATGATTAGACTCTGAATCAACATATTGTTGGCTGAAAGTTGAATTTAAACTAGGAGTTTACAAAGTACGTTGGCCAGAACTATTGGAAATTTATTGAATAATTTGAGTTAAAAGTTCGATTTACACAAGGAGTATACAAGGCGCGAAACCTTTTCCTACATAACCAAATGTAAAGGAGTTTACAATTGTGACATATCCCTTCCATTTGAATCAGATGTGTTGTAATAAATTAATATATAAAAGGACGATTCTAATCCCAATAGGTAATAGCATGCTTTTTAATTTTATATTGAATAATAAATTAATAATAGTATATTACAATCACGAATATATATATTTATATATATATATATATATATATATATATATATATATATATATTTTTAAATAAAAAACAAATTAAAACATAATAAAATTTTAGTTAAACTGTTTTCTATTAGTTTGTGAATATAATTAAGTAATAAGAATTACAGTTTACTATACTTTACAAGTGCTGTTGCAGATAAGTGCGTCGTTCTAGTAGAGAGAGGATAAGTAGTTGAAGGAAAACAGAGTCATACTCATACCCTACTTACCATGAGAGAACGGAGGCTGACGCCGGTATTCACCGGAACAACCGCTACTGGCATGTAATTTCCCCGTCATTCAGTGTCGCCTCAATTCAGTATCTCTCCATGTTGGAAATTACGTTTCCGTTTCTAATTTCGTGTAGGAACTTCATCAGGCCATTCGATATTATAGTAAAGTTCGTTGTAGGGGTTTTCATGTTCCGAATTTCAGGGTTTAGGGCAATGATTAGACTCTGAATCAACATATTATTGGCTAAAAGTTGAACTTAAACTAGGAGTTTACAAGGTACGTAGGCCAGAACTATTGAAAATTTATTGAATAATTTGAGTTAAAAGTTTGATTTACACAAGGAGTATACAAGGCGAAAAACATTTTACTGCATAGCCAAATGTAAAAGAGTTGACAATTGTGACATATCCCTTCCATTTGAATAAGATGTGTTGTAATAAATTAATAATTAAAAGGACCATTTTAATCCCAAGAGGTAATAGCATGTTTTTTTGATTTTATATTGAATAATAATATATTAAAAGTAAATTACAATCACAAATAGATTTTTATTTATATATTTTTAAATAAAAAACAAATTAAAACATAATAAAATTTTGGTTAAACGGTTTTCTATTAGTTTCTTAATATAATTAAGTATTCTTGTTATCTTTTTTATAATTTGAAATCTTTTCATACTTAAAATTTTAGGAGTCACACCAAAGCCATATATTTTTTAGGCCAAATTTCTCCCACATATTAAATGGTTTTTTTGACAATTGATTTTGACGTTTTGGTTAGTTAATAAATACCAAAATAGAATCGGGTTAGTTTTAACAATTGATTTCTATTAGGTTTTATCTTTATTAATTCGTTTTAACATTATACATCCGGGTCGGATCGAAGGTCCCAAATCAATTCACAACATCTGTGGCATTACCATTTACCACACACAGTTCAATTTTAAGTAATAAGAATTACAGTTTACTGTACTTTACAGGTGTTGCTGCAGATAAGTGCGTCGTTATAGTAGAGAGAGGATTAGTGGTCGAAGGAAAACAGAGTCATACTCATACCCTACTTACCACGAGAGAATGGAGGCTGACGCCAGTATTCACCAGAACAACCGCTACTGGCATGTAATTTCCCCGTCATTCACCGTCGCCTCAATTCAGTATATCTCCATATTGGAAATTACATTTCCGTTTCTAATTTCGTGTAAGAACTTCATCATGCCATTCGATATTATAGTACAGTTCATTGTAGGGGTTTTCATGTTCCGAATTTCAGGGATTAGGGCAATGATTAGACTCTGAATCAACATATTGTTGGCTGAAAGTTAAATTTAAACTAGGAGTTTACAAGGTACGTATGCCAGAACTATTGGAAATTTATTGAATAATTTGAGTTAAAAGTTCTATTTACACAAGGAGTATACAAGGCGAGAAATCTTTTCCTACATAGCCAAATGTAAAGGAGTTTACAGTTGTGACATATCCCTTCCATTTGAATCTGATGTGCTGTAATAAATTAATAATTAAAAGGTCGATTTTAACCCCAAGAGGTAATAGCGTGCTTTTTGATTTTATATTGAATAATAAATTAATAATAGTATATTACAATCACGAATATATATATTTATTTAGATATTTTTAAATAAAAAAAATTAAAACATAATAGAATTTTAGTTAAACTGTTTTCTATTAGTTTGTGTATATAATTAAGTATTCTTGTTATCTTTTTTCTAATTTGAAATCTTTTCATACTTCAAATTTTAGGAGTCACACCAAAGCCATATATTTTTTTAGGGCAAATTTTTCTCACGTATTAAATGGTTTTTTTGACAATTGATTTTGACATTTTGGTTAGTTAATAAATACCAAAATCGAATCGGGTTAATTTTAACAATTGATTTCTATTATGATTTATCTTTATTAATTCGTTTTAACATTATACATCCGGGTCGGATCGAAGGTCCGAAATCAATTCACAACATGTGTGGCATAACCATTTACCACACACAGTTCAATTTTAAGTAATATGATTTACAGTTTACTGTACTTTACAAGTACTGTTGCAGATAAGTGCGTCGTTCTAGTAGAGAGAGGATAAGTGGTTGAAAGAAAACAGAGTTATACTCATACCCTACTTACCACTAGAGAACGGAGGCTGACGCCGGTATTCACCGGAACAACCGCTACTGGCATGTAATTTCCCGGTCATTCACTGTCGCCTCAATTCAGTATCTCTCCATATTGGAAATTACGTTTCCGTTTCTAATTTCGTGTAAGAACTTCATCAAGCCATTCGATATTATAGTACAGTTCGTGTTAGGGGTTTTCATGTTCCGAATTTCAGGGTTTAGGGCAATGATTAGACTCTGAATCAACATATTGTTGGCTGAAAGTTGAATTTAAAGTAGGAGTTTACAAGGTACGTTGGCCAGAACTATTGGAAATTTATTGAATAATTTGAGTTAAAAGTTCGATTTACACAAGAAGTATACAAGGCGAGAAACTTTTCCTGCATAGCCAAATGTAAAGGAGTTTACAATTGTGACATATCCCTTCCATTTGAATCAGATGTGTTGTAATTAATTAATAATTAAAAGAACGATTTTAATCCCAAGAGGTAATAGCATGCTTTTTAATTTTATATTAAATAATAAATTATTAATAGTATATTACAATCACGAATATATTTTTCTGTATATATTTTTAAATAAAAAAACAAATTAAAACATAATAAAAATTTAGTTAAACTGTTTTCTATTACTTTGTGAATATAATTAAGTATTCTTGTTATCTTTTTTCTAATTTGAAATATTTTCATACTTAAAATTTTAGGAGTCACACCAAAGCCATATATTTTTTTTGGCTAAATTTGTCCCACTTATTAAATGGTTTTTTTGACATTTAATTTTGACATTTTGGTTAGTTAATAAATACCAAAATCAAATCGGGTTAATTTTCACAATTGATTTCTATTATGTTTTATCTTTATTAATTTGTTTTAACATTATATATCCGGGTCGGATCGGAGGGTCCCAAATCAATTCACAACATCTGTGGCATTACCATTTACCACACACAGTTCAATTTTAAGTAATAAGAATTACAGTTTACTGTACTTTACAAGTGCAGTTGCAGATAAGTGCGTCGTTCTAGTAGAGAGATGATAAGTGGTTGAAGGAAAACAGAGTCATACTCATACCCTACTTACCACGAGATAACGGAGGCTAACGCCGGTATTCACCGGAACAACCGCTACTGGCATGTAATTTCCCTGTCATTTACTGTCACCTCAATTAAGTATCTCTCCATATTGGAAATTACATTTCCGTTTCTAATTTCGTGTAAGAACTTCATCAAGCCATTCATTATTATAGTACAGTTCGTTGTTCGTTGTAGGGGTTTTCATGTTTCGAATTTCAGGTTTAGGGCAATGATTAGACTCTGAATCAAAATATTGTTGGCTGAAAGTTGAATTTAAACTAGGAGTTTACAAGGTACGTTGGCCAGAACTATTGGAAAGTTATTGAATAATTTGAGTTAAAAGTTCGATTTACACAAGGAGTATACAAGGCGAGAAACCTTTTCCTGCATAGCCAAATGTAAAGGAGTTTACAATTGTGATATATCCCTTCCATTTGAATAAGATGTGTTGTAATAAATTAATAATTAAAAGGACAATTTTAATCCCAAGAGGTAATAACATGTTTTTTGATTTTATATTGAATAATAAATTATTAATAGTATATTACAATCACGAATATATTTTTATTTATATATTTTTAAATAAAAAACAAATTAAAACATAATAAAATTTTGGTTAAACTGTTTTCAATAACTTTGTGAATATAATTAAGTATTTTTGTTATCTTTTTTCTAATTTGAAATCTTTTTTCATACTTAAAATTTTAGGTGTCACATCAAAGCCATATATTTTTTTGGCCAAATTTGTCCCACGTATTAAATGGTTTTTTTGAAATTTGATTTTGACATTTTGGTTAGTTAATAAATACCAAAATCGAATCGGGTTAATTTTAACAATTGATTTCTATTATGTTTTAGCTTTATTAATTTGTTTTAACATTATACATCCGGGTCGGATCGGAGGGTGCCAAATCAATTCACAACATCTGTGTCATTACCATTTACCACACACAGTTCAATTTTAAGTAATAAGAATTACAGTTTACTGTACTTTACAAGTGCTGCTGCATATAAGTGCGTCGTTCTAGTAGAGAGAGGATAAGTGGTTGAAGGAAAATAGAGTCATACTCATACCCTACTTACCATGAGAGAACGGAGGCTGATGTCGGTATTCACCGGAACAACCGCTACTGGCATGTAATTTCCCCGTCATTCACTGTCACCTTAATTTAGTATCTCTACATATTGGAAATTCCGTTTCCGTTTCTAATTTCGTGTAAGAAGTTCATCAAGCCATTCGATATTATAGTACAATTCGTGTTAGGGGTTTTCATGTTCCGAATTTCAGGGTTTAAAGCAATGATTAGACTCTGAATCAACATATTGTTGGCTGAAAGTTGAATTTAAACTAGGACTTTACAAGGTACGTTGGCGAGAACTATTGGAAATTTATTGAATAATTTGAGTTAAAAGTTCAATTTACACAAGGAGTATATAAGGCGCGAAACCTTTTCCTGCATAGCCAAATGTAAAGGAGTTTACAATTGTGACACATCCCTTCCATTTGAATAAGATGTGTTGTAATAAATTAATAATTAAAAGGACGATTTTAATCCCAATAGGTAATAGCATGCTTTTTAATTTTATATTGAATAATAAATTAATAATAGTATATTACAATCACGAATATATATATATATATATATATATATATATATATATATATTAAATAAAAAACAAATTAACACATAATAAAATTTTATTTAAACTGTTTTCTATTAGTTTGTGAATATAATTAAGTATTCTTGTTATCTTTTTTCTAACTTGAAATCTTTTCATACTTAAAATTTTAGGAGTCACACCAAAGCCATATATTTTTTTAGGCCAAATTTGTTCCACGTATTAAATGTTTTTTTTGACAATTGATTTTGACATTTTGGTTAGTTAACAAATACCAAAATCGAATCGGGTTATTTTTAAAAATTGATTTCTATTATGTTTTATCATTATTAATTTGTTTTAACATTATACATTCGGGTCGGATCGGAGGGTCTCGAATCAATTCAGAATATCTGTAGCATTACCATTTACCACACACAGTTCAATTTTAAGTAATAAGAATTACAATTTACTGTACTTTACAAGTGCTGCTGCAGATAAGTGCATTGTTCTAGTAGAGAGAGGATAAGTGGTTGAAGGAAAATAGAGTCATACTCATACCCTACTTACCAGGAGAAAACGGAGGCTGACGCCGGTATTCACCGGAACAACCGCTGCTGGCATGTAATTTCCCCGTCATTCAATGTCGCCTCAATTCAGTATCTCTCCAGATTGGAAATTTCGTTTCCGTTTCTAATTTCGTGTAAGAACTTCATTAAGCCATTCGATATTATAGTACAGTTCGTTGTAGGGGTTTTCATGTTCCGAATTTCAGGGTTTAGGGCAATGATTAGACTCTGAATCAACATATTGTTGGCTGAAAGTTGAATTTAAACTAGGAGTTTACAAGGTACGTTGGCCAGAACTATTGGAAATTTATTGAATAATTTGAGTTAAAAGTTCGATTTACACAAGGAGTATACAAGGGTTGAAACCTTTTCCTGCATAGCCAAATGTAAAGGAGTTTACAATTGTGACATATCCCTTCCATTTGAATCAGATGTTTTGTAATAAATTAATAATTAAAAGGACCATTTTAATCCCAAGAGGTAATAACCTGTTTTTTGATTTTATATTGAATAATAAATTATTAAAAGTATATTACAATCACGAATATATTTTCATTTATATATTTTTAAATGAAAAACAAATTAAAACATAATAAAATTTCGGTTAAACTGTTTTCTATTAGTTTCTTAATATAATTAAGTATTCTAGTTATCTTTTTTATAATTTGAAATCTTTTCATACTTAAAATTTTAGGAGTCACACCAAAGCCATATATTTTTTTAGGCCAAATTTGTCCCACATATTAAATGGTTTTTTAGACAATTGATTTTGAGATTTTGGTTAGTTAATAAATACAAAAATCGAATCGGGTTAGTTTTAACAATTGATTTCTATTATGTTTTATCTTTATTAATTCGTTTTAACATTATACATCCAGGTCGGATCGAAGGTCCCAAATCACTTCACAACATCTGTGGCATTACCATTTACCATATAAGAATTACAGTTTACTGTACTTTACAAGTGCTGCTGCAGATAAGTGCGTCGTTCTAGTAGAGAGAGGATAAGTGGTTGAAGAAAAACAGAGTCATACTCATACCCTACTTACCACGAGATAACGGAGCCTGACGCCGGTATTCACCGGAACAACCGCTACAGGCATGTAATTTCCCCGTCATTCACTGTCACCTCAATTTAGTATCTCTCCATATTGGAAATTACGTTTCCGTTTCTAATTTCGGGTAAGAACTTCATCAAGCCATTCGATATTATAGTACAATTCGTGTTAGGGGTTTTCATGTTCCGAATTTCAGGGTTTAGGGCAATGATTAAACTCTGAATCAACATATTGTTGCCTGAAAGTTGAATTAAACTAGGAGTTTAAAAGGCACGCAGGCCAGAACTATTGGAAATTTATTGAATAATTTGAGTTAAAAGTTCGATTTACACAAGGAGTATACAAGGCGAGAAACCTTTTCCTACATAGCCAAATGTAAAGGAGTTTACAATTGGGACATATCCCTTCCATTTGAATCAGATGTTTTGTAATAAATTAATAATTAAAAGGACGATTTTAATCCCAAGAGGTAATAGCATGCTTTTTGATTTTATATTGAATAATAAATTATTAATAGTATATTACAATCACGAATATATTTTTATTTATATATTTTTAAATAAAAAACAAATTAAAACATAATAAAATTTTAGTTAATAAATACCAAAATCGAATCGGGTTAATGTTAACAATTGATTTTTATTATGTTTTATCTTTATTAATTTGTTTTAACATTATACATCCGGGTCGGATCGGAGGGTCCCAAATCAATTCACAACATCTGTGGCATTACCATTTACCACACACAGTTCAATTTTAAGTAATAAGATTTATTGTTTACTGTACTTTACAAGTACTGCTGCAAATAAGTGCGTCGTTCTAGTAGAGATAGGATAAGTGGTTGAAGGAAAACAAAGTCATACTCATACCCTACTTACCAAGAGAGAACAGAGGCTGACGCCAGTATTCACCGGAACAACCACTACTGGCATGTAATTTCCCCGTCATTCACTGTCACCTCAATTCAGTATCTCTCCATATTGGAAATTACGTTTCCGTTTCTAATTTCGTGTAAGAACTTCATCAAGCCATTCAATATAATAGTACAGTTCGTTGTTCGTTGTAGGGCTTTTCATGTTCCGAATTTCAGGTTTAGGGCAATGATTAGACTCTGAATCAACATATTGTTGGCTGAAAGTTGAATATAAACTTATAGTTTACAAGGTACGTTGGCCAGAACTATTGGAAATTTATTGAATAATTTGAGTTAAAAGTTCGATTTACACAAGGAGTATACAAGGCGAGAAACCTTTTCCTGCATAGCCAAATGTAAAGGAGTTTACAATTGTGACATATCCCTTCCATTTGAATCAGATGTGTTGTAATAAATTAATAATTAAAAGGACGATTTTAATCCCAATAGGTAATAGCATGCTTTTTGATTTTATATTGAATAATAAATTAATAATAGTATATTACAATCACGAATATATTTTTATTTATATATTTTTAAATAAAAAACAAATTAAAACATAATAAAATTTTAGTTAAACTTTTTTCTATTAGTTTGTAAATATAATTAAGTATTCTTGTTATCTTTTTTCAAACTTGAAATATTTTCATACTTAAATTTTTAGGAGTCACACCAAAGCCATATATTTTTTTGGCCAAATTTGTCCCACGTATTAAATGGTTTTTTTGACAATTGATTTTGACATTTTGGTTAGTTAACAAATACCAAAATCGAATCGGGTTATTTTTAAAAATTGATTTCTATTATGTTTTATCATTATTAATTTTTTTTAACATTATACATACGGGTCGCATCGGAGGGTCCCGAATCAATTCAGAATATCTGTAGCATTACCATTTAACACACACAGTTCAATTTTAAGTAATAAGAATTACAGTTTACTGTACTTTACAAGTGCTGTTGCAGATAAGTGCATCGTTCTAGTAGAGAGAGGATAAGTGGTTGAAGGAAAACACATACCCTACTTACCACGAGAGAACGGAGGCTGACGCCGGTATTCACCGGAACAACCACTACTGGCATGTAATTTCCCCGTCATTCACAGTCACCTCAATTCAGTATCTCTCCATATTGGGAATTACGTTTCCGTTTCTAATTTCGTGTAAGAACTTCATCAAGCCATTCGATATTATAGTACAGTTCGTTGTAGGGGTTTTCATGTTCCGAATTTTAGGGTTTAGGGCAATGATTAGACTCTGAATCAACATATTGTTGGCTGAAAGTTGAATTTAAACTAGGAGTTTACAAGGTACGTTGGCCAGAACTATTGGAAATTTATTGAATAATTTGAGTTAAAAGTTCGATTTACACAAGGAGTATACAAGGCGAGAAACCTTTTCTTGCATAGCCAAATGTAAAGGAGTTTACAATTGTGACATATCCTTTCCATTTGAATAAGATGTCTTGTAATAAATTAATAATTAAAAGGACGATTTTAATTCCAAGAGGTAATAGCAAGCTTTTTGATTTTATATTGAATAATAAATTATTAATTGTATATTACAATCACGAATATATTTTTATTTATATATTTTTAAATAAAAAACAAATTAAAACATAATAAAATTTTACTTAAAGAGTTTTCTATTATGTTTTATCATTATTAAATTTTTAGGCCAAATTTGTCCCACATATTAAATGCGTTTTTTTAATAATTGATTTTGACATTTTGGTTAGTTAATAAATACCAAAATCGAATAGGGTTAATTTTAACAATTGATCTCTATTATGTTTTATCATTATTAATTTGTTTTAACATTATACATACGGGTCGGATCGGAGGGTCCCAAATCAATTCACAATATCTATAGCATTACCATTTACCACACAGAGTTCAATTTTAAGTAATAAGAATTACAGTTTACTATACTTTACAAGTGCTGCTGCTGACAAGTGCGTCGTTCTAGTAGAGAGAGGATAAGTGGTTGAAGGAAAACAGAGTCATACTCATACCCTACTTACCACGAGAGAACGGAAGCTGACGCCGGTATTCACCGGAACAACCGCTACTGGCATGTAATTTCCCCGTCATTCACTGTCACCTCAATTCAGTATCTCTCCTTATTGGGAATTACGTTTCCGTTTCTAATTTCATGTAAGAACTTATGGAAGCCATTCGATATAATAGTATAGTTCGTGTTAGGGGTTTTCATGTTCCGAATTTCAGGGTTTAGGGCAATGATTAGACTGTGAATCAACATCTTGTTGGCTGAAACGTGAATTTAAACTAGGAGTTTACAAGGTACATTGGCCAGAACTATTGGAAATTTATTGAATAATTTGAGTTAAAAGTTCGATTTACACAAGGAGTATACAAGGCGAGAAATCTTTTCCTGCATAGCCAAATGTAAAGGAGTTTACAATTGTGACATATCATTTCCATTTGAATCAGATGTGTTGTAATAAATTAATTAATTTTATATTGAATAATAAGTTAATAATAGTATATTACAATCACGTATATATTTTTATTTATATATTTTTAAATAAAAAACAAATTAAAACATAATAAAATTTTAGTTAAATTGTTTTCTATTAGTTTGTGAATATAATTATGTATTCTTGTTATCTTTTTTTCTAATTTGAAATCTTTTAATACTTAAAATTTTAGGAGTCACACCAAAGCCATATATTTTTTTAGGCCAAATTTGTCCCACGTATTAAATGGTTTTTTTGACAATTGATTTTGACATTTTGGTTAGTTAATAAATACCAAAATCGAATCGGGTTAATTTTAACAATTGATTTCTATTATGTTTTATCAATATTAATTTGTTTTAACATTATACATACGGGTCGGATCGGAGGGTCCCGAATCAATTCACAATATCTGTAGCATTACCATTTACCACACACAGTTCAATTTTAAGTAATAAGAATTATAGTTTACTGTACTTTACAAGTGCTACTGCAGATAAGTGCGCCGTTCTAGTAGAGAGAGGATAAGTGGTTGAAGGAAAACAAAGTCATACTCATACCCTACTTACCACGAGAGAACGGAGGCTGACGCCGGTATTCACTTGGAACAACCGCTAGTGGCATGTAATTTCCCCGGCATTCACTGTCGCCTCAATTCAGTATCTATCCATATTGGAAATTACGTTTCCGTTTCTAATTTTGTGTAAGAACTTCATGAAGCCATTCGATATTATAGTACAGTTCGTTGTAGGGGTTTCCATGTTCCGAATTTCAGGGTTTAGGGCAATGATTAGACTGTGAATCAACATATTATTGGCTAAAAGTTGAATTTAAACTAGGAGTTTACAAGGTACGTAGGCCAGAACTATTGGAAATTTATTAATAATTTGAGTTAAAAGTTCGATTTACACAAGGAGTATGCAAGGCGAGAAATCTTTTCCTGCATAGCCAAATGTAAATGAGTTTACAATTGTGACATATCCCTTCCATTTGAATCAGATGTGTTGTAATAAATTAATAATTAAAAGGACGATTTTAATCCCAAGAGGCAATAGCATGCTTTTTGATTTTATATTGAATAATAAATTAATAATAATATATTACATTCACGAATATATTTTTATTTATATATTTTTAAATAAAAAACAAATTAAAACATAATAAATTTTTGGTTAAACTGTTTTCTATTAGTTTGTAATATAATTAAGTATTCTTGTTATCTTTTTTCTAATTTGAAATCTTTTCATACTTCAAATTTTAGGAGTCACACAAAAACCATATATTCTTTTGGCCAAATTTGTCTCCCGTATTAAATGATTTTTTGACATTTGATTTTGACATTTGTTTAGTTAATAAATACCAAAATCGAATCAGGTTAATTTTAACAATCGGAGGGTCCCAAATCAATTCACAACATCTGTGGCATTACCATTTACCACACACAGTTCAATTTTAAGAAATAAGAATTACAGTTTTACTGTACTTTACAAGTGCTGCTGCAGATAACTGCGTCGTTCTAGTAGAGAAAGGATAAATGGTTGAAGGAAAACAGAGTCATACTCATACCCTACTTACCACAAGAGAACGGAGGCTGACGCCTGTATTCACCGGAACAACCGCTACTGGCATGTAATTTCCCCGTCATTCACTGTCACCTTAATTCAGTATATCTCTATATTGGGAATTACATTTTCGTTTCTAATTTCGTGTAAGAACTTCATCAAGCCATTCGATATTATAGTACAGTTCGTTGTAGGGGTTTTCATGTTCCGAATTTCAGGGTTTAGGGCAATGAGTAGACTCTGAATCAACATATTATTGGCTAAAGGTTGAATTTAAACTAGGAGTTTACATGGTACGTAGGCCAGAACTATTGAAAATTTATTGATAATTTGAGTTAAAAGTTCGATTTACACAAGGAGTATACAAGGCGAGAAACCTTTTCTTGCATAGCCAAATGTAAAGGAGTTTACAATTGAGACATATCTGTAACACCGTGAATTTTCGTACAATTTTTTTCATTTTTAAATCACAAAAATGCTCATAATACATTTCACAAAATCCCAATTATCAAATTAACAAAACATAAATCCATAATTGTTTAGTTAATGATCCAGGATCTTCCAAAACATAACTCTTTATCGCATGTGTACAATCGAGCCGTTGCCTTCCCGTGAACCTGAGAAGTACCTGAAACACATAACACATAACACGGTAAACAGTAAGCTTAGTGAGTTCCCCAAAATAGCACACACACAACACTGTAGCCACTCGAGTCGCACAAAATACCACTCATGGTAAGTATAGTGAGGAGACTTACCTCTGATGGCGAACAGATCCTATAAATGCTGCTGCTGTACTCCGACCTCTAACACTGAGCCAAACACATAATTAACCCCATTAGGATTTAAGAACAAACCTTCACATATTAGGTCTAAATATGGTCCACTAATCTGCTCCATAAATAACTCAAGCCCAATGGGCCCACCAAAGACCAATACCAAATGGGTCCACAAAAGTCCTATAATGGCCCAAATATGGCCCAATTTTCCAAATTGGCCCCAAACCCTCATATGGCCTTACCCTAAAGCCCATCTAAATATTCTAGTCCACATGATTGCTCTTGGATGACCCATCAATAGCCCAATCACCAAGGCCCAATAGAAAGGCCTAACACATTAAGGGTTTTTCACATAAAATCACGATTAGGGTTAAGTGAGAACACTTAACCCATTAAGGACTTAACCCATTAAGTCCATTATTCCACTAAGTCGTCATATAATAGAATCATCGTGAGCTATAACTTCAGCTCACTAGTCCAAACGCGGGTCCCGATGAGCCTAAGCCAATATACTCCCAATTAGGGTTTTCTAAACCCTAATTAGGGTTTCTAGCCCACTAACGAACCAGCCTAGTCCAATAATAAGTGTTTTGGCCCAATAGGGTTCCATTAGAACGGGCACCACACATTGCCACCTCGGGCAGTGGTGGTTGGTGGCGGCTCACGGCGGCAACCACCACCTCACGGTGGTGGGGGGGGGGGGGTTTCCGGCCATACAAACACTCATTCCATCTCATAATTTCCGAAATCTGCTCTTATGCTCAAAAAATCAAACCAAAAAACACATCCACAGCCACCTTCCACGGTGGCTGGTGGCGGCGGAGACATGGCTGAAACGGCAGCCACCATGGTTGGCTGCCATGGTGGTGCGCCAACCCTCGGGTCGACATTCTCACGAACTCCAGCCATAAATTGCAACCTGAAATGGACACTTTCAGCCACCCACTTGGTGGCTGACGCCGCTGAGGTCAATGGAAACGCCGGCAGAAGCCGGCATCAGAGGCAACAACTACGCCACACATCCACGGAGGAGTCAAGGAGGTTACCTGATGCTTCTGATGGAGGAATAACGTGAAGACAAGAAGCGAAGGGCTTCAGCGGAGGTTTGGCGATCGCGTCTTCACCGGAGGAGAGCAGTGGCGGCCCACTGTTAGCTTCGTGTGCTGCTCTTCGCCGTTGCTGATAGCTTCACCGGCAGCCGGCGTCGATCTTGCCTTACACGTCTTCGCCGGCAGTGAAAAAGGTTGGCGGCAGAAGGAGGACTTCCAGTGGTGGCGGCTGTAATGGAACAGTGGGTAGGGTTTCCTGTTGCGACGAGGGGAAGGCACGGTTTAATCCCGTGTCCACTTCAACTATGCTTTTTATTCACTTCTAGTCCCTCCCCATCATTGTTTTTTCAACTTAAATCCAATAAATACCATACAGCCCTCCACTTTGAGATATATTTGCAAGGCAAATCCGAAAATTACCATTTAACCCCCATGATCTCAATTTAAGACATTCAGTCCTTCCTTCTCACAATGCCTTTCATAATAAGCCCTAATAATTTCCAAACACACCTTGAGTTCTAAAATCTTTACGAGATAAATCCTGAAATTACACTTTAGTCCTCGAAGGTTCAAATTATATTATTTGACTCCCCGAAACCGACACCCCGCTAAATATTATTATTTTAGGTCACTATTCATATTAACTCTTATCTATTTATTTATTTAATATTCGGGATGTTACAATTCTCCCCACTTAAATTAGATTTCGTCCTCGAAATCTTTCCTCTCCATCCCTTACACGCCCGACAACTTGAACGGCATGGCCACAAGCCCGAGTATAATCCAAGTCGTTCAATCCAACAGAGTTATCTCAACCAACCATATGTACATGCAACTACTAAGTTCGCTTTACTCCAAGCTATATTACATTCAATCAGTAGTCACACATCATTTCCGACCTATGTCGTCTAACACTCACTAACTTCATGTGTGTTGCGGTCCTTCTCAAGCCAAACGAACTGACCCTCCCAGGTCTAGAACATCATATGGAAACCTTAATCTCTCAAAAAGAAATCCATCAGGAATCTGAAATCTCAACTCATCTATTCTTTACACAGATAGGATCAAACTCAACTCGAGAGTCCGGTTCAACAGCAGAGTTGGAATCACTCATCTCCAATCAGATACTCGACTCACGACCCGTGATCTGCGAATCTACGCGTACATTACTCTCTAATTCCCTCTGAATTACGACAACCTCCTCCCAGTTCAAGATATAACGGATCCCGACCATCATGGAGACCCCAGTCTCGCTCCTGGTCCGACCACCAGGTTCCCAAAGACTCAGTCGTTAAGGCTACCTAAGCCTAAGAACTCCTCTGTGTCATGCTCTAAACAGGGAATACTACAGATTCCCGTAGTCTTACGATACTCTCACACTAACTCATGAATGCTACAACTCCCCGCAGGTTGACATCACTTACTCACTTACCCGTGAATGCTACGGCTCCCCGCAGGATTACATCACTTACTCATTCACTTGTGAATGCTACGGCTCCCCGTAGGCTTAACTCACTTACTCACTCACTCGTGAATGTTACGGCTCCCCGCAGGCTCACATCACTTACTCATTCACTCGCCATGGGATCTCCCCATGGTTTTTCCCTGATACTACAAAGTGATTACTCTCACCCGGATTCTTCTACTCTCTTACCACCCCCACAATCTCTGTAACATCCAAAAATACAACCCAAAATTTTTTGTTTTAATATTACTAAAAACCATAATATCCAAAATCATATAAGAAAAACCATAAGTCATGTATTCCAAAATATCATAAGCATGTCCCATATCAAAACTAATTGTCAAGATCATGTCGAAAATATCAATGTCTAACTCCCATGAAATAACTATGGTGTGTGCCATGCCATCAACCTGAGCCCTTTCCCTTGCTAGCTGAAGTACCTGAAACCAAAACTGAAAACTGTAAGCACGAAGCTTAGTGAGCTCCCCCAAACAACCACATACCATAAATATAAGCACATACTGGGCCTTGCCCACTGCATCGGACCGAAGTCCGGAAACTGCATCGGACCGAAGTCCGGAAACTAACCAGGGCCTTGCCCTCTGCATCGGACCAAAGTCCGGAAACTGCATCGGACCGAAGTCCGGAACTAACCAGGGCCTTGCCCTCTGCATCGGACCGAAGTCCGGAAACTGACTGAAAATAGCATAGCATAAACATAACTACTAGCATAAACACATATACTGCACACTACATCGGACCAAAGTCCAGAACACATAACATAAAGACATGCTTGAATCACAAAGACATCAAGTACACTGAACTGCTGCATCAGACCGAGGTCCGAAACTACTGCTAACCAAACGGGCCGGCATTGTGGCCTTAGACCCGTTCCTACTGGAAGGAAACTCACCTCGTAAGGCTGATTGTTGAGATGCTGGTCGGAAACTGTCTGTCTGCTGCTCTGGTAACTCTCCGGCTACAATTCCCATAAAACACTTAATCAAAACTGATAATTACTCTTAGGGTAAAATGACTATTTTACCCTCCCCTCCCCCGGTCAAAGTCAACATACTGGTAAAAGTCAACTTCCAGTTGACCTGACTCGCCGAGTTGGGTCTTCAACTCGTCGACTCCCTATTCCTTGGCTCTAATTTCCTACCCGACTCTGCCCGTCGAGTTTAGCAAAGACTCGACGCGCTTCCCTTCTATAATGACATCGAGTCATCCTTCATCTGACTCGCCGATTCGTATGAACAACTCGCCAAGTTCACCTTCATCATATGGACATGTCCAGACTATGACTCACCGAGTTGTATGAACAACTCGTCGAGTCTGTTCTTGAGGGTAAGAAGATTGCCTTGGACTCGCTGAGTCAGGGCGTAGACTCGCCGAGTCCCTCAGCTTCCAGATCCTTGTTCTAACTCACCGAGTCCTTACTCTACCCACTACACAGACTCGCTGTTACTGAGCCAGGGAATCTAAGACTCGCGACCAGACTTGCCGAGTCAGAAGAATGACTCGCCGAGTCCTTTGCATGCAGTCTCTATGCAGCCGATTTTGATCAGTTTCAGAGCATCCAACTCATAGATCTGAGCTTCTAGAACTATCTTAACATGTAAATTTGCTAACTTTACGTGTATCTATGATGCAATGAGGCAATAACACTAAAAACTTGCTATAATGGGTGATGCTTGACTAGAACAAGGCCATGGCTTCCAAAAGATGGCCTCCTTGAGCTCTTGGAGCTCAAGAAAGGCTAGATCTAAGATTTGACCCGCTAAGAATGCCTCATCACTAAGGATTTAGGGGTTTTGAGCTTAAAACCATCATAGTTGGGGACTTATGAGATCTAATACACACAAGGATCAAGTTGAGAACTTGATTACCAGAAAGAGTGCCAAAAGGAAGATAACTTCTGGATCTACTTTGCCCTCCTCGAATATTCAAATTCTTTCTTCTTCTTCTAGCCTCTAAATGCACCAAAATCAATCACAAAGGTGAGAAACACTCAAGAACACTTATGGGGGACTAGGGTTTGGTAAGAACGTTCTGGAGGCTGGGGTGGGAGGCTATAATGACGTTTAAATAGGGTACAAACCCTAGGATTTAGGGTTTCATCCAGATAAGTGGACTCGCCGAGTCCGGAATACAGACTCGTCGAGTCGCCAACTAAAGACGCGAACAAGTCCCGCCTCTACTCGACGAGTCGGGCTACTGACTCGTCGAGTTCCTCTTAATGAAGGAAAATACTATATTTAAATCACATACCAGAAATGGGGCGTTACAATTCTCCCCCACTTATCTTAGACTTCGTCCTCGAAGTCTGCTGCTGCTGAACCCAAAAACAACTCTGGATAATGCTCCCTCATCTCCTCCTCAGTCTCCCACGTCCACTCAGAACCCTTCCGGTGCTGCCACTGCACCTTCACTAACTGAACCACCTTGTTCCTCAAGGTCTTCGTCTTCCGATCCAAGATCGCAACTGGCCTCTCGATATAATTCAGGCTGCCATGAACCTGAATATCATCCAATGGTACTACTGCTGACTCATCCACCAAACACTTTCGTAACTGAGAAACGTGGAAAGTGTTGTGGATCTGGCTAAGCTCTGCTGGAAGATCCAACCGATAAGCAACCCGACCCACCCGGGCCGAAACCCTAAAAGGGCCAATAAACCTGGGGCCCAGCTTGCCCCTCTTCCGGAACCTGATGACACCCTTCCAAGGTGACACTTTCAGGAGGACCATATCGCCCACCTGAAACTCCAAGTCCGAACGCCTCCTGTCGGCGTAACTCTTCTGCCGACTCTGCGCAGTCTGCGGTCTACGGACCTGCTGGATCAACTCTGTGGTCTTGAGCACCACCTCAGTGCTCCCAATGACCCTCTGTGCGACCTCGCCGAACAAATCGGGGTCCTACACTTCCTCCCATAAAGCATCTCGAAAGGAGGGCGGTCAATGCTGGCGTGGTAACTGTTGTTATACGAAATTTCCGCTAATGGAAGATACGTATCCCAACTGCCACCAAAATCTAAGACACATGCCCGAAGCATGTCCTCGAGAGTCTGAATCGTTCTCTCGCTCTGCCCGTCCGTCTGGGATGGAATGTTGTACTAAAGTGAAGACGAGTCCCCATCTCATGATGAAACCGCTTCCAAAACCTGGAAGTGAACCGGACGTCTCGATCTGATACTACTGATACAGGCACTCCATGCCGTGCCACTACCTCGCGCACATAAATATCGGCTAGATTCTAGGCCGAAATGCTCTCCTGAATCGGTATGAAATGTGCGTTCTTGGTCAGTCGATCCACTACGACCCAAATCGAATCAACTCCTCGTGCTGTCCTGGGAAGCTTAGTGATGAAATCCATAGTGATGTCCTCCCATTTCCACACGGAAATGTCTAACGGCTGCATCTTGCCGTGGGGTCTTTGATGTTCCGCCTTGACCTTCCTGCAGGTCAGGCATCTCTCTACATACCAAGCCACGTCCCGCTTCATGCAGGGCCACCAATAGTCGGGTCGAAGATCTCTGTACATCTTCGTCGCCCCTGGGTGGATGGAGAAACGAGACTTATGAGCCTCGTCCATCAACACTTGCCGTACTCCGCCCCAGTATGGCACCCATACTCTCCCATGAAGGGTCAACAATCCTCGACTGTCATAGTCAAAGGAAGCTACTCGGCCCACAATCCTCTCATACTTTTGCCTCTCCTCCTTCAGGCCCTCAACATGTGCCTCTATAATCCGCTCCAACAAGGGAGTAATCACTGTCATCCTCAGACAAATATCCCTGATCGGGGCTGCTACCGCCTTGCGGCTCAGGGCGTCGGCCACTACGTTGGCCTTACCCGGGTGATAAAGGATCTCACAGTCATAGTCCTTTACCACGTCCAACCATCGACGCTGTCTCATATTCAGATTCGGCTGATCCATGAGGTACCTCAAACTCTTGTGATCCGTGTAAATGGTACAACAGACCCCATAGAGGTAATGCCTCCAAATCTTAAGGGCGAACACCACTGCCCCCAGCTCTAAATCGTGTGTCGGATAGTTAGCCTCGCGAGGCTTCAACTGTCTAGAGGCGTAAGCTATCACATGCCCCCGCTGCATCAACACTGCTCCCATACCCGTGATCGAAGCATCACAGTAGACTACAAAGTCCTCTATACCCTCTGCTAGGGTAAGAATCGGCGCCTCGCACAATATCTGTCTGAGGGTCTCAAATGATGCCTGTTGCTCAGGCCCCCAACGAAACACCACCGACTTCTTGGTCAGTCGGGTGAGTGGAACTGCTATCTTGGAGAAATCCTGGATGAATCTCCTGTAGTACCATGCCAATCCCAGGAAGCTCCGAATCTCAGATGGAGAATTTGGGACTTCCCACTGCATCACGGCCTCTATCTTGGCCGGATCTACTAGTATACCTTTCTGGTTAACGAGGTGTCCAAGGAACTGCACCTCGCGCAACCAGAACTCGCACTTGGAGAACTTCGCGAAAAGCCTCTCCCTCCTCCGCATCTCTAGCACCTCCCTCAGGTGCTCCTTGTGCTGCTCCTGAGTCTTGGAATAAACCAAGATGTCATCAATGAACACTATCAAAGACCGATCCAACATCGGCCTGCATACACGGTTCATGAGGTCCATGTACGCGGCTGGAGCGTTAGTGAGCCCAAACGACATCACCACAAACTCATAATGACCATAACGGGTCCTGAAGGCGGTCTTCTGCACGTCCTCGTCTCTGAATCGCATCTGGTGATATCCAGACCGCAGATCAATCTTGGAAAACCAAGACGCTCCCTGAAGCTGGTCAAATAGGTCATCTATCCTCGGGAGTGGGTAACGGTTCTTCATCGTTACCTTGTTCAGCTCCCGGTAATCTATACACATGCGATGTGACCCGTCATTCTTCTTCACAAACAGGATCGGGGCTCCCCATGGTGAACTGCTTGGTCTGATAAAACCCTTGTCTAACAGCTCCTGTAACTGGGTAGACAACTCCTGCATCTCTGGGGGAGCCAACCGATATGGTGCCTTGGCTATCGGAGCCGCACCAGGAACCAGGTCAATCCTGAACTCAACCTGTCTCTCCGGAGGTATTCCAGGAAAATCCTCTGGAAATACATCCGGGTACTCTCGTACCACCAGTACATCGTCAACAGCCTCCTTGCCCTTCTCCCGGGCATCTAAAACATAAGCGACGTATCCCGCACAACCCTGCTGGAAGTAGCGCCTTGCTTTCGCTGCTGAACAAAGAATCGGTCCGCGCTGTGGTCCCTCGCCATGAATCACTAACTCTCCCCCACTTGGAGTGCGGACCCTCACTAACTGTAGCTCACAATCAATCACTGCCCCATTGGGGCTTAGCCAATCCATACCCACTATAACCTTATTCCCTCACAGGGGAATGGGAACCAGGTCCACCGAAAACTGCTCATCGAATAACCATAGCGAACACCCCTTATGTACTCTCGCGACCCTCACGGTCCTGTTATCAGCTATCTCAACCTCAAGTGGGCAATCCAGCTCTCCCAGAGCTCTGCTAAACCTCTTGCTGAGCGCAAGAGAAACAAATGATCGGGTAGCCCCCGAATCGAACAATACTGTAGCTGAAATGTCGTTCACTAAGAACGACCCTATATAAAAACATAAAATCATAAGAAACAATCAGTATCGATAAGGAGATAAAAAGAAGATACATACCCGTCACCACATCAGGAGTCACTCGCGCCTCCTCTGCTATCATCTGGAAAGCTCTACTCTTCGCCACTGGCGTCTCAACCCGGCCATGGCGGCCATCTGTAATCCTCAATGTAGCAAGGGCAGGTGCTGCCACCTTCCCTGCTGCTGCCAAACTCGGACACTGGGACTTTTTATGTCCCCTCTGATTGCAATGGAAGCAAATCAGATCAGATGCTGCGGTGATGGTGGTAGTAGCTGTACAGTCTCTACTCATATGCCCTGTCCGGCCGCACTTGTAGCAACTGGGACTCCCTGCCTTGCACGACCCATCGTGCAATCTCCCACACTTGCCACACCGACTGTGGCTCTGCTATCCTCTAGATCTGTGATCTGATACCTTGGGCTTTTTGCCCGAGCTCCCTGTGCCAGATGCCGCCTCTGGCTTCCTCTTCTTCTCCATCTCTAGATCAATCTCTCTCTCTCTCGAGCCCTCTCAATCATGTCATCCAGCATTTTACAACTGGACCGGTTCACAAACTGGCAGATATCACTCCGCAACATCTCATGATAACGAGCCTTCTTCATTTCCTCATCAGCTGCATACTGAGGAACGAGAAGAGCCCTCTCCCTGAACTTGGCTGTAACCTCCGCCACTGTCTCTGTAGTCTGAGTGAGATCCTGCAACTCCCTAGCCAACTACTGCACCTCAATAACTGGTGCAAACTCGGCTCTGAACCTGGTAGTAAAATCAGTCCAGGTCATCGCATCAAGGGCTGCGTCATCCCCAATGGGATGGCCGATCTCCTCCCACCAATCACGTTCCCTGTCTTTCAGAAGACAGGATGCTAGTCTGACCTTGTCCCCCTCGGGACATCTGCTGGTGCGGAATGCGTTGGTGACATCTGCCAACCACCTAGTACTCGCTATGGGGTCCCGCGCCCCATGGTAGTCTGTAACTCCACAGGCCCGGAACTCCCTGAAGGTGAGCGTACGCGACCCCATCATGGCCGCCACCTCAGCACGGAATGTGCTCAACCTATCGTCCATCAGCTCCAAAATACCCTCCTTGATCGAACCGAAGATCACAGGAGTCTGCTCAAGTATGATGCGAGTAACCTCTGAAGAGATGAACTCCCTAGTCTGCTCATCTAGATGCTCGGCCCCCGAGCCAGATACTGCTCCCTCGCCGGCTCCTGAACTGCCGACTGCTGGCCTAGGGCGTAAAACCACCATTCTGAAACAAATCATGATAAACGTTAGAAACACTGATATATCTCAAAGGATCGCTACTACTATAAGTTTCCTGGTCTCATCACAGCCTTCCTTGATTCAAGTACGGATCCTATGCTTTCAGTAGTACGGGCCCATACTACCTTCCACATCTATCCGTACTTTCCTCAAGTACTACCCTGACTCCACCAAGTCCCTTCTACTGCTACTGCTCTCTACTACTCTCATCCTAGGCTTGCCCTAGGGAAATATCTGACTCTACTCAAACCAGTCCTAAGCTGCTGAAAGCCTCCTTGTAATGCCAATTAGCCATCACTTGAATACCATCACACGTGACGAGGCTCAGATAATCCTTAGATTAAAAGACTCGCCCCCACAACGGTTAGACTCAAACAAGAGCTGCACAATAGGGCCAAATCCAACACTCTGAGATTATTCAACCCTGATCACCTATGACGTGGCGTATTCACCTAATGGCTAACTCCCATCACTTAGAGTCTCACAAAGCACAAAGCAAGCAGCATTCAGACACAGGAAACTACTCAAGCATAACAAGAACTGTACTAGCATACAATACTAAGCTCATGGTATCAGGCACAACCTAAACATGCTATCCTACTATTGTCTACTCAATACTAGCATGCAATTCTCATAAAGCTGAAACATATATAGCAGGCACATAAGGCATCCTCCTAGATCCTTAGTCCTATTCTAGCATGCTGTTCTACTGAAACTGAAGCTAATCATCATAACATAAACTTGTATGGGTAATTTGGGAGTACTTACTTGGGCTCGGCTGATTGCATGCACCACACCCTTTTCTCTTTTTCAAAGTTCTTTTCCTTCTAAAATTTCTTTTTGCTTTTTCTAAAACTCTTTTCTTTCCTCAAAATTATTCTTACAAACCTGGTTTTCTTTTTGAAAATTATTCTTACAAGGCCATGGCTTCCAAAAGATGGTCTCCTTGAGCTCTTGGAGCTCAAGAAAGGCTAGATCTAAGATTTGACCCGCTAAGAATGCCTCATCACTAAGGATTTAGGGGTTTTGAGCTTAAAACCATCATAGTTGGGGACTTATGAGATCTAATACACACAAGGATCAAGTTGAGAACTTGATTACCAGAAAGAGTGCCAAAAGGAAGATAGCTTCTGGATCTACTTTGCCCTCCTCGAATATTCAACTTCTTTCTTCTTCTTCTAGCCTCTAAATGCACCAAAATCAATCACAAAGGTGAGAAACACTCAAGAACACTTATGGGGGACTAGGGTTTGGTAAGAACGTTCTGGAGGCTGGGGTGGGAGGCTATAATGACGTTTAAATAGGGTACAAACCCTAGGATTTAGGGTTTCATCCAGATAAGTGGACTCGCCGAGTCCGGAATACGGACTCGTCGAGTCGCCAACTAAAGACGCGAACAAGTCCCGCCTCTACTCGACGAGTCGGGCTACTGACTCGTCGAGTTCCTCTTAATGAAGGAAAATACTATATTTAAATCACATACCAGAAATGGGGCGTTACAATCTCATTATTAAGCCATCACCATATAGCGCTCATTGAACTCATGCTTCGCGACCCATCAGGGACAGGTGCACCCACCCATTCCTGATGACAATCGTCGCAACAACCCACTTTCTCTCGATACAAATCACATCCTTGAACCATCTCCGACTGATGACAATTAGTTGATGGATTCCCACTGGAACAATAGCTATTCGATACTCCACTTATCATATCATAAACTCGAGTCTCAAAATAATCCAACAACTTAGGGCATCATACTCAGATACCCCGATACACCATCACCGAATCTCACGCTCGCTTGCCTCAACCTCTGACTTTCCACTCACGATATCATACCCGGATGCAACAATAAACCATCACAGAATCTCATAATGTCTTGCTACGACCATTGATCTTCTTCTCGCACGACTCATAACCTCGAAATACTCCACTCACAAATTGAAACACGGGGAAATCGACAATGACTGAGATCACGTTGACGATCATCCGAAACCCCCTCCTCTTACTGATCAAAACCCATAAGAAACTACTCATATCGACTCTGAAACTAATTGACAAATCAATTGCTGCTCCTCCCGGAGTATAGATACAATCTATACATCAAACTATCAAATCTCAACAATCGAAACTGGACCTCGACGAACCAACCGCCTCAAACTCAACCATTGCAACCCTGAAGAGTCCTTGACTACAATAAGATCTCTGACCAACGGCTACTCGCCGTGGGTACACTCGTTCTTTCCTGGACACGTACAACATGCATAATCTCACTCTGCGCCTTGCCTCATCCACCACTAAGCCCAGGTCTCATATGACTGTACCGTAGGTTCCTGACACCCAATCCTCTAATTTCCAAATTGAACAGATTTATGATCCTCCTAACAAAATACCTTATTCTCCCCCACTTAGGGTCCGAACCATTGCCCAATGTCATACCCAATTAACTACACTACAGACTGGCTCTCCAGATGTATCATTCCCAACTCAGGGGACGTACCACACAACACTCGATGACTTTCCAGAAAATGACCAAATATCTCCAAGTACCCCGAACCCCATATGAAAACCTCAGAATCCTCCCCATGTGACTGCCTCCAGTCACCTTGAAGTCTTAGACCGACACACCACCGGATACCCCACTGTTCCGCATTAGATCTGACTCAAAATCTGAAAACAATGCACTAACACGCACTTCGACTCTGACTCCTCGCCCTGCTTTCCAAATCGGTAAATATTCATAAAAGCAATAGACCTCATTCTCATTGTCGATACACAACGTAGACCACGAGGGTCACCGCCCAGATATACTCCTTTTAACCACCGGGAACTGCTAATAAAAGTACCTTTCCCCCAATAAGGCAACTCCTAGTTCTATGACATCTCAGTCCCACTAATGACTCTTTCCTGGTATAAGAATACCTCGCAGCAAACATTCTGCCCAAATACTCGTGGTGAAAAGGTCACCACTCTTGCTACCCCACAGGGTTTACCTCCAACTCTGGACCAGAACTCAATATCCCTTCTGCTCCTCACAGAAATAGCACACTGCAGTCACAGGAAGTGGCATTTCCGCTACCGGCTGACTGCGTAGCTCAAACCGTAGTCCTCCATGAAGTACCACCTCTACTCATCCTTGAGTCTTACGACTCTGACTGACATCTCATTTTCCCACCTCATGGTACACTCCCTTGAAGCTTGTCAACATGGCCCTTTGGGCCCACACTCTATCATATCTGATCTCAATCAGAATAACCGGTAACATCAGAAGCACTAACCGCCACGAATCATGGTACTCGAACCACGTGATCATCTCTCATTCTACTACAAATCATGGTGCTCGAACCATGTGATCATCTCTCATCCTGCTACAGATCATGGTACTCGAACCACGTGATCACCTCTCATTCTGCTACAAATCATGATACTCGAACCATGTGATCATCTCTCATTCTGCTACTTAGAACCTCTGGAATTTTCCATGTATCGAGTATGGGTCCTCTACTTTCAGTAGTACGGGCCCATACTACCTGCCACATCTACCCATACTTTCTACACAGATCATCCCAGATTTCCTAAGTAGTTACTCAACCTTCTCAATCACCAATCCCGTCATATCCGATCTCTCTTCCACGAATACCCTCCTCTATCAGCATACTCATCTGAAAAGGTCACTCCCTAGGCTCTTCCTAGGTTTCCACATTTCTCTGCCATCAGCTGCTGAAGAACTCCTTATGATGCTAGCCATCTACCTCCTGAATATCGTCATATTCACTTGGTGGCTGACTCCCATCATCAAGAGTTCCTCAAAGCACGGAGCAAGCAGCATTCGGGCATCGAATAATTTCCACCAGCACGTAAAACCATTCTAGGTTATAGCTCCACTTACTCTACACACACTCAAGGTATCACCAAACTCAAGCAACCTTACCCCTCACGGGCATCTAACTACTTCCTCAATAGGATCCCCAATACTTATCTAGGTATCTCTCCTAGATTACTCCTCTACCCAAGGCTCTCTCTAAAAGATTCATGCTGGATACTCTTACTCCGCACATACTCAAAGCACATCACATATAACAATAACTACTAGGCTAAGGCATCACAAATCAGGCAACTCTAGCCCTAACATATGAAATACCTAGCCGATCTTCTAACATGCACCACTAATATCTTAATAATAACTCATAACACGAATAAGTAAGGGTATTTTGGGAAATCACCTTTCGGGCTCTGGCTGATTGTACACACTGCTCTTTCCCGTTTTTCTCTTAGAAACTCTTGCTCGTTTTAGAAAATCATTTCTTTTGAAAACTTTCCTCAAATCCTCAGTTTGAGTCCAGACATACCCCAAGGTGCATCCGAATCCCTCAAACCAAGGCTCTGATACCAACTTGTAACACCGTGAATTTTCGTACAATTTTTTTCATTTTTAAATCACAAAAATGCTCATAATACATTTCACAAAATCCCAATTATCAAATTAACAAAACATAAATCCATAATTGTTTAATTAATGATCTAGGATCCTCCAAAACATAACTCTTTATCGCATGTGTACAATCGAGCCGTCGCCTTCCCGTGAACCTGAGAAGTACCTGAAACACATAACACATTGTTGGATTAATGTCTAAGTCCATAACTATAATTGGTAAGACTTGACCCGACCCGGCATGGTCTATTTGGGTTGCATGGCATCTAGACAATTGGATAGACAAGATGAGGAAAAAGGAAACTAGCGATTTATTTTAATATATTATAAGTTCTAATATATTAATATATAATCATAATATTTAATTAGTATTGATCAAGAATTAATTTATAATTAATTAAGTGATCAAAAGGAACTAATTAAATATGGAATCTTAGATATATATGTGTGTTGGGCCAAGTTCATTTAGGTTGGGCTAAGCTTTCATGGATAGTCCATGGAGTGTTTAACCCATGGATCATATGAAATGAAAGGTCATGGGTTAGTCTCCAAACTATATAAAGATGTCCTTGGTTGGTGAAATTGGCACTAGTGTGGGTACACTAAGAGGGCTAGCCGATTTCACTAGAGAGAACCAAAGTATCCTTATTCTCAAGGTTATTCCAAGTGTTCATGGTGTTGTGTGAACCATTTGAGGTGTCACACTTGGGGCACTAGGCACTCAAGCTTCATGAAGACAAGCTACATCAACAAGGTATGTCTTCTAACTTGTTTTATTACCCAAGTATCAAAGATTGTATGCTAGATAGGGTAATACCTTGGAATATTCATATTTGCATGTATAATAGAGAAAACATAGATCCAAGGTATTTAGGGTTGCATGTACACCATAGGAGTGTTAGAATTCTCAAAACCCAACACACATAACACGGTAAGCACTAAGCTTAGTGAGTTCCCCAAAATACCACACACATAACACTGTAGCCACTCGAGGCTATAACTCCATAAGACCCTCTTGGTCAATGTGTCTCAGTGGGACCCTCCAGTCCCACAACTTTGATGGACCCTCTTGGTCCTAACTCTATGGACCCTCTTGGTCCTAACTCTGTGGACCTTCCTGTCCTAACTCTGATAGCTCTGAGTAATATACAACATAAATCACAAAGAAATAATACAGGATATCACAATACACAATATAAACACATAAGGCATCTTAGTCACACAAAATACCACTCATGGTAAGTATAGTGAGAAGACTCACCTCGGATGGCGAACAGATCCTATAAATGCTGCTGTTGTACTCCGACCTCTAACACTGAGCCAAACCCATAATTAACCCCATTAGGATTTAAGACCAAACCTTCACATATTAGGTCTAAATATGGTCTACTAACCCGGTCCATAAATAACTCAAGCCCAATGGGCCCACCAAAGCCCAATACTAAATGGGTCCACAAAAGTCCTCTAATGGCCCAAATATGGCCCAATTTTCCAAATTGGGCCCAAACCCTAATATGGGCCTTACCCTAAAGCCCATCTAAATATTCTAGTCCACATGATTGCTCTTGGATAGCCCATCAATAGCCCAATCACCAAGGCCCAATAGAAAGGCCCAACACATTAAGGGTTTTTCACATAAAATGACGATTAGGGTTAAGTGTTTCTCACTTAACCCATTAAGAACTTAACCCATTAAGTGTTTCTAGCCCACTAACGAACCAGCCCAGTCCAATAATAAGTGTTTTGGCCCAATAGGGTTCCACTAGAATGGGCACCACACACTGCCACCTCGGGCGGTGGTGGTCGGTGGCGTCTCACGGCGGCAGCCACCACCTCACGGTGGTGGTGGGGGGGTTTTCCGGCCATACAAACACTCATTCCATCTCATAATTTCCTAAATCTTCTCTTATGCTCAAAAAATCAAACCAAAAAACACATCCACAGCCACCTTCCACGGTGGCTGGTGGCGGCGAGACATGGCTGAAACGGCAGCCACCATGGTTGGCTGCCATGGTGGTGCGCCAACCCTCGGGTCGACATTCTCACGAATTCCAACCATAAATTACAACCTGAAATGGACACTTTCAGCCACCCACTTGGTGGCTGACGCCGCTGAGGTCAATGGAAACGCCGGCGGAAGCCGGTGGCAGAGGCAACAACTACGCCACGCATCCACGGAGGAGTCAAGGAGGTTACCTGATGCTTGTGATGGAGGAATAACAAGAAGACAAGAAGCGAAGGGCTTCAGCGGAGGTTTGACGATCGCGTCTTCACCGGAGGAGAGCAGTGGCGGCCCACTGTTGGCTTCATGTGCTGCTCTTCGCCGTTGCTGATAGCTTCACTGGCAGTCGGCGTCGATCTTGCCTTACACGGCTTCGCCGACAGTGAAAAAGGTTGGCGGCAGAAGGAGGACTTCCAGTGGTGGCGGCTGTAATGGAACAGTGGGTAGGGTTTCCTGTTGCAACGAGGAGAAGGCACGGTTTAATCCCGTGTCCACTTCAACTATGCTTTTTATTCACTTCTAGTCCCTCCCCATCATTTCTTTTTCAACTTAAATCCAATAAATACCATACAGCCCTCCACTTTGAGATATATTTGCAAGGCAAATCCAAAAATTACCATTTAACCCCCATGATCTCAATTTAACACATTCAGTCCTTCCTTCTCACAATTCCTTTCATAATAAGCACTAATAATTTCCAAACACACCTTGAGTTCTAAAATCTTTACGAGATAAATCCTGAAATTACACTTTAGTCCTCGAAGGTTCAAATTATATTATTTGACTTCCCGAAACTGACACCCCGCTAAATATTATTATTTTAGGTCACTATTCATATTAACTCTTATCTATTTATTTATTTAATATTCAGATTTTACAATATCCCGTCCATTTGAATAAGATGTGTTGTAATAAATTAATAATTAAAATGACGATTTTAATCCCAAGAGGTAATAGCATGCTTTTTGATTTTATATTGAATAATAAATTATTAATAGTATATTACAATCACGAATATATTTTTATTTATATACTTTTAAATAAAAAACAAATTAAAACATAATAAAATTTTGGTAAAACTGTTTTCTATTAGTTTGTGAATATAATTAAGTATTTTTGTTATCTTTTTTCTAATTTGAAATCTTTTCATACTTAAAATTTTAGGAGTCACACCAAAGTCATATATTTTTTAGGCCAAATTTGTCCCACGTATTAAATGGTTTTTTTGACAATTGATTTTGACATTTTGGTTAGTTAATAAATACCAAAATCGAATCGGGTTAATTTTAACAATTGATTTCTATTATGTTTTATCTTTATTAATTTGTTTTAACATTATACATACGGTTCGGATCGGAGGGTCCCAAATCAATTCACAATATCTGTAGCATTACCATTTACCATACACAGTTCAATTTTAAGTAATAAGAATTACAATTTACTGTACTTTACAAGTGCTGCTGCAGATAAGTGCGTCGTTCTAGTAGAGAGAGGATAAGTGGTGGAAGGAAAACAGAGTCATACTCATACCCTACTTACCACGAGAGAACGGAGGCTGACGCCGGTATTCACCGGAACAACCGCTACTGGCATGTAATTTCCCTGTCATTCACTGTCACCTCAATTCAGTATCTCTCCATATTGGAAATTACGTTTCCGTTTCTAATTTCGTGTAAGAACTTCATCAAGCCATTCGATATTATAGTACAGTTCGTGTTAGGGGTTTTCATGTTCCGAATTTCAGGGTTTAGGGCAATTATTAGACTCTGAATCAACATATTGTTGGCTGAAAGTTGAATTTAAACTAGGAGTTTACAAGGTACGTTGGGCAGAACTATTGGAATTTTATTGAATAATTTGAGTTAAAAGTTCGATTTACACAAGGAGTATACAAGGCGAGAAACCTTTTCCTGCATAGCCAAATGTAAAGGAGTTTACAATTGTGACATATCCCTTCCATTTGAATAAGATGTGTTGTAATAAATTAATAATTAAAAGGACGATTTTAATCCCAAGAGGTAATAGCATGCTTTTTGATTTTATATTGAATAATAAATTAATAATAGTATATTACAATCACGAATATATTTTTATTTATATATTTTTAAATAAAAAACAAACTAAAACATAATAAAATTTTGGTTAAATTCTTTTCTATTAGTTTGTGAAGATAATTAAGTATTCTTGTTATCTTTTTTGTAATTTGAAGTCTTTTCATACTTAAAATTTTAGGAGTCACACCAAAGCCATATATTTTTTTAGGCCAAATTTGTCCCACATATTAAATGGTTTTTTTGACAATTGATTTTGACATTGTGGTTAGTTAATAAATACCAAAATCGAATCGGGTTAATTTCAACAATTGATTTCTATTATGTTTTATCATTATTAATTTGTTTTAACATTACACATACGGGTCGGATCGGAGGGTCCCGAATCAATTCACAATATCTGTAGCATTACCATTTACCAAACACAGTTCAATTTTAAGTAATAAGAATTACAGTTTACTGTACTTTACAAGTGCTGCTGCAGATAAGTGCGTCGTTCTACTAGAGAGATGATAAGTGGTTGAAGGAAAACAGAGTCACACTCATACCCCACTTACCACGAGAGAACGGAAATTGACGTCGGTATTCACCGGAACAACCGCTACTGGCATGTAATTTCCCCGTCATTTACTGTCACCTCAATTCAATATCTCTCCACATTGGAAATTACGTTTCCGTTTCTAATTTGGTGTAAGAACTTTATCAAGCCATTCGATATTATAGTACAGTTCGTGTTAGGGGTTTTCATGTTCCGAATTTTAGGGTTTAGGGCAATGATTAGACTCTGAATCAACATATTATTCGCTAAAAGTTGAATTAAAACTAGGAGTTTACATGGTACATAGGCCAGAACTATTGGAAATTTATTGAATAATTTGAGTTAAAAGTTCGATTTACACAAGGAGTATACAAGGCGAGAAACCTTTTCGTGCATAGCCAAATGTAAAGGAGTTTACAATTGTGACATATCCCTTCCATTTGAATAAGATGTTTTGTAATAAATTAATAATTAAAAGGACGATTTTAATCCCAAGAGGCAATAGCATACTTTTTGATTTTATATTGAATAATAAATTATTAATAGTATATTACAATCACGAATATATTTTTATTTATATAGTTTTAAATAAAAAACAAATTAAAACATAATAAAACTTTGGTTAAACTGTTTTCTATTCGTTTGTGAATATAATTAAGTATTCTTGTTATCTTTTTTCTAATTTGAAATCTTTTTATACTTAAATGTAACACCCTATTTATTTATTAGATAAATAAATAAATTAATGATCGAACGGTAGCCCTAAAATAAATAATTATATATATCAAAAGTTGGTCTCGAAGATTATTTATGAAATCATGGCGCTCCGTGGTAATTATTTAGGTTTAATTTGAAAGAAAAAGAGGAGGAAGAACTAAACGTGACATAATTGAGAGTTTAGGGGGTTAAAAATATGATTTTTGGATTAGTTATAAATAATTTATGGAGGCTTAGGGACTAAATGGTAACATATAGAGTTGATTTGTAAAGGATCTCAAAAGTCAGGGTGCGCTTGGTAAATTATTAGGATTCAATTTAAAAAGGTTTTGGAGGTTAGGGGCTGAAGAGTAAATTAAGGACTGAAATTTAAAGAAACAGGAAAGGAGGGGTTATACTTGTCATTATGGAAACTAGTTCAAGGAGTCGGGTATATAATCCCTAAGGAAACCCTAACCCTACGCAAACAATTGCAGCCGCCACCTTCTTCTTCATTTCGGTAGCCACCATCGTCGGAGCCCTTCTAACCGACCACCACCCTAATCTTCCTCGCTTATCCGACCACCAAGCCTCCACCATTTTCATTCTTCTTCTCCTTCTTCAACCGCCACTGTGAGCGCCGCCGTAGCGCTGCTACTCCACCTGCTGCCGCGTCGGCGAGCATGGTCTCTCCGTCGCCGGATGCCGCTGCAACGACGTGAGTGACTGGGAAACCCCACTGAGACCAAGTGGGGGCTGTGAACGAAGAAGAACAGGTTGTGGACGACCAGAACCACCGGTTAGACCAACCTCACCTCACACCTCCACCCTTCTCAAGTATCCGACGTCGTTCAGGCTGCTATTATCGCTGGAAGTTGCCCTTGGTCACAGTTACACTTTGTACATTCGTCTAGTTATTATTCGGGGAGCTGTGGCCGCGTGTTAGGGTTGGAGAGGTGTTGGTGTTGAACCCGAGACTTATGGTACGAGGTGGTTGGCCGGAGATCGAGGAAAGAAACACCGTGGCCGCCAGCCACGGTGGCCGCCGTTGCTGCCATCGGTTTACACTTTCGCCGTCGCCAACCACCACCAGGAGGGTGGCCGGATTCTCTCGCAAGAAGCAATCATGGATGTGTATTATTTCAGCAATGTGGAGCGGGGTTTGTGTGGCCGGAAAAACCGAGAACCGCCGCTGCCACCACCGTGAGGTGGTGGCTGCCGCCATGCGCCACCGCCGGCCACCATTAGGTGGTTGTGTGTGTGTGATTAGCTTAGTGAGTGTGTGTGTTAATTGATAATTTTATTGTAAGATGTAATTAGAAATTTTAATAATAAAATAAATTGAAAACCACCACCTTAGGGTGGTGGCTGCCGCCTCCTGCCGCCACCGGCCGCCGTATCGGGTGGCGGTGTGCTTGCCTTGTTAAGTTTTATACATTTAGGGTGCTTGAAACCCTAATGGGCCTTGTAAACCCTAATGAACTCTAATGGACCCCAATAAAACCCTAATGGGCTTAATGACATTCTAGTGGGCCTAGTAGGCCCAATAAAGCCCTAATTGACCTAAAAGCCCAACAAATTGATAAATGAGCTAGTAGTTGGGTTGGAAACCCTAATGCCAATAAAACCCTAATTTTAAGAATTAATCGGGACACACACACGGGAATTATTTAATAACTTGAAACATTAAATGATAATCATTGGCAAGGTTAATCTAAGCGATATTGGACTTAATGGATTAAGTCCTTAGGGGATTAAGTCCTTAATGGGTTAAGTAGGAAACTTAACCCTAGTCGTCATTTTATGTGAAACCCTAACTTCACTTGGGTTTATTATCGGGCCTTTCAACTGGGCCTTGATTGGATTATTAATGGGCCATCCAAGAGCAAGCAGTTGAACTAGAATAATTTAATAGGCCTAGGGTAAGGCCTATGTAAGGGGTTTTGGCCCAATTTGGAAAATTGGGCCATAGATGGGCCACAGTTTGGGCCTTAATGATTATACCATGTTGGGCCTAAAAAAAATTAAAAAAAAAAATAGTAAGACCATGTATAGGCTTGGGCCCAATTTGGAAAATTGGGCCATATATTGGGCTTTGATTTCTTAGTTGACTTTGGGCCTATGGATTGGGCCTTGGGCTTGAATAAACCGAGCTTGGGGTAATATAGTAATTATCCAAAGAATGTACTTATATGGTTATGTAGTGGGACCCAATTATTAATTGGGTGATGTTTTGATATTGACAGATCGGGAATCTGCCATCCAGCAGCTGGGGTTGAGTCTGCGGGACTTCAGCAGTGTGGGGTTGAGTCTTCGGGACTTCAGCAGTGTGAGGTGAGTTACCTTCCAGTAGAAGTAGGTCTAAGGCCATAATGCCGGCCCACTAGTAGGAGTTGTATGACAGATGATTGTCTTTGTGATAATCATTTAGGTTTGCTACTACCTGTTATGTGTTAGTATGATATGATGTTATGTGATAGCGGTAGTAGGGGGAATAGTCCCCGGTTACCGGTCGATAGGGCCGAAGGGGTAGTTTAGTACCCAGCTATGCTAGACAGATTATGATATATGTTATATGATATTATGTGGTAGTGGTAGGGGGTGAAATAGTCCCCGTAGCCGGTTGAAATAAACCGGAGGGTAGGTCGGGCACCCAGATATGTCTGGCAGGGTAGGTCAAGCACCCAGATATGCGTGACAGGGTAGGTCGGGCATCCAGATATGCCTGGCAGGGTAGGTCGAGCACCCAGATATGCTTGACAGGGTAGGTCGGGCACCCAGATATGCCTGACAGGGTAGGTCGAGCACCCAGATATGCTTGACAGGGTAGGTCGGGCACCCAGATATGCCTGACAGGGTAGGCCGGGCACCCAGATATGCCTAGCAGTATTTGATTATGTGGTATGATGGGGGAAACTCACTAAGCTTCGTGCTTACGGTTTACAGTTTTGCATTCAGGTACTTTGTGTCAAAGGAAAGGAGTCGGCTTGGTCGCAGCGCATCACACTATGTTTTCCGCACACGAGATCCTTGGGATTACACTCTGATATGGTTTCATGATATTATATTTTAATTATTAACCCTTTGGTTTTGACAAGAGACATTATTATGAATGTTTTTATACTAATGGTTTATGTAATAACTTATTTAAAAATGAAATTTTTAGTCTGTATTTTTGGGATGTTACAAGTTGGTATCAGAGACTTGGTTTGAGGGATTCGGGCACACTCTCGGGTGTGTTTGGACTCAAACTAAGGACATGATATGAAATTTTTTCAAAAAGTAAAATCATTTTATAAATAGAGTTTGAAAAGAATTTGGAAAATAAAAGAACTTTGAAAAGAACAAGGTGTGTGATGCGTACAATCAGTCGAGCTCAAGTAAGTTTTCCCCAAGATACCCATACATGTTGTGATATGTTATGATATGATTATGAGAACTGCATGCTAGATTAGGGCTAAGGATCTAGGAAGGATGCCTTATATGCCTATTGTATATGCTTGTAGACTTGCATGCTAGTACTGATTAGTCAGTAATAGGATAGCCTGTTTAGGTTATGCCTGATTGTATGAGCTTTTGAATTTCATGTACATATTCCTAATTAGAGGATAGAATGATTTGATTGGAATATGATGGTTAGATTTTCCATTGTCTGAATGTTGTTTGCTTTGTGCTTTGTGAGACTCTTAGTAATGTGAGCTATCTATTAAGTGAATATGCTAAGTCACATGTGGCACGGGCTGGATAATCTCAGAGTGATACATCTGACCCTATTGCGCAGCTCTTGTCTGAGTCCAACCGTTCTAGGGATGGGTCTACTACTCGAAGGATTATCTGATCTCTGTTGCATGTGGCTATATTCATGAGGTAGCTAGTTGACATTACTGGGAATCTTTCAACAGCTGAGGACTGGGTAGGTACGGGAACCTAGGGAAGCCTAGGATTTGATTCAGTGGGTTGGTAGTGCGGCTCCGTGAGACTTGGGTGTACCAGTTGAGGAAGTGACTTGGAGGATCTGGGAGGATTGCTGAGGAAAGTATGGATAGGTGTGGAAGGTAGTATTGGGCTCGTACTACTAAAAGCACAAGATCCATACTCAAATCGGTGAGAGTCTTGGAGAATCTGAGAAGCCTCTGGGAGAAGTTTGTGACCCGGTTGGGGGACAGAGGATATTTCAGTCGTTGCAGCTTAGCCATTGACAAGTGAGCTAATGAGCGTAACAGGGTGTCAGGCCCTGAAGGATATGATTTCCAAGAGGTTGCGAATGTGAGATTGATTTAGATCACTTGGAGCAGAGAGGTTCATGCTAGATGCGTATAGTAAGGGTCCCGGGAAGAGACCCATGACTTCTGATCATCAGGTGAAAGGCCAGCAGGTCCAAGTCAGTGCAGCATGTACAAGAAAGCGCACAAGGGAGTTTGTTACTTCAAGGGTTTAGGCTGCTACAGGTGTGGCAGGGTTGGTCATGTCAGCTGAAGCTGATCAGTATTCCTCAAGATGTTCGCGGATATGTTATCTTCTGCCACTTCAAGGTGGATATTGGGAATCTGTATCGCCCTGGAATTGTGAGTGAGTTCGGACAAGTAAGATCTCAGGTCGGTTTTCTGCTAATGTTTGGGTTACCAAGGATCATATAGGCCATCCTGCATGCCGAAAGGTCCTTGATGAACCCACAAAGGGACGTACTTTGCGAAGTGGGTTCCGCGTGTACCGTTATCATTCTGGGTCTTTGACGAGATCGGTGCAGGAGTCTTATTAGAGGATACTCGGTCAGGGTTAAAGTGATAGTTCTCCAGTGAAGTCAGAGTTCAGTGGTTCTATCATTGTTTGGGTATGGTCGTCAACTATCCATGGAAGAACTCTAAGGTTCAAGCACTACCGCTGCTGAGAAAGGATTAATAGCATGAAGATGGTATTGTCAGTATCGGGTGTTAGATGCATGAGTGTTCGGATGTGGATGTTCAAGAGGAATGTACCTTCGCATGGGTTGCGATTAGCTAGAGTTCAGTAGTATTGCAAGATTGGAAGTAGGAATGAGGATTTGTCAGCCAGGGTGGAGATTAAGGTCTCCAGTTGTTAGCATGGAAGATGGATTAGGGTGTCAGACTGTACCAGATTTCAAGAGTACTCTTCAAGTTTTCAGCGGATAGGAGATTTTAGGATTTATTTAGTAAGTGATCGCCAGCTTTGGTACGTTCAGGTTGTCATCAAAGGGATATTATGAAGCGAGAAGGATTAGGAATCCTTCAATTCTCATGAGCCGTGAAGACTTAGCTGAAGCTAAGTGGGGGAGAATTGACTAGGTACTTAAGAACAGAAATAGGTGTGAAACTAAGATGAGTTTCGCATCCACGTCAGGTAGGAAGGCGACCGCGTGGCCGTTTTGATTGAGGGTTGGGTGAGTTGGGAGTTCAGAAAAACGTTCCAACCTTCGATTTATCCTTTGCCTTGGCATCAGATAGCGTGTTTCGGGAACCAGGTTAGAGCTCCAGTTAGGACTCAAGTTCAGTTGTATCTAGGTCGAGTGCGTGTTCGGATAGTATGGAAAGCGTTGTAAGACTGCGGGTGTAGCCATAACATTCACTAAGCAGTCAGATAGTGATAGAGGGTAGTAAGACTACGGGTGTAGCCATAGCATTCACTTAGTTGGTAGATAACATGAGCGCATTGCTAGAACGCAGAAGGAACAGTGGTACCCACCAGTTCGGGTATATCAGTAAGGATATGGAAAACCACGAATTGGATTTCGGAAATTTTATGGATGGGTTAGGTCTGGTTGAGCCAGTGATAAGACTATAGGAATGTCACTACAGTTAGAAGATCAAGGAAGCAAAGAATTGCTTAAGGTCATTGTCATATAGGGCTACCATCGGTTAGCTAGCAATCACTTTTAGCTTGGATTTGATGACGTCAGGATTTGACGCATGGACCCAATCGGTTAGATCAGGAGGTTGTTAGAGTCTCAGTGACAAGATAACTAGTAGCAACTAGTCCAGAGAGGGCTTTGTTCATAGTCGTGTGGAACAACTAAGTGGGAACCCTTTTAGCTCAGAAACCGGACTGGAACCCGATATTTCAGACGACTGACCAATGAGCTGAGACCAGGAAAGTCTCAATAGTTTTGGAAAACAGCTATGTAGCAGCATATTGCTTCAGGCGGTTCAGTGTTTAAACAGTTTCAACATCTGGGCAGTGTTAGTATTTGCGTTTAAGGTTGCAAGTGCAGACAGAATAACAGATTGCTTGGATTATGCTAAGTAACCTGTAGGGATAATTGGGTTGGTGACTCTGTTCTTTAATGGGAACCTCAGGTTATCAAAAGTTGAGTAGTTGGGTGAGGGATAAATGGACTGGATTGATTCAGCATGAGTGGTCTGTCAGGGAATCAGACCATCTCAAGACAGTAGATTCAGACGGAGTAGATGTGATCTTGTTGCGAGGAATTCGTTCTCCTGCGGATGTTAGGACCTTGCGAAGATTGGTCACAGCTTCCCTGGGAAGGCTAGGGTTGTGGCCAAGTTACTTGAGTGGTTTGACATGTAAGGAATGGAAAGGAATGATTTCGAGGACGAAATCTAATTTAAGTGGGGGGAGAGTTGTAACACCCTATTTATTTATTAGATAAATAAATAAATTAATGATCGAACGGTAGCCCTAAAATAAATAATTATATATATCAAAAGATGGTCTCGAAGAGTTAATTGGAATAATTTAGAAATTAAGGGTCAAAAGTGGAAGTTCCGGACTTAGTTATAATTATTTATGAAATCATGGGGCTCCGTGGTAATTATTTAGGTTTAATTTGAAAGAAAAAGAGGAGGAAGGACTAAACGTGTCATAATTGAGAGTTTAGGGGTTAAAAATATAATTTCCGGATTAGTTATAAATAATTTATGGAGGCTTAGGACTAAATGGTAACATATAGAGTTGATTTGTAAAGGATCTCAGAAGTCAGGGTGCGCTTGGTAAATTATTGGGATTCAATTTGAAAAGGTTTTGGAGGTTAGGGGCTGAAGAGTAAATTAAGGACTGAAATTTAAAGAAATAGGAAAGGAGGGGTTATACTTGTCCTTATGGAAACTAGTTCAAGGAGTCGGGTACATAATCCCTAAGGAAACCCTAACCCTACACAAACAATTGCAGCCGCCACATTCTTCTTCATTTCGGTAGCCACCATCGCCGGAGCCCTTCTAACCGACCACTACCCTAATCTTCCTCGCTTATCCGACCACCAAGCCTCCACCATTTTCATTCTTCTTCTCCTTCTTCAACCGCTGCTGTGAGCGCCGCTGTAGCGCTGCTACTCCACCTCACCTCGCACCTCCACCCTTCTCAAGTATCCGACGTCGTTCAGGCTGCTATTATCGCCGGAAGTAGCCCTTGGTCACAGTTACACTTTGTATAGCCGTCTAGTTATTATTCGGGGAGCTGTGTCTGCGTGTTAGGGTTGGAGAGGTGTTGGTGTTGAACCCGAGACTTATGGTGCGAGGTGGTTGGCCGGAGATCGAGGAAAGAAACACCGTGGCCGCCAGCCACGGTGGCCGCCGTTGCCGCCGTCGGTTTGCACTTCCGCCGTCGCCAACCACCACCAGGAGGGTGGCCGGATTCTCTTGCAAGAAGCAATCATGGATGTGTATTATTTCAGCAATGTGGAGCGGGGTTTGCGTGGCCGGAAAAACCGAGAACCGCCGCTGCCACCACCGTGAGGTGGTGGCTGCCGCCATGCGCCACCGTCGGCCACCATTAGGTGGTTGTGTGTGTGATTAGCTTAGTGAGTGTGTGTGTGTTAATTGATAATTTTATTGTAAGATGTAATTAGAAATTTTTATAATGAAATAAATTGAAAACCACCACCTTAGGGTGGTGGCTGCCGCCTCCTGTAGTTATTAAAGAACATGGTTTGGCATGCGGAATTAAAGATTGCACAATGAACATGGTGATTTGGGTGTTCAAGAGATGTATTGAATATGTATGGTGTTACACAAAAAGGGACATAGATCTAGTCCACATAAATAACACACACTTACACACTCCACTTTTACACCTCTCAAGCACACCTCCATAAGTGGTATGAACCCACCTTATATAGAGGTGTTTACATGTCTCTCTCTCACTCTCTATCTCATGTGTCAAAAGGCTAATGCACCACATATAAGTGGGTTTTACAAAAGTCAAACATTTACAAAGTCAATCATGAATAACTTTGTACCCCAACATTCTCCCCCTCAAAGTTAGGAATGAATGACCCATTTCAATTCTTCCAAAAATCGAGCAACTACGCGATCCGAGCCTCAAAGGTGACACATGTCGAAACGAACTTCAATCTTCAATTCTTGCATGATTCTTCAATTTGGGCTCTAGGATGTGAGACCATACAAACCAAGCATCAACAAGTGATTAAGAGTATCCCAAACTCCAACTAATCACCCAAAAGTTGAGCATAAAAGCACACCCCAAAAATCTTCAATAAAACCAAACCCATTTCGAATAAAATCACTTTCGAACTTCCAATTGCATCATTTCGTAAGCTTCAAAAATTCAAGGTCACTTCGGTTTTCAAATTCGCGTAATATGAAAAAATTCAAGTTCGAATTTCTATATATATTTCTCCCCCTTTTTATAATCAAAATTTGATTATAAAACCTTCAAGGAAAGAGAACGTGCTCTATTCGGAATTTTTCGTGTCAAAACTCCCCCTTAACATGTAGCATAAACTTTGTGCTTCAATCCGTAAAATCCAAAAAATATTCAATTTTTAGCTTCGTTCACGGACCGCCTTTGACAAAATTTCTCAAAAATGGGTAGAAGTTGTCAATTTCAAAATTCTGTAGTGAACCGGTGTGCCCAAAACAGCCAAATATGCAAAACTCTCCCCCTTTTCCAAAGCTGGGTAGAAAGCGTCAATTTGCACAAACTGCAGGGGCCTGAAATGCATTTTCTTTAATTTTCAGCAAAAACATTCCTTTTTCGAATTTGGGAATGAACTGCCCAACATTCGAAGCCTCAGGGACTATTTTCGAAAAATCTGCCCTTTTTGCTCCAAACGTACGAAGAATAGTCCCAAACATACGAAGCTTTAGACAATTTTCGAAATTGGGTGAAAACTGTCAAAAATTCGAAACTTCAGTTAAATGACGAAGTTGTCAAATATTCGAAAGGTTAGGGGCTGTTTTTGAAACATTCTCCTTTTTCTTTACAAATCATACGTAATGTCCCAAGAGTTTTAAAATTTGTCAAACATTCGAAACTATAAGAAACTATAAGGGCCATATGCGAAACTTTTCTTTCTTTCTTCCCCAATTTCGTTTCTCAGACAATTCCCTTTGTACGAAATCATCTATGGTTCACTTTGTACGAAATCATCAGCACCATTTGAATGAAACTTTTGAGCACGATTTTAACGAAAGATTTTCATTCATATTAATGAAATTTTTCACACGAAATCGAAGCATAACGAAGCCTCTTAATCAACAGTAACCTCTTAATCATCCAACCTCTTAATCGACTGTAGAATCAATATACCAACATCATCAATCGACCCATCGTATCTTCAAAATCCAAACACAGGGACCCTTCGTACGTTAACTCACTGCTCGTTTTATCCCTTCGTTCCTTAATCATGTAAAGCCCTGGACATCAAAACAACCAACTCCAATCCATCAATCATATAACCAAGGCTTCGTTCGATCAAGTTCCAGTTCATCAACATCAAGCTATTAAGCTTATAGATTCGTCCCCAAACCATCGGTTAACGAAATCAAAACAAATTCGACTTCGCGACTCAAAATCAAGCAGATTTCTTCTACGATCAGTCACCATTTTCTTTCAATACCATCTTGCTTTCCAGTCGATACCAAGCAACAAACGAAAATCAACCTTTTGAAACTTCAAAAACAAATTCATCGACTGTTCGTCCCAACCATCCTTTGACTATCAAAAGTCCCCCAAAAGCAAATACCGACATCAACAGCCAATTTCAAACCTTCCTTAATCAGCCATCGACATATTGACTTCCAAAATATCACAGACTTCGCTTTTAATCAAAATCCAAAACCATTGCGTCAAACATTTCTAACCCGTCTCGTTCCCAATAGCAATTTCGTCTGTCGAGTATCAAGAACCTTTGAAGTCAGGTAAAGAGCATCGACTTCAAGATATTCGACTCCAAGGGGTAATCAACAACAGCATCAAAATTTGCCTTTGATTCCTTCATCGACCTTGACTTCCAATTTCGAAATCAATTTCAAGTAGTGAACAAGAATTTACGTCACAGCCTTTCACACAAGAACAAGAACATAACCCATTTTTCGAAATTGAACCCCAAATCAGTCATGATTTTGACATACATATCCCATGTTCAACTTGAATCCAACGATTTCTACTTTCAATTCCATGAATCAACCCATAGAAATCATGTTTGACTTTTTCTGTGATTGACTTTTCTAAGTCAAGAATCAATAAACACGAAATTGATGATTCTAATGGCCAATTTCAGATCAAAGCTTGATTATCCAAACGTTCATTACCTCCTTCAAGTGTTCTTGTTCAAGATTATTAAAATCAAAGAACCAATTTCACGATTTCAACACTTGAACTGGAACACAATCAACTTTTGTAATATAACAACTCTCATACGAAATCGATTATACAGTTCCAGATTATCATCCAGGCTTCATCAACTAAAAGAAATGATGAGAAGATAAAAAAAAAAAAAAAAAAAACGAGAACAAGATGATCAAAAGATGAGTCAAGAACATCAACGTATAACCATTTGAAGCGTGTGACTATATCAGGAACGAGTTTAATAAATCATACGCTGTAAATGAATCTGGGCTCACAAATTGATCATGAACAGTAATATCTCAAATATTGGGCTTACAAATCAAGACTCAATGAATTATTACTGATTTGGGCTTTGAAGAGTCTAGATGAATAGTAAAGGATTCGAAAATTCAGATCATAAAAGAATTTTGGGCTTAGAACTCAATTCAAAAGAACACAAGCAATTTGAAAATTGAATCGAACAATCGAATAGGATTGGATCGGGACTTGATCAACAAAACAAATTTATTGGATCACAACAAATGGGTTTTTCAAGAAAAATTTGATCCAGCGAGTCAAATGATCACAAATCAAAAACGCAACGCACGAATTCAATGAAATTAAGAGAGATCATAGAGAGAGACTCACCAAAATTGCTCCAATTGTGACAAATGTTGCCAAACCGAGAATCGTTCTTCAAAAATCACTTTGATCTAGAAAACCAAGCTCTGATACCAATTGTAGTTATTAAAGAACATGGTTTGGCATGCGGAATTAAAGATTGCACAATGAACATGGTGATTTGGGTGTTCAAGAGATGTATTGAATATGTATGGTGTTACACAAAAGGGATATAGATCTAGTCTACATAAATAACACACACTTACACACTCCACTTTTACACCTCTCAAGCACACCTCCATAAGTGGTATGAACCCACCTTATATAGAGGTGTTTACATGTCTCTCTCTCACTCTCTATCTCATGTGTCAAAAGGCTAATGCACCACATATAAGTGGGTTTTACAAAAGTCAAACATTTACAAAGTCAATCATGAATAACTTTGTACCCCAACACCTCCTGCCGCCACCGGCCGCCGTGTCGGGTGGCAGTGTGCTTGCCTTGTTAAGTTTGATACGTTTAGGGTGCTTGAAACCCTAATGGGCCTTGTAAACCCTAATGGACTCCAATGGACCCCAATAAAACCCTAATGGGCTTAATGACATTCTAGTGGGCCTAGTAGGCCCAATAAAGCCCTAATTGACCTAAAAGCCCAACAAATTGATAAATGAGCTAGTAGTTGATGGGTTTTGAGCATTCTAACACTTCCTAAGTGTACATGCAACCCTAATAACCTTGAATCTATGTTTTCTCTATATACATGCAAATTTCTTTTTCAAGGTTATTTCCTAACTAGCATGGCATGGGGATTACATAAAACATAAAACTAGTAGAAATACATACCTTGTTGTTGCTTGGATTCCTTCAAGACTTTGTGAGCCTAGCACCCCAAATGTTGTGCCTCAAATGCTTCACACAACACCACAAGACTTGGAATAACTTGAGAGAATACTTCTAGCACTCAAAATTGGTTATGCCCTCTCTAGTAACACTATGTCCACTAGATCCACTTTTTGCTAGCCATAGGGTTCCTTTTATAGTGTTGTCACAATTAGGGTTTACACATGAATGCCCTTAATTGTCATGACTCTTGATTTCCCATGACCCATGGATTTGTAACTCCCATGGACTATCCATGGAGCTCCATATGGTTACATCCATAACCCATAAACCATGGATCATTAATCCACCATAAAAGAATTGATGATTGTCATAATCAACCCTATATATTTAATTAGTCTCACTTTGATCACCAAATCAATACTAGATTAATACTTGATCAATACTAATTAAATAATACTATTATTAATATATTAGAACTTATAATATATTAATAATCATAAGTGCCTTATTCTCTCATTTAGTCTATCCAAGTATTGCAATGCCATGCAACCCAAATGGACCATGCCGGGTCGGGTCAAGTACATACCAAATAAAGTTATGGACTTAGACACTATATCCAACAGTCTCCCACTTGGATAAGTCTAATAACTATATTTGCAAATATGACTTCAAAATCCGACTAGCAATCGTAGCTCTTTCAAAGTCTCTCGGAACTGAGATGATGATGATACGCCATTTAAGATAAGTGATCATATAATCCTCTGTTCTCATGATATCAGCCGGACAAACACATGGAACATGGTCTTACTTATTGTCCAGCATTTGTTTCTCGATCTCTGATTTGTTTCGACATAGAACTAAATTGAACACATCAATTAGGTTCTGACCGGGCCCGGTACATAGGTCAAAACCAAATCATCGAGGGGCCCAGATATCGCTTCTATTTCTAGAAGGAACAGATAAACTTCGACTGATATGCTTGTACTAACTACTTGTTGAATTATTCACAAAGGCACGTTTTATGACATCGAGTTACCAATGCGTTTTCGTGCAATCAATGAATAACCAACTCATAGTCAACAACTAATATCTCTAGGTTTGAAGATTTATATGATATTACCGTCTCACGATCACTCGAGATAAATTCCATGAAGTGATGCAAGTGAGCTTGGGTTGGATCCAATACTCAGCCCTTATGAGTACTCATGAATGTTGTAGCAACCATTGCATTGTCCAAAGCACTTTTAGACAAATCATACAAGCCAAATTCATGACAGTCTTAAATCAATACTTACTTCCAAAGTTTGACTGACTGTGGATGGTTTGAATAATTACATAATTATTCTGGAAGTAAAAACATGCAAAATTGAAACATAGTAAACAATCAACACAAGATAGTAACACCTTACTCATAAATAAATAACAACTTTTATTTATCATCAAATGTCAATTACATTTTACAAGTTTCAGGAATCTAATTATTGAAACTAATATCATCCCTCAGCCCAATGCGCCTCGTATGCTGTAAATGCTTAACCCTGCTCAGTCCCTTCGTGAGGGGATCTGCCGGGTTCTCATTTGATGATACCCTCTTAGCCACGAGGAGTCCTTCTTCTATTCGATGTCTGATGAAATGGTATTTTCTGTCAATGTGCCTAGATCTCCCGTGATCTCTTGGTTCCTTAGCCAAAGCAACCGCACTTTCGCTGTCACAGAAAATTTCCATTGGCTCTTTTATAGCTGGTACAACTCTAAGGTCTCCGATGAAGTTCTTTAGCCATATCGCCTCCTTAGCTGCTTCACTTGCTGCTATGTACTCTGATTCACAAGTAGAATCAGCTACTGTCTCCTGCTTGGAACTTTTCCAAGTAATTGCCCCTCCATTTAGGATAAAGACCCAGCCTGACTGAGAGCGGAAATTATCCCTATCAGTCTGGAAGCTAGCATCGCTATATCCTTCCACTCTCAAGTCATCATTGCCTCTGAGGGTAAGGACCCAATCCTTAGTCCTCCGCAGATACTTGAGAATGTTCTTTACCGCTGTCCAGTGTGCCTTGCCAGGGTTCCCTTGATATCTGCTGACCATGCTCAAAGCAAAGGCCACATCAGGGCGAGTACAAGTCATTGCATACATGATTGAGCCCACAGCGGAAGCATATGGTATATGACTCATTTCAGCTATCTCAGCCTCTGTACTCGGACTCTGAGTCTTACTCAGCTTGGCATTACTCTGGATTGGTAATTCTTCTTTCTTGGATTCTTGCATGCTGAACTTCTTCAGCACCTTATCCAAGTAAGTACTTTGACTAAGTCCAATTAGTCTCTTACTCCTATCTCTCAATATCCTTATCCCTAGGATATAGGCAGCTTCCCCAAGGTCCTTCATAGCGAAACACTTCCCAAGCCAGGACTTAACCTCCTGCAAGGTTGGGACGTCGTTTCCTATGAGAAGTATGTCATCCACATACAACACCAAGAAGCTAACTATGCTCCCACTAGCCCTGACATACACACAAGACTCATCCTCACTCCTAGAAAAGCCAAACTCTTTGACTTTCTCATCAAAGCAAAGATTCCATCTGCGAGATGCTTGTTTCAATCCATAAATGGATTTATCAAGCTTACATACTCTATTAGGGTATCTTGTATCGACAAAACCCTCTGGTTGAGCCATGTAAACATCCTCAGCCAACTTTCCATTAAGGAAAGCGGTTTTGACATCCATTTGCCATATTTCATAATCATGAAATGCAGCTATGGCTAACAATACTCTAATAGACTTAATCTTAGCTACTGGTGAGAAGGTCTCATCATAGTCAACTCCCAGAGTTTGAGTAAAGCCCTTCGCAACCAGTCGCGCTTTGTAAGTATGTACCTTCCCATCTATGTCGGTCTTCTTCTTGAATATCCATTTGCACCCAACTGTCTTACGACCTGGTACATTGTCAACCAAGTTCCAAACTCGATTGTCATACATGGACTGAATCTCGCTGTCCATAGCCTCCTTCCATTTAGCAGACTCAGGGCCTGCCATGGCTTCCCTGTAATTATTAGGTTCATCCAAATCTATTAGTGTACTATCACTAATAAATGTATCACCTTCAGTGGTGATGTGATAACCATAATAAAAATCAGGTGTGTTTCTCACCCTAGTGGAACGTCTCGGAGGTACAGACTCATCTATCGGATCAACAGGAGTTTCCTCCTCAAGTTGGTCGATAGCATTTGAGGTTCCTTCACCACTTGACTCTTGAAGTTCTTCAAGGTCAATTTGCCTCCCACTGTCCCCTTGGCTTATGAATTCTCTCTCACGAAAGACTCCTCTTCTTGCTACAAAGACCACATTATCACTGGGTCTGTAGAAGAGGTAACCAAAGGATCTCTATGGGTAGCCGATGAAAATACACCTCTCACTTCGAGGTTCAAGCTTGTCATGAGTCTCACGCCTCACGAAAGCTTCACAACCCCAAATCTTGATGTGGTCCAAATTGGGAACTTTCCCAGTCCACATCTCGTGAGGTGTTTTGGCAACCTTTTTAGTAGGGACTAGATTAAGGATATGGGCGGCAGTCTCTAAGGCATACCCCCAGAAAGAGTTTGGTAACGAAGCTCGACTCATCATGGAACGAACCATATCCAACAAGGTTCGATTGCGCCTCTCAGCTACACCATTCAACTGTGGTGTTCTGGGAGGTGTCAATTGTGAGACGATCCCACATTCCTTAAGATAGTCAAGGAACTCAATGCTAAGATACTCTCCTCCTCGATCGGATCGGAGCATCTTGATGTTCCTGCCCAATTGATTCTCCACTTCCTGCTTAAACTCTTTGAACTTTTCAAAGGTTTCCGACTTATGCTTGATTAAGTAAATATATCCATATCTACTGTAATCATCAGTAAAAGTCACATAATAGCGATTAGCATCCCTTGTAGCAACTCTGAAGGGCCCACACACATCCGTGTGTACAAGGTCCAACAAACCTTCACCCCTATCACAAGTACATGTGAAGGGTGACTTTGTCATTTTTCCAAGTAAACAAGACTCGCAACTATCATCTGACTTGAGGTCAAATGATTCCAAGACTCCAGCCTTTTGGAGTTGGCCTATGCGCTTCTTGTTAACATGTCCAAGACGACAATGCCACAAGGATGCTTTATCCAAGCTATCTGAAGAATCAATATACAACACATTATTTCCTAGATTGTCTACAACATTCACGACTTCATATACACCATCACAAGGTAATGCTTTAAAGTAAAATACATCATTGTAATAAACATTAATAGCACCATTTTTATTATCAAATGAAAATGTAAAACCTTGTTTGTACAAGCCATGAAAAGAAATAATATTTCTCGCCATTTCGGGCGAGTAACAACACTTATTCAAATCTAACATTAACCCATTATTAAGCAATAAAGAATAAACTCCTATCTTGGTAACAGGTGATGCTTTCCTGTTACCCATGACTAAGTTTATCTTCCCGTGCTCCACTTGCTCACTTCTTCTTAGTGCCTGCAAATCAGTACAGATGTGAATACCACAACCTGTATCAAGCACCCAAGAATTAGCATTAGATGAGTTATTAGACAATATTGTGTAAATACCTGCATGGGTGGGTTTAACCTTCCCATCCTTTACATCTTGCAGATATTTAGGGCAGCTTCGCTTGAAGTGTCCCTTATCCTGGCAATAGAAGCACTGTGCTTCCTTTGGGTTTGAAGAAGGAGTAATGGGACCTTTCTTTGTCCCACTTGAAGAGGAAACATCAAGAGTCTTACCCTTGGTACCCTTCGAAGGGCTTTTCCTCTTCTTACCCTTTCCCTGCCCAATAGCCAGAACAGGGGCTGTTGAAGGAGTAGAAGTAGCAACCGCTTTACCCTTAAGGCCATTTTCAGCTGTCCTTAAGAGTCCTTGAAGTTTGCTAAGTGTGACTTCCTCCTTGTTCATATGATAAGTCATACGAAACTGATCATAACTTGGAGGTAAGGAATGGAGAATGATGTCAATCGCTATTTCCTCAGGAAAGTCAACATTTAGCTTCAGCAACCGGTCAACGAACCTTTGCATCTTCTGCAAGTGACCGGTGATGGGTTCACCATCCTTCATCCTTGCGGTTCTCATGGAGGAGATGATTTCATACCTCTCTTGACGCGCGCTCTGATGGTACCTTTCCATCAGATCCAGGTGCATCTCATAGGGGTAGAAATCTTCATAGGATTTTTGAAGTTCGGGAGTCATGGTGGCCATCATGATGCATGCTACCTTAGTAGCATCCTTTTCATGTGCAACAAACTCCGCAAACTCTTCAGGAGTAGCAGTGGCTTCATTTACAACCTTAAGCTCCCTATCGAGGACATATTCCTTGTCCTCATAGCGGGTAATCATTATGATGTTTCTGATCCACTCATTGAAATTGGATCCATCAAAGATGACCTTACCACACAAGTTCATAAGGGAAAAGGAGCCTGTTGGGTTTGAGCCAGAAGCATTGTTGGAAGACATCTGAAAGGAAAGAAAGACAAGTTTCATTAGATTAGGAATCCTTAATAATTCACCCAAATGAAATATTAAGGCTAGGATCTAACAAACTATTTATAGTTGGAAGAGGGATGCCGTAATCCATACTATAAAATATTTGAAGGTAGTTAAATGACGATTTACCAATTTCCACCATAAGAACGAAATATTTTATTATTAGGTTTTATTGGTTTTGAAACTCCTAGATCTTTTGAGATACATTGAACTTTTCAATGGCATGTTTGAATCTCGATTGTGCCCTCTCAAGTTTGTGACTGGGATGCCGAGGATCACAAACAAGGTGTGAATAACCATACAAATTGACATGGTACCTTCAACAATATTACCTAATCGATGTGCCGGTTAACCACACACGCTCCACCGATCTATAATAAAGTCAAGTTACCCTTTGCCACTCTTACTAGTCCATGTTAGTGTGCCGGTTAACCACACACGCTCCACTAACGACTTGGTAAGGTACAAAGTGTAATTTTATGGGCTAGCACCAATTTCACATTTTCCTAAAGTAACTAAGATTGGGAATTTATAATGTATAGTTACTTTATAATTCATTATACTTTTAACAAGTATTTAAAGTCGTATCCTACCCGTTCGGCTAACGACCCTCCACCGATCAAGGAAGCGGTGGGTGAGAGTGGACACCCATTAAGTCACCATTTTATAGGCAACAACCTTATACCCCCCTTATAGACCGGCTTCGTGAATGAGGCCTACTAACGGTAAGAATGACATATTCTTATACATATCTATATAATAAAATTATAATAATAGTATAAGTGTTGATTTTTAAACTTTTTAAAAATCTAAGGTTTAATTTGGAATTAAAGTATTAGAGTGTAAGACTTTTCAAATTCCAAAACTTGAGGGCAAGAATTGAAACTATTCCAAGTCTCTTCAATTTGTAACTTATGAGTTTTAATGGTTCATAAAAATGAAGAGTCTTCATTTTATGAAACCTCTTTAGTTCTTTAATCATAATTAAAAGAAGTGACTCTTGGTTATCCATAACTTGAGGACAAGTTATAGACACCATCATAGCCATTAAGATCATGAATTAAACACACATGGTGGTTACACATAATTCCTATGATCTTCTAAAAACTCATAAGAACACAAATTCATGTCAAGCAATCTCAAGAAATCATATAAACATATACAATACTTGAAAATTGATAAAAGTCATGTAAAATGGGTTAACATAATCATTATCATTTTGAAAAACAGATTTTACAAGTCCAAAACAGATTGGGATAATGATCTTAATCCATTTCCAGCAACAAAACTCGAAAAAACTGCCCAACACGCTCCTACTCGCCGAGTGCACTATTCTACTCGGCGAGTAGAATGAATTTGTTCATGGACTCGGCGAGTCCAGTCGTCAGAATGCAGAATTTTCGATTTTTAAGCAGTTTTGCATCAAGTATACAGAAAACAATCCTAGTCTCTGATACCACTGATGGGTTTTGAGCATTCTAACACTTCCTAAGTGTACATGCAACCCTAATAACCTTGAATCTATGTTTTCTCTATATACATGCAAACTTCTTTTTCAAGGTTATTTCCTAACTAGCATGGCATGGGGATTACATAAAACATAAAACTAGTAGAAATACATACCTTGTTGTTGCTTGGATTCCTTCAAGACTTTGTGAGCCTAGCACCCCAAATGTTGTGCCTCAAATGCTTCACACAACACCACAAGACTTGGAATAACTTGAGAGAATACTTTTAGCACTCAAAATTGGTTATGCCCTCTCTAGTAACACTATGTCCACTAGATCCACTTTTTGCTAGCCATAGGGTTCCTTTTATAGTGTTGTCATAATTAGGGTTTACACATGAATGCCCTTAATTGTCATGACTCTTGATTTCCCATGACCCATGGATTTGTAACTCCCATGGACTATCCATGGAGCTCCATATGGTTACATCCATAACCCATAAACCATGGATCATTAATCCACCATAAAAGAATTGATGATTGTCATAATCAACCCTATATATTTAATTAGTCTCACTTTGATCACCAAATTAATACTAGATTAATACTTGATCAATACTAATTAAATAATACTATTATTAATATATTAGAACTTATAATATATTAATAATCATAAGTGCCTTATTCTCTCATTTAGTCTATCCAAGTATTGCAATGCCATGCAACCCAAATGGACCATGCTGGGTCGGGTCAAGTACATACCAAATAAAGTTATGGACTTAGACACTATATCCAACAGTAGTTGGGTTGGAAACCCTAATTAGGGTTTCTAAAACCCTAATGCCAATAAAACCCTAATTTTGAGAATTAATCGGGACACACACACGGAAATTATTTAATAACTTGAAACATTAAATGATATTCATTGGCAAGGTTAATCTAAGCGATATTGGACTTAATGGATTGAGTCCTTAGGGGATTAAGTCCTTAATGGGTTAAGTAGGAAACTTAACCCTAGTCGTCATTTTATGTGAAACCCTAACTTCACTTGGGTTTATTATTGGGCCTTTCAACTGGGCCTTGATTGGATTATTAATGGGTCATCCAAGAGCAAGCAATTGAACTAGAACAATTTAATGGGCCTAGGGTAAGGCCCATGTAAGGGGTTTGGGCCCAATTTGGAAAATTGGGCCATAGATGGGCCATAATTTGGGCCTTAGTGATTATACGATGTTGGGCCTAAAAATAATAATAATAATTATAATAATAATAATAATAATAATAATAATAAGACAATGTATAGGCTTGGGTCCAATTTGGAAAATTGGGCCATATATTGGGCTTTGATTTCCTAGTTGACTTTGGGCCTATGGATTGGGCCTTGGGCTTGAATAAGCCGAGCTTGGGGTAATGTAGTAATTATACAAAGAATGTACTTATATGGTTATGTAGTGGGACCCAATTATTAATTGGGTGATGTTTTGTTATTGACAGATCGGGAATCTGCCATCCAACAGCTGGGGTTGAGTATGCGGGACTTCAGCAGTGTGGGGTTGAGTCTTCGGGACTTCAACAGTGTGAGGTAAGTTACCTTCCAGTAGATGTGGGTCTAAGGCCACAATGTCGGCCCAGTAGTGGGAGTTGTATGATAGATGATTGTCTTTGTGATAATCATTTAGGTTTGCTACTACATGTTATGTGTTATGTGTTAGTATGATATGATGTTATGTGATAGCGGTAGTAGGGGGAATAGTCCCTAGTTACCGGTCGATAGGACCGAAGGGGTAGTTTAGTACCCAGCTATGCTAGACAGATTATGATATATGTTATATGATATTATGTGGTAGTGGTAGGGGGTGAAATAGTCCCCGTAGCCGGTTGAAATAAACCGGAGGGTAGGTCGGGCACCCAGATATGCCTGGCAGGGTAGGTCGAGCACCCAGATATGCTTGACAGGGTAGGTCGGGTACCCAGATATGCCTGGCAGGGTAGGTCGGGCACCCATATATGCTTGACAGGGTAGGTCGGGCACCCAGATATGCCTGCCAGGGTAGGTCGGGCACCCAGATATGCCTGGCAGTATTTGATTATGTGGTATGATGGGGGGAACTCACTAAGCTTCGTGCTTACGGTTTACAGTTTTGGTTTCAGGTACTTTGTGTCAAAGGAAAGGAGCCGGCTTGGTCGCATCGCATCACACTATGTTTTCCGCACATGAGATCCTTGGGATTACACTTTGATATGGTTTCATTTTTAAATAAGTTATTACATAAACCATTAGTATAAAAACATTCATAATAATGTCTCTTGTCAAAACCAAAGGGTTAATAATTAAAATATCCTTGGGATTACACTCTTATATGGTTTCATGATATTATATTTTAATTATTAACCCTTTGGTTTTGACAAGAGACATTATTATGAATGTTTTTATACTAATGGTTTATGTAATAACTTATTTAAAAATGAAATTTTTAGTCTGTATTTTTGGGATGTTACATTAAAATTTTAGGAGTCACACAAAAGCCATGTATTTTTTTTGGCGAAATTTGTCCCACGTATTAAATGGTTTTTTTGACATTTGACTTTGACATTTTGGTTAGTTAATAAATACCAAAATCGAATCGGGTTAATTTTAACAATTGATTTCTATTACGTTTTATCTTTATTAATTTGTATTAACATTATACATCCGGGTCCGATCGGAGGGTCCCAAATCAATTCACAACTTCTGTGGCATTACCATTTACCACACACAGTTCAATTTTAAGTAATAAGAATTACAATTTTACTGTACTTTACAAGTGCTGCTGCAGATAAGTGCGTCGTTCTAGTAGAGAGAGGATAAGTGGTTGAAGGAAAACAGAGTCATACTCATACCCTACTTACCACGAGAGAACGGAGGCTGACGCCGGTATTCATCGGAACAACCGCTACTGGCATGTAATTTCCCGGTCATTCACTGTCACCTCAATTTAGTATCTCTCCATATATGAAATTACGTTTCCATTTCAAATTTCGTGTAAGATCTTCATCAAGCCATTCGATATTATAGTGCAGTTCGTGTTAGGGGTTTTCATGTTCCGAATTTCAGGGTTTAGGGCAATGATTAGACTCTGAATCAACACATTGTTGGCTGAAAGTTGAATTTAAACTAGGAGTTTACAAGGTACGTTGGCCAGAACTATTGGAAATTTATTGAATAATTTGAATTAAAAGTTCGATTTACACAAGGAATATACAAGGCGAGAAACCTTTTCCTGCATAGCCAAATGTAAAGGAGTTTACAGTTGTGACATATCCCTTCCATTTGAATCAGATTTGTTGTAATAAATTAATACTTAAAAGGACGATTTTAATCCCAATAGGTAATAGCATGCTTTTTAATTTTATATTGAATAATAAATTAATAATAGTATATTACAATCACGAATATATTTTTATTTATATATTTTTAAATAAAAAACAAATTAAAACATAATAAAATTTTAGTTAAACTGTTTTCTATTAGTTTGTGAATATAATTAAGTATTCTTGTTATCTTTTTTCTAATTTGAAATCTTTTCATACTTAAAATTTTAGGAGTCACACCAAAGCCATATATATTTTTTAGGCCAAATTTGTCCCACGTATTAAATGGTTTTTTTGACAATTGATTTTGACATTTTGGTTAGTTAATAAATACCAAAATCGAATCGGGTAAATTTCAACAATTGATTTCTATTATGTTTTATCATTATTAGTTTGTTTTAACATTATACATACGGGTCGGATCGGAGGGTCCCGAATCAATTCAAAATATCTGTAGCATTACCATTTACCACACACAATTCAATTTTAAGTAATAAGAATTACAGTTTACTGAACTTTACAAGTGCTGCTACAGATAAGTTCGTCGTTTTAGTAGAGAGAGGATAAGTGGTTGAAGGATAACAGAGTCATAATCATACCCTACTTACCACGAGAGAACGGAGGCTGACGTCGGTATTCACCGGAACAACCCCTACTGGCATGTAATTTCCTCGTCATTCACTGTCGCCTCAATTCAGTATCTCTCCATATTGGAAATTACGTTTCCATTTCTAATAATTAAAAGGACGATTTTAATATCCCTTCCATTTGAATAAGATGTGTTGTAATAAATTGATAATTAAAAGGACGATTTTATTCCCAAGAGGTAATAGCATGCTTTTCGATTTTATATTGAAAAATAAATTAATAATAGTATATTACAATCACGAATATATTTTTATTTATATATTTTTAAACAAAAAAGAAATTAAAACATAATAAAATTTTAGTTAAACTGTTTTCTATTAGTTTGTGAATATAATTAAGTATTCTTGTTATCTTTTTCTAATTTGAAATCTTTTCATACTTAAAATTTTTGGAGTCACACCAAAGCCATATATTTTTTTAGGCTAAATGTGTCCCACGTATTAAATGAGTTTTTTGACAATTGATTTTGACGTTTTGGTTGGTTAATAAATACCAAAATCGAATCGGGTTAATTTTAACAATTGATTTTTATTATGTTTTATCTTTATTAATTTGTTTTAACATTAAACATCTGGGTCGGATTGGAGGGTCCCGAATCAATTCACAATATCTGTAGCATTACCATTTTCCACACACAATTCAATTTTAAGTAATAAGAATTACAGTTTACTGTATTTTTCAAGTGATGCTGCAGATAAGTGCGTCGTTCTAGTAGAGAGAGGATAAGTGGTTGAAAGAAAACAGAGTCATACTCATACTCTACTTACCACGACAGAACGGAGGCTAACGTCGGTATTCACCGGAACAACCGCTACTGGCATGTAATTACCCCGTCATTCACTGTCGCCTCAATTCAGTATCTCTCTATATTGGGAATTACGTTTCCGTTTCTAATTTCGTGTAAGAACTTCATCAAGCCATTCGATATTATAGTACAGTTCATTGTAGGGGTTTTCATGTTCCGAATTTCAGGGTTTAGGGCAATGATTAGACTCTGAATCAACATATTGTTGGCTGAAAGTTGAATTTAAACTAGGAGTTTACAAGGTACGTAGGCCAGAACTATTGGAAATTTATTGAATAATTTGAGTTAAAAGTTCGATTTACACATGGAGTATACATGGCAAGAAACCTTTTTTCCTGCATAGCCAAATGTAAAGGAGTTTACAGTTGTGACATATCATTCCATTTGAATCAGATATGTTGTAATAAATTAATAATTAAAAGGACGATTTTAATCCCAAGAGGAACTAGCATGCTTTTTGATTTTATATTGAATAATAAATTAAAAATAGTATATTACCATCACGAATATATTTTTATTTATATATTTTTCAATAAAAAACAAATTAAAACATAATAAAATTTTAGTGAAACTGTTTTCTATTAGTTTGTGAATATAATTAAGTATTCTTGTTATCTTTTTTCTAATTTGAAATCTTTTCATACTTAAAATTTTAGGAGTCACACCAAAGCCATATATTCTTTTAGGCCAAATTTGTCCCACGTATTAAATGGTTTTTTTGACAATTGATTTTAACATTTTGGTTAGTTAATAACTACCAAAATCGAATCGGGTTAATTTTAACAATTAATTTCTATTATGTTTTATCTTTATTAATTTGTTTTAACATTATACATCCGGGTCGAATCGGAGGGTCCCAAATCAATTCACAATATCTGTAGTATTAACATTTACCACACACAGTTCAATTTTAAGTAATAAGAATTACAGTTTACTGTACTTTACAAGTGCTGCTAGAGATAAGTGCATCGTTCTAGTAGAGAGAGGATAAGTGGTTGAAGGAAAACAGAGTCATACTCATACTCTACTTACCACGACAGAACGGAGGCTAACGTCGGTATTCACCGGAACAACCGCTACTGGCATGTAATTACCCCGTCATTCACTGTCGCCTCAATTCAGTATCTCTCTATATTGGGAATTACGTTTCCGTTTCTAATTTCGTGTAAGAACTTCATCAAGCCATTCGATATTATAGTACAGTTCGTTGTAGGGGTTTTCATGTTCCAAATTTCAGGGTTTAGGGCAATGATTAGACTCTGAATCAACATATTGTTGGCTGAAAGTTGAATTTAAACTAGGAGTTTACAAGGTACGTAGGCCAGAACTATTGGAAATTTATTGAATAATTTGAGTTAAAAGTTCGATTTACACAAGGAGTATACATGGCAAGAAACCTTTTTTCCTGCATAGCCAAATGTAAAGGAGATTACAGTTGTGACATATCATTCCATTTGAATCAGATGTGTTGTAATAAATTAATAATTAAAAGGACGATTTTAATCCCAAGAGGAACTAGCATGCTTTTTGATTTTATATTGAATAATAAATTAAAAATAGTATATTACCATCACGAATATATTTTTATTTATATATTTTTCAAAAAAAAAACAAATTAAAACGTAATAAAATTTTAGTTAAACTGTTTTCTATTAGTTTGTGAATATAATTAAGTATTCTTGTTATCTTTTTTCTAATTTGAAATCTTTTCATACTTCAAATTTTAGGAGTCACACCAAAGCCATATATTCTTTTAGGCCAAATTTGTCCCACGTATTAAATGGTTTTTTTGACAATTGATTTTGACATTTTGGTTAGTTAATAAGTACCAAAATCGAATCGGGTTAATTTTAACAATTAATTTCTATTATGTTTTATCTTTATTAATTTGTTTTAACATCATACATCCGGGTCGAATCGGAGGGTCCCAAATCAATTCACAATATCTGTAGTATTAACATTTACCACACACAGTTCAATTTTAAGTAATAAGAATTACAGTTTACTGTACTTTACAAGTGCTGCTAGAGATAAGTGCATCGTTCTAGTAGAGAGAGGATAAGTGGTTGAAGGAAAACAGAGTCATACTCATACTCTACTTACCACGACAGAACGGAGGCTAACGCCGGTATTCACCGGAACAACCGCTACTGGCATGTAATTACTCCGTCATTCACTGTCGCCTCAATTCAGTATCTCTCTATATTGGAAATTATGTTTCTGTTTCTAATTTCGTGTAAGAACTTCATCAAGCCATTCGATATTATAGTACAGTTCGTTGTAGGGGTTTTCATGTTCCGAATTTCAGGGTTTAGGGCAATGATTAGACTCTGAATCAACATATTGTTGGCTGAAAGTTGAATTTAAACTAGGAGTTTACAAGGTACGTAGGCCAGAACTATTGGAAATTTATTGAATAATTTGAGTTAAAAGTTCGATTTACACAAGGAGTATACATGGCAAGAAACCTTTTTTCCTGCATAGCCAAATGTAAAGGAGTTTAGAGTTGTGACATATCATTCCATTTGAATCAGATGTGTTGTAATAAATTAATAATTAAAAGGACGATTTTAATCCCAAGAGGAACTAGCATGCTTTTTGATTTTATATTGAATTATAAATTAAAAATAGTATATTACCATCACGAATATATTTTTATTTATATATTTTTCAATAAAAAACAAATTAAAACGTAATAAAATTTTAGTTAAACTGTTTTCTATTAGTTTGTGAATATAATTAAGTATTCTTGTTATCTTTTTTCTAATTTGAAATCTTTTCATACTTAAAATTTTAGGAGTCACACCAAAGCCATATATTCTTTTAGGCCAAATTTGTCCCACGTATTAAATGGTTTTTTTGACAATTGATTTTGACATTTTGGTTAGTTAAAAAGTACCAAAATCGAATCGGGTTAATTTTAACAATTAATTTCTATTATGTTTTATCTTTATTAATTTGTTTTAACATTATACATCCGGGTCGAATCGGAGGGTCCCAAATCAATTCACAATATCTGTAGCATTAACATTTACCACACACAGTTCAATTTTAAGTAATAAGAATTACAGTTTACTGTACTTTACAAGTGCTGCTAGAGATAAGTGCATCGTTCTAGTAGAGAGAGGATAGGTGGTTGAAGGAAAACAGAGTCATACTCACACCCTACTTACCACAAGAGAACGGAGGGTGACGTCGGTATTCACCGAAACAACCGCTACTGGCATGTAATTTCCCCGTCATTCACTGTCGCCTCAATTCAGTATCTCTCTATATTGGAAATTACGTTTACGTTTCTAATTTTGTGTAAGAACTTCATCATGCCATTCGATATTATAGTACAGTTCCTTGTAGGGGCTTTCATGTTCCGAATTTCTGGGTTTACGACAATGATTAGACTCTGAATCAACATATTGTTGGCTGAAAGTTGAATTTAAACTAGGAGTTTACAAGTTACGTAGGCCAGAACTATTGGAAATTTATTGAATAATTCAAGTTAAAAGTTCGATTTACACAAGGAGTATACACGGCAAGAAACCGTTTTTCCTGCATAGCCAAATGTAAAGGAGTTTACAGTTGTGACATATCATTCCATTTGAATCAGATGTGTTGTAATAAATTAATAATTAAAAGGAAGATTTTAATCCCAAGAGGAACTAGCATGCTTTTTGATTTTATATTGAATAATAAATTAAAAATAGTATATTACCATCACGAATATATTTTTATTTATATATTTTTCAATAAAAAACAAATTAAAACATAATAAAATTTTAGTTAAACTGTTTTCTATTAGTTTGTTAATATAATTAAGTATTCTTGTTATCTTTTTTCTAATTTGAAATCTTTTCATACTTAAAATTTTAGGAGTCACACCAAAGCCATATATTCTTTTAGGCCAAATTTGTCCCACGTATTAAATGGTTTTTTTGACAATTGATTTTGACATTTTGGTTAGTTAATAAATACCAAAATCGAATCGGGTTAATTTTAACAATTAATTTCTATTATGTTTTATCTTTATTAATTTGTTTTAACATTATACATCCGGGTCGAATCGGAGGGTCCCAAATCAATTCACAATATCTGTAGCATTAACATTTACCACACATAGTTCAATTTTAAGTAATAAGAGTTACAGTTTACTGTACTTTACAAGTGCTGCTAGAGATAAGTGCATCGTTCTAGTAGAGAGAGGATAAGTGGTTGAAGGAAAACAGAGTCATACTCATACCCTACTTACCACAAGGGAACGGAGGGTGACGCCGGTATTCACCGGAACAACCGCTACTGGCATGTAATTTCCCCGTCATTCACTGTCGCCTCAATTCAGTATCTCTCTATATTGGAAATTACGTTTACGTTTCTAATTTCGTGTAAGAACTTCATCATGCCATTCGATATTATAGTACAGTTCCTTGTAGGGGTTTTCATGTTCCGAATTTCAGGGTTTAGGGCAATGATTAGACTCTGAAGCCTAGATCTGTGGTTTGGAGCCGCTGCATGGCTCAAACCAGGTCTGTATAGAAAAAGGACTGAATGAACTCGGCGAGTAGAACGCTGGACTCGGCGAGTCCTATGAACATAGCCATGAACTCGGCGAGTTGGTTGAGCAACTCGGCGAGTTCGTTGAAGATTGCCTTTAACTCGGCGAGTTGTTAGAAGACTCAGCGAGTTGGCTAGGGTTTCTTCCAAATCTTGGCCACGTATGAACTTGACGAGTTAAAAAGGGAACTCGACGAGCCAATCAAGGATTTCACGACTTCTCGAGTTCAGGAAGGACTCGACGAGTCGGTGATCTGGACTCGACGAGTCGAGTCAACATAGATTATTGACTTTGACTGTGGACTTTGACTTGGACCAAGGGTTGACCAGTTGACTTGTAACGCCCCGTTCCTGGTACGTATTTAATTTGATTAAATGTTTCTTTTTGTAAGAGCTACTCGGCGAGTTGTAGCCCTAACTCGCCGAGTAGATGTCGAATTGGACGCGGGCTTTAAGTGATCTCCTCGGCGAGTCCACGCCTGGACTCGGCGAGTAGGCCAGTCAGGAGGAAACCCTAATCCTTAGGGTTTGCACCCTATTTAAACGTCCTTATAGCCCCATCTCAGCCTCCATCACCCTCAGACCATTCCTTATCGAAACCCTAGTCTCCATTGGTGAGTTTGAGTGATTGTTGCCTTGTGAAGGGACTTTTGGTGCACATTGGAGCAAGTGGAAGAAGGAAGGGGTTGAAGAGCTCAAGGAAGGGGACTTAGATCCAGAACACATTCATTTGTGGTCACCCATTCTGGTAATAAAGTTTCCATCTTGATTATTGATCTATTAGATCTTGTTTGTCCCTAAATTGTTGCTTTTAAGCCCTAAAACCCCAAATCCTTGGTAGAGAAACCTTATGGTTGGGCTATACTTCAGATCTGGACCCTCATTACCTTCTAGAGTTGTAAAGTCTCAGTTATGTTCGTGATTGAGGTCCCTCTTGAGCTTAGAACCCCATTAAGAGCGTAGTTTTGACATTTGGAGCCCTTAAAGCTATGCATGCATGTAAAGTTTGCAACTTTACGTGATAAGCATGCCCTAGAAGCCTAGATCTGTGGTTTGGAGCCGCTGCATGGCTCAAACCAGGTCTGTATAGAAAAAGGACTGAATGAACTCGGCGAGTAGAACGCTGGACTCGGCGAGTCCTATGAACATAGCCATGAACTCGGCGAGTTGGTTGAGCAACTCGGCGAGTTCGTTGAAGATTGCCTTGAACTCGGCGAGTTGTTAGAAGACTCAGCGAGTTGGCTAGGGTTTCTTCCAAATCTTGGCCACGTATGAACTCAACGAGTTAAAAAGGGAACTCGACGAGCCAATCAAGGATTTCACGACTTCTCGAGTTCAGGAAGGACTCGACGAGTCGGTGATCTGCACTCGACGAGTCGAGTCAACATAGACTGTTGACTTTGACTGTGGACTTTGACTTGGACCAAGGGTTGACCAGTTGACTTCTGATGGTTTCTGGTAATTGAGAGATTTATGAAAAAGGTTTGTATGGTACCTATAGGTGGTGGAGTTCGTGTTGGACCCAGGAGTTGAGCCTTCTTATTTCCGACAACAGTTGCGAGGTGAGTTGTCCTCACTATACTAAGGGGTCTAAGGCACCAAGGCCGGCCCATCGGATATGATATCCTAGTAGTTGTATTATGTTGAGTATGAGTTAGTTATGCATGCTAGTTTGATACGCTAGAGGGTAGGTCTGTAGGACTACCTATGATACTGATTGATTGTCTACATGTGCATTATCTGTTACATGTTGATATGTTATGTGGGATGGGTTGAGGTTGTACTGCTCCGTGCGGTAGCCAACAAACCCTAGAGTATTCCAGATATGAGCTGAGGGCCCGATAGGCATTCCAGACTCATACTGAGGACTTGGGAGCATTCCAGATACGAGCTGAGGGACCGGTAGGCATTCCAGACTCGTACTGAGGGCTCGGTGGCATTCTAGATACGAGCTGAGGGCCCGGTAGGCATTCCAGACTCGTACTGAGGGCTTGGTGGCAATCCAGATGTGAGCTGAGGGCCCGGTAGGCATTCCAGACTCACACTGTGGGCCCAGGGGTATTCCAGTCTGCAAAGCTGTGGACCCGTTATGTGCTGTTCTGCTCAGTTTGTTATGATATGTCATGGTGTGACATGGTTATGGGGACTGTATGTGTATCGGTATTTTGGGGGTAACTCACTAAGCTTTCGGGCTTACAGTTTCAGTTTATTGTTTCAGGTACATCAGGGGATCGCGGCAAGGCGAAGGCATGATCGTACAGCTCCTCCTATTATGTTATGTTTCTGGGAAAACTCTGATATAAATGTATTTTGAAAACAAAGTTGTAATGTTTTGATAAATTCGACATGTTTTGAAAGTTTAAATTTGGCTTGAATTTTTGGGTGTTACAATTACGTAGGCCAGAACTATTGGAAATTTATTGAATAATTTGAGTTAAATGTTCGATTTACACAAGGAGTATACAAGGCGAGAAACCTTTTCCTGCATAGCCAAATGTAAAGGAGTTTATAGTTGTGACATATTCCTTCCATTTGAATCAGATGTGTTGTAATAAATTAATAATTAAAAGGACGATTTTAATCCCAAGAGGTAATAGCATGCTTTTTGATTTTATATTGAATTATAAATTAGTAATAGTATATTAAAATCACGAATATATTTTTATTTATATATTTTTAAATAAAAAACAAATTAAAACATAATAAAATTTTAGTTCAACTGTTTTCTATTAGTTTGTGAATATAATTAAGTATTCTTGTTATCTTTTTTCTAATTTGAAATCTTTTTCATACTTAAAATGTTAGGAGTCACACCAAAGCTATATAATAAATGGTTTTTTTTACAATTGATTTTGACATTTTGCTTAGTTAATAAATACCAAAATCGAATCGGGTTAATTTTAAAAATTGATTTCTATTATGTTTTATCTTTATTAATTTATTTGAACATTATACACCCGGGTCGGATCGGAGGGTCCCAAATCAATTCACAATATCTGTAGCATTACCATTTACCACACACAGTTCAATTTTAAGTAATAAGAATTACCGTTATTGTAGTTTACAAGTGCTGCTGCAGATAAGTGCGTGCGTTGTTCTAGTAGAGAGAGGATAAGTGGTTGAGGGAAAACAGAGTCATACTCATACCCTACTTACCACGAGAGAACGGAGGTTGACGGTGGTATTCACCGGAACAATCGCTACTGGCATGTAATTTCCCCTTCATTCACTGTCGCCTCAATTCAGTATCTCTCCATATTGAAAATTACGTTTCCGTTTCTAATTTCGTGTAAGAACTTCATCAAGCCATTCGATATTATAGTATAGTTCGTTGTAGGGGTTTTCATGTTCCGAATTTCAAGGTTTAAGGCAATGATTAGACTCTGAATCAACATATTGTTGGCTGAAAGTTGAATTTAAACTAGGAGTTTACAAGGTACGTAGGCCAGAACTATTGGAAATTTATTGAATAATTTGAGTTAAAATTTCGATTTACACAAGGAGTATACATGACGAGAAACCTTTCCCTGCATAGCCAATTGTAAAAGAGTTTACAATTGTGACATATCCCTTGCATTTGAATGAGATGTGTTGTAATAAATTAATAATTAAAAGGACGATTTTAACCCCAAGAGGTAATAGCATGCTTTTTGATTTTATATTGAATAATAAATTAATAATAGTATATTAGAATCACGAATATATTTTTATTTAGATATTTTTAAATAAAAAAAATTAAAACATAATAAAATTTTAGTTCAACTGTTTTCTATTAGTTTGTGAATATAATTAAGTATTCTTGTTATCTTTTTTTCTAATTTGAAATCTTTTCATACTTAAAATTTTAGGAGTCACACCAAAGCCATATATGAAATGGTTTTTTTGACAATTGATTTTGACATTTTGGTTAGTTAATAAATACCAAAATCGAATCGGGTTAATTTTAACAATTGATTACTATTATGTTTTATCTTTATTAATTTGTTTTAACATTATACACCCGGGTCGGATCGGAGGGTCCCAAATCAATTCACAATATACGTAGCATTACCATTTACCACACACTGTTCAATTTTAAGTAATAAGAATTACAGTTACTGTAGTTTACAAGTGCTGCTACAGATAAGTGCGTCGTTCTAGTAGAGAGAGGATAAGTGGTTGAAGGAAAACAAAGTCATACTCATACCCTACTTACCACGAGAGAACGGAGGCTGACGGCGGTATTCACCGGAACAACCGCTACTGGCATGTAATTTCCCCTTCATTCACTGTCGCCTCAATTCAGTATCTCTCCATATTGAAAATTACGTTTCCGTTTCTAATTTCGTGTAAGAACTTCATCAAGCCATTCGATATTATAGTATAGTTCGTTGTAGGGGTTTTCATGTTCCGAATTTCAAGGTTTAAGGCAATGATTAGACTCTGAATCAACATATTGTTGGCTGAAAGTTGAATTTAAACTAGGAGTTTACAAGGTACGTAGGCCAGAACTATTGGAAATTTATTGAATAATTTGAGTTAAAATTTCGATTTACACAAGGAGTATACATGACGAGAAACCTTTCCCTGCATAGCCAATTGTAAAGGAGTTTACAATTGTGACATATCTCTTCCATTTGAATCAGATGTGTTGTAATAAATTAATAATTAAAAGGACGATTTTAACCCCAAGAGGTAATAGCATGCTTTTTGATTTTATATTGAATAATAAATTAATAATAGTATATTAGAATCACGAATATATTTTTATTTAGATATTTTTAAATAAAAAAAATTAAAACATAATAAAATTTTAGTTCAACTGTTTTCTATTAGTTTGTGAATATAATTAAGTATTCTTGTTATCTTTTTTTCTAATTTGAAATCTTTTCATACTTAAAATTTTAGGAGTCACACCAAAGCCATATATGAAATGGTTTTTTTGACAATTGATTTTGACATTTTGGTTAGTTAATAAATACCAAAATCGAATCGGGTTAATTTTAACAATTGATTACTATTATGTTTTATCTTTATTAATTTGTTTTAACATTATACAACCGGGTCGGATCGGAGGGTCCCAAATCAATTCACAATATACGTAGCATTACCATTTACCACACACTGTTCAATTTTAAGTAATAAGAATTACAGTTACTGTAGTTTACAAGTGCTGCTGCAGATAAGTGCGTCGTTCTAGTAGAGAGAGGATAAGTGGTTGAGGGAAAACAAAGTCATACTCATACCCTACTTACCACGAGAGAACGGAGGCTGACGCCGGTATTCACCGGAACAACCGCTACTGGCATGTAATTTCCCCGTCATTCACTTTCGCCTCAATTCAGTATCTCTTCATATTGGAAATTACGTTTCCGTTTCTAATTTCGTGTAAGAACTTCATCAAGCCATTCGATATTATAGTACAGTTCGTTGTAGGGGTTTTCATGTTCCGAATTTCAGGGTTTAGGGCAATGATTAGACTCTGAATCAACATATTGTTGGCTGAAAGTTGAATTTAAACTAGGAGTTTACAAGGTACTTGGGCAGAACTATTGGAATTTTATTGAATAATTTGAGTTAAAAGTTCGATTTACACAAGGAGTATACAAGGCGAGAAACCTTTTCTTGCATAGCCAAATGTAAAGGAGTTTACAATTGTGACATATGCCTTCCATTTGAATTAGATGTGTTATAATAAATTTATAATTAAAAGGACGATTTTAATCTCAAGAGGTAATAGCATGCTTTCTGATTTTATATTGAATAATAAATTAATAATAGTATATTACAATCACGAATATATTTTTATTTATATATTTTTAAATATAAAACAAATTAAAACATAATAAAATTTTCATTAAGCTGCTTTCTATTAGTTTGTGAATATAATTAAGTATTCTTGTTATCTTTTTTCTATTTTGAAATCTTTTCATACTTAAAACTTTAGGAGTTACACCAAAGCCATATATTTTTTAGGCCAAATTTGCCCCACGTATTAAATGGTTTTTTTGACAATTGATTTTGACATTTTGGTTAGTTAATAAATACAAAAATCGAATCGGATAATTTTAACAATTAATTTCTATTATGTTTTATCTTTATTAATTTGTTTTAACATTATACATCCGCGTCGGATCGGAGGGTCCCAAATCAATTCATAATATCTGTAACATTACCATTTACCACACACTTCAATTTTAAGTAATAAGAATTACAGCTTACTGTACTTTACAAGTGCTGCAGATAAGTGTGTCGTTCTCGTAGAGAGAGGATAGGTGGTTGAGGGAAAACAGAGTCATACTCATACCCTACTTACCACGAGAGAACGGAGGCTGACGCCGGTATTCACCGGAACAACCGCTACTGGCATGTAATTTCCCCGTCATTCACTGTCGCCTCAATTCAGTATCTCTCCATATTGGAAATTATGTTTCCGTTTCTAATTTCGTGTAAGAACTTCATCAAGCCATTCGATATTATAGTACAGTTCGTTGTAGGGGTTTTCATGTTCCGAATTTCAGGGTTTAGGGCAATGATTAGACTCTGAATCAACATATTGTTGGCTGAAAGTTGAATTTAAACTAGGAGTTTACAAGGTACGTAGGCCAGAACTATTGGAAATTTATTGAATAATTTGAGTTAAAATTTCGATTTACACAAGGAGTATACATGGTGAGAAACCTTTCTCTGCATAGCCAAATGTAAAGGAGTTTACAATTGTGACATATCCCTTCCATTTGAATCAGATTTGTTGTAATAAATTAATAATTAAAAGGACGATTTTAATCCCAAGAGGTAATAGCATGCTTTTTGATCTTATATTGAATAATAAATTAATAATAGTATATTACAATCACGAAAATATTTTTATTTATATATTTTTAAATAAAAAACAAATTAAAACATAATAAAATTTTAGTTAAACTGTTTTCTATTAGTTTGTGAATATAATTAAGTATTCTTGTTATCTTTTTTCTAATTTGAAATCTTTTCATACTTAAAATTTTAGGAGTCACACCAAAGCCATATATTTTTTTAGACCATATTTGTCCCACGTATTAAATGGTTTTTTAGACAATTGATTTTGACATTTTGGTTAGTTAATAAATACCAAAATCGAATCGGGTAAATTTTAACAATTGATTTCTATTATGTTTTATCTTTATTAATTTGTTTTAACATTATACATTTGGGTCGGATCGGAGGGTCCCAAATCATTTTACAATATCTGTAGCATTACCATTTACCACACAGTTCAATTTTAAGTAATAAGAATTATAGCTTACTGTACTTTACAAGTGCTGCTGCAGATAAGTGCGTCCTTCTAGTAGAGAGAGGATAAGTGGTTGAGGGAAAACATAGTCATACTTATACCCTACTTACCACGAGAGAACGGAGGCTGTCGCCGGTATTCATCGGAACAACCATTACTGGCATGTAATTTCCCCGTCATTCTAAAAGTATTTTATTGAAATTTCTCGTTTTATTCTGAACAGCGTTTTACCGGTATTGTTACGGATCTTCGATTGGTCATAACTTCTTCGTTATAACTCAGATTTTAGTGTTCTTTATATTTTTGGAAACCTTATTACGATATCTACCACTTAGTACACTCAAACAGAGATTTTTGAACGTTTCATTGTTGATGATATTTTTATTACTTCACAAAGAGATTACAAGATTTGACTTTTAGCCATTACATTGACCTGAAATAACGGGTTGTTACATCATCCCCCCGTTAGAGGGAATTTCGTCCCGAAATTAATTATAAAATACGTGCCTATGGACTAGGGAATAGATGCGGGTACTTCTGTTGCATCTGATCTTCTCGCTCCCAAGTGAACTCAGGTCCACGCTTAGCATTCAAGCGAACCTTCACTATTGGTATACGACTCTGCTTAGTTCGTTTGATTTCCCTATCCATGACCTTGACGGGTTCTTCCACAAAGTTAAGATTTTCGTTTAGCTCGATTTCATCGAGTGGAATTACAAGGGTTTCGTCGGATAAACACTTCTTCAGGTTAGATACGTGAAACACTAGATGTACTTTGTTAAGCTCGATTGGAAGTTGAAGTCTGTAAGCCACTGGACCAATTCTTGAAGTAATTTTGAAGGGTCCAATGTACCTTGGATTTAGTTTTCCACGCTTCCCAAAGCGTATCATGCCCTTCCAAGGTGAGACCTTCAGTAGAACGCGGTCACCAACCTGAAATTCCAAAGGTTTTCGTCTTTTGTCAGCATAGCTCTTTTGCCTATCCCTCGAGGTTTTCAGACGCTCTTGAATTTGAACGATCTTCTCGGTCATTTCCCTAATGATTTCCGGACCAGTGAGAGTGCTATCAGGGACTAGACCTTTAGCCAACTGCGTATCGCCTACTTCCGCCCAGCACAGAGGTGATCTGCACTTACGGTCGTACAGGGCTTCAAATGGAGCAGTCTTGATACTAGTATGATAACTGTTGTTATATGAGAACTCGACTAATGGTAAGTGGTGGTCCCACGCTTTACCAAAGTCGATCACACATGCTCGCAACATGTCTTCGAGAGTTTGGATCGTTCTCTCACTCTGCCCGTCAGTTTGCGGGTGATAGGCTGTACTCATATCCAACCTTGTACCCAACGCCTTCTGCAGCGTCTGCCAGAATCTCGAAGTGAATCTACTATCTCTTTCCGAGATGATAGACATCGGCACTCCATGAAGTCGCACGATTTCTCAGATGTATGTCCTTGTTAGTTTCTCCATCTTATCGGTCTCTTTGATCGACAAGAAGTGAGCAGATTTGGTTAACCTGTCGACGATCACCCAAATGGTATTGTGACCACCCTGTGTCTTGGGTAGTTTGGTAATGAAGTCCATGGAAATCTGCTCCCACTTCCACTCAGGTATTTCGGATTGATGGAGTAGACCTGAGGGCTTCTGGTGCTCTACCTTGATCTTGGTGCAAGTCAAGCACTTGCTCACATAGGTGGCAATTTCTGCTTTCATGTTTGGCCACCAGTAGAGTTGTTTGAGATCCAGGTACATCTTATCCGAACCTGGGTGCACGGAGTATGGGGTCTTGTGTGCTTCGTTCATAACCTTCTCTCTGAACCCACCGAACTTCGGTGTCCAGATTCGGTTCATGAGGTAACGAACTGCGTCACTCCTGAACTCAAGATTTTTGTCCATCCCTCTAAGGGCTTCACCTGTCATGTTTTCGGGTTTCAAGGCTTCATGTTGGGCCTCCTTGATTTGCGTGGACAGGTGTGAATAGATCGACATGGTTAATGACTTTACCCTTCGACCAGAGTACTCCTTGCGACTAAGGGCATCAGCCACCATATTGGCTTTGACCGGATGATAACGAATATCACATTCGTAGTCGTTGAGCAATTCAAGCCAACGTCGTTGTCTCATGTTTAACTCCTTCTGTTCGAATATGTGTTGAAGGCTCTTGTGGTCTGTGAAGATGGTGCACTTGGTACCGTATAGGTAGTGCCTCCAGATCTTTAGAGCGAATACTACTGCTCCAAGCTCTAAGTCGTGAGTGGTGTAGTTGACCTCATGCGTTTTTAGTTGTCGCGAGGAGTACGCAATAACCTTTCCTCGCTGCATTAGCACACAGCCCAGCCCTTGATTGGATGCATCGCAATATACTACGAAGTCTTCTGTCCCCTATGGGAGAGACAGAATGGGTGCACTGCACAGGGCTTGCTTCAGGGTTTGAAATGCAGTATCTTGTTTCTCTCCCCAGTTGTAGGCTACACCTTTTTGAGTCAGGGAGGTAAGGGGCTTTGCAATGCTGGAGAAGTTCTCTATGAACCTACGGTAATAGCCAGCAAGGCCTAGAAATTGTCGGATCTCGGTTGACGTTGTTGGTGTAGACCAACTTTTGATAGCCTTGATTTTAGAAGGGTCCACGTGGATTCCCTCTTTGTTGACCACGTGACCTAGGAAGTCTACTTTCCTAATCCAAAACTCACATTTTGAGAACTTTGCATAAAGCTTCTCAGCTCTTAATGTCTCTAAGACTTGTCTCAGATGATGTCCATGCTCTTCCTTACTCTTTGAATAGATGAGTATGTCATCTATGAACACGATCACAAATTTGTCTAGGAATGAATGACATACCCGATTCATCAAGTCCATGAATACGGCATGAGCATTGGTTAGTCCGAACGGCATCACCACGAATTCATAGTGACCGTATCTGGTTCGGAAAGCTGTCTTGGGAATATCACTCTCCAGGACTCGTAGCTGGTGATATCCTGATCTCAAGTCGATTTTGGAGAAGTAATTTGCTCCTTGAAGTTGGTCGAACAAGTCGTCTATTCGCGGTAGGGGATACCGGTTCTTGATGGTAAGCTTGTTAAGCTCTCGATAGTCGATGCACATTCTGAATGATCCATCCTTCTTTTTCACAAATAACACTGGTGCTCCCCAAGGCGAGAAGCTTGGTCTGATGAATCTCTTGCTGAGTAGTTCATTCAGTTGGCTGGATAGTTCTTGCATCTCCGCTGGGGCTAATCGATATGGTGCTTTGGCTACTGGGGTAGCTCTTGGAATTAAGTCAATTCTGAATTCGACTTGTCTCGCGGGTGGTATTCTTGGAAGATCCTCAGGAAAGACATCGGGAAAGTCACATACATCAGGCATGCTCTTGATGTCTTGTACATCCCGTTTCGCATATACTACATGTGCTAAGAATGCGCGACATTCCTTACGCAGATACTTTTGAGCCTGGATACACGAGATGATACGAAGAGTGGTACTGGGTTTGTCGCCATAGATAACTAGGGCTTCGCCGGTTGGCAGATTAAGGCGAACGGCCTTATCGTAACATAAAATGTCCGCATGATGAGAACTCAGCCAATCCATGCCTATGATGACGTCGAAACTTTTTATTGAAACTGGCATGAGGTTGATTTGAAAGGAGTTATTGTTTAGAGTTAGAGTACAGTTTAAGTATATTTCCTTAGCACTTTCTGTTTTCCCGTTAGCCATTTCTAATATAAAAGTTTCACTTAACGTTTGGGGTGTTGATCTGAGTAGATTCTTAAAACTATGGCTCACGAAACTCCTCTCTGCTCCACTATCAAATAATATGTATGCATATGAGTTATCAAGGACAAACGTACCCGTAACAACAGTGGGGTCTGCAACGGCTTCCTCCTGGCCCATTGCGAACACTCGGCCCCTTCCGCCGGTATTCCTGTTGTTAGCCTTCGGGTAGTCTCTCCGGAAGTGCCCCGTAGCTCCGCACTCGAAGCAAGCGCGACCTACTCCGGAATTCGCCGTTGGAGCATCTTGTTGGGCTGGTTCTCTGCAGAAACGGACAGTGTATCCCTTCCTGTTGCACCTGGTGCATTGAAACTCACGGCAAGGTCCGTGGTGGTGAAGGTTGCACCTGTTGCACTTTGGCAGGCGACCGTTGTACGAACTCGTTGATGCAGGGGTAGCTGGGACAGTAGCAGCGTGAGCCGTTACTATCTGTTGTTTCCTGGGGTTCTCCTGCAGATTTTGTCCCCTTCTCTTGTTCCAAGACCTCCCCTGACCCTGTATCTCCCTTGGTGTATCGGTAGTAACTGCACTAGTACCTTGTTTGACCCCGTGGTCAATTAGTCGTTGTGCCAAGCGCTTTGCGCTGTTGAAGGTGATAGGGTTTGAGGCCAGGACATGCCCTTGAATCTGGGGCGACATCCCCCAGATGTATCGTTCTACCTTCTTTGGTTCTGGGTTAACCATGGTCGGGCATAGGGCCGCAAGATCGTTGAACCTGGCCGTGTAGGTGACTAGGTCAGATCCTGTCATCTTTAGGTTCCAGAGCTCCTGCTCTAGTTTTTGTACCTCGCCCCTCGGGCAGTATTCTTCTAGCAGTAGGACTTTCAAGTCCTCCCAGCTTAGTGCGTTGGCGACTGCGAGAGTCACGGATTTCACATGGCTCTTCCACCAGGTTAGGGCTCGATCCGTGAAGGTGCAAGCAGCGAACTTGACCTTACTTGCTTCTTGGCATGTGCAGATCTCGAAGACCGTCTCGGTCTTTTCGAACCATTGCATTAGTGCAATGACTCCCCCGGTGCCGTTAAACATCTTCGGCTTGGCACTGGAGAATTCCTTGTAAGTGCATTCCCTCACATGTCCATGACCAGTGCCGAAGTTAGGGTGATTGGTGCTACTTCCTGTTCCTCCAGCTCCATTGGAGTTTATTTGTGAGAGTGCAGCTGTTACTGTTGCCGTGATGGCTGCCTGCACCATAGCTGGATCATAGGTTGGAGGTGGTGGTGGCGGTGGCGGTGTCGTGCCAGGTCTGGGTCTTACGGATGGACGAGGAGGCATCGTGCTGCCAATAAATAACAATGAGAGATCATAAGTTTTGATGATTGAGGGTTGAGTGTTAACGAGTTAGCTATTTTTAATAATTCAAGACTTTGGTTTGACTCATATTTAGAGTTTAAATTCTAATAGATAATCTTACAAATTGGGGTGATATGCAAAGGATTAACACACACAAACGAGATGCTTCATTATATATTAAACATATGCTTGGTTACATTTCGAAGTTTAGGAAAATTTTGACCTTTCTAAAGGTCTCCGATTACAAAAATTAAAGGAAAGTAAGACTTTTAGCCGATGTCCTATCTATAACAAAATTTTGGGAGTCGGGCAAGTACTACTTGCGACGCGGGTTACGCTTGGAGCTTGACTCTGCATCCGATTGCTTTGCTCCCATGAGGCACCTGTCAAAGGCGACTTGTTGCTCCCTCATCTCTCTTATTTTGGAGAGAGCTGTAATCATTTGCTCCTGGAGGGTGTCGGTGTGGAGTTGAGTATTTTCCTGCAACATGTCCAGTCGACGGATGTCAGCAGAGTTACCTTGTACTTCTCCGTTGACTTCGCGAATCCGGTTCGCTTGGACTCCTGATTGGTAGGATTGGTTGGCTAGTTTTTCTACCATGACTGGGAGTGCTCGGTCAGCTGAACTTCCACCGCTGACGTCGTAGAAGTCCTGACATGTGGCTTCCCCAGACGGGAGTTGGTCCCTGAAAACCCATCCTAACGGCAGGAGGTCGGACGGCTGGTGGGTTGATTATTTCAGGTTCTGAGTCTGACTCTTCCTCTTCTTCCTCTGGTTCGTCTTCCACCCATCCTCCATTACCTTGATTGGGATAGTAGGGGTCTCCGGGGTGATGGAATCCAGCCATTGAGTCTATACGAGAATAGGGTTAAAAATTGACTATAAACTAAAGTACGTAAATTTATCCTCGAGTTTGACTGTTGTTGTTACCAAATACTCCTATAGTATTTTAAATTCTATGTTTGACTCAAAGAGATTATGCTTTTGGTAAGTTTTAAACTTGTTGTCCACTGCAGACACTCCCTGGCACACGTTAGTCGGCTCTCGGACAAATATAGTTCATCAGGCTATATCCATCCCAGTTCCGATCACATGTTCCAAGGCATACCTGCACTGCATAACTCATCTATAATACTTTTATATCGTTTATATTATGATTCTGTTATTGCTATGAAACGAATGCATGCATACTTTATAAAAATTTCTCTTTAAAAGTATAATTCTCAATCAAAGTGTTTTTGCCCAGTTGTGTTTATAGTTGTATATCAAAAATGGTTTTGATATACTTAGTTCACTATAAACAATGCTATGATACCAATCTGTCACACCCCCAAACCAGAACGGCGGAAACATTCGGGGGCGGAGGACGTCATGTTCAGTATCATAACAATTGCATAGTAAAGAAAGTACACACCACCAATACATATATTTGCAAAGTTTACATGATTGTTATCTGTTACATGTTTAAAGATTCAAATACAGTATGAAGTGTTTCAAAAGATGACATTAACACCAGAGAGTTAATCTCCAAAAGTAGTTGCTAACCTTGCTTAGCGATTTCCTGAGAATACAAGTTATTTCAAGAAAAAGTGTCAACAATTAAGTTGGTGAGTTCATAAGTAGTGTTTTGAGAAAATGTATGTCATTCGAAAGTTCGTGTATGTTTTCGAGAAAATCCCTTATTTTCTTATAAATGAATGAAATGAGTATGAAAAATCATTGTATGAGTTGTATGAATTTGAACCAGGAAAATCCCTTATTTTCCAAATGTAGAAAGCAGTCTCAAATGACCGAGACCGAAGAATGTAAGCAACTATGACATGCTTAAAAGATTGAGGTATAGTTTCATATAATAAAACTATAAGAAGATTGAGTTTGAAAATGAAAAGTAACGTTAATAGTCACTTTCCCACGAAATCATAATACCATAATAATTGTCTATCCAGTGAGTTTTTATAACCATACTATCATATTTTGCCCGTGGCAACGTTCTTTAGGCGTCGTAAGGTTATGACACTTGTCACCCAAAGGACTGTAGCTAACAGTTAGGATGCGGGATCATGACTCTCGTATAGATCTATACACACTTATCACGTTCTCTAAACAGGAGACTCTGGTTATAAAACAGGACTTTTAGCGGTACCTTAAAAAGGTATAGTGAAGACAAAGGACTCACGGATTCTCAATTAAGTCTCGTATTAAAATGATGAATTTGTATGTTCTTGAATGCATAATCATGCTATAATGAAAATGGTTACCCTTGATATGATAAAGCTTGTAATGTTTATGATTTTGTTTTCATCCCATGAAAGTAATGTAAAGTATGATGTTCGCATGCTAATAATTTCCTCTTGATAGTCAAAATAACTGCATGCAAAACATAGTAAAAGTTTCCATATTTTCACTCGGGTTTTACCCGAGTGTTTACTTGTATTCTCCCCCGAAATGTGTTAAAAGCATTTAATAAAGCATTTAAGAGTGTATAAATGGGGGTATGAACTCACTTGGTTGTTTGAAGAAAGTGAGACTAAGATCGAGCAGAACTTCGACTGGAAAAAGCTGACTTTTCGGGATTTGCGGGAATCTCGGGAGTGTAGAACCTCCTTCAGAACTTGAATATGAAAGTCGGGGCTTCGGGATGGCTTCGAGAGGGTAAACACAGAGCAACGACACGCTAATGAGAAGAAAATGAGCATTAAACCCGGATCCCCTTGGGTTCTATTTATAGGGAGCTGATTCAGGCTCCACATCGTGAACCTGAAGGAGTTCACGTCGTGGAAATCTCTCCCACGTCGTAAAGCTTGATCTTATCTCTTCCATGGACGCGACGTCTGCAGCGCAGGTCTGGAACCCATCAATCAACTCTTCACGTTGTGAGCTTATGGCCCACGTCGTGGGCTGCCTGACAGCCTCGGATTTTGTGTCCAGAACTTGTAAAATTCATAACTTTCGCGTACGAGCTCCGATTTCGACGTTCTTTATATCTACGCGTAGGTGAGAAAAGGCTCTACAACTCTCGTTTGGACTTCGTCGGCTAATTTTGACTTTATTTTTAATATTATATTTTTTACAGGCCGGGACAGGAAAAGTCCGTTAAAAATCCATAACTCCTTCATCCGACGTCCGATTTCGTCTGTCTTTTTATCGTTGTATTTCTATTGTCGAGACCTTCGATCCTCGTTTAGGTTATGTCGGCCAAAAGTCGCTCGATCTCTAATTCGAGTTTTTAGCTGTCTACTGCTACATCCGAAACTTCGAAAAATCATAACTTCCTCATACGAAGTCAGATTTGGGCGTTCTTGTTAGGTATGTTCACAGTTTAACGATATCTACGACTTTCATTTAGGTACCTAAGGCTAAAAATTATTTTATTGAAATTTCTCGTTTTATGCTGAACAGCGTTTTACCGGTATTGTTACGGATCTTCGATTGGTCATAACTTCTTCGTTATAACTCGTATTTTAGTGTTCTTTATATTTTTGGAAACCTTATTACGATATCTACCACTTAGTATACTCAAACAGAGATTTTTGAACGTTTCATTTTTGATGATATTTTTATTACTTCACAAAGAGATTACAAGATTTGACTTTTAGCCATTACATTGACCTGAAATAATGGGTTGTTACACATTGATAGATTGGGAATGTTGGATTTCGTTTTCCCAAAGGAGCTGGTTGTTGACTTGGTTCTTCACTCGCTTCCTGAGTCATATAGTCAGTTTCTTAAGAATTACTATATGACTGACAACGACGTGACCTTTATTGATCTGACATATTTGCTAATTGCTGGTGAAGCAAAAATGCTAAAATGCACTGGTCAAACAAATATGTTTGAAGGATCAATCTCCAAAGTTTCCATAGACAATGACAATGGCAAAATTGGTAGTCCAGAAAAGGTTTCTCTTCCCATTGGAAAAGGATCGGCCAAGGTCAAACTATTTAACCATATGGTAAAGAGAAAGGCTAATTCTGAGATAGTCTCATGTGCCATTCTTAAAGATTCCATTTGTTTCTATTGTCAATTGAAGGGACATTGGATGCAAAGCTGCTCTGTCTACCTGAAAGATCGTAAAGATAAGAAAGTCAAGTTGTATAACTCTACTTCAGGTACATCTATTATCTAACTCCATTAAGTTCCTGTAACGCCCGCGTTTCTGGGCTTGTCATTAATAGCAATGTAATAGTCTAGGTTAGCCTTTGTAACCTGTTTTGAAATAATAAGAATGTGTTATTTGAGTATTATATGCTTAATTGCTTAATTGCTTAATTGTGTGGCTTAAATGAATTAAGAATGAAAATAAGCGTGAAAATAAAATGTTAGATAAACCCGATATCGATATACGAAGACGTAGTGGTCGTTACGAGGTTTCCGAATATATAAAGAATGCTGAAATCCGAGTTATAACGAAGAAGTTATGACCTGTCGAAGTTTCGCGACAGATCCGGTACAACACTACGGGACATAAATAGTGAATTTACGATGGAGCGATATTTAGCCTTAGTGATCTAAACGAAAGTCGTAGAATATGTTAAACCGCGAGGGTGCATAAAAAGAACGCCTAAATCTAACTTCGTATGAGGAAGTTATGATTTTTCGAAGTTTCAGCTTAGTAGTAGACAGCCCGAAGTTCGAATATGAGATCGAGCGGTATTTAGTCAAAACTTTCTAAATGAGAATTTAAGATCTCATCAATAGTAGTGCAACGACGGAAAGACAGACGAAAACGGACGTCAGACGAAGGAGTTATGATTTTCTAACGGAGTTTTCCTGTTCCGGCCTGGTAAAAATAATATAATAAAATATAATAAAAATAAAGTCAAAATTAGCCGACGGAGTCTAAATGAAAGTTGTAGATCTTGTTTTTACCTACGCGTGGAAAAAAAGAACGTCGAAAACGGAGCTCGTATGCGAAATATATGAATTTCTGAAGTTCAGGGCACGAAATCCGATCTTGTGTCATAACTCATGACGTGAACACTGTGTTCACGACGTGAACTCAGAAAAACGTCACCTGGACTCTGTCAGACCCCACTTGTGATGACGCATGCAGTGACGATCAAGCCTCACGACGTGAGCATGAGAAACTCACGACGTGAACCCAGAAAAATCACCCTATAAATAGAAATCGAGGGTCAGCCGATTTTGGTTGCTCCTTCTCATCTCTCCCACTCCTGATACTCTCTCTAAGCCCTATTTTAACCCCCCGAAGCCCCGGTATCATCCCGAGACGCGAAGCAAGTCCCGAAGCCCGAAGATCCCGAGAAGAAAAGAGTTTCCGAGCCGAAGTTCTGCCTGCAAGAAGCCCGGTTTGTGAAGATCTTCCAGATCTACTGCAGAATACTACTTCTACAAGCCGTAGTGTTGTCCGATCATCTTCTGATCAAGTGAGTGTATATACCCTTTCTTCTAATACATAGATATGAAGTATCTTTTATGTAATACGGGTTATGCGAGTGCATATTCCCTTTCTTGTACCCGATTATAATACAAGTATTGATGTATGTATTACATATATGTTTTGAGTTAGTGTGTAGCTATTTTCTGCTAACACACTTATATGAAATATGTGTTATGTGATTATGTGTTATCTGTTTATTTGGAATGAATATCAAATGAGTATCTTATCAGTATTAATTGACATGTGAATGCATATGTATATTGTTATCTACAAAATGTTGGGTAGAACTTGGGTAGATAGTTGATGTGTGATAAACTGATGAGAGGCCTCGATGTGATTGTGATCTAGTCATTCAGCAGAATATGGATGACGACCACGGACTTTTCTAGATAGTTCTGTGGAACGCTGGCAGACTCATAACCTGTAGGTGTAATGAACTTGGGTGTTCATTCGAGTATTCTATCCCCCTCATGGTTTCCTTTAGGATATTTATTGTTAAGGAAACCCCTTTGCAGTAATGTCCGTCCCGATGAAAAATCCTAGATTAGGTCTCTAGTAATAGTGTTTGTCTTAGGGACATAAAGTGAGGATAACGGGAATGGGTAACCGGGTTATTGTTAATTGGTGAATTGAATATAATTATTATTGTGGGTTGAAAGCCCTCTATGCTCACCAGGCTCCCAAGCCTGACCCACTCAGTTTTATTTGTATTACAGGTAGTGGCGCGAGAGCATAAGTTGGAGAACTTGTGAAGAAATTTTGTCATAGACCTGTTGTTGTAATGAACTGTGAATGGTCTATGTTTTAATGTTTATGCTTTTGTGTCTGTATCGGAACATGACATCCCGAGCTTTGTTATAATGAAAATACATTTCTTTAAGAAATGCTTTGATAAACCTTATTTTATCATATATTGTTTTGGGAACAAATTCTGCAATTCTTTTAAATCAAAAGGATTTACTCTGAAATTATCTTTAAAGCATAAATGAAACCGGTCTTTTCTGGCCGAGATTTTGGGGATGTCACAGTTGGTATCAGAGCATTAGTTTAAGCGAACTAGAAGTTTGTAGGATTTCTAGACTTAAACTTAGAATGCTAAGTGAAGATTCTGAGTTGTGTGTCTGATAAATTTTAGACACGAGCACTAGTTTATTTTAGGAAAATTGCCTAAAATGCTTTTATGTGCTAAATGTTATATGATTGCCATATATGATGTTATTTGTTCGGATCTACGGTTTGTTGCCAACCGGATCTGAAGGTTTATGTGTTTAGGATTCTAAGCATAGAAATTATGATATTAGAACTAGCATGTGATCGTTTGGAGTAATAAGGATGATTGGGACATCTATCGTGATCAAGAATCTAATTTCACCTTATTCGGTGTATAGATCAACAATGGTGATAACAAGAAGTGGAGTTGGGAATGCTGATGAAAACAGGAGTCAAATACCTCTGATAGAGCAAGTAGTGGTTGCAGCAGCAGCACCTGAGCCAATGACTATGGTTGGAGTGCAAGTGATGATTCAAACTATGTTGGATCGTCAGATGGAGGAAACGAGACGTCTGCTAAGGCAGAATCGTGAAGAGCTGTCAAGTCACGTGGAGGAGCCCGAAGTGAATGGAGGGCAGTCTGAAGGAGAGAACTTTAGTGGGATAATTGGTCAAGACAACCCACCGATAGTTCGACAAAACAACCAAGATGGAGGGAATAATGGACTGGGATGAAAGTACAAGGACTTTTTGACTTGCAAACCATCGACCTTCACTGGAAAGGAGGACCCGATCGGAGTGATGGATTGGATCTTCGAAATGGAGTTAGCCTTCATGACTTGTGGCTGCAGAGGCAAGTTGTAGACCACATTCGCAGTGTGACAGTTTAGGGGTGGAGCTGTTCGTTGGTGGAACACTTTGGGGAAGACCCTAAGCCCTAATGAGCCACTGCAATTGACATGGGCAGAGTTCTTGGTGCAGTTTAAGCGTAAGTTCTGCTCGGCCTAAAATCTACTAGAGTTGGAGAACAAGTTTCTGACACTGACGAAGGGCAGCATGTCAGTTGATGAATACACAAACGCCTTCACAGACAAGATGGAGTTTGCCTTGCGCATCGTTCCAGATGAGTTGACAAAGGTGGACCGGTATGCGAAGGGACTTCCATGGGAGTACGAGGTGCCAGTACGTCAGCACATACTCTAGAGGCAGCTATCTGGGCTGCCAAGTCTGTTGAGAACATGATAAAGGGGAGAACCACCAACAAGGTTGATGTTGGTGAGAATAGAAAGTTTGAGGGAACATCTGGTTCCAGTAAGAGAAGCAAATTTTCGAAATCTGATTCGAAAAGGTTTAGTGGAGGAAAAGGAGGTGAAACAAAGTGGCGTGATAAGTGCAAGAAGAAGCACTCTGGGAAATGTAGCGAGGATGTGACCTGCTACAAGTGTGGGAAGACTGGGCATTTTGCCAATGAGTGCCCGTCTAGCAAAAGAGTGTGTTTTGGTTGTAACGAGGAGGGGCATGTTTTGAAAGACTGTCCGAGGAAGAAGGAGGCAGCAAAACCCAACATTCCCCCAAAGCCGAAAGCGAGGGCCTTTCAGATGACCCTCGAGGCAGCGAAGGACGAAGCTGATGTCGCTTCAGGTACCTTTCTCGTAAATAAATTGCCTGCCCAAATTTTATTTGATTCTGGAGCCAATTACTCCTTTATATCGCATGAATTTGGTAGAAAACTAGCTTTGCCTGTAGTTAGACTAGATAATGCATTATTAGTCGAAGTTGCTAGTGGCAAGTTTGTACCTGTTAGCCATCGCATGAGAAACATCTTAATTGATTTAAATGGGAATAAGTTCCACGAGGAATTATTGCCTATCGAGCTTAACGGTTTCGACATCGTTCTTGGAATGGATTGGCTTAGTGCCAATGACGCCGAGATATTATGCAAGAAGAAGATAGTACGAGTGAACCCGCCTGGGAAAGAATCGTTTATGGTGTACGGGGACAAACGCAGAGTAAATTCTGGGATCATTTCGCTAATGAAATCCAGAAAGTGTTTAGTCAAGGGATGTACATCATATCTAGCATTCGTGATCGACACAAAGAAAGAGAACAAGGAGGTGCAGAGTATTCCGGTGGTGTGTGATTATCCGGAAGTTTTTCCCGAAGATCTTCCTGGATTACCGCCTGATAGACAAGTAGAGTTCAGAATAGACTTGTTACCCGGAACAACGCCGATAGCAAAAGCACCTTATCGATTAGCACTAACGGAGATGAAGGAGCTGATGATGCAACTTCAGGAGTTATTGGACAAAGGTTTCATTAGACCTAGTTCATCGCCCTGGGGAGCTTCGGTGTTATTCGTAAAGAAGAAAGATGGGAGTATGAGAATGTGCATCGATTACAGAGAGCTGAACAAGGCAACAATAAAGAATAGATATCCGTTGCCGAGGATTGATGACCTGTTTGATCAGCTGCAAGGCTCAAGTTATTTTTCAAAGATCGACCTAAGGTCAGGATATCATCAGCTGAAGGTGAAAGAGCAGGATATAGAGAAAACTGCATTTAGAACAAGATATGGACACTATGAGTTTTTAGTTATGTCGTTTGGACTAACCAATGCTCCAGCAGCATTCATGGATTTAATGAATAGGGTTTGTAATCCGTTCCTTGATAAATCCGTGATAGTGTTCATAGATGACATTCTGATTTATTCGAAAAGCCAAGAAGAGCATGGCAGACACTTGCGTGAAGTGTTAGAAGTCTTGAAGAAGGAGAAGTTGTATGCTAAGTTCTCCAAATGTGATTTTTGGATTCGAGAAGTCCAATTCTTGGGTCACGTGGTCAACCAAGAAGGGATAATGGTTGATCCGACAAAGATCGAAGCTGTGACGAAGTAGGAGCAACCGAAGAGTCCCATGGAGATCCGAAGCTTTCTGGGATTAGCTGGATACTACCGAAGGTTTATCCAAGGCTTTTCATCGAACGCTAGTCCATTAACAGCTTTGACCCACAAAGGAGCTGCTTATGCTTGGAGTGATAAGCATAGAGAAGCATTCGAGTTGCTAAAGAAGAAGTTATGTGAAGCACCGATTTTATCTCTACCCGATGGAGTTGAAGACTTCGCTGTTTATAGCGATGCGTCTGGGGTTGGATTGGGTTGTGTTTTGACCCAAAGAGATAAGGTGATCGCGTATGCGTCTCGACAGCTGAAAGAGCATGAAAAGAACTACCCGACTCATGATTTGGAGTTGGCGGCAGTAGTTTTCGCTCTGAAGATATGGAGGCATTACCTCTATGGCACGAAGTGCAAACTGTTCACTGATCATAAGAGTCTTCAATATCTCTTTAGTCAGAAAGAATTGAACATGAGGCAACGACGCTGGCTAGAATTGCTTAAAGACTACGACTGTGAGATACTTTACCACCCAGGTAAAGCGAATGTTGTTGCTGATGCTCTCAGTCGGAAAGTCAATCTTGAAAGAAAAAGGCCAAGAGCGTTGAGAATAGAAGTTGTCTCAACTATTGTGGAGAGTATAAAGAAAGCTCAAAAAGAAGCTTCTGAGAAGAATGACCGGAAGGAGGAACGTTTGGGAAAAACGTTAGTGTTCGGTACAAACAGTCACGGACCGAAGGTATTCCAAGATCATATTTGGGTACCTAAGAATGGAGGAATAAGAGATCTTCTGATGGAAGAAGCTCACAAGACCATGTATTCTATTCATCCCGGTAGCACTAAAATGTATAGGGACCTGAAACCCTATTACTGGTGGCCGACAATGAAGATCGACATTGCAAGGTATGTGGCTGAGTGTGTGACATGTGGAAGAGTCAAGGCACAACATCAGAAACCGTACGGGAGTTTAGAACCTTTACCTGTGCCTATGGGTAAGTGGGAAGACATTGCTATGGATTTTGTCACTAAACTGCCCAGGACAAAGAGTGATCACGACCTGATTTGGGTAGTCGTTGATCGATTCACTAAGAGTGCGCATTTCATAGCAGCCATTGAGAAATGGTCTATGGATAAGCTTGTGAATTCTTACGTGAAGGATATTGTGAGGCTTCACAGTGTTCCGCTAACGATTGTGTCGGATCGTGATAGCCGTTTCACTTCAAGGTATTGGAAAAGTCTACAAGAGGAATTGGGTACCAAGTTGTGTTTGAGTACAGCTTACCATCCACAGACTGATGGACAGAGTGAACGAACGATCCAAACGCTTGAAGATATACTGAGAGCATGTACCCTGGAATTCCAAGGTAACTGGGATGAACATTTACCTTTGGTAGAATTTTCCTACAATAATAGTTTCCATTCGAGCATTAAGATGACACCTTATCAAGCTTTGTACGGACAGAAGTGTCGTACGCCGTCTTGTTGGCTTGAGGCTGGGGAAAAGCAGTTTATGGGGCCTGAGATGGTCCATCAAACTGCGGAAAAGTTGAAAATAATTAGAGAAAGAATGTTAGCAGCTCAGGATCGTCAAAAGAGCTATGTTGACAAGAAAAGAAGACCGATGACTTTTGAAGTTGGGGATTCGGTCTTACTTAAAGTCTCGCCGTGGAAGGGACTTATAAGGTTTGGAAAAAGGGGAAAGTTAAGTCCAAGGTTTATTGGACCATTTAAAGTTCTTCAGAGGGTTGGGAACCAAGCTTACAAGCTAGAGCTACCAGAAGAGCTGAATGGTATTCATAATACTTTTCATGTGTGTTATCTGAGGAAGTTCACGGGAGAAGTTCCCGATATGATTCCAATTTCGGAATTGAGAATTGATGAGAACAAGAGGTTGATTGAGGAACTAGAGTCAATCGTTGACCGTAAGACTAAGAAGTTACGACGCAAGATGGTCGAGTTAGTGCTTGTCCGTTGGAAACATACGAATGGGCCAAATCTCACCTGGGAGATGGAGAGTGACATGAGGAGTCTCTATCTGCATTTGTTTGTTGATGTGTGATTCCGGGGATGGAATCATCCTAAGGTGGAGAGAATTGTAACGCCCGTGTTTCTGGGCTTGTCATTAATAGCAATGTAATAGTCTAGGTTAGCCTTTGTAACCTGTTTTGAAATAATAAGAATGTGTTATTTGAGTATTATATGCTTAATTGCTTAATTGCTTAATTGTGTGGCTTAAATGAATTAAGAATGAAAATAAGCGTGAAAATAAAATGTTAGATAAACCCGATATCGATATACGAAGACGTAGTGGTCGTTACGAGGTTTCCGAATATATAAAGAATGCTGAAATCCGAGTTATAACGAAGAATTAATGACCTGTCGAAGTTTCGCGACAGATCCTGTACGACACTACGGGACGTAAATAGTGAATTTACGATGGAGCGATATTTAGCCTTAGTGATCTAAACGAAAGTCGTAGAATATGTTAAACCGCGAGCGTGCATAAAAAGAACGCCTAAATCTGACTTCGTATGAGGAAGTTATGATTTTTCGAAGTTTCAGCTTAGTAGTAGACAGCCCGAAGTTCGAATATGAGATCGAGCGGTATTTAGTCAAAACTTTCTAAATGATAATTGAAGATCTCATCAATAGTAGTGCAACGACGGAAAGACAGACGAAAACGGACGTCAGACGAAGGAGTTATGATTTTCTAACGGAGTTTTCCTGTTCCGGCCTGGTAAAAATAATATAATAAAATATAATAAAAATAAAGTCAAAATTAGCCGACGGAGTCTAAATGAAAGTTGTAGATCTTGTTTTTACCTATGCGTGGAAAAAAGAACGTCGAAAACGGAGCTCGTATGAATTTCTGAAGTTCGGGGCACGAAATCCAATCTTGTGTTATAACTCATGACGTGAACACTGTGTTCACGACGTGAACTCAGAAAAACGTCACCTGGACTCTGTCAGACCCCACTTGTGATGACGCATGCAGTGACGATCAAGCCTCACGACGTGAGCATGAGAAACTCACGACGTGAACCCAGAAAAATCACCCTATAAATAGAAATCGAGGGTCAGCCGATTTTGGTTGCTCCTTCTCATCTCTCCCACTCCTGATACTCTCTCTAAGCCCTATTTTAACCCCCCGAAGCCCCGGTATCATCCCGAGACGCGAAGCAAGTCCCGAAGCCCGAAGATCCCGAGAAGAAAAGAGTTTCCGAGCCGAAGCTCTGCCTGCAAGAAGCCCGGTTTGTGAAGATCTTCCAGATCTACTGCAGAATACTACTTCTACAAGCCGTAGTGTTGTCCGATCATCTTCTGATCAAGTGAGTGTATATACCCTTTCTTCTAATACATAGATATGAAGTATCTTTTATGTAATACGGGTTATGCGAGTGCATATTCCCTTTCTTGTACCCGATTATAATACAAGTATTGATGTATGTATTACATATATGTTTTGAGTTAGTGTGTAGCTATTTTCTGCTAACACACTTATATGAAATATGTGTTATGTGATTATGTGTTATCTGTTTATTTGGAATGAATATCAAATGAGTATCTTATCAGTATTAATTGACATGTGAATGCATATGTATATTGTTATCTACAAAATGTTGGGTAGAACTTGGGTAGATAGTTGATGTGTGATAAACTGATGAGAGGCCTCGATGTGATTGTGATCTAGTCATTCAGCAGAATATGGATGACGACCACGGACTTTTCTAGATAGTTCTGTGGAACGCTGGCAGACTCATAACCTGTAGGTGTAATGAACTTGGGTGTTCATTCGAGTATTCTATCCCCCTCATGGTTTCCTTTAGGATATTTATTGTTAAGGAAACCCCTTTGCAGTAATGTCCGTCCCGATGAAAAATCCTAGATTAGGTCTCTAGTAATAGTGTTTGTCTTAGGGACATAAAGTGAGGATAACGGGAATGGGTAACCGGGTTATTGTTAATTGGTGAATTGAATATAATTATTATTGTGGGTTGAAAGCCCTCTATGCTCACCAGGCTCCCAAGCCTGACCCACTCAGTTTTATTTGTATTACAGGTAGTGGCGCGAGAGCATAAGTTGGAGAACTTGTGAAGAAATTTTGTCATAGACCTGTTGTTGTAATGAACTGTGAATGGTCTATGTTTTAATGTTTATGCTTTTGTGTCTGTATCGGAACATGACATCCCGAGCTTTGTTATAATGAAAATACATTTCTTTAAGAAATGCTTTGATAAACCTTATTTTATCATATATTGTTTTGGGAACAAATTCTGCAATTCTTTTAAATCAAAAGGATTTACTCTGAAATTATCTTTAAAGCATAAATGAAACCGGTCTTTTCTGGCCGAGATTTTGGGGATGTCACAGTTGGTATCAGAGCATTAGTTTAAGCGAACTAGAAGTTTGTAGGATTTCTAGACTTAAACTTAGAATGCTAAGTGAAGATTCTGAGTTGTGTGTCTGATAAATTTTAGACACGAGCACTAGTTTATTTTAGGAAAATTGCCTAAAATGCTTTTATGTGCTAAATGTTATATGATTGCCATATATGATGTTATTTGTTCGGATCTACGGTTTGTTGCCAACCGGATCTGAAGGTTTATGTGTTTAGGATTCTAAGCATAGAAATTATGATATTAGAACTAGCATGTGATCGTTTGGAGTAATAAGGATGATTGGGACATCTATCGTGATCAAGAATCTAATTTCACCTTATTCGGTGTATAGATCAACAATGGTGATAACAAGAAGTGGAGTTGGGAATGCTGATGAAAACAGGAGTCAAATACCTCTGATAGAGCAAGTAGTGGTTGCAGCAGCAGCACCTGAGCCAATGACTATGGTTGGAGTGCAAGTGATGATTCAAACTATGTTGGATCGTCAGATGGAGGAAACGAGACGTCTGCTAAGGCAGAATCGTGAAGAGCTGTCAAGTCACGTGGAGGAGCCCGAAGTGAATGGAGGGCAGTCTGAAGGAGAGAACTTTAGTGGGATAATTGGTCAAGACAACCCACCGATAGTTCGACAAAACAACCAAGATGGAGGGAATAATGGACTGGGATGAAAGTACAAGGACTTTTTGACTTGCAAACCATCGACCTTCACTGGAAAGGAGGACCCGATCGGAGTGATGGATTGGATCTTCGAAATGGAGTTAGCCTTCATGACTTGTGGCTGCAGAGGCAAGTTGTAGACCACATTCGCAGTGTGACAGTTTAGGGGTGGAGCTGTTCGTTGGTGGAACACTTTGGGGAAGACCCTAAGCCCTAATGAGCCACTGCAATTGACATGGGCAGAGTTCTTGGTGCAGTTTAAGCGTAAGTTCTGCTCGGCCTAAAATCTACTAGAGTTGGAGAACAAGTTTCTGACACTGACGAAGGGCAGCATGTCAGTTGATGAATACACAAACGCCTTCACAGACAAGATGGAGTTTGCCTTGCGCATCGTTCCAGATGAGTTGACAAAGGTGGACCGGTATGCGAAGGGACTTCCATGGGAGTACGAGGTGCCAGTACGTCAGCACATACTCTAGAGGCAGCTATCTGGGCTGCCAAGTCTGTTGAGAACATGATAAAGGGGAGAACCACCAACAAGGTTGATGTTGGTGAGAATAGAAAGTTTGAGGGAACATCTGGTTCCAGTAAGAGAAGCAAATTTTCGAAATCTGATTCGAAAAGGTTTAGTGGAGGAAAAGGAGGTGAAACAAAGTGGCGTGATAAGTGCAAGAAGAAGCACTCTGGGAAATGTAGCGAGGATGTGACCTGCTACAAGTGTGGGAAGACTGGGCATTTTGCCAATGAGTGCCCGTCTAGCAAAAGAGTGTGTTTTGGTTGTAACGAGGAGGGGCATGTTTTGAAAGACTGTCCGAGGAAGAAGGAGGCAGCAAAACCCAACATTCCCCCAAAGCCGAAAGCGAGGGCCTTTCAGATGACCCTCGAGGCAGCGAAGGACGAAGCTGATGTCGCTTCAGGTACCTTTCTCGTAAATAAATTGCCTGCCCAAATTTTATTTGATTCTGGAGCCAATTACTCCTTTATATCGCATGAATTTGGTAGAAAACTAGCTTTGCCTGTAGTTAGACTAGATAATGCATTATTAGTCGAAGTTGCTAGTGGCAAGTTTGTACCTGTTAGCCATCGCATGAGAAACATCTTAATTGATTTAAATGGGAATAAGTTCCACGAGGAATTATTGCCTATCGAGCTTAACGGTTTCGACATCGTTCTTGGAATGGATTGGCTTAGTGCCAATGACGCCGAGATATTATGCAAGAAGAAGATAGTACGAGTGAACCCACATCAATTCGAAATGTGGACTAGTCAGACCCACCACAAAGGATGATAATTCTATTCGTCATGATTTACTGATGGTTCAGTAAATATGGTTATGCTTATAAGATTAAGTGTAACCCTGGTTCTTTGAAAAGTTTCAAAGAATGGCAGAATGAATACGAAGAATCTATTAGGAAGAAAGATAAAGGTTTCTCCAATCTGAAAGGAAAGGAAAGTACCTTAGTATCATGTTTTCTGATCATCTCATGGATTATAGAACTATGTCACAATTGATCCTCTAAGGACATCTTAGTGAAATTGTTTTGACTAAGAAGAGGAATCGGCAATTGCTGAAATAGTTTAATCAAGATATGAATCATACTTCGTTCCCAAATCAAGTTTTAGAGTCACACTCTAGTAACTTTAAATCCCATCTCAAACTAAGTAGGTTTATAATGCCTCATGAAATATGGAGTAGAAATATTTTCTTACTCTAGCACGTTTTAAATTGGTAGTTGTGATGTTTTGGTTAAAACAAAGATAAACTAGTACCAATCAAATGAAGTGCTGTCTTGATAAGAACTCACACTAACTTTTGAATATTTGTTTTTGCTTGTCAAGGAATGTTCCTTAACAAAGAAACTTATATGTCAAGAAGTCAGTAGGAGTCTTATTGATTCTGAAAAGTTTCAGTAGTCAGTCAAGAATAAACCTGTTAGTTATCACTAATACACGACATGAGGTTGACAACCTATCGTGTTAAGTTGACATATTCTTGTTTATGTGCACCTTCCAGTAAAATTGACTATACATGTGAGTTCTCATTTGAATGCAAAAGGCAGAGCACATTGGTCAATGATAGTACATTGGTCAATAGAAGTGAGTTGCTTGACAGCTTGGAAGCATTGGTAGGCCCTTGTGCTGCCAGATGGCAAGAAATTAAGAATAAGTAAAGTTCAGTCCATGAAAGGAAAAACAAATTTGATTTTGGTTTGTCCTCGACCTTATCTTATGATTGTAGGTTTGAAATGACAAATTCGCATGGATAGGAATGTTGGGTTTTGAGCATTCTAACACTCCTATGGTGTACATGCAACCCTATAAACCTTGGATCTATGTTTTCTCTATTATACATGCAAATATTAACTATTCCAAGGTTTCATCCTAACTAGCATATTATGAAGCACCTATACTACAAAGTTCTATAGATGACATACCTTTTGATGTAGCTTGATGTCTTCAAGCTTTAAGAGCTTAGCCCTAATAGTGTGGAAGCCTCAAATGGAATCACAAATCACCAAAACACCTTGGAAGAACTTGAGAGAATATGTATGCACACTAAATTAGGCCCACTCTTATTTTCACACACTTGTGCCAATTTTGTGAGCCAAGGACCCCTTTATATATTATGGAGGATTAGGGTTACATCCATGTAAACCCTAATACCCATGACCTTTCATTTACATAGGATCCATGGGTTAAAAGCTCCATGGACCATCCATGAAAGCTTAGCCCAACCTAAATGAACTTGGCCCATTCCATATATATAAGAGTCCATATTTAATTAGTTCTTTTTGATCACTTAATTAATTCTAAATTAATTCTTGATCAATACTAATTAAATAATATGATTCCATATTAATATATTAGAACTTATAATATATTAATATAAATCATAAATATACTATTCTCAAAAGACTATCCATATAAATTATGCCGGTGAAGTGCAACCCAAATGGACCATGCCGGGTCGGGTCAAGTACATACCAAAATATAGTTATGGAAAACTGTTACACAGATAACTTCCACCTATGGAGACAACTCCATATTCTCATTTTGACTATCACTTCTGAATAAGAGATGCCTCTTTTCAGAATATGTCAATATGGTCCTTCCAAAATTAGCACTATACTTCCACCTGTCCCTGAGCAACCAATCTTTGGTAAACCTCAGATTGTCCTCGACAATTGCTTAATCATTTTAGTCATATCCAATTCTAGACCTTTTCCCTTCTTAATGCCACTGGGCATTTGGAAAAATTTAGAAATGAAAAATATTATAGCACATGCAATCGATCCTGTACCCAAAGCAAATGGTACACGATTCATGATGTCTCACATAAAGACATGATTCTAGACCAGTCTTTTGCTACAATATTTTTATTTGCCATGTTTTCAAAATTTGACTATGAAGAGGGATGCCGTAATCATAATCGAATTTTGAGAACGCAATATATAGAATTTCCTTAAGTTGAACCAATCCAACATGAAATTCATATATATATTCTTAACTAAAGATGATTAAGGTCTCAATCTAAGCCTTTAGAACTGAAATGAAGTATATCCTCTCCCTTAATTATAGCAAAACAACTTTTTCAATCCCTGCAGCCTCACGAATTGAAACTTTTGTTTTCTATAATTAACATTGCTAACTTGCAACACTAACAATAATTATCATGCTCCCACTAACATGATGATTATTAGCATAACACTTATGCTCCCACTAGCTTTGACATGTACTCAGAAACCAGTTGGACTTCTAGAAATCAATACTTTATTGACTTTCTTACCAAAGTTCATATTTCTGATACGAGATGCTTTGATAAAACTTTATCAAAATCATACACCTTTCCTTAGATAGCATGCATGTGTGTCTAAACAATTTCAGAACTATGAAAAGGGATGCCGTAATCATAGTCTCAATTGTTTAGACCTTTTGCCATCTGCTTCAAATCTACTTGGTGGAAGTGTTTCCTCACCATCATTTTCATGAATCGGAGAGAAACCTTATGACCCTTAGATTTTATGGTGTATGTGTTCTTATCCATGTGAATCGTCAAAACCATAGTCACAAGACAAGGATAATGACAAATCCAAACTCATATAGACTGAACTTATGCAATCTTAACTTCTTGCCACCTGGCAGTACAGGGCCTGCCATTGCTTCCAAGTTGTTATGCAACCAATTGAGAACTTTCAGAACTCCTATACAAAGCCAACTTTAACTGGAATGGGCACATAATATGTCAACACGATAGGTTATAAACCTCAAGTCGTGTGCTAGTGAAGAACCTCAGGTTTTATTCTTGATTAGTTCTTGAAATTATTTTTAGGATCTTTAAGACTCCCACTATCCTCTTGACATATAAGACTATCTTGCCAAATATTCAAGAGATAGTGCGGATTCTTTATCAAGACAAACACTTCACACAATTGGCCTTAGTTGGTCTTTGTTTTATCCAAAACATCACAACTTACCAATTTCAAATGTACAAGAGTAGGACACTTTTACTCTTACATTTGACAAGTGTTTTAAACCTTTCTTTAAGATATGTCACTCAAGTTACAATCTTGGAGTATGACTCTAAGAGTTGTTTTGGAACGAAGTATGACTCATCTTCCTGATCTAACCATTTCAACAATTCATGACTCCTCTTCTTAGTCATAAGAATGCACTAAGATGGCCTTTAGAGGACTAATTGTGATATGATTTCTAAATCATTAAGATGATCACAAACATGATACTAAAGTACTCTCCCATCTTTTCAGATTTGAGAAACTTTTATCTTTCTGCCTAATTTGATTCTTCCCATTCGTTCTGCCATACATTGAGACTTTTCCAATGTTTCAGAATTATACTTAAATTTGTAAGTATAACCATATTTACTAAACTTTAGTAAATCAAATAGTCTTAACGAGCTTTATGGTGGACATGACCAGTGCACAAGAATGTGTACTCGATCCCTTTAGTCCTTCACTTGACTCACACATCCATGTGAACAAGTAATTAGTCTTGATTTTCCAATACTTGAAAGTTCTCATTCATCATACTATTCAACTTGCATGATTCCAAGTTTCGGTCCAATTGAAACTTGGGTGATGAGGAACTTTCCTGATTTGGTAAATTTAGACACTACCACAAATGAAAGAATCAAATCCATTTTCCAATATTGCTGTCAGTGGAATCATATAAGCAACAATTTTCCACAAATGCCATTGTAAGGATACTTCAAATAAATAAAATTAAACAATTTTCTTTTATTTTAAAACTTTGCGGAAAAACTTATCCTTACAATCCACATGGAAAATTGTTGTTATCTATTCCTTAGCAATATATCATAACTTCTTAAGCAACTGCTCAAAATTCTGATGCGATCGAAATCCACCTTCGCGATCAGAATCAGCATATACTTCCTTTAAGATTTCTCTCTATTCTTTGATTCTTAAAACATCAACATGTGACCCAGTCACATCATGTAATGAGGATCTCAGAATAGAACTTAACAGAGTTAGATAATGGGCTCTACCTGATGTAGAGTCAAACTTATTGACTTTAACATCCTTAGGTAAATTTGGCAGCTTTGCAATCAACGCCCCTTCCTTTGGCAAAATAAACATATGGACCCTTTGGTAATGGGACTATCTCAGACTTAGCCTTTCTCTTTACCATTTGGTCAACCGGGTTGACTATGGCCAATCCCTTTCCATTGGGAAGAGAATGCTTTTTCTGGATTTCCAGTGTCACCATTGTCACTGTCCATAAAGTTTTTGGGAAGTTGATCTTCTAATCAAATTTGCTTTACTATCGTTCCAAATCATTGCTGATTCAGCAGCACCAAGCAAATAGATATGATCATTAAGGTTCATGTCATAGTCTGTTTCATAGTAGTCCCAAAGGAACTCACTATGTGACTTAGAAAGTGATTGAACATCCAACTTTCTCAAGACTTTGACACCCAACTCTCCCGGCTTGTCAATATGTGACTTCATCTCTAAGATGTGATCACACATAGACCTTGCTTGCCATTAGGGCTTGAGTGACCTTGAACTTGTGGGTTAGGGAGAATAATTGGAGGAGGTGGAGGAAGAGAAGTATGACTTCCATGAGCCAAACTCGGGAAGTCATATTCATTAGGAAAGCTTGGTTTGGGAAGATCATTGTTGTCTAAACGAGACATCAACAATGGGAGAAATTCACGTAAAGTTGATTTAAGTCCTTAATATAACACCCAATATGATATATTAAGGCTAGGACCCAACAAACTATTTTATAACTTGGAAGAGGGATGCCGTAATCCAAGCTATAAAATATTTGAAGGTAGGTGAATAACGATTCACCAATTTCCACCAAGATAAACGAAATGTATTATTAGGTTTTAATTGGTTTTGAAACTCCTAGATTCTTTTGAGATTCATTGAACTTTTCAATGGCATGTTTCAATCTCGAGTGTGCCCTTCAGGTTTTGTGACTGGGATGCCGAGGATCACAAAACAAGGTGTGAAGTAACCATGCAAATATACTTGGTACCCATAATATTTACCCCTCAATCGATGTGCCGGTTAACCACACACGCTCCAACGATATTATGATAAACATTAAGTTACCCTTTGCCTACCTTGTTAAGTCCATGTTAGTGTGCCGGTTAACCACACACGCTCCATTAACAGCTTAAACAAAGTGCAAAGTGTAATTTCATGAATTAGCACCTTATTCACATTTTCCTAAGTAACTAAGATTGGGAATTTATAAGTGTTTAGTTACTTAGTATTTATCATTATACTTATAATGAAGGGAGAATTATAGTCCTTGTCCCACCTGTTCGGCTAACGACCCTCCACCGGTCAAGGAAGCGGTGAGTGAGAGTGGACACCCATTAAACTGCCATTTTATAGGCAGTAACCTTATACCCCCTTATAGACCGGCTTCGTGAATGAGGTCTACTAATGGTAAGACGACTTGCTCTTATACATATAATATATTAAACTTTTAATATTATAATAGTATAAGGGTGTATTTTAGACATTTAAAATACTTGGTGGTTTAATCAATTAATTAAACTAGACTTTTAATTTAATTAAACTCAAACCATATATTTATGGATTTAATAATACTCTTTTAATTAAACGCTTTAATTAACTATTAATAAAGTCCATAAGAGTTAATTTGAACTATTCAACAAAACATCATAATTCCAATTATTAAACTCAAAATTAAAACCATTTAATTAATTGTTTAAGTTATGAACCCAAGAGTTTTAGAATTCAATTCTTTTTTTCATAAAAAACTTTTCTAAAATTCCAAAACTTGAGGGCAAGTTTTGTAATTCTTGAAAACCTTTGGATTCCATAACTTATGGAATTAATGGTGTTTTATGATGAAACTTTCCATGTTCCATAACTTAAGAACAAGTTATGGAATTCTTTAAAACATTAACACCAAATTTTGTAACTCCATAAAAACTTTGAATCAAAATTTTTTTTTTAAAAAAAACTTTCATATCCATAACTTATAGAAGTTTCAAAAACCCTTAAGATCACAACTTTAAAAAAAACTTTTGAGCTCCAAAATTTTATGACAAAATATGTAACTCCTTAAAACATTTAGATCAAACTTTTAAAACTAATAAAATAATCATATCATTTCATCTTTTACTAAATTTGACCTAATTCAACTCATATAACAAATTATTCAAATTTTACAAATAATTCGTTTTTCACAAAACAAGTAATTATCTTAAAATTTGACAAACGTCATGTTTTTTTTTTCCTTTTTTTCAACTTGAAAATAAAACATTTGCATCAATATAACAGAAAACAACCCATGGCTCTGATACCACTGTTGTGTTTTGAGCATTCTAACACTCCTATGGTGTACATGCAACCCTATAAACCTTGGATCTATGTTTTCTCTATTATACATGCAAATATTAACTATTCCAAGGTTTCATCCTAACTAGCATATTATGAAGCACCTATACTACAAAGTTCTAGTTAGATGACATACCTTTTGATGTAGCTTGATGTCTTCAAGCTTTAAGAGCTTAGCCCCAATAGTGTGGAAGCCTCAAATGGAATCACAAATCACAAAAACACCTTGGAAGAACTTGAGAGAATATGTATGCACACTAAAATCGGCCCACTCTTATTTTCACACACTTGTGCCAATTTTGTGAGCCAAGGACCCCTTTATATATTATGGAGGATTAGGGTTACATCCATGTAAACCCTAATACCCATGACCTTTCATTTACATAGGATCCATGGGTTAAAAGCTCCATGGACCATCCATGAAAGCTTAGCCCAACCTAAATGAACTTGGCCCATTCCATATATATAAGAGTCCATATTTAATTAGTTCTTTTTGATCACTTAATTAATTCTAAATTAATTCTTGATCAAATAATATGATTCCATATTAATATATTAGAACTTATAATATATTAATATAAATCATAAATATACTATTCTCAAAAGACTATCCATATAAATTATGCCGGTGAAGTGCAACCCAAATGGACCATGCCGGGTCGGGTCAAGTACATACCAAATATAGTTATGGACTTAGACATTAATCCAACAAGGAACACATACACCATAAAATCTAGGTGGCAAAAGTTTTCACTCTAATTCATGAAAATGATTATGAGGAAACACTTTCGCTAGTAGATTTTAAAATTTGGTTGATATCATTATGATTAGCAATTGTGATAATTGAGTTCTCAAATTCATATATGATTATGGCATCCCTTTTCATAGTTCGAATTGTGAGAAATGACAAGAAACAGTTTGAACATTAAGGACTTATTGTTGTAAGTTCTCAATGGGTTTAAACGCACAAGTATGCTATCTAATGAAAGATGTATGAGCTTGAGAAGTCTAGATGAAGACTTATCAAAACATCACGTATTAGAAATATGAACTTTAGTAAGAAATTCAAAAGCATTGATTTTCTAAAAGTCCAGGTGATTTCTGGATACATGTCAAAGCTAGTGGGAGCATAATTGTTATGCTAGCAAAAGTATAATTATTATGCTAGTGGGAGCATAATAGTTATGGTAAGTATCGCAAGTTAGCAATATTATTTATAGGAAACAAAGTTTTCTATTTGCAAGTTGCTATATTTGAGAATTGTTTTTCTATACAAAGGATTTAGGGGAGAAAGTACTTCATTCCAAATCTAAAAGTTTAGATTTAATGGAACTTAGTCATGAACATATATGAATATCGTGTTGAAATGATTCAACATGGGAAATTCTATATATGGAAAGAGACTGATCAAGTATCATGTCTTTATGTAAGACATTATGTATTGAATCTGATATGCTTCAGATATAGGATTGATCACATATGTTATAGTATTCGCTTATTCAAAATTTTCCAAATGCTTAGGGCATTAAGAGGGAAAAAGGACTGGAACGAGATATGACTAGAGTTGTTAAACAACTGTCAAAGGACAATTTGAGGTTTGCTAAAGATTGGTTGCTTATGGACAGTTGGAAGTATAGCATTTAGACGGACCAAATTGACATGTTTCAAATTGGGATAATTCTTGATCAAAATTGATAGTCATATGGAAATACGGAAATGCTTACACAATGGGAGTTGGTGATTAGAATGTAAATGTGAGTTAGAAACCTTATTGCAAAGAAGGTGTTCAAGGAGTTACCTTGAATCTGATACGTTATTACCGAGAAATTGTTTTACGTAACAAAGTTTCATTGGAGCATTTTGTGACATCGTTGGCAAAGTCTTTGTGACTTCTAGGCCACGTCATCACAAAAGATCATTGCATGAAAGGTTAGATTCTAACACATTTAGTTGTGACAAGAATTTTGGAAATTGTTACACTTATAATATGGATTTGAAATTGTGAAATGAGCATCACTCGAATCATGTCCAATAGATCTATTCACAAAGGAAGGACCATAAAGAGACATAGTATGCATGTTTATAACATGGCATGACTAATGTTTGAATTCAAGTGATTAGTTGATTACTCGAAACATTATACAATTAATAAAGTCTAATTGATATGGTGATTAAATAATAAGTGTTTTATTTATATTCAATAGTTTTGAGACCATTGTTAATTAGGTTATTATTGTGTTTCACTTCGCATGTCTTACTTCCCAAATAATTGGATTATTCAAAACATTCACAGTCATTCATACTTTGGAATTAAGTAGTGAATTAAGACTATCGTGAATGGGGTTATAAATTTTGTAGGTGTTTAGATATAGCAATGGTTTGCTGCAACATTAATGAGTACTCTTGAAATGGGAATTTGAGTATTGGATTAAACCTACGCTCAGAGAATTACTTCATGGATTTTATCACGAGTAATTTTGAGACGATAATATCTTATATTCTTGAAACAGATACATATGAGTTGTTGTTTACGAATCAGTTGGACATTGATAATACATAAATGCATTAGTAACTTGATGTTATAAAACGTATTGTTTTGTGTGATTTGATGAGTAAATAGTAGAAGCAAAATTGTCGAATTTTATCTGTTCCTTTTGCCCTAAACAGGTAAAAGCGATATATGTGGGTCCCTCGATGATTTGATGATGACATCTAAAGCGCTTGGCCAAGCCTGGACTGAATTGATGTGTTCAATTAGTAGTCGGTTATCAGTCGTCATACATCAGAAATCGGGAAACAAACTTTGGATAGAGAGATTGATTATAATCCATGTCTCATGTCCATACGATATCTAGTAGAATGGAGGAATATCTGATCCCTTATCTAAGGACATGTAACTGACTAGGTCAGAGTTCGGCAACGACTTTTTAAAGCTACGATTGCTGGTGACATTTTAAGGTCATAATTGCAATCATAGTTATTAGACTAATCCAAGTGGGATACTATTGGATTAGGTATCTAAGCCCATAACTATAATTGGTATGTACTTGATTTGATAGTAGCATGGTCCTTTTGGGTTGCCTTCACCCTAGCAACTTGTCAGGATGACTTTTGGAGGGAGAGGTTAAATTTATTATTTGGAATAATAAATTGATTTATTAATGTATTATTAAAAAAATATATTAATTAGAAATAATATTATTTAATTAGTATTAAATCAGAAAGTAATTTGGAAATAATTTCGGGATTAAAGGAACTGATTAAAGGAACGGGGGCTGGTTTGCAAATAACTGATAGTTGTGAAACCGGGCTACTGGACTCCTTAATTAGGAGTGGAAAAAAATATATGGGAAGGCCCTATAGATTTCGTCCAAGGCTTCCTAATAACAGTCCATGGGCTGCTTAAGCCTTAAGCAGGAAATTAGGGTTTCCTCCAGCAAACCCTAGTAGCCCACCGCTATATAAAGACCCCACCTCTTGGAATTTCGGACTACACTTGCCTCTAACCCTAGTGGAGCCGATTTCTAAGAGAATTCCATCCTCTCTATTCTCATCCTCTTGCTAGTGGTGTTTGTAAGCCATTAGAGGTGAACCATTTGAGGCAATAAGCTTTCAAGAGTCAAGGATCTTCAAGGTGTTCTTATTATTGCTATATAACAAGTAAGGTAAACTTCTAAACCCTAATTTTATATAATTTTTTGAAATTATGTATGCTAGATCTAGGGTTTTTCTTTGGTTTTCAATTTGTATGTTCAACTAGTGGAAAACTTAGATCCAAAGCAATTAGGGTTGCATGAACAGAAAGGTTGTAGTTATGCTAAAAACCAATCAGATTCTTCTTTTACTTGATAACTATAAGATCACCTTTAGAGACTCTTACCTAGTCACCCTCTCTAGAATACTTCAATCCATCCTTTGACAAAGTGTCAAGAGAAATCAGATTCTTTCAAAGCTTTGGGACGAACCAACAATCCAATTTCCTGACCATACCATCGTGTATCTTAATCTACACTATGCCACTACCCTTTATACTACTCACCCAATCATCACTCATCTTGACTATGCCATTCCACTCTTTGAAGGAGTTGAAACAGTCACGATTGCGTGTTATATGATAGGATGCTCCAGAGTCCAAGACCCAAGCATCAACAGAACCATACGTACATAAAGTCAAAACTTCACCATCATCTCCTTCATTATAATTTTCGTGAACCATAACAACATTGTTGTTTCTAGATTCAACACCATTGCTTCCTTTCTTCAGCAATGGACAATCTCTCCTGAAGTGTCTTGTTTCCTTGCAATTATAACATTTTATGTTGGCTTTAAATTCATAACTTAACTTCCCTCTGCTACCTCCACCTCTATTTGATGTTCTTACTTTGCCTGCAAACAAACCAAAACTGTAAATTTCTTCTCCAATTGAAACCTTTCTTTTTAGTTCCTTGGACATCAACGAATCCTCCACATCACTAACAATGATCTTTATCCTACCATACAACATGGTATCAACGAAATTCTCGTGATAATTCAGAAGTGAACATAAGAGGATAAGAATTTGATCTTCATCTTCAATATTTACATTCACACCTTCTAAATCCAAGATGATTTTATGGAGTTTATCCAGATGATCCTTCACTTGCGTGCTTTCCGACATCCTAATAGTATACAAAAGTTGTTTCTAATACAACTTGTTCATCAGAAAATTGTTTTGATACTTGTCACACAATTTATCCTAAAGCCCAGATGCACTCGTTTGATCTACGACCTCTCTCAGTACTTCGTCTGTCAAACTCAATAGAATAGCGTTATACGCTCTTGCCAAAGTATCCACCTCCATTTCATCCACCATGTCCTTTGGCAGTTTTGCTTCTCCTTCTAATGCCGTTAGACATCCTTTTTGAGTTAGAAGAACCTTTATCTCCATCTTCCACAAGGTGAAATCATTCGAAACATTAAACTTCTCCAAATCTAATTTGTGATATGCAATCTTCAATCAACAGAACACCAACCGCAGCTCTGATACCACTTGTTAGGGAAAAACAGACGATACTTGTCAAGACTCATAACAAATCTGATGCCACTTGCCAAGTTCTGATGATCCTTGTTATGAAGTAATTGATGGGTTTTGAGCATTCTAACACTCCTATGGTGTGCATGCAACCCTAGAAACCTTGGATCTATGTTTTCACTATATACATGCAAATTTGATTTTTCCAAGGTTTGCTTCCTAACTAGCATGGCATGGGGAACATGTAGTACAAAAAACTAGTAGAAGACATACCTTTCTTGTTGCTTTGATTCCTTGATGACTTTGTGAGCCTAGCACCCCAAATGTGATGCCTCAAATGCTTCACACAACACCACAATATTAGAATAACCTTTTAGAAAGTATAACACTTGTAATTTTCGGCTAGCCCTCTTGCAACACTCTTAGTGGCCGAAAATGCAACATGGAGGATCTCTTTTATAGTGAGTGAGTGAGTCATAATTAGGGTTACACCATGTAAACCCTAATTAACATGGCTTTTCATTTCCATGATCCATGGGTTTATTATGCCCATGGAGCATCCATGGAGCACCACATGGGTTTTAACCCATTCAATAAACCATGGATCATTAACCCACTATATAAGAATGGATAAATTACATAATCCACCCCATATATTTAATTAGTCTCATTTTGGTCCCTAAATTAATTCCAAATTAATTCTAGACCAATACTAATTAAATAATATTATTAATATATTAGAACTTATAATATATTAATAACCTTTAAGTGTTATTTCTCTCATTACGGTCTACCTAAATATTGCAATGCCATGCAACCCAAATGGACCATGTCGGGTCGGGTCAAGTACATACCAAATATAGTTATGGACTTAGACACTATATCCAACAGTCTCCCACTTGGATAAGTTTAATAACTATATTTGCACATATGCCTTCAGAACCTGACTAGCAATCGTAGCTCTTTCAAAGTCTCTCGGAACTGAGATGATGATGATGCGCCATTTAAGATAAGTGATCATATAATCCTCTGCTCTCAAGATATCAGCCGGACAAATACATGGAACATAGTCTTGTTCTTTGTCCATCATTTGTTTCTCGATTTTCGATTTGTTTCGACATAGAACTAAATTGAACACATCAATTAGGTTCTAACCGGGCCCGGTACATAAGTCAACATCAAATCATCGAGGGGCCCTGATATTGCCTCTAATCCTAGAGGGAACAGATAAACTTTGACTCATATGCTTGTACTAACTACTTGTTGAGTTATGCACAAAAGTACGTTTTATAACATCGAGTTACCAATGCGTCTTCGTACAATCAATGCACAATCAACTCACAGTCAACAACTCATATCTTTAGGTTTGAAGAGTTATATGATATTACCGTCTCACGATCACTCGAGATAAATTCCATGAAGTGATGCCAGTGAGCGTGGGTTGATTCCAATACTCAGAACTTATGAGCACTCATGAATGTTGCAGCAACCATTGCTATGTCTAATGCACCTTAGACAATCTACAAACCCAATTCATGACAGTCTTGATTCATATTTACTTCCAACATATGACCGACTGTGGATAATTCGAATAATATACACACACATATGTATAATTATTCTGGAAGTCAAAACATGCAAAATTGAAACAATAGTAAACGATCAACACAAGATAGTAACACTTTACTCATAAATAAACAACAACTTTTATTTAATCATCAAATGTCAATTACATATTACAAGTTTCATAAACTATCTAATTATTAAAACTAATATCATCCTTCAGCCCGATGCGTCTTGCATGCTGTAAATGCTTAACCCTAGTCAGTCCCTTCGTGAGGGGATTTGCCGGGTTCTCATCTGATGATACCCTCTTTGCCACGAGGAGTCCTTCTACTATTCGATGTCTAATGAAATGGTATTTTCTGTCAATGTGCCTTGATCTACCGTGTTCTCTTGGTTCCTTGGCTAAGGCAACCGCACTTTCGCTGTCACAGAAAATTTCCATCGGCTCCTTTATAGCTGGTACAACTCCAAGGTCTCCAATGAAGTTCTTTACCCATATAGCCTCCTTTGCTGCCTCGCTTGCTGCAATGTACTCTGATTCGCAAGTTGAATCAGCTACTGTCTCCTGCTTCGAACTCTTCCAAGTAATAGCTCCTCTATTTAGAGTAAAGACCCAGCCTGACTGAGAGCGGAAATTATCCCTATCAGTCTGAAAGCTAGCATTGCTATACCCTACCACTCTCAAGTCATCACTGCCACCAAGGGTAAGGACCCAGTCCTTAATCCTTCGCAAATACTTCAGAATGTTCTTTACCGCAGTCCAATGAGCCTTGCCAGGGTTCCCTTGATATCTACTGACCATGCTCAAAGCAAAAGCCACATTAGGGCGAGTACAAGTCATAGCATACATGATCGAGCCCACGGCGGAAGCATATGGTACATGACTCATCTCAGCTATCTCAGCCTCTGTACTCAGACTCTGAGTCTTACTCAGTTTGACGTTACTCTGGATCGGTAAATCCCCTTTCTTGGAATCTTGCATACTGAACCTCTTCAGTACCTTATCCAAGTAAGTACTCTGACTAAGTTCGATTAGTCTCTTACTCCTGTCTCTCAATATCCTTATCCCTAGGATATAGGTAGCTTCCCCAAGGTCCTTCATAGCGAAACACTTCCAAAACCAGGACTTTACCTCCTGCAAGGTTGGGATGTCATTTCCTATGAGAAGTATGTCATCCACATACAACACCAAGAAGCTCACTATGCTCCCATTAGCCCTAACATATACACAGGACTCATCCTCACTCCTCGAAAAGCCAAACTCTTTGACTTTCTCATCGAAGCAAAGATTCCATCTGCGAGATGCTTGTTTCAATCCATAAATGGAATTCTCAAGCTTACACACTCTATTAGGGTACTTTGCATCAACACAACCCTCTGGCTGAGCCATGTAAACATCCTCAGCCAACTTTCCATTAAGGAAAGCGGTTTTGACATCCATTTGCCATATTTCATAATCATGAAATACAGCAATGGCTAGCATAACCCTAATAGACTTAATCTTAGCTACTGGAGAGAAGGTCTCATCATAGTCAACTCTCGGAGTTTGAGTGAAGCCCTTCGCTACCAGTCGCGCCATATAAGTGTGTACCTTTCCATCCATGTCGGTCTTCTTCTTGAAGATCTATTTACACCCAACTGTCTTACGACCTGGTACATTGTCAACCAAGTTCCAAACTTGATTTTCATACATGGATTGGATCTCGCTATCCATAGCCTCCTTCCATTTGGCAGACTCAGGGCCTGCCATGGCTTCCCTGTAATTATTAGGTTCATCCAAATCTATCAGTGTACTATCACTGATAAATATATCACCTTTAATGGTGATGTGATAACCATAATAAAAATCAGGTGTGTTCCTTACTCTAGAGGAACGCCTTGGAGGTACAGATTCATCTATGGGTTCAACAGGAGTCTCCTCCTCAGGTTGGTTCATAGTGTTTGAGGTTCCTTCACCACTTGACTCTTGAAGCTCTTCAAGGTCAATTTGCCTCCCACTGTCCCCTTGGCTTATAAATTTTCTCTCACGAAAGACTCCTCTTCTTGCTACAAAGACCACATTGCCACTGGGTCTGTAGAAGAGGTAACCAAAGGATCTTTGTGGGTAGCCGATGAAAATACACCTCTCACTTCGAGGTTCAAGCTTGTCGTGAGTCTCACGTCTCACGAAAGCTTCACAACCCCAAATCTTGATGTGGTCCAAAGTGGGAACTTTCCCAGTCCACATCTCGTGAGGTGTTTTGGCAACCTTCTTAGTAGGGACTAGATTAAGGATGTGGGCGGTAGTCTCTAAGGCATACCCCCAGAATGAGATAGGTAACGAAGCTCGACTCATCATGGAACGAACCATGTCCAACAAGGTTCTATTGCGCCTCTCAGCTACACCATTCAATTGTGGTGTCCTAGGAGGTGTCAATTGTGAGACAATCCCACATTCCTTAAGGTAGTCAATAAACTCTAAACTAAGATACTCTCCTCCCCGATCGGATCGGAGCATCTTGATGTTCCTGCCCAGTTAATTCTCTACTTCTTGCTTAAACTCTTTGAACTTTTCAAAGGTTTCTGACTTATGCTTGATTAAGTAAATATATCCATATCTACTATAATCATCAGTAAAAGTCACATAATAGCGATTAGCATCCCTTGTGGCAACTTTGAAGGGTCCACACACATCTGTGTGTATGAGGTCCAATAAACCTTCACCCCTCTCACAAGAACCAATGAAGGGTGACTTTGTCATTTTTCCAAGTAAACAAGATTCGCAACTATCATCTGATTTTAGGTCAAATGATTCCAAAACTCCAGCCTTTTGGAGTTGGCCTATGCGCTTCTTGTTGACATGTCCAAGACGACAATGTCACAAGGATGCTTTACCAAACTATTTGTAGAATCAATACACAACACATTATTTCCTAGATTATCTACAACATTCACAACTTCATATATACCATCACAATTTAATGCTTTAAAGTAAAATACATCATTGTAAAACACATTAATAGCACCATTATTATTATCAAAAGTAAAGGTAAAACCTTGTTTGTACAAGCCATGAAAGGAAATAATATTTCTCGCCATTTCAGACGAGTAACAACATTTATTCAAATCTAACATTAACCCATTATTTAGCAATAAAGAATAAACTCTTATCTGGGTAACAGGTGATGCTTTCCTATTTCCCATGACTAAGTTTATCTTCCCGTGCTCCACTTTCTCACTTCTTCTTAGGCCCTGCAAATCAGTACAAATGTGAATACCACAACCTGTATCAAGTACCCAAGAGTTAGAATTTAATGAGTTATTAGGCAATATAGTGTAAATACTTGCATGGGTGGGTTTAACTTTCCCATCCTTTACATCCTGCAAGTACTTGGGGCAGCTTCGTTTCCAGTGCCCCTTATCCTGGCAGTAGAAGCACATTGTTTCCTTTGGGTTTGAAGAAGGAGGAATGGAACCTTTCTTGGTTCCGCTTGAAGAGGAGCCTTCAAGGGACTTTCCCTTGGTACCCTTCGAGAGGGTCTTCCTCTTCTTCCCCTTTCCCTGCCCAATGGCCAGAACAGGAGTTGCAGTAGGAGTAGAAGTAACAGCTGATTTGAGACCACTTTCAGCGGTCCTCAGAATTCCTTAGAGCTTACTTAGTGTGACCTCCTCCTTTTTCATATGATAAGTCATACGAAACTGATCATAACTTGGAGGTAAGGAATGGAGAATGATGTCAATCGCCATGTCCTCAGGAAAATCCACATTAAGCTTCAATAGTCGGTCCACGAACCTTTGCATTTTCTGCAAGTGACCGGTGAGGGACTCTCCCTCCTTCATGCGAGCTGTTATCATGGAGGATATGATTTCATATCTCTCTTGTCGTGCACTTTGATGGTACCTATCCATCAAATCTTGGTGCATTTCAAAAGGATAGAAATCTTCATAGGATTTCTGGAGTTCTGTTGTCATAGTCGCCATCATGATACAAGACACCTTAGTGACATCTTTCTCATGAGTGGTGTACTCAGCAATCTCCTCAGGAGTAGCAGTCGACTCATCAATAACCTTAAGCTCCCTATAAAGGACATACTCTTTGCCCTCATAATGAGTTATCATTCTGATGTTCCTAATCCATTCATTGAAATTAGTACCATCAAAAGTAACCTTCCCACATAAGTTCATTAGGGAAAAGGAACCTATAGGGTTAGAGCCAGTAGCATTGTTGGAAGACATCTGAAAAGAAAGAAGAACAAGTTTTATTAGATAAAGAGTCCTTAATAAGTCACCCAAATGACATATTAAGGCTAGGACCCTACAACCTACTTATAACCAGAAGAGGGATGTCGTAATCTAGTTATAAAATAGTTGAAGGTAGGTAAATGACGATTTACCAATTTCCACCACCAAAACGAAATAAATTATTATTAGGTTTTATTTGGATTTGAAATTCCTAGATCATTTTGAGATACATCGAACTTTTCAATGGCATGTTTGAATCTCGAATGTGCTCTCTTCAAGTTTGTGACTGGGATGCCGAGGATCACAAACAAGGTGTGAATAACCATACAAATTGACTTGGTCCCCTTAACTAAATTACCTAATCGATGTGCCGGTTAACCACACACGCTCCACCGGTCTATAATAAAGTTAAGTTACCCTTTACCACTCTTACTAGTCCTTGTTAGTGTGCCGATTAACCACACACGCTCCACTAACGACTTGGTAAGGGTACAAAGTGTAATTTCATGGGTTAGCACCATTTTCACATTTTTCCTAAAGTAACTAAGATTGGGAATTTTTAAGTATAGTTACATTATCATTTCATTATACTTTTAATGAGGATTAAGGTTCTATCCTACCTTTTCGGCTAACGACCCTCCACCAGTCAAGGAAGCGATGGGTGAGAGTAGACACCCATTAAACTGCCATTTTATAGGCAGTAACCTTATACCCCCCCCCTTATAGACCGGCTTCGTGAATGAGTCCTACTAACGGTAAGACTGACTTATTCTTATACATATATATATAATAATTAAACTTTTAATATTATAAAAGTATAAGGGTTGAATTTTAAACTTTTAAAATTCTAAGGTTTAATTTGGAATTAAAGTATTAAGATGTAAGACTTTACAAATTCCAAAACTTGAGGGCAAGAATTGAAACTATTCAAAACTTATCATTTTTGTAACTTATGAGTTTTAATTGTTCATAAAATGAAGACTCTTCATTTTATGTAACATTCTTATCTTTAATACTCTTTTAAAGAAAGTGACTTTTGGTTATCCATAACTTCAGGATAAATTATGGACACCATTATTAGGCATTAAGATCATAAATTATTAACCATGCAAGTTACAAATAATTTCCTATGATCTTCTAAAACTCATAAGAACATTCATACATATCAACAATTTCAAAAACACATATGAACACATATTAATCTTTGAACTTTGATAATGGTTATTGGAAATGGAATAACATAATTATTACAACATTTAAAAACATATTTAACAAGTTCAAAACAGTTTGGGTAATGATTCCTATCCATTTCCAGCAACAAGAATCGAGAAAACTGTCCAACACGCACCTACTCGTCGAGTGCATGATCCTACTAGACGAGTAGGATGAACTTTGCCTTGGACTCGTCGAGTCCCCCCATGGACTCGGCGAGTTCAGACGAACAGTGGACAGAATTTCGATTTTTCAAGCAGTTTGCATCAAGTATACAGAAAGCAATCCTAGGCTCTGATACCACTGATGGGTTTTGAGCATTCTAACACTCCTATGGTGTACATGCAACCCTAGAAACCTTGGATCTATGTTTTCACTATATACATGCAAATTTGATTTTTCTAAGGTTTGCTTCCTAACTAGCATGGCATGGGGAACATGTAATACAAAAAACTAGTAGAAGACATACCTTTCTTGTTGCTTGGATTCCTTGATGACTTTGTGAGCCTAGCACCCCAAATGTGATGCCTCAAATGCTTCACACAACACCACAATATTAGAATAACCTTTTAGAGAGTATAACACTTGTAATTTTCGGCTAGCCCTCTTGCAACACTCTTAGTGGCCGAAAATGCAACATGGAGGATCTCTTTTATAGTGAGTGAGTGAGTCATAATTAGGGTTACACCATGTAAACCCTAATTAACATGGCTTTTCATTTCCATGATCCATGGGTTTATTATGCCCATGGAGCATCCATGGAGCACCACATGGGTTTTAACCCATTCAATAAACCATGGATCATTAACCCATTATATAAGAATGGATAAATTACATAATCCACCCCATATATTTAATTAGTCTCATTTTGGTCCCTAAATTAATTCCAAATTAATTCTAGACCAATACTAATTAAATAATATTATTAATATATTAGAACTTATAATATATTAATAACCTTTAAGTGTTATTTCTCTCATTACGGTCTACCTAAATATTGCAATGCCATGCAACCCAAATGGACCATGTCGGGTCGGGTCAAGTACATATCAAATATAGTTATGGACTTAGACACTATATCCAACAGTAATGTAGATAACACACGAAACCAAAAGCATACAAAGACATAATATTTACATGGTTCAGTCAAGGTGACCTACGTCCACCGGTAGGAGGGGAGCATTGTTTCTTCACAGAGATTAGAAGTACAACCAGTAGAGATTCAACCTACTCACTAAGGATACAAAATACATGATAAATGACTTAGCAGACATCTCTGTTTATAGTGAAGGGTTTAGACCTAAAACCCTAATGAGCCAAGCCCATTGGCCTAAAGTCCTATAAATGGTTTTAACCGATCACAATCCGCCATGCAGCAGCTTTTGGAACACTCATACACATCATACAACACATGAGTATCAACACCGTACATGATGGAGCGCCATGAACCATAGTAGAGCATCCTGATGCATAGTTGGCGCATCATGATCACTAGTGGCACATCATGGTGTATTCCTTGAGCATCTTCAACTTCTTATCATCCTTAAACAATCTTGAGCAACATAGAAGACTTCATAGCATTCGTGGCTCATCAAGGGATATTATGGATCATCAAGGACGCAAGTGGCACTTCTTAGCACTAGGATAGCACACCTTGAGGAAGTAATGGCACATCCTCTCCTAAGATGGCACACCTTTCTCACAAATGGTGAATAAGGCTTCAAGGTGGCACATCCTCCTTCCAAAGTGGCACATATTCTTCCACAGTGACGCATCTACTTCTCAAGTGGCACTCTTTGTTCACAAATGGCACACCATCCTTCCAAATGGCACACCATGCTTCAAAGTGGCGCACCATGTTCCTAGAGTGGTGCACCTTGAGCCTGGATGACGCATCCATGCACCAAGGTGCTTCGTTTCACTCAAAAGTGCTCCATACCTCTTCCAGGTGCTTGATACGCCCTTTTAGAAAATTCGTTCATTTGGTACTTGATCCCTTTCTTTGTCAGATGATCTGTTCCTTTCTTACATGCTCCATGAATGCTAAGTGCTCCATTGAGTTCCAAGTGCTCCATTAAACTCAAATGCTTCCTGCGAATGCTCCAAATGCTCAAGTGACATCTAACACAATGTTATGATTATTATGTGCATTATTGTTAGGGGTTTCTCACTAAACTCTTTGTAGCTTATCTTCTTTTTCTTTTATCTTTCTTTATTTATTTGTTTATTATGTTTGCTTTGCATGTAAGCTTATTAAGAAGTGAGAATTGATGAAGAGAAGTTGTGATACGGTGATACCTGGATCAGATCATTGTATTTTTTTTATGCGATCATGTTGATAACTATTTGTGTTGGATTGTTAATGAAACGTACACCAATGTGTTTTATTAATAAAAAGTGAATTTTTTTTGGTATAACTTATGTTAACTAGTCGCATATTACACGTATTATATATATATATATATATATATATATATATATATATATATATATATATATAAATATCAATTTATAAAGATTAAAAATAAAGGTTGTCAAAATCGTTCGACGGTAGCTTGACGGTTGACCGACGTCAAGCGATTAGTTGGATTAGGCGGAGATTAATCGAAGACCCAAAATTATTAATAAAATTATTGAAAAAAATTTATATATCCTAAAAAAATAAATATTTGAAATTTTGAATATTTTAGTATAATATTTTAAAATTTGAAAACTTAAAAATTTAAAATTTTAAAATTTTGGTGTAATATTTGAAAATTAAGAAATCTGATTTTTTTTTAAATATTTTCTGCCTATAACCATCGAGGACCGCCAAAGACCATCAAACAGTTTGACCGATTTTAACAAATTTACGTCAAACAACCTAATCGTAATCGGTTCAAAACTGTTAAACGATTAATCGCTGATTAATCGACAACCAAAATCGATTTCTGCAACACTAATAAAAATTAATAATTTTTTATATATTCAGTTATTTCTTCGACTATATAGTCGAGTTTCGTTTTTGTGTCTCCTAGATTAGACATAACTCAACATGAATTTACTCCATTATTCAATTATATTAATTTAAATAATAAGCGTACATACTTTCAACAAAATGATATCTTAATTGATGACTACTGTTAACCAACCGGCATGATGTCACCCACAAATATAATATACTAATAGATCGGGAGCATGAATTTACTCCATTTTTCCATTATATTATTTTAAATAATAAGCATACAAACTTTTAACAAAATGATACCTTAAAATTTAAATGATGACTACTGAACCCGCATAGTGTTACCCAGATATATAGTATATTAACAGATCAGGTACAGATCTCCGTATCCCTCAAATATAAAGATATTTTTAAAGATTGATACTATTGGTGAACGAAAACTTTTGTTTATATTTTTGGCCCACTCATCAGTGGGGAGTATACAAAGTACGAATTAAACCAATAAATGAGGGAAAATACCGCTAATAGACAAAAAAAGGGGTCAATTTCAAATTTTAGTCATAAAAAATGACTTTTTCAGTTATAGACACGCATTCCGTGGAGGACCCTCTGCGGACCTCCGCGGAGAGGGGTATTTTTGTCATTTGCTCATCTTCTTTTTGACAAAATCGGACCCTCCTCTTTGGTCTCCGCATCGACTCTCCACCGAAGATTCCGGCGACAGCGACAGCAATCCGGCGACCACAACAGCAAATGACGTCATTTTCCGACGTCCAAACCGGCGACCACGACTTCGATTACGAACTATCATTCCGACAGTAATGGAGGACAATCTTCCCAATATTTTGAGCGACGGTTTAGGCTCCCGGGTATTTCTGTAACACTGTGAAATTCCAAACAAATTTTTTATTTTTAAAAAACACACTTTTATTCATAAAATATTATCAAACATAATGTATCCACTGTTATCATAGTAAAAACATATCCCAGAATCTCATAACAAAAACTCCATGAGTGTGTACGGATCATGCCGGCGTCTTCCCGCGATCATCACTGGTACCTGAAACACATACATAAAACACTGTAAGCATAAATGCTTAGTGAGTTCCCCAAAACACCATATACAACATACAAGCCACTCGAGGCTATAACTCTGGTTGCCTTCCGGCCATATATATAACTCTGTGGGACCCTCTTAGTCCCATAACTCTGTGGACCCTCTGGTCCTAACTCTGTAAACTCTGAATCATACATATCACAAATCATATAGAAATCACATCACATAAATAGCATACAAGATACTCTGTCGTATAACTCTAATTACCACTCTAGGTAAGGTATAGTGAGAAGACTCACCTCGGGATGATCTCGGAAGTCTCGAACTCGAAATACGAATCTAGCCTCCGCCTAATCATATAAATAAATTACTCTAAATCATCAACGGCTCTCAAAGGCTAGATAAGTCACTTACTATGGCTTTTAGAAGGGCAAAAGACCATTCTACCCCTCTACTGGTCCAAAGGTCCACTTGTTGACTAAACCCTAAAAGTCAACGAAAGTCAAATCTAGTCAACAGTCCAACTCTGACCAGACTCGTCGAGTTCATACGTGTTCTCCAACTCCTCTTAAGGTCTCACTCGACTCGTTGAGTCATCCCTCCTACTCGCCGGGTCACCACGAGTCACAAAACACAGAGCAACCCGGTCCGACTCGTCGAGTCTGCACATGGACTCGATGAGTTTCCTCCATGGCAACACTCATTTAACCTCCTGAGGTCAGATCCAATTCTCTAACCTATAGATCTGGCCTCCTAGCACTTGATAAACACGTAAAGGTCCAAACTTTACTCACATGCAACACCAACAAGGCTCCTTTTGGCTAAATAGCCTCTAAAATGGCAACCTAGATTCATTCCATCCATGAAACTTCAAAAAGCAAGTTGGATAATGCTCTCTGGACCTCTATGGGTCAAGATCTGAAGTCTAACACCATAAGGGACCTTGAACTTATCAAATCAAGCCATAAAAAGGGGTATAGAAACCCTAGAATTGCACAATCCACATTACAAACGGAAATGGGTATGAATCCATACCTCCTGCAGTAACTTGAGTTGAAATGATGGAAGATATGAGCTCCTCCAACCAGCCTTAACTCGAAATCCTTCCTCCTTCCTTGGAAAGATGCACCAAATGAAGAAAATAAGCTTCATCTCTCTATCAAAGCTCTCAAGACCGTTTAGGGTTTCTCAGGGGAGTGTGTGGCCGCAAATGAAGGCTATAAAGGCCTTTAAAGAGGCTCCAAACCCGGGGATTAGGGTTTCATTCGTCAGCACCGACTCGGCGAGTCAGATTCCCGACTCACTACAACCAAAATTACATTTAGTGGCACAAAATTTTAGTGACATATTTGTTTTGTGCCACTATATTATATTTTTAGTGGCGCATAATTCTTTTGTGCCACTATATTACCTTCTATTTGAAAATTCTAATTTTCGTGTTCCCGGTTTTAGTTCCCTCCAAGATTAAAAACTTTCCGCCTACTCCAAAGTTTTATCGGGTGAGAGGTAGCCCTAATTCTCCAATCTTCCGTTCATCTTCTTTTCATGAGAGCTCCAACTCAAATATGGTTTCAGCATCCCCTCTCTCACAGGCGAGTGGAGACCCTTAGGGTGCGTTTAGTTGCGGAAAAATGGGCTGTTTTCCGGAAAAAATTACCAAGAAAAATGAGAATTTTGAAAACGCGTTTAGTTCGTCTATTTTTCTAAATTTTTCACGGAAAATGAAAATTTTCCGTTTTCTAAAATTACAAAGAAGTTGGAAATTTTTGGAAAAACAATAATCATTGTTTTCCACATTTTTCTACTTCCAAATTTTTTCTAAAATATAAACACACACCTACTCTCACCCCACCCACCTCTACCTAACCCACCTTAACACCCCTACCTATCTACCCCCCCCCCCCACACACACACACCCACACATCCACCCCACCCCACCCCCACAAACACACACCCACACAAACCCACACCCACCCCACCCCACCACCCACACATACACACACACACACCCACAAACCCACACACATCCATACCCCCACAAACACACACACACCCACCCCTACAAACACACACACAACCCTACACACACCCACACCCCCACAAGCACACACACACACACACACCCCTACAAACACACACACAACCCCACACCCACCCCGCACCCCCACAAACACACAAACATAACCACAAACACACACCCACCCCCACACCCACAAACACACACACCCCAACCCCAACCCCCACCTACACCCACACCCACACCCCCACAAACACGCACACACAAACCCCAACCCCTACTCACACCTACACCCCCACAAACACCCACACACACACACACCCACCCACCCCCACCCCTACAAACACACACACACCCATAAACACATATACACACACAACACCACTACCATAATCACCGACCCACCATCACCATCACCACCACCACTACCCCATCACCAACATCACCACCACCGCTGCCGCCATCACCACCACTGTAGCCGCCATCACCACCTCTACCACAATTGCCGCCGCCACCACACCGCCTGTCATCACCACAGCCGCCGCCACCACCACCACCACCGTCGCCATCATCAACACCACCACTGCCCCCCGCCGCTCCCACCCCCACCCTACCACCGTTACTGTTTTCTAAAAATGAAAACCGATAGAAATATACACATCTAAACGCGTTTTCTAATTTTCTAAAACTGAAAATGAAAAATGAATAAGTTTTAACTAAACGCGTTTTCTAAATTTTCCATTGAAAAATGAAAACGGAAAACGAAAATTGAAAAGGGAAAACGAAAAACGAAAAACAGAAAATGAAAACTGTTTTTCCGTAACTAAACGCAACCTTAACCTTTCCCGACGTTCCTTAGCCCTGAACCCTCCCTCCCCTGTGTTCCTCGTTAACCCTTGTGTTACTCAAAGCTACTTTCAGGCTACATATTGTAATGGTAAGACATTTAACCATACAATTTTCATCTATCTATTTGATTTTGACTTTTTTGACAAAAATTTGTTCCAAAGTTTTATTTATCCACCGCCAATCTTTCCCACCCTCCACTACTAGAAAAAGTGTAATATAATACGGTTGAAAGTACGAATATAGTACATACATAGAGGGCGTATTAGTAGAGGGGTGTATTAGATTACATGTCTAATAGAGTACGGCTATTTAACTGTACTCTATATATATATATCCTATCTATAGTATACAACCATCGCATACAAGAATCTAATACACCACATATAAGCATCTAGTACACCATAAACAACCATACTTGATGTCACATCCCACATTCCCGATTGCATTCTAGCCCATTCCGACTTTGCATTCCAGCCTTATTCATCACCCAATTCCACTCCATGGATGCTGCTGTGGAACACATGGATCACCATTCCAACTGAAACAAAGAGGAAGGCCCAATGCACCCTTCAATTTTTTCAAAACCTTTACTACAACATAATAAAGAAAGAACTTTTACTTCGTAAGAATCCTTTTCAAAGCTTCAAATTCCAAGAAATGTTTTAAAAGTACCTTCATCAATTGAAATTTTGGCCTCAGCTCTAACAATGTCAAAGACCTCTATGGCACTAATTATAGCGTGACTACCTTTTACAAGCTACAAAGTTATTGTCAAACTCCTCCCACTAACAGGGACTGTTGTATTCAACACAAGAGCTATATTAATATCTCCATTCATTTTGACAATATCAATCTCTTGAAACATGTTATCACCATATATAATGATGTCAAAAACCCGTTGTCCCTCCCATATAACTGGTAATTGAAGGATCAATCTCTGCAAAATGCAACCAAAACAAGTATGAAGAAGGGATTTTAAATTATTTCTTGTATGGTATTGTATTTTGAAAAGTTTACCGTTATAGCAACGGGGGTAAACAATTTCAAAATACAAGTTCCTAATAAGAGATAAGTTGGAAGAAAAATTTTGTAATGAGAAATGAAACTACAATGCTATAATAATTTTTTTTTGGAATTTAAGTGATCTTACTATGAATTGAATAACCTGTATATTTCATACAAGTGTTTTGTAGTTCCAAAACAGTACCTTACTTCAAGATGGTTCATTTTGGGTTTAACAAAACTTCTTTTTGTCCACCTAATCTTGGTTGTTTGCATTACTAATTTACTACCTCCTCCATATGTAATTTCCAAACATATGAACAAAGTCAATAATCAGTTACATGGTTTAAAAGTTTTATGGTATAGGTAACTCAAGTGCTTAATTACTTATATGCCCCTACCCCCGATTTACTCATTTTATATTATTATTATTATTATTATTATTATTATTATTATTATTATTATTTTGTCTTTTATGAGTATTGACTTATTGTGACTCAAACTCCATACTAGAAACAACCTAGAAACAGACTAAAAATTGATATCACAAAAAAACTAAGTTTGTGGTTAAGATTTTTTGATATTTCATGGTTGATTATGTGAAAGAAACCCCATTCTTTGCAGGCTAAAGAGGATGAAGGGGTTATATATAGATTTTGATATATCAAAAACAGGAAGTTCTATTGAAGTAAAATAGGCTTGATTGAAACTTGAAAGATGAATAACAAAAGTTGTTTTAAAGAAAGGGTTAGATTGCACCAAGCTTATAAATTAGTTTTTAGGAGACAAACTTTATATTTTATATTACTAACCATATATAAGCAATTTCAATATTCAATCATTCAAAAGTACCTATTCTTACGGTTAGAATGCTATGCCTCTAGTTCTAAAACAAAGTCAATGAAAAAATTTATTTTATTGGATTTTCTCAATAAAACAAACAAGGGTAAATAGCATAAAAAACACCCAGTTTACACCAAAGTTCTAATTTGACACTGTGTTTTTTTTTTTGTCTCAAATTTGACACTGTGTTTTCCAATTTGTTACAATTCTGACCACTTGACCGGTCAACCAGGTTAAATGCTGACGTGGCATGATGATGTGTCGTTTTGATGACGTGACATGCTGACATGATATGCTGACGTGTCAAAATTGAATTTTTTTTTCCACAAAAAACACTAAGTTTTCATTTTTTTTCGATTTTGACACTAAGTTTAATTTTTTCTTTCAATTTTGACACTATCTTTTTTTGTTCCAAATCGAACATCATTTATCAAATTTTGTTCAATTTTAACCATTTTCCATTTGAAACCATATAAATATATTTTTTATTACATTTTAAACCGTATAAATATATTTTTTTCGTTTAAAAACCACATTTTTATTTAAATACAAGGTGTTTCTTTTTTTTTATTTTTTATATTCAAAGCATAATGTATAAATATGCATTAGTTATATCATGAGAATCAAACTAACCATAAGCTTCTAATAAGATGCAAAAATTTCACGGGTTTCAAACTCATTTTAAAGTTGTGTATTTAATATAAAATACGGTTTTTATATAACTAATACATATTTATACATAAAATTATGGTTTGAATGTAAAAAAAAAACCTTGTATTTATACAAAAATATGGTTTTTAATTGAAAAAAAAATATTTATATGGTTTCAAATAAAAAATTGTCAACATTGAACAAAATTGGAAAAAATGATGTTCGATTTGGAACAAAAAAACATAGTGTCAAAATTAAAAGAAAAAATTAAACTTAGTGTCAAAATCGAAAAAAATGAAAACATAGTGTTTTTTGTGGAAAAAAAATTCAATTTTGACACGTCAGCATATCATGTCAGCATGCCACGTCATCAAAACCAACACGTCATCATGCCACGTCAGCATGTAACTTGGTTGACCGGTCAAGTGGTCAGAATTGTAACAAATTGAAAAACGCAGTGTCAAATTTGAGACAAAAAAAAACACAGTGTCAAATTAGAATTTTGGTTTAAACAAACATTTATATGAGTGTAAAAATTTATAAATAAACAAATAAAACTGTGAACAGACTCACGTTATGAATCCATTAAAACTGTGAACAAATTCAAGGTCAGAACAGTTCCATTGGACTACGCTTTTGTTTGAAACATTTTCTCCGGTTAGGACCGCAGGTTCATTTTGCACCAATTTTGTCAAACAATCACTTGGTCAACACCTTAAACATGGAAGCACATTCATATATACATTTTATGATAATGATTATTGTTCGGAAGTCGTTTCAAACAAATCCTTATTGCATAATTCAAGATATTAGGGTTTGCCATCCACATTGAATATGAAAAGACGCATAAACAAAAAGTGTACTTACAATCATATTACATGTAAGGTAATTAAAATTTAAAAGTATCTCTTTGCACTTATCATTTGAGTAAAATCACATATAAATGACACTTATTTAAAGATAAACATCAACATTGTTTATTGTTTAGTCACAGGTTCTTTAAAACGATAATTAAGATAAGCTTAAAGACTACATATAAATAGATTTTACTATGTTCTCGTAGTGGGTTTTGAAACGTTTTGCCACATGTTTGTCGCCTGATAAAAATAGGACTTTGTTCTGTTTTAGATTTTCTTAAAATGTAACATGCATTTATTTTAAGTAAGTTTTTAATTATTTCATATTTTTTTAAAATGTCTTGCAAACGTGCATATTATTTTACGTATAAATCTATATTTTTCCTACACAAGAGGACTTGAACTCTAAATCTTTGATTGATAGACATCTATATAAGTAAATGAGAATATTGAAGGCAAGATAGTTTCTTCTATTGATACAGGGGAAATCTATAATACAAACGTATGCTACAAAAGAGGAACATAACTATAATCTCCTAATATACAGGAACAGATTAATTTGACTCAATAATCTTATGGGATAATGACTTGATAGGGTAAGATACTTTTTGAAATGTACACATTTAGTCTTTATTCTTTTTTTTTGTAAAATAAACCCTTATACTTTATTAATATGTACACATTAGGTCCTTTTCACCGGATTCTACAGGTTTTGCTGACGTGGAAGGGTTTATTTTACAAAAAAAAAAGAATAAGGACTAAATGTGTACATTTCAAAAAGTATCTTACCCTATCAAGTCATTTTCCCTTTCTTTTATTTTGTTGAAATGAAATACCCAGGTGGCATCCACATATCCACAACGAGATTTTTCCAACTTTTATTCATCATGAAAAAGAGGGAGAACCCCGATCTCCGGCGACTCCTTTGTGTGTTCATACACATCACTGGTAGCAAGGAGGAATGATGGCAAAAACAACAAGGTCGAAGGGGGAGGCAAGAGGAAGTAGAGACGGTAGTTGGCAGCGAGGAGCTGCTCTGGTAGCCCCCTCGTCGGTTCTTTCTTCTTTTTCTGGCAACATATCTCAAAGAGGGAGGCAAAGAGAGACAGATCGGAGAAACACAACAGGTAAAGGGTGTTTAGCTGTTGCTGTTCGACCGGAAGGAAGAGAGACGAGAAAGAGAAGGGTCGCCGCCCTTTTCTTGTTGCTGGAGGATCACCCACCTCCGGTGACTAAGCTAATTAATTGTTATTTAGTGCCACTTGTGCTTCCACATCAGCAAAACCTGTAAAATCCGGTGAAAAGGACATAATGTGTACATATTAATAAAGTATAAGGATTTATTTTACAAAAAAAAATAAGGACTAAATGTGTACAATTCAAAAAGTATATTATCCTATCAAGTCATTTTCCCTAAAAGAAAATTCGTATATGACCGGTATACCGGGTATAGCCGGTCACAAGGATTGCATTGTTACAAAAAATAAAGTATAAGGGTTTATTTTACAAAAAAAAAAGAATAAGGACTAAATGTGTACATTTCAAAAAGTATCTTACCCTATCAAGTCATTATCCCTAATCTTATCTTTATCTCTTATATGCCCCCTCAAGATGGGCAATCTATTGGTGAGACCAATCTTGGACATCAACAATTCAAGTTGAGGGCGGGATAAAGGCTTTGTTAAAAAATCAGCAAGTTGATCACTTGCACGAACATGAGAAACCCGTAATGTGCCATTTTTAACTTGTTCCCGAACGAAGTGATATACAAGAGCTAAATGCTTCATTTTTTAGTGGAAAACTGGATTTGCACAGAGATTTGTAGCTCCAAGATTATCACAGTAGATGACCGGAGTAGTTGAGACAGCAAAACCAAATTCACTAAGAAGATTTTGAACCCACATTAGTTCAGCAGTAGTTGCTGCAACAGCTTTATATTCTGCCTCAGTAGAGGACCGGGCTATTGATTTTTGCTTTTTAGAGCTCCAAGTAATAGGATTTTTACCAATAAAGACAATGTGACCCATAGTTGAAGTGTAGTCGTCTTTATTCATCCCCCAGTCAGCATCAGCAAAAGCATGTAGAGTGAGTGGTGAATTACGAACAATGTTAATTCCCTTTTCTATTGTGCCACAAAGATAGCGTAGAAGCCTTTTAATCGCCTCCCAATGTGTAGTACGTGGCTTGTGCATGTATTGAGACAACTTGTTGACAGCATATGAGACATCTGGTCTTGTTAGAGTAAGATATTGAAGACTGCCAACTACTGCCCGATACTCTGTTGGATCATCTAGAAGGTCTCCCGCCATTAACATCAAAGGACGATTAGTAACCATAGGTGTTGAAGTTGGCTTTGCATTTTGCATATTGAAACGTTCAAGGAGATCCATAATATACTTCCTTTGACTAAGGAACAGCCCGTTCGGTGTGGGTGTAACTTCAACTCCAAGAAAATAAGATAAAGTTCCAAGATCTTTCAAGGAAAACCTGTTGGCCAAAGTTTTGACAAAACCATCAAGATTAGTAGCATTTGGACCTGTGATAATAATATCATCCACATACACAATGAGATAAATGGGGTTAGTGGATTGATTAAAAAGGAATAGTGATGCATCAGAAATGGATCTTTTGAAACCAGTGTTGAGTAGGTGAAGCCACTCAATATTAGTGGCAGAAAACATGGCAGAAAAGCAAGTCAAAAAAAGGGGAAAAGGATAGGTGATCCAGTTTTCCCGGTGCATGTTTCATGGGCTGCTTTCTTGTTAGATTATCATTTCAGACTCTATATATGAGTCTCATTTGTATTGTAAAAGTATGAAAAACACAGAGTGAGTGCAGATTAGCACCAAGAAATATAAACTCCTAGTTACCGAGAGTGGACGTAGGTCGGAGATCAGACCGAACCACTATAAATCTTGTTGTTCTTGAGTTTAGCGTGTGTTGAGTGTTGTATGTTCGTGTGATTCTCGTGTGTCGATCCTAACAACTGGTATCAGAGCGAGGTGCTCGTGTTTTGGGGACACATAGAGGAGAAGCAGAGATTGCCGCCGTCGGCTAATAAGTTAGCCGGATCAATCGCCAAGTCGAGTTGTCCGGTGTTGCATATAGTAGCGACGATAGGAGCAGAAATCGTCGGAGTCGTTTTCCGGCAGGAGGAGGATCAAATCTTGTCGGTCTCCGGTAGTTGTCGCATCTCACATCTGGGAGAAGATTGCCGGCAAGAAGAGCAGCAGCAGAATTTCTTTTTGGGTGTGCTTGCATCGCCAGGAACAAAGAAAGAAGAAGAAGTTTTTTTTTTTGGAGTATCTTGGCAGGAGCCAAGTAAAGAAAGAAAGAAAAAATATTAAAGAAAGAAAGGTGGTGGAGGATTGCAAAGCAAAGGAACGCACGCTTTATCTACGCACGCTTTGTCTGTTGTTTTTTATTATTATTTTAAGAAAATTGCAGTTTAGCCCCTTGAACTTTCAGAAAATTGCAGTTTAGCCCCTGAACTTCAGAAAATTGCAGTTTAGCCCCTAAACTTTCAGAAAATTGCAGTTTAGCCCTTGAAGTTTCAGAAAATTACTAAATGGCAGAAAACAGTAAGCTTCAGATTGAGAAGTTTGATGGGAAAGATTTTGGTTGGTGGAAGATGCAAATTGAAGATTTGCTCGTGCAGAAAGACTTGGACGCAGTTTTAGGTGAAAAACCGGAGGCGATAACACAGGCAAACTGGGAGATTTTGGATAAGAAGGCCAAGGCATTTGTTAGACTAACGTTGTCAAAGGATGTTGCCTTCAACATTTTGAAGGAGACCTCGACAAAGGGAATCATGGAGGCATTGTCTAATATGTACGAGAAGCCGTCGGCAGCAAATAAAGTCTTCCTGATTCGGGAGCTAGTCAACACGAGGATGAGGGAAGGAAGTTCAGTTACAGTACACATCAACAATTTGAACTCGATTTTATCCAGACTTGGGTCAGTGGGAATAAAATTTGAGGACGAAGTTCAAGCTTTACTACTGTTATCATCATTACCTGACAGTTGGTCCGGAACAGTTACAGCCGTTACTAGTTCCTCAGGATCGAAAGAGCTCACTTTTGAGGGAATTCGGGATTTTATTCTAGGCGAAGACGTCAGACGAAGAAATTCCGGGGAATCATCAAGTGAACAATTGAATGCGGTCAGAGGTAGAAAAAATAACAGAGGTAGTGGGAGCGGGAACATGAGAAGGAGTCAGTCGAGGACTCGAAATGATGTGACTTGTTGGAACTGTAAAAAGGTTGGACATTTCAGGAATCAATGTCCAAAAGACAAGAAAGAAGTTAACGCTGCAGTAGACCATTCAGATGATGATGTTTTGATCTGTAGTGTGGAGAGCAATGTGGATTCCTGGGTTATGGATTTGGGTGCTTCATTTCACGCTACCCACAACCGTGAAGCACTGCAGAATCTGAAAGAAGGAGATTTTGGTAAGGTAAGACTGGCGAACGATGAGGTTCTTGATGTGACGAGCATAGGTGACTTAGATTTGAAGACTCCAGTTGGTCCATGGACTTTGAAGGATGTCCGGGTAATTCCAAGTCTGAAGAAACAGTTGATTTCTGTTGGGCAGTTGGATGAACAGGGACACGAGGTTAAGTTCAGGAATGGGCAGTGGAAGGTTGTCAAAGGAAATCTTGTGATAGCTCGTGGACATAAGAGGGGTTCATTATATATGGTCAGTTTACCGTCTGAGGGAGTAACCGTCCCAGTTCAGAAGAAAAACAAAATCCGGTTCATAGAGTCTCGTGGACAGAAGAAGGTTTGCTTTGCAGATGGCAAACCCAGAGTCACAGGTCAGATTCAGGTTGAACGTGTTTGGAACGGTTCAGAAAAACCAGTCAAGGGCATTCATAGCAGTGGGAGCATGGACTTTGTTTCAGCTAGAATACCCAGAACACAGTGGGTTAAGAGAACCAGTATTCCATCTGTAAAAGTCTCTCCAGATTATCTGCTTCACATGGAGAGTGTCGTTTGTTCTCAGGATGTTCCAGGATCGGGCAGTTCATTTCAGTGGGAGCCGGTGGAGACAGAGAACAGGTCAGTAGCAGACTTATCCATGACTGATGTGTTGGAGCTAACGGAAGCTTCAACCAGCCTTCAGGTAAATTGAAGAGAAGGCTGGGTAACTAGGAAGGAGCTAAGATGAAAAGTTTTACGGAAATACAGATGCACAGTGAAGCACATGTGAAGATTGTTCAATGGCTTCAAGTGGGAGATTGTTGAGTAGGTGAAGCCACTCAATATTAGTGGCAGAAAACATGGCAGAAAAGCAAGTCAAAAAAAGGGGAAAAGGATAGGTGATCCAGTTTTCCCGGTGCATGTTTCATGGGCTGCTTTCTTGTTAGATTATCATTTCAGACTCTATATATGAGTCTCATCTGTATTGTAAAAGTATGAAAAACACAGAGTGAGTGCAGATTAGCACCAAGAAATATAAACTCCTAGTTACCGAGAGTGGACGTAGGTCGGAGATCAAACCGAACCACTATAAATCTTGTTGTTCTTGAGTTTAGCGTGTGTTGAGTGTTGTATGTTCGTGTGATTCTCGTGTGTCGATCCTAACAACCAGATGCAAGGAGAAATTTTGTAAGTTCTGTATACCAAGCCCGAGGGGCTTGTTTTAGCCCGTAAATAGCCTTTCGGAGTTTGCACACATGAGTAGGAAATTTGACATCAGTGAACCCAGGTGGTTGAGACATAAAAACTTCCTCGTGAAGTGTTCCATTAAGGAAGGCATTATTGATATCTAGTTGTCGTAGATGCCAATTGTTTGTTACGGCTAGAGTAAGTAAGGTGCGAATTGTAGTTGGTTTCACTACAGGACTGAATGTGTCAGTGTAGTCAATTCCTGGTCTTTGTTGAAAACCTTTCGCGACTAGTCGAGCTCGGTATCTTTGAATGCTACCATCAGGATTGTACTTTATTCGAAAAACCCATTTACATTTAACAATGTTTTGTTTCTTGTCAGGGAGAACTAATTCCCAAGTGCCAAGTTTGTGGAGAGCCTCAATTTCTTGAAGCATAGCTTGCTTCCAAAGAGGGTCTTTGAGTGCTTGTGAAGTAGTGGTGGGTTCTGTGTGTTTTGATTGAAGGATGGTATGGTTGTTGTATTTGGGATTAGGTTTGTGAATATTATTTTTGGCACGTGTTATAATACCAGTGAGAGGAGGTGGTGGGCTGTTTTGAGTTACTGGAGAGTTTATGGTTGGTTCAGAAGTGTTGGGTGTATTGTCAGTGGGTGTTGTTGGGGTTTGGTTTGTGGGGGTTGGTGAGAATGAGTTGGAAACATGTCCAGGTGTTGGTATTGGATTTGAGAGGATGGGAATTGACATGTCACTCCACAAATTAAGAGAAGGTGTATGATGTTTGTTCTTGTGAACAGTCAAACTAGCATATGGAAACTCGGTTTCCACAAACCGAACATGGCGAGAGGTATATATCTTATGAGTGATAGGATCTAGACAATGATATGCACTTTGAGTTTTGGAGTATCCAATGAAAATACAGGGGACTGATTTTGGGTCCATTTTATGTTGGGTATAAGGTCTTAACCATGGATAACAAAGGCACCCAAAGCTACGAAGTTTGAGATAATTGGGAGTTGACCCGAAAAGGCGATGAAATGGTGATTGATTTGAGAGAGAAGGTGTAGGAAGTCTATTAATCAGATATGTAGCTGTGGTGAAGGCACAGGACCATAAACTTAAAGGAAGTTTAGAATGAGCAAGTAGAGAAAGTCCTGTTTCAGCAATGTGACGATGACGTCTTTCAGCATAACCATTGTGCTCAGGAGTATGGGGTGGAGATGTAAGATGAGAGATACCATCAATTGTGAGATAAGATTCTAAAGCTTGATATTCTCCCCCATTGTCAGAATAAAGAGTTTTGATGGTTTTACTGAAGTAATTTTCAACTAAGGCTTTGATCGAGCGAAAATCATTTTTGTATCAGATTTTCTTTTAAGAGGGTAAAACCATATGTACTTAGTGAAATGATCAACAAAGATGACATAATATTTATAGCCATCAAAAGAATAAACCGGAGATGTCCATAAATCTGTGTACAAAAGATCAAGTGGTGCATGAGATTGTAAAGTATTGGAACCAAAGGGAAGCTTATGACTTTTATTACATTGACATGCATTGCAATTGAATAAAAGATCACTAGAAACTTGAAGTTTAAAAGTAGATACAAAAGTCTTGAAAACAGATTGAGATGGATGTCCTAAACGGTGGTGCCAATTTATTGCGGAAGCTTTGATGCTGGAAAAGGCTCGAATGGGTGTTGCAGAAGACCACTCATAAATGCCATGTTTAACTGGTCCTCTGAGAAGATGCACCCGCGTGGGACGATCCTTTATAACAAAATCATCAGATGAGAATTCAATTAGAAGATTATTATGAAGACATAACTGGTAGATGGACATATTGTTACGATTCATAGTAGGAGCACACAAAACATTCAATAAAGATAAAGATTTGGAAGGAGTGGGAATGGAAAATGAACCAGTGTGAGTGATGGGTACTCCTGTGCCATTGCCTATGATTATTTCTTCTGATCCATCATAGGGATGATGAAGTGAGAGGTTTTCTAGGTCATGAGTAACATGATGAGAGGCACCTGTGTCTAGTAGCCATGGAGAATGATCAGAAGAATCAGTAGTTGCCATATAGGCTTGAGGTGTGGACTGGGTAAACGGCGGGGATGGTGACTGATTAGTTTTGGGTCTGGGGGGTGGACGTATGGTTGGAAAACTAGCTTGAAAAGCAGGACATCTTTGAAGCGAGTGACCAAATGTATGACACCACTGACACTTTCCCTGGTATCCTGTTGTGTTGGTTGTGTTGGAACGCCTGGTGTTATAGCCAGAGTTGTTTTTGTATGGCTGTTGTGATCGGTAATTGGTTTATGGAAGAGGATAAGGAGATCGAGTGGTGGTTGCATGTGCAGTAGCTGGGAAATTAAGAGAACTGGTTTGTGATTTGATAGCAAGCTCTCTATTTAATAATTTTTCATGAAGTTTATCAAAGCTGATGGGTGTATCACGAGCATGAACAGCATCAATGACTCCTTGATAGCTAGAATCAAGGCTATCAAGAACTTTATCTGTGATGTCTTCTGCATTCATAGGTTCACCAAGAATAGCTAGTTGATCAGTGCACATTTTATGGCGTTCATATACTCTGTGATTGATTGAGGGCCTTTGGTAATAGCCTTTAAATTTGATCGGACAGATTTAAGATGACCATGGGATTGTCTGGCAAATGTATTAGCAAGAGTATCCCATGCGTTTTTGCAGGTTTCTGATCGAGAGATGAGTGGAACGAGCGTGGGTTCCAAAGTGCCGATTAGTGCTCCAAAGATGAGTTTGTCTTGTCAGACCCAAGTAGTATAAGCACAGTTTGTAGCGGTGGTCGATGTGGTGGTTACAGTAGGAGATGGTGCTGGAAAGGTACCATCTAGAAACTTGAATAGGCCATATCCAACGAAAGTAGCTTCGATCTGGAGTTTCCATGACAAATAGTTGGTAGTTGTGAGTTTTAGGATGTTGGTGAGGTTAACAACTACTAGTGGAGTAGCTGGATCATCAGTATTTGGAATGGTGGTTGAAGCCATTGAAGCGAGCTTGAGATAAAAGGGGAAAAAAATAGGGTTAGGATGAAGCCCGCTCTGATACCATATAAGTAAATGAGAATATTGAAGGCAAGATAGTTTCTTCTATTGATACAGGGGAAATATATAATACAAACGTATGCTACAAAAGAGGAACATAACTATAATCTCCTAATATACAGGAACAGATTAATTTGACTCAATAATCTTATCTTTATCTCTTATAATCTATCTGTCAACTACTGTTAGGCTTACAACAAAATATATTTTGAATAATATAAAAACTCATAAACCCTTGAATTAATTATGTTTTACTTATGCATTTATTATTTGTCTTTGAAGTGATTGAATAAAGGGAATTGAATTACTAATAAATATAGAGGTACGCAAGTTTAAGCATTCATAATTTTATGTTTGCTCATTTTTCTTTTTCATTAATTAATTTGCATTGTCCATCGACCAGAAGATTTACAAGCTTATTTAATTTAACTAAAGAAACAAATATTTTGTAATTATCATTACTAGAACAAGAGCTCAACAATATTTTTTTTGAACGGGCTGAATGCATTAAAAAGTAACTAGAATAATTGAATAAAAAAGAACAAATAGTTAGTTCATGAGGAGATTTAGTATCCACTCATTCCAACTCCTTATAGCTTTTCGATTCCCATTACAAAATCAATTAAACGAAAACGGAATAATTGAATAAAAAAGAAACTCCCTTTTGTACTTCTTAGTCCCGAAAAGGAGTGCATTTCGATACGTCCACAGAACCCAAATCAACGTAAAGCAAGTCGACTACATGGTGAGTCTTGGGGCCCTCACAACCGATAACCCATCAATCCAGAGAATCAAATTGGGCACATTAGAGATAACTAGAATTGACATATTCATCCAAGACTCCACTTTGATCCACAATTGGCGAGCTAACATACACTTCAGAAAAAGATGATTGACATCCTCAATCTCCTGCTGACAGGATGGACACATAAGAGAATCAAGCTCAACTCCTTTTTCATCCAAATTGTTTTTCATAGGAAGTATATCCAACACCAATCTCCAAATAAAAATATTAATTTTAATTGAAAGAAATCTATTCTACCTAGTATCTGTACTACCGGCTTGAAGTCTTAACCTGTCCAAATGCATACACGCCTCCTTAACCACAAACAAGTCTTCAGAACCTATCAACCAACACCAATAATCTTGTTTGTTAGATACATGCAGTGCATCTAACATGATCGAACGAAAGATCGACAACAAGAACTTCATCCTTAAAATGACGACACCACTAAAAAGACCACTGATCCTTGTCTCAATAATCACTAACACAAGAATTCATGTTGCTAGCAATAGGAAAAAGGCAAAGAAATCGATCTTTCAAAACAATGTCTCAACACCAAAAATGAAGACAAAGTCTAGTATTTTCACCATTGCCCACTTTCCTAGATATGGAATCAAAAAGAATTAATCCTTTATAATGCATATCCCACACCGATTTAACAATCCACACTCCACTTTTATGCCTAGAAGAATTAGAGATACAAAATTCATCATCTTAACCATAATAAAATTTATAAGATCAACCCAAAGAAGATTTTGATTATTTAAAAACCACCCCCTTTATTTGTACAATAGCACTTGATTAAACGACTCCAGACTCCCTATGGAAAGGCTTCCCTTCGATTTTTCATTGAGGGCAGTCTCCCACTTAACCAAATGAATAAACTGGTTATGATCCTCCACACCCAAAAAAAAAATCTAGCTCTAATATTTTCAAGCTCCCTACACACTGAAATAGACATACTGAAAAGAGAAAAGTAATGAATCGCCAAGCTCCCAAGCACCGATCTCACCAAAGTAAGACGACCTTCAATTGAAATCATTTTACACTTCCACCTGGATAATTTATAATTAAATCTGTCAAACAAGACCTCCCAACATGTGTCCCACCAGTAACCCAAGATACATAAACGGGAACTTATCAACCCCACAACTAGCTACATGTAGCCACTTACTCATTAATTTCTTGGCTAACCCCAATCCCATATAATTTAGATTTATGAAGGTTAATTTGCAATCCAGAAACAATATAAAAGAGTGTAAGAATTCAAATTAACATTCTAATGTTTTAGGCATCCCATTCTCCAAAAAAGGTAGCATCATCCGCATAAAACAAATGTGAAATATGAAAATTTTGATCTCCAATAGAAACATGTTTAAACATAGAACTATGAGCACCATCATCCATGCACACGTGTAAGCCTTCCATAACCAAGATAAATAAAAATGGTGATAACGGGTCTCCTTGTCTCAACCCTCTCCTAAGCTAGAATTTATCCGTAGGATTTCCATTCAACAGAATTGGAGATCTTGTAGAAGTTAAACAACCACGAATCCAACTACACCATCTCACACTAAACCCCATAATCTCCATGATTCTATCTAAATACTCCCACGAGACAAAGACATAGGCTCTTTCGAAATCTAATTTGAACAACACCATCTTCTTTTTCTTTAATTTTGCCCAATGAACAATCTCATTTGCCATAAGAGACCCATCCCAAATCTGTTTACACTAAATAAAAGCATACGAGAACGAATGAACAATAGGACCGACCACCTTAGCCAATCTATTAGTCAAAAGCTTTGCAATAATTTTATACCACAAATCAATTAAACTGATAGGCATATAATCTTTTATCTATGTAGGGTTATCCACTTTAGGAATTAAAGTGATAAAAGAAGAGTTACAATTGCCTGAAATTATACCTGAATTATAGAACTCCTGCATAAAATCCCAAAAGTGTTTTAGGAATCGAAATGTAAACTTGTCAGGACTCGTAGCTCTATCACTTCCACACAAAAAAAAGGCTTCACGAATTTCATCTTCAGAAAAAGTAGCATGAAGACTCTCAATCTGATCAGAATTTAATTTCTGAAACTGAGAGCTCGGAGACTAAAGATAAACACCTTGATGGTACTCAAATTTCTTCTTGTAAAACTCTAAAATTTCTTTCTTCACCAACATTGGATTGCTGACCTAGTCTCCATCAACAAAAATCCTCTTAATTTCCATTTCTTTCTTCTTCTATTCAGCATGCCATGGAAAAAGATTGAATTTTCGTCACCTTCTATCGCCCATCTAATCTTTGACTTCTGAGCACAGTCTAAAGAATCAATCTTATCAATCTCTGACATCTGTTGGAGAAGGATCAGTCTCTCGTTCATCAAGTTATCCGAAAATAGACCCATCATCAATCAAATTATCAATCTCATAAATAGGATTTATAAACCCTTTTCACAACTCACCTTTAAAAATTCGCATACGAGATTGCCAAATTTTAATTATACTTTTGACAAATTTAAGTATATTCTTTAAATTTAAGCACTTAGTAAGAGAATTATCCATAATAAAATCACTTACTGCAAGAGAAACCACCTTCGAAAACCTCTCCATATGCAACCAAGAATTAAAAAGTTTGAAGGACGTAGGACCGTGATCAATATGATCTTCTTTTAAGAGCAACGGGAAATTATCATACCATCTCATGCGAAGAGAAGTTGGATTAGGTGTCAAAGCCAATAACTGAATTAGTGTATACTTGAATTATTAGTAAAATCCTTTTGGGTTGCCCTCAAATCTACTAATTGAATAGGATGACTTTTAGAGAGAGAGAGAGAGAGACTGATTTATTGATTTATTATATGATTAATAAATAGAAATGAATGAATTTATTAATATGTTATGAAGATAATATATTAATTAGAAATAGTATTGTTTAATTAAAAATTAATCAGAAATTAATTAGAATTCATTTTGGAATTAATTGGATTAATTAAAAGTAAATGGGTCTAACTGTAATTGTTCAACAGTTGAACAAGAGGTTCCAGAACCTTCCTCCCTTAGGGTGGATGATTTCTGGAGGGAATATTCTAGGATTTTTAGAATATTCCTTATAGATAATTAGGGAGTAGATAATTACCCAATTCGAGGTATTAATATAATATTCAAATTAGGGTTATATAGGGTTTCCTAATTCAACTATAAATAGACTCTAAGTGATTCAAATTTTGGCCACTTGATCATTCCAAAGGATAGCTGGAGTTATATTTCTCCCCTCTCCTCTCTCCTTAAGCGTCTGTGTTGATAGGGTTGGGTGTGAACCGTCAGAGGCATGAGAATTCTAGTGCTAGCTTCCAAGTGACTACAAGAAGGATATTGTGATTGATTATCTACTAGTATAATCAAAAGGTATGTAACCCTAAACCCTTTTGTTATTTTCGAAAATAGTGGGGTTCTTGATGTTCTATTGGTTATTGCATTTAATAGTGAAAACATAGATCCTTTAGGTTGCATGTGAGCTTAGTGTTTAAGTTTTTCCGCCAAAATATGATTTTTGTAACCTATAAATCCGTTCAGTGGTATTAGAGCCATTGTTTTCAATTGAATATGAATAATAGTTTAATAGATCAAGATTAGAAACCTTAAGGGATAAAAAATTTCGACTTGGGCTAGGGTTTTTGAAACCCTACCCTTCATCCTTATTTTCAAAATTTCTAGGGTTTCCTTATTTGATAATTATTACTTTTAATTGTTTAAAATAGAATAATTAAAATTGGATAACTCTTTATCCCTTGATTTTCGAAATTAGAATGAATGGGATAAGGATTAAATTTAAATTATTTAATTAATAGTTAATTGTAGATAATTATCTAATCCTTATAAGATTTAAATTAATTTAATTATTTGTTAATTAAAAGATAAAGACTAAATCTTAGTTGGTTTATTTTAAATTAAATTAATAGTTATTTTCGAAATTTAATTATAAGCCTAGTATTTTAGAAAGGTTTTCAAATACACCTTATATATATCATTAAATGTTAATCACTTTATGTATAATACTAAGTCAGTCGATTGCTAGTATGCCTCATTCACGAAGCCAAACTATAAGGGCGTATAAGGAATTTGCCTATAAAATTGTAGTTGAATGGGTGTCCACTCTCACCCACCACTTCCTTGTTTGGTGGAGGGTCGTTAGCAGAACAAATCTGATAGGACATTAACTTCATTAAAAGTATAATGTTATTAAAGTACTACAACTCTTTTATAAAATCCAATTCTAGTTACTTTAGGAAAAATGTGAAAAGTATGCTAATCCATGAAATTGCATATTATGCTTTATATGTCGTTAGTGGAGCGTGTGTGGTTAACCAGCACACTAATAGGGGATATAAAGAGTATTAATAGGCATCTCGAGAATTATCATTGTTGATGGAGCGTTTGTAGTTAATCAGCATAACTTGTTTGTGATCCTAGGTATCCCAGTCACAAATAGAAAGAGCATAATCTGAGATTAAACATGCCATTGACAGATTTATGAATCTCAAAAGATCTAGGAATTCCATTTTGATTGAAATTGGTAAATTGCTTTTACCTACCTTTATAAAATTTACAATTAGATTACGTCGTCCCTCTTCTAGATTGTGAATTGCATAGTTGGGTCCTAACCTCAAACTTTTAGTATGGGTTAAATATTAAGGATTATTTTATCATCTCACTAAAACTACCTTTTCTCTATAAATGTCTACTCTTGGTGATGCTTCTGCTCCTTCGTCGTCTACCCACAACTCAGGTTTCTTACTACTCTCGATCATGTCTAAGGTGACATTTGATGGCACCAACTACGATGATTGGATGTGTAATATCAAGATGGCTCTTTGATTCGAGGGAAAAGAGTATGTCCTTGAAAAAGAACTTGTTGAAATCAATAAAGCTACTACTACTACTCTAGTACAACTAGCCTCCTATAAGAAGCACCACAACGATGCAACAAAAGTTGCTTGCATCATGGTCGCTACTGTGGCTCCTGAATCGTAGAGGTTCTATGAGGACTATTAGCCATATGAGATGAACAATGACCTTGTGGAAAAGTACCACAAGAGAGCTCGTCAAGAGAAATATAAAGTGGTCAAAGCTCTTATGGCTTGCAAGATGAAAGAGGGAGAGTCTGTGTGCAACCACGTGAAAAGAATGAAAAGGTAAGTGGAACACCTTGTTAGGCTCAATGTGTAGTTAGATGAGGCCCAATTTAGACATTTGGTCCATTGTTAGATTAGGCTAAAGGGAAGAAAAGGAAGACTTCTCTCAAAGATAACTAGTAGGGCAAGGCCCATGTTGGGTCATCTAGCAATGGACCAAAAGTGAGGCCCAATTTAGACATTCCAGCGGTTAGTGATCCCAAAGAGGCCACTTGCAACTATTGCAATGAAGAGGTCCATTGGAAGCGGAGCTACCCCAAGTACTTACAAGACATCAAAGATGGAAAGGTGAAGCCATCGTCAGCAGGTATATACAATATTCAACTAAGAACTCCCAATCTACTCGTTCTTGGGTCCTTGATATAGGATGTGGTTTTCATATTTGTTATGATTTGTAGGGACTAAAAGAAAGTGAAGAGGTGGAGCATGGAAATATGAATCTGATCATGAGAAATAGGTGATCTTCTCCTGTTACCAAGATTGGAACTTTTCAGCTTGTGCTTAGTGGTGATGTTAGGATTAGTTTTATCAATTGTTGCTATTCGCCAGCAATGACGCAAAACATTATTTCTATTCATGTATTGTTTAGATAAGGTTTTTGTTATTCGTTTAATAATTTGAATGGTCCAATTTTAGCATCTAAAAATGGTGTTTTTATATTTGAAGCTTTACCTTGTAATGGTGTGTATGAAACTGTGACTTGTGTTGATAGCTTAGGCAGTAGTGTATTTCACATTGATTCGTCTAATGGTTTAGAAAAGGCATGATTATGGCATTGTCGTCTTGGGCACATTAACAAGAAACGCATCGCCCAACTCCAAAAGGATTGAGTCTTGGAATCATTTGACTTAAGGCCAGATGATGAATGCGAATCTTGTCTTTTCGACAAGATGACAAAATCACCTTTTATTGGATCTTGTGAAAGAGGTGAAGGGTTGTTGGATCTCATACATACAGATGTGTGTGGACCCTTCAGATGCACCACAAAGGATGCTAATCAATTTTATGTAATGTTTACGGATAATTATAGCACGTATGGTTATTTCTACTTGATCAAACATAAATCAGAGACTTTTGAATAGTTTAAAGAGTTTAAACATGAAGTAAATAATCAATTGGGTAGGAACATAAAGATGTTGCGATCTGATAGAAGAGGAAAGTATCTTAGTATTGAGTTCTACGACTACCTCAAGGAATGTGGAATAGTTTCACCTAGTTATTTTTTCTCCATCCAACGCCATGGACTTTATGTTCTTCCTAAAGTAAACTCCTTTATTTCTTTCACTACTTTTGCTTATTTCTTCACTTCTGCCGACAAAGATATCCTCGTCGACCCTCATTGACTGATAACTTTTTGAAGCCCTAAGTATATCTAGTGTTTCATCTTTGGGGATCAGTTTTATGTATATCAGAAGAGAGATAAGAGGGATAGAGCTAGGGTTTAATTTTGTATTTGAGAGACTACGGTTTCACCCCTCTCTCATATTCTCTTAGATGCTATTTCGAACCATTTCATTCCATGTAAGTTCCTTCTCCTTAATTTTTGCTTTATAACTTCAATTAATCATTTCTTTTATTTTTTTATTAGGGCATATTGACTGCTACCTAACCGGTCACCGAAAACTTTCCCATAGGGTCACCTTCTTGCTGTTTTCTTCGATGACATCAACCTTTAACCTCTGTCATATCAAAACAAGAACCTTGTGTCTATTTCTTATATCAATTATTTTTTTGAAGTTATTTCAATCGTAACATTTAAATGGTGAATCGTATGACAAGTTTTCCAAAAATTGGTTGTTTTGGTATCATGATCAGCCATTTTGAGATAGCCTCCCTTTTGTTATATAGCCTCCCTTTTGTTATATATTACAAGCGACTCATTGGATGCATAGGAAAAAGATAAAAACATGCACACTTCCTTCCTCTTTCAAAAATTTAAGACATTCTCCTTCTCTCTAGTAAATTTCTTAATCTTGAATTTATCCCATTCTTCAATTTAGTTCGTACTTATTATTAGTGATTATTTGTAGGCTATAATGTAGAATATGTGCGGGATTCCTTGTTTTTCCCAATTATATCCACTCTACTCTACACATAGGTACTCGAACTTATCCAACCTTATTATTTTTACCACTTGTCATGTAGTTTATGTTATTAAGGGGTTGGGGATCAATCCATTGCAGTCCACGACACCCATTGGTTTGAACAATACTAAGTGCTCATGTCTTTTCTTTGGCTAATGAACACTCAAATCTCTTGGACTAGAAAGCTTGTGTATGCATCTGTTTTCATTCTTCTTTGGTTCAAGTTAACAAGAATAAACTCTTTAATGATTGCAGACTTACAGGTTGAATGTATGCATATAGTTTGGTGCAACTCATGTCCTATTAGATTTAAATATGCCAAAAAAATGTTTCTATTGGTGGTGTGTTGTGTTTACACTCCTCTGATTTTAAATATGCATGTCATTTGGATGCAGTGCATGTATTAAGTGTGAAAAGGATTAGAAAAAACTATCAATGGTGCTGATCTTTTATTGGAAATGGCAACTTTAGGGTTGAAGATTACATTAATCCCCTTAAATCATACTTGAACAGATATAGGGAGGTAATTTTCAGAATATATATATATATATATATATATATATATATATATATATATATATATATATATATATATATATATATATATATATAATTCTACTAGTAGCTCTTTGTGAAACTATTTACTTATGACTAATAGTTTTGATTTCTTTATGCTCATGATCAAATGATTGGGTAAATGGAGGTTAGTGAATTTTATTTTTTATCTTTCATAAATTCGAGGAACAGAACAGCCTTTCGTTACAATTCAATGTGGTATATTAACTTTTAACTCTCTTTCTTTTTAATTTCTTCTGTACTAAGTTTTTTAATCTATGATCCTTCTAAACAAATTTCTAATGCATTTTCAACAAGTCTGGAGGAGACTAGCTTGGAAGGTTTCATCAGCTGATAATAATTGATCACATCCTTGGTAGAGATAAACAACTCATGTAACAATGTTTTTATTTTCTCAATGTTATCTTGTTTTTTCCCCTATTTAATTCTATATGGCAGTCTAAATATAAATTATAATAATTTCACTATGAACTTGGCCATAGAACTAAACATAACGTTTTCTTAACTTTTTTTTTCTTATTATTCATAGAAATTCTAAGAGGATCTCCATCTTCACCTTCCTCTATGTGGTTACCTAAAGTTCTTGAGTTTGTTACACACCTTCCTCTATGTGGTTACCTAGGTTCTTGAGTTTGTTACACACGATTGGATACAAGCTCTCAAAATTTATCATGATTCTTTTCGAGTCTAACTCACACAATGGTGATTTATTAAACAGTTTTGGTTTGGCTATGAAAAGATTGATTTTCAAGGTCCATGTTTGTCCAAAAAGTTTGGTTGTGAAAGACTGATTTTCAAGTTCATATTTGTCAAAAAAAAATGTTAGCGTAGTTATATAAATACAAATATAGAATAAGTTGGAGAATGAAAGGTTATTTTGAAAGAAAGGGTATTTTTGGAATAAAGACAAGTGTAAGAAAAGCTTGTCTAAAATGGTAGTATCATTCTTTGGTTTACATGTTAAAAATGAAGATTTCGTTTGAAGATACACTTGTACTCTGATTATGTGGTAAAGAATGAAGATTTAAGCTGATATGACTTCAATAAACTGAATACGTGATGTAGATGAAATAAACATTAAAAATAACCTACACTTCTGTATTCCATTTTTTTTTGTTCATACAAGTCTTGTGGGACTTCTTTCAAGAAAGTAGATTTTGAGTGGGCTAGAGTTTGGATTTTGTTATTTAGTATTGTTCTTGATGCTTTTTTACTTCTTATTTTTAATAATTTTTTTTCTTTCTTTCATGTTTCTTGTAGAATTCAATATGATTTGTTGGTTCTCATGATAATTCCTCTTAGATGAGTTCATCCATATTTTTCTCATGTATATCGGTATATGCATGGACATTTTCTTTATCATTTTACCAAAAATATGATGATGTGGTAGCTGACAAAAGATTGTAGTTTTTTTTCTATTTAAAACGGTCTTGGTCCAATACATTTTAAGCAAAGTATAACCACAGTCATTGATTCGCAGGTGACATCTCTTTTTTCACTGTTGATAATGAGAAGAATGTTGTTATTGAACAAAGTAAAAGAATTCAACAATAAGTGAGATGGCATTCTACCTTTTTTATCTTTTTATAAATTGTTATCCGTTAATCTTCATCTATATATATATATATATATATATATATATATATATATATATATATATATATATATATATATATATATATATATATTGGGGGTTTATACCCAAAACCACAAACCGCACCCATATGCGGTTTGAGTTTATCGGAAACCGCAAACCGCACTGCGAAAGCTGTAAACCGCATTGTGCGGTGCGGTTCGATGCGGGCGGTTTTATGCGGTTTGACAAACTCCCCTACAACCTAATATATTTACAAATCAAATTCGAGACAACAATATATAACTTGTTCATAACACGTGTAACATATTATTAATCTTAAATCCGTAATTACAAAATAACATTCTTTCATTTCATTATGATTTACATATGAAAAATTAAGTTCCATGCAACATTTTGAATAGAGTCTATATCTTTGTTTATTGATCTGACGATGCAATATCCATTTGTAGAACTTATATGTCTTACTAATAGTGTCACTCTTAACAAGATTTATAATTATAGGTGGTTTTCAAAAAGCAATATTATTAGGAATTAATTAATACATTAATAACAGTAGTTAAAATACATAGATAGTACTTAACTTACACATTGAATAAAAAAATCATATACATAAGATGCGAAGTTCTTTATATTTAATAATGCAAATCATAACAAATGTTACACCTTACAAGTGCACTCTTGAGAATTTAAAGATATATAAGAATAAACTATAATAACCATTTGGTTATCCTATATATATATATATATATATATATATATATATATATATATATATATATACACACACACACACACATGCGGTGCGGTTTGGACCGCAATCTTGTAATTATAAACTGCAAACTGCATCGCAAAGTGCGGTTTAATAAAATTTCAAACCGCAAACCGCACCCCCAAAGTTCTAAATCGCGTTATGCGGTGCGAGCGGTTTCTGTTGTTTTATGCCCGCCCCTAATATATATATATATATATATATATATATATATATATATATATATATATATATATATATATATATATATATATATAAACTCAATATTACAATGCATAGTATATAGTTGAACTTTTTTCAATTTTGGTCCTTATTTTAAAGTTCTATATTAAGTTTGCTCACTAGGAGTATGAAACTTTGAAATATCGACCAAATCAAGTAGTATTTCAAGTTTGACCATCTAAGCACATCAACCGATTTTTCTTATGGAATAATTTTGCCATATGCCTCAAACTGTTTAAAACATATAAGTTGAATGGATCTATAACCGATCTTTGAAGGCCCCAAAAGCATCCTTAGAATCTCGGGTGTTAACATTTTCTTCAAGATACATTAATATTTTTATATTCTTTTTTTTTCAAATATCAATTGCATCAATTTTCAAAACCAAACCTACATAATATATAGCATTGTAATATCATCTTTTTTTTGTATAAACAAATATAGTTGTATACCCTACATCTACGGGTGCTCGTGTTGTCATCTTTGCAATAAATGTTGGATATGGTGTCTAAGTCTATAACTGTAATTGGTATGTACTTGACCCGAAATTAGCATGATCCATTTGGGTTGCATTTTACCAGAACAATCTGATAGGATGGACATTTGAGAAAGAGGTCAAGCAATAAAGAAGAGATTCAAAAGTGTATTCACCTAGAAAAGTTTCATTTTGTATCAACCATTTCTCCATAATTGTTTCTTTCCTTTCGAATCAAACGATATGAACTTGGGTATTCTAGAGAGAGAAAGTGAGTAATCAAGGAGATCTTTTGAGAGAGAAAGTGAATATGAACCAAATTCTAGTAAGAGAAAGTGGTACAAACAAGTATTCTAGAGAGAGAAAATCGAATTATGGATCAAATCAAGGAAAAATTCGATTTCTAAAACATAAAACACTCTCTAAATACGAAGATCAATAAGAACATAAAGAATCACCAAATCAAGATTGCTACCATGGATCAATTCTTGATCCAATCAAGAATACTCGTTCTGATACCAATTGTAGTGATGTTCATTATGATGGCATGTGTGGAATAAGAAAAGATCTAGTGAATCATCATACAAAATTAAGAACACAAGGAGTAAATAAATCTTTTTAAGCTCATATTAAATCTAGAAAAAATATACAAAGTAGGTCTTGTACAAATTCTGTCCCTAGTCTAACACTCCAAATGATTCCTTTTCACTCATTACATAATGGGAGTCACTTACTTCCTATTTATAGGAAAGACTCAACCTATTTACACATACAAGAGGGTAAGCCTAAAACTCTACATCCAAGCGTGACTTTGCACCCTAACATTTTGCAGGTAGGTTGCTTTTATGATTAAGTTTTACAGTACCTTGCTACAATCTGGAAGAAATGTTAAACATGCAACATGAAGGGATATTTCATTCTATGATCACAGTAAGGGAGGATTTAGGGGGTCCAGGGTGGCATCGACAACCCCTGACTTTTCCGGCTGCAGTGGATGTTTTTTCGAAAATTTTCAAAATTTTTATGTTTTTTACTATCATGCAACCCTTGACTTTCTCGTGCAACTTCTAATGTGAAATCCTATGTCCGCACCTGTATGACAGTGGGGATAAGTCAAGTTACTTGCATTAGTGAAACTCTATAACCAATAATAAATGGTCGTTCATGAAATTGCAGGTGTTCCTTGGACAAAACAAGAACACAAGACGTTTCCACTATGAGTTCTCCAACCCACATGAATTAACACTATGCAATGTAATGATTATTTTATGATTCCTTCGGGTTCAACCATATATAATTGTTATTTTAGCAAACACGTAGAAATCCGTGACTTTTTTACTAGTTAGGTATGAATTCACCATAATGTATTATTAAATCACCACAATGTAGGGATGAGCTTCGGGCCGGAACCCACCCGAAACCCGAATTGGACGAAAAGTGGGAACCGAAACCCGTACCGATTATACTAATATGGGTCGGTTCGGTTCGGGTAATACGAGTTTCGGTTCGGTTATTAACCCGAAAGGACCGAAATAACTCAAATAAACATTTACACTATGTTTTTTAACCTAATAACCTGAATAAACCGGAATGATCCGAATAACCCAAATAAACCGAAATGACCTGAATAACCCAAATAAGGAAATTCTATATTTAGTTCAAGAAAAAAAATATTAAATTAATGTTTTTTTTTTCTTGAACTAAAAATAGAATTTCCTTATTTGGGTTATTCGGGCCATTTCGGTTTATTTGGTTTATTCGGGTCATTTCGGTTTATACGAGTTATTCGGTTCAAGTGACTATTTACTTTTCGGGTCGGTCTTTTTGGCCCAATTAAACCTTTATTTGGGTAACCCGGATCGAAAAACCCGAAACCCGAATTGGGCAAAAATAGATACCCGAGAACCGACCCAAATAACTTATTCGGTCCTAATTCGGGTCGGTCCGGTCCGGGTTTCGGTTTCAGTTCAGGTATTCGGTCCAAACGCACATCCCTACCACAATGCATCCAAAGTATATAAACCCTAAAATTTGAAAATAACACACATTTTCATATTTCCAAGACGAATAAATTATCTTTACTTTATCTAAATGCTTAAGAGCGATATTATTACGAAAACTTTATAGGTTATGTTATATATTTCATTTTTTATTTGTCTTTTAATAGGTTTTATAGTTTGGATATGTTTATATATGATTTTTGGTTAAAAAATGGAGTTGTTTATATTTTCAAAGGAAATCGTATGTAACATGTATTAAATCGCATGTGTTGCATGTAATCTTTATTGTGTATGTAAAAGTCGTTGATGGATATGTTTTTCATAAATGACTTACATTCTCTTATAAAAAAAAACTAAATTTGCGGGTCAAACAAGAGAAAATCATATGTGGCTTTTAGCCATCTTCAATTTCATTTTTTTTCAAATCATGTTTTTATACGTATGCAATTGGATTGGATATAGTCCGAAAACGGGCGATTTCATAGTGCATACAAGGAAATCGTAGGTCATATAGCTAAATTGGCAAGTACCTTAAATCACTTGCTATTCATTTTGTTATATTTGAAAAAACTGATTTTTTGCTAAAATTTACTAAATAATTAAAGTTTTTGGCTAATATTTGTCATTTTTAGAATGTTTTAATATAACATGTGGTCTAGAGGTAAAACGTTTAATTACTGTTGCAAAATATATTTAAAAAAAAAATCATATTATTGATGTTGTTAACAGTACAGTATTAAAATGGTAAAACTAAATATATGAAAATTTCTAACATAAAAATGAAGTTAAACAACATATTGATCTAAAAGATAAATATAGACCCTAATGTGTGACATTAACAGAATGTACAATGATGATCTTATATAATAAATGAACCAACAAATCTAATACTTTATATAAAAGTTTATTTAAGAAAAAAAATTAAGAAACATTAAAGAAAGGAACAAAATAATAAAATGATTAAAAAAAGAGTGTGGAAGGAGACAAAAGTGGGCACACCTAGGCTAGATGTGTAAATATACTATACCCCTCTGAGTAAAGTCATGTATGTATGCATGTCCAACATAACATAAACTGAACCCGCCGACCTACCATACGTTCCGTAGGCTGTAGGTACATACGACAACAGCTGAGAAGATGCCATTTACTTGTCATTCAGTGTCCCCGTCATATAACGGTACAACCCTTTATTATATTCATATCAAACCACTAACGAATGGTCAAGATGGATACCAGTGTTTTTCATCATAGAGTCGAAGATTAAGATTCATGCACGCCGGGTGCTATCAATGTTCCTATAGGTTATGGTTAAAGAATCCGTGATGATAGATTTATATTTGGTTGTTATATCTATTGAAATTGTCGGATGTTGCTATGGAGGAGAGTAACTATATGTCGTGGTAAATTTGCTCACACAACTCTTTAAATGATCAGTTGATAAAATTAATAAAGTTAAAGTAATTCATGCATGTAACTTTTTTGTTAATAATCGATTAAAAATTGTTAGCGAGTAATGTTGTATATGATGCAAACAAGTTCCGGAAGAGATATTGTGTGTGGAGTTTGGGAGTGGTGAATGGAGATCTTGCGAGCTATGTGATCCTAGTTAACCTGTCAGATCACAAATGTAAGACTGCGGTCACATTATAATTTAGAATAAGACGGGAATTACGTTCGGATGTCTAAGTTATGGGTTCTTACTCAAATGAGTGTGAGACAACGAAGAAGAATTATAGGGTGTTCATCAAATTTTTTTAGGCAAAAGAACTTATTAACTTGTGACATAGTTTTTAAAAAGTGTTTGAATTATCTTTTGTGATAAGAAAAATTAATAAGTTAATAAATTGTTTTCTAAAAAATGTTTGTCTTAGTTTATATATGTTTTAACTTTCAAAGGGTATATGTCTTTTACAATCCAAAAAGATATAAGAAGTTTTAAAAAATTAAAAGTTCTAACTTATAATAAAAAATACATTCATTGTTCATTTAATTATCATCGTACAATGAGTGAGAAGGCAAACGTGCAACAAGTTGCGTCGCAACGCCTTTTTGTATGATAAATCTAATTATTTTGAAGACTACATCCGAAGATCTAGGGGATATAACATTACTATGCATGATCCGTTATACTCTATTAAGAAGCTCTACCCCATCCGGCGTGAGGAAAACCAAACGTATCAAATGCAAATTGTATGAACACGTGTTGATTTTCCATGCATAATTTCTCATGTTTGGTGACTTTGCATGTAGCTGCTTTTAAAGCAGTTTGTCCCGCCGTGAAACCCCCACCCTCAAGCCCACAAGAGGGGATACCCCTGTAAGGTCCACAAATGCGTGTTTCCCTCCGACCCATCCAAAAATCAAAATGTCAGCCGGTTTGAGAGTTGACCTTCCTTCTGTCGGGTCAGTCAATAAATTAACAGGTGTCTCTTTCTTAGCGGAAACCCCGGCACACTTAAATATGTCAAACAAAACATCCCTAACCGTATCGTGCCTATATTTGAACCCCGATAGTTCTTTACAGTGAACTGCATGCTCTCCAAAAGAGTCCAAACATGCCTTGCGACACACCGAACATATCTCATCAGCTGGGAATATGGGAATCATGAGAAATTATTTTAAAAGTCTTTTTGATATTGCCAAACATTTTTCTAATTTATTGAATATTTCAAAAAATTAATAAGTCAATAAGTTGTATTTAAATTAAATCTCAAACACCCTCTTAGTATGAAAAAGCAAGATGCTGCGTAAGTCTAATAACCATAAAATAGACATAGAAGTTTGGCAATTTAGTAAAATAATAAAAGAAAAAAGAAATATATTTTAAATAATATAATAAAAAAAATAAATAAAGTCATCAGGTCAATTAAAATGTATATTTGAGTAATTGAATTTTATTATAAAGAAAAGTTTAGGAAAAAGGGTTAAAAATGTCAACTTTGTAAAATATGAGTCTGACTGGATGTGTTGAACAATATAGGACTTGAATATTAACATACTGGTTGAAAAGCTTTATATAAGTAATTAAATTTTATTAAAAAGAAAAGTTTAGGAAAAAGGGTTAAAAATGTCAACTTGGTAAAATATGAGCCTGACTAGAAGTGTTGAACAAACTAAGCCATATAGGACTAAAACAGTAAAAACTATAAAAATACGGGGGTATGAACTCACATTTTGGAGGGTGATTCAAATGATGATTTGTTATAGGATGCTTAGTTCCACGAGTGAAATCCCACAAGAAAACAAGTCCTATATAATGATTTGTATAGCATATATGCATCCAATTAGCTAAAATAATCATAGGAATGATTAGAAATCGGAATAATTTGTAAGTATAACTTACAAATTGAAGTGTTTGAAGCTAGATTGGAGACTGAAATGAGTTTACGGCCAAGAGTTTACGGCCAGGAGTGTTCTTGAAGGATGAAGAACACTTGATGATCCTAGACCATATTCTAAGAAGATTCAAAGGTTTTGAGGTGCTAGTTCTTCGTGTTCTTCACGTGTTCTTCGCGTTCTTCGTGAAAACTAGTAAAATCAATGGATTTTAGCCTAATAATTGAAGATGGAAGGGTGTTCTTGAAGTGATAACAAGATCAAGAATTGATACCTGTTAGATTATGTGATGAACTAGTGTTTAATCACTTGAATAAGATGAACTAGGATGATCTTGGTGTGTTCTTTAGGAGATATGATGTTCTTGGTGGATGATACTTGAGAGAAAAAGCTTGAAATATCGAGTGGAAGTGAAGAAATGAAGTAAAAACTAGCTGGAATATATATATATATATATATATATATATATATATATATATATATATATATATATATATATATATATATATGCGAGGGTTCACGGTCCGAGAGTTCACGGTCCGAGAGTTTACGTCCGTGAATCTCGTTTACGGTCCGAGGTCAGCTAGAGTTTACGACCGTGAACATGTCCCAATGCTATAAGGTTCGGTTTCCAAGATGATAAGGTTCAGAGAGTTTACGGTCGAAGCCTGATTACGGTTGCGAGGGTTTACGGTACGAGGAGTGTACGACCATAAACCTCTTTGCGGTTCGAAGTGTTTGTGGTCCGAAGTGAAGGAATAAGATGCGAAGTTTCCCGGTTCTTAAGCCTTTTCCTTCCAATTTCAGTTGTAATTATTTTAAGGATTTCTAACAAGTAAAGGTTATATCATAACCTAAATAAAAACTCAAACAATAAAAAGGACCTTAGTTGACCCTCGTTTGACTTTGGTTGACTAGAGTTGACTTTACAAATAGAAAATAACGGGATGTTACATTATCCCCCCGTTAGAGAGAATTTCGTCCCGAAATTTGGATTAAAGAGATACAGAAAGACTAGGGAAAAAGATGTGGATACTTTTGTTGCATTTGATCCTCCCTCTCCCAAGTGAATTCAGGTCCCCGTTTTGCATTCCAGCGACCATTCACTATCGGGATACGGCTTTGTTTGGTTCTCTTTACTTCCCTGTCTAAAATCTCTACGGGTTCTTCCACGAAGTTGAGATTCTCGTTTACCTCGATCTCATCGAGTGGGATAACAAGAGTCTCGTCGGATAAACACTTTTTCAAGTTGGAGACGTGGAAAACAGGATGTATGTTATTTAGTTCTTGAGGTAGTCGGAGTTTGTAAGCTACTGGACCGATTCTAGCAAGAATCTCGAATGGTCCTATGTACCTTGGATTCAGCTTGTCACGCTTTCCAAAGCGTATCATACCCTTCCAGGGTGAGACCTTCAACATGATGTGGTCACCAACCTAGAATTGCAAAGGTTTCTTCTTTTTTCAGCGTAGCTTTTCTGTCTATCTCTGGAAGCTTTAAGTCGCTCCCGGATTTGTACGATTTTCTCCGTAGTTTCACGAATGATTTCCGGACCAATGAGAGAACTGTCAGGAACTTGACTTCTAGCTAGCTGTGTGTCACCCACTTTAGCCCAGCACATAGGTGATCTGCATTTGCGGCCATAGAGGGCTTCGAAAGGAGCAGCATTTATGCTAGTGTGATAACTGTTATTGTAAGAGAATTCGACAAGGGGTAAATATCCCATGCCTTTCCAAAGTCTATCACGCAAGCTCGCAACATGTCTTCTAAAGTTTGAATCGTCCTCTCACTTTGTCCGTCAGTTTGTGGATGGTAGGTTGTACTCATGTCTAGCCTAGTTCCTAAAGATTTTTGTAGAGACTACCAGAAACGAGAGGTGAATCTACTATCTCGATCTGAAATAATAGATATTGGTACACCATGCAGTCTAACGATCTCTTTGAGGTAAGTTCTTGTTAGCTTCTCCATCTTGTCGGTTTCTTTTATTGGTAAGAAGTGTGCGGATTTGGTTAATCTATCGACGATTACTCAAATAGTATCATAACCACCCGATGTCTTGGGTAACTTAGTTATGAAATCCATCGTAATCCGCTCCCACTTCCATTCAGGGATTTCAGGTTGTTGCAATAAACCTGAAGGTTTCTGGTACTCTACCTTAACTTTGGCACAAGTAAGGCACTTGCCCACAAAGGTAGTGATTCCAGCCTTCATGTTAGGCCACCAATATAGTTTCTTGAGGTCCAGATACATCTTGTCTGAACTTGGATGTATGGAGTATCGAGTTTTGTGTACTTCGTTCATAACCACGTCTCTTTAATCACCGAACTTTGGTGTCCAGATCCGGTTCATGAAACAATAGACTCCATCATCCCTGACTTTGAAGTTTTTATCAATTCCTCTCAGGGTTTCACCTGCCACGTTTTCAGGTTTTAAGGCCTCTAGTTGAGCCTCTCTGATCTGTGTGGAAAGATGTGAATGGATTGTCATGGTCAACTACTTTACTCGGTGTCCCGAGTATTCTTTTCTGCTAAGGCCGTCAGCTACTACGTTAGCTTTACCAAGGTGATAAAGAATCTCACAATCGTAGTCGTTCAGTAGCTCCACCCACCATCGTTGTCTCATTTTCAGTTCTTTCTGATCGAAATTTATAGTCCGTGAATATTGTGCATTTCGTACCGTACAGGTAATGCCTTAAGATCTTCATGGCAAAAACCACTGCTCCTAGCTCAAGGTCATGTGTTGTATAGTTGACTTCATGTGTCTTTAGCTGTCTTGAGGCGTAGGATATAACCTTTCCTCTTTGCATAAGAACACACCCAAGCCCTTGATTAGAAGCATCACAATACACTACGAAATCCTCTGTCCCTTCAGGAAGAGACAGGATCGGTGCGCTGCACAGAGCTTGCTTCAGCTTTTGGAACGTTGTTTCTTGTTTCTCTCCCCAGCTAAAAGTTACACCCTTTTGCGTCAGGGTGGTAAGAGGTTTAGCAATTCGAGAGAAATTCTGGATGAATCTGCGATAATAGCCAGCAAGACCTAAGAATTGACGGATTTCTGTAGGTGTTTTAGGTGCTGACCAGTTCTCAATTGCCTTTATTTTGGAAGGGTCGACGTGTATTCCTTCTGAACTGACCACGTGACCTAGGAAATCAACCTTCCTGATCCAAAATTCACACTTTGAGAACTTCGCATAGAGTTTCTCTGTTCTAAGAATTTACAATACTTGACGAAGATGTTGGCCATGTTCCTCTTCACTTCTTGAGTAGATAAGGATGTCATCAATGAAGACTATGACGAATTTGTCCAGGAATGGACGACACACTCTGTTCATTAGGTCCATGAACACAGCAGGTGCATTCGTCAATCCGAATGGCATCACTACAAACTCGTAATGACCATAACGAGTTCTGAACGCAGTTTTAGGAATGTCCTCCTCCAAAAAATCCGTAACTGATGATACCCGGATCTTAAGTCTATTTTCGAGAAGTAGCTCGCACCTTGAAGTTGGTCGAACAAATCGTCAATGCGAGGCAAAGGATATCGATTCTTGATGGTACGTTTATTCAGTTCGCGGTAGTCTATGCACATACGAAATGATCCATCCTTCTTCTTTACGAATAAAATCGATGCTCCCCAGGGTGAGAAGCTTGGTCTTATGAAACCTTTGCTAAGGAGTTCGTTAAGCTGGCTGGATAATTCCTGCATCTCAGAAGGTGCAAGACAATAGGAGCATTTGGCTACAGGGGTAGCCCCAGGGATTAAGTCGATTCTGAACTCGACTTGTCGTTCAGGAGGCACTCCTGGAAGATCGTCGGGAAAAATGTCGGGAAAGTTGCAGACCTCAGGAATGCTCGCGATGTCTTTCATTTCTTGCTTTTTGTCTACCACGTGAGCTAAGAAAGCACAATACTCTTTGCGAAGGTACTTCTGTGCCTTGATGCAAGAAATGATTTGAAGGTTTGTTCCGGGTTTTTCGTCGTACATAATAAGAGTTTCGTTAGTTGGCAAGTTTAGGCGAATGGCTCTTTCATAGCATAGGATGTCAGCATGGTTAGGGCACAACCAATCCATATCTATTATGACGTCGAACCTTTTGATAGAGACCGACATAAGGTCTATTGAGATTGAGAAGTTATTCAAGGTAAGAGTACATCCTATGTATATATCGTTGGTGGATTCGGATTTCCTGTTAGCCATTTCAACTGTGAAAGTTTCATTTAATGGTTGGGAGTTTTGGTTTAGCAAGTGTTTGAAATTATGGCTCACAAAGGTCTTCTCAGCACCACAATCAAATAGAATGCATACATAAGTGTTGTTGAGAAGAAACGTACCCGTGACCACCGCAGGGTCTGCCACCGCTTCTTCATGACCCAAAGCTAAAATTCTCCCAACTCCACCGGCATTTCCAGCTTTTGGACAATCTCTCTTGAAATGCCCCACATCACCGCATTGGTAGCATGCTTGACCTACTCCAGCGGCAGGTACTTGGTTAATTAGTTGGGGTGGTGATCTACAAAATTGGGCAGTATGCCCTTTTCTGTTGCAGTTACGACACTGCATTTCTCGGCAATTTCCATTATGGTGAAAATTGCACTTTGGGAGGTTACCAACATAAGGCTTAGCTGGTGCAGGGTTAGCAGGAACAGCAACAGGTACAGTAGCAGCATTGACTGCCAATAGTTGTTGCTTCTTTGAGGGTTCCTGAGAAGATTTGCCCTTCCTCTTGTTCCAACCTTTCTTGTTCTTGTTGTTGTCATTGTTATTGTTGTTGTTGTTTCCTTTCGGTTGTTCTGGTGCAGCAACCATTGGGTTTTGACGGGCTCCGTGGTCTATAAGAGATTGTGCCATCTCTTTGGCACTGTCAAAGGTAATAGGCCTAGAAGCTAATACACTTGACTGAATCTGGGGCGACAGTCCCCAAATATACCTTTCAATCTTTTTGCTCTCTAGAGCAACCATATCTGGACAAAGTATTGCTAAGTCGCAGAATCGGTTTGTATAGGTTGTTATGTCCGAACCAACCATTGTAAGACCCCAGAGCTCTTGCTCAAGTTTCTGAATTTCCCCTCGCGGACAGTATTCCCGCATTAGCATTGTTTTCAAGTTCTCCCAGCTTATAGAGTTAGACACTACCAGAGTTAGTGACTTAACATGGCCGTTCCACCATGTTAGGGCTCTATCCGAAAAGGTACAAACAACGAACTTGACCTTGCTACCCTCCAGACAGGAGCAAATTTCGAAAATTGCCTCGGTCTTTTCAATCCATTGTCTTAATGCCATCACTCCTCCATTCACGTTAAAGGTCTTGGGTTTGGCGTTCGAGAAGTCTTTATAGGTACACTCTCTTGAGTGCCCGTGACTCTCGCCATGGTTAGAGGGATGCGCACCAGCTCCTGATCCACTAGCACCAGGGGTGTTGATATGAGACATGGGAGCTGCAACGGCTGCCGTGACCGCCGCTTGAAATATAGCAGCGTCGAATTGAGGAGGTGGTGCGGAGGTGGTGTCGGCGCTTCATTAACATTGTTACGTCTTGGATTTCTCCGAGGAGGCATCTTTTACTATAAAAGTTAAAAGATAAAAAGATGGTAAGATATCAAGAGTGAATGTGAATATGATATCTCTGAACTAAAACACTTAGTTCAATATGAATTTTGTAAGAAATTGGAAATAGAATTCTACTACAAGTACAACTTGCAACAGGATTATATGAAATTGAGTGGTTATTTTTCAAAGAGTATGAAAATACATGTCGATTTTATTGGCATATTGAATACATAAAGTCTGAAAAATTTGACCCTAAACAGGTCTGCAATACACCAAATTACTGGAAAAACATTGACATTAAACCGACCAATCGAAAATGAAATTTTCGCGGTCGTACTGAAAAACATGAAAAATAATGCTAGAACATATCCGTAGACTTAACTATAACCAAAAGAGTAAACAGAGAACGAGTAGAGTATAATCCATTTCTTAAACCAAAAGAAAGGATAAGTAGAGCATCTCCTACCGGCGACGGGCATCACTCGGACGAACCCTCACATTAAGCAGATGTCTTTCATACACTGTCTGGCATGCTCGAAGCTCTATGACTTCAGCTCGAGTTGTAGCTAGCTCTTGCAGCAGAGCCTCATCGTCTGTCACACCCCCAGACCAGACGGCGGAAACGTCTGGAGGCGGGTGAATTCTTTGTGCAGTATCATAACAACTGAATATAAATGAAACAGAGCAATCCAAACATCATACATTGAGATAACAAACTTACATTGTTTAGATATTGTATTTGTTCTTCGAATTACACAAAAGAGACATAAGCAGAAAAATCCAAGCTACAGCTAAAAGTCTTGCATCCGTGTCCCTTGTTACCTGCTTACTAGATCCCTGAGAATACAAGTCGTTTTGAAAAGCGTCAACTAAAAAGTTGGCGAGTTCATAAGCATTTTTGTACAAAATCGTTTACACTTGTTTAGAATCGTTCTTATCGTACTTTCAGAAAATCCGATATTTTCTATGAAATCGTTTGAAGTCTTGCCTTGAAAATCATGAATATGTGTGTGCATGTCATTACTTTTATGCATCCTTATAAGGAGTGATTTTGAAAAGTAGTGTGATTTGTAAAAGCGAGCTGTGTACGAGAATAGTTCTTTTGAATAGTAATAGTCAACCGTTTCCAGAAAAATCCCTTATTTTCAAAAAGAGAATATGGTTCAAAATCTTGTTCCTCTTATCGAGTAAAATTGAGTGTGCGTTCTAGTTTATCGTTATCGAAATCGTAGAAAATCGTTTTCTCCAGAAAATCCTATATTTTCTGCTATAAAATATCCGTAAGTTCTAGTTCCAACTATGTATATGTGTGGGTTAATTTATCGTTTTCAAAATTGTTTACAAATGTTTTCCATAGAGTCCTACGCTTTTTAATTTGTAAAAATAGCAGTATTACGACTCTATACTTGTTAGGAGAAAGAATCAACATGACAATTGTGGACATTCTACGCGATGAAAAAGGACAGTCAACGCAACAAATGCGGACCATCACTTATCATGTATAGGACGGTCAACACAACGTGCCAAAAATTTATTTATGAGGTTTTTCCTTACATAAATTTCTAGATGACATAACATATTCTAGTGAGTCGTTATAACCATACTAATCTGACGAAGTGCCTGTTTTGGCATTTCTCAGGTGCCCTCAGTTTGGAAAAGACATTTGTCACCCTAGACTGGCCTGTCTAGCTGTAGCGAACAGCGAAGGTGCGGGGTGTCAACCCCGTATAGATCTATACACAAATTTCCGCTCTCCCTCCAGGAGACTCTGGCTATAACTCCTTACAGGACTTAGACGTACACTAATATTTTTATATTTAGGTACTTTTGAGATTGTTCTGACTAGAATATTAACAACCTTTTGAGCAATCGTTAGAGATCCATTATTTGTTAGATAAATAATGAAATTCGTACTTGTTGAATAAAAATATCGTTCTCGTTCCATATCGTTGATTGTGCTCGTTAACTAGGTGCTCGTGTTCGTTCCTTTTCGTTTATTGAAAAATAAGTCATTTTAGTCAAGAGAAAAAGTGTCAAGTTATAATTTGTATAAATTTATAACTGCCGGTTATGACACGCATTTTCTGTTTTATGACATATAAAACATTACTTATGTTGTTGGGGGTTTTACGACAGCAGTTTATGACATGCAAATATTTCTGTCATAAAGGCTCTATTTGTGTATTTTCTTGACGCAAACTTTTATATTGAATATTTATAAAATACCCCCTGACAGTTTGCAAAATAGTCACAAAGTTCCCATTTTCAAAAATCACTAGAATAAGTGTCAACTTATCAAGGTGCCTTTTTATAAGTTTTATTTCTAGACATGAAAGCATAGATAAAGGGCTTAAGTTGAACACATCCAATAGTTGGGAGGCTCTTTTGTACACAAAGTATCTTCTGTTTTTTATGAAGTTGTGAAATCTTACGTTCATGAGGATATTACTAAAATAATAATTTAATAATATTACCACACATATACAAACATACGTATACATGCAAGTATGCAAGTATTTAGGCAAGATTTGACTTGTACTCTCCCCCAAAAACATTAAAATATTGAAAAAAGGTGGGGTATGAAGCTCACCTTGAGTTGGTTGAGGAGTTGTTTGGAGTTATGGAGTGAAGAACTCAAGCTTAAACTTTTGGCTGAGATGAAGAACTTCCCTGGGAGGGATGTTTTCCTAAGGATGATCATCACATATTATTATGAGCAAAATAATATGGATTCATATTGAAATATTATAAAATATTAGATGAGTGGAGGAATTTACCTTAAAATTTCCCAGGAAGAAGTTGAGAAATTTCCTTTCAGCAAGATCCCCTGTTCTTGCTTGAAGATGAGTTTTTGAGAGAAAATGGGAAAAATGTGGGAGAAGGTGAAGTCTAAACTCCTTACAGACGTTGCTTTGAGGATGAAAAGGGAGGGAATCTTTGGTGCATGGGTATCTGGTGGTCCATGCATGGATATTTGGTGGGTAAAGCATGGAATACTATGATTTGCATGGGAAATGAGAACTTCATCAAATCACAAAGTCAACCTCTTTGTCTTTATCTTGATTTAGGATAGGATCTTCCTAAATCCTAAACTTTTATTTTATGTAAATATAATTTAAATAATTAAATTTGGCATGAAATAAAGGTTTTAGGGGTCTTAGTTAAGAAAAACACGAGTTTGGTGGGATTCACGACCTCAAAATACCCCAAAATGAAGAAAATGTCCGGAAGAGTCCAAAATCCGGAGCTAAATGGTGAAATCCGGAGCCATTATGCGAATTCCGAAGCTGTAGTTAAATTTTCGAAGTGGAGCTTCCAACTTGCGAGGGTCCGAAGTGAGTACAAGGGGGGTTCCGGAGGTACTGTGCGGGTTTCGAAGTCAATCCTCACTTCCGGAGTCAGGTACGAAATGGGTAAGTCCGGACCGAGGTGCGAGGCGGCTAGACGTCCGAAGCAGATCCGAAGGGTCCGATCATGATGCTTCCGGAGTGAAGCCTTCCGGAGCTTCTCACCTCCGAAGTCACTTAAGAGGTTCTGAAAATGCTTCCTCTTGGCTCCTTAGAAGGCATTCCGGACCAAGAGGGTTCCGGACCAAGAGGTTCAGGAACAAGAGGTTGAGGACCAAAAGGATTCCGGACCAAGAGGGTTCCAGATCAAGAGGTTCAGGAGCAAGAGGTTAAGAAGCAAGAGGTTCAGGAGCAAGAGGTTCAGGAGCAAGAGGTTCAGGACCAAAAGGATTCCGGACCAAGAGGGTTCCAGACCAAGAGGTTCAGGAGCAAGAGGTTCAGGACCAAAAGGATTCCGGACCAAGAGGGTTCCAGACCAAGAGGGTTCCGGACCAAGAGGGTCCTTTTGGGTTTCCTCTTCCGGTTTTGAGCTGTTTTCGACTAAGGAAGTTGCTTAGAGAGATTTGGGAGAGATTCCACATACTTGGAGAGATTTGGGAGAGATTTCATATTCTAGGAGAGATTTGGGAGATATTTCACATACTTGGAGAGATTTCACATATGGGAGATATTTCACATACTTGGAGAGATTTGGGAGAGATTTCACATACTTGGAGAGATTTGGAAGGGATTCCACATACTTGGAGAGATTTCGGAGAGATTTCACATACTTGAAGAGATTTGGGAGAGATTTCATATACTTGGAGAGTTTTGAGTATAACACTTCATGGCTCATTAGGAACTCATATTTTACACTTACAAGTGTTAGCACAAGTCTCACAATAGTACTTGCTTTCTTGAGGACAAAATTTCCTAGCCAAAAAGGCTAGTTGTGACATCATCCCCCCGTTAGAGGGAATTTCGTCCCGAAATTATTTCGAAGGGTAGGGTCATGAATACGGGAATAGGTGAGGGTACCTTTGAGTTATTTGGTCCTTACGTTCCCAAGTGAATACCGGTTCACGCCTAGCGTTCTCTCGAACCATCACAATAGGGATGCGGCTTTGTTTTGTGTTCTTAACTTTCACGTTCATTGTCTTGATAGGCTGATCAATGATTAGGAGGTTCTAGTTCACCTTAGTCTTGTCTAGTGGGACTGGGAGGGTTATCTGATAGACACTTTCTAGGTTCGATACATGGAATACAGGGTGTGCGTTACTAAACTCGGAGGGTAATTGGAGTTTGTAGGCTACCGGGCCGATCCGTGCGAGGATCTCGAAGGGTATGGTGCATCGGGGATTTAGTTTACTTTTCCTTTTTGACTCGAGTCACTCTTCCCCGAGGGAAGTTCTTAAGTTAATACCCTGATTCCCTACTTGGGACTTCAAGGTTTTAAGATGTTATCAACATAGCTCTTTCATCGACGTTACTATAGTTGGGGTCGTGTTCGGGTTTGAACTATAGTTTCTGTGGTTTATCGAATAATCTCGGGTCTAGTGAGTGTGCTATTGGGCGTTTGTCATCTTGTCGGCTGGGTATCTCCCATCTTAGCCTAACAGAGGATGATCTGCACCTCTGGCCACACAGGGCCTCGAGGGGTGCAACTCTTATGTTCGAGTGGTAGTTGTTGTTATATGATTACTCGTTTAAAAGCAAGTGGGTATCCCAAACCATGTCAATGTCCATCACACATGCTTCTCTTCGGGATGTGGGTTCTTGTTTACCTTGACCTTGCCAGGTGGAATTTCTAGAGTTTCGGTGATCTGACACTTGTGAGTGCTGCCCACATGGAAGGAGAAATGTCATAACCTGGGTCCTTTGGTTAATCGGAGACTATGAGTTATCGGGCCCTTTCTTGGCGAGGCCTTTTGAATGGTCTTCTAGGGATCGGGATCCTAGTGTCCTAGAAGTAGAGTTTTCTAGGTCTTAGGAGTTGGTACTATGGTCACCAAGGTTGAGTTTGCGTGATATAGTTGACCTTATGAGCCTTAGATTATCTTGGGAATTTTCTCCCTAGGGTTTTTCCAACCTAATGGTACGTCGGTCTCTGCCAGTTCTTTGCTGGTGGTTAAGCGAACCTCCGATTCGGGGTACGGAGTATCGATCCTTGATGATGGGTTTGTTTGGCTTACTAGTAGTCAGTGGTGCTTATGGTAATTTTCGTCTTTCTCCCTTATGAGCTAGACAGGTGTTTCCTGTGGTTAGGGGCTGGGTCTGATGTTTACTTTATCTATTATGTCGATCTTGCGATCAGACACCATCTATTCTTGTGACTGTGCTAAGTGGTATCGGGTGTTTGGTTATTGGGGTGGTTCTAGGAGCCGGGGTGATTCTATCTCCGCTTAGCACATGGTTGAGATTTCCAAAGGGATTATAGGAACCTCTGGAGGAGGTTGGAAGCCTTTCGAATTCCCTTGATGCCCTTTGCTTCTTGATTTTCAATCTTCATTGGGCTAGGGAGGGGCATGGTATTTCTTACACCAGAACTTAGGTGTCTGGTTGCTAGGGATTTGTCGTTACTGGTTGGAAGAGTTTTGTTATTCGGTTGAGTAGAATGAAAGTCTATTGGAAGAGCTCGAGGTTTGTAAGGTGAGGATCAAGCCAATCCGTGCCGATTGATTACATCGGACTTCTTGTTGTTACGTTGATTTGAGGTGTATTGGTTGCTAGTAAAGATAGGGTGTTATATGTTCATGTTCTTATCGTTGCTAGTTTCGTTTTCGTTGCTACCATTGGGTCTATCTCGTTTTTGCTTGTTAGGAGTTCTAGTGTTTGTGTTCTTATCGTTGCTAGTTTCGTTTTCGTTGTTACCATTGGGTCTATATCATTTCTGCTTGTTAGGTGTTCTAGTGTTTGTGTTCTTATCGTTGCTAGTTTCGTTTTCGTTGTTACCATTGGGTCTATATTGTTTTCGCATGTTAGGCGTTCTGGCGACACGAGGGTGCTGCTATAAGGCAACGGAATTCGTAATCCGGATTCTGCCAGGTCCTTCCGCTATAGATAGCTGTGACCTAACCATACACACTTAAGATCTTAGGATCTTTAGAGATGGTTGACTGGGGTTCTGTCCTAATCGCTATTCAGCCCAGGGGCAGAAAGTAAGGCGGAATCGCACGTTCTTAGTTTGCGGAATCCTAATCATAAGTGATACTAACGTTCATATGGGACCATCATGGTCCATTCGTAAGGATCCCTAGCTTCCCATAATTTACAGGATTTGCTCTAACGAGACAATAATTTTTTGCATTATGTTTTTTTTAATTGACAAAAACTTTTGTGATAGATCGATGCTTAAGTTTATCGTGGAACATACCAAAAGCTGCGGTAGGGTTCCTTGTCGTCAAATCTTGTCTAGTCGTCGACTCCTTCATTAGTCATCTCCGTTGGACAATCCCTCTTGAGATGTCCTGTTGCACCGCACTTGTGGCAAACTGAACTTACTTCTGGGTTGCGGGTTGGAGTGACATATGGGGCTGGGGCCCTACAGTAGTGGGAGGTATGCCCCATCTTATTGCACCTTTTGCAACGAAATGTCTGGCAGGCTCCCCAATGATGGTATTTGCACTTGTTGCATGGTGGATTGTCCCCAAGGTATGATGGTCTCGATGGGGGAGGTGTAGGGTTAGTGCGGGTAGGAACTGATTCCACTTGTTGTCTTTTAGTAGGCCTCTGAGTCGAACTGCCTCCTTTTTCATTTCCAAACTTTCGTTTCTTGAGCTTAGGTTTAGGGTTTAGGGTGCATTGGCGAGTTGTTTTTCATTGGTTTCCCTTGTTCAGGAGCAAGAGGTCGAGGAACAAAAGGATTCCGGACCAAGAGGGTTCCAGACCAAGAGGTTCAGGAGCAAGAGGTTCAGAAGCAAGAGGTTCAGGAGCAAGAGGTTCAGGACCAAAAGGATTCCGGACCAAGAGGGTTCAGGAGCAAGAGGTTCAGGACCAAAAGGATTCCGGACGAAGAGGGTTCCAGACCAAGAGGGTCCTTTTGGGTTTCATCTTCCGGTTTTGAGCTGTTTTCGACTAAGGAAGGTGCTTAGAGAGATTTGGGAGAGATTCCACATACTTGGAGAGATTTGGGAGAGATTTCATATTCTAGGAGAGATTTGGGAGATATTTCACATACTTGGAGAGATTTCACATATGGTAGATATTTCACATACTTGGAGAGATTTGGGAGAGATTTCACATACTTGGAGAGATTTGGAAGAGATTCCACATACTTGGAGAGATTTCGGAGAGATTTCACATACTTGAAGAGATTTGGGAGAGATTTCATATACTTTGAGAGTTTTGAGTATAACACTTCATGGCTCATTAGGAACTCATATTTTACACTTAGAAGTGTTAGCACAAGTCTCACAATAGTACTTGCTTTCTTGAGGACATAATTTCCTAGCCAAAAAGGCTAGTTATGACATCATCCCCCCGTTAGAGGGAATTTCGTCCCGAAATTCTTTCGAAGGGTAGGGTCATGAATACGGGAATAGGTGAGGGTACCTTTGAGTTATTTGGTCCTTACGTTCCCAAGTGAATACCGGTTCACGCCTAGCGTTCTCTCGAACCTTCACAATAGGGATGCGGCTTTGTTTTGTGTTCTTAACTTTCCCGTTCATTGTCTTGATAGGCTGATCAATGATTAGGAGGTTCTAGTTCACCTTAGTCTTGTCTAGTGGGACTGGGAGGGTTATCTGATAGACACTGTCTAGGTTCGATACATGGAATACAGGGTGTGCGTTACTAAACTCGGAGGGTAATTGGAGTTTGTAGGCTACCGGGTCGATCCGTGCGAGGATCTCGAAGGGTCTGGTGCATCGAGGATTCAGTTTACTTTTCCTTTTTGACTCGAGTCACTCTTCCCCGAGGGAAGTTCTTAAGTTAATACCCTGATTCCCTACTTGGGACTTCAAGGTTTTAAGATGTTATCAGCATAGCTCTTTCATCGGCGTTACTATAGTTGGGGTCATGTTCGGGTTTGAACTATACTTTCTGTGGTTTATCGAATAATATCGGGTCTAGTAAGTGTGCTATTGGGCGTTTGTCATCTTGTCGGCTGGGTATCTCCCATCTTAGCCTAACAGAGGATGATCTGCACCTCTGGCCACACAGGGCCTCGAGGGGTGCAACTCCTATGTTCGAGTGGTAGTTGTTGTTATATGATTACTCGTATAAAAGCAAGTGGGTATCCCAAACCTTGTCAATGTCCATCACACATGCTTCTCTTCGGGATGTGGGTTCTTGTTTACCTTGACCTTGCCAGGTGGAATTTCTAGAGTTTCGGTGATCTGACACTTGTGAGTGCTGACCACATGGAAGGAGAAATGTCCTAACCTGGGTCCTTTGGTTAATCGGAGACTATGATTATCGGGCCCTTTCTTGGCGAGGCCTTTTGAATGGTCTTCTAGGGATCGGGATCCTGGTGTCCTAGAAGTAGAGTTTTCTAGGTCTTAGGAGTTGGTACTATGGTCACCAAGGTTGAGTTTGCGATATATAGTTTACCTTATGAGCCTTAGATTATCTTGGGAGTTTTCTCCCTAGGGTTTTTCCAACCTAATGGTAGGTCGGTCTCTGCCAGTTCTTTGCTGGTGGTTAAGCGAACCTCCGATTCGGGGTACGGAGTATCGATCCTTGATGATGGGTTTGTTTGGCTTACTAGTAGTCAGTGGTGCTTATGGTAATTTTTGTCTTTCTCCCTTATGAGTTAGAGAGGTGTTTCCTGTGGTTAAGGACTGGTTCTGATGTTTACTTTATCTATTATGTCGATCTTGCGATCAGACACCATCTGTTCTTGTGACTGTGCTAAGTGGTATCGGGTGTTTGGTTATTGGGGTGGTTCTAGGAGTCGGGGTGATTCTATCTCCGCTTAGCACATGGTTGAGATTTCCAAAGGGATTATAGGAACCTCTGGAGGAGGTTGGAAGCCTTTCGAATTCCCTTGATGCCCTTTGCTTCTTGATTTTCAATCTTCATTGAGCTAGGGAGGGGCATGGTATTTCTTACACCAGAACTTAGGTGTCTGGTTGCTAGGGATTTGTCGTTACTGGTTGGAAGAGTTTTGTTATTCGGTTGAGTAGAATGAAAGTCTATTGGCAAAGCTCGAGGTTTGTAAGGTGAGGATCAAGCCTATCTGTGCCGATTGATGACATCGGACTTCTTGTTGTTACGTTGATTTGAGGTGTATTGGTTGCTAGTAATGACAGGGTGTTATATGTTCATGTTCTTATCGTTGCTAGTTTCGTTTTCGTTGCTACCATTGGGTCTATCTCGTTTTTGCTTGTTAGGAGTTCTAGTGTTTGTGTTCTTATCGTTGCTAGTTTCGTTTTCGTTGTTACCATTGGGTCTATATCATTTCTGCTTGTTAGGTGTTCTAGTGTTTGTGTTCTTATCGTTGCTAGTTTCGTTTTCGTTGTTACCATTGGGTCTATATTGTTTTCGCTTGTTAGGCGTTCTGGCGACACGAGGGTGCTGCTATAAGGCAAGGGAATTCGTAATCCGGATTCTGCCAGGTCCTTCCGCTATAGATAGCAGTGACCTAACCGTACACACTTAAGATCTTAGGATCTTTAGAGATGGTTGACTGGGGTTCTGTCCTAATCGCTATTCAGCCCAGGGGCAGAAAGTAAGGCGGAATCGCACGTTCTTAGTTTGCGGAATCCTAATCATAAGTGATACTAACGTTCATATGGGACCATCATGGTCCATTCGTAAGGATCCCTAGCTTCCCATAATTTACAGGATTTGCTCTAACGAGACAATAGTTTTTGCATTATGTTTTTTTTAATTGACAAAAACTTTTGTGATAGATCGATGCTTAAGTTTATCGTGGAACATACCAAAAGCTGCGGTAGGGTTCCTTGTCGTCAAATCTTGTCTAGTCGTCGACTCCTTCATTAGTCATCTCCATTGGACAATCCCTCTTGAGATGTCCTGTTGCACCGCACTTGTGGCAAACTGAACTTACTTCTGGGTTGCGGGTTGGAGTGACGTATGGGGCTGGGGCCCTACAGTAGCGGGAGGTGTGCCCCATCTTATTCCACCTTTTGCAACGAAATGTCTGGCAGGCTCCCCAATGATGGTATTTGCACTTGTTGCATGGTGGATTGTCCCCAAGGTATGATGGTCTCGATGGGGGAGGTGTAGGGTTAGTGCGGGTAGGAACTGATTCCACTTGTTGTCTTTTAGTAGGCCTCTGAGTCGAACTGCCTCCTTTTTCATTTCCAAACTTTCGTTTCTTGAGCTTAGGTTTAGGTTTTAGGGTGCATTGGCGAGTTCTTTTTCGTTGGTTTCCCTGGTTCAGGAGCAAGAGGTTGAGGACCAAAAGGATTCCGGACCAAGAGGGTTCCGGACCAAGAGGTTCAGGAGCAAGAGGTTCAGAAGCAAGAGGTTCAGGAGCAAGAGGTTCAGGAGAAAGAGGTTCAGGACCAAAAGGATTCCGGACCAAGAGGGTTCCGGACCAAGAGGTTCAGGAGCAAGAGGTTCAGGACCAAGAGGTTCAGGACCAAAAGGATTCCGAACCAAGAGGGTCCTTTTGGGTTTCCTCTTCCGGTTTTGAGCTGTTTTCGACTAAGGAAGGTGCTTAGAGAGATTTGGGAGAGATTTCATATTCTAGGAGAGATTTGGGAGATATTTCACATACTTGGAGAGATTTCACATATGGGAGAGATTTCACATACTTGGAGAGATTTGGGAGAGATTTCACATACTTGGAGAGATTTGGAAGAGATTCCACATACTTGGAGAGATTTACTTGAAGAGATTTCATATACTTGGAGAGTTTTGAGTATAATACTTCATGGCTCATTAGGAACTCATATTTTACACTTAGAAGTGTTAGCACAAGTCTCACAATAGTACTTGCTTTCTTGAGGACAGAATTTCCTAGCCAAAAAGGCTAGTTGTGACATCATCCCCCCGTTAGAGGGAATTTCGTCCCGAAATTCTTTCGAAGGGTTGGGTCATGAATACGAGAATAGGTGAGGGTACCTTTGAGTTATTTGATCCTTATGTTCCCAAGTGAATACCGGTTCACGCCTAGCGTTCTCTCGAACCATCACAATAGGGATGCGGCTTTGTTTTGTGTTCTTAACTTTCACGTTCATTGTCTTGATAGGCTGATCAATGATTAGGAGGTTCTAGTTCACCTTAGTCTTGTCTAGTGGGACTGGGAGGGTTATCTGATAGACACTTTCTAGGTTCGATACATGGAATACAGGGTGTGCGTTACTAAACTCGGAGGGTAATTGGAGTATGTAGGCTACCGGGCCGATCCGTGCGAGGATCTCGAAGGGTCTGGTGCATCGGGGATTGAGTTTACTTTTCCTTTTTGACTCGAGTCACTCTTCCCCGAGGGAAGTTCTTAAGTTAATACCCTGATTCCCTACTTGGGACTTCAAGGTTTTAAGATGTTATCAGCATAGCTATTTTATCGGCGTTACTATAGTTGGGGTCGTGTTCGGGTTTGAACTATACTTTCTGTGGTTTATCGAATAATCTCGGGTCTAGTGAGTGTGCTATTGGGCGTTTGTCATCTTGTTGGTTGGGTATCTCCCATCTTAGCCTAACAGAGGATAATCTGCACCTCTGGCCACACAGGGCCTCGAGGGGTGCAACTCCTATGTTCGAGTGGTAGTTGTTGTTATATGATTACTTGTTTAAAAGCAAGTGGGTATCCCAAACCTTGTCAATGTCCATCACACATGCTTCTCTTCGGGATGTGGGTTCTTGTTTACCTTGACCTTGCCAGGTGGAATTTCTAGAGTTTCGGTGATCTGACACTTGTGAGTGTTGACCACATGGAAGGAGAAATGTCCTAACCTGGGGCCTTTGGTTAATCAGAGACTATGAGTTATCGGGCCCTTTCTTGGCGAGGCCTTTTGAATGGTCTTCTAGGGATCGGGATCCTGGTGTCCTAGAAGTAGAGTTTTCTAGGTCTTAGGAGTTGGTACTATGGTCACCAAGGTTGAGTTTGTGTGATATAGTTGACCTTATGAGCCTTAGATTATCTTGGGAGTTTTCTCCCTAGGGTTTTTCCAACCTAATGGTAGGTCGGTCTCTGCCAGTTCTTTGCTGGTGGTTAAGCGAACCTCCGATTCGGGGTACGGAGTATCGATCCTTGATGATGGGTTTGTTTGGCTTACTAGTAGTCAGTGGTGCTTATGGTAATTTTCGTCTTTCTCCCTTATGAGCTAGACAGGTGTTTCCTGTGGTTAGGGGCTGGGTCTGATGTTTACTTTATCTATTATGTCGATCTTGCGATCAGACACCATCTGTTCTTGTGACTGTGCTAAGTGGTATCGGGTGTTTGGTTATTGGGGTGGTTCTAGGAGCCGGGGTGATTCTATCTCCGCTTAGCACATGGTTGAGATTTCCAAAGGGATTATAGGAACCTCTGGAGGAGGTTGGAAGCCTTTCGAATTCCCTTGATGCCCTTTGCTTCTTGATTTTCAATCTTCATTGGGCTAGGGAGGGGCATAGTATTTCTTACACCAGAACTTATGTGTCTGGTTGCTAGGGATTTGTCGTTACTGGTTGGAAGAGTTTTGTTATTCGGTTGAGTATAATGAAAGTTTATTGGCAGAGCTCAAGGTTTGTAAGGTGAGGATCAAGCCTATCTGTGCCGATTGATGACATCGGACTTCTTGTTGTTACGTTGATTTGAGGTGTATTGGTTGCTAGTAATGACAGGGTGTTCTATGTTCATGTTCTTATCGTTTCTAGTTTCGTTTTTGTTGCTACCATTGGGTCTATCTCGTTTTTGCTTGTTAGGAGTTCTAGTGTTTGTGTTCTTATCGTTTCTAGTTTCGTTTTCGTTGTTACCATTGGGTCTATATCATTTCTGCTTGTTAGGTGTTCTAGTGTTTGTGTTCTTATCGTTGCTAGTTTCGTTTTCGTTGTTACCATTGGGTCTATATTGTATTCGCTTGTTAGGCGTTCTGGCGACACGAGGGTGCTGCTATAAGGCAAGGGAATTCGTAATCCGGATTCTGCCAGGTCCTTCCGCTATAGATAGTTGTGACCTAACCGTACACACTTAAGATCTTAGGATCTTTAGAGATGGTTGACTGGGGTTCTATCCTAATCGCTGTTCAGCCCAGGGGCAGAAAGTAAGGCGGAATCGCACGTTCTTAGTTTGCGGAATCCTAATCATAAGTGATACTAACGTTCATATGGGACCATCATGGTCCATTCGTAAGGATCCCTAGCTTCCCATAATTTACAGGATTTGCTCTAACGAGACAATAGTTTTTGCATTATGTTTTTTTTTAATTGACAAAAACTTTTGTGATAGATCGATGCTTAAGTTTATCGTGGAACATACCAAAAGCTGCGGTAGGGTTCCTTGTTGTCAAATCTTGTCTAGCCGTCGACTCCTTCATTAGTCATCTCCGTTGGACAATCCCTCTTGAGATGTCATGTTGCACCGCACTTGTGGCAAACTGAACTTACTTCTGGGTTGCGGGTTGGAGTGACGTATGGGGCTGGGGCCCTACAGTAGCGGGAGGTGTGCCCCATCTTATTGCACCTTTTGCAACGAAATGTCTGGCAGGCTCCCCAATATGATATTTGCACTTGTTGCATGGTGGATTGTCCCCAAGGTATGATGGTCTCGATGGGGGAGGTGTAGGGTTAGTGGGGGTAGGAACTGATTCCACTTGTTGTCTTTTAGTAGGCCTCTGAGTCGAACTGCCTCCTTTTTCATTTCCAAACTTTCGTTTCTTGAGCTTAGGTTTAGGTTTTAGGGTGCATTGGCGAGTTGTTTTTCGTTGGTTTCCCTGGTTGTTGTTACAATTGAATTTATCGATACTGCTTCTGTTTTCGTTCGTGCTGTTGGCATTGAAGTATGCCATGACGGCTGCTACGGCAGCTGTTACAGTGGCTTGGAATGTGGTGGAGTTTATTTGTAGGACCGGTGCATCTTCAGGGTACTGGTTATCTCCATGGTAAGACATGACCCTGTTGCACACGAAAAGTGAGCTCGTAAGTATTTGTAACTAGTTTCAAGTGGGTTTACTCCTATAATCTTAACGTACTGGTGCTAATTGTGTCAACCTACATCCCCATGATGCAGTTATGGTATTGAGTGGGAACATGTATTGTCTGGCGTAAAGTCCGTCAAAATAGCACATAGCTAGCACTATAGTTAACAGATTCGGTTGTATGGATTCTTGGAGGATGTACTCCTCTTGGTTTACTACTACTGGCTGCGATTAAGGGCATTATGAACCTATGGCGAGTAGTGTGGTGATCCTCTTTTGGCGCACAAAGTTCTTGGCCATTTTACTTAAACTATGAGTGTCCTTTTTGTGTTCCTTATGCTGCTAAGGCTATCCTAGCCTTGATTGCTATGAGTTGTGGTCTCCAAATGACCACTGCTTAGTTTTCTGGTCTTACTTGTGGGTTTCGTAGGCGATTGGAATGGTGTTCTTGTTACTTGTGGGGGATCGGATTTACATTCCCATAAATCGGCCTTTGTTTATGGTCTCCATTACTTCATGACAGAGGGTTGGAAACCAGGAGTCACTTTGGGTTACTTATGGTCTAAACAGAGGTGATGTCTGATTCGTGAGGGCGTTGGCTATCGGAGTTCAGTGCACATCGATTGTGGATCTGGTGTCTTTCGTGAAGGTGTTCCCTAAATTGGATAGGAGCCAATTTCTCAACTTGTTTTTGCATGGGTATCGTTTTGTTTCTAGGTATGTCTATTCCAGAAGTGCCTATATGGGATGTTTATGTATCTAGGAAGAGAGAAGTGAAAGGGTCTTCTGCCAATAGGAATAAGCTTGCTATGAGTTCCCTTGGCGCTTTCATCCTTGTTTGGCCCTTAGTCGAAATTCCCCCTTTCACGATTTATCTCTTGGTATTCCTTGGGATTCACTTCTGGGTTTTTCCTCATGGACTTCTTCTGGTCTCTCCTTGCCCCATCTGTAATTTACCGTGACAGGGTAGTAGAAGTCTTGGCGAGGAATTTCAACTACTTGTTTGTGCGAGAATCGAGGTACGAGATATACGGGGAAAGTTTAGGTGTGGGAGGGGTTTATAGTGTCCTAAAATACTCCTATAGTATTTTAAACTTGATGTTCGATTCTAGTATTCTCTTGTACTCATAGTTGGTAGGTTTTAGGTTTGTTGCAACACCACCATCACTCCCAAGCACATGTTGGTCATATCTCAAATAAATATAGTTGATCGCACTATATTTATCCCAAATATGATTACATACTGTCTAGGTTTGACTGTAGCGTTCAACCTTTAGTTACTTTTGTTTTCTTCTCATTATGATATTGTGTTAGTAGATATGTATACTTTCATAAAATACTTATCTTTTTAAAGTATACTTTCAGGCAGAGTGTGTTTTAGTCCCATTGTATTTATAGTTGTATATCTAGTATGGCTAGATATACTAGTTCACTATAAACAATGCTCTGATACCAATCTGTCACACCCCCGGACCAGACGGCGGAAACGTCCGGAGGCGGGTGACTTCATTGTGCAGTATCATAACAATTGAATATAAATGAAACAGAGCAATCCAAACATCATACATTGAGATAACAAACTTACATTGTTTACATATTGTATTTGTTCTTCAAATTACACAAAAGAGACATCAGCAGAAAAATCCAAGCTACAGCTAAAAGTCTTGCATCTGTGTCCCTTGTTACCTGCTTACTAGATCCCTGAGAATACAAGTCGTTTTGAAAAGCGTCAACTAAAAAGTTGGTGAGTTCATAAGAATTTTTGTACAAAATCGTTTACACTTGTTTAGAATCGTTCTTATCGTACTTTCAGAAAATCCGATATTTTCTATGAAATCGTTTGAAGTCTTGCCTTGAAAATCATGAATATGTGTGTGCATGTCATTACTTATATTCATCCTTATAAGGAGTGATTTTGAAAAGTAGTGTGATTTGTAAAAGCGAGCTGTGTACGAGAATAGTTCTTTTGAATAGTAATAGTCAACCGTTTCTAGAAAAATTCCTTATTTTCAAAAAGAGAATATGGTTCAAAATCTTGTTCCTCTTATCGAGTAAAATTGAGTGTGCGTTCTAGTTTATCGTTATCGAAATCGTAGAAAATCGTTTTCTCCAGAAAATCCTATATTTTCTGCTATAAAATATTCGTAAGTTCAAGTTCCAACTATGTATATGTGTGGGTTAATTTATCGTTTTCAAAATCGTTTACAAACGTTTTCCATAGAGTCCTACGCTTTTTAATTTGTAAAAATAGCAGTATTACGACTCTATACTTGTTAGGAGAAAGAATCAACATGGCAATTGTGGACATTCTACGTGATGAAAAAGGACAGTCAATGCAACAAATGCGGACCATCACTTATCATGTATATGACGGTCAACACAACGTGCCAAAAATTTATTTATGAGGTTTTTCCTTACATAAATTTCTAGATGACATAACATATTCTAGTGAGTCGTTATAACCATACTAATCTGACGAAGTGCCTGTTTTGGCGTTTCTCAGGCGCCCTCGGTTTGGAAAAGACATTTGTCACCCTAGACTGGCATGTCTAGCTGTAGCGAACAGCGAAGGTGCGGGGTGTCAACCCCATATAGATCTATACACAAATTTCCGCTCTCCCTCCAGGAGACTCTGGCTATAACTCCTTACAGGACTTAGACGTACACTAATATTTTTATATTTAGGTACTTTTGAGATTGTTCTGACTAGAATATTAACAACCTTTTGAGCAATCGTTAGAGATCCATTATTTGTTAGATAAATAATGAAATTCGTACTTGTTGAATAAAAATATCGTTCTCGTTCCATATCGTTGATTGTGCTCGTTAACTAGGTGCTCGTGTTCGTTCCTTTTCGTTTATTGAAAAATAAGTCATTTTAGTCAAGAGAAAAAGTGTCAAGTTATAATTTGTATAAATTTATAACTGCCGGTTATGACACGCATTTTCTGTTTTATGACATATAGAACATTACTTATGTTGTTGGGGGTTTTACGACAGCAGTTTATGACATGCAAATATTTCTGTCATAAAGGCTCTATTTGTGTATTTTCTTGACGCAAACTTTTATATTGAATATTTATAAAATACCCCCTGACAGTTTGCAAAATAGTCACAAAGTTCCCATTTTCAAAAATCACTAGAATAAGTGTCAACTTATCAAGGTTCCTTTTTATAAGTTTTATTTCTAGACATGAAAGCATAGATAAAGGGCTTAAGTTGGACACATCCAATAGTTGGGAGTCTCTTTTGTACACAAAGTATCTTCTGTTTCTTATGAAGTTGTGAAATCTTACGTTCATGAGGATATTAATAAAATAATAATTTAATAATATTACCACACACATACAAACATACGTATACATACAAGTATGCAAGTATTTAGGCAAGATTTGACTTGTACTCTCCCCCAAAAACATTAAAATATTGAAAAAAGGTGGGGTATGAAGCTCACCTTGAGTTGGTTGAGGAGTTGTTTGGAGTTATCGAGTGAAGAACTCAAGCTTAAACCTTTGGCTGAGATGAAGAACTTCCCTGGGAGGGATGTTTTCCTAAGGATGATCATCACATATTATTATGAGCAAAATAATATGGATTCATCTTGAAATATTATAAAATATTAGATGAGTGGAGGAATTTACCTTAAAATTTCCCAAGAAGAAGTTGAGAAATTTCCTTTCAGCAAGATCCCCTGTTCTTGCTTGAAGATGAGTTTTTGAGAGAAAATGGGAAAAGTGTGGGAGAAGGTGAAGTCTAAACTCCTTACTGACGTTGCTTTGAGGATGAAAAGGGAGGGAATCTTTGGTGCATGGGTATCTGGTGGTCCATGCATGGATATTTGGTGGGTAAAGCATGGAATACTGTGATTTGCATGGGAAATGAGAACTTCATCAAATCACAAAGTCAACCTTTTTGTCTTTATCTTGATTTAGGATAGGATCTTCCTAAATCCTAAACTTTTATTTTATGTAAATATAATTTAAATAATTAAATTTGGCATGAAATAAAGGTTTTAGGGGTCTTAGTTAAGAAAAACACGAGTTTGGTGGGATTCCCGACCTCAAAATACCCCAAAATGAAGAAACTGTCCGGAATAGTCCAAAATCCGGAGCTAAATGGTGAAATCCGGAGCCATTATGTGAATTCCGAAGCTATAGTTAAATTTCCGGATTGGAGCTTCCTACTTTCGAGGGTCCGAAGTGAGTACAAGGGGGGTTCTGGAGGTACTAGGCAGGTTCCGAAGTCAATCCTCACTTCCAGAGTCAGGTGCGAAACGGGTAAGTCCGGACCGAGGTGCGAGGTGGCTAGACGTCCGAAGCAGATCCGAAGGGTCCGATCATGATGCTTCCGGAGTGAAGCCTTCCGGAGCTTCCCACCTCTGAAGTCACTTAAGAGGTTCCGAAAATGCTTCCTCTTGGCTCCTTAGAAGGCATTCCGGACCAAGAGGGTTCCGGACCAAGAGGTTCAGGAGCAAGAGGTTCAGGACCAAAAGGATTCCGGACCAAGAGGGTTTCGGACCAAGAGGTTCAGGAGCAAGAGGTTTAGGAGCAAGAGGTTCAAGACCAAAAGGATTCCGGACCAAGAGGGTTCCGGACCAAGAGGTTCAGGACCAAAAGGATTCCGGACCAAGAGGGTTCCGGACCAAGAGGTTTAGGAGCAAGGGGTTCAGGAGCAAGAGGTTCAGGACCAAAAGGATTCCGGACCAAGAGGGTTCCGGACCAAAAGGATTCCGGACCAAGAGGGTTCCGGACCAAGAGGTTCAGGAGCAAGAGGTTCAGGAGCAAGAGGTTCAGGAGCAAGAGGTTCAGGACCAAAAGGATTCCGGACCAAGAGGGTTCCGGACCAAGAGGTTCAGGAGCAAGAGGTTCAGGACCAAGAGGTTCAGGACCAAAAGGATTCCGGACCAAGAGGGTTCCGGACCAAGAGGGTCCTTTTGGGTTTCCTCTTCCGGTTTTGAGCTGTTTTCGACTAAGGAAGGTGCTTAGAGAGATTTGGGAGAGATTCCACATACTTGGAGAGATTTGGGAGAGATTTCATATTCTGGGAGAGATTTGGGAGAGATTTCACATACTTGGAGAGATTTCACATATGGGAGAGATGTCACATACTTGGAGAGATTTGGGAGATATTTCACATAGTTGGAGAGATTTGGAAGAGATTTCACATTCTTGGAGAGATTTGGGAGAGATTTCACATACTTGAAGAGATTTGGGAGAGATTTCATATACTTGGAGAGTTTTTAGTCTAACACTTCATGGCTCATTAGGAACTCATATTGTACACTTAGAAGTGTTAGCACAACTCTCACAATAGTACTTACTTTCTTGAGGACAGAATTTCCTAGCCAAAAAGGCTAGTTGTGACATCGTCTCTCATTGCTCTGTTATGAGGAAGTTCAAGATTGTGAATACGGTCCTTATTGACATTCGTGTCCGCATCAAGCTCCACAGTTTGTTGAATGGCTGTCACTCCTAGCTCAACATTTCGAGCCACTCGGCGAACCAAGATGGGAAGAATTCTGTCTGTAGAGCTTCCCTCACTTATGTTGTAGAAGCTTCGGTCTCCATTGTAGGGTAAGGGTTGACCTTGCTCTCGGCTCCACCTACCCAAGTTCTCAGCCCACGAAGGTGTCGGGCCTTGAAAATTTTGTCGTGGATTAGGATTCTGGGCAACTGGTGGTAGATTATAGGCTTCTTATTCGGAATCAGTGTCTTCAAGAAAATTTTCTGCAAAATCATCATCTAAGGGAATTTCATGATTCTCTTCTGGCTCTGCATCTTACCCTTGACCGGGAAAGTACGGGTCTCCGGGTAAATGAAATCCAGCCATTGATATCTAAGCGAGAATAGGGATAAGAGATACAGAATATAGTTAGTAACGATAGATGTAGGGTACAAGTTTCTACGAGAGAGATTTACAGTTAACAAGTAATGTATTCTGTATTACTTGTTCTAGGTATTACTATAACTACAAAGTGCATACTAATTATATATAACTTGGGTATAATCAACCTTCGATTAAATGATCCGACTCTAAATCCACAACCAAAAAAGGAACAGGAAATGAAGCTGGATCACATATTCTAAGTCTATATAACTTTAATTATATATAACTGTAATATACCCTTAATATTTATAATTCTACCCATAATGGTTCTTTTGTTTTCACATGTTTGTTATTAGTATATAATGCCTAAAATACTCCTATAGTATTTTAATCTTTATGTTTTGTTCTATAGTTCTTCTGTATATGTATGGTTGGTAAGTTTTAGTCATGTCACAACACTACCATCACTCACAAACACATGTTGGTCATATCTCAAATCAATATAGTTGATCAGGCTATATTAATCCCAGATATGATTACATAACTGCCCAGGTTTGACTGTAATGTCCAACATCCAAATACTTTTAAGTTCTTATTACTGTGATACTGTACTTGTAGGTATGAGTGTTAGTATACTTCTTGTAAAAATACTTCAATTTTTTAAAAAGTATACTTGTAGTCAGAGCTCTTAGCCCCAATCTATTTATAGTTTGTATATCATTTATGGATTGATATACTGAGTTCACTATAAACAATGTTCTGATACCAATCTGTCACACCCCCAAACCAAACGGCGGAAACGTCCGGGGGTGGATGACTTCATTTGTAGTATCACAACACATGCATTATGGTAATCAAAGTACAAACAACCACTGTATTTAAAAAGTATAAGTATTTACATGTGTTGAATCATTGTATAATGAAACCAAAATAGTTATACAAAAGAAGAATGCATGACTCAAAATAGCTCAATCTTCTCAAAAGCTCAGGGAGTACCTGTCTACTGGTTCCCTGAGAATACAAGTAATTTGAAAAGAGAGTATCAACATAAAGTTGAGTGAGTGCATAAGTATTTATGTTTGAAAGTATGTTTCTGTTTCTTGAATATGTAAATTGTTCCAGAAAATCCTATATTTTCTGTTGTATATGAAAAGTAGTTTTAATCTCATAAAACCGTTCTGTTTGTAAATGAATGTCCTGTATTTGTATTCCTTTATGTAAAACTTGTAACTGTGAGTGTGTCTGGTTCCACCAGCTGTTATTGTAAACTGTAATGTAATACTGTAAATTGTATCTTGTAAAACTTAGTACTTTGAAAATGTACATATGTTTAGTTAATTATACACTAACGTATTGTTAATATCTTTTTAATGAGTTATTATAACCATACTGACTAGATGGCCTGACCCAACGCTATGAATGCGTTAAAACTGTTGATAACAACTGTCACTCGTAGGCGTGTATGCTTGACTGTAGCTACCAGTTTGAGTGCGGGGTTGTCAATCCCAATATAGATCTATACACACTTGTTTCGATCCCCGGCTGGAGATTCTGGTTATAATGTCAGGACTTTAACTATATTGCTTAAATGAATTAAACAACATGTATCAAATGACTCATAAAAAGCATATAGACGTTACATGTATAATAGATATGAAAACCCAATCATTCTGAAATAAATGATTGCAGTATGTTCATAAATTAGTATTCTTAACATGTATATGAAAGATATATACTCTTGATTAGTTTTGAATCAAACCTTTGTTCTTGTAAAACAATGTACTTTAGTATACTTGAATTTGTGAATTAATGTTCTGTGAATCATAAATTATACCTATTATAATTTATATGTACTTTCTGAATTGATATTGAGTATTCATGAATGCAACCCCTTGTTCATCATGTTACAAAGGGTATTTGAATTGAATGAAATAGCTTTTATACTTATATACATATACAATTATATATAAGTAAAATTTAAATGACATTCGGACAAATAACCGATACTTATAATCCCACATCCAAACAAGGAAAAGGAACCAAAGTGGTTTATTAGTCCTAAGCCCTTTAAATCTTATTTATATATATATATATATATATATATATATATATATATATATATATATATATATATATATATATATGATTTCTGGGAAAAAATATAAGTTTATAAAACCAATTGAATTGATGATAACTGAAATCCATTTTGATAAGATATTTGAAACTATTTGTTTATAACACAAAATCTTTGTGTTAGATTTGTATTCCCCCCCCCCCCCCTTAAAACAGTAAAAACTATGAAAATACGGGGGTATGAACTCACCTTTTGGAGGGTGATTCAAATGATGATTTGATATAGGATGCTTAGTTCCACGAGTGAAATCCCACAAGGAAACAAGTCATATATAATGATTTGTATAGCATATATGCATCCAATTAGCTACAATAATCATAGGAATGAATAGAAATCAGACTAATTTGTAAGTATAACTTACAAACTGAAGTGTTTGAAGCTAGATTGGAGACTGAAATGAGTTTACGGCCAGGAGTTTACAGCCAGGAGAGTTTACGGCCAGGAGTGTTCTTGAAGATGAAGAACACTTGATGATCCTAGACCAAATTCTAAGAAGATTCAAAGGTTTTGAGGTGCTTGTTCTTCGTGTTCTTCATGTGTTCTTCGTGAAAATTAGTAAAATCAATGGATTTTAGCCTAATAATTGAAGATGGAAGGGTGTTCTTGAAGTGATAACAAGATCAAGAATTGATACATGTTAGATTATGTGATGAACTAGTGTTTAATCACTTGAATAAGATGAACAAGGATGATCTTGGTGTGTTATTAAGGAGATATGATGTTCTTGGTGAATGATACTTGAGAGAAAAAGCTTGAAATCTCGAGTGGAAGTGAAGAAATGAAGTAAAAACTAGCTGGAATATATATATATATATATATATATATATATATATATATATATATATATATATATATATATATATATATATATATATATATATATATATATATATATATATGCGAGGGTTCACGGTCCGAGAGTTTACGTCCGTGAACCTCGTTTACGGTCCGAGGTCGGCTAGAGTTTACGACCGTGAACATGTCCCAATGCGATAAGGTTCGGTTTCCAATATGATAAGGTTCAGAGAGTTTACGGCCAAAGCCTGATTACGGTTGCGAGGGTTTACAGTCCGAGGAGTGTACGGCCGTAAACCTATTTACGGTCCGAAGTGTTTGTGGTCCGAAATGAAGGAATAATATGCGAAGTTTCCCGGTTCTGAAGCCTTTTGCTTCTAATTTCAATTGTAATTCTTTTAAGGATTTCTAACAAGTAAAGGTTATATCATAACCTAAATAAAAACCCAAACAATAAAAAGGACCTTAGTTGACCCTCGTTTGACTTTGGTTGACTAGAGTTGACTTACAAACAGAAAATAATGTTAGGAATCAGACCGGGTACACGCAGCGGAAACACACTATCACACACACAAACACACGAAGGAAATAAAGCAAGAAGGAACACAAGGATTTTACGTGGTTCGGATTCAGTGTAAATCCTACGTCCACAGGCGCAACTAGATTTTATATTAACTCACTATAAGATTACAAATGGTAATATCACTCAGCACTTTTGTTGTTCTACGCTACATCGCTCTTCTTACAATTCATATATATATATATATATATATATATATATATATATATATATATATATATATATATATATCGGAGAGAGCCGTAAGCCTTTTTCTTTTGTTTACACAAATTGCCGCTATATTTGACTAGAATATATATATGCCGCAAAGTTTGAAAAAAAAGAATGCGTTGATTTCTTTAGCCGTCCAAAATAGAGCCGCCGTCCACTTCAATATTATTAAACAATTGATAGTGCGTCCAATTCAATATTCAATTGTTTTAATTTACAAGTTTCATTTATGGCCCTTGAACTCTTAGGAACTTGTCAATTTATTCAAGACTCCATAAATCTTAACAATCTCCCACTTGGAGGCTTGAACAACTTTAGCTTTTCTCCGCCATTCAACTCTCAATTACTCCAGTAATCTTAAAAAAACAACCAAGTCCTTTTAGTCTTCCAGTTCCAAAGAACAAGCTAAAACTTAGTCCGATTTCTCTAGTTGCAGCTGCCCCTCATCATCAATTACTAGAAGGGCCAGTTGAAGCTCCCACTAGCTCCAACTCAGCCGTGGCTAATCCCGCCACCAACTCATCCTCTGTCTCAACCGGTTTGGACACTCCACCAGATCCAGAGATACACCGAGGACCACTAACACTCTCCCAACTTTGCAAACATTCAACAAGAGAGAATTTTTCAGTCTTAGTCTTCAAAACCCAACGGCTCTTTGTAACTGTACCCGGAACACGCCCCGTGCTCCCACTGTCACAGAATCTCCTGACTGGTTTAGACTTTCCGACTCGTTCAGCTAACATCCCCTTGGCTCCAGAATTCATGTTTGCAAAATGAACTCTCTTAGCCGTAGATTTAGCGAACCAGATTTTGTCTTGCTTAACAGGGACGGGCATACTTCCCTCAGCAGGTACCTCAACCATATACAATGACCCACACTTCATACCACGAGCAATCACCAGATCACCATTGACCACCCTCCATTTACCACTACCAAACCTTACTTCCAGTCCTTGTTTATCCAGCTGACCAACAGAAATCAATTTCTTCTTCAGCTCCGGAATCACCCTGACATCCTTCAGGCTCCATGTAGTTCCTAATGAAGTAACCAAATCAATATCTCCCATGCCCGTTACCTGAAGCATCTCGTCATTTGCCAAACGTACCTTTCCAAAATCTCCTTCTTTCAAATTCACCATCGTTTCCCCATTGTCCACGGCGTGAAACGAAGCCCCTGAATCCATGACCCAAGAGTCTATAGAACTTTCCATACTGAGTATCAATGCATCATCCTCAGACACACTCTCAGCACCGGTAATGTTCAATTCTTTCTTTGGACATTGACTCTTAACATGTCCCACCTCCTGGCAGTTCCAGCACTTCACATTCTTCCTAGTTCTAGATGAACTTCTTCCCCGACTCCCACTGCTTCCACTATTCCTGCTATTCCCTCTCCTTCTTCCGATATTTAATAACTCAGAAGAAGAAGATCCACCTTGATTCTTGCGTCTGATATCTTCGCCAAGAACCAAATCTCTAACCCCTTCAAAAGTCATACCACTGGTCCCCACGGAACTCGTAACAGCAGTAACTGTTCCGGACTAGCTATCAGGTAGAGAAGCTAGTAGCAGTGATGCTTGAGTCTCGTTATCAAATTTAATTCCCACAGATGATAATCTGGACAGAATTGAATTTAGATTGTTAATGTGAACCGTAACTGAGCCTTCCTCATTCATCCTTGTAGTGAACAACTCCTTCATCAAGAACACCTTGTTAGCCGCCGATGGTTTCTCATACATATTTGACAGAGCCTCCATCATACCACGTGCCGTGGTTTCATTCATGATGTTGAAAGCAACGCTCTTCGTCAACGACAATGTAATAACCGCCTTGGCTTTCTTGTCGTTTGAGTTCCACGCATCTTCAGCAGCTTTTTCCATTTTCTCCGGTTTGTCTCCGAGTACCATGTCCAAGTCTTTCTGACATAGCAGTGCTTCTAATTGCATTTTCCACCAGCTAAAATCAGAACCATTGAACCTTTCGATTATAATCTTGTCTTCAGCCATTACGACAAACAAGATACAAATCAGGTACACTCGTGCGTGATAAAAAAAACGATCGTACCCTCCAAACCTCGCTAACCAGGCTCTGATACCAGTTGTTAGGAATCGGACCGGGTACACGCAGCGGAAACACACTATCACACACACAAACACACGAAGGAAATAAAGCAAGAAGGAACACAAGGATTTTACGTGGTTCGGATTCGGTGTAAATCCTACGTCCACGGGCGCAACTAGATTTTATATTAACTCACTATAAGATTACAAATGGTAATATCACTCAGCACTTTTGTTGTTCTACGCTACATCGCTCTTCTTACAATTCATATATATATATATATATATATATATATATATATATATATATATATATATATATATATATATATATATATATATATATATAGGAGAGAGCCGTAAGCCTTTTTCTTTTGTTTACACAAATTGCCGCTATATTTGACTAGAATATATATATGCCGCAAAGTTTGAAAAAAAAGAATGCGTTGATTTCTTTAGCCGTCCAAAATAGAGTCGCCGTCCACTTCAATATTATTAAACAATTGATAGTGCGTCCAATTCAATATTCAATTGTTTTAATTTACAAGTTTCATTTATGGCCCTTGAACTCTTAGGACCTTGTCAATTTATTCAAGACTCCATAAATCTTAACAAATAACGGGATGTTACAGATCATTTCAGCCATGGAAACCCTCTTTGAAGGACTTTTTTCTCCAATTCCATGGTAATTGAAGCTTCCAAGTTTAATTAGTGAAAACCCTAGTATAAACCTCATCATCTCCTAGCTTCATGTGGTGAAATTCTTATCTTATTGTTTTATTTGCTAATCTAGTTTCATATAATTCTTTCAATTGCGAAATATAATCTAATGTTTGTTGACATTATTGCATCATTACTCGCTTTTATATCGACATTCAAACCACTCTATTAATAGTTGTGAAATTTAGGTTTTGATGAAGTTTTTTGGGTTTTCTAACCATATGATTCTTAAATTGGAATCTACATCATTGTCATAATGATTTGTCCATGGTTTTTGTCAGTAGCATGTAGTGAATCATCATTGGGTCAACATTTCACCATGGAATTGTATGATTCCATTTCCCTAGATAATTTGGATGATTTGAAGCCCTAAACTCATGTTTGAGTTTACTCATACTTAAATGAGTTATTCATTAGTTATTTAACTTGTTAATGATTTCAAATATACGTTATCAATAGTAGTTAGTTGTTTTGGTAAAAAATCGACTAAGTGGATATCAACCAAGGTGTATAAGAGGTTGTGGTGTTGTGAATAATGTGAGTACTGAATTAAGATTAAAATAACACAAGTGGTTTATTAGGAAATCCATTGATCCTTGCTAGGATCTCCGACATAAAACCTTGGGAGGTGATAATGATCACCCGCCTTGTATGATCTTATTGATTTGAATGTAAATTATAGAGATGATGATAGAAATATGATTACAAGTGTTTCCCTAGCTTTAGGTCTGTAAGGTGTCAAAAGATTGTGTCTGTTGTGTTTCATTTAAAAGTGTATTTATAGTCTAGGTTAAGTAACTACAAGTCCGAGATTTACGGGATCCTGTTGAACTGGTATTTGCAACGTGCTTTTGTAACACCCTATTCCGAGTCGTTTCCTAATTCGGGGTCATGACCCGAAGATCAGTTATCATAAAGCTTAGGGCCTTTGGGAAAGAGAGATCCAAATCCCCTTTGGGTGTGGGTAATGTAAGTTAGATGATCCGGGAGTTTGCTTGTGATTTGGAGTCCAAGGGTATAACCGTAAATTGGTAGTCTGGACATTTTATGAACTTTGGATTTTAGTTCGGAAAGTTTTAAGGAAAGGATGAGTTGATAGAAGTGTATAGCTTCTCGTTACCTTTCCGTGTATATAAGGATCGTCGAAATCGAACTTAGAACGAAGAAGTTGTGGATTTCACAAGTTTGGAGGTTTAAGGGCTAAGCTTAGTACGTTGGGCGTACTTAGGAGTACTTTGGGCATATTAGGCAGGGTAGTCATGGATGCCTCATGGAGTACGTTGGGCGTACCAGGAGTACGCAAGGCGTGCTCCAGTCAAACCCAAACCCTAATTTAGGGTCTTGGACCTTATTTAAGCTCCTTAACTTGTGTTCAAACCCTCTTACCTTCAGTCTCCATCCCAGTAAACCCTACAAACGAAACCATAGCCACCATTGGTGTGATTCTTAAGCTTTTGGTGTGATTTCATGCATTTTGGTGCTCATTGAAGAAGAATGAGCTTCTTGGAGAAGTGTGGGATTGCTTGAAGCTTGTGGATCCAGGCTTTGTGCATCTTGATCTACCTTTTGGAGGTATAAAGCTTCAAACTTTATGGTTATCTAGTATAGATATAGTTTTGGGTGGTTCTTTTCCATATTTTGGTCCCAAGGTTGTTGTTCTTGTAATTAGAAGCTACTCCAGGACCTTTGAGCCACATATTTGGTCCTTATTGAGTTGTTAAGTCAAAAAATGTCATCTTGAGGGTTTTTGATGATGAATGCTTGAGTTGGTGTTCTTAATATGGATAAAAACAAGGATTTGGTCCCATTAAGTCATGCAAAAGAGTAAAGGTTCCAACTTTAAGTGTTAAGACATTATTTATGGTCAGATAAGTGTTTGGATGCTTTTGTCTCAACCATTAAGAGCTTGTTATGGACTATTGGGCCTCTTATGAGTACGTTGGATGTATGTAGGAGAGTACGCTCAGCGTAATGCTGATTTCATGCATTGGCGACTTGTACATTGTGCTTCAACAATCGTTAAGCGAGGCGTACATTTCAAGTACGTAGGGCGTACTCCCCAGGAATCCATTTTGGGCATTGGGCCTTTGGGAGTTGGACCATGAGAAGTTCGACCAGTTTTGGGAAGGGTAAAATGGTCTTTTAACCTTTAGTAAGATATATATTAGATTGGGCCTTGGATTTTGGGTTATCGGGTTAATTATTAATTAAGGTTGTATTTATTGTTAGTTGGTGCTAAGTTATCCGGTTGAGCGATCCGAGCAGTTATTTGGTTATCAACGGATTGAGGTGAGTCTCCTCACTGTACCCATGGGTCGAAGGCACCAATGTCGGCCCACAAGGTTATGTTATGTTATTTGTCTTTGTGACTTTTGCATGGTATGTTGGGCTAGGCCCATAGATCAGGAAGGGCTAGACCCATTGTATGTTATGTAGAGTGCTAACTTTGTCTATATGACTTTTACATTGTATAATCGGGCTAGGCCTATTGGTTTGGCAGGGCTAGGCCCATTATGGTGGGTTGGCCCTAATATACGAGTTGGGCCCAATTTGAGGGCTAGGACCAATGGTATGTATGGTATCTGGTATTTTGGGGAAATCACTAAGCTTTGTGCTTACGGTTTTACGGTGATGTTTTTAGGTACCTCCGGTTCGAAAGGGAAGGGACCGGCTTGATCACAGCGCATCCACCCATGTTTATGCAATATGATGATTTTGGGATTGTATTCTGATGACCGTTTTATTATGAAATACTTTTAAATGTTTTAATAAAATATAATGGGTGTTTTGGTTGATTTAAAAGTGAAATTTTTACCTCTTAATTTTTGGGACATTACAAGTTGGTATCAGAGCCTTAGTTTGAGGGATTCGGACATACTCTCAGGTGTGTCTGAACTCAAACTGAGAGTTTGGTAGATTTTTTATAAAATAAATATTTATTTAAAGGATTTTTTAATAAAAGAAAGGGGTGTGGTGCGTGCAATCAGCCGAGCTCAAGTAAGTGATTCCCAAGATACCCATACATGTTGATATGCTATATATTGTGAATGTTTGCATGCTAGGATAAGGCTAAGGATACTTTCATGAATTGTATGATAGGTTGGTCTGATATGTGATGCCTTGTAGCCTAGGAAGCATTGGATGCTATGATTGAGAATATGTATTGGTATCAATAATTGCTAAGTGTATGCTTTAAAAATTGTATACGATTAGGATCATATAGCCTTAGAATGAGTGATTTGGCCTTATTTCCTGTTCTTTGTTTGGTTGTGGTCCTAGGGTAGAGTCTTTTATTCGACAGTCTATTTGATCCTGTATTGTGTATAATTTGCATGCATAAGGCAACCGGTAGTGGGAATGGAAGTTCCTAGCACGAGTTGTAGCAGTGAGCGGTGGATGCCCTTTTTTGTTTTATAGTTTAGAGTGCTACTACACGAATTCTTCCTGCTTTGTGCTTTGTGGGATTCTTATTGATGTGAGTTAACGATCAAGTGAATATGTTAAGTCGTATGTGGCAAAGGTTAAATAATCTCACAGTGATGGATTTAACCCTATTGCACAACTCTTGTTGGAGTCCAACGTTGTAGGGATGAGTATTTTACTCAAAGGATTATCTAAGCTTTGTTTCATGCGATTGTATTAATAAAGTGGTTAGCTGACATTATGGGGAGTTCTTCAACAGTTGATGGCAGGGTGGGATCGGGAACCTAGGAGAGCCTAGGATGTGCTGTAGTGAGTTGGCCACGTTGTTTAGCATATATTTAGAGTATTAGTTTGAGAAGGTGACTTGGAGGACTCGGGATGATTCTTGAGGAAAGTATGGATAGGTTTGGAAGGTAGTATGGGGCCCATAATACTGAAAGCACAAGATCCATACTCGACTCGAGGAGAGTCTTGGAGAATCTGGAACCTTGTGGGATGAGGATTTTTGGGTATGTTCTAATCATTGGTATGATTGTTTTTCAGAATGGTGATGAACATACATGGAGGAGGTTCATGTTCTGGGTCAGGCTCAGGTGCAGGTACTAATCCGATTAAAGAGCGGATGCGGGAGTCCATCTCGTTGGAGATTACCCGCGATATTTTGGAGCAGACTCCAGTGATTTTCGATACGGTCAAGGAGGGGATTATGGAGATTTTGGATGAGCGTTGGGCGCATTTTGTACTAAGATTTTGGCTATTGTTAAAGCTCACACTCTTTCCTTCCGCGAGTTCCGTGCTTGTGGAGCTCCCGAGTTCTTTGGGGAAAAAGAACCCATTGCTAGTAGGAGATGGTTAGCAGATATGGTAAAAGCTTTCCGGACGAGTTTCTGCCCCGAGGGGTCGAAGGTCATATTTGCTTCATGTATACTGAAAGACAGAGCTCGAGATTGGTGGGAAGAGGTAGACTTCGTTTTGTGACCAAGTTTAGGGCAGAGTTTGAACCAGCTATTGATGTGCAACAGTTGGCGAGCGAGTATCAGGACCTTCTCTAGACGACTGAGATTGTGGCAGAGATCACTGCCAAGTTCCGGGAGAGGGCTTTATTGGTTCCGCAGTATGCAGCGGACGAGGAGATGAAGAAGGTAAGGTATCATGACATTTTGAGGGATGACATCAAGGAGTTTATGAGTTTGTCAGGGTGCGAGACCCTGAATGATATGATTGCTAGCACCTGTGAGGGGGAGATCGATTTGGATCACCTCGGTAAGAGGAAGTCATAGCAGATTCAGACCACAGTGGGCCAGAGAAAGACGCCAAGACTCAGGATTCACGATTGGGCGGCCATCAGGGACGGGTCCATTATGCCAAGTGTAGGAGGACTCACGAGGGATGATGTCGGGACACAGGTAGAGGATGTTTCAGTTGTGGTCTAATGGGTCATTTAAGTAGGGATTTCCCCCGTGGGATGGATCTTATGTGTTTTCACTACAACCAGGTAGGCCACAAGAAGGCTGATTGTCCGATGTTGAGGTGTGGAACAGTGAGTGCACCTGGTCCAGTTACTTTGACTATCACCGACGGTCGTGAGAGAAGGGCAGAAGTGCCAGTAGCAAGGAGCCGAGCAGTACAATGTCAGTCAGGGGAGGCCAGAGTTTCATTAGATGCTATTGCGGGTATGTTATCTTCTGCTTTCTTCATGCTTTATTATCTGTGTATAAATATATATATTTTCTTTGGAATCTTGCATTGGTATGTGTAAGCATTATCTTTGGTTTAGTTCTCTTTTATTGCCTGGTTTATATTATCAAGGATCGTTTTATGCCATTTTTGCATGAAGAGAGTTATAAGTGGGGCACAACTTGTTGAGCTGGATTCTAGTCCGCCTGGTGGTTGTTTTGGTTCGTTGATGGAAAGAATTCAGGGGTATTTCTTGGAAGATCAGTAGAAGGATTAGCATGATTAGTTTAACAATGAAGTTGGAGTTCCGAAGTATTGCGTTTTCAGTGGGAATGGCGATCGTTTATGGAAGTACTTTTGGGTCCAATCACTATCGTTGCCAGGGAAGGAGCGGTAACAAGAGGATGATGATGGCGGTCGCCTGAGCATGTTCGGATATTTGAAGTGCCAAAGGAATTTCATAATCACATTGGTTGAAGATGGTTAGAAGGCAGGGATCCTTCAGAGAGTGGGTAGTTGGAGTGGTGATTCGTCAATTCAAGTCGAAGATTATACTTATTGTCACGAGCATAAAGGACTTAAGGATTTGGTGATGTATCATGGGAAGTGCTTGAAATCTTTGGACTTGCTGAGACCTCAGAAAGTATTCATCTAGATTCCGAATGTTTGAGCGATCTTTGAGAGTGGCTAGTAATGGAACGTTGTTTATTGAAAGCTCAGGTTGCCGACAGCTTGAAGTGTAAAGGATGTGAGATAGGTCGGAAACCCATCAAATCTTGTGGATTGGAAGATCGTAATCTAATTAAAGTAGGGGAGAATCTTTTAGATTCACAGGGATTGGATTATGATTAGTATGGTAGATGAAGGGTAAAACCATGGGTTTGGTCCATGGCGATACGAGAGTGTTGTAAGACTATGGGGTAGTGGTAGCATATACAAGGATGATGGGTTATTAAGGATGTGTTTTAAGTCTGCGATGTAGTCGTAGCATTTTCCATATTGGGGCAGGCCATGGTAGGAGTGGTTGTTGGGCTGAAATGGGATCAACACATGCCTAGGACGAGGCGGACAATATTATCAAAGAATTTTTTCTTGTTATGGGAAGAGGACCATTGGGGTTCAAGGCAAGGTTAGGCCTGTGTAGCACTTGATTGGGTGAGACCCAGAGTTCTGAAGTGTTGCGTTTTCAGTGGGAATGGCGATCGTTTATGGAAGTACTTTTGGGTCCGATCACTATCGTTTCTAGAGAAGGAGCGGTAACAAGAGGATGATGATGGCGGTCGTCTGAGCATGTTCGGACATTGAAAGTGCCAAAGGAATTTCATAATCACATTGGTTGAAGATGGTTAGAAGGAAGGGATCATTCAGAGAGTGGGTAGTTGGAGTGGTGATTCGTCAGTTCTAGTCGAAGATTATAGTTCTTATCACGAGCATAAAGGACTTAAGGATTTGGTGATGTATCATGGAAGTGATTGAAATATTTGGACTTGTTGAGACCTCGCAAAGTATTCATCTGGATTTCGAATGTTTGAGCGATCATTGAGAGTGGCTAGTAATGGAACACTAGTTATTGAAAGCTCAGGTTGCCGACATCTTGAAGTGTAAAGGATGTGAGATGGGTCGGAAACCCATCAAACCTTGTGGATTGGAAGATCATAATCTAATTTAAGTCGGGGAGAATCTTTTAGATTCCCAAGGATTGGATTATGATTAGTATGGTAGATGAAGGGTAAAACCATGGGTTGGGTCCATAGCGATACGGGAGTGTTGTAAGATTACGGGGTAGCCGTAGCATATACAAGGATGATGGGCTATCAGGGATGTTTTGTAAGTTATGATGTAGTCGTAGCATTCGCCATATTGGACTAGGCCATGGTAAGAGTGGTCGTTGGGCTGAAAGGGGATAACCACATGCCTAGGGCGAGGCGGATAATATTATCAGAGAATTTCTCCTTGTTGTGGGAAGAGGGCCATTGGGGTTCAAGGAAAGGTTAGGCATGTTTAGCACTTGATTGGGTGAGACCCGTGGGCATGGTCGTTCGTTGATGCAGACTGGGTGAGACCCGTGAGCGTGGTCCGTGTGAGACCGTGTAGGGACCGATTAGGTCAAGGTATTGGATTATGGTTAGAGTGGGATGACTATGTGGTCGGTGAGTGGCATAAGAGTGATTTATAGGCTAGGGTAACCTTTATCAGTTAGACTCTCAGGAACCTGGTGGCCGGACCAGGTAGGAGACTGGCAGTCTCAGTGGTGGATTGGGGATTTTTATATCCCCGTTTAGTGAAAGGTCGCCATGAATTAAAAGATTTCAGGTGAAATGAAAGTGTTAATCCTTGGATATTAGGTCATGACTTATGTATCAGGTTGGATTTTGTTCGAGACTCGCGTTGGGAGTCGTTAGTGTATATATGCGGGATCCTTACATCAGCAAGTTATGGATTATGGAATCAGTATGTCAAGGGATAACAGTTGGAGGGTTCATGATCAAAAGGATGTTTTTCCAGTTCTGGTGGTGGAAAGAGGCCCTCGTGATTGTGTTTTGGATGGTTCAACATGTGTGGAGATCAGGAAGGTTATGGGGCTTCAGAATTATAGCAGTAACATGTTGGTTCGACAGTTAACAGATCAGTGATTTGTTCAGCATTAGGAGGTTCCGTTCGGAGCATTGGTTTCCAGGAGAGTGGTAAGGAGTGATTTCGAGGAGGAAATCCAATTTAAGTGGGGGAGAGTTATAACACCCTGTTTCGAGTCGTATCCTAATTCGAGGTTGTGACTCGAATATCAGTTATCATAAGTCTTAGGGCCTTTGGGAAAGAGCGATCCAGACCCCTTTTGGGTGTGGGTAATGTAAGTTAGATGATCCGTGAGTTCGGTTGTGATTTGGAGTCCAAGGGTATAACCGTAAATTGGTAGTTCGAACATTTTATGAATTTTGTATTTTAGTTCGGAAAGTTTTAAGGAAAGGATGAGTTGATAGAAGTGTAGAGCTTCTCATTACCTTTTAGTAGATATAAGGATCGTCGAAATCGGACTTAGAACGAAGAATTTATGGCTTTCAAAAGTTTGGAGGTTTAAGGCCTAAGCCTAGTACGCTGGGCATACTTAGGAGTACGTTGGGCGTACTAGGCAGGGTAGCCATGGATGCCTCATGGAGTACGTTGGGCGTATCAGGAGTATGCAGTACGTACTCCAGTCGGACCCAAACCCTAATTTAGGGTCTTGGACCTTATTTAAGCTCTTTAACTTATGTTTAAACCCTCTTACCTTCAGTCTCCATCCCATTCAACCCTAGAAACAAAACCCTATCCTCCATTGGTGTGATTATGAGCTTTTGGTGTGATTTCATGTATTTTAGTGCTCATTGAAGAAGAAGGAGCTTCTTGGAGAAGTGTGGGATTGCTTGAAGCTTGTGGATCCAATGTTTGTGCATCTTGATCTATCTTCAGGAGGTATAAAGCTTCAAACTTTATGGTTCTCTAGCATAGATCTAGTTTTGGGTGGTGTTTTTCCATGTTTTGGTCCTAAGGTTGTTGTTCTTGTGAGTATAAGTTACTGCAGGACCTTTGAGCCTCATATTTGGTCCTTGTTTAGTTGTTAAGTCACCAAAATGTCATATTGAGGGTTTTGTTGATGCATGCATGAGTTGGTCCTCTTAATATGCATAAAAACAAGGAATTGGTCCCATTAATTCATGCAAAGGAGTAACGTTGCCAACATTACATGTTAATACATCATTTAGGGTCACATAAGTGTTTGGATGCTTTTGTCTCAACCATTAAGAGCTTATTATGGACTATTGGGCCTCTGATAAGTACGTAGGCCTACATAGGAGAGTATGCTTAACGTAATGTTGGTTTCGTGCATTGGTGACTTGTACATTGTGCTTCGGCAGTCGGTATGCGGGGCGTACGTTTCAAGTACGCAGGGCGTACTCCCCAGGAATCCATTTTTGGCCTTTTTGTCCTTGGGCCTCTTAGGAGTTGGACCAGTTTTAGGAAGGGTAAAATGGTCTTTTACCCTTTAGTAAAATGGATATTAGATTAGGCCTTGGATTTTGGGTTATCAGGTTAATTATAATTAAGGTTGTATTTGTTGTTAGTTGGTGCGAGGTTATCCGGTTCAGCAACCCGAGCAACTATTTGGTTATCAGCGGATTGAGGTGAGTCTCCTCACTATACCCGTGGGTCGAAGGCACTAATGTCAACCCACTAGGTTATGTTATGCTATTTGTCTTTGTGACTTTTGCGTGGTATGTTGGGCTAGGTCCATTAGTATGTTGGGATAGACCCATGGATTAGGAAGGGCTAGGCCCATTGTATGTTATGTAGAGTGTTAACTGTCTCTATAACTTTTGCATTGTATGATCTGGCTAGGCCCATTGGTTTGGCAGGGCTAGGCCCATTATGGTGAGCTGGGCCCAATATGTGGGCTAGGCCAAATGTGAGGGCTAGGCCTAATGGTATGTACGGTATGTGGTATTTTGGGGAACTCACTAAGCTTTGTGCTTACGGTTTTACGGTTATGTTTTCAGGTACCTCTGGTTCAAAAGGGAAGGGTCCGACTTGATCGCAGCGCATCCACCTATGTTTCCGCAATATGATGATTTTGGGATTGTACTCTGATGACTTTTTTATTATGAAATACTTTTGAATGTTTGAATAAAATATAATGGGTGTTGTGGTTGAATTAAAAGTGAAATTTTTAGCTCTTAATTTTTGGGACGTTACAACTTTGACTTGGTATTCCCGGGTTTTAAGCATGGTCGGAGTGATTCTTCGTTGTAAATGAGTCCTATGCTGACAATTTCTGCACATGTGAGAAATAAACAAGAAATATATCCGTTAAAATTGTTAGGAAATAATAATGACGATGTTCAGGATCTTGATGTATGTTTGGGATTCTAAGACTCCTTCAAGATCCGGGATCCTAGATAGGTTTAAGGATCCATAGATATCTTTGAGATCCGGGAACCTGGATAGGATTTAGGATCTTTGAAATGCAACCAAACCTCTTGATCTACTGACTTCCTCTTGAATCTCCAAGTCTTTCCTTCATTCTTCAAACTTCAAATCACAAGGAATGGCACAAAATAGCTCAAGAACACTCAAAGGTTGATTAGGGTTTCGTGAATAGGGTTTGGAGGTGATGGAGGCTGGGGTGGAGGCCTCATAAAGTGTTTAAATAGGATGCAAACCCTCAAATTTAGGGTTTCGCTCAGACAACTCCTACTCGCTGAGTCGGTCTCCCGACTCGTCGAATAGGTCACTTAACCCCCTTGATCCGAATCCGAACCTACTCGACGAGTTAGGCCTCCAACTCGCCGAGTCCCAGTGTAAAATATGAAGTTTTGCTTGAATTTAAATACGTACCTGAAACCGGGTGTTACATCAAGTTAGTTGATTTTAATCCTTATTTATTAACCCATAATTTAAATTAAGGTTGGGATCCATATTCGATTCAAACTTTGAAAAGGGACGCCATAATCAAATTTGAATCTATTTTAGGTAAGTAAGGCTTTTACCAATTTCAATATTATGAAAACTCGTAGATCTTTTGAGATTCATTGAATCTTATCAATAACATGTTTAATCTCAGATTATGCTCTCACCTTTTTGTGACTGGGATGTCGAGGATCACAAACGAGATGTGAATAACCATGCAAACCCACTTGACAACCTCAAGGTCCTTTATCATCTCAAAATGATATGTCGGTAAACGACACACGCTCCATCAACAATGATAATTTTCGCTTTGTCCATCACTCAACTTTATAGTCCTAAATTAGTGTGTCGGTTAACCACGCACGCTCCACTAACGACTTATAAAGAGTGATGTGCATTTTTATGGATTAGCATACACTTCATATTTTTCTTAAAGTATCTAGAGTGGATGTTAAAGTGGGTTCTAGTACTTTATAGTATCATACTTTTAATGAGGTTATATCCTATCAAATCTATTCAGTTAACGACCCTCCACCATACAAGGGAGTGGTGGGTGAGAGTGAACACCGAATGACGATCATTTTATAGGTCGTTTCCTTATCCTTATACCCCTCCCCCCTTAGAGTATGACTTCGTGAATGAGGCCTACTATTGGTTTGACTGACTTGTCTTATACATATAATATATTAAACTTTTAATCATATATAGTATAAGATGTATTTTAAAACTTTTCAAAATACTATGGTTTAAAATTAATTTTAGAATTAAACTTTTAATAATTAATTAATTTTAAACAATTAATGATTTACTAATTATCATTTAATTTAAATCATTAAGGATTTAAATAATTATCTTCAATTAAACAATTAATAAAATAAGTCAAATTTAAATCATTAGGGATTAAATAATTATCTTCAATTAAATAATTAATAAAATAATTCAAATTTAATCCTAATCCAATAACCATTCTAATTTTCGAAAATAAAAGGACTAGGGTTACTAGATTTTAGTTATCCAAATTTTAAGTCATTTAAAATTATAATTAAGGAAACTAGAAACCCTAAAGGAAACCCTAGCATTTTCGAAAATTGGGGTGGAGGCTTGGGTTTCAAGAACCCTAACATTTTTGCAAAAATTTAAGGCCATTAGAGTTTAATTTCCATAAACCCTAATTTTGATCAATTCACTATTATGCACGATCAATTAGAAAACTAAGACTCTGATAACACTGATGCGTTTTCTAGGTTATAAAAATTACATGTGGCCGAAAAACACTTAAACCCTTAAGTTTACATGCAACCTAGAAAAGATCTATGTTTTCTCTATTGATAGCAATAACCTATGAACATCAAGAAACCCTAGAGAGAGGCTATGAAAATTGAAATTAACATAAAGATTAGGGTTACATACCTTTTGATTATTATAGAAAATAATCAAATCAAATCCTCTTGAAGTTCCTTGGAAAGCAAACACCAAAAAGATGATGTCTCTAATGGCTCACACCAAAAACTAGAAACCCTAAAGTGAGGAGGAGAGAGGAGATATGAAGGGAATTTTGTTACTATGCCTTTAGAAAATATGGTGAACGAAAATTACAAGGCAATGAGTCCTATTATAGTTTAGGTAACTTGTAGGGAAAACAAGATTTGAATTCATTAAATAATAGATTTAATCCTAATTCAAATTCTTTCATTTTATGCAATCAGGAGGCTTCCAGATACCCTAGGAACCCCTCCAAAACCATCCATACCATGGAGGGTTCTAGAATTGTTTTTTTTGTTCAACTATTGAACAATTACAATTCACTCTTACACATTTAATTAATTCCAGTTAATCATGAATTAGTTCTAGATTAATTATGATTAATAATTAATCAATTCTAATTGATTTCACATTAATTTATTGATCATATAAATTAAAAAATTAATTATCTAATACGTGATCTCATATTAATTTATTAATCACATAAAAAACTTAACAAATCAACTGTCTACTTCCAATTAATATATTAATCATATAATATATTAACAAATCGTTTTCCCATAATTTCCAATTAGTTTATTAATCATAAAATAATCTAAGAAATTATACTTCTCTCTCCTAATATCATTTCAAGCTATTCTGGTAATGAGTGCAATCCAAAAATGACTTTGCTTATAATTACAAGAATATACAAATTTAGTTACTGGCTTAGACACCTTAATCCAATACTAATTGTGGCCAGGTTGTGCTGCTAGACATCTAAAACGCACCCAACCTACTCCCTTAAGCCCATACATCCTAGCCCTTGACGAGTTGGGCCTAAACTGGGTTGGCCCACGATCTAACTTGATCGTTGGAGTGTTCCCCTATAGTCCCTGAGGCGGTGTAATGGTTTTGTTCTCAATACTACAAAAACATGTAAGAAACTTTGGTTTTTGTCCACATTTTGGTAACTATGTTTTTTTTCGTACACATTTGACCAGTAAACTTGTTTGACATGTTCAAAATAAGATAATATCAACGGTAATTATAGCCATATTGCCCTATTTGAAAACATCAAACAAATATAGTTGTCAAATGTGAAAAAAAAATATGATTATCTAAATATAGACAAAGATCAAAACTCGTTATCCTCCTAGGTCATTAACCCTTTTTAAATTTTAAATATGCAATGATGTCTTTTTATGTTTGGTTGCTTGTCCTTCCCTATGACCACTGCATCAAAACTGAAATCAACACATCAACGACCTACACCAATGACCCACAGGCCATTATTAGCATAAAACATAAGTCGAGTGGCTTATGTCTTATGACACATTAATTAGCCAAAGAAAATATTACAATCATGTAAATCAACAAGAAAGAACAAAAAGGAGGGGAATGGAAATGCTTGAAAGTCGAAAGTCAAGCACGCATGGAAAAAATGGAGAAGTTGAGACCATGAAAAGTTGATATGCAACTTAAAAAAAAAAGCCAGACTTAAATCGAATTAACCCTTTGTGCATGCCTTAAGATAGAAGTGAATGTTTATACTTAAAAAAATAAAAATAAAAATAGGAAAAGAAAAAAAGAGAGAACCGCGAGAGAGTTATGAGTCACTATGCAGAACCCATTGATTCGACCAGTCCACATCATCCCCACTCTGCTCTCCAAACACACACACATACATACACACACCAGTTGCCACTCACTAATCACAATTTGTATTTATTCACCTGTATTTTAACATAAAAACACAATTCCACTAGCATACTTCCTATACCCTATATCAACTTTCTTCAGAAACCTAGCTCAACCAACATGTCTTCCATCCAAAAAGCTTAATTGAATCACATGATAAATCATAAAAAAACTTATTTACTATTCTTATTTATTATCACATTTACTCATTCCTTACAACACGTTTTTGATACAAAGAAACTATATATCATTAGTCAAAAGCCATAGAAACCAAAGAAATCCATGATATATGTATGCTTCATGAAGTCTCTTGAAGACTTGAAGTTGAGTAAATATTAAGTTTTGATTCGAATAAATCTATAAGATTGTTGGAGCCAATGCAACAATCATTACCTTCGCCTCTTTTCCCTTTCTCTTTTCTGCTAATAAAGTTGTTAATATCGTGTGAAGTGTTAAATTGAGATGTCTTAATCACAGCAGGTTCCACAATCTCTCTCTCTCTCTCTAGAGGGCTGGCTGGCTTTTTCTTTCAATGTTAAAACACACACTCACACACTCTCACACACACATATACACAGAGACCAACATCCTACTTTTCTTCTTTATTTTTCCTCTCTTTCTTAAAACTTCACCTTTTCAAGATACCCTAAACATAAAAACCATATCACGTTCCCAGAAGATCTTATTATTAGGTTTAAAACATAAAGAAACTCACACCCGTTTGAAAGAATTACAGATTCGAACTAATTTGGTTCAACAGTAATGTTGAGGAGTTAGTTGTTCTTGTTGGTTTTCTTTTTAAACGATTATCTTTTTGTATCCTACGATGCGTCTTTGGTGGGTTTTATCCATTTAATAAGATGAGTGACAACAAAGGAGGAGACAAGTCCAAGAAACAGAAACATTCTACGCCTTCTCCTAAAGAGAATCCAGTTCAAGAATCCCTAGAAGATCCGTCGGTCGCCGTCGTTGGCCCTACGTTTCTCTCTCCACCTCCACCACTACCACTACCACAGCCACCACCGCCGCCACCGCATTCTTCACAGCTTTACATCACGACAGAACCAGTCGTCAATCCCAAAAGACCTAGATACACTAGCGCCACCGGACAATGGAAGCTCTTACCATCACCATCGCAAAAACCGATCCCGATCAATGTCGTTGTCGCCACCGAGAAAACACCGTCTCCGTCAACCAACCAACCACCACCGGCTCATCCTGTTGTAGCGGCAGCTTCGTCGTCGGATACTACCTCATCCCCTTCACACTCCCCACGCCCTTCTGTCTCCGGCCAAGAGACGAGCAAATCGGAAAACGAACAGCAATACACGCAACACCAGTTACGAAAAGGCAAATACGTGAGTCCAGTTTGGAAGCCGAATGAAATGCTGTGGTTAGCGAGAGCTTGGAGGGTTCAATATCAAGGTGGCGGAGGAACTCCCGGGTCGGATCATGCATCGGAGAATTTAAACCCGATTACAATCGAAGGTAACGTGATAATGCCAACTCCACCTTCTCAGCTCCAAGGAAGAGGGAAAACTCGAGCTGAAAAAGATCGAGAAGTTGCAGAGTTTTTGCAAAGAAATGGCGTAAATAGAGATGCGAAAACTGCTGGGACGAAATGGGATAACATGTTGGGAGAATTTAGAAAGGTTTACGAATGGGAAAGATGTGGAGAGAGAGAACAAATCGGCAAGAGTTATTTTCGACTCTCACCTTACGAAAGAAAGTTACATCGTCTTCCTGCTTCTTTCGATGAAGAAGTGTTCGAAGAGTTGGCTCAGTTCATGGGGTCTCGAATGAGAACTCCATCGAATAGCATTTGTCGAGCTAACTCCCCGTTTCTTTTAACCTCCGGCGATCAAGAATCCCGGTTAGCCGTCGTCGACACCAAATCTGTACCTTTCCCTCCGCCTTTCCGCGACGACGATCTCCACTTCTCCTCCTCCGGTATGCTCGTTATTATTTTATGTGTTTCGATCACAACATCACAAAAATTCTTATGAAATTGTACGTTTGTGTTTTAGGGAGAGGTGTAAGTCGACATTTGATAAGTGATCAAGGGTATATCCATGGCGTTCGAGGGAGTTTATTAGGGTTAGAAACTTCTCCGGTCGATGTAGTAGGCGGAGGACAATATGAAACTTCATCGACATCAACATCAAAGGAGCTACGAAGAATTGGTAAAGTACGAATGGTGTGGGAAGAACTTGTGAGCTTATGGGCTGAAGATGGCGAACATCAAAGAGGTAGAGTGAAGGTTCAAGGTACAAGCTTTTTAAACGCAGATGAACTCACATTCTTAGATGATGCAATGGTTGCTTGTACCTTAGAAGCTTTTGAAGACGCCAATTCCCCTCTTAAAGGATTTTCTGTTGATCGTTTTCTTCCTGGGCAACAAGTCAAAGTGTTCGGAAGAAGAAAGTCAACTTATTCAACTCCTTCACATCATAATAATACTGGTAATAAAAAATTTAAATTATCGTTCACATTGTCACATTGTTATAAGAATTCATAATTTTAGTCAATTTTTTTGTTTTCACGTTTAGGTATTGAAAGAACTCAACCTCCTTCAGAGCCCTCAATTAGATGTAAGATAATAATTTTTTCAGAATACCTCTTTTAATAAGTCTTCAGTTAATGTTCTTTAAAACCTAGACATAATAAAGGCAATAATGGTAGATGAAGAACAACATTGTTTGGAATATTTAAACATTGTAACATGCAGTTATAAATGTCAACTAATACATATGGTTATTCGTGCAGCTTTAACATCATGGGAGTTTCAAGATCCGACGGAGTATTATTTGGGTTGTCTTCGTGTTCCTCCACCATCGTTACCAGGTTTGATCGATCTTCCATGGTATTTACAAGAACCACCGCCGGAGGAGCTCCGATTCCCGATAAGAAAGGATTTGTATCGAGATCTTCCTCAAGGAAAAGAACTTTTCTTTACGACATCTTCAGAACCCTTGGATTGTCGATCGATTGCGTTGGAGATTTTAAGCCCAATTGTTCGATCAAACCCTAGTCTCACTATTTCCACAAGAGAATCTTTCATTGGGGTTTGGGACGATTGCATTAATAGGGTTATATTAAAATTCAGTAATCTTGAAATGAATTTCATTCGAAAACCTACTCAATTGATGTCGTCTAATGATATCTCACAAGATCAATGGCCTAATGTAACTGGATTCGTGAGGAATTTTTGTTTATGGAGAGGAGAAGAAACTGATAGATTGAGAGAAGATAATAATCTTGATCCTTCTTCGTTACTGGTGCAGAAACTGTTATGGAGTTACTCGGATCTTCCTTATATTTTAGGTTATTATGCTGTTGGGTATATCGTCACCTTTTGCGCATTAAGTCGAACACATGATAGGCTTATCAGAACTGATCTTCACACCATTGACTTATCAACACCTGGAGATCGAATCAAAGCTTTAGTCCCTTGTTGGAGGATCGCTGGATTACTATCGTTATTAGCTGATCGTTGTGCTAACGTTCAACAGATCAACAAAGCTTTTCCATACAGCGACTTTGAAAGGATCGATTTGGGTAATGGCAATATCATCGAACTAACACCGAATTATATGACGCGAGTTTTCTCAAGCAAGAGAAAATGGGTTACAGTGAAAGAGATCTACGACTTCCTCGATCATCGGATTCCACATTCGGAATACATCTGTCAATCATCAGAGAGAGATTTGAGTTTAAGTTTCAAACCAAGAGGATGCAAGTTAAAGCTTGCAAACATGGAGCAATTAGTTGAAGCTCTGAAACACGTAACAAAAGCGTTAGTGGCGTTACATGATTTATCCTTCATGCACAGGGACTTAGGTTGGGACAAAGTGATGCGGCGAAGCGACAGAGAAAACGAGTGGTTCGTGATCGGTTTTGATGAAGCGGCAAGTGCGCCACAAATATACCCACCGCAGCAGGAAGGTGTGGCGGCGGCGCCGTCGAAGACAACGACGGTGGTGGGAGGAGGGGGAGGCGGAGGGGGGAGACACGCGCCGGAGATGAAAGGTAGAGGAATGCATGGAGTGAAGGTGGACGTGTGGGGTGTAGGTCAGATGCTGAAGACATGCGGGTTGGTGGGGTTACCAAAGGCGCTGAGGGAGTTGCAGAACAGGTGTTTGGATCAGAACCCAGAGCAGCGGCCCACGGCGGCGGACTGCTATCACCACCTGCTTCAGTTGCAGTCATCAATGTCAGCCGCCGCCGGTGATTACTGAAAATAAAAAGGAAAAATCGAAATCGTAGGTATTTATTATAAACCTTTTGACAGAACTTTTTCGCATACACACACAACATATTCAGTTATGAAATTGGAATTGAATTAATCGGGGTGATGGACAGTGATCGTAGTGGTAGTAGTAGTAGTAGCACCAGCTCCCCTCATTATGGGGGCCAAAAACAAGACAACAAAATGGCCTGCATGGGTTTCGTAGGAGTGCAGTAAATAGGCCACAGGGTATCTCTTTTAGGTTTTTGTTGGGGTAATTTGGGTATTTTACTTGTTTGTATCGACTTTATTCAACTTCATTTCAACTTGTACTAGCGATTGCATTGGATTGTATAATTTTTTTTAAAAAAATAGAAAGATTGTGGGTTTTGGTTTAAATATATATACTTTTGTCGAAATTACTCTTAAAATAGGTTTCCTTTTATATATATATATATATATATATATATATATATATATATATATATATATATATATATATAAAAGTCGAGTAATTTACGAAAAAATAAAATAAATAAAAAAATATGAATAAAATGAAATGGTACCAAACTTTGATAAATACGTTTTTCTAAAGAATTGTTTTTTAGTAAGCAAGGTTGCAAAAAATATTCGATGTTAGCTAGTCGGGTTAACTGAGGTTAAATGATTAATGAATTAGATAGAGACGGATACCATAAATTGCTAACTTTTTGAATTAAAAAAATTAAATATGATTAATATCATAACAAAGTTTTTAAATGTCACTAATGTCATGACAAATAAGTTATTATGATTAATACTAGTAAAATAGATTCTATTGAGATAAACTTAATCAAAGTGTTAACATTTCATTCTTTATTACTGCTTTACTTATTTTGTATGCACAGACTAATCGTTACGCCTTCAAGTCAATCAAGTAGCACCTAAAGATTAATCGGTGACCTAATCGAGATTTTTACAACACTGATATCAAACAGTTTTAATATGTAGTAATAGGCCTAAAAATGAAAGGGAAATTGTTAAAAAAGTCCCAATATTTTCAGGAAAGTTACACTTTAGTCCTAAGATTTTTTTTTGAACATAAAAGCCCTGATTATTTGTAAAAACACGATAATATGTCATTTCCTGTTAAAAGAAAAAAAAAGACTTTTTTGTAAACTTGAGCCAAAATGAAATAATCGGGACTTTTATGTTCAAATTTTTTTTGAGACTAAAGTGTAACTTTCCTGAAAATATTAAGACTTTTCTGACAATTTTCCAAAATAAAATTTAGAGAATCTTCGATGGAAAATTATTTAATATTTATTATTATTTATTTTAGTTTATTTATAATTTATTATTTTATGAGTTAATAACTTATTTGTTTTTTTATATTGATTAAATAATATATTTTGAATGGTAATTTGTTGAATGTTAAAAAATTAAATATGACTAAAATCATAACAAAATTCGTAAATATCACTAATATAATGACAAAAATAGATTAGTATGATTAATATATCATTAATAACTCTCAAATAGAGTCTATTGAGATAAAAATTATTCAAAGCGTTAAAATTTCATCGTTTGCTACTGTTTCGTTCATTTTGTAGGCAGAGATTAATCGTTACGTCTTCTAATCGGTCAAGTAACGTCTAGGGATTAATCGGGGGCATATTCGGGATTTTACAACACTCCTATCAAGTAGTTATGGTATGTAGTAATCGACCTACAAATAAAATTTAGAGAATCTTCAATGCAAATTCAAAGAATCTTCGATGGAAGTTTATTTATACTTTAATGTTTAATATATTTAACCCCTAATTTTCTACTTTTATTTGTTTTTACCCATTAATTACATTTTGGTTTTAAGTATTTTTAGATTATTACTTCTTAATTATTTCTATCAAATATTTAAAAGATTATTTTTATTAAATATTTAAAGACATTTTATTTAAGAAATTTATAACGATTATATAACATTTTCATTTTTTTATAATTATGACAATCTTTTGGTATTTTATCATTATAAAATAAAGACTTGTTTTATAATTTTATTTTATTTACGTTTCTTTGTGGCATTAACGCCTATAAATAATGACGTGTATAAAAAATAACTAACTAAATGGAGAGGCAAGTGATGACCAGTTCAACTGGCTTGATGCATTGGGTTTACATCCCCATGTGGGTTTGAGGTCGGGGTTTCAAACCCGGTAAAACACAATTTGTGCGCCTCTTGCAATTATGCTCCATGTGTGGGGGAATTTTCCCTGGAAATCTCCTTGGGGGCTGGGTTTTCCCGCTTTGCGGAGCTCGAACATTTTAAATAGATAAAGATAAATTATGTAAAATTAAAGAAAAAAATCATTATAAGAGGTTAACCATGATTATTCAATTATAGGTTAACGTTAATGGAATGATAAGATGATAACTTTAAAAGATAATATACGTTAATCATTGAAAATGTTCTTAGAATTGTAATTGAATGAAATACTTAAATCATCTAAGTTTGTTACAAATAGATATATAAAGAATATGATTCTTTCTTGTATAATGTTTTGAAATTTAGTTTTTTAATTGATTCGGTGTGACAATTAAATCATAGGTCATTAGTTTAACCAGTAGGTAAACCTAGTTTTTAGATTTTTATTGCAATTTATATATTCACAACATATACATTTATGTTCAAATATATATATATATATATATATATATATATATATATATATATATATATATATATTGTATTTTCTTGATTGTACGTGAACATATTGAACCCCACATAAATTTTGATTATTTTTATTCGATTCTATTCTTTGTATGGAAATATAAAGTTGATTTTTCCTTTCTTAACTAATCGTTTTATCTCAATTCACATCGTATCCATATTAAAAAAACTAATTTTTTTATGCAATATTAGATTTTTAGCAAATAATCTCTTCAAAACTAAATAGTTTAGTTTTATTTGAATGGTAAATATTGATATAAGGATTTTATTAAATCTAAAGATAATATATAAGATCTCTCTCTCTCTCTCTCTCTATATATATATATATATATATATATATATATATATATATATATATATATATATATATATATATAGAGAGAGAGAGAGAGAGAGAGAAAGAGAGAGAGAAATCTTATATATTATCTTTAGATTTAATAAAATCCTTATATCAATATTTACCATTATATATCCTAGTTTAAAACACATAATCACAAATTCTACAATCTTTTGGTCAATATAGATATTCACTAGCGCACCTAAAAAACAATCCAAACGAACCATATGTTTTACTTATATTATCTATCAATTATATATTAATGTATTATAATTATTTTAGTTTAGATTACTTTTGTTCTATCATTAATCAAATTATCTAACATAGATACATACTAGATACATAAGGCCGTCTGGTATACCGGCAACGAAGGGGCTCGTGGTCTACATGGCCACGAGCGTTGTCCGTGCACACCATCCCGGACCTTCGTGGTCGTGGTGATTCGTGGTGGGGAAGACGGAGGACCACAGAGTTGACTCTCTCAGTCGGCCCTCTTTTTCTTCCTCTCTCTTCGTTCGTGCTCGTCACTCAGTGGCGAATCTAGAACCAAAATCAACGTGGTTCCTTATATAAATGAAATGGAAAAAAATATGAAAATATAGGTCTTTTGGCAAAAATAAGGTAGTTACTTATGTTTTTTTATATAGAATTGTTGTATTAAAAAAGAAAAAAGGTAGGTCCTAGGACCCACCTTCACATAGTGTAGCTACGCCCCTGTCGTCACTGGCACACGACCACCAGTTCGTTCTTCGTGTTGGTCTTCGTGGTTGCGTTGCTCGTGACAAGCATTACAAATAATAGTGATTAAAATATTAACGTTCTTGTTATTAAATTTGTGTTTTCTTTGTTTTTTTTTTCATATAATAGATAACGATGTTAGTTCAATTTTAATTACAAATAATGAATAATGTAATTGATATTTTGAAATGACTGAAAATATTTAGTCATACTTCATGATGGGTTTCATAAAGAAAACACTATGGAATATGATAGGTTGATGTGATATTATTTGATAATTTTGAGTATAAGGTACAATATGATGCTTGGTATCTTTATAATTTCGTACGATATATATTTCATGTTCACAGCAATGTAGGATTAATCGGTACACAAAAGCTATTTCGAAAATCCTCGTTAAAAAAGTTCCATCTCCAAACATAAATAAATAAATAATCATATTTAATATGATAAACCCAATCGTATTGTTTTCTCATTTATTATGAACGATGCATGCATGTCATATTAAGCTGGTAACGTTATTTATGGAAAGAAGAAAATATATCTTTGATCCTAAATTCCTAATATTAAACCAAATTTTGCATGCATGTCAAGAAAATATATTTTAGATTCTAATATTAAACCAATTTTTGCGGGTCAAAATTTTGTTGGTTCAATTGTTTTTTGATAAACCCTATCGGGTCATTCAAAATTATAGACAAAGAGCTGCTTCTAGTTGACCCGGTCAATTCATCGGGTTACAAACCGGTTCAACTGACCGGATGGACCATTAAAGTGGTTTTCTTTGTTGGTGCAATGACATCATACATACTTATAAAGCTAATATTTTTTCTTGAATCTCATGCATTTGAAACTCCATTTTTTAACTTTCTCAAACCACATTCATTTGAAACCCCCTTTTTTAACTAATGCAACTCAAAAGTTTTCTTAATTATGATTTAACACTCAAAAGTTTTATAACTTATATTATGTTTAATTAGCATTTATTGAAAAGTTTACTATAAAAAAGTCAATCTTTTGTGTCTTTTGTGTTATATAAAATCTTACATGTAAGAAGAATTTGAAAATATTGTGATTCAAAAGTTTTCATATAGTTGAAGCATTCACGATCCAAATATGATGATTTGAAGAAATGGGTTATGTCGCATCGATGGTAATTGTAATATGATTTTTTTTTCTTTCAACCAAAACAAATGAAGCTTTTCTATTCTTTCTTTATATTCAGTTTCTCATTCAATCTTTATATGTGATTTGTGTGTATTACTTAATCTTGAATGTGACTCTCCAAACATCAATGTTTTGCTTGGAATATCTTTCTGATTCTTTTTTTTTCAAGAAAAATATTTTGATTGCAGGTTAGTGAAGAATTGTCATCAAGTTTCTATGGTTGAATGGTGTTAAATGAAGAAAGAATATTCATAAAATGGGTATAGGTTTTTTTGTTTGAGCAAAGTTGACGAATGTTAGTTTTTTCTTTTGATTTAAATGTATGTTTATGTAACATCTTTATTTATATATTCAACCACCCAATGCTCTTGTTTATTTGATTGTAGTTTTTCTATTTTGATTATGTTTATTTTGTATTATTTTTTTGTTGGGTTATCCTACACAACATATTTAAAAGACAATATTTAAAAGATAACATAATTTTGAGCATTTGATATGTAATTATGATAGACTTATCATGATATGTTCTTCATATAAAAATAATTTATCCATATTACTACAACAAGAATTACATATGACATTTACAAAAATATATATATTATATGTGATTTGTTTAACATGTATATGCACCTATGTATGTTATAAATTTATAATTAAATATCTTTATGTTTAATAATTGAAGGGATTAAAATGATGCATCAAAACCAATTATTTAGACGAATATAATAATAATAATAATAATAATAATAATAAATATACATTTCCAAGTACCGTATTCATTTGAAACTCACACTACAACTCAATAGTTTTCTAATTTATGTATATTTATTAGTTACAACTCAAGAGTTTTTAACTTATGATTATTAATTAGTAATTACTAATAACTTTTCATTTTCGTTTCTTTTATAAGGTTGTAAAGTTTTGTTCATTAAAAACATTAATGTATTTGAAGAGATTTGTGATTTAAATATCAATAGTTAATATAAATGTTATAATAGATGTTTTAGTGTTTTTATGTTATTAAAAGTTATAGTGTTTATTTTTCATATTTTTTATTATTCGTTGTATATATATCTTTTTTAATATAAATGTTATAATAAATGTTTTTCTATTTTTATGTTACTAAAAGTTGCACTTCATATTTTTGTTCATACGTTTTGTTACCCGTCATATTATCATTCATTTCATATATAATTTACACAATTTTAAACGGTTTATAAAATTATCAAATAATTGTATATATCATCATGACCTAAAAATTAAACTATAATGTTTAATAAAACTAATATGTTAACTATATGTTTGCTTTACTACTAACATTTTGTTTCAAAGTAGAAATATTAAATAATAATTTGGTAAAAGTTATTATTTTAACTATATAATTCTATTCTCGCGCAACGCGTGAGGATTCGTCTAGTGTTATATAATTTTAGAGATTTTCTAACATGTGTCCTAAGGACACAAATAAGAAGCATTAATTGAACTATTAATTATAGAGAATATTACCACAATTAAATGTAAAATTCATTAATTATAAAAAAAAATTATTCATAATTAATGTATTTTATATAATATTTTTCATAATTAATAGTTTTTATGTGTATCCTTAGGCATATGTTAAAAAAATAAAATAATTTTATTCTTAAAATATTTGTTTTCTTTCTTAGTGCAATGACATGTTATATAATTTTATTCTTATAATATTTGATAATGATTATATTTCTGAAAAATAAATTCGGAATATTTTGGTAAATTATTTTTCATTACTTTCTAAAATAACAAAACGTATTTTCTTTTATTATGATTAGTTTCTAAGAATTCATGGTATTTTTTTTAAGTTATAATTTAACTTATTTTACTAGTTGAAATACCTATGGTATATCTATTCTAAATGTCATGTAAATTTTTGGAGCTCAATCTTTATTAGTTTAAACTTTAATTTTTTGAATAATTTTTACTAAAATATTTTTTTTTATTTTTTGGAGAAAATTACAGAGAAAATGACACATTGACTTTTGTACCTTGACTACAACTATATGCTCTGTTTTGATCGATAACAATAAGCTTCAAAAAAACCCCACTTTGTTGGTAGCCCAGAAATTAGGGGTGAAATTGGTACGATACCACTTCATTTTTCTCTAAACCATGTACCGTACCAAATATAATTGGTATAAAAAATTTTCTACCGGTACCGTACCAAGTATACTTGGTACCAATATATTTGGCTACCAACAAGTTTGGTTGGTACAAATTGGTAATGATATATACCAAATTCTTTTCATTTTCTATTGTAAGATTTAAATATAAGCAATGACATCGGGTAATTTTTATGTTTAGTATAAAAATTAGTTACATAGTTCTTTTAGTTTACAAAAGAATTCTATTGAAGTAACATTAAAGTAACGTTTTAATTTTTTGTTTTAACGCGGTAATAACTATTGACTAATGCGACCAAATGACTTATATAATGTTCTTAAAACTATACATACTAAAAACAGTTAACGGTTAAAATATACGATTTCCATATAACCATTCCCTATATCTATATATATATATATATATATATATATATATATATATATATATATATATATATATATATATATATATATATATATATATATGAATTGGTTGGTATGGTATTACCATGGTATTCAAACTTTTGTACCATTACCGTGCCAACATTGATCAATTGGTACGGTACTACCAACCAAACATGTTGGTTACCAAATATGTTGGCTACCAACTTTCTTGGTTCGGTTGATAGCATGTTGGTTGGTTTTCTATGGTACAATTTTGCCAGCCCTACTAGAAATCACAATCCTTTCGACTAATATTTCCCTCTTCCTTCTATACCCGCAATTCGAACCATATTTACCTATAAATTCAATCTGTCACTAAAATATCAAACATTAGCTGATCAAATCGGTGATCAGAAGAAGATGTATGTTGTGATCAAGTGCTAGTTTTTGTAAACAATTTAATTGAGCAATAGAACCATATTTTGGATTCACGAGGGTTGATAGAACAGAAAATGGATCCAAACCATCGAGTTTTACTAGATCAACAGACACCTCCGTGTGCCCAGATAGGCAGAGAACATCATTGTTTCGATACTTCAATGGGATGCTAAAGCGAGAATCGTTTTTGCTCTATCGGAAGCAGATACACCGGTTGCTTTGTCGATTGCGTCCATATAAAGAAAGTCAATGTGAGTAATTTTGCTAAAGAACAAGACGATGTTTCAAATGGTTATGGAAGAACAGTAGAATACCACTCTGATTGTGAATGATGGCACTGAAGATTTGTGTTCGTTTTCGGTGACATCAGGGGGAGGTTTAGTCTTTCGAGATTGTTAGTTGTCATGCCGACGAAGATGTTGTGACAACCAAGAAAATTTTCGTCATCAACCACTGTTAGGAAATAATAGGGAAAGATAAATGTAATAGTTTAACATTATAATGTTTTATAATGTTTTATTTTATGAATAAATATAATCAAATATGTTGTTACATTTAGAAATAATTTGATGTTTAGACTAAAAAATAAGAGTCCAAAAAGTTGTTCCATCTTTTAAATTGGTTAATATATTCAGAAAGTACTTGCCGGTGTGATCGCAAGTATATAAAATTAGTAAAAATCTGACTCCAATTGGAGGAGTTATGATTTTTGTAAAAACTAAAATCAACCACGTAAATAATTATTACGACGTCGAAACCGTACATAGAGATTTGTTAAGTTTTGAGTAAAGATATAAAAAGAAGAAATGTAGTACTCTTCGAAATAAGAACTTTAAGAAAAAGAATGCCGAAAACGGGATTAGTATAATAGAGATATGATTTTGTAAAATCATTTATTTTACCCCAATTAGGCAAAAAGATGAAAGTCAAAACTAGCCAAAAACAACCTAAGGGAAAGTTGTAGTGTTAGTTTAGAACATCATATAGATATGAAAGAGGGTAAAGATCGGAGCTCATACGCATAAGATATAAACTTTTCAAAATCGTTTTTGTGTGTGCGATGTGCGCTCCATTGCGCGACATGAACCTAACACTATGAGACATCCCATAAATACAGTCCAAAAAATTTCATTTTGAATCATTAAGAAAACCATAATATCAAACATCATATAAAAATCATAAGTCGTGTATCTCGAAATATCATAAACATCTGTCAAATATATTAGAGTATAAACATCTCAGGCTAAACAAATGGTGTGTGCACTGCAATCATCCCGAACTCTTCCTTTTGCTACTGGAAGTACCTGAAACGAAAACTGAAAACTGTAAGCACGAAGCTTAGTGAGTCTCCCCAAACTACCAAATACCATACACATAATCACATAATCACACAATAACATAACATGGGCATTTCCCGCTACATCGGCCCCGCCCGGTATCTGATGAATCCGACATCGAGCCCCACCCGGCATCGGACCGAAGTCCGGCATCAGGCCCCGCCCGTCATCGGACCGAAGTTCGGTATACATATAAACATATCAACAAAGCATATAACATAAACACATAACATAAACATATGAACATTCCTCGCCCTTGCCCCGACATCGGACCGAAATCCGGTAACATATAACATAACATATAAGCTAAACATTCCTCGGGCTTGCTCCGACATCGGACCAAAATCCGGTAACATATAACATAACATATAAGCTAAACATTCCTCAGGCTTGCCCCAGCATCAGACCGTAGCCCGTAACATATAAACAAACACATGCAAGAATCACGAACACATCAATCATACAAACATTCCTTGGGCTTTCCCCGACATCGGACCGAAGTCCGAAAACATATAAACCTACATCGGGCTATACCCGACATCGGATCTAAGCCCAGAACATACTAGCATACATATACAGGCCGACATTGGTGCCTTCGACCCATTCATATAGGAGGAAACTCACCTCAAACTGCTGAAGTCCCGCGAATAAATCTCTGACTGTTGGTTGACAGATTCCCGAACCGTCAACATCAAAACAAAACCCAATTAACCATTTGGGTTTCAATGCATAACCATAAACCCACACTTGGGGTAAAAGGACCATTTTACCCCTAACCTAGCTTGGTCCAAGACCAAGGCCCAAACTTATTCTCTGAAGGCCCAAAAGTCAAACAATGAACCAAAGCCCAACATATGGCCTAATTTTCTAAATTGGGCCCAAACCTCTACATGGTCTTAACTTAAGGCCCAACCATTTATTCTAGTCCAAACACTTGGCATTCTGATGGTCCAATATCTCATAATCATCAAGGCCCAATTATGGCCCATCTAAGGCCCAATTTTCCAAATTGGGCCCAAACCTTTCCAATGGTCCTTATCCTAAAGCCCAATCCAAGTATTCTAGTCCATATACTTGTTAATAGTTGGCCCATCAAGAGTCCAGATACTTAAGCCCAAAAGAAAGGCCCAACTTGAAGCCCAATCATAATTAGGGTTTCCACATAAAATGACGATTAGGATTAAGTGTTCTTACTTAACCCATTAAGGACTTAATCCATTAAGTCCATCACTCCACTAGACCAATCATACAATGTGGTCAGGCGTACATAAAAATTCCCAATCCAACGGTCCAAACGTGGGTCCCGGCAAATCCCAAACCAACATTTCTAAAATTAGGGTTTTCTAAACCCTAATTAGGGTTTTCAATCCAGTCACAAGCCAACGAAGTCCAAGATCAAGCTATTGGGCCGATTAGGGTTTCACTATGTCGAGCACCACCCACTGCCACCTCGGGCATTGGTGGTCGACAGCGTCTCACGGAGGTGGTGGTGGTTTTTCCCTCAATCCTTCCGCCAAAATGCTTAAACAGGTCCCATTCTTCTAAACACACTCACATACTATAACGCATACACACAGCCACCACCATACGGTGGCTGGTGGTGGCGAAACGGTGGCAGGAGGTGGGAGCCACCACCTCACGGTGGTGGTGGTGGGTTTTCCGGCTATATATTGCGCAAACAACTCCAAAAACACAATAACAACATATATACTCGAACACCTAAACATCCGACCACCTCCTATACGGCTGGCGTCGCCGGAATTGACGACCACAACAGCCTAAAAGCCACCGGCGGAAGATATGACGTACACAACGTCAAACAGCGTGAGGGACGACGAAGAGGAGAAGGGAGTGGCGGTTAACCTTACCGACGACTTCCTAGTCGCTCATGACCCACGCATAACGAACACAACTTCAAACTCCCTCGGCGGTTCTCCAGTTACCCACGACATCCGGCAGCAAGGTTGTGGTGGTGGCGCTTCGATGACGACTCAACAGATGGAAGGGTGGCAGTCGGCTCGGTCTCATAATTCTCGTCAGCACTGGCAAGGAGAGCGACGACGGCTGAAGGGGTTGGCGGCTGGAGAGTATAATCTAGGGTTAGGGTTTGGATTGGGTGGTGCTTCCATACAAGGGAGGAAATGACGGGTCTTAATTCCCGTCTCATTTTAAAACTTCACACAAATTGAGACTTTCGACCCCTCCTCCTCAATTCCAGACAATGCAACTCCACATTTTACTCTTTAGCCCTTGTTTTCCAAAAATCCATTCACTACAAGTCCTTTTGATACAATATAAACTCCAAATTTCCGCAATTATAATATTTAACTCCCATAGCTAACACCGTTATATTATTATGGATTTAGGGCTTCAATAAAATAATATGAAGTATACTTCTCATCCCGGGGTTTATTTATTTATTTATTTTATTTAATCTTATTTATTTAAATTCCAAAATAGAATGTTACACACTAGATTCGATCAGATTACGAGTGATGTGGCCCATAGAGAGAGTGAGAGAGAGAGAGTGACACGTGGCGACTCCCTGATAGATCCACGATGATCATGAACGACACATGCTGATATTTGTGTCACACGCACAACATAATCTCAATTATAAATAGCTGGGTCTGAAGCTCCATTCTACATCCCTCAAATCTTTCTCTCACTCTCTCTAATGGAGTTGTTGCATTCCTGAGGCGATCCCGGAGTCCCTAGCCCGAATCAACCCTACATCAAGTGTATCAGACATTGAGGGTGAGTTCACGGCCTCACTTTTATGATTTTAAAAGATTTTATGGGGGGGGGGGGAGGTGGGACATGCTTATCAAATTGATTTATCAAAATATATTTTTGTAAATATATCAGTAGTTTATGTAAAACATGAGATGATAGGATAATATGTCGGTAGAAAATCTGCCCAGTCTTAATCAATTATATTATGCATAATCGTTATGTTACCCGATATACTAGGCAACGATTATACCTAGATGTTATGCTAGTTAATTTCCTAGGATAACTTAGTACCTAAAAGTAATGTTGGCCGAATTTAAGGATATGCAGTGTACTTAGCTGTTACTCTGACTTTATATATATATATATATATATATATATATATATATATATATATATATATATATATATATATGTATATATATATATATTCTACACACAGAGCCTTCAACTCGTCGAGTACATGAACTGGACTCGGCGAGTTGGTCTGTTACTGAGTGGACTCGTCGAGTCTGTTCATGTACTCGGCGAGTTCACCAGTCAGAGGCCAAAATTTCGACTTTTTCAGCTTTGAAAAACTAGTAAGCATCAAATATAATTGAAAACAATCCTAGGCTTTGATACCATTGTTGTGTTTTGAGCACAATAACACTCTTATGGTGCACATGCAACCCTAAATGCTTTGGATCTATGTTTTCTATTATACATATATATTTTCAATTTTCCAAAGCATTGTCCTAACTAGCATACAAATTGCCAAATGAATAAAAACATCTAGTTAGATGACATACCTTTTGAAGGACTTGTAGTTCTTGACCTTTGAAAGCTTGAGCACCTCAAGTGTAATGCCTCTAATGGTTCACAAACACCAATATGCAAGAGGATGATTTAAGAGAATAATCTATTTATCTCAAAGAGAAGAGGCAACCAATTTTGGTCTATGGAGGGTTCTATTTATAGTGTTGGACATGCTAGGGTTACACTTGGTAAACCCTAATAACCCATGACTTTCCACATTCTCATGCTCCATGGGTTTAACCTCCATGGACTATCCCTGGATTAGTTTAGCTCATAATCATGGATCATTAGCCCACACTACAAGAATGATTGATTTACATAATCAATCCCCATGTATTTAATTAGTCTCTTTTGATCACAAAATTAATAAATTAATTCTTGATCAATACTAATTAAATAATTTTGTATTAATATATTATACTTGTAATATATTAATAAACCATAAATAACCTTATTCTCAAAATCCATCCTATCAAATTGCACTGGTGAAGGCAACCCAAAAGGACCATGCTACAATCAGGTCAAGTACATACTAGTTATAGTTATGGGCTTAGACACCAAATCCAAAACTTTCTAGCCCACATTGTTGATAAGAAAGACAATAAGAGAAGGATCGAGGAAGTACCTAAGGTGTGCGATTACCCTGATGTATTCCCTGAAGATCTACCCAGATTACCCCTAACACATCAATTGAGTTTCAGATGATCTAATTCCAGGATCTTCCCCAGTAGCAAAGTCTCCGTATAGATAGGTAATTCCAGGATCTTCCCCAGTAGCAAAGTCTCCCTATCAATTGAGTTTCAGATGATCTAATACCAGGATCTTCCCCATTAGCAAAGTCTCCTTATAGATAGGCACCATCAGAGATGCAAGAGCTCTCCAGCCAGCTACAGGAACTTCTTGACCAGGGATTCATCAGATGAAGCTTCTCGCCTTGGGGATCATCCGTTTTGTTTGTCAAGAAGAAAGATTGTTCTTTTAGAATGTGCATCGACTATAGGGAATTAAATAAGTTAACAATCAAAAATAGATATCCACTTCCCCGAATCGATGATCTCTTCGATCAACTACAAGGATCCAGTTTTTTCTCTAAGATCGACCTGAGGTCTAGATATCATCAACTCCGAGTAATGGAAGAGTACATTCGAAAGATTGTATTTTGTAACATCTCATTTTCACAACCAAAATTTTTCATTTTTATTAAGGTAAAACTTCCGAATTATAAATCCATTTTAAGAAAACCATTTATTCCGAATTACATTTATCGAAAATCATAGTAATATAAATAACATGGTATTATCAATGTTGTTGATGCATGTGTATAGTACCACCTTCGCCTTCCCACGATCACTGATAGAACATGAAACATAAACAACTGGGTAAGCACAAAGCTTAGCGAGTTTCCCCAAAATACCCCATACAACAAATATACTAGCATGTATATCGGGTCTACAATCATCAAATTGGATTACCATGGCCCAGTCAGTCATCAGACTGGAATGCCAACATGCAACGATTCCAATTAGTCATCAGAATGGAATAACCTGGGTTTGTTGGCCTGCCGCCGCAACCCAACCACTCTTATTGAGCATCCGTGCCTATGGCTTAAAGCCGACCCACATCAGGTATCTTGGCCTACAACACACAACAAGACCGTATCAACCTAACTCACCACCAAATATCGACATATAAATGGTCAAGGATCAAGTAGGCATATAATACAGGCAAGTACCAATCATACAGCTCACTACGGCATACTAGACCTCTCACATCACACTGCTTCGCTACCAGCTAACCTCCATGGAATGCATAATCATAAGTAACCAGAGGCGAGATAGTCACCTAAATAGATGATCCTACTCTAGAGCCACAACCAAACAAGGAACAAGAAAGAAAACCTAGATCAAGAGTTCTCAGGCTATCCTATGTGACTACATACAACCCCTAGCGCACTCCACTAGACGATAACCAACCTACTGGTACTCTCACCAGCATACAACTACTACTGCATCCTATCATACAGGGATATATATATATATATATATATATATATATATATACATACATACATACATACATAAATCTGGCAGATCACTATATCACAACAACATCCCATACACAAGGATACATAACCAACAATCCAAGGAATTCATAACCATATGTACCCAGAGGTGAGAAAGACACCCGGTCAGATGATCCTACTCTAGAGCCACAACCAAACAAGGAACATGCAAGAAAGCCTAGATCAAGAGTCCTCAATTTATCCTACTTGAACATATACAATCCCTATGTCATCCCTCTACTAAATGATAACCAAAACTAATGGGACGACATTGGTGCCTTCGAACCACAGGTACAGTGAGGAAAACTCACCTGAATGAAGAACCCCTAAACAATGAGACGCGCTTCCCTTTCTGCATTGCTACCTCCTGCGAATCCATTAATCACCAAACCAGGTAGAATCTTAATCAACAATCCAAAGCCCTTAAGTTTAAACCAAAGTCAAACTGGTCACAAAAATCAATGGTCAAACTTGGTCAAGGTCAACGCCACATCGTGGCCCTACTTGGCCACGTTGTGGGTTCACAAGGTCAAATAGTCAACATGCAGAGCATTGCCATGCCGTGGCTCTCCTTGTCTGTGCCGTGGGAAAGCCATAACAAGGCAATCATGATTTTTGACTTCACCAAGCCATGGCTACCTTTGACAAGCCATGACCACTGGAAAAAACAGCATTTTCTCATTAAGAGCTTAATCCTTCCAGATCTAAGTTCATACTTCCAGATCTACTTCTCCATACTGACTTAATGGATAAAGTTTCCAACTTCATCCATTAGGACCTCACCATAAGACAATATCTTGAACCCTAAGTCCATTAAGTCCTTAATATGACCAGAACTCAAATATGGGGCTAAGAACACTCAAACTAAGACCTTTTCCTCACTAGCTCAAAATTTCATGACCAGATGAGCACCACATCAAGCTTTGGAGTCCCTCAAACTCCAAGAGCACTGAATAATGGGATCAAAACATCCAAAAATGTGCTCATACTTGAAACAAGAAGAACAGATGTCAAGGTATGAACTTCTTGTTGGATTAATGTCTAAGTCCATAACTATAATTGGTAAGACTTGACCCGACCCGGCATGGTCCATTTGGGTTTCATGGCATCATGCATTTGGATAGACTATAATGAGAGAAATAACACTTAAGGTTGGTTAATATATTATAAGTTCTAATATATTAATAAGGTTATTTAATTAGTATTGATCAAGAATTAATTTGGAATTAATTAAGTGATCAAAAGGAGACTAATTAAATATATGGGTTGATTGTGTAAATCATTCATTCTTATATATGTGGGCTTGTGATCCAAGATTCCTTATGTTGGACTAAGTCCATGGGGTGACCCATGGATACTCCATGGAGGTTAAAATCCATGGAGCATAAGGAATGGGTAAAGTTATGAGTTACATGGTGTAACCCTAATAGCCACCATATAAAAGAATCCCATGGCTCAAGAAATCGTGCACTAATGTGTGAATATGAGGGCTAGACGATTTCAAGGAGTGTTCCATTTCTCTCAAGTCATTCCATGTGCATTTGGTGTTGTGTGAATCATTTGAGGTGTCACACTTGGGGCACTAGGCACTCAAGCTTCATGGAGACAAGCTACATCAAACAAAGGTATGTATTCTATCCATTTGATTACCCAAGTATCAAGTATTGTATGCTAGATAGGGTAATACCTTGGAAAGTTCATAATTGCATGTATAATAGAGAAAACATAGATCCAAGGTATTTAGGGTTGCATGTACACTTAGGAGTGTTAGAATGCGCAAAACCCATCACTTCTTACCTCCAACAACTCAGAAATGTGAAGAAGATCTTGGATCTAAGCTTGCTCCTTGCACCAAAATGAACCGCCTCCTTCTCCAAGATTCACCAAATGAAGCAAACAACCCCAAGATAGAGTCACGAAGCTCAAAATTAAGGAAAAGAGGCTAGGGTTTCAAAATGGGGGAGATGGACAGTGAAAGAAATGACCTAAAATGGGAGTTAAAAGGGTTAAATATGGGAGAAAAACTAGAAATACATGGGCTTAGGCTGCTACCGCTACCACGTCGTGGCCATCCATTGCCATGCCATGGAGACCATCTAAACACACAATCCATTACTTTCACACCACGTCGTGGGCATCCATGCCCCACGTCGTGGCTGAGGGTTTGCTCCAAAAACCTTGTTTTGATTCCTTTAATCTTAGACAACCTTCTTCGAGAACGGGTGTTACATATTTAGAACTAGACATGGTCATTACGAGTTCTTGGTCATGCCTTTTGGACTGACCAATTCCCTATCTATTTTTATGGATCTCATGAACTGAGTATGCAATCCCTACTTGGACAAATTTGTGATAGTATTCATCGACGACATTCTGGCCTATTCACGAACAAAGGAAGAGCATGTGCAACATCTTTGGGTGATCCTAGAGCTACTAAGGAAAGATAAGTTATACAAAAAATTCTCTAAGTTCGAATTTTGGATTAGGGAAGTACACATTCTAGGGCACGTAGTAATTAGTATAGGAATTCACATTGATCCTTCCAAGAATAAAGTTGTGCATAATTGGGAATCACCCAAGACACCAACCAAGGTTCATCAATTCTTAGGCTTAGCAGGCTATTTTCATATATTCATATAGAACTTATATAGGATAGCCAATCCCCTCACAACATTGATCCAAAAGGAAACAAAGTTTGTTTGGGGAGACAAACAAGAAGCAACTTTCCAAAAGCTGATGGAAATGTTGTCCAGTGTACCAATATTATCCCTTCTAGAGGATATTGATGATATCATTGTGTATTGCGACGCTTCACATTAGGGATTGCAATATATATATATATATATATATATATATATATATATATATATATATATATATATATATATATGAAAAGGGAAAGAGTCATTGAGTATGCCTCACCTCAACTCAAGGTGCATGAGAATAACTACACCACCCACGTCCTAGAGTTAGGAGCTGTGTATTTTGCATCAAAGATCTGGCGTCATTATCTTTATGGAACGAAATATATAATCTACACATACCACAAGAGTCTCCATCACATATTCGACTAAAAGGGACTCAATATGAGACAACGAAGATGGTTGGAATTTCTTAATGATTATGAATGTGAGATCTGTTATCATCCAGGCAAGGCTAACGTCGTAGTCGATGCCTTGAGTCATAAAGAATGAGTTAAGCCTCGTAGAGTCAAAGCGCTTTCAATGACTATCCAGTCTAGTCTAATCCTTCAGATTAGAAGTGCTCATCTCAAGGCTCTAGCAAAAGAAAACATCGAGGCAGAAGGCCTCAAGGGAATGGAAAAGCAACTAGAAATTAGGGATGAAGGAGAAAGGTACTTCATGAACCGAGAATATGGGTTCCAAAGTTTGAAAATGTCAAGGAAATAGTTTTAGATGACACCCATAAGACTAGGTACTCCATTCATCCCGGATCAAACAAGATGTATTTAGATTGAAAAACTCTTTATTGATAGCCGAACAGGAATGCTAAAATTGCAACCAACGTAAGTAAATGCTTAACATGTTCCAAGGTCAAGGGAGAACATCAACCATCCTTAGGATTGTTGCAACAACCGAAAATACCCCGAGTGGAAATGGGAGTAAATTGCAATGGATTTCGTGACCAAATTACGTAAGACTGATAGTGGTTACAACACTATATGGGTAGTTGTCGATAGATTAAGCAAGTGTGCCCACTTCCTACCAAGAAAAGAGACATATAAAATGGAGAAGATGATCAAGACCTACCTTAAAGAGATTGTCATATTACATCGGGTAACGCTACCCATTATCTCCGACAGAGATAACAAACTTACCTCTCGATTCTGGTAAAGTTTGAAAAAAATCCATTGGTACTTGCCTTGATATGAGTACAACCTATCATCCTCAGACTGACGGTTAAAGAGAAAGGATAATCCAAACGCTTCAGGACATGCTCATAATATGTGTGATAGATTTCGAAAATGCATGGGACACTCATCTTTCATTGATCGAGTTCTCATACAATAATAGTTATCACACGAGCATCAAGGTTGCACCATTTGAAGCTTTATCTAGTTGGAAATGTCGATCTTCTATTTGTTGGGAAGAAGTTGGTGATACCCAACTAGCCAAGAAGTTTGCAGGAAATACCCTACGAATTGGCCCAAAGATTATTCATGAGACGACTGAGAAATTTGTAACGTCCCATTTTCACAACCAAAATTTTTCATTTTTGTTAAGGTAAAACTTTCGAACTTATTAATCCATTATTTAAGAAAACCATTTATTCCAAATTATATTTATTAAAAATCAGAGTATCACAGATAACACAGAATCTTCAATGTTGCTGATGAGTGTGTACAGTCCCGTCGTCCTGCAATCACCGATGATACCTGAAACCATAAACAACTGGGTAAGCATAAAGCTTAGTGAGTTTCCCCCAAACTACCCCATACAATAAACATACAAGCATGCATAACTGCCGCTCTTCGGCCTTCGGCCTGACTGGACCGCCTCGCAGGCCTTCAGTCTAGTCAGGCCGGAATATCAGGGTTTTTTGGCCTACCACCTCAACCCAATCGCTCCTCCCGAGCCTTCGTGCCTTCGGCTTACTGCCGACCCGCATAGGGTATCTTAGCCTACATCACAAAGCAAGACCGCCTCAACCCACCACCACTATATGTCGACATATAAACAAACAAGGATCAAGCAGGCACATAAAACAGGCAAACAACAATCATACAACTTACTCCCGCCTACTAGTCCTTTCACAACATACAATCCCATTACCAGCTAACCACCATGAAATGCGTAACCATAAGTAGCCAGAGGTGAGATAGCCGCCCGAACATATGATCCTACTCTAGAGTCACAACCACACAAGGAACATGCAAGAGAGCCTAGATCAAGAGTTCTCAGGCTATCCTACATAACCGCAGACAGTCCCTAGGGCACTCCAACATATGATAACCAGTGAGTATAGATAACATACAGATCCATCAGTGCACTATAGAATAGCAACATTCTACATACCAAGATACCAATCTAACATATCACTACAACATAACAACATACTCAATACCAGAATACAGATTTAACAGATCACCATAACCCATCAGCATACTCGATACTAGAATAAAGATCTAACAGATCACCACAACCTATCAGCATACTCGATACCAGAATACCTATCAGCATACTTGATACCAGAATACAGATCCAACCGATCACTACATCCTATCAGCATACTCGATACTAGAATATAGATCTAACCGATCACTATAGCACCGTGTTATACTAAGAAGCAACAATCTAAGAAATGTCTGACCATATATAATCAGAGGTGAGATAGCCACTCGGACAGATGATCCTACCCTAGAACCTCAACCAAACAAGGAACAAGTAAGAGAACCTAGATCAATAGTCCTCAGTCTATCCTACATGACTATATAGAGTCCCTATGACATTCCTCTTCTAACAGATAACCAAAAACTAGTGGGTCAGCATTAGTGTCTTCGACCCACGTTACAATGAGGCGAAACTCACCTGAAATGAAGAAAACCGAGAATACTGCGATTCGTTCCCTGCTACACTGCTTGCTCCTGCGGATCCACTAACATCAGAACCATATAAAATCTTATTCACCAATCCAAACCCTCAAGTTTGACCTAAAGTCAAACTTGGTCAAAAGTCAACGGAGTCAACAAAAGTCAAAGTTCAATGTCAAACTGGTCATAAATCCATAAGTCAACTGAGTCAACCCAGCCGGGTGAATCCAGCCGAGTCCACTCAGTTGAGTTGACACAGTGCACGTACGCGGGGCGTACTCCAGATGTACGCGGGGAGTACTCCCTCGTTGACTGGATCGGGGAGGCTGACCGAGTACGCTGGGCGTACACATAGGTACGCACGACGTACTCCCAGATTTTCCTTTTTTCCCATTAAGTGCTTAATACTTTGACTTAATGCGTCCAATTGCAGATCCATGGACAAAATATCACTAGGAGTCATAAAGTTTCCAACTTTATGACCTCGCATGCTCAATAAGTGCTTAAAACACCAAAACTCCACATCTTAATGCATTAAGTCCTTCAATAACATGCATCAGACAAAACTAACCATTAAGACTCCATTTTTATGGCTTAAGACCCTTCTTAAGGACTGAAAGGACAACTTAACGGGTCAAGAACATGCTATGTTCCCGAATCTCCATATTTGGAACAAAAAGGACCAAAAATCAACCCAACACAAGATCTAAATGAAACTTCACCAATTTTTGGACTTTATACCTTTAAATGATGCCAAAAGTGTTGGGTTTTAGTATACTACAACATCCTATGGTGCACATACAACCCTAAATACCTTGGATCTATGTTTTCTCTATTATACATGCAAATATGAAGTTTCCAAGATATTACCCTATACTAGCATACAAATATCATATACTTGGGTAATAAAATAGATAGAATACATACCTTTTTGATGTAACTTGTATTCATGAAGCTTGAGTGCCTAGTGCCCCAAGTGTGACACCTCAAATGGTTCACACAACACCATGAACACTTGGAATAACCTTGAGAATAAGGATACTTTGGTTCTCTCTAGTGAAATCGGCCTTGCCCTTTAGTGTACACACACTAGTGCCCATTTCACCAACCAAGGACATCTTTATATAGTGTGGAGATTAGGGTTAAATCCTAGTACCCATGACCTTTCATTTCATATGATCCATGGGTTAAACATTCCATGGACTATCCATGAAAGCTTAGCCCAACCTAAATGAACTTGGCCCATCACACACATATATCTTAGAGTCCATATTTAATTAGTTCCTTTTGATCACTTAATTAATTATAAATTAATTCTTGATCAATACTAATTAAATAATATGATTATATATTAATATATTAGAACTTATAATATATTAATATAAATCACTAGTATCCTTTTTTCCTCATCTTGTCTATCCAATTGTCCCAATGCCATGCAACCCAAATGTACCATGCCGGATCGGGTCAAGTCTTACCAATTATAGTTATGGACTTAGACATTAATCCAACAGTCTCCCACTTGGATAAGTCTAAAACTGTTATTGAGTATGACTTCAAACCCTGACTAGCAATCGTGGCTCTCAAAAGCTTCTATCGAACTCTGACCTTGTCGATGAACTCTGACCTTTGTCAATGACTTGTCCATTAGATAAGGGATCATATATTCCTCCATTCTACATATCATATGGACTGAGACATGGATTATAACTCATTCTCTCTGTCCATTTGTTGTTTCCCGATTTCCGATTCATGATTACTGACTGATTGAACAAATCAAATCAGTCCTGGCTTGGCCAAGCACTCACATGTCTCATCACTAAATCATCGAGGGGTCCACATATATCGCTTTTATCCCGAAGGTAAAAGGAATGGATAAACTTCGACTCATATGGCTTGTTCTACTACTTGTTGAATCATACACAAAGGCACATTTTATAACATCGAGTTACCAATGCGTTTTCGTGCAATCAATGTATAACCAACTCATAGTAACAACTCATATCTCTAGGTTTTAAGAATATAAGATATTATCGTCTCATGATCACTCGTGATAAAATCCATGAAGTGATTCAAATGAGCGTGGGTTGAATCCAATACTCAGAACTTATGAGCACTCATGAGTGTTGTAGCACCGCTTTGTCCAACATCTTCGACCTCTACAAGCCAACCCATGACAGTCTTGATTCATATCTACTTCCAACATATGACTGACTGTGGATAGTTTGAATAACTTAGTCATTCAGGAAGAATGACCTAGTTTATTCTGGAAGTCAAAACATGCAAAATGAAACACAAGAATAAATGAATCAAATATGGTATCAAACCCTATGAATATAAATAGACCACTTTTATTTATCACCATACTGATTACTCATTATTTCATTGTTTCGGTTTTATCAACTTTATACCTGAATTAAAAACACTAGTTGTCCCATGCTCCAAGCATGTACACTATGTTTTTCTAAACAATAGCTTTGCCATACACCAAGTATGCACTCTATGTTTGTCTATGATCCTTACTTTGTGAAATAAACCAATTGAACATAATTTCAATGATTTTAATTTCACACTCCCAAATCCTTATTGAAAAATACGAGAATTTCAAATTCCTATCGTTTATCGAAATCTGTTTAGATTTTAAACTTATATGCACTGACCCTCCTGTAATGAATATGTACAAAGTCACAAAGACTTGTCAACAGTCATTATAAGGTATTCCAATGGAGATCAACTCCATGGAAACTAAGTCTCATATTCAAAGTACATTGCTTTGGACATGCTTCTTGCATTAAGTTTTCTAATCTTACACAGATAACTTCGACCTATAGAGACAACTCCATATTCTCATTTTGACTATCACTTCTGAACAAGAGATGCCTCTTTTCAGAATATGTCAATATGGTCCTTCCAAAATTAGCACTATACTTCCAACTGTCCATGAGCAACCAATCTTTGGTAAACCTCAGATTGTCCTCGACAATTGCTTAATCATTTTAGTCATATCCAATTCTAGACCTTTTCCCTTTTTAATGCCTCTGAGCATTTGGAAAAATTTAGAAATGACAAATATTATAGCACATGCAATCGATCCTGTACCCAAAGCAAATGGTACACGATTCATGATGTCTCACATAAATACATGATTCTAGACCAGTCTTTTGCTACAATATTTTTATTTGCCATGTTTTCAAAATTTGACTATGAAGAGGGATGCCGTAATCATAATCGAATTTTGAGAACGCAATATATAGAATTTCCTTAAGTTGAACCAATCCAACATGAAATTCATATATATATTCTTGACTAAAGATGATTAAGGTCTCAATCTAAGCCTTTAGAACTGAAATGAAGTATATCCTCTCCCTTAATTATAGCAAAACAACTTCTTCAATCCCTGCTGCCTCACGAATTGAAACTTTTGTTTTCTATAATTAACATTGCTAACTTGCAACACTAACAATAATTATCATGCTCCCACTAACATGATGATTATTAGCATAACACTTATGCTCCCACTAGCTTTAACATGTACTCAGAAATCAGCTGGACTTCTAGAAATCAATACTTTATTGACTTTCTTACCAAAGTTCAGATTTCTGATACGAGATGCTTTGATAAAACTTTATCAAAATCATACACCTTTCCTTAGGTAGCATGCATGTGTGTCTAAACAATTTCAGAACTATGAAAAGGGATGCCGTAATCATAGTATCAATTGTTTAGACCTTTTGCCATCTGCTTCAAATCTACTTGGTGGAAGTGTTTCCTCACCATCATTTTCATGAATCGGATAGAAACCTTATGACCCTTAGATTTTATGGTGTATGTGTTCTTATCCATGTGAATCATCAAAACCATAGTCACAAGACAAGGATAATGACAAATCCAAACACATATGGACTGAACTCAATCTTAATTTCTTACCACCTGGCAGCTCAAGGGTCTGCCATTGCTTCCAAGTTATTATGCAACCAACTGAGAACTCTAAGAACTCATATGCAAAGACAACTTTAACTGGAATGGGCACATAAATAGAAATATGTCAACACGATAGGTTATAAACCTCAAGTCGTGTGCTAGTGAAGAACCTCGGGTTTTATTCTTGATTAGTTCTTGAGACTTTCAAGACCTTTAAGACTCCCACTGTCCTCTTGACATATAAGACTCTCTTGTCAAATATTCAAGGAATAGTGCGGATTCTTTATCAAGACAAACACTTCACACAATTGGCCTAAGTTGGTCTTTGTTTTATTCAAAACATCACAACTTACCAATTTCAAATGTACAAGAGTAGGACATTTTTACTCTTACATTTGACAAGTGTTAATAATCCTTCTTTAAGATGTATCACTCAAATTACAATCTTGGAGCATGACTCTAAGAATTGTTTTGGAACGAGGTATGACTCATCTTCTTGATTTAACCATTTCAACAATTCATGACTCCTCTTCTTAGCCATAAAAATGCACTAAGATGTCCTTAGAAGACCAATTGTGATATGGTTCTTTAATCATTAAGATGATCACAAAACTTGATACTAAAGTACTCTCCCATCTTTTCAGATTTGAGAAACTTTTATCTTTCTGCCTAAGTTGATTATTCCCATTCGTTCTGCCATTCATTAAGACTTTTCTAATGTTTCAGAATTATACTTAAACTTGTAAGTATAACCATATTTACTAAACTTTAGTAAATCATGACGAATAATCTTATCGATCTTTGTGGTGGACATGACCAATGCACAAGAATGTGTACTCGATCCCTTTAGTCCTTCACTTGATTCATACATCCATGTGAACAAGTCTTAATTTTCCAATGCTTGAAAGTTCTCATTCATCATACTATTCAACTTGCATGATTCCAAGTTTCTATCCAACTGAAGCCTTGGGAATGAGAATCTTTCTTTATTTGGTAAATTATGACACTACCACAAACAAAAGAATCAAGTCCATTTTTTTTCAAATATTGCTATCAATGGAATCATATAAACAACCATTTTTCACAAATGCCACTTGTAAGGATATTTAAAATAAATAAAACAAAATTTTCTTTTATTTAAAACTTGCAGAGAAACTTATCCTTACAATGCAAATGCATATGCAAAACTTGTTGTTATCTATTCCTAAGCAATATATCACAACTCTTAAGAAGTAGCTCAAAAATTCTGATCACCGAACCATGCGATCGAAATCTATCTTCGCGATCAGAATCAACATATACTTCCTTTAAGTTTTTTCACATTTCTTTGATTCTTAAAACATCAACATGTGACCCAGTCACATCATGCAACAAGAATCTCAGAATAGAAACTTAACAAAGTTAGATAGTGGACTTTACCTAAAGTAGAGTCAAACTTCTTGACTTGATCAACCTTATGATCTTTCAGGTAAATAGGCAGCTTCGCAATCAATGCCCCTTCCTTTGGCAAGAGAAACATATGGACTCTTTGGGAATGGTGTACTGGACTATCATAGACTTGCCTTTCTCTTTACCATTTGGTCAACCGAGTTGACTATGGCCAATCCCTTTCCATTGGAAAGCGAAAGCTTTTCTGGATATCCAATGTTACCATTTTCAAAGTCCATGGAAGTTTGGAAAGTTGATCTTCTAATCAAATTTGCTTTACTAGTCCTCCAAATCATTGCTGATTCAGTAGCACCAAGCAAATAGATATGATCATTATGGTTCATGTCATAGTCTGTTTCATAGTAGTCCCAAAGGAACTCACTATGTGACTTAGAAAGTGATTGAACATCCAACTTTCTCAAGACTTTGACACCCAACTCTCCCGGCTTGTCAATATGTGACTTCATCTCCAAGATGTAATCACACCTAGACCTTGCCTTGCAAATAGGGTTTGAGTGACCTTGAACTTGTGGGTTAGGGAGAATAATTGGAGGAGATGGAGGAAATAAAGTTCCAAGAGATTTAGGAAGATCATAGATGTCTGAGCTAGACATCTTTTGGGAGATATTCAAGATAGTTGATTCAAAGTCCTTAATATAACACCCAATATGAAATATTAAGGCTAGGATCCAACAACCTATTTATAACTGGAAGAGGGATGCCGTAATCCGAGTTATAAAATAGTTGAAGGTAGGTAAATGACGATTTACGAATTTCCACCATGAAAAACGAAATATAATTAAGTTTTAATTGGATTTGAAACACCTAGATCTTTTGAGATTCATTGAACTTTTCAATGGCATGTTTCAATCTCGAGTGTGCCCTTCAGGTTTTGTGACTGGGATGCCGAGGATCACAAAACAAGGTGTGAAGTAACCATGCAAATTTACTTGGTACCCTTAATATTTACCCCTCAATCGATGTGCCGGTTAACCACACGAGCTCCACCGATACTATGATAAATATTAAGTTACCCTTTGCCTACCTTGTTAAATCCAGGTTAGTGTGCCGGTTAACCACACACGCTCCACTAACGGTTTAAACAAAGTGCAAAGTGTAATTTCATGGATTAGCACCTTATTCACATTTTGCTAAGTAACTAAGATTGGGCATTTATAAGTGTTTAGTTACGTAGTATTTATCATTAATACTTTTAATGAAGGGAGAATTATAGTCCTTGTCCTACCTGTTCGGCTAACGACCCTCCACCAGTCAAGGAAGCGGTGGGTGAGAGTGGACACCCATTAAGCTGCCATTTTATAGGCAACAACCTTATACCCCCCTTATAGACCGGCTTCGTGAATGAGGCCTACTAATGGTAAGACTGACTTGCTCTTATACACATATATATATTATTAACTTATAATATTATAAAGTATAAGGGTTGAATTTTAACTTTTAAAATTCTAAGGGCTTAACTTGGAATTAAAGTATTCATTAGAGAAAACTTTTCAAATTCCAAAACTTAAGGGCAAGTTTTGAAACTATTCAAAACTCTTGGATTTTCATAACTTATGAGTTTTAAGTAAAACTCTAAAACTTTTAATGAAGAGACTCTTGGACATCCATAACTTGAGGACAAATTATGGAGCCATAAAAACTATTTATAAGAAAAGACTCTTCATTTTTTTTGTAACCTAAGGCATATTTATGAGTTTTTAAGATTCATAAATGTGACTTTTCATATAACTTGAGGACAAGTTACAAAAAAACACATTTTATGAACAACTTTTAGATTAATTAGGATTGAAAACAACTAAAACACAAAAATATCCATTAATCTAAACTAACTCATAAATCAAGGAAACATAGAACTTTTGGAAATCCATAACTTATGGAGTTAAATGCTTGTTTTATGATGAAACTTTTCATGTTCCATAACTTAAGAATAAGTTATGGAATTCTTTAAAACATTAACACCAAATTTTTTAACTCCATAAAAACTTTGAATCAATTTTTTTTTTAAAACCTTTTAATATCCATAACTTATGGAGGTTTCAAAACACATAAGATCACAACTTTAAAAAAAAAAATTTAGCTCCAAAATTTTATGACAAAATTTGTAACTCCTTAAAACATTTAGATCAAACTTTTAAAACTAATAAAATAATCATATCATTTTATCTTTTACTAAATTTGACCTAATTCAACTCATATAGCAAATGATTCAAATTTTACAAATAATTAGTTTTTCACAAAACAAGTAATTATCTTAAAATTTGACAAACTTCATGTTTTTTTTTCTTTTTTTTTTCAACTTTGAAAATCAAACATTTGCATGAATATAACAAAAAACAACCCATGGCTCTGATACCACTGTTGGGTTTTAGTATACTACAACATACTATGGTGCACATACAACCCTAAATACCTTGGATCTATGTTTTCTCTATTATACATGCAAATATGAAGTTTCCAAGATATTACCCTATACTAGCATACAAATATCATATACTTGGGTAATAAAATAGATAGAATACATACCTTTTTGATGTAACTTGTCTTCATGAAGAGTGCCTAGTGCCCCAAGTGTGACACCTCAAATGGTTCACACAACACCATGAACACTTGTAATAACCTTAAGAATAAGGATACTTTGGTTCTCTCTAGTGAAATCGGCCTTACCCTTTAGTGTACACACACTAGTGCCCATTTCACCAACCAAGGATATCTTTATATAGTGTGGAGATTAGGGTTAAACCCTAATACCCATGACCTTTCATTTCATATGATCCATGGGTTAAACACTCCATGGACTATCCATTAAAGCTTAGCCCAACCTAAATGAACTTGGCCCATCACACACATATATCTTAGAGTCCATATTTAATTAGTTCCTTTTGATCACTTAATTAATTATAAATTAATTCTTGATCAATACTAATTAAATAATATGATTATATATTAATATATTAGAACTTATAATATATTAATATAAATCACTAGTATCCTTTTTTCCTCATCTTGTCTATCCAATTGTCCCAATGCCATCCAACCCAAATGGACCATGCCGGGTCGAGTCAAGTCTTACCAATTATAGTTATGGACTTAGACATTAATCCAACAAAAAGATGGTGAGATTCTGGATCTAAAGAACTTCACTCCTCCAAGTTGGTCTCCGGTCCTTCCTTCTTCTTCAAAGGCACAAAACACCCACACTCAAGCTTAGAAATTCTTCTCAAGATGGATTAGGGTTGCAAGAACGTTCCAAGAGGATGAAGGTTGATGAGGTGAGGGGAAATGAGGCTAAAATAGGGTTTAAATATGAGCCAAACCATAAAAATTAAGGTTTTCATGAATGACACGTACGTCCTGCATACAAATGTATGCCCAACGTACAAGGGCGTGCCCTAGAACGCTCAGCGTACACACGTACGCATGGCGTACTCCTTCAGAACCCAAAATTACGAAAATGCCACTAGGGCCCTTATTGCACTCTTTCTTTTACTTATGGTCCATATTGCAATATAAATAAATCATAGGGTAAAAATTAAAGCATCTCATCATCGGGATGTTACAAAAATAATGAAAATCCGCCAACGCATGAAGGCAACACGTGATCGTCGGATGAGTTATGTTGATATAAGACGCAAATCCCTTGAATTCCAAGTTGGAGTTAGGGTAATGCTTAAGGTCTCTCATTTGAAACGATTTATAATTTTCGGAAGGCTGGGAAAGCTAAATCCTAGGTACATAGGACCATTTGAAATCCTCGACCAGATTAGTCCAGTGGCCTATCGGCTTAGGTTACCCTAAGAGCTCAATAACGCGCATGACGTATTCCATATGTCCAATGTTAAGAAGTGTCTCTCCGACGATGCACTTTTCATTCCACTTGACGAAATCTAAATCAACCCTGAACTGAACTTCGTCGAGGAACTAGTTGAAATTATGGACATAGATGTCAAACGACTCAAACAATGTTAGATTCCCATAGTCAAGGTACAATGGAACTTTAAGGGAGGAATTGAGTATACATGGGAATGAGAAGACCAAATGAAAAATAAGTATCCTCACTTGTTCGAAGGAATCCTGACGATACGATAAAATTTTGGGACGGAATTTCTAAAACGGGGGGGGGGGGGGGGGGAATGTGACAACCAAGAAAATTACCGTCTCCAACCACCGTCAGGAAATAGTAGGGAAAGACAAATGTAATAGCTTAGTGTGACAACCGGAAATTTCTACCTTGAATAGTCATTCAAATCAATCAAAGTTGGACTTGTTTTGCTATCTTCTATCATTATTTAGAGTCATTTTGAGCGTTTTAAGCCTAGTACATCCAAGAAATGAGTGTTAGGAATTATCTGCTTGAGTCCTTTGTGCACCAAGAATGCCATAAACTTCATCATGTGGAGTTTACTGCAACACCATATGAGTTTACGGCCGTAAACTCAAGGTGGTCGTAAACTCGGGCTTTAAACATGATATTCCACCCTTTCTTCCTCATTATTCACCATTTCAACCTCAAGAACTCGATTTCTCTCTCAAGTATCATAAGGATCTTCATTTTATTCTTCAAAAATGTAAGTGTTTCATCCTTCGATTAATTGATACAACTCGTTATCTAGTATCATCCTTTGATTTCATCCATTAACTTCATGTTTTGGGGTTGATCTTCGAGATCACCAAGAACACCAAGAACACACACTAGTGTTTTGGGCCGAAATCAACTCTTTTTGCTTCAATATCGTAAGTATCTCTTTCCTATACTTGTTATCTAGTAGAAGCCTTTGATTTTCATCCTTGAAATCAACCAAATCCCAAGAAAAATGAGAGTTTACGGCCAGGAGCATCTCCCTTGGCCGTAAACCCTTGTTAAGGCTACAAGTTGGACATAAACTCTTCTTTAAGGCTTGGATTGAGTCTAGAACACTTCCTGCATACTTGAAGGACCTTAAACCACCTCTTTGGAACAAAACTTCATGATTTTACGGTCGTAAACTAATAAGACCGTAAACCCTATTTCCGTAAACTCAAGGGCCGTAAACACCTTGGCCATAAACACCAAAGTGTGGCCATACACCTTTTAGATGCAACCCTTTGTACTTCTAACACTTCAATCTAAGTGTTTCCTAAGTCCTAGGGTGTTTTCCTTACATGATTAGTTGTATAAACACTAATTGTATACATATATGTGTCATTATATGCTTATTAGGATCCGTTGTGCTCAAGTCTTCACTTGACACTTAGCATCCTGCAAACCGATCTTTCATCCGTATCACTCACTACAGGTGAGTTCATACCCCTTAACTTATCTTTTAAATGATTTTAAATGCTTTTATGGGGGGGGGGGGGGGAATACAAGTAGAACTATTATAGTTATTATATCAATCGCTTGTGATTAATAACTATCAAACAAATGGATTTTTGTTACATTTCAAACTGTGTTATCAAACAAACTGCTTCAAATCGTTTTATAAACTCTTTTACATGTTAAATACTTTCTATAAAACTCTTTTAAACTTATACTTTGTCAAAATCATGTCTATATAGATATAGTTATATAAGTAGGATTGAAAGGACTTAGGACTGATAACTCGCCTTATTTCCTGTTCCTTGTTTGGTTGTGGACTTAGGGTATCGGTTATTTGTCCGAAGGTCATTTTAACCTTAGTTATATATTATGTGTATGTATATAGATATAAAAGTTATCCTATTAGTTCAATACCTTTGGGTGGCAAAGGTGTATAAACATGTTCATTCACACAAACAACATTGCTAGTAAACTATAATAGGTATAGTTTAGGAAGTCACTAATACTATTTCTAGAACAATGAAACATACAAGAGTCAGTTCAAACATACTATAAATAGAAATAGATAGAGCATACTATAACGAGAGACAATACTCACTATAAAGAGAAACAGTACATACTATAACGAGAAACAATACATACTACACACTATACACTAGAGAACATACTACATACTAGACAGAGAGAACATACACTACACTAGAACATACTATACAAATACAAGAATACTATAACAATAATGTGAGATACTACTTCATGGTTCGGCAATATACTGTTGCGTCACGTTTTGTACCCAGAGTCTCCTCGATGGAGAGCGTAAATTTGTGTATAGATCTATACGGGACTGACCCTCCTACACCTTGCTGCTAGCTACAGTGGGACCTGCATCAAATATAGGATTTTCTAGGAAGTTTACAAACATTTACATCAAATACTTACAAACTTTTACATCAAACATTTGCAACTACTTTCCTGAAACTTATACAAACAATGACACTAAAATACTTATGAACTCACCAGCTTTAATGCTGATCTACGCTTTCAAAATAACTTGTATTCTCAGGTCGCCAGTAGACAGGTACAAATGACCAAGTTCTGAGAAGACGGAGCTTTCAAGACTCGTCTTTATTTTGATTATTCATTTTTGGTGTCTTATAAACTACAGAACACACTTGTATTAAAATTATACTATTAATACAATGGATGATGTTGTTGCTTGTTTACTATTATGCATTGTTGTGATACTGTAAATGACGTCCTCCGCCCCCAACTTTTCTGCCGTTCTGGTTTGGGGGCGTGACATATAATCAAATCTGGGAGTGATATAGCCTGATCAACTATATCTTTCCGGGAAGTGATTGCATGTGCCTAGGAATGGTTGTTATGTTGCAGCAAGTCTAAAAACTTACCAACACTACTACAATGAAAACATTAGAATAGAACATAAACTTAAAATACTATAGGAGTATTTTGTGTTACTATAATTACTTATGTGCAAACTAAAAAGGTCTTTATTAGGATGTCAATAGTTCCTGAGTGGATACGCTAAGGTTATATGTGACTAGGGTGTTATAGACTTAGAATTTGTGATCTTTGCTTTACTCCCTATTCCTTGTTTGGTTGTGGGCTTAGAGTTAGGGTCACTTATTCGAGGGTCTATCCTGTTTTGGTTACATATGACTGGTATACACTACGTAAATGTTGGAGAAATTGGTAAGGATCATCTTATAATTATCTTAATTAGTACGTCTATTAATTATTTCTTTTACCCCTATTCTCGCGTAGATAACATGGCTGGATTCCATATCCCCGACGATCCGCACTTCCCCAACCAAGGCAATGGAGGATGGCTCGATGTTGATCCAGAAGAAGAACCTGCAATTCCATTGGACGATGACTTTGCTGAGAACCTCCCGGAGGATTCTGACTCCGAGCCCGAAGTCAACGATCAACCCCTGATGGCTCAAAACCCAAATCCGAACCCTCGTCCGACTTTTCAAGGCCCGACGCCTCTGTGGGTGGAAAGTTTGGAGACATGGAGCCAAGAACAGGGTCAACCAATCCCGTTCAATGGAGACCGAAGCTTCTATAATGTGAGCGAAGGAGGCTCAGCGGACAGAGTCCTGCCTATTCTGGTCCGCAGGGTTGCTCGTAACGAAATTCAGGGTAGGACAGCCCTCAATAGAATTGTGGAAGTTGACGCCAATTCAGGAGTCAACACTGTCCGCATTCGTCGTCTGGAAGATGATAGCGAAAGAGCAGTAAGAGACAATGAGTTTCTACTTCAAGCACTAGCTGAGACTAGGGCTGAAGTCATAGAGCATCGCGTACGCCAGTGAGTGTATGAGCGACGCCTTCTTGACTTGGAGCGTCAGCTGGCTGACTTAAGGGTTCGCCCAAGGGGTTTCTGTTGCCAGTAGGGAATGCTCTGCTCAAAATTTCCTTTTGTCTAAGGATTAGCCTTCTTATCTATGCTCTAATTAGTACTTCTTCCCTGTAATTTCCTGTTTATTTTAAGACCTTGAACTTTGGGTCGATAGGTCTTTATTTTGTCAAAATTTTCTCATCTTGTTTTGATGTAAGACCTACTTTTAGGTCAATTTTCCCGAAATTAGTACATCTGTAATACCAGTATTATTGGCAGATATCTAATCTCACGGAAATTAATATCCAAATTCTTTCATCTCTCTAGTACTAGATTTCTATCCAATCATACTTCCGTTTGTGTTGTTGGGCTATGGAGAGTTAGTCCCTGAGTCACTATCATCATACTCACTATTAAATTCTTACCAATATCTTCATCTCTGTAATTTTATAGCTACAAGATGCCTCCACGCCGAGTAATGAGGCGCACTGCTCGGAATCAAACTCCACCTCCTCCTCCTCAATACAACCCAACAGCTATTCAAGCTGCTGTGAATGCGGCTGTTACTGCAGCCCTAGAACAATTCACCTCGATCGGTACAAGCGGGAGTGGGACTAATGTTCCTCCCACCGTTGTCGAAGCTCCAGTGTGCTCTAGGGAGTGCTCGTACAAGGACTTCACCAGCTGCAAACCCAGTGCCTTCAATGGAACTGGAGGAATCATTGCCCTCTCGCAATGGTTCGAAAAGACGGAGTCGATCTTTGAGATCTGCTCCTGTCCGGAGGGGAGCAAGGTAAAATTTGCCGCTTGCACCTTCACGGACCGAGCACTGACGTGGTGGAATAGCCATGTCAAGTCACTATCTCTTATAGTGGCAAATGTTATCGGTTGGGAAGCTCTTAAGGAGCTCATGACCGAGGAATACTGCCCGAGGGGCGAAGTTCAGAAGTTAGAGCAAGAGCTCTGGAGCCTAACCATGAAGGGCTCCGACATAGTCTCCTACACTGCCAGATTCAGCGATCTGGTAGCGCTATGTCCGGGAATGGTCCCTTCTGAAGCAAAGAAGGTGGAGAGGTATATCTGGGGGCTGGTGCCTCCATTTCAGGGGAATGTCCTAGCTTCAAACCCCACTACCTTCGATAGTGCCAAGCGATTGGCACAAAGGCTCATTGACCATGGGGTCCGAACACCGTCAACAACAACCCTAGCCATCTCAGAACCCTCCAAAGCCGCTGATAACAAGCGGAAGTTCTGGGATGATAAGAAAAAGAAAGCTCCCAAAAAGCAGCAGGTCGTAGCAGTTCATGCTGCGATAGCACCTGCCGCTGCTGCACCGGTAAAGCAGTACGCGAGGAGTTTGCTGAAGTGCAACAAATGCAACTTCCACCACAATGGACCCTGCCGGGAAATGCAGTGCTCTAACTGCAACAGGAAGGGGACACTGCCCGTTTCTACAAGGCTCCGGCAAGGCCAATTACCCAGGTCCCCGACGCTGGTGTGGGCCAGACTTGCTACGGTTGTGGCGAGGTGGGCCACTACAAAAGGAACTACCCAAAGGCAGGGAATGTCGGCGGAGTGGGAAGGGTTTTGGCTATAGGCCATGAGGAAGCGGTTGCCGACCCTACAGTGGTCACGGGTACGTTTCTCCTCGATAACTCTTATACATGCATTATGTTTGATAGTGGAGCAGAGAGGAGTTTCGTGAACCAGAAATTTGCTCACTTGCTTAAACATAAATCGCATGCACTTATAGAAACGTTCACTGTAGAAATGGCTAATAGGAAGACAGAGAGTACTAGCTGCATATACGTAGGATGTACACTAACATTAGATAGCCATTCATTTCCAATCGACCTCATGCCGGTCTCAATTAAAAGTTTTGACGTCATCATCGGCATAGATTGGTTGAGTTCTCATCGTGCCGACATTATGTGTTACGAAAAGTCTGTTCGCCTTAATCTTCCATCTAGCGAAACCTTAATTATCTATGGCGACAAACCCAACACGAACCTTCGCATCATCTCGAGCATTCAAGCCCAGGAATTCTTGCAAAAGGAATGTCGCGCATTCCTTGCTCATGTTGTCGATGTGAGCCAAGAGACGAAAGACATAAAAAACATTCCAGTAGTACGCAATTTTCCTGACATCTTTCCAGAAGAACTCCCAGGATTACCTCCGCAACGTCAAGTCGAGTTCAGAATCGACTTAGTTCCAGGGGCTACCCCAGTAGCCAAATCGCCCTATCGTTTAGCACCAGTTGAGATGCAGGAACTATCTAGTCAACTTAACGAACTGCTCAGGAAGGGCTTCATTAGACCAAGCTTCTCACCCTGGGGAGCACCGGTCTTGTTCGTCAAGAAGAAAGACGGATCGTTCCGTATGTGCATCGACTACAGGGAACTTAACAAACTAACCGTCAAAAATCGTTACCCTCTGCCTCGCATTGACGATTTATTTGACCAACTTCAAGCGGAGAACTTCTTTTCAAAGATAGACCTGAGGTCCAAGTATCACCAGTTACGAGTGCTTGGGGAGGATGTTCCGAAGACAGCCTTCCGAACTCGTTATGGGCACTACGAGTTTGTAGTGATGTCGTTCGGATTGACCAATGCACCCGCAGTATTCATGGACTTAATGAATCGGGTGTACCGTCCTTACTTGGATCAGTTCGTCATTGTCTTCATCGATGACATACTTATCTACTCTCGTAGTAAGGAGGAGCATAGTCACCATCTGCGACAGGTCTTAGAAACGCTGCGATCGGAGAAGCTTTATGCGAAGTTCTCGAAATGCGAATTTTGGATCCGAAGAGTAGAATTCTTGGGGCACGTGGTTAGCGAAGAGGGAATACACGTGGACCCTTCCAAAATCAAAGCCATTGAGAACTGGTCAGCACCGAAGACGCCTATAGAAATTAGTTAATTTCTAGGCCTCGCTGGCTACTATCGCAGGTTCATTCAGAACTTCTCACGGATTGCGAAACCTCTTACAACACTAACCCAGAAGGGCATGGCCTTTGACTGGGAAGAGAAGCAAGAGAAAGCGTTCCAAACGCTAAAGCGAGCCTTATGCATCGCACCGATATTGTCCCTCCCTGAAGGGATAGAAGACTTCATAGTCTATTGTGATGCATCCAATCAAGGGCTCGGCTGTGTTCTGATGCAACGGGGTAAGGTCATCGCCTATGCCTCAAGACAGCTGAAGACACACGAGGTCAACTACACCACACATGATCTTGAGTTAGGAGTTGTAGTGTTTGCTCTGAAGATCTGGAGACACTACCTGTACGGTACGAAAAGCACTATCTTTACAGACCACAAAAGCTTACAACATATATTCGACCAGAAGGAGCTCAACATGAGACAATGACGGTGGGTCGAGCTACTCAGTGATTACGAATGCAAAATTCGTTTTCATCCGAGTAAAGCCAACGTAGTAGCTGACTCCCTGAGTCGAAAATAATACTTTGGTCATAGGGTCAAATCATTGACTATAACTATCCATTCACACTTGCCCACACAAATTAAGAAGGCTCAGCTCGAAGCTTTGAAACCTGAAAATGTGGCGGGTGAATCCTTGAGAGGGATGGATAAGAACTTGGTAGTCAAGGGTGACAGAGCCTTATACCTCATGGATCGGATCTGGACACCGAAAAACGGTGGTTTCAGAGACTTGGTCATGACAGAAGCGCACAACACTCGATATTCCGTCCACCCAGGTTCAGATAAGATGTATCTGGATCTTAAAAAGTTATACTAGTGGCCTAGCATGAAAGTAGAGATTGCTACCTTCGTGAGTAAATGCCTTACTTGCACCAAGGTTAAGGTCGAATACCAGAAACCATCAGGTTTACTTCAGCAACCGGAGATACTTGAATGGAAGTGGGAGCGGATCACGATGGACTTCATAACTAAGTTGCCCAAGACAACTGGTGGTCTCGATACCATATGGGTAATCGTAGACAGGTTAACAAAGTCCGCACACTTCCTGCCTATCAAAGAGACTGACAAGATGGAGAAACTAACAAGAACATACATTAGGGAGATAGTACGACTGCACGGTGTTCCTATATCCATTATCTCTGATAGAGATAGTAGATTCAGTTCGAGGTTCTGGCAGTCGCTACAAAGTTCCCTAGGAACTAGGCTGGACATGAGTACAACCTACCATAGTTATCAAAGTGAGAGGACTATCCAAACTTTGGAAGATGAACTAGGCTGGACATGAGTACAACCGACAGACAAAGTGAGAGGACTATCCAAACTTTGGAAGATATGTTGCGAGCCTGCGTGATAGACTTTGGGAAGGCATGGGATACTCATTTACCCCTTGTCGAGTTTTCCTACAACAATAGTTATCAAACTAGCATAAAGGCTGCTCCATTTTAAGCCATCTATGGCCGTAAGTGCAGATCCCCTCTGTGCTGGGCTGAGGTGGGGGACACTCAGTTAGCTAAAGGACGAGTTCCTGACAGCACTTTCACAGGTCCGAAAATCATTCGAGAAACGACAGAGAAGATCGTTCAGATTCGTGAACGATTGAAAGCCTCTAGAGACCGACAGAAAAGCTACGCAGACAAGCGAAGGAAACCGTTGGAATTCCAAGTGGGCGACCGTGTTCTATTGAAGGTCTCACCCTGGAAGGGCTTGATATGCTTCGGAAAGCATGGAAAGCTAAATCCAAGATACGTAGGGCATTTCGAGATTCTCGCTAGAATCGGCCCTGTAGCTTACACACTCAAACTACCTCGCAAACTCAGTAACGTACATTCTACTTTCCACGTCTCGAACTTGAAAAAGTATCTGTCCGACGAGACTCTTGTAATCCCACTCGACGAGATCGAGATCAACGAGAGCCTCAACTTCGTGGAAGAACCTGTAGAGATCATGGACCGAGATGTCAAACAAACGAAGCAAAGCCGTATCCCGATAGTGAAGGTTCGCTGGAATGCCAAGCGAGGACCTGAATTCACTTGGGAGCGCGAGGATCAAATGAAACTGAAATATCCTCATATGTTCGTTTAGTTATTTGTAATAGCTTATTTGTTGAACTCTAATTTCGGGACAAAATTCTCTCTAACGTGGGGATGATGTGACAACCCGGAATTTCTAACTTGAATAGTCATTCAAATCAATCAAAGTTGGACTTATTTTGCTATCTTCTAGCATTATTTAGAGTCATTTAGAGTGTTTTAAGCCTAGTACATCCAATAAATGAGTGTTAGGAATTATCTGCTTGAGTCCTTTGTGCACCAAGAATGCCATAAACTTCATCATGTGGAGTTTACGGCCACACCATATGAGTTTACGGCCGTAAACTCAAGGTGGCCGCAAACTCGGGCCTTAAACATGATATTCCACCCTTTCTTCCTCATTATTCACCATTTCAACCTCAAGAACTCGATTTCTCTCTCAAGTATCATAAGGATCTTCATTTTATTCTTAAAAAATGTAAGTGTTTCATCCTTTGATTAGTTGATACAACTCGTTATCTAGTATCATCCTTTGATTTCATCCATTAACTTCATGTTTTGGGGTTTGATCTTCGAGATCACCAAGAACACCAAGAACACACACTAGTGTTTTGGGCCGAAATCAACTCTTTTTGCTTCAATATCGTAAGTATCTCTTTCCTATACTTGTTATCTAGTAGAAGCCTTTGATTTTCATCCTTGAAATCAACCAAATCCCAATAAAAATGAGAGTTTACGGCCAAGAGCATCTCCCTTGGCCGTAAACCCTTGTTAAGGCTACAAGTTGGACATAAACTCTTCTTTAAGGCTTGGATTGAGTCTAGAACACTTCCTGCATACTTGAAGGACCTTAAACCACCTCTTTGGAACAAAACTTCATGAGTTTACGGTCGTAAACTCATAGGGCCGTAAACCCTATAGCCGTAAACTCAAGGGCCGTAAACACCAAAGTATGGCCATACACCTTTTAGATGCAACCCATTGTACTTCTAACACTTCAATCTAAGTGTTTCCTAAGTCCTAGGGTGTTTTCCTTACATGATTAGTTGTATAAACACTAATTGTATACATATATGTGTCATTATATGCTTATTAGGATCCGTTGTGCTCAAGTCTTCACTTGACACTTAGCATCCTGCAAACCGATCTTTCATCCGTATCACTCACTACAGGTGAGTTCATACCCCTTAACTTATCTTTTAAATGATTTTAAATGCTTTTATGGGGGGGGGGGGGGAGGAATACAAGTAGAACTATTATAGTTATTATATCAATCGCTTGTGATTAATAACTATCAAACAAATGGATTTTTGTTACATTTCAAACTGTGTTATCAAACAAACTGCTTCAAATCGTTTTATAAACTCTTTTACATGTTAAATACTTTCTATAAAACTCTTTTAAACTTATACTTTGTCAAAATCATGTCTATATAGATATAGTTATATAAGTAGGATTGAAAGGACTTAGGACTGATAACTCGCCTTATTTCCTGTTCCTTGTTTGGTTGTGGACTTAGGGTATCGGTTATTTGTCCGAAGGTCGTTTTAACCTTAGTTATATATTATGTGTATGCATATAGATATAAAAGTTATCCTATTAGTTCAATACCTTTGGGTGGCAAAGGTGTATAAACATGTTCATTCACACAAACAACATTGCTAGTAAACTATAATAGGTATAGTTTAGGAAGTCACTAATACTATTTCTAGAACAATGAACATACTACATACTAGACAGAGAGAACATACACTACACTAGAACATACTATACAAATACAAGAATACTATAACAATAATGTGAGATACCACTTCACGGTTCGACAATATACTGATGCGTCACGTTTTGTACCCACAGTCTCCTGGATGGAGAGCGTGAATTTGTGTATAGATCTATACGGGACTGACCCTCCTACACCTTGCTGCTAGCTACAGTGGGACCTGCAGGTCTACGAGTGACGAATGTCATATCATTTCGACGTCTCGAACGTCGTGTTATACTAGTCGATCAAGTATGGTTACAATCATATCACATTTTACCTTAATTAACTAACAAGTTTAAAGGTAGTTAGTACATGAGTAGTTACCTAGATAAAACTACAGTACATCTTTATTTTTCCCATGTCATTCACATTGTGATCTTCTCACATAAACGGTAATGAAAACTATATTTTAGTAATAATAGTCATACTTTGGGAAAATACTCACTTTTACAAAAGAACAAACATAAAGAACAGTTGGGTCTTGGTAGAAGACTGCTTTAGTAGAAAATATAGGATTTTCTAGGAAGTTTACAAACATTTACATCAAATACTTACAAACTTTTACATCAAACATTTGCAACTACTTTCCTGAAACTTATACAAACAATGACACTAAAATACTTATGAACTCACCAGCTTTAATGCTGATCTACGCTTTCAAAATAACTTGTATTCTCAGGTCGCCAGTAGACAGGTACATATGACCAAGTTTTGAGAAGACGGAGCTTTCAAGACTCGTCTTTATTTTGATTATTCATTTTTGGTGTCTTATAAACTACAGAACAGATTTGTATTAAAGTTATACTATTAATGCAATGGATGATGTTGTTGCTTGTTTACTATTATGCATTGTTGTGATACTGTACATGACGTCCTCCGCCCCCGAACTTTTCCGCCGTTCTGGTTTGGGGGTGTGACATATAATCAAATCTGGGAGTGATATAGCCTGATCAACTATATCTTTCCGAGAAGTGATTGCATGTACCTAGGAATGGTTGTGATGTTGCAGCAAGTCTAAAAACTTACCAACACTACTACAATGAAAACATTAGAGTAGAACATAAACTTAAAATACTATAGGAGTATTTTGTGTTACTATAATTACTTATGTGCAAACTAAAAAGGTCTTTATTAGTATGTCAATAGTTCCTGAGTGGATACGCTAAGGTTATATGTGACTAGGGTGTTATAGACTTAGAATTTGTGATCTTTGCTTTACTCCCTGTTCCTTGTTTGGTTGTGGGCTTAGAGTTAGGGTCACTTATTCGAGGGTCTATCCTGTTTTGGTTACATATGACTGGTATACACTACGCAAATGTTGGAGCAACTGGTAAGGATCATCTTATAATTATCTTAATTAGTACGTCTATTAATTATTTCTTTTACCCCTATTCTCGCGTAGATAACATGGTTGGATTCCATATCCCCGAAGATCCGTACTTCCCCAACCAAGGCAATGGAGGATGGCTCGATGTTGAGCCAGAAGAAGAACCTGCAATTCCATTGGACGATGACTTTGCTGAGAACTTCGCAGAGGATTCTGACTCCGAGCCCGAAGTCAACGATCAACCCCTGATGGCTCAAAACCCAAATCCGAACCCTCGTCCGGCTTTTCAAGGCCCGACGTCTATGTGGGTGGAAAGTTTGGAGACATGGAGCCAAGAACAGGGTCAACCAATCCCGTTCAATGGAGACCGAAGCTTTTATAATGTGAGCGAAGGAGGCTCAGCGGACAGAGTCCTGCCTATTCTGGTCCGCAGGGTTGCTCGTAACGAAATTCAGGGTAGGACAACCCTCAACAGAATTGCGGAAGTTGACGCCAATTCAGGAGTCAACACTGTCCGCATTCGTTGCATGGAATATGATAGCGAAATAGAAGTAAGAGACAATGAGTCTCTAATTCAAGCACTAGCTGAGACTAGGGCTGAAGTCATAGAGCATCGCGTACGCAGCGAGTGTACGAGCGACGCCTTCTTGACTTGGAGCGTCAGCTGGCTGACTTAAGTGTTCACCCAAGGGGTTCCCGTCGCCAGTAGGGAATGCTCTGCACAAAATTTCCTTTTTTTTAAGGATTAGCCTTCTTATCTATGCTCTAATTAGTACTTCTTCCCTGTAATTTCCTGTTTATTTTAAGACCTTGAACTTTCGGTCGATAGGTCTTTATTTTGTCAAATTTTTCTCATCTTGGTTTGATGTAAGACCTACTTTTAGGTCATTTTTCCCGAACTTATTACATCTGTCATACCAGTATTATTGGCAGATATCTAATCTCACAGAAATTAATATCCAAATGCATTCATCTCTCTAGTACTAGATTTCTATCCAATCATACTTCCGTTTGTGTTGTTGGGCTATGGAGAGTTAGTCCCTGAATCACTATCATCATACTCACTATTAAATTCTTACCAATATCTTCATCTCTATAATTTTATAGCTACAAGATGCCTCCACGCCGAGTAACGAGGCGTACTGCTCGGAGTCAAACTCCACCTCTTCCTCCTCAATACAACCCAACAACTATTCAAGTTGCTGTGAATGCGGCTATTACTGCAACCCTAGCACAATTCACCTCGACCGGTACAAGTGGGAGTGGGACTAATGTGCCTCCCACCGTTGTCGAAGCTCCAGTACGCTCTAGGGAGTGCTCGTACAAGGACTTCACTAGCTGCAAACCCAGGGCCTTTAATGGAACTGGCGGAATCATTGCCCTCTCGCAATGGTTCGAAAAGACGGAGTCGATCTTTGAGATCTGCTCCTGTCCGGAGGGGAGCAAGGTAAAATTTGCCGCTTGCACCTTTGCGGACCGAGCACTGACGTGGTGGAATAGCCATGTCAAGTCAAAACTAGTGAGAGAGATATGATTTTTGTAAAATTATTTTTTTTACCCTCGTTAGGCAAAAACATGAAAGTCAAAACTAGTGAAAACAACTTAAAGAAAAGTTATAGTACTAGTTTAGACTATCACATAGATATAAAGAGGGTAAAGATTGTAGCTCGTACGCACAAGATATAACTTTTTCAAAATCTTTTCAGTGCGCGCCATTGTGCGGCGTGCACCAGACACCAGATTCCATCTGATTGCGAGTGACGTGACCCATAGAGAGAGAGAGAGAGTGTGTGTGTGTGACACGTGGCAACTCCTCGATGGAGCCACGATGATCACGAGCGACACGCGCACTCTAAAATCTCAACTACAAATAACAGGGTCTGCAACCCCATTATGCATCCCTCATATCTATATCTCATTCTCTCTATTAGAGTTTTTGCAATCCCAAGGCGATCCCGGAATCCGGAGCCTGAATCAACCCTACATCAACGGTATTACACATTAAGGGAGAGTTCACGACCCTACTTTTATGATTTTTAAACATTTTACGGGGGTGGGGGGGATACATGCTAATCAAACTGCTTTATCAAAATATATTTTTGTAAATATATAAGTAGTTTATGTAAAACATGATGTAACACCCGCATATTCAGGCTAGTCATAATAAGCGTTAAAAATGACTTTTGATAAAAGATTATTTAACATAAATAATCTTAACCAAAGTTATACTATATGTGTCAAGGATCCCGTACATATAGAGCACACTCAAATATGACTTCATAAGAGGAAGTTATGATTTTTCTATTATTTCAGCGTAACGATATACGACTCAGAAACCAAAATTGAAATCGGTTGATTTTTAGGAAAAACAATCTAAACGAGAGTCGAAGATCTTGTCAACACCTATCCGTCAATATAAGGACATACGAGAACGGATACAATATGAGAGAGTTATGAATTTTTGACGGACTTTAACAGCCTAAGTCTGTTAAAAATATAACTTTAAAAATAAAGTCAAAATTAGCCGATAGAGTGTATATGAAAGTTATAAATCTCATCGATAGCTACGTGTGGATATAATGCGCGTCGAAAACAATACTTGTATGAAGAAGATATGATTTTTTTTAATATTTTTAAAAAATTCACGCAGTCGCTTGCACAAACAAGATACACATCACGCATCTGACATCCACCAGATTTTCGCCACGTGCCACGGTTTTAGTGGAGCCACATCATCACCTAACCTAGTATGCGATGCACACATACAAGGTGCACAATACGCATATGCTTTTTTCGTATATAAATAGCAGCAGTAGATCAGATCATTTCCCACACCTTTGCAAACTCTCTCTCCCTTTCTCTCTCTCTCTCTCTCTCTCTCTCTATCTCAGTTCCTATCTATATTAGCCCCATTTTCATTTAGTTTAGTCTTTTGTGAATCCCTGATGAACCTAAGAGCCCGACAACTAGTAGCTATCCGGCCAGAGTTCTGTCAGTATGATTTCCAGAATTTTGTTAAGAAAATCTCTTTAAGTTAAGCTACACTTAATGTTATTATTGTACAACTTATGATTATAGTCATAGTCGTTATTATGAACCTATAATTAAGATTTATCAATGATTGCAAGTCATTATACTGATTGATTTACTTATGGGGATGATGTCTATGCTTGATTTTATGAGGTGTTTAAAGTGAGATTTCCAAACAGTATACTCTGTATAGCAAACAGACCCTACCTCCGATATGATTCTACCTAGTTTTTTCTTACTTGATAGATCTTGATGTAGACATTGAGATTAGTGAGGAATCTAGACTATCGTTAGTCGCTAGGAATATAAGACTAAGACTTAGTGATATGAACCTAGGTCGCGTCAGAGGAGAAGCTAAAGTACTAAGGCGAAGTTCTGCCCAAATTCCAAGGCATCCACTTTTATCAAGCGATTTTATAGTTACTTTCATCTTACACATAGACATGAAGTATTTAGATAATTAAATGCTATATGTGCTTATGTGCAAAGATGTTCTATGTTAAATGAAATATTATATGATATATACCGTATATGTATTTTATAAATTTAATACATTGGGTAATGAGGGGTAGTAATAGATGCCATGGTATGATGAAAGATAAGATGACATAGTATGATTTAATATTTAGGCAAAGATAGGATGCCACAACTTTAGGAATGGTACTAGTGTACCAGCGATGTAGTCACTTAGCAGAGTATAGGTGACAACCACTAGACTAATTGATGACAGTCCCGTGGAACTCAGGAAACGATGGAATTTGTGCCTATTTGATGAACATAGGAAGCGATGGACTTCGTGCCTCTTTGACAGTCCCATATAACACAGGTAGCGATGGTCTTCATGCCTATTTAATGAACATAGGTAGTGATGTGCCTATTCCTTAGGACAAATCCTTAGGAATAAATAAAGAAAGAAACCCACTGACATGTATTGTAGAGAAATCCATGTAACAGTACTGTCAGCAACAATGATTAAAATGATCCTTAGGAATGAAATTAGAAAGAAACCAACTGACCTATATTATGGAGAAATCCCTAAAACAATACTGTCAGCAACGATGACTAGGATGACCCTTGAGATAAATCCTTAAGGACTAATAAAGAAAGAAAATGGGGACGGACAACCAGGTTAACTGTTTGATAATTAAACATATTAACTATATTATTGTGGGTTGAAAACCCTATGTACTCATCGGGTTTCCCAACCTGACCCACTCAGTTTCTTTGTATCACAAGAAATAGTACATAGGTACAATCCACTTAGAGATTCAAGGAGTTTAGTCCATTAGTACAATAAGTTAATGTAAGGCCTGTAACAATTACGTTTATGCTTATGTTTCTTGTATTAGTTATGACATCCCAAAGTTATAATAGTCAATGAAAAAAATACCCATACATAAGTATTATGTGTTATATGAATTGCATGCTAGTGTAGGGATAAGGATACTTTCAGGATTTGCATGATAGAATTTCCTGATTTGTGATGCCTTATAGCCTACGAGGAATTGGATGCTATGTATAACTTGGAATCTATATTGGTGAAGTTAATTGCTTAGTGTATGGTTAAAAATTAGACACGATTAGGATTATCTAGCCCTAGAATAATTGATTTAACCTTAATTCCTGTTCCTTGTCTGGTTATGGGCTTAGGGCGGAGTCATTTATTTGATAGTCTATATGATCCCGTATTGTGTATAATTTGCATGCATAAGGCAATCAAAGGTTTTGGTAGAAGTTCCTTGTATTGCCGTAACAACTTGGAAGATTTGGGATGGTTATTGAGGAAAGTACGAATAAGTGTGGAAGGTAGTATTGGGCCCGTACAACTGAAATCATAGGATTCGTACTTGAGTCAATAAAAGTCACGAAGATTCTAAGGAACTTGGAGTTAGAATTCCCTATTATGTGGCTGATGATTCCGCAGTGGTGTCCTTGGATGACATTCAGGTTGATGAGTGCCTAAATTATGTAGAGAAATCGATTGTGATTCTCTATAGGAAGACAAAAACACTGCGCAACATGGTAGTGAGATTGGTGATGGTGCAATTGTAGCATCAAAAGGGTTCCGAGTGGAGTTGGGAACCCGAGGAGGAGATGAAGGAGCATTATCCCAAGTTTTTTGCGGCAACATACTTTGAGGACGAAGTCTGATTCAAGTGGGGGAGAGGAGTAACATACGAATCCTCAAGGTATGAAATCTTAAGTAAAATATTAGTTTTGAGTGGGTCAAGATGTGAGGGAAGCATTGTCACATCGTGACATGGCCGCGGAAAACAGGAGGACCATTTATGTTGGTCACGACGTGACACTATGTTGGTCATGAAGTGACACCGGATCAGAGGCAAACCTTTTTGGACTTGGACCATATTTAAAGGAAATGATGGGCTAGAGTTTCCTTCACCCTCAGCCTCCGTCACCTCCAAAACTTGTTGAAGAAACCCTAATCCATCTCCTCTATTTTTGAGCTCATTTTGATACTTTTGGTTGCTTTTGAAGGAACAAGAGTGGTTGAGTAGTGTTTTGTGCATCTTAACAAGTTTTGGGACTTCATTTTGGGAATGCTTCGACATTTGTAAGTGTTCAAGATCCAAACTTTATTTCTCTAAGTAGCTAGATCTAAGATTTTGTTCAATATTCTTCGAGTATGAGCTAGTTGGAATGGTGGAATTCCATAAAGTTAGCAACTTTATGGACCCTTGAGTTCCTTTGAGTGTTTTTGTGTTTTGGATTTGAAGTTTTCTAGTGTATTGGACCCATGCATGAGATCTTCGGTGCTCGTTCTTCATTTTTGACCTAGTATGGGCTCTATACTCACAATGGGCATGCATGGTTAAAAAGCATTGACCCTTAGGTGGTAATGGATGTTAGGAAGCTTTCTGGAATGATTGCATGGATGGCTTAATGGATTGAGAGGTTAATCCATTAAGGTGATAAAGCCATCTTCACGACGTGACAACTTCCTTGTCACGAGATGATGAATGGGGACTTTCGTAGTTGTTTTGGATAGATTGTGTTACGACGTGATGCCCAGTCCATCACGACATGATAGTTGTTTGGATTGAGACTGAGTTGACTGAATTGGATCATGCCCAAGTTTGGGATCATATTGAGTTCGTTTCTCATGACGTAACCATGGGCTGGTCACGACATGAGTGTCAGCTGTAGGTGATACTGACCGTTAACTTTTGACCTTGACCATTTAATTTTGGTCAAAATTGCTAGAATTAGATTATAGAATAAGGTTGGAGCATGTTTGATTCATTAGGTGTGTTGTAGCACCTGTTACAGGGCATTGAGCTTAGGTTTATCCAATTTTGTGATACATGTGAGTCTTCTCACTATATTGTGTAGGATGTTGGTTGTCTTTGTGACTCTTGCATGTTTATGCTGGGCTAGGCCCGTTTGTATGTTGGGCTAGGCCTGTTTGTATGATGGGTGAGCCCCGATCTGTTGGTGGGGCCCAATAAGTGGGCAGATCCCAATATGTTGTTGGGGCCCTATGTTATGTATGGTATGTGATATTTTGGGGAACTCACTAAGCTTTGTGCTTAAAGTTTTATATTTTAAATATTTTTAGGTACTTCCAGTTCCTAAGGGAAGTGGCCGGCTTGACTGCACAACATTCCCCAATGATTTTCCGCATTGATGATTGTTATTTTTATTCTGATGATTGTGATACATTTGATTATGAATGATTTGGAACAAATATTGTGGAAACTTGATTATTTGAAAATGAATTTTTTTATCGGTATTTTTGGGATGTTACAAATATCCCTTTTGATTGAGCCTGTATGTTGGGGTTTCTTTTTGGGGCTGTCGGGGAGCCTCTGAGAAATCTGGAAGCTCTTGATTATTGAGCTGAGCCCAACTATTTTGTCATGTGATGGGCAGTAGGTGCCCAGAAGAGGGTACAGGGCATTCGTTGAGCAGTAATTTGAGTTTTTGACTAAGTTTGACCATGGGCCAGACTTTAGGGTTTTAGGTCATAGACTAAGGTTTGACCTTTATTTAATGTCTAGGTGGTTCGTGAGACTGACCTTTTCTCTATTCACATGCATTTGTGATTTCTAGAATTCCATGAGGTGGGTTTTCTCACTATACTATATATTACATTATGTGTCCTCTCTATATTATGATGTGGTTATGTTATATTATGTTGTTAGGCATGTAGCTAAGTTTAGTCAGTTGCCTATTGTTGTGGATTGTTTGTTTGTGTGTCTGTTATATATGTCGACATATTAAGTGATGAGTTGAGGACGGTCCAACTATGTGTTGTAGGCCAAGATACTCGGGGCAGAACAACTTTATGTTGAAGGCCAGGGTGGACCACCGTTATAATGAAAGCTTGGGCCGACCAATTCTTTATATTGAAAGCTAAAGGGACGAACAAGATTTATGTTGAAGGCCAGGGAGGACTAACTTTATGCTGAAGGCCAAAGGGGCAGACCAACTTAATACTGAAGCCAAGGCGGACCAACTTTATGCTGAAGCCCAAGGCATACCAACTTTTTACTGAAGGTCATTATTTTTAAGCATTGTATATGTATTTTTGTGTGTAGTATTTTAGGGAACTCACTAAGCTTTGGCTTGCAGTTATGGATTAAATATTTTCAGGTACTTCTTCAGATCGTGGGAAGGAGAATGTGCGAGTATACACACACATCAACTATTTATGATTTTAGAATCCACGATGTTTTATTTATAACTCTGACTTTGGACTTTGATTTATGAACAAATGGTTTTATATTAATTAGAATTTTTTGAAATTGGGTATTTATCTTTACTTAAAAATGAAAACTTTACTATGAAAATTGGGATGTTACAAGTTGGTATCAGAGTCCTGGTTTGAAGGATTTGGATGAAAACTTGTGTTATTCCAAAACTCAAACTAGGATCCGAGAATTTTTACAAACAGTTTTCGGAAAACAGTTTTAAAAAAAGGGAAAATGGATGTGATCTGTACAGTCTCAGTCGGAGCTCAAAGAAAAGTGATCTCTTAAAATATCCATACTTGTTATATATATGTTTATATGTGTGCTATTAATAATGCATGCTAGTGGATAGACTAAAGATCCATTTAGGAATTGCATGATAGACTTTTCTGATATATGTGATACCTTTTAGCCTTAGAAGTTTACTCGAATACTTAAACACATCTTTAAAATATAAATGAATTTATAGAAATAATTTGACCTTTCTTTAACTTTACATATTAATCGATGAACTGAAAAGTATAATACATGGAGCATTTAACATGAGTCCATGATTACGAAAACAAAATATAGATATATAGTCAACCAAGTACATCTTGAAGATTAAGAAAACAAAACATAGATATCTATTCAAGTAGGCAACCAAATCTTTGAAAATTAACTTGACATATGGATCTAGAAAGGGGATGAGTGTGGAACTCTATCACTTCCTTAAAGAAAATAATTGAAAGATAGTCTTGTAGTACAATACAAGTCTAGATCCTCAAACGAAATAGATGGGTGACACTTAAACTTGATTACATGGCGAGCAATGTTAAATTGTATTCCCGCTCTAACATGTCAACTATGTCAACAACTCGATTAAACTTACCATGGGATACGTCTTTGATATTCCAAAATATTTTCCAAAAACTTTGGCAAATAGGTTATCGGATCGGTGATTGATGTGGTGCAACAAAGTTCATAGGGGGAGAAACATTCTCGATGATCCAATGATTATAAATGAATTATTTGCTTGGTCCAAGAAATGTAAAAATAAGATGTTTATTTTGAAGGTGGATTTCGATAAAGCGTTTGATTCCATAAATTGGGGCTACTTGGAATCGGTCATGGTCCAAATAGGGTTTGGTAAAAAATGGATCCTTTGGATCAAATGGTGTCTCTTCTCATTAAGAGCTTCAGTCTTGATAAATGGATCGGCTACTAATGAGTTCCCCATTACAAAAGGTGTGTGTCAAGGAGCCCTCTTTCCCCTTTTCTTTTTTCATTATTACCATGGAAGGTCTTATTGCTGTCATGAAAACTGCTTGTTAAAAAAGGTTATTCCATGGAGTTAATACTCCCAATGGTGGGCCTACAGTATCTCACCTTATCTATGCTGATGACGCTATCTTTGTGGGGAATTGGGTTAGTTCGAATTTCGAGATCTTAGCCCACATTTTGAGATGTTTTCATGGCTCGTCCGGTCTCAAAGTAAACTTTCACAAGTCAAATGTGAATGGGATTGGGGTACCGGATAATGAAGTTGCAAATTGTGCCCGGATTCATGGTTGTGAGGCAGGATGCTTTCACTTCAAATTTTTAGGAGAGCTGGTTGGAGAAAACATGTCTCTTAAACGTAATTGGTCGCCTATTATTGATAGGGTTCAAAATCGTCTCTCTTTGTGGAAAGCTAAAAATCTTTCCTTTGGCGCTAGATTAACTATGGTCAAATCTGTTCTCGGTAGTCTTCCACTTTATTTATTTTCTTTATTCAAAGCCCCGAAATCTATTATTGACCATATTGAGAAATTACGGAGGAGGTTTCTTTGTGGAGGGAATGCAAAAAAAAAAAAAGATTAATTGGGTAGCTTGGAAAGTGGCTCTTATTCCTAAAGCTAGTAGCGGGCTTGGAATCAGTTGTCTGCTTTCCTTGAATTGGGCCTTACTCTCTAAATGGATGTAGAGATTCAAGACCGAACATAATTCCTTGTGGAGGCGGGACATTTGTGAAATTCATAATAATATCAGCAGACCTATTAACTGTTTGGCTAAAAAATCCTTACCTGGTAATTGATTTAACATTTCGCAGGTTCCGAATGCTTTGGAGGATATGGGATTTAATCTTTCTTCCCTCTTCGAGGTTAAAATAGGTTCGGGCGCTAATACTCTTTTCTCGTTCGATAATCGGACAGGGCCTGGGTAAACTTGCCTCAGCTTTCCCGCTGCTTTTTGAATTGGATAAGAGAAAATATTGCTTCGTGGAAGAGAGAATTACATATAATGCTATTGCTTGGGCCTGAAAAAGAAGACCCAATAACCTTGCTAAAATCGACGAGCTCCACAAGATTAATGGATGCATTGGTTCGTTAATTCTTCCTGGTGGGACGGACTCCTGGAAATCCAAGTTATCTTGCAATGGGGATTTTTTTGTTCATGATATTCGAACCTGGATTGACTCCAAAGTATCGACCCCGATGAGCAATCCCACAGTGTGGTTAAAGTTAGTTCCTATCAAGGTTGTCTGTTTTATTTGACGTACTTGTATTGATCGCATCCCGTCTGTTGCTGCCTTTTCACGACGGGGAATTTATGCTTCCTCTGATGCTTGTCGCAGGTGTTTCGACGGGGTTGATGACACGAATCACCTTCTTGTTTGTTGCCCTTTTGCCACTGATGTCTTTCAACGGATCTTAATCTGGTGTGATATTCCCTGACGTTAATGTTCTTCGGTTGCTGAGCTCGTTGCTTTTGCTGCAGGATGGGGGAATTCTACAAAGAAGCAGAAGATCTTGTTAGCTATCACCTATGGCTACTTATGGAGCATTTGGTGAGCCCGTAATGATAAAATCTTCAATAAAATCTACGTGTTGGCTGCAAAATTGGTTGATAATATTATTACTATGGTTTTTAGTTGGGTTAAATATAGGGGGCATTACCGGAATTGTAATTGGGAGGATTGAGTTTATTGCCCTTTCAAAATTTTGTAAGCTGTAACTTGTTTTTCGGTTTCCCTAGCCTTGTCGCTTGATAGGCCTCGGGCTTTAAAAATTTCGGTCGTTTCCAAAAAAAAAAAATAAAAAAAACTCTATTAAACAATGGACTATCTACTAGTCGCATGCCAATTTCTCAAATAAACGTGGCAGCTAGTTTGGAACCAGTGCGGTTTAGATAATTTTTCCTACACGCGGGTCAAAGAACTAATCCAATGTCCCAATACGATGAACATGTCTAAGCAAGAAAATATACTCGTACGTGCTATTATCCTTTCAACTCTTTGGTTTGTTTGGAAAACTCATAACAATAAAACTTTCAATAACATACAATTATCCCAGTAGACAAGTTTTGAAAAAGAAAGGCAAATACTTATATTTGGATACATTTGGATTAAAAATAGGGCAAAAAAAACAAAACAAAAGTCTAGATTGGTATTTGTGGTATGTTTCACTTTTCTAGCATTTCCAATGTAATAATAAAATAACCTTTTTAGTTAAAAAAAACTAAGAGTATATCTTCCATTAAAGTGGGCTTCGGCTACAATTTAGTTAGTTTAGTAATTACAAAATATCGGCCCATTGATTAAAGCTTATTTTTTTTTCCTCATATTATTAATTTTTATACATTAAATTACTCACACCATCCGTTATACCGACCACATAGCACATTCTCTACCATTAACTATGAGATACTTACCACTAAACACACCACTCCACCTTATTTTTTTATTTAAATTTAATTCAATAAATTAAAACACAATAAAACATATTTTTTTAAATTAGTTTTTTATTCAATAAAACATATTTTTTTATTCAATAAAACATATATTCTTTTAAATTAGTTTTTTTATTTAAATTTAATTCACAAACACAATAAAACATATATTTTTCTTTAAAATTAGTTTTTTATTCAATAAAACAAAGATTACATTAATTTAAAACACACAACATAAAATAAAAAAAAATAATAATAAAAAATAAAAATGCAACCACAAAGAACTTAAACTAGTTTTAAACCGTTATTTTTAATGACTAAATTTTGGGGACTCTCTCAATTTTCGCCAAGCTTTGACGTGTTTAAACGGCGTGTGTTTCGTGTCTTCATATTGGTGCATGACCACAACAAACGGGTCGGCTTCGTCCACGTTGTTTATAACAAAGTTATAAATCCCATTGAATTCAAAGCATTTTACCCTCATGTCGCGAAACTTGGAACATATTTCATCAAGATTACGACTTTGGCAACCCATTAAATCATGGAAAACGTTTCCAACTTTTACCCAAAAATTAGGAGGTATTTCTGGGTCTTCTAAAACAGCTACCTATGCTAATGCTAAGTTCTCTTCTTCATTTTCTGACCAATTCATCATTTTAGGAGCCATTGACTTTGAGTTTATGAAGCAAAAGAAGTGTGTGATTGTGAGAAGAAGAAAAAAGAATTGTGTGAATAAAATGAATGAATAAGTGTGGTATTTATAGAAGTGGTTTAATGTTGTTTGAATAGTAAAATTAAAAAAAAAGATTTTAACCCTAAATATGACCGTGGTTCGTCACGAACCACCACTAGCCACCGGGATGGTGTGAATAAAATGAAGAATTGTCTCGACCACGGCTCCTCACGACCACGAACCACCACTAGCCACCGGGATGGTGTGCACGGTTGTGGTTCGTGGCCAGGTAGACCACGAACCCGTCCGTTGCAAACATACATCAAATTACTTGTATACATCCCCATAACCATTTACATCGATAAACTATATACATATTAGCCAAAACGAAATTTCTAAAACAACTTCTTTTAAGAACCGAAATTATTAAACACAACCCATATATCTATTTGATGTATGGTTGAATTTGCTATGATTTTTTGAAAGCTTATGTTTATATTGTATCACATGCATTTTTTCATTGGGTATATGTTATTTTGTGATAATTTTAACATATTTATTTTTTATTTGTCGTTTACTTTATTTTTCATATTTCAATATCGTTTAGTTACTTTCCATAAATTAAATATACCATAATGATTTTTAATTTTTAATTTCAAATTTCAAATTTTAATTTCAATTACTAATAAATTGGAGTTTAAACCTTCATATTTACCATTTTGTTATAATTAACCCGTTTAGTATATGAATCTGACAACTAAACACATAATTTTAATTTATTTATTTTTCGCATGTTAATTTTTTATTTTTTATTTCATAATTTTCATGTATTTCAAATTTCAAATCCAAATAAACTTTCCATTTACTCTTTTATATTTAACATTTTGTTTTAATTAACATATATAGAAAATGGGTCTCACAATTAATATTAATTAAAAAAAAACATATAATATTTATTGGAAATTGAACCAATCCCCTATAATAAGGAAATCAAATATAACATATCTCAATCTAAACAAACCTTTTTCTTTATAAAACAAATCTCAACACACATTCAAATTATATATATATATATATATATATATATATATATATATATATATATATATATATATATATATATGACACATTCCTAACTTCCAAAAAACTTACTTTGGGACGACTTTAGTTAGGATGCTTGATGGTATATCTTGTTGTCTAATTTTTCTTTAATGAAAAATTTGTAAACTTCCACATGCTTCGTACGGTCATGAGAAACTAGATCATTAGCAATATCACAAGGCAATTTTTTATCATAAAATAGTTGTTGAAGGGGGAGATCTGAATCTTGTAGGGGCGTTTGAGCCACAACACCTCACAAATACAAAGAGCAATACTTTTAAACTCTTCCTATGCAGTAGATCGAGCCACAACATTTTGTTTCTTACTTATCCAGGTCACTAAATTGCCTACAACGAAGCTAAAGTAACCAAATGCTAAATGACCATCAATTTTTGATTCTGCCTATTTTGCATCCGTGTTTATTGCACCACTTTGGTAGTTTAAATTCTTTTTGAAAAGAACTCTCTTTCTTGGAGTTGAATTGATCTACCATAGTAAATGCATGATAACATTCATACATTGTTCACCTGGGTTGCGCATGAATCATATGATCACACTTAATGTACAAGCAATGTTTGGTTGTGGGTATACATTATTTGGGATATGAAGATTCCATCACTTGATCGAGATACTTTAATTACAAGGAAATATTTTAGTGAACCAAGGTCTTTCATTTCAAATTCACAAGAAAGTAAATTTGGAGAATGTTTTGTTCATTAGGGTCATCACCCATATCCTCAACATACACAATAAGAGTGGTGATCTTACTGTGTTTCATTTTCAAGAATAAAGTGTGATCCACTTTACTTTGATTGAACTTGAATGACTTCATAGCCTTAGTAAACCTTCCAAACCATGCTCTCAAGAATTTCATGAGATCATATAATGAATTGTTTAACTTGCACACCTTGTATTTTTTCTTTCTCAATTATTATGCACCCTGGTGGAGGATCCATTATTGGGTTTTGCTAATCTTAACAAAGAACAAATTCATAGGAAGTGGAAACAACTAAAATTATTCTAAGAAAAAATTCATAGGCAACGGAAACAACAAATTTATGTTCTCGAGAATTGCTTGAGACCATATAATGACTTCTTTAACTTGCACACCTTGTCTTGTTGTATCTCGCTCATTATGCACCATGGTAGAGGATCCATTGTTGGGTTTCACTAATCCTAACAAAGAAAATATTCATAGGCAACAAAAATTAAAAAAGAAATTATTCTAAGGAAAGTGAAAATCTATTCCCTACAAGGATCTCTAGTCTAATAATATGAACAACAAAGATAGTCAAGAAATACTAACCTTTTAACAAAATCTGATTTTCTTTGAAGATCCCTTGAGGTTGTTAAATTTCTTGATGTGTAACGACCCAAAAATCATGACATAAATTTTTTTGTTTTTAAAATTAGTAAATCATTAATACAGATTGTTTCCATAAAACCAGAGTAACCAATATTTTGCAAAACATCTTTTAACCAGACTAATTCACAGAATGCGGAAACATGTGGTGTGTGCTCTTTAATCATCCCCATCTCTTCCATTTGAAAACCGGAGTACCTGAAACATAAACTGAAAACCGTAAGCACAAAGCTTAGTGAGTTCCCCAAAATATCACATACCAAACATAAAACCACACAAGCCATGCAATCAAACATATAAGGATGCCATGGAAACCCTCCATGGTCTTACTCCGAGTGCCATGGGAACCTCCACATGGTCTTTAACCCACTGCCATAGGCTCCCCCATGGTCTTGACCTGGAATGCCATGGGCTCCCCCACATGGTCTGACATCCAAGGGCCTCGGGCTCCCCCAGGGGTCTTACATGCAAGCAACATAGAGTCAACTAGCATACCACATATCACAAAAATAACTAGCATACTACATAACACATAATGGGTCGTCATTGGTGCCTTCGATCCATGGATATAGTGAGGAGACTCACCTCACACTGCCGAATCATACAGAAGACCCTTGGTTGCTGGCTGGCAGATCCTCAATCTACCAATAATAAAATAACACCCAATTAACAATTGGGTTCTAGTCCACAACTATAACCTCATACCTGGGGTAAAAAGACCATTTTATCCCTAACCTAGCTTTGTCCAAAACTATGGTCCAAAATATAATCTGAAAAGCCCAAAAGCCAAATTAATCAACTAATGGCCCAATTTTCCAAATTGGGCCCAAGCCTCTACATGGTCCTTGACTTAAGGCGCAATCATTCTTTCTAGTCCAACACACATAACATGCCGATGGCCCATTGACCCCTAATCATCAATACCCAATCATAGCCCACTCATGGCCCAATTTTCCAAATTGGGCCCAAATTTCTCCAATGGACCTTATCCTAAAGCCCAATAATTTCCTTGGTCCAAAAACCTGTTTTCCAGATGTCCACGAAGGCCCACAGCAACTTAGTCCAAGAAATTTCCCAACCCGAGGCCCATAATTGCAAAGTCCACTCTGACTAAGTACGTAGGGCGTACTCAGCAGTAAGTTGCGTGTACTCACTTAATGGCTTGTACGCTGCGCGTACTGGCTTGTACGCCGCGCGTACTGGCTTGTACGCCCAGCGTACTCCTTTCTTAATCCCACTTTTGCCATTAAGCACTTAATGCTTAGCCCATAAATCCAAACCACAGATCTGAGTCCCAAATAACGTCTAGACCCATAAAGTCACTGACTTGGTGACTTTGCATGCCCCAAATGAACCTAAACTCCAAATATAACACTCTACTACCAAGGAAATGGTTCTAACTCATGCATGGATGGATTTAAACCCTAAATGTGCCAAATTTATAGACCTTATACATCAGAAACACTAAGAGGGACAACTCAAAGCTCCTGGAATGAAATCAAGACCACTAGATCTCATACTTGGGACCAAAATGAACCAAAACTCATAAATGGTAGATCAAAGATGTTAAAGCAAAAAGTGACCCTCTTAAACTTAGTCATCCGCAATCATCCTTGTCTACCGTAATCTGGTCTTTCACTACCACAACTCTTTTCGCTACTGCAATTACTCCTCTGCTACCGCAATCAAAGAAATGAACCACAATGAAGACTTATGTACTGACTTAGTATGATAGTATATGTTTATCCAGAGGGATGTGGCATGATCCGTTGAGCGGTGCTTGACCTGCCGGAAGGTCAATGCCGAACACCAGCGCCCTTACAGAAAGTTGCAGCTCTTGGAGGTCCCACTGTGGAAGTGGGAGCAAATCACGATGGATTTCATTAAAAATTGCCGAAGACTGCGAAGTGTTTTGATGCTATCTGGGTGATAGTTGATCGTTTGACGAAGAATGCTCACTTCTTAGCTACAAGTGAAAGCTTTTCTACCGATAAGTTGACCTAGATTTATGTCCGAGAGGTAGTGGCTCGTCATGGGGTGCCGACTTCTAATGTGTCAGACCTGGATGTTCGCTTTACTTCCAGATTTTAGAAGAGGTTCCATGAGGAGTTGGGCACCCGATTACATTTCAGTACCATATATATATATATATATATATATATATATATATATATATATATATATATATATATATATATATATATATTCCATAAACAGATGGACAGAGAGAGTGGACTATTCAGATGCTTGAGATATGTTGCGAGCCTACATCATTGAATTTGGTGGGAGCTGGGACTCCTACCTTCATTTGGTTGAGTTTTCTTACAACAACAACCATCATTCCAACATTGACATGCCTCCCTTTGAGCTACTGTATGGGAGGAACTATCAGACTTATATCTGTTGGGGATAGGTCGGATAAAGGGTCATGGGGAACAAATAGATAGTGCTCAAGACGACATAGTTATCTAGTAGGCCAGACAGATGTTTCTGACGGCTCAGAGCCGTCAGAAGAGTTACGCAGATCAGCGACACTCTGATTTGTAGTTTTGGGTAAGAGATTTGGTGCTCCTGAAGGTATCACCTTGGAAAGGTGTTATTTGATTCAGGAAGTAGGGCAAGCTGGGGCCCAGGTTTATTGGCCGTTTCAGAGTGGTAGCCCGAGTGTGGAAGGCAGCATACCGGCTAGAGCTACCTGAGGAGTTGAGTCAAACTGACGACACATTCCATGTGTCCCAGTTGAGGAAGTGTGTAACCGATGAGTCAGTTATGGTTCCTTTGGAGGACATTCAGGTCGATGGTTGCCTGAATTACATGGAAAGGATAGGACGATGAAGACCTTGACGAACAAGGTAGTGAACTTTGTCAAATTTCAGTGGCAACATTATAAAGGCTTTGAGTGGACTTAAGAGCCCGAGGATGAGATGCATGAGCATTACCTTGATCTGTTCGTAAAGGCTAACTTCGAGGACAAAGTCTGATTCTAGTAGGGGAGAATTGTAAACCCCGATGTCAAGTATTTTTCATTTCCAATCATTTATGTTTTAAAATTGTTGAAAATGAGGTCCTTACGTTGGGCGTACAAGGCTATACGTCGGGCGTAAGTCAGCAAACTTATGGCGGGTTAAAAGTAGAGTATGTTGGACGTACATGTGAGTACGCCGGACATACTTGTGCATTCCATAAAAACCTAATCTTTTGGGTTGTGTCCCCTATAAACCCTAAAGTCAAAACCCTAGCCATTGTGAGTGAGATTTAAAGCTTGAGAGTGATCCTTGACTGTTCTTGGTAGTGAAGTAAGGTCATTCAAGAAGTGTTGGTGCATTCAAGCCTTTGGATCAAGAATCTACATCTCTTTGTTCACCTTTTGAAGGTATAAAGTTCAAACCTTGGAGCTTGTTTTGATAGATCTTGTTTAGACTTGGATTTAAGTTCATTTAGTCCCAAAACCTTGATCTTTGAGAGTATGGAGTACTCTAAAGCATATGAGCTGTCCTTTCAGACGTTTTAGGGTGATTAGAGTCATAAAATTTTTAGCTTGGTCATTTCCTTTCTTCCATGCATGAGTTATGGAGATTTTGGGGAAGTGAATTGTTAGGGTTTTGGGATTAATATCTCTTTAGCCATGAAAGGAATAAAGTCATAGACTTTATGGATTAGGACACACTGATATTTTTATGATGATCTGTATTTGACATTGGTGGTTTTCTTGAGATGGTTTTATGAACATTTTTTTATATGAATTTAAAATAAAAAATTTGGTTTGGAAATTTGGGTGTTCCAAATGACAAGAATATAAGTACGAGTGTTTCCGTAGCTCTAGTTGTGTGTAGTGTGAATAATACACGTGTATTTATAATATAATCTAGATAACAAAAAGTCTGATATTTTCAGGTTCCTTTTGAATAAGTAATTGCATGTTGTTTTCACTTGGTATTCCTGGGTCTTAAGCTCGATTGAAATGATTCTTTAAGCTTGTTTGATCTTGTGTTGACTATGCATGTATAGGTGAAGAATAATATATATATATATAACCGTTAAAAGTGTTAGGAAATAATAATAAGAATGGTCAGGATCCTGAGGTATGCATCGGGATCCTGAGACTTCTTAACGATCCGGGATCTCAGATAGGTTTCAGGATCTTGACCCCTAATAAGACCATTTTGAGGCTTGACATTGAGAGCAATAACAATAGAATTATTTCTTTTAGCAACGATGGATGTGTGTATATTCTTGTTCTTCTTATTTGAAGGTTCATGGTTATAATCCCACCATTCTGGATACCCTTCAATTTCAAAACAACTAGTTTTGATATGCACGGTCTTGTTGCAATGACTACACTTGAGTGAGCTTTTAACAACCTAGTTTGATTTTGGTGGTTGTCGAGCTATAATCACAAATACATCCAGGTTATTAGAGTCTACTAGGAGCGTAGAATTATGTGTAACTTCCATACGAACGAGTGCATAACATTCCTCTAATTTTGGAATCGAATCCTTGCTAAGTATTTCATATGGAATTTTTTCGAATTATTATCTAAACTGGTGAGAAAAATATGGAGTTGTAACCGGTCAATTGCCTTATGATAAGTTGTAACATCATCTAGGTCTATCATGACCACCTTATCACAGCGGTCTAACTCAAGAAAACTTGCGCTCAGTTTTCCATAATATCCAGAAAGTAGTTTACCGTTTTGTTTGGATGTAATTAAATGCTTTCTGGTTCGTTGTGAAAACTTGCAATTCCTCACTTCATTCATAGAAGACTTTTGATACTACACTCCATATTTCATATGCAAATGGTATAAGTAAGTCCCTTTTCATGATATCTGATGTCATTGACATGAGTAGCTAAAGTTTCACGTTATGGTTGTCGGCGTACCACTTTTCATATCCTTCAACAGTAATTTTGGTAGGATGTGTTTTTCCTCATGTATAAGAAATATTCTCTCTTTTTGTTAGGTGCATCTCTATCACAGTTTGATTCGATGAGAATGGTTCTTGCTTTAAACGTAATTTCTGAGTGCATGAGAACAAGTATGTTTTCCCACGTTGATGTTGAAGATCCAGGTTTTTCATCGGTGAATTAGGAGTAGAAGCCATGCATTTAGCCCGATTGCTATTCGCCCTTTTTAGCACTAGACTGACATTCTCATTTCGCTTGTTCAATTCAACGAAAGCCGGTACTAATCAAGCACAGTTTAGCCCTATGATTTAATTGCGATAGTTGGATTCCCTCTTCCTATAGCTATGACTGGCAACCCCTATAAGTAAGTTTTTACTCCCTCTTTGAAGGTCGAGCCTATATAAAAGTCAATATGGTCTAGCTAGTTCTGACTTCTCTCCCTATAGTTATATCAGTCCTGGGGAATTCCTTTATCTTCTTTGAATGAAGAGAGAGAGTACTCATTCCTCTCCCGAGCCACGTTAATAAAGCCCAAGCTTATACGCATTGGCCCACAGGGTGCCCCAAGAGGGCCCGAATGAAAGACCCAAACTTACATGAACCATCACAAAAAGTCCTACAAATGAAGACTTGGGCTTGCTTTAATGATGAGTTTAAGTTTTTGGCCCTTCTGTGGGCTTTCATCGAGGAAAGCAGGCTTGATAGGCACTAGTCTTCATTGGTTATTACCGGTAGAATATTTCTTTCTTTTCAAAAGATGTAGTACTATACATTAGATCTTGAAACATTTTCAGATTGTTAGCCATTTTCTTTATTTTATTTTTCTATTGTCATGGTCATCTTTGCATATTTGGAGAGACAGTAGGAGATGGGCAGGGTGGTGCCTGGAAGTGTATAAGATTTTAATGGATTTATAATTTTAGAGCGTAAACCTGGTGTGACACCATCTTTAGAGCTTATTTTCATATATCAATCCAAAGAAAAAATACAATATTTATTAGAGAATTGATAAACCAATTCTTGGGAATAAGGAAATCAAATCCCTAATATGTCTCTCATATAGATTTCAATCTATGCAAGTCTTTTATTTAAAAAAAGAATCTCTACATAGGTAACTCAACCCTGACATACAATATTTAAAAATTACAGTTATCGCAATTTTGTATTATGTATATCAGATTAGTCGTTCGGCATAATAAAAACCCAATGTAAATAAACCGATCAACGAAACAAAATACATAGGTTATAATCCTTATTATTTTATCTGCAGGAAATGATTCTAATTTGACACAACTTGGTCTAAGTAGGCATGTAAAGAAATGATACAAAAAAGTGGAGTGTATATATATTGCACACAATTAAAATAGTAATCCTGAGAAAAAAGTCCAATTTTTTTCAGTATATATACAAATTCATCTCGTATGCTTTATTCACACCTTCTAGCTCAATCATGGCCGGAGAAAACCCACCAATGATAGCACTCAATCCCGACGGTTCTTACACTCGCAATATATCCTTCCCAACATCCCTTCCCACACCAGATAAAGATTCCGACACTCAAGTGCTCAGCAAAGATGTAGTCATCAATTACATTAACAAAACCAGTGTTCGAATTCACATCCCGAAAGAAACTGTAATCTCCATGGAAACTCCTTTAAAAAAGTTCCCTCTCATCGTTTACTTTCACGGTGGAGGCTTTGTTGTCATGAGGGCAGCTTCAACTATCGTACATGATTTCTGTGACCAACTGGCGATGGACCTCCCTGCTGTGGTGGTGTCGGTTGACTACCGCCTAGCACCAGAAAACCGCCTCCCAGCAGCCTACGACGATGCTTTGGAGGTTTTGCTTTGGATCAAATCGGCCCAAGATCCATGGTTGACAAATTACGCTGACGTGTCGAGTTGTTACATGATGGGCACCAGTGCTGGTGCAAACATAGCATACCATGCAGGTGTACGTGTATCCCAACGACTTCACGAGCTTGAGTCATTGAAAATCAAAGGACTAATCTTGCACCATGTGTACTTCGGAGGGGAGGAGCGGACGCTGTCGGAGATACAGCTGGCAGAAGCCGGACAGTTGACTTTAGCAACTTGTGATTTCATGTGGGGTTTGTCGTTGCCTGTTGATGCAAGCCGTGAGCATGAGTATTGCAACCCGATGGTGGGTGGTGGTCTGGATGATATAAGTCGGATCAAGGAGGTGGGTTGGAGGGTGATGGTGACAGGTTGTTCTGGTGATTTGTTAATTGATCGTCAAAGGGAGTTTGCCAAGACTTTAGAGTTGAAGGGTGTGGAGAATGCGTGTTTGTTTGGAGAAGGTGGTGACCATGGGATTGAATATTTTGACAAACCGAAAGCCAAAGATTTGTTTAAGTGGATCTCAAGTGTCATGTCAACTAATGAGACCAAGTGAGTTCTTGCTAGAAGAAGAAAATTGACGTCATCAGAAATAAATCGATGCAAGTTGTTTGGATTCCTAAAATTAAGTGTAATCTGTTATATGTTGTAGGCTTAAAATCTGTAGGTCGTGTGTGTTCATGGTAAATGTAGAATGTTTAGGATCGATAGTGAAGATTTATATATCATACTAAATAAATTGATTAAATTCCAGCAAGTTCATGGTGGCTATGGATATCAAGTTTTTGGCAAATTCGTTCTGACTATCTTGGATTTGTTTTGATCAAGTGGTTGACGTTGTACTGGACTTGAGGTTGTGTTGAAGATCATATTTGCTGGTGTTACTATCCTCGCATCATCAAAACATTGCTGCCTATTGACACTTATACCCGTGAATTGTCTACTATCCTAATACATCTTAGGTGATGCTATTCCTTATATAGTGTTGTGAAATACGAAGGATCCGAATAGACTTAAATAATATTAGCTCAATGCGGAATGGGATCAAAAATTATCAAAGCGTAACAATCACAACGAAATACGAATAAAATAAATAGAATAGAGACACAGGAATTTACGTGGAAACCCAAATCGGGAAAAAACCACGGGCGGAGGAAGCCGAATAACAATTCACTATAATTTGCAGTGTTTACAGGGATTATGAAAGAGATTACAAATAGAGTGAGAGGGCTAAAATATATGGTGGTGTATCAGTATATATATATATATATATATATATATATATATATATATATATATATATATAGTAAAACATTACATATATATATATATATATATATATATATATATATATATATATATATATATATATATATATATATATATATATATATATATATATATATACTGATACACCACCATATATTTTAGCCCTCTCACTCTATTTGTAATCTCTTTCATAATCCCTGTAAACACTGCAAATTATAGTGAATTGTTATTCGGCTTCCTCCGCCCGTGGTTTTTTCCCGATTTGGGTTTCCACGTAAATTCCTGTGTCTCTATTCTATTTATTTTATTCGTATTTCGTTGTGATTGTTACGCTTTGATAATTTTTGATCCCATTCCGCATTGAGCTAATATTATTTAAGTCTATTCGGATCCTTCGTATTATATATATATATATATATATATATATATATATATATATATATATATATATATATATATATATATATATATATATATATATATATATTTGATTGTTTGGTTCGTATGTTTTTGATGAAAAAAAGGCTTAGGCTATTTATAGCCAAAAGGAATATAATATGAAAGGAAAGGAAAAATATGCCGTCTAAATTTGGTGCGTCCAATTGTAGGCGCCTAACAATTGTTTAATTATTATATCTGCGCCTTCACATTTGACCAAAAATCTCCGTCCAATTATTTCATTCACATATATATTACTATTCATAGTCAAACTATGAATAGTAAATGATAAGTTACTGAAATAACCCCTGAACTATTTGTCACTTGTTAATTTTGGAGGCAACTTTTCCACAATCTCCACCTTGACATCAAAATTAAGCAAGTCATGCTTTACGATTAGTCAAAACCTTTAGCTCATCAAACTCTAAAACTTCCAAAAAAAAAAACTGCAATTTTGTATAGAGAAAAATTGTTTCCGAAAAAAATAAATAATACTTCCTCCACCACGAGCCTTCAGGCTCAACTGCGATCAGAAACACCCACCATGTCCAAACATAATTTGAACTTGGCTATAGGAAGACTTTTAGTGAACATATCAGCGGGATTATAATCTGTATGAATCTTGTCCACAACACAATCACCTTTTTCAATTATATCCCGCACAAAATGATAACGAATATCAATATGCTTTGTTCGGTCATGAAACATTTGATCTTTACTCAAGAAGATAGCACTCTGGTTGTCACAGAAAACTGTGGTCACCTTTATTCTATCATCGAGTTCTCCGAATAACCCCTTTAACCAGATATCTTCCTTAACTGCTTCTGTAATCGCCATGTACTCTGCCTCGGTAGAAGACAGGGCAACTGTAGACTGTAACTGGGCTTTCCAACTAATAGCACAACCATTTAGAGTAAACACATATCCTGTAATTGATCTTCGTTTATCCAAATCTTTGCCATAATCTGAATCAACATATCCGAACACCCCAGTGTTAGATTTACCAAAACGTAAACACATAGAAGACGTACCGCGTAAATAACGAAAAATCCACTGTACTGCTTTCCAGTGTTCTTTCCCCGGGTTCGCCATGTATCTACTAACCATGCTAACAGCATAAGCCAAATCAGGGCGCGTGCAGATCATAGCATACATCAAAGATCCAACAGCACTAGAGTATGGAACACGTGCCATGTAAGCCATATCAGTCTCATTAGTAGGACTCAAAGCGGATGATAGCTTGAAATGAGCTGCAAAAGGTGTGTTGACAGACTTTGCTTCGTGCATATTGAAGCGTCTTAGGACTTTCTCAATATAACTTTTCTGAGAAAGATGCAAGATCCTAGACTTCCTGTCACGAATAATTTCCATACCTAAAATCTTTTTGGTAGCTCCTAAGTCCTTCATTTCAAATTCAGCTTTCAACTGGTCTTTTAACTTCTGAATCTCCTTCATATCTTTTGCTGCAATCAACATGTCATCCACGTACAAGAGTAAGTAGATCTTTGAACCACTGTCACCTTTCTTAAAATAAACGCAGCTATCATAGGTGCACCTGCTGAATTTGTGACTGGTCATGAAAGAATCGAACCTCTTGTACCATTGTCTAGGAGACTGCTTGAGGCCATAAAGAGATTTGTTCAACTTGCATACGTAGTTCTCCTTTCCAGGAACTACAAAACCTTCAGTTTGTTGCATAAAAATCTCTTCCTCAAGCTCACCATTTAGGAAAGCTGTAGTGACATCAAGTTGTTCTAACTCAAAATCGTTAGAAGCAACCAACCCCAACAATACACGAATGGAAGTATGTTTGACAACTGGGGAATAAATGTCAGTGTAATCAATACCAGGAATCTGACTGTAGCCTTTAGCTACTAACCGAGCTTTGTATCTTGGTTTATCATTTGGGTTAACAGGTTCCTTGAGCTTATAGACCCACTTGCATTTAACTGGTCTCTTTCCTTTCGGAATAGGAACTAAATTCCAAGTATTGTTTCGCTGCAAGGATTCCATCTCATTTTGCATAGCGAGCATCCAATCATTTGAGTCTTCAGATTTGATAGCCTCGTCATAATTCGCAGGCTCCGTTGCGTACTCAATATTATCAGCAACAATAAAAGCATAGGCAACCAAATCAGATTCAGCATACCTCTTCGGAGGAATAATCTGTCTTCTTGGTCTATCTCTTGCAATGCTTGGAGTAGTAGCTTGTGGTTGTGAAGGTGTTGAATCTTCACCAACAACATGCTCATCCGACGAAGAAGAATCTTGATGCTGATTTGTACTCTGATTAGTGGTAGGTGAAGTAGGAAGCTCCACCTCCATTTGAGCATACTCTTTATTTGCTTCGGATGATACATCTGATGCATTTGTTCTTTTAGAAGAGTCAGCAACTGGTTGAATCATAGCAGACTCATCAAAAGTAACATCTCTTGAGATGATAATTTTCTTCAAATCAAAGCTCCATAACTTGTAACCCTTTACACCTTGATTGTACCCAAGAAAAACGCATTTGATTGCTCTTGGTTCTAGCTTCCCATTGTCAACTCGTGCATACGCTGGACATCCGAATGGTTTTAAATCTGAATAATTTGCAGGTTTACCGGACCATAACTCAAACGGAGTTTTCTTCTCGATTGCTCGTGACGGTGATCGGTTGATAACATAGCAAGCAGTCGAAGCAGCCTCCGCCCAAAAAGACTTTGGCAATTTGGAATTAGAAAGCATACACCGGACCTTCTCCATAATGGTGCGATTCATTCTTTCAGCTACACCATTTTGTTGAGGTGAATGGACTACTGTGCGATGTCGAGTAATGCCTTCCTTTTGACAATAGACATTAAACTCTTCTGAGCAAAACTCAAGTCCATTATCCGTACGAAGATACTTTACCACCAGACCTGATTGCTTTTCAACCTGAACTTTCCAATTTCTGAAGGTATAGAAAACGTCTCCTTTATGTTTTAAGAAGAAAGACCACACCTTCCTGGAGAAATCATCAATAATAGTGAGCATATAAATAGCTCCACCTTTTGAAGCAACTCGAGCCGGTCCCCACAAATCCGAGTGAACATAATCAAGTGGTCCTTTCGTTGTATGGATGCCACTTGCAAACCTCACTCGTTTTGCCTTGCCATATACACAGTCTTCACAGAAATCCAAATCAACAATCTTTTGTTGACCAAGTAAACCTCTTCGACTCAATTCTGACATGCCTTGAAAACTCATATGGCCGAGTCGAAGGTGCCAAAGACGGGACTGATCTGGATCAGAAAGAGACTTTGAAACAACAGTAGCATCACTCAAAATTGTTTGCCCGTCAAGAAAGTAAAGATCTGAGGTTTTTCGTTCTGCTCTCAGTTTGTCGGAACCGTCTTTGAATACCCTGAGAACTCCACCTTTACCAGCAAACTCGTATCCCTTTTTGTCAAAGGAACTGAGAGATAACAAGTTTCTTCTGAGGTCAGGAACATATCTAATATCCCCCATGGTTCGAATAACTCCGTCAAACATACGGATCCTGACTGAACCATGTCCAAGAACTGGACATGTAGTATTGTTACCCATCAACACATAGCCCTGGTTAACCTTTTCAAATGTGTAAAACCAACTTTTGTTGTGACACATATGAAAAGTACAACCAGAGTCGAGTATCCAATCACCAGTGGAATCCAGTTTATCTGAATAAACTGTCAAAAGTTCTCCAATACCTTCCACCTCAGCTACATCGGCTTCACCCGAAGTGCTAGCTTGTTTACCATTTGTTGCCGTCTTCTCTTTTTCTTTATTCTTCAACTTGAAGCATTCTTCAAGCACATGTCCCTTCTTGTGACAATAGTTGCAAAACTTTCGTTTGCCTTTTGATTTGGATCTGGTTCTGTTGGAAGATTGAGAAGTTCTACTTCTCTCTGTTGTTCTTCCTCTGGCATTCAAACCTTCGGCTTTAGCATCACTTGAACCACCACCAGTAATATGCTTCATCTTCTCTTTGGAATCCAAAGCTGTATAGACTTCATCTAAAACTAAAGTGTCACGGCTATAGATAATAGTATCACGAAAATGGCTATAGGATTCTGGCAACGACGACAGTAAGAATAAAGCCAGGTCTTCATCTTCATACTGAACATCCATATTCTCTAAGTTATTTACTAACTCTTTAAATGTGGATATATGTTCAGTTAAAGAACCTCCTTCAATCATCTTGAGATTGAACAACCGTTGCTTCAAATGCAACTTGTTTGGTAAGCTCTTGGTCATCAACAGTTGCTCCAACTTTAGCCATAAAGAAGCCGCTGACGTTTCTTTTAGAACATCTTGCAAAACATCGTTTGACAAGTGCAAACGAATCTGGGATAAAGCCTTCAGATCTTTCATCTCCTTTTCTTCTTCGGTCCATGTATCGGGCATCTTACTGAAACCCAAAAGCGCCTTGTGTAAATCCATCTGAATGAGAATGTCTCTCATCTTTACTTGCCACAACGGAAATCGTGTGTTACGATCCAGTAGTGGAATATCGTATTTTACCGAAGACATGATTAATTACTTGATAAAATGATCCCAATGAGCTAATATTACAACCCGGATGCTCTGATACCAATTGTTGTGAAATACGAAGGATCCGAATAGACTTAAATAATATTAGCTCAATGCGGAATGGGATCAAAAATTATCAAAGCGTAACAATCACAACGAAATACGAATAAAATAAATAGAATAGAGACACAGGAATTTACGTGGAAACCCAAATCGGGAAAAAACCACGGGCGGAGGAAGCCGAGTAACAATTCACTATAATTTGCAGTGTTTACAGGGATTATGAAAGAGATTACAAATAGAGTGAGAGGGCTAAAATATATGGTGGTGTATCAGTATATATATATATATATATATATATATATATATATATATATATATATGTAATGTTTTACTATATATATATATATATATATATATATATATATATATATATATTTGATTGTTTGGTTCGTATGTTTTTGATGAAAAAAAAGCTTAGGCTATTTATAGCCAAAAGGAATGTAATATGAAAGGAAAGGAAAAATATGCCGTCTAAATTTGGTGCGTCCAATTGTAGGCGCCTAACAATTGTTTAATTATTATATCTGCGCCTTCACATTTGACCAAAAATCTCCGTCCAATTATTTCATTCACATATATATTACTATTCATAGTCAAACTATGAATAGTAAATGATAAGTTACTGAAATAACCCCTGAACTATTTGCCACTTGCTAATTTTGGAGGCAACTTTTCCACATATAGTTATATGACCATTTTACCCCTGGAAGATATACCAGAAACAAATGTTGATCTTTTGGTTGATTGGTGTCAGATTTCCTCAACATCTTCACAATGTTGTAATCTTCGTATTCTTTTAAGCATTACTAGGCATATTATTATCATATCTTAGTCTCGTTTTTCAGGATTTTTGGATCCACCACTACGTCTATATTACGATGAACTTATTGGTTCAAGTGTAAGACACGTCTTTTAAAAATTAAATCAATTTTGCCTTGGGATATGCCCTTTTGACAATTTAGAGTGCATCTCCCATCAAATTTAAGTTTTAATTTGATTTTAAGTTATTGTTGACTTTAGCACTAATCATGGATTACTTGTTGCTTTAATTATTTAAACCATCATATAGCCATAAATTATGATTTCTACAAGACTTAGGAACTCTGATTTTCATCCCGATTCTCGTTTTGTGCAGTTGAGGTTGCATCAAGCTCAACAATATGGCTTGGCAGATGTCTCTCATGTGTTTGTGTTCAGGAAAGAGAAGGCGACTCTCGCCCATCATTTGATTTGACCTCTGCCTCAGGTATGGCTAAGTCTGTTAAGATGATTAATGCATGTGATTTTCTTTAGCACACATGGATCTGATCAAGATCTAGCCCTGTCCCTTTGCTTTCACTTTTCTTGCACACGGATTCCATCTCGTTTCTAGCCAACCAAGCATATGACAAAATTTAATTCATTCAGATTCAAAACCATCTAGATTCCAATTACGTCCTTTCAAAGCATTATGCAAACAAAACGCCCCAAGAGATGACATGAATATAATCCTTCCATTGTTCCATTGTTCCACATTTCTACTATTCCCTATTGTCAAACATGGTTAACCGGCATGTCCTAATATAACGACCCGAATTTCCTATTCTGTAATTGAGGTTAGTTTCCGTTACACCCTTTCGTTAAGTTAACCTCTCATCTTGGTTTAAGTCATGTTTTGGGAGCCAAAGTGTAAGAAAATGATTATTGGTCATGTGTAGGAACTAAGGGATCATTTTCTCATACTTTAAGGGCCTAACTTTAAGTTTGTGATGTATTTAAGCTAGCCTAACCCTAAAATTTGGGAATCTAATTCCATTTGCAGCCAATAATTAGTTTGTGAGAGAGTTCTTTATGAGGGTTCCATTCTTTGGGTGTTGGTGATGATTTGTTGCTTTTGTGGTGGAGTTCTAGTGATGTTCCTTGGATTTATTTCCTTTCTATCTCATCCTTTGCAACATCACAAATTTCCAGAAGGTATGTTGTTTTTTCATTGATATTGTTTTTTGTTCTTTCTTATAACACTCATGAGTAAGCAATGGATGGTCCAACATCCATGGTCACCTACATATAGTGTTGGAGGGTTGGAATAATCCCACAAGGGGTGTTGATTGGACCTAGACCGGACATGAGAGAGTAGATGGTTGAAAAATGTTTCTGTGATTGTCATCCTTTCCGCGGCATAGTACACTGATAGTCATGGTGTGTTGACCCGGGGGGGGGGGGGGGTTCATATTCCTAATCACGACATGAGGTTGAAACTGCTACACTGTCGTTCCCTGGTCGCGATGCGTTTTCTGGCAAAATATACCACCTTATATTTTGTAACCTATTTTCGATAGAACTTTTGTGTAATATTTTAGGATGCTTGGTGGCTTCCCGAATAGTGTCTTGCTGACTTCATTTCTTCCCATAACTTGGATTTGAGGTGAGTCATTCTTTATGGAAATTTGGTATATAAGTCGTAGATTTGCATGTACTAGTAAAATTTAATTACTCTAGGAATCCATATGATGTGTCAGGCTCTGTTTTGTATGAGAAGCATGTACTGTAAGGTCAAGTTAATCTGCTGTGAATAAACTGTCTAGAGTAAATTTGCATGCCAGATAACATGATGTGATGGTTTGGATGAAATGAGATGCTAGGATCATGTTAGAAGCTAGGGATGTGTTTTGATGTTATTGTGTGATGATTATGCATTCTGTCATTCTGGAATATGTTTATCTGTGAATTAGGAAACACATGCTATTGTAGTATAATGCTTGAAAGATGAATTATGATTACATGTTTATATGGGATGAATTGTGTAGTGATATACCATTAAATAATGAACATTGATCAAGCAAAGTTACATAATAATGAATAGGGGAGGAAATAATGTATGACCCTTATGTGTGAATTAGTAATGAATGAATTAATAATGGGGAATACAGGTAGCGGTGGTAAAGTGATTGGTATGAAACATGTTTGCGTGACTGACTTAATTGTATGAAATATGCATGTTTCTATACATATTGTACTTGGGATTGACTGATTGTACTGTTGCTGACACTTAGTCTTGTTGTGTTTACCTTGCTTGCCTTGCGTTGGTATAGGTAGCTAATTAGTGCGGCTTGATGAGTTTGGGTTGTACTTTTTGGTAGTTGTTATTTCTCAGTATTAATACCACTTGGACATGTCGTGTTGGTCATCTTGGATTTTGAACAACTTTATTTTGTTTTGGTTTTGGACATGATTGTTTTTACGTAAGGTTGGTGATTGTTAAACATTTTAATAAAGTCTTCTATTGTATTTTGAAATTATATGATGGTTTCAAAATATAAAAAACAATGGTGAAAATCACGGCGTTAAAAGTTGGTATCAGAGTCATGTTGTGAGTGAACCAAATATCGAGGCTAGTGTTCAGACTCACAGTGTAGTTGGGCTAAATTAGTTTGCATTAGACTCTTAAGGGGGGGGGGGGAGGGTGTGTGTTGAGTGATGTTGGTTAGTTACTTGTTAACTTTTATAACTTTCCCATCCTAAAAAATTTATATAGATCTAAAACCCTTTGTCATTTAGGAAAATGTTGAACGCCGAAGATAATGAGTGTCCCGGAGGTACAGGCGGCAGCCAGAACAACCGTACCTAGAGGACATATCCGTTTGTATTTCAGACGCCACCACTTACCCACCAACCATGATCCCAACCTTTGTAGAGTGTCCATGGACAGCCACCACAGAGTCCACACCGCATAGTGAGTGTTGTAGTCATTGATGATATACAAAATCGGCTTCAGGATAATGTGCAGATGTATTGCATGTAGCAGGGTATATGAGGTGCTCGTCTATTTTCAACTGAGGATGAGGATAAGGTGGAGCCGCTAGAAGATGTATTCTAAAGTTGCTTGGTGTTGAGGCATTCGAGTAGGGAGCGTGACAGACATCGGGGTAGTTCATTCAAGACATTCATGGAGTGCAAGCCCCATGTCTATCTGGGTTGAGTGGCTTCTTCATAGTGTTTACATTGGTAGTGTAAGATAAATCAAACCTTTCGTTTGGGCGATTTTACTAGGGCTCAGTGGGTCAACTATGTAATTCAGAGGCTAAAGGGAGAGGTTGTCGAGTGGTGGGATGCAATGGATCAGGTTATCACTGAGGTTGCATGACATGCTATGACATGAGATATCTTCAGCCGGAAAGTACATGAGCACTTTTGTAGTGCTGGGATGATTCATAGAGCTGAGCGATACTTTATGTCACTGAAAAATGGGATTGTGTTTATTGAGAATTACTATTCCACTTTTTCCTCAAAGATGGAGTTTGTCGGGGAATACTTCACCCCCGATGCAAAGTAGATGGACCATGATGTTGACGGCTTACCATTTGAGTACAAAGCAACAATGAGGAAGTAAAAGACTCTTGCAGCTTCCATGGATAAGGCTATTAGGGTGGAGAATGATTTGTCTGTACAAGGTCGTGCTTATGTGAGATATGGAGAAAAGAGGAAGTGAGAGGGTCCATCTGAACCCAACAAGAAGAAGAATAATTTATATAGGAAAGAGACTGACAAGCCGAGTTTCTTTGGGAAGTGTCATTCTTCTCATAAGGGTTCGTGTAGTAGCTAGACCATCGGTTGTAACTGTTGTGGCAAAATAGGACACAAAGTGGCGGAATATAAGATTGTCGAGCATATCTGCTATAATTGTAGGCAGAGGGGGCATATAAGTAAGTAGTGTCCTAACCAGAAGGTTACCATAGGTAGTTCAGGACAGAAGACTGAGGTACCTAAAATGTCAGCTCATGCTTTCCAGATGACAACAGAGGAGGTCAGACGCGATGATGAGGTTATTTTCAAAACTTTTTTAGTTAGTGGTTTTTCTGCTATTGTTTTATTCGATGCTAGTGCTAGTAGATCTTTTGTATCCCTTATGTTATGTCCTCAATTTGTGATTCCTCATACACCATTAAGTTATGTGTAAGATATAGAGGTAGCAGTAGGGAATTCTATTCCAGTACATGATTAATTTGAGGGGTGCTTAATCGTAATCTCTGATCACACCTTTATTTGACTTTGATTCCGATCGGGATCAAGTCCTTCGATGTTATCCTTTGTATAGATTGGTTATCATCCAATTGGGCTAAAATTCTATACATTAAAAAGTGCATTCTTATACTGCTTTCTAAAGAGGCATGTTATTGTTCATGAGAATAAATTTCTAGGATCTATTCTAATAATTTATATATTGAAGGTACTCAAGTGCCTTGTGAGGGGAGGTGAGGTCTTCTTGGCTCATGCGACTGAGAGCTTAAGGAAGATGGTGGGTCTCTTCGATGTAGAGGTGTTTAAGGAGTATAACGATGTTTTCCCTGATGAGTTTTCTGGTTTACCACCACCACATAAGGTAGCATTCCAGATCGATCTTGTTCTTGGCAGAACTCAAATAGCTAAAGCACCATACCGGTTACCTCATTAAAAAATGAAGGAAATGTTGTCTCATCTTCAGGAGTTATTAGAGCAGGGTTTCTTTCGAACTAGTTCCTCGCCTTGGGGGCATCAGTCATCTTCTTGAAGAAAAAGGATGGTTCTATGTAGAGGAACATTGATTATTGGGATTTAAATAAAGTGATTGTGAATAATAAATACCCACTTGCGAGGATTGGCAACCTCTTTGATCAATTACATGTATCTAGCCATTTATCGAAGATAGATTTGTGTTTTGGGTATCATTAGGTGTAGGTCTGTGAGTGGGATGTTCCCAAAACTATTTTCACGACACATTTTGGGCATTATGATTTCTTGGTGACGCCATTTGGGTTGACGAATGCACTTGCAGTTTTCATGGACCTGATCGGGTATGTCGTCTATTTTTTGACAAATCAGTTATAAACATTACTGATGACATCTTTGTGTATTCTCAGAGTGCCAAATATCATCGCAAGCATTTGCAGGGAGTGTTGGATAGGTTTCTTGGGGAGAAGATTTGCGTAAAGTTCTCTAAGTGTGAATTCCAGTTAAAGGAGGTGCAGTCTCTTGGGTATATAATTGGATTAGAGTGGATTAAGTGGACCCAACTAAGATAGTGGCAGTTAGGGAGTGGCCTAAGCCAAAAAGACTCCTACCGATTTGGGAGTTTCTTGGAATGACAGGGTATTACAAGAGGTTTATCAAATAATTTCTCCAATATTGCTGGTCTGCTGACCAGGTTGAAGGGAAAGGTTGAACCTTTCGTTTGGGCTGAGAAGCAGGAGGAGGCATTGCAGACCTTAAATAGACTTCTGTGTGAGTCTTTTGTTCATTCTCATCGTAAAGGGAGTTAGGAATTTATGGTTTATAGTGATGCATCATACTCAGCGTTGGGTTTTGTACTGATGCAACGTAGGAATGCGATTGCTTATGCTTCCCAACAGTTGAATATCCCAAGTGAATTACTAATTGCATGATTTGAAGTTGGTAGTTTTTGTATTTGCACTCAAGTTTGGTGTCAGTATTTATTTGTGACGAAATGCACATTGTATACCGATCATAAATGTTTGCAGCACATACAAAATCACATGGAGTTAAATATGATGCAACAACATTGGGTTGAGCTACTTGCATATTACGATTGGTTATAGTTTCGGATATTTTGAACAAATTCGGGTTGCTCAGGCCAAAGGATTAAAAGAAGACCATGTGAAGAGTGGGGTAATGGTTACGCAGCAAGATCGTTTGGTAGCGGGCATTCGAGTACTGAGGACCTTTCAATGGCGATTATGGATCCCTAAGGTGAGTGGTGTTTGTGACACGTTGTTGCGAGATACGTATAGATCAAAGTAATCAATCCATCCAGGCATGAAGAATATATATCAAGACCTGAAAGCCGATTTTGGTGGCCAAGTATGAAGAGGGAGATAGAAAAATAGGTTTCAAAGTGTGTGACTTGTGCTCCATTCAAGGTTGACCATCAACAACATTATGGAGAGTTACATTAGACAGAGATTCTGAAGTGGAATGTGATAAGATTACGATCGACTTTGTCACAAAATTACCATATACCTTTTGTGGTAATGAGATGATGTGGGTGATAGTGGATCGGTCAAAAAAAAGTTCCCACGTTTTGGAAACAAAGGATAGCAAGAAGTTGGAAAACATGATGAGATTGTATATTAAGGATATTGTCACGAGGCATGGCGTACCCTTATCTATAATTTTAGACTGATTTAGTGATTTTACTTCGATGTTTTGGAAGAAACTCTAGGAGGAGTTAGGTATAAAGGTGAATTTGAGCATATCCTATCATCCCACACCGATGGGCAGAGCGAGAGGACCATAGAAACTTCTAAGTATATGTTGCGTGCTTGTGTTATAGAGTATGGAAGTTGTTGGGATACTCATTTACCTTTTGTGGAGTTTGCTTACTATAACACTTATCATTCCAATATTAACATGGCACCATATAAGATGCTTTATTAGAGGAGGTTTGGTACTCCTACATATTGGCTTGAGCCTGGGAAGAAAAAATTTAGAAGCTCAAAGATTGTTTTATTGACCGAATATAAGGTGAAGATAGCCCGAGATTGTTTACGAGTGGTGCGTGAAAGGAAAAATAAGTACCCTTACATGAATCACCGACCGAAGACCTTCAAGGTGGGCGAGAAAGTGATGCTGAAAGTATCAACATAGAAAGGGATCATTTGCTTTGGAATGTGAGGCAAGTTAGAACCGCGTTACATTGGTCCACTTGTGGTGTTGGAACGGATCAATGATCAGGCATTTAGGTTGGAGTTACCACCAGAACTGGAGGGGATTCATATCGTGTTTCATGTTTTCTATTTGTTGAAGAGTTTGGTAGAGGAGCCAAGTATTCTACACTTGGATGAGTTTCTTGTCGATGAGTCGAAACATTTGGTAGAGGAACCCGAGACAAACTTTTATGCTGAAATAATTGTTTATGGAAGAAGAGAGTTAAGTTCATGAAAGTCTTGTGGAAGAACAATCATGGGGCTAACATGACGTGGGAGCGTGAGGATCATATATGAGGCTGGTAATCCTCGCCTGTTCTTTCTGAATCCTGATTACGGGATGGAATCCTCTAAAGGAGGGGAGGATTGTAACGACTCGAATTTCCTATTCCATCATCTAGGTTAGTTTCTATTACACCCTTTCATTAAATTAACATCTCATATTGGTTCTAGTCAAGTTTTGGGGGCCAAAGTGTATGGACTAAGGTGTCATTTATTCATACTTTAAGGGCCTTGCTTGAAGTTTGTGATGTATTTAAGCTAACATAACCCTAAAATCTGGGAATCTCATCCCCTTTGCAGCCAAGAATCAGTTTGTGTGAGAGTTCTTTTTTATAGTTCCATTCTTGGGTCGTTGGTGAAGATTTGTTATGTAATATCCAGATTCATGATGTTTCTTATTTCAGGATAGCTGTCCGAAATTTGATTAAGTGAAGGTCTCGGTCTTCAAGGGATAATTTTGGACCTTATTATATGTTGATTATGTCGATTAAGTGATTAAATCCATGAATTATGTTTTGGATCTAAAAAGGGTAAAAGTGAAAAAGTGATATTTTTGGGTTTTTTTTGCATGTATTAATGAATTAAGTTAGTATGAGTTGACTCAAAACTAATTGTATAGAATTGCGGGGATTGTTAATACATTCAAGTACATATAAAGATCACTGAAAATGGTTTTAGAACGAAGAAGTTATGATTGTTTGAAGCTAAAATGGAATTTGAGAAACGTGTCACCACAACCTAGTAAAAAGGTTACCATGACACGGTGAGTTATGCATCCCAAGCCCATAAAGTTAAGGTTTTCCCCATATTTAAAGGCCCCATCTATGTGTTTTAGGTTATTCGCAGCCTCCATCACACCAGAGACCTCATTAGGAGCAAACCCTAGCCTTTATATTGTTCCCTCTCCATTCATATGCAAGTGTTGAACTTTTTTGTTCATTCTTGAAGAAGAAGAAGAAGGTGGTCTTGGAGTTTTTAGAGTTTGCTCTAACTGAGTTTTTGTTGGATTAGTGTCTAAGTCCATAACTATAATTGGTATGTACTTGACCCGACTCGGCATGGTCCATTTGGGTTGCATGGCATCAGAACATTTGGATAGACCGTTTATGAGGAAAAGACATTTTGTGACATATTAATATATTATAAGTTCTAATATATTAATATGAAATCATGTTATTTAATTAGTATTGATCAAGAATTAATTTGGACTTAATTTAGTGATCAAAAAGAGACTAATTAAATATATGGGGATTGATTGTGTAAATCATTCATTCTTATATATGTGGGCTTATGATCCAAGATTCCTTTATGTTGGGTTTAACCCATGTGGTGATCCATGGATACTCCATGGAGGTTAAAACCCATGGAGCATAAGGAATGGGAAAAGTCATGAGTTACATGGTGTAACCCTAATAGCCACACTATATAAGAACCCCTTTAGTTCAAGAAATGGGCACTAGTGATACATATTTTGAGGGCTAGCCGATTTGAACATGTATGTCTTCTTCTCATGGTTATTCCAAGAGTTCATGATGTTGTGTGAACCATTTGAGGTGTCACACTTGGGGCACTAGGCTCTCAAGCTTCATGGAGTCAAGCAACAACAACAAGGTATGTATTCTATCTATTTTATTATCCTAGTATCAATGTTTTGGTATGCTAGTTAGGATAATACCTTGGATAATCATATTTGCATGTATAATAGAGAAAACATAGATCCAAGGTATTTAGGGTTGCATGTACACTTAGGAGTGTTAGAATGCTCAAAACCCATCAGTGGTATCAGAGCCTAGGCTTGTTTTCAATTATACTTCATGCAAATTGCTGAAAAATGCTGAAAAAGTCAAATTTCGGGCATTCTGGGCACTGGACTCGCCGAGTCCACTGATGAACTCGCCGAGTCCATGAAGAAAATCATCCTACTCGACGAGTAGGAGCCCCTGACAGCATATCTTCGAGTTTTTTGGCTAGAAATGGACTAGGAACATTACCATAAGCTGTTTTTTGAACCTATAATCCTGTTTTTGATGTGGTAGAAATGGACTAGGAACATTCAAGAGTCACTTCATTAAGTAATAAAATGTATAACCTTAATTAATTCCATAAATTACAAAATAAAGAAAAGTTACATTCTTTTATTAGTTTAAAGTCTTCCATAACTTGTCCTCAAGTTATGGAACTTGAAGAGTTTTTTTTTTAATTAAAACTACTTTAAACACATAAGTTATGGAATTAATTAGTTTTGAATAGTTTCAAAACTTGCCCTCAAGTTTTGGAATTTGAAAAGTTTTCTCTTATGAATACTTTAATTCCAAGTTAGCCCTTAGAATTTTAAAAGTTAAAATTCAAACCCTTATACTATTATTATAATTTTAATTATATAGATATGTATAAGATAAAGTCAATCTTACCGTTAGTAGGCCTCATTCACGAAGCCGGTCTATAAGGGGGGTATAAGGTTACTGCCTATAAAATGGCAGTTTAATGGGTGTCCACTCTCACCCACCGCTTCCTTGACTGGTGGAGGGTCGTTAGCCGAACGGGTAGGAAAGGACTATAATTCTCCCTTCATTAAAAGTATTAATAATAAATACTAAGTAACTAAACACTTGTACATTCCCAATCTTAGTTACTTAGGAAAATGTGAATAAGGTGCTAACCCATGAAATTACACTTCGCACTTTGCTTAAGTCGGTTAGTGGAGCGAGTGTGGTTTACCGGCACACTAGCTTGATTTAACAAGGTAGGCAAAGGGTAACTTAATGTTTATCATAGTATCGATGGAGCGTGTGTGGTTAACCGGCACATCGATTGAGGGGTAAACACTTAAGGGTACCAAGTATATTTGCATGGTTATTCACACCTTGTTTTGTGATCCTCGGCATCCCAGTCACAAAACCTGAAGGGCACACTCGAGATTGAAACATGCCATTGAACAGTTCAATGAATCTCAAAAGAATCTAGGAATTTCAAAACCAATTAAAACCTAATAATACATTTCGTTTATCTTGGTGGAAATTGGTGAATCGTCATTCACCTACCTTCAAATATTTTATAGCTTGGATTACGGCATCCCTCTTCCAAGTTATAAAAGTATTGTGTTGGGTCCTAGCCTTAATATTTCATATTGGGTGTTATATTAAGGACTTTAAATCAACTATATTGAATATCTCCCAAAAGATGATCTTCCCAAATCTCTTGAAACAAGCTTTCCTAAATGAAGATGATGTCCTATGGAAATCATACTTCTTTCACCTCCTCCAATTATTCTCCCTAACCCACAAGTTCCTGAAAAGTTTAAGGTCACTCAAGAAAAGGTCTATATGTGATCACATCTTGGAGATGTAGTCAGATATTGACAAGCCGGGAGAGTTGGGTGTCAAAGTCTTGAGAAAGTTGGTGACTCAACTATTTTCTAAGTCACATAGTGAGTTCCTTTGGGACTCCTATGAAACAGACTATGACAAGACCCTTAATGATCTTATCTATTTGCTAAGATTAACTTCCTAAAACTTTATGGACATTGACAATGATGACATTGGATATCCAGTAAAGCTCTCTCTTCCCAATGGAAAGGGATCGACCATAGTCAACTCGGTTGACCAAATGGTAAAGAGAACGGCTAAGTCTGAGATAGTCCCATTATCAAGGGTCTATTGCCAAAGAAAGGGGCATTGGTTGCGAAGCTGCCAAATTTACCTAAGGATATTAAAGTCAATAAGTTTGACTCTACTTCGGGTAAAGTCCACTATCTAACTCTGCTAAGTTTCTATTCTGAGATTCTTGATACATGATGTGACTGGGTCACATGTTGATGTTTTAAGAATCAAAGAAAAAGTGAAGAAACTTAAAGAAAGAATATGCTGAATCTGATGGCATAGATGGATTTCTATCGCATAGTTTGAAGATCGGATTCTTGAGCTACTTCCTAAGAGTTATGATATATTGCTTAGGAATAAATAACAACAAAGTTTTCATGTGCTTTTGCATTGTAAGGATAGTTTTTCCACAAAGTTTTAAAAAAAAAGAATTTTTTTTTGATTTTATTTATTTTAAAATATCCTTACAATGGCATTTGTGAAAACTTTTGTTGCTTATAAGATTCCATTAAGAGCAAGAGTGGAAATATGAATTTGATTCTTTCATTTGTGGTAGTGTCTAAATTTACCAAATAAGGAAAGATTCGCATCACCTAAGTTTCAGTTGGATAGAAACTTGGAATCATGCAAGTTGTATAGCATGATGAATAAGAACTTTCAAGCATTGGAAAAATTAAGACTAACTACTTGTTCACATGGATGTGTGAGTCAAGTAAAGGATCGAGTACACATTCTTGTGCACTGATCAAGCCCACCACAAATAATCGTTAAGACTATTCGTCATTATTTACTAAAATTCAGTAAATATGGTTATACTTACAAGCTTAAGTGTAATTCTGAGACATTGGAAAAGGTTTCAATGTATGGCAGAGCGAATAAGAAGAATCAACTTAGGCAGAAAGATAAAAGTTTCTCAAATCTGAAAAGATGGGAGAGTACTTTAGTATCATGTTATATAATCATCTTAATGATTAAGAGACCTTATCACAATTCATCCTCTAAGTGTATTCTGGTAGCTAAGAAGAGGAGCTATGAATTGTTGAAGTGGTTAAATCAAGAAGATGATTTATACTTTGTTCCAAAAACAATTCTTAGAGTTATACTCTAAGATTGTAACTTGAGTGACATGTCTTAAAGAAGGTTTAAAACACTTGTCAAATGTAAGAGTAAAAGTTTTCTACTCTTGTACATTTGAAATTGGTAAGTTGTGATGTTTTGGATAAAACAAAGACCAACTAAGGCCAATTGTGTGAAGTGTTTGTCTTGATTAGAATCCACACTATCTCTTGAATATCTGACAAGAAAGTCTTATATGTCAAGAGGACAGTGGGAGTCTTAAAGGTCTTGAAAGTCTCAAGAACTAATCAAGAATAAAACCTGAAGTTCTTCACTAGCACACGACTTGAGGTTTATAACCTATCGTGTCGACATGTCTGTGCCTATTCAAGTTGGCTTTGCATAGGAGTTCTGAGAGTTCTCAATTGGTTGCACAGCTACTTGGAAGCAATGGCAGGCCCTTGAGCTGCCAAATGGCAAGAATTTAAGATTGCACAAGTTTAATCCATATAAGTGTGGATTTGTCAGTAACCTTGTCTTGTGATTATGGTTTTGACAAAATTCATATGGATAGGAACTCATACACCATAAAATCTAAGTGTCATAAGGTTTCTCTCCGATTCATGAAAATGATGGTTAGGAAACACTTTCACTAAGTAGATTTTAGCTAGATAGCAATTGTGATATTTGCATTCTCAAAGTCGTTAGTGGAGCGTGTGTGGTTAACCAACACACTAACATGGACTTGTGAGAAGTGGTAAAGGTCTAAACAATCGAGACTATGATTACGGCATCCCTTTTCATAGTTCTTAAAATTGTTTAGACACACCTGTGAGCTATCTAAGATAAGGTGTATGATATTGATAAAGTTTTATCAAAGCAATCTAGTATCAGAAATCTGAACTTTGGTAAGAAAGTCAATAAAGTATTGATTTCTAGAAGTCCAGCTGATTTCTGATTACATGTCAAAGCTAGTGGGAGCATAAGTGTTATGCTAATAATCATCATGTTAGTTGGAGCATGATAATTATGATAAAGGTTGCAAGTTAGCAATGCTAATTATAGAAAACAAAAGTTTCAATTCGTGAGGCTGCAGGGGTTGAAAAAGTTGTTTTGCTATAATTAAGGGAGAGAAAATTATACTTCATTTCAAGTCTAAAAGCTTAGATTGAGATTTTAATCGTATTTAGTCAAGGATATATATATGAATTTCATGTTGGAATGACTCAACATAAGGAAATTCTATATATGGGTCCATTATTTGCGTTCTAAAATTCGATTATGATTACGGCATCCCTTTTCATAATTTGAATTATGAGAACTTGGCAAATAGAAATGGAAATGTTATAGCAAAAGACTGGTTTAGTCTTTATGTGAGACATCATGACTCGTGTCCCATATGCTTCGGATATAGGATCGATTTCATGTGCTATATTCATCCTTTCTAAAATTTTCCAAATGCCTGGGGCATTAAGAAGGGAAAAGGTCTAGAACTGGATATGACTAAAAGGATTAAGCAATTGTCGAGGACAATCTAAGGTTCACCAAAGATTGGTTGCTCAAGGACAGTTGGAAGTATAGTGTTAATTCTGGAAGGACCATATTGACATAATCTGTAAGGAGGCAACTCTTGTTCAGAAGTGATAGTCAAAATGGAATATGGAAATGTTTCAAAGTTGGAAATTATTCAATCTGTGTAAGATTAGGAAACTTAATGCAAGAAGGATGTTTCCAAGGAGTTGATCTCCTTGGAATGCTCTGTAATGTTTGTTGTCAAGTCCTTGTGACTCTGTGCATAATCATTACAGGAGGATCAATGCATATAAGTTTAGAATCTAACAGATTTCAGTAAATGGCATGAATTTGGAATTCTTGCATTTGCAGTAAGGATTTGGGACTGTGAAAGAGGATCATTGGAGTTATGTTCAATTGATCTAATTCACAAAGTGAAGATCATAGACAAACATAGTATGCATACTTGGTGTATGACATGACTAGTGTTTAGAAAACATAGTGTACATGCTTGGAGCATGGGACAACTATTGTTTTAAATTCAAGAATAAAGTTGATAGCTGAAACAGTATACAATGAATAATGTGTAATCATATGGTGATAAATAAAAGGTGTTTTATTTATGTTCATAGGTTTTGATACCATATTAGATTCTATTATTATTGTGTTTCATTTTGCATGTTTTGACTTCCAGAATAACTAGGTCGTTCTTCCTGATTGACTAAGTTATTCAAACTATCCACAGTCGGTCATATGTTGGAAGTAGATATGAATCAAGACTGTCATGGGTTGGCTTGTAGAGGTCTAAGATGTTGGACAAGGGGCTACAACACTCATGAGTGCTCATAAGTTCTGAGTATTGAATTCAACCCGCGCTCATTGGAATCACTTCATGGATTTTATCACGAGTGATCATGAGACGATAATATCTTATATTCTTCAAACCTAGAGATATGAGTTGTTACTATGAGTTGGTTGTACATTGATTGCAAGAAAACGCATTCGGTAACTCGGTGTTATAAAACGTGCCTTTGTGTATGATTCAACAAGTAGTAGAACAAGCCATATGAGTCGAAGTTTATCCATTCCTTTTACCTTCAGGATAAAAGCGATATCTGTGGGCCCCTCGATGATTTAATGATGACAAATGGAAGTGCTCGGCCGAGCCAGGACTGATTTGATTTGTTCAATTAGTCAGTCGTCATAAATCGGAAATCGGGAAACAACAAATGGACAGAGAGAATGATTATAATCCATGTCTCAGTCCATATGATATCTAGAATGGAGGAATATATGATCCCTTATCTAATGGACAAGTCATTGACAAAGGTCAGAGTTCATCTACAAGGTCAGAGTTCGACAGCGGCTTTTGAGAGCTACGATTGCCAGTTGGTTCCTGAAGTCATACGCAATAATAGTTTTAGACTTATCTAAGTGGGAGACTGTTGGATTAGTGTCTAAGTCCATAACTATAATTGGTATGTACTTGACCCGACTCGGCATGGTCCATTTGGGTTGCATGGCATCGGAACATTTGGATAGACCGTTTATGAGGAAAAGACATTTTGTGACATATTAATATATTATAAGTTCTAATATATTAATATGAAATCATGTTATTTAATTAGTATTGATCAAGAATTAATTTGGACTTAATTTAGTGATCAAAAAGAGACTAATTAAATATATGGGGATTGATTGTGTAAATCATTCATTCTTATATATGTGGGCTTATGATCCAAGATTCCTTTATGTTGGGTTTAACCCATGTGGTGATCCATGGATACTCCATGGAGGTTAAAACCCATGGAGCATAAGGAATGGGAAAAGTCATGAGTTACATGGTGTAACCCTAATAGCCACACTATATAAGAACCCCTTTAGTTCAAGAAATGGGCACTAGTGATACATATTTTGAGGGCTAGCCGATTTGAACATGTATGTCTTCTTCTCATGGTTATTCCAAGAGTTCATGATGTTGTGTGAACCATTTGAGGTGTCACACTTGGGGCACTAGGCTCTCAAGCTTCATGGAGTCAAGCAACAACAACAAGGTATGTATTCTATCTATTTTATTATCCTAGTATCAATGTTTTGGTATGCTAGTTAGGATAATACCTTGGATAATCATATTTGCATGTATAATAGAGAAAACATAGATCTAAGGTATTTAGGGTTGCATGTACACTTAGGAGTGTTAGAATGCTCAAAACCCATCAGTTTTTGCATCTAAGCTCCTCCTAGATCTTCAGTGGGCATAAAGTTCTAGACTTTTTGGCTTAATGTTGGTTTATGCTTGTTATGGAGTCATTTGTGGATCTTTTGAGGAGAGTTCCTGGAGTTTGAGAAACTCCATAATTATTGCTTGAGTTTTGGTCTATTTATGGACCTTTTGGTCCCATAAAGTTAAATGATTGCAATCATTTCAAGTCATGCATGCATTATTGGCCATTTGGTCCCTTAAGAAGTTAGGGTTTGAGATCTTCTTGGTTTGGGGTTAAGCAATGGAGAAGGTTGGAAAATTTATCCATGTAAAGCATTAATCGATCCAAATCTAAGCTTAAGAGCTCTGAACATAAGGGTTAAGAGCTTAATGGAATACGTTAGTGTGGATATTTAAGACAATGTGGTGAGGTGTTGACCACGACGCGATGGATAACGAGTACCACATTTCTTTTGTCCTTTTTGACCACGAAGCGGTTAAGGGGTTTGGCTGTGGCGCGTTGGCCATGTGATGGTTAACCATCGACTTTTTGACAAGTTTGACTTTTGGTTAAACTTTGTTGGAATTGAGTGTTTGGATGCGGTTAGTCTCAGTTTGGCATTAGGTAGCTTGGGTTAGTTGTTTTATTGCTGAGATTGCTATTGAGCTTCTGTTGATTAGATCATGTGACTTTTGTCACTATACTAGGTGGCATTCGGGGTGTGGTGGTATGCTAGATTGTCTTTGTGACTTTTGCATGAAATAGTATAGGGGGACCATCACAATACTATGAAAGATCCATAATAGGAAAGATTACATCGGGGCTGTAGCAACGAAAGTGATTGTAAGATTATGAGGGACCATAGCATTAAAATTGTTTGAATATATATATATATATATATATATATATATATATATATATATATATATATATATATATATATATATATATTCCAAACCATTTCATTAGCATTAGAAACCCACTTGATGGAGTACAATGCGCCATAGTGGAGTATCTTGATGTACCAGTGACACATCATAAATAATAGTGGTGCATCTACCAACATGTTGGCCTCTCATGGTGTATTATTTGAGCATCTTCAACTTATGAGCACCCTTGAATAATCTTGAGCGTCATACAGTACATCACAACATAAGTGGCTCATCAGGGATACCACGGTTCATCAAGGAACTAAATGGCACACCTTGAACCAAGATGGTGCATCTTGTGAAAGAAATGGTGCATCCTCTTACAAGCATGGCACATCATCCTCATAATTGTCACATTAGGCTTCCGAGATGTCACTTGATCTTTTAAGTGGCACATCTTCCTTCCAAAGTGGCTCATATCCTTCTCAAGTGGCGTACCTTGCTTCTCAATGGAGCATCGTCCTTCCTAATGGCGAACAATGCCTCCTAACTGGCATATCTATGCCTAGAATGGTACATCTTGAGTTTAGATGGTACATCAATGCACCAAAGTGCTCTATTCCACTCACAGGTACTCCATACCCCCTTTTAGAAGATTTGTTCCTTTGTCACTTGATCGATTCCTTTTTTTGGTGATCCACTCCCTTATCATATGATTTGTTCCTTTGTTACATGATCCACTAACCCCAAGTGCTTCATTGAGTTCCATGTGCTCCATTGAAATCAAATGATCCATGCGAATTTTCCAAATGATCAAGTAACATTTAACATAATAGAGTAATGACAAATTCAATGAAGAATTATCGGATAGAGAACCTTCAGATTATCTGCATCATGATGATTTCATGGATGCTTATGATATCACCCATAATGAAGACTAACTGGGATTTGGTTGTTAAGTTTTGATTTTTATTTGTAAGTATGTTTGAGTTTATTTATGTTTTCTAACAATTAATGCAAACCAATCTTCTTTTTGTATGTTCAAGTTTTTCTTTGTTAAATAGGATTCAAAAGTTTATATGTCTACATTTTACTCATCTTTGGTCAAGCATATAAAAAGAAGCTCATAAACCAAATGAAGCGTCAAACCACTACAAAAAGAAGCAAAATATGCCTAGAAGACTAAGAAATTGAGAAATAAAAGATGCTCACTGTATCATAATCACATTGAGAACAAGCAAAACATGTCGATAAAAGTTGTCGATACACAATTGTTATGTTTACGAGCACTTTTAGTGTCGCGAGTTCTAGATCTCGCCGAGATTCTTTTCTATGATTGAAATGTTTGAATTTCAAGAAAATTTCATTGGTTTCACTAATTATCAACGACTCTCTCATGCAGAAGTAAAGAAGGAGACATTGAGAAACTAATCTCGCCACTCTTTCCAGGGGAGTTTATTATAATTTTTACTTGTTAAATTTTGATATACAACGAAGGCGTTGCATAGTTTAAGTGCGTGGTAGGAGACCAAACTAATTGCCATTAAAACTAGATTATAGTATTGCTCAATCTTCTTAAATAATAAAATTGATTAAACAAAAAATCTTAATCAAGCATATGAGTTCTGAAGGATAATGCTAAATAAATTTGAAGGTTATACTTAGTACATATGTTATAGTATATTGGTGGCTTTCTAGCTTTACTAACATCATGAAACAATAATGGAAACTTGTGTGGTATGTGGGATGTTATATATTTTGCATTGTTTGATGAAATGTACCCCTACCTAAAAGTATATTCTAACTAATAAATGTTGATGTCAAGTTTCCATTTAGGATTGAAAGACTGAAAAGAAAATTTTAAATATGAAATATTGAAAAATTAAAAAATTTCTAATTGAGCTCAAGATGAGAAGTCAGTATGTGGCCTTTATAGTTTGAGATAGTAAACCGTTAAGGAAAATTAATATATGGTGTCCATGAGCCATTTAGTAAAGGATCATTGAGTAGAATTTTTGTTACACGGACTATATCGAAAGTGATGGAGAAACTTATGTACTATATGTAATAAAGTTTTACTGAGGAGAAATTTATGTAACAAGGAGAAACTTTTGTACCAAGGAAATGTGGTAAGTGGTATCTCAAATAGAAACATTAATCTGGGATAATATCTAAAATATGGGAATGTTGAGTATTATGTACTGCGTCATTGGGCCTGTTTTGTTTAGTCCGTTTGTATAAACGAGTTGGGCCTGTCCACTCGTATTTATTGCTAGGGTTAGAGTATATAAGGTGCATGGATGCATCGTATTTAGAACTACTCTGATATTATCTTTGTAACCCTATTTTAAGCCTCTACAGAAGTAATTCTTCATCGAGTTCTTCTGAGGCGCGACTGTTAATCATTCAGCACCAGTTTGATCAATATCGTGTTCTTATTCTTTACCTGTTTGAATCTATTCGATCTTTAAGGTTTTAATCCTATCAGGGAATTTGATAAGAACATCTTGAGGTCGGGGAATTCTTTAGAGTATATTCGAAGGGATGAAAAAGTGTGTATTGCTCATATTAATTGGCGATCATTTATGAAGATTATGAGCATTTAAAGTTAGGAAAGTTTTTAAGTGTCGACAATGTTGTAAACCTGGTCAAACTATGTCAACTACTCAACGAGTTATTTAAACTCGGCCTTCTTCCAAGGTGAGTTCCACCAACTCAACAAAAAAAACTTGGACTCTAGTCAAAATTGGTCCAAGTTGGGCCAGATCAACCTGTAAACTAGCATGATCTAGGTTAAACCAAAGCTAAAATTTTAACTAAACCGATAATAGAGTTGTGGTACGTAAAACCTTCTAAACCAGGTTAAACCATACATGAAATGGTTTTAGCAAATTAGCTTGAACCGAATAGAGATGTTAAGGAATGTGAGATCAAGTATTTATGGGGCAAAGCAGTCTGCTTTTCTTCTTGATTGCATTGCTGTCGAAGCATATTCCCATAAAAAAATGCCACAAACCCTTGTTGATATGAAATAATTAAAAACACATATGCATATGTTTTATTCCTTATTTTTCAACGCTATATCTTGAGGAAAAACTATAAAATGTTGGATAAAATAATCTATTTAGGTAATTATATTTCGTATATATAAATGGATTTTTCGAACAGGTGACCTAAGGGCACATATAAAAAGCAATAATCTTGATAAATATTACCATAACTAAAGGTGAAATGCACTAATTATAAAGAATATTCTTTACAATTAATGCATTTATATTTTTCAATAAGAAATATTTCATATAGATAATGTAGTTCATATTTAATTATGATAATATTCCCCATAATTAATACTTCTTATGTGTCCCCTTAAAACACATATTACAAAATCTCTATATAAAAAATGACGGCCTTTTCACCTTTAGAACGTGTAAAAATATTAATTTTTTAATCACTATTCAACTATATATTTAAGAATCTAAAACTAATACTTAAACAATATTAGAATATACAACTCTTATATTTATTTCTTATAACTTTTAAACTAATATTTAAACAACGTTAGAAACAATTTAACATTTGAAAATGTGTCATTTGTTGACAATTCACCAAATTTTGTTATGATTTCAATCAAATGATGATTTTAAATTATAATTTTTGACATATATAATTTCACTAAAAACATTTCTACATGATTTACCGTATATGAGTATTCCTCGGGTACTCACTACTCCCATGTCAACTGAACAAGTACCAAATAACGACTTCTACAACCTTGAGTTTAGACACATATATGTGTATAAAAGCTATGTACAACTGAAAATATTTAAATTAAGGGTTATCATAAATATTTGCTGATTAATTAAACATTATTTACTTGAGGACAAACAAAGAGCAAGTGTGGGGAATTTTGATATGTCTGAAATTATACATATTTTCAAGGATATATTTAATACTTATCTACATGATTTTAAGGTTAATATGATACTTAATTGTTATAAATTTGTATTTTGCAGATAAAAAGGACCAAGTGATGAAATTAAGGCAAAACGGATATATTTTGGCCATATTTTTATAGTTTGAAGATTAAGCAAGGTTGCTAATAATTTACTTGAAGATAAATCTAATGAAATAGAACATTTTGAAGATATTTGATGAAATATGCAGATCGATTACAAAACCCTATAAAAACTCAAATTACGTCCATCGGGGAGAGAGAGAGAGAGAGAGAGAGAGAGAGAGAGAGAGAGAGACGGTAGAAGAGAAGGAAAATTATTCAGATTTGTAGAAGTTTTAAACAGAAGGAAGAAGAAGGATGTTTAAAACCTTGGGTTCTACTCCTTTAAACATTGAAGACTAGTAAATGAATTCCTTTAAGTATTGGTTTGTTTTACATTAGTTAATATAGTTTATATTTCACTTATGGGCTAAGACCCACATACTTTTATTTAGATGTAGATGATCTACTATGATTATGGTTTAATTCAGTGAAAGGATTCTTGATAGAAGTTTAATTGATTATTTTTATGCTCAATTAAAGACCCAAGCATATTAATGTTGATTTTGTTATGTTCATATAGTTGAGTGCATGTTCTAGGATTAGGTTCAGATTATGTATCTTGTACCATGATGTTTTTGCTAATATTAGTGGCCCAAAACTCCATTAATGAGGTAGGAAGTATGAATAGAGGTCGTTCGTATCCTTTTTGGTAGACAACTTAGAATCATAGGATTAATGACTTGACCGTCTGATCTAATCATTTTAAGAATCAACGAATTTCTATCAGAACTCCATTGCACTTCGAATGATATAAACATAATCATCAATGATTTGATATCTAATCAAAAGTACCATTAATCCTAATTATTTTAACTAGAATTTTTTTAATGAATTTTAAAGTTAGTTTATTTTATTTTATTTTATTTTATTTGCTACACTTGATTCCATTTAAGTTCGACACCCTTACCTATTCTATATGTATATTGTTGTCGATCAGGTATATTGCCTAGTGCTCAGTTCAATTTGTTAGGTTTGATAAATTTAAAACTAAGTTTGTATTTTAATTAAGTTTATTTTATAGACTAACATTATCATATCATATCACCTTGCATATATTTTAACCGCATAGGTGTTTAGGTGTCTCTTGAAGGTCCTTGATCTTAGTTGGGATCGAATGTATTGTTGGGTTTTTATTCAAAAAAGTCTAACTTTAGTTACAAAATTGACGTAATTAACAACAGAAGCATTTCATAATTTGAATAAACTAAAACAATTTTAACCCGCCTAGGATCATTTTCCAAGACTTAGAAAGATTAAAACATATCCAAAGGAATGAAGAAGTTTACAACATTTGAAGACTTTGGTTCCTTTTGGAAATTAGGAAGTTGATGAAGATAACATTATGGCTCCAAGGAGAAGCTCTCTATAATGTATCCAACAAATTTAGAATAAACCATTAGTAGATGTTAATCTTCACTTGTAAAATGTTGTTCTTAATCTTTAAGACATATCCCAAAATATTCTTAAAGAGAGGCAACATTTAAGCTCTTAATTTATACACCAACTGCAAGAATAAGAGAGTAGTATAGAGAGGTACAAAACCTAATGTTTTGGTAGCCTAATTTGAGAGAAAAGAATGAGCAAAAGATCAAATCTTTCATGCTAGTTATGCTTTATTTTAAAAATCCAAGTCTATACAAAATACAAGATAGTACAACAAAAGTTAAATCGTTTTCTTACAAGCATGGTGTGGTGAATAAATAAATTCAAAACTCAAACTCCATCACCCTTTGGAGGTTACGGTTTTTAGGTAAAAGGAGACCAAGTTGAATTGCTTTTTACATAACCAATAAATAGCTAGTTGGAACTAAACTTAAGGGTTACCCAAAGTGACCAAAAAGTGATACAAAACATTAATCATCATACATTATGAAGTTAATTTAGTTTTGTTCTCTTTTATTATTAATTCCTAGCAACAATAATTCCCAATATGTTAGAAAATATTGTTTTCATAGGATAATGTTTTTCCAATTAAATACAAGTGTTGATATTTATTACTAATAAAAAATTACTATATTAAATAAGCAATTAGTAGTAACTTGATATAAGGTGTGATCTTATAGGACCATATGTTATTAGAAAAATTATTATATAATGACTCTTAGGCATACAAGATCTTTCATGTATACTATCTTATTTTTTGAAATATCCAAGAAAATATTTGTCTTTAACCCTAAACATTCCTTTTGTGGGGTTAAGGTTAATCAAAGTGATGTAGTGTGGTAGAGATTTATTGGATGTCATGTAAGAAGCTTAGCTCATGACCTTTGATGGCCATACCATCACCAAATACTTTTAGATTCTATCTGGTTTGGTCCTTGAATACTTTATATTTCATGGTGTTGGTAGGTTACAAAATGTGTCGCGATCTATGTAGAACACTATTATCTCTTCGTTCTTCATCCTTCTTCCTTATTTTGATTTGGTGGTAGCCTTTGTATGCGCCTAAGAATTATATCCATATGATACTATGTCATAAATAGATTTTTTGGTTGATATATGTTAAAGGTTAGAAATCCTTGGGACATGCCTTATTTAAATTAGAAAAGTTGAAACACATTCAGAAAGATCTATCAACTTTTATAACCATAAATAGATTCATTATTCATATTGGGAATGTTGCATTCTAGAGAATGGTTAATTTTACTTGTATGTTGACTTTCATATTGATTACTTCGTTCTAGTTTCCGACTTGACCTATCTTCTTCTATCATATTGTACTAGACTTTGAGTTGATATTTATGATGTGCTTCATAATGTCTCGTGGTATATCACACCATATCGGATGGTCCCATCTAAAAACATCTTGACATTTTTGGAGATGTTTTCTTAATTTTCGTGTGACTTAGTCTGGAGATTTTTTTTTCAATCCAGATGGCTTGATTTTGGTACATATATTTTATTATTTGTCCTTTATCTACCCTTTCGACTCCAGATCGTTTATTGCTACTTTTGGTTGGATTGCAACATATGCCATGGTGTGCTGATTACTATTGAAATTCCATTAGGTTACCAGAACTTTAGTATGTCATGTAGCGTTGAGGCTTTGGCTCCAAACTATGGTAATCCTGGTCTTTCTAGGATAATGTTGTATGGAGATAGGGCACGCATAGTGGTGAATTTTTTTCACGTTTCCTTTTTTGGTTACCTTTTGTTCTCTACCTTGATGGGCACTAAGACGTCCCTTAAAGGACACACGTTGTAGCTTGTGAAACAAACTAGTCAAAATTCTTGGCTCTTATTCTTGGAAAGAGTGTCCATGGTCATTAAATATTGGTAATATTTCTAATAATAACATGGTCCTTATGGACTGCCCATAAGACCCAAATTAAGTAGAATAAATAAATGGGAATTAGTTAAATAATTTAATTAATATTTTGGGAATAATTATTTAGAAACTAACTAGAAAATAAATGGTTTATTAATTATTATGGTAAATAATTATTTAGAAACTAACTAGAAAATATTTTGGGAATTAGTTAAATAATTTAATTAATTAAAGGGTTAAATATTCATTAATCAATAGTTGATTAATCATAAATTTTCCATGTAACATCCCAAACACCGATAAAAAAAATTGATTTTAAAGCCATCAAGTTCATATATCATTTGTTTCAAAAGGGATTTATTATATATATATATATATATATATATATATATATATATATATATATATATATGTGTGTGTGTGTGTGTGTGTGTATCTCAAATATCAGAGTATAACAAAAGTCATCAATGTGGAAAGTCATAGGGAACAATGTGCAATCAAACCGGGCCCTTCCTTTTCGAACTGGAAGTTCCTGAAAATGTAAAACCACAAAACTATAAGCACAAAGCTTAATGAGTACCCCAAAATACCACATACCATATAGATTGGCCCAACCCAACATACATACAAATTGACCCAACCCAATCATGTTGGATTAGTGTCTAAGCCCGTAACTATATTTGGTAAGTACTTGTCCCGGTTGTGCATGGTCCTTTTGGGTTGCCTTCACCAAAGCAACATGATAGGATGATTTATAAATAAAGAGGTTATTATGGTTTATTAATATATTATATGATTATTATATTAAAGGAGAAATCATATAGTTTAATTAATATTAGATAAAAATTAATTAAGAATTAATTATGTGGCTAAAAGAGATTAATTAAATAAAGGGGACTGGAACTGTCAATTGTGTGATAGTTGATTTTGGGATGTGGATCCTTATGGATGATAGGGTGGAAGAAATTAAGGTGTATGGACTCCTTGAATTCGTCCAAGCCTTATTCTATAAGGATCCTTGGACTGCTTGAGGCCTAAGTTATCCAATTAGGGTTTCAGGCTATAACCCTAGCAACTCAAGTATTTAGAAACCCCTAGGGCTACAGAAATCGGCTACCAGAAACCCTAAGGAATTCCTAGAGCCGTTTTTGTGCCCACAACCTCTTTCCAAATCATCCTCTTGCTTCTTGGTGTTTTAAGCCATTAGAGGAGTGACATTTGTGACTCTAAGCTCCAAGGATAACAAGATTCAAGTTTTCAAGAAGAGGTAATCATCTAGATCTGTTTTATTATATCAATTTTGAATTGTTTACACTAGATCTAGGGTTTGCAAGTCTTGGATGAAAGCATGTTTATTAGAGAAACCTAGATCCAAGCATTAGGGTTTGCATGAGTACATAGGATGTTCTTATGGCCAAAACCCATCAGTGGTATCAGAGCCTTGATTGGCTTCTCTTGAATTTGATGCTTTGTGTTTGATTCTTGCTTGTAAAAATCGTTTTTGTGCACTCTGCCTGATGAACTCGGCGAGTCCCATTGTGGACTCGACGAGTAGGATGAACTCGACGAGTCCATAAGGGGGCTCGGCGAGTCGGAGCGTCAGACATTTCAGGATTTCTTGCTGTTTTGCTTAAGGATACTTACCTAAATCGTTTTAGCTTAATAAAATCCTAATTTTATTACCTTTTTGTCAATATCCTCATCAAAACAAAAGATAATTACCAATTGTTTGAATAATTAATTCCTTATTTGATAATACTTGATTGTTTAAATTAATTGTTGAATTATCTTGCAAGTAATATTGACTAGGTCAAATTTAGATAATTATTAAATTAAATGTTTAACTGAAAATTATTTGCTATTTAATCTTTGTGTTTTGAAAAATTTCTAAACTTGTCCTCAAGTTTTGAAATTTAAATTTTATGATTAAAATGTTTAATTTGAACTATTTAAATTTCAAACCTTAGAATTTTACAAGTTTAAAATTCAAGCTTATATTTTATAATATTATAAGATTAATATATATATATATATATATATATATATATATATATATATATATATATATATATATATATATATATATAACTTAAAATGCTAGTCTTACCGTTCGTAGGCCTCATTCACGAAGCCGATCTATAAGGGGGGGTATAAGGTTATGGCCTATAAAATAGCCATTTAATGGGTGTCCACTCTCACCCACCGCTTCCTTGATTGGTGGAGGGTTGTTAGCCGAACGGGTAGGATAGGGCAAACCTTTCCTCATTAAAAGTATAATGAATCTATATAAAGTAACTAAATGTTTTTTACAAAATTCCCAATCTTAGTTACTTTAGGCAAAAGTGAATTGATGCAATTCCATCAAATTACACTTTGTACCCTTGCTAAGACGTTAGTGGAGCGTGTGTGGTTAACCGGCACACTAATTGGTTTCTAAGCAAAGGTGGCAAGGGGTGACTCATTGTTTGTCATAGTTCGATGGAGCGTGTGTGGTTAACCGGCACATCGAATAGGTGACTGTAACAATGAGGGCACCATGTATATTTGCATGGTTATTCACACCCGCTTTGTGATCCTCGGCATCCCAGTCACAAACTAGAGGGGCATATCGAGATTTAAACATGCCATTGAAAAGTTCAATGAATCTCAAAAGAATCTAGGAGTTTGCAATACATTTAAAACTTAATCCGCTTTTCGTTTTTCATGGTGGAGAATTAGTGAATCGTCATTCACTTACCTTCAAATTATTTGCATTTTGGATTATGGCATCCCTTTTCTAATTTGTAAATAATGTTGTTGGATCTTAGTCCTAATTTATCATTTGGGTGTTTAATTGGGGATTCATTTCTAATCAAAGTTTGTTCTTTTCTTTTTCAGATGTCGAACGTCAACAACAACGCTTCTGGTTCAAACTCCTCTGGCTCGTTCTCACTCATGAACTTGTGTGGGAGAGTGATCTTTGACGGGTCCAATTTCAATGATTGGATCCGCAACATTTGCATGGTCACTCGCTATGAGGACAAAGAGTATGTCCTCGATGAGAATCTAAAGGAGATTGACATCAACACTGCCTCTTCTGAAGAGATCGCGGCCTTTGAGGCCCACGAGCGTGATGCCACGAAAGTCCATTGCATCATACTGGCGATTATGACTGCATAACTCCATAAGTCCTATGAGGACATGTACCCCTACGAGATGCACCAAGATCTGCTGGACCGGTACCACCAGAGCGCTAGGCAAGAAAGGTATGAGATCATCACTTCGATGATCACTACCAAAATGGGCAATGGAGAGTCCCTTACCGCTCATCTGCAAAAAAGATGCAGAGATATGTCGATCGCCTGCTGAAGTTAAATGTGAACTTTGATGAAGAGCTGGAAATTGATATCATCCTTCACTCCTTGCCTCCCTGCTATAGCCAGTTCCGCATGACCTACCACATGAACAAAGATGAGGTCTCTTTGAGCAAGCTTCAAGGCTTGTTGAGGACTGCTGAGAGCAACCTCAAGGATAAATCTGTTGCATCAACTCCAACTCCCATTGCTGCTCCTGTCTTGGCAATAGGACAAAGGAAGGATAAGAAGAGGAAGTCTCCCTCAAAAAGCCACCACAAGGGAAAGTCCCAAGATGGTACCTCTTCTAGTGGAACCAAAGCTGGTTCCGCTAAGCCCAACTCTAACCCTAAGGAGGCAAAGTGCCACCACTACCACAAGATAGGGCATTGGAAGAGAAGCTGCCCAGAATATTTGTAGGCCATCAAGGATGGGAGGATTAAGCCGTCTTTCGCAGGTATTTACACAATTAAATCTAATGATTCATCGCATGCTAATTCTTGGGTTCTTGACACAAGATGTGGTTTTCACATATGTTCTGATTTGCAGGGACTAAGAAGAAATAAGGATGTGGAGCATGGAAGAATAAATCTAATCATGGGAAACAGAAGATCGTCGCCTGTCACCAAGATTGGAGTTTATTCCTTAGTGCTCAGTAATGGATTAGGTTTAGATTTAAACAATTGTTGCTATTCGCCAAATATGGAAAGAAACATCATTTCATTTCATGGTTTATATAGACAAGGATTTAGATATTCATTTGATAATGAAAAGGGTTCTATTTATGCTTATCTTAATAATGTTTTATATATTGAAGCATTGCCTTGTAATGGAATATATGAAACTGTGATGATTGTAGATAACTTAGGAAATGATGTGTTGTGTGTCGATTCTTCCAATAATATGGATAAAGCATGCTTGTGGAATTGTCGTCTTGGACATGTCAACAAGAAGCGCATAGCCCAACTCCAAAAGGATGGAGTGTTGGAGTCATTCGACCTTAGGGACGATGACATGTGCAAATCTTGTTTACTTGGAAAGATGACCAAGTCACCCTTCACTGGCACTTGTGCAAGGGGTGAGGGTTTATTGGACCTCATACATACAGATGTATGTGAACCATTTAAATCCACTACAAGGGATGCCTGCCGCTTCTACGTGACTTTTACCGATGATTATAGCAGATTTGGTTTTATCTACTTAATCAGGCATAATTCAGAAACCTTTGAAAAGTTCAAGAAAGAAGTGGAGAATCAGTTGGGCAGGAAAATCAAGATGCTTCGATCTGATCGAGGTGGAGAGTACCTAAGTCTTGAATTCCACGACTACCTCAAGGAATGCGGAATTGTTTTTCAGTTGATGCCTCCTAGGACACCATAGTTGAATGGTGTGGAAAAGAGGCGTAATCGAACCTTGCTAGACACGGTTAGTGCCATGATGAGTCGTGCTTCGCTACCTGTCTCATTCTTGGGGTATGCCTTAGAGACTGCTGCCTATATCCTTAACTTAGTCCCTACGAAGAAGGTTGCCAAAACACCTCACGAAATGTGGACATGGAAAGCTCCCTCGTTAGCACATATCAAGGTTTGGTGTTGCGAGGATTTCGTAAGACGAGAGACTCACGACAAGCTCGAACCTCGTAGTGAGCGATGTATTTTCATTGGCTACCCACAGAAGTCCTTTGTATATCTCTTCTATAGACCGAGTGACAATGTTGTCTTCGTTGCGAGGAGAGGGGTTTTTCGAGAACGAGAACTCATAAGCCAAGGGGATAGTGGGAGGCAAATCGATCTTGAAGAGCTTCAAGAGTCGAGCGATGAAGGAACCTCTAACACTGGTGCTTAACCCGAGGAGGAAACTCCGGTTGAACCGATTGACGAGTCCTTACCTCTTAGACGTTCCGATAGAGTTAGGGTTCAACCCCAATTTTATGGTTTTCATATTACTACCGAAGGGGATACATTCATTTGTGATAGTACACTAGTGAATCTGGACGAACCTAACAACTATAAGGAAGCCATGGCAGGCCCGGAGTTTGCGAAGTGGAAAGAGGCGATGGACAGCGAGATTCAGTCCATGTATGACAACCAAGTTTGGAATTTGGTTGACCATGTACCCGGACGTAAGACGGTCGGGTGCAAGTGGATCTTCAAGAAGAAGACCTACATGGATGGGAATGTGCACACATATAAGGCGTGATTGGTCGCGAAGGGTTTCACTCATACTCCTGGAGTTGACTATGATGAAACCTTCTCATCGGTTGCCAAGATAAAGTCTATTAGGGTGATGCTGGCCATTGCTGCATTTCATGACTATGAAATAGGGCAGATGGATGTCAAAACCGCTTTCCTTAATGGGAAGTTGGTTGAGGATGTTTACATGGCTTAGCCAGAGGGTTTTGTCAATACGAAGCATCCCAATAAAGTGTGTAAGCTTGAGAAGTCCATTTATGGACTTAAGCAAGCATCTCGCAGATGGAATCTTTGTTTCGATTAGAAAGTTAAAGATTTTGGCTTTCTGCGAAGCAAGGATGAATCATGTGTATATGTCAAAGCCAGTGGGAGTATAGTAAGCTTCCTTGTATTGTATGTCGATGACATACTACTCATAGGAAACGACATCCCGACACTGCAGGAAGTTAAGTCCTGGCTCGGGAAGTGCTTCGCTATGAAGGACCTCGGAGAGGCTTCCTATATTTTGGGAATAAGGATAGTGAGAGACAGAAGTAAGAGACTAATAGGACTTAGTCAGAATAATTACTTGGACAAGGTACTAAAACGTTTTAATATGGAAAATTCAAAGAAGGGAGAGTTACCGATCCAAAGTAATGCCAAGTTGAGTAAGACTCAAAGTCCGAGCACCGAAGTCGAGATAGCAGAGATGACCCGAGTACCTTACGCTTCCGCAGTTGGCTCAATCATGTATGCTATGACTTGTACTCGCCCTGATGTGGCCTTCGCTTTGAGCATGGTCAGCAGATATCAAGGAAACCCTGGCAAAGCGCATTGGACCGCAGTCAAGAATATTCTTAAGTACCTTCAGAGGACCAAGGAATGGTTTCTAGTCCTCGGTGGGAGTGATGACTTAAAAGTGCGAGGGTACAGTGACGCCAGTTTTCAGACCAACAGGGACAACTACCGTTCGCAGTCGGGATGAGTCTTTACCCTTAATGGAGGAGCAGTGACTTGGAAAAGTTCCAAGCAAGAGACCGTAGCTGATTCAACGTGCGAATCAGAGTACATTTCAGCGAGCGAAGCATCAAAGGAGGCAATATGGTTGAAGAACTTCATTGGAGACCTTTGAGTTGTGCCAGCCATAAAGGAGCCCATGGAAATTTTCTGTGATAATGAAGGAGCATTTTCCTTGACCAAGGAACCGAGGGATCATGGTAGATCTCGACATATCGATAGAAAATATCACTTTATTCGACATCGGGTGGAAGAATGACTTCTCATAGTAAAGATGGTATCGTCAGAAGATAACCCAACAGATCCGCTTACGAAGGGACTGGGTCGGGTTAAGCACTTGCAGCACGCTAGGAGTATCGGGCTGAAGGACGATATCAGTTTGAATTAGATAGTTTAGAAACGTGTAATAGATAAACTGTAATTAACATTTGATGATTAAATAAAAGAGTGTTATTTATTAGTAATGCTACTGTCTTATGTTAATTGTTTGCCTATTGTTTCAATTTGCATGTTTTGACTTCCTGAATAATAAGAATTATTCGAATCGTCCACAATCGTTCATATGTTGGAAGTAGGTATGAATGAAGACTGTCATGAATTGGTGTGTAGATTGTCTAAAATGTATTAGACATAGCAAAAGTTTGCTACAACGTTCATGAGTGCTTATGAGTTTGATTTGAGCATTGGAATAAACCCACGCTTGCGGGAATCACTTCATGGAATTTATCACGAGTGATCGCAAGACGATAATATCATATGTCTTAAAACCTAGATATATGGTTTATTGTTTGCTAATTGGTTATGCATTGATAATGCGTAAACGCATCAGTAACTTGATGTTATAAAACGCATTGTTATGTATGATTTGATTAATGAATAGTAAATGCATATAAGTCGAAGTTTATCTGTTCCTTTTATCCTAAGAGGGTAAAAGCGATATCAGGGCCCCTCGATGATTTGATTTGACTTATGTGTCGGGCCCGGTCAGGACTGAATTGATGTGTTCAATTAAGTTCTATGTCAAACGAATCAGAGATCGAGAAACAAACTGCTGGACAATAAATATGACTATGTTCCATGTAATTGTCAGCACAATATCTAGAACAGAGGACTATACGATCCCTTATCTAAAGGACAGGTTACTGATAAGATCAGAGTTCGACAGCGTATTTGAGAGTTACGATTGCTAATCGGATTGTGCTTGCATTTATAGTTACTAGACTTATCCAAGTGGGAGACTGTTGGATTAGTGTCTAAGCCCGTAACTATATTTGGTAAGTACTTGACCCGGTTGTGCATGGTCCTTTTGGGTTGCCTTCACCAAAGCAACATGATAGGATGATTTACAAATAAAGAGGTTATTATGGTCTATTAATATATTATATGATTAATATATTAAAGGAGAAATCATATAGTTTAATTAATATTAGATAAGAATTAATTAAGAATTAATTATGTGGCTAAAAGAGATTAATTAAATAAAGGGGACTGGAACTGTCAATTGTGTGATAGTTGATTTTGGGCCGTGGATCCTTATGGATGATAGGGTGGACTAAATTAAGGTGTATGGACTCCTTGAATTCGGCCAAGCCTTATTCTAGAAGGATCCTTGGACTGCTTGAGGGCTAAGTTATCCAATTAGGGTTTCAGGCTATAACCCTAGCAGCTCAAGTATTTAGAGACCCCTAGGGCAATAGAAATCGGCTACCAGAAACCCAAAGGAATTCCTAGAGCCAATTTTGTGCCCACAACCTCTCTCCAAATCATCCTCTTGCTTCTTGGTGTTTGTAAGCCATTAGAGGAGTGACATTTGTGACTCTAAGCTCCAAATCATCTAGATCTGTTTTATTATATCGATTTTGAATTGTTTACACTAGATCTACGGTTTGCAAGTCTTGGATGAAAGCATGTTCATTAGATAAACCTAGATCCAAGCATTAGGGTTTGCATGAGCACATAGGATGTTCTTATGGCCAAAACCCATCAAATCATTCAAATGGTCCCCACCCAACATACATATACAAATAGGCCCAACCCAATCATGCAAATAAGCCCAGCCCAACATACATGTAAATGAGCCCAGCCCCTCATATAATAAATGGGCCCAACCCAACATACAATGAGTATGTTGAGCCCAACATACACATACAAGAATCACAAACGCAACTAGCATCCTACACAGTATAGTGACAAGACTCACCGCAACCTGTAGACAAAAAAATCTCACACTCGACCTGCCGAAACTCGAACTCCCCATACTAATCAATACACAATAAGACCCTAACTAAAAACTAAGGCAATAATTCGCACTCAAGGTCCTTAGCTCATAATCTCTCTCTCTCTCTCTCTCTCTCTCTCTCTCTCTCTCTCTTTATGGGTTAAAAGACCATTTTACCCATCCAAGACTAGAACCCACTCCACTTTACCATTAATATTTGCCCAAAAACCCCCTTTATGGTACTACACCTAGCGTACACCATGTTATACGCCCAACGTAGAGCCTTTGATAGAAATCAGGGACAATTCAGGATACGTTAAGCGTAGCCTAGATTACACCCTGTGTAATTACGTTGTTTGCCAACTTCACATTAAGCTCTTAATTCATAAAGACCAAGCATCCAATTCTCTGATTTAGAAAAAAATAAACGTCCTAAGTGATCGAGTTTCTGACTTTACACATTTTCAAGGCTTAAATGATCATAAGACCAAACCCGGAGTCCAAAACACACTCTAATGCTCAAGAGTTCATACATGGATGGATGAGAGTGACCAAGCTCCCATTTTTATGACTCTAAAGCTCATAAAATCTCAAAATGAAACTCAAAAGGTATGGAGTAGATCCTACTCATTAAGACTAAGGTTATGGGACCAAAAAGCATAAAAACTTCAGAGCTAACTAGATCTATAAAAAAGAACATCAAGATGCAAGCTTTATACTTCCTGGAGGTGGATGATGAAGTGCAAAGGGAGGCCCTCAGGAAGTTAGATCCTTTAAATAGGGCTCATAACCCCTCAATTAGGGTTTGGAAGCTACACTCTTACCCCCTACGTAGGTGTCTCTACGACCAATGTAGATCATTAATCCCCTGATGGAATCTCTCACCTACACCCAGCGTAGGAGGCCATCCTATGCCCAACGTAGGGCACCCAAAGTTTACAATTAGCAAAAATTAAATATTAGAAATCATACATGAGGATACGTGTGTTAAAACTCTCCCCCATTTGATTCAGACCTCGTCCCCGAAGTCCGCTGTTGCAAAAAGCTCTGGGTAATTCTCTCACATCTCATCCTCAGCCTCCCATCTACACTTCGAACCCTTCCACTGCTGCCATTGCACCTTAAACAAACCCACCAACTTGTTGCGCAAGGCCTTCGTCTTCCTATCAAGGATCTCGATCGGTCTATCAACATAGTGTAGGCGTTCATCAACCTAAATCTCATCCAAGGGAACTATTGCAGAGTAATCGACCAAACACTTCCTTAACTACGAGACATGGAACATGTTGTGGATCTGGCTGAGCTCGTTAGGAAAATCCAATAGGTACGCAACCTTGCCCACCCGGGCGATAATCCTGAAGGGTCAAATACACTGGGGTGCCAACTTTCCCTGCTTACGGAACTGGATGACACCTTTCCAAGGTGACACCTTCAGAAGCACATGGTCTCCGACCTATAACTTAATGTATGAGCGTCTCCGGTCGACACAACTCTTCTGGTGACTTTATGCGGTCTTCAGCCGATCGCGTACCTGTTGTATCAACTCAATGCTCTTAAGTACTTCCTCAGTACTCCTCATGACCCGATGCCCGACCTCGTCCCAACACACCAGGGTCCAACACTTTCTCTCGTAAAGCATCTCAAAAGGAGGTTGATCGATACTGGCGTGGTAATTTTTGTTATATGAGAACTCCACCAAGGGAAGATAAGTATCCAACTACCACCAAAATATAATACACATTCCCTGAGCATATCCTCGATATTCTGAATAGTCCACTCCACATGAAACCTATTGAAACCTCTTGCAGAATATGGAAATGAAACAAACATCACTGTCAGAAACCACTAAAACGAGAACCCCATGTCGAACAACTACCTCCATGATATAGACATCCACCAACTTTTCGACAGAAATGCTCTCAGCAATAGGCATGAAATGAGCACTCTTGGTCAATCTATCAACAATGACCCAGATAGAATTAACCCCACATGTCGTTCTCAGAAACTTAGTGATAAAATGTATAGTGATCTCCTCCCCATTCCACATGGGAATGGGTATCTTGTTATGGGGCCTCTAATGTTTGGTCTTGAATTTACAGCAAGTCAAGCACCGCTATATAAACCATTCTATATCCCTCTTCATGCAGGGCCACCAGTAGCTTAATCTCAAATCTCTATACATCTTCGTGGCCCTTGGATAATTCGAAATTCAATTTATGAGCTTCCTCTAGTAATGTCTTCCTAACCCCACGATCAACTGGGACCCAAACCCTTCCACACTGAGTCAGTAATCCATGGCTATCCTTGACAAATAATGAAATCTAACCCGTGTTCCTCTCTTCCTTTAAATTTTCCTTTTTCAACCCTTCTACTTGATCTTTCTTAATTGTATCGACCTGTGGTGAAACAATGACCATCCTTAAACATAAATCTCCGATAGGTGTACTCGCTGCCTTGCGATTCAAGGAGTAGGCCACAAAATTTTCCTTCACCAAATCTAACCATCTATGAAGTCTGATGTTCAAGTTTAGTTGATCTATCAAGTACCTCAGACTCTTGTGATCAGTATTAATAGTGCACCTGACCGCTTACAAATAATGCCTCCAGATCTTGAGAGTCAAAACCACACCCCTAACAACAAATCATGCATCAGGTAATCAGCCTCGCGAGGCTTCAACTGCCTCTAAGTGTATGCACCGATACTGTTCATGAAGTAGAAGGACGGTTCACACAGAGTCTCGAAACCACACCCCTATATATATATATATATATATATATATATATGTGTGTGTGTGTGTGTGTGTGTGTGTATGTGTGTGTGTGTATATGTGTGTTTGTAGAGAGAGAGAAAGAGAGAGTTAGGTTCATCTGTAACCAACGAGTATTGTATAAATGTATAACTAATTCCTGACAATCATTAATTAAATTTTTTTTTGACTTTTTAATTAATTAGCTACGGGCAGTTTTGGTATTGAGAATAATGAATTAATTTTTTTTAAATATATCCATTAATTTATGAAAGTAACTAACTATCATAAAATTATCTCTCCTTAAAAATTGCAACCATACCCCTTCCTTATCGTACTCATATATCACGCCTTGCGCTCCAGAGCTTCAATCATCAAAGAACACACCATAGGCTCTTTCAAAACAACATAGCTGCTTCATCGTCATCATCTTCCTTCCTCATACCCGCCAGCGTCGTCCTCCCTCTTCCCTGTAACCGTCCTCGTCAGGTGAAAAAACATCAAAGGTCGCAATACAACACAGTAACTCCATCGCTCTAGGTGTTAATTAATTTTCTCTCTTTTTGCAACATCCTGAGGTGTTGGTTAATGTTATGGTACAATCACGTTTTCTTCTAGATTTCAACATAATTTTTTCTATGGGTTCTCTAAAGTTTACAATTTGTATAGAAAATAGTTTTTAATTTTCTGGAACACATCTTTGATAACCAAAGAATTTTTTTCTTTCTGTATGAATTATCTCTTTTGTTGCTTACTCTGTGTAGGTATTGATTTCATATGAACACATGCAATTGATTTTATTTATTTGGAGTGAATTTTCATCATTGGTTAATAGATTAGGGATGTGGAACGTTAACCCTAATGATTGCACTGGAATTCATTTTTGAACTCCAAAATTAGCTTTTGAATAGTATTGATTAAGAAAATGAGATCTTTTTAATACTTTTTGTATTTCCTTATAACATGTTTTTCCATGCGATAATTGTTTGACAAGAATATGGACATCTTCAAAACTCTTGGTAGAGAGTCATTGAAACTTTTCTGATTTAATTGCGGAATTTTGGTTTTTTAGGATTGATTGAAGAAGCCTTGCCATTTACATATATTTTTAATGAACTTATTTGTCAATGCTTAATATTTTTATGACTATTCTAACTTTGTATATTTGTAGATTTTACTATTCAAGTCGAACAATGGCAGAACAAGGGAAACCTGCAACTTGATTTCAAGAAGTATGATTGAATTTTACAGATGCAAGTTCATGTTGTTCTCTTTTTCTTAATTTTCATTATCATTAGAATGTGTTCCTTTTATTGTTAGAATCCTCACATTCTCACGAGAATATTAGAATCTTGCTTGTAATAGTTTTCTTTTCCAATGCGTTAATTCTTAAAATATTTTTATTTTGTATTTATATTTTATATCCATTCTAATAAGAATTGCATATTCTAAATTGTCATTTATTTTCAATCTTAATAGAATATCTCTTACTTTCTTCTAAGAATGTTTATATTCATAAATTAGATTTTTTTTATTCATTCTTACCAAAGTGATTCATAAAAAATAAAATATAATTTTATGTAAAATACAAAAAATAAACTTGTTTCCTAAAAATCAGAACTTCTGAAAAATGTATTTTGTGAAGAAAATGTTACATTCTCTGACGAAGACGAATGAAACATATGATTTTAGAATTAAATACAATTTATTTTCTGTAATCTTGAAATCAATTAAAGTTATTTAAATAAATCGTTATCTATCAAAGTTTAATTCAAAAAATACTAAAAAAACTCATCCCATAATTATCGTACATTCTAAAAATAAATGATCATGAAATATTCATATTACCCTTTTTAGATGCTTTTGGTGTTATTATGTGCTACATGCTAGTACATTTTCTTACCATGTAACCTTCAATCATAACCCTTCATTATTTTAATCTAATGGTCAAGATTTGGTTTTACAGTAATACACTATTTTTTAGAAACAATGGATCCTATATATATATATATATATATATATATATATATATATATATATATATATATATATATATATATATATATATATATATATATATATATATATATATATATGGGAGCAGGATCAAATGAGAACACCAAAAAGGTTGAAAACGCAAGAACAGATCTGAGCTCTTCAAATATTACGATCTAAGGCTAATATAATTTATAAAAGTCATGAGATGAAATTGTAAATTTCTAAAAGTCATGGGATGAGATTGTAAATTTTTAATAGTCTAAAGGGTAACATGGTCATTACATGTTAACCTATTTTTGTCAAGTTGCTGGAATCTCTCACTCACGTATCCTTCTTCCTCTCATTCTCTAAATACAAATTTCAAACCTAAAAACCCTAATTGAGCCGTTACCCCATACACCATATCGGAACTGAAAAACTTAGTCCCGAAGGAGATCCAGGGGTACGATGGGCAGAAGAAAGTTGGAGATGAAGCGAATTGAAGACAAGAATAGCATACAATTGACGTTTCAAAGCGGAGATCAGGGTTAAACAAGAAGTCGCAGTAGCTCTTCGTTCTCTGCGATGTTATTGTCGTTGCCGTCGTCTTCTCCTCCAATGGCAAGATTTATGAATACGACAACGACAATACGAACAGGTCAGCCATTATTTTGCATTATATTCAATTATCATATTCTTTACCCTTTCTACTGCTGTCATGTACGAATCAATAAGCTTTAGCAATAGACTCTATCATATATTTGCAATCGGAATGAAGATTTCTAGGGCATAGTAATCGGAATGAAGATGTACTTGATTACTGTCTTATCTGAATATGTGAGGAGTTCGGATAATTGAGATGTATCTTTACTTCTTATGTCTGTTTCATTCATCTTAATCACAATCAACCTTTTTGCGAGAGATTTTGGCTTGGTTTCATTGTACTCATTTATGATTGTTGTCTTATTTTTACTAAATGAATCAATAAGCTTTACCCTGTTGTATTCATTTCTACTGCTGTCATGTACGAATCAATAAGCTTTAGCAATAGACTCGGTCATATATCTGCAATCGGAATGAAGCTTTATAGGGCATAATTAATCGGAATGAAGATGTACTTGATTACTGTCTTATCTGAATATGTGGGGAGTTCAGATAATTGAGATGTATCTTTACTTCTTTTGTCTGTTTCATTCATCTTTATCACAATCAGCCTTTTTGCGAGAGATTTTGGCTTGGATTCACTGTATTCATTTCTGATTGTTGTCTTATTTTTACTAAATGTTAAGTATTTGGATACACTGTATTCATTTTTTATTGTTGTAAGATTGATTTTCAACTTTCAGTTTTTTTATTTTTATAAAATTTTATTCATTAATGATAATCAGTTTTTCTGTTTATTACATTTTGATTTAATAATGCAATTTAGAAAACAAATTAGTTAATGAGTTAAGCACTTTGTTGACAAATAATACAATTTTTTTTTTTTGATTTCTTGTAGATTGACCGAGTTAATACGGATGGGCTAAATGATTATAAGGATGGAGGATGAATGCTCATGGACAACAACTTGGAAGGATCCGAAATTTATTTATATTAAGATATTGTAATTTTTCATTTGTGATTATAATTGTATTCATATATGATTGTTAATGTATTTTGTTTATTTAGTTTTTGCAAAGTTGATGTTTTATCTCTAATTTGTGTTCTATTCATTTAAGATTACAAAGGTATTGATTTTGTTTTTATTTTTATAATGTTCTTTATTCAATTACAATTATATTTGTATTCATTAAAAAAACATAATATTTTATATTTATTAATGAAAATGTGCATTCATATATGAATACATGGTCTCAAAGTGATTCTAATCATTAAGTATAATTGTGTCAATATAAATGTACAAAGTCAAATTATAATATAATCAATTATGATTGATAGTTTTTTATTCATTTGCGATTGATGTATAATTTACGTTAAATCGGAGAAAAAAATGATTTGTTAAGAATTTTTTTTTCAGTTTTAAAATAAATTTTGGCAAAAATGTTATTTATATTCCATTAATAAATAAAATAAAAAATAAAACATTTCTTTGTTTTTTGGTAACTGATCCTAAATTTAAGGGAATTTGATTGAATTTTATTTTATTCTAATTTAATTAAAATATACAATTACTAATATGCCTTATATATTGATTGATCCAGAACTGTTCTCGCGTTTTCAACATTTTTGGTGTTCTCATTTGATCCTTGCCCTATATATATATATATATATATATATATATATATATATATATATATATATATATGGGTGATACACATGGGAGATACAACACACGTATAAGATATAAGGATCTATGGAGATATATCTAAGTGATTCAGTAGATTAAGCCAAAGTACATGGAATCTTGAGCAAATTCCACATGTGAACTCAAAAGGACTGCGTTATTAAAATAATATGGCATGAAATTGAGGGATGATAATGTCCTATTTCTATTATTGAGATAAACGAAATGATTGGCGTCCCACATGATTCTACTATAGGATCTATCATATACGCATTAACATGTACCAGATCTGACAACTCATATACCTTGAGCATGACAAGTCGGATTAGATTAATTTGGAAAAAAATAAGGAATCAAGATCAAGAACATTCCTAAGCGTCTTAGGAGGATAAAAGAAAGGATATTGTTAGTATGGAAGGTATCAATCTAAAGGTTACATTGATGCTAAGTTCCACACCGATAAAGACAATTTCGTTCACAACTGAAATTTGTGCTTTTACTTAATGGTGAATTATTAGCTTAGAAGAGTGTCAAGTAATACACCATAGTGGATTTAACAACAAAATTAGATTATATTACATTTGTTTATATTAAAAATAAAACAATGTGACTAAAAGAAATTCATTTGTGACATCATTGTTGAAATCTTATCATTTATGGTCCTTCTAAAGGTTCTTCTAACTATAAGGGTGAACTTACCTCGAGTGTGGATCCCAAGTTACATAAGCTCACATGACACATACTCAGTAAGTACCATAACATTTGATAGGTGTTCTAATGTAAAGACATCATAGTCAGTAAGTCATATTAGAAGATAATATTGTCGATCTATTCCGTAAGCCAATGTTATTGACCAAGTATGAGAGTCAAACAAAATCTAAAGGCATTAGATCTGCAAATGAATTGGCTTGAATACCTTTATTTTAGTTTGTTATAAACTTGAGAACATATGTAGTATAATTTTTAGTTTGATTTGGTGATTATTAATTGGAAATCTTGATATATATGATGGAGATCTGTCATTTTAATTAGCTTATCATTGTAACACCCATAAAATTCAAGCCAATTTAAAACTTTTTAAAACATTTAAAACCATTAAGTTATTACAGTTTACTTTCAAAATAATTTAAACATCACAGTATCCCCATAATCAATCATGAAAATGTAAGGAGGTGCACGATCACGCCTTCGCCTTCCCGCGATCATCAGAATACCTGAAACAATAATCGATAAATGTAAGCTCGAAGGCTTAGTGAGTTACCCCCAAAATACCAACTCCATACAATCATAATCATATCATATAACATATAAGCAAACAACATGCATAATGAGCCATCAGTCTGACTGGACCGAATCCCGGTCCTCAGTCTATCTGGAGCGCTCTCCGAGCCTTCGGCACGTCTGGACCGCCCTCCTCGGGGCCTTCAGCCTATCTGGACCGCTCTCCGAGCCTTCGCCACGTCTGGACCGCCCTCCTCGGGGCCTTTAGCCTATCCGGACCGCTCGCTGGGCCTTCCACCTGACTAAATTTGCCTGGCCCGAGCCTGCAGTCTACCCGGTCCGCCCATGGTGTCTTGGCCTACTGTACACAGCAGGACCTGCCTAAACCCTTTCCCCAAACCAACAAACATGTACACATACATAAAAACAAGTAAACATGCAGATCTAACAGACCACTAACATAGCAACCATCCTATAACCAGGATACTGATCTAACCGATCTCTAGCATAGCAACCATCCTAAACCAGGATGAAATCTAACATAGCAACCATCCTAAACCAGGATGAAATCTAGCATAGCAATAATATAGCAACCATCCTAAGCTAGGATGTAATCTAACATAGCAACCATCCTAAACCAAGATGAAATCTAGCATAGCAATAACATAGCAACCATCCTAAACCAGGATAAAATCTAACATAGTAGTAACATAACGACCATCCTAACCCAGGATGTAAATCATAAAGGGTCGGCCTTGGTGCCGTAGACCCTGTTGATATAGTGAGGATAACTCACCTGACACTGCTGAAGTCCCGCGGATGAAACTCTAGTTGCTGGTTGACAGCTTCCCGAACTGTCAACATCAAACAATACCCAATTAGTAATTGGGTTCCAATACCCAAGACCAACTTACACTCCAAAAGCCCAAAAGTCAAGTAATCGGCCAAAGCCCAATATATGGCCCAATATCACATAATCATAAAGGCTCAATTATGGTCCATCAATGGCCCAATTTTCCAAATAGGGCCCAAGACTCTCACATGGGCCTTATCCTAAAACCCATATAATTATTTAGTCCATTTGCTTATTCTTGGAAGCCCATTAATAGTCCAATCACCAAAGCCCATTAGGAAGGCCCAACTCAAGGCCCAAGTGAAATTAGGGTTTCACATAAAATGATGATTAGGGTTAAGTTTCCTACTTAACCCATTAATGACTTAATCCACTAAGGACTTAATCCATTAAGTCAAATATTGCTTAGATTAATTTTTGCCAATGATTATTATTTAATATTTCAAGTTGTCAAATAATTCCCGTGTGTCCCGATTAATTCCCCAAATTAGGGTTTCATTGCATTAGGGTTTTCCAAACTCTAATTAGGGTTTCCTACCCAATACTAGCCCATTAGTCAATTGGTTGGGCTTTTAGGTCACTTTGGGCCTCATTGGGCCCATTAGGGTTTTATTAGGTCGATTAGGGTTTCCTTGGGCCCATTAGGGCTTCATTGGGACCACTTTGTCCAAGCATCCCCCAAACGCGTCAAACACAACAAGGCAAGCACACCGCCTCCCAACACGGCGGCCGGTGACGGCAGCCACCACCCCACGGTGGTGGTTTGAGTTTTCTTTTCATTATCCGTATCTCTGATTACATGTTACAATGCTTAAATCAAGAAAATAACACACATACTAATAAATGACACACACACAGCCACCTTGTGGTGGCCGGTGGTGGTAGACGGTGGCAGAAGAGCAGCAACCGGCCGATAGCCACCATGGTTGGCTGCCATGGTGGCTCCCAATGTTTTCCGGCCATCCCATAAACACACCCACACGTCGACACATACAGAACCACGCACACACACACGCAAAACACCCATCGAGCAGCTCTTCATCGGTCTTTAAGGAGGTTAACGGTGGCATTCGGAGAAGAAACAGCAGCGAGCATGGCAGCAGCAGCGGTGACTAGCCGCTGAGGAACGGAGGCGGAGGGTTGGAAAATGATTGGTAGCACAACAGCGGTGGCGGCGGGGTTTTCGGTGGTCACAACAGCGACAGAAGCAGCGACGACCGATGGCAGCAGCGGTTTCTTTCGGTTCCTCTCCAATAGCCACGATAGGAAGGGTTGCGGTGCATCCCGATGGTGTTTTGATGGCATAAGGCGACACAGCGGCGCTACCGGTGGCGATAGATCTCGACCAAGCGGCTGGAGAAAGAGGAGGAGAAGAAGGCGACCTTCCTGTGATCGCTTGAGGCCGCCGCTGATCGGAACAAGGTGGGGTTTGGGTGATGACAGCGTCGGAGACGAAGGGAGGGTATAAGGTGGTGGCGGCTGGACGTGTTTAGGGTTAGGATTAGTGGGTGACAGGAATAGCACAGTTAAATACTCCGCCCCATATGAATGTATCCCATAATGACCATAATGGCCCCTCCTTCCCATATTTCTTTCAAAATAAATCCAACACTTACCATTTAACCCCTCCTTCAGAAAATCCTTACAATTCAAGTCCCGAATTACCAATCAGCCCCCCAAGCCTTCAATTCCTTTCAATTTAAGTCCATTAATTACCAAACACACCCCGACTTCTGAAATCCTTTCCAAAATAAATCCCGAAATTATACTTTAAACCCCTGAACTCTAAATCATGACATTTGGCTCCCCGAAACCAACACCCCGCAAAGCATCATTTGATTTTAGCTATAAAATAATAATAAAATTACATTTTAGGGTGCCAGATTTATTATTTAATTATTCTATTTTAAATGAGATGTTACAACTCTCCCCCACTTAAATTTGATTTCGTCCTCGAAATCGTTTCTTATCATTCCTTACACGCCCGACAACTTGAACTTCATGGCCACAACTACAAGCATATCCCAGCCTTTCCAAGGCCACCGTAACCAACCCTTGCAGGGTTCTAAAACATGAAGATAAATGAATTCCTGGCACTTATCTCCCAACTGGCTACTCAATTTTTGATAAACTAAGGTTCCTACTAGTAGACCGAGCCACAGACCAAAGTTCCCTGCAGTATACTTATACTTGACAGGAAACTCATCCCGATTGCCGGATTCCTGCCCGGTTTCTGAACCAACGAGCGATCTTACAGTCGCTCCACGCGAATTCCGAAGGAAACTCGACTAGAAATGACTGCCCTAGCTATATCGCCACTCATGGCTCCATCAATCCTTCCGGTCCGTCCGATTATAATAGCCTGACATCCTGTCGTCATTGAATCACATACGAAAAGTGAACGCTACCAGTATACTGTAGTCTTACATCATGTCCGGTCCCCAACGACCTACCGTTCCCTGATTCCAATCATGCTGTGGTCTACCCACAGTCTTACGGACTGGCCCACCCTGGCCTAATCCTCTGTAAGAATTCATCAATGCTACGGGTCCTCCCGCAGTCTCACAACATTTCCCTCACTATCTGACTGCTTGTGAACGCTACGGCTACCCCCATAGTCCCACAACACTTCTCATACTATCTGATCGCTTGATGTAACGGATTACGTACAGAGTCTTCAGCCTGACTGGACCGCTTCTCCAGACCTTCAGCCTATCTGGACCACTCTCAGAACCTTCAGCATGTCTGGACCGCCTCTCCGGGCCTTCAGCCTGTCTGGATCGTTCTCTGAGCCTTCGACCTGACTGGTACGCCCCGCTGGCCTTCAGTCTATCCGGACCGCTCTAAGTCTGTTGTGCACAAACCTGGGCCCATCCTGGTGCCCTCTCGCATATAGCCAGTTCTCCCCCACTTGGGGTTTCGAACTCCTGATCCAATTCGTGGACTATAATCTCAGCCTAACTCTAGACCTCATGTTGACCGCCCACCCTCTCGGGAAACCGTGGTCTGATCTCTGACCCACATATCTACCACATACGCTAAATAACCCGCACATCCGTGCCGAATGTACTACCGAGCCCTGGTAGCTAAGAAAACCCTCAATCTATCAATCCAAGAACCCTCAGAGTCGAGCACACACTCGACCGAACACCCGAACTGAACTTAATTCATGACTAGAACCCCAACCTGGTTCCCCAAATCCTGCTACCAAGCACCAAGAAGATGCGATTCACATGCTGGGAAGTTTTACCGAACTCCCAACTCACACAACCCTCAAATCAAACAGCCACTTGGGTTGTCTTCCTTCCTGAAAACGATGCGAAACTTACCCCGGTTTCGAAACCGCTCCTGCTTCTAAATCTCGGGATAATTCTCCCCCACTTAGATTCGACTAAGTCTTCACAATGCATGAAATCTGGAGAATTCCCAATCCTTCTCACTTTCCATCGATCGATCTGATGACAACCAGACTTTTTCAACTAGTACTCCTTTACTAGCCAATCCCGAATGATCACACGCTTCTAATAACTAGATGAACACTTCCTGAATCCCAGGGAAACCAACAGTCCCTAAAGCTCGAATGATCCCACACCCAAATCTTGAAGTCCAAAAATAGATGCTCCAACTAATGTCTCAACAATGAGCTACTTCCCTTGGCGCTTTCCCCCGCCAGTCAATAACGGTTACTAAAGTCGCTGAATCCTGACAATGTTGAATAACCATCCTGTGAGACCCTGTTCCGCAGACCTCCCACATAATACCCTTCTTCCCAAAGTGCTCCAACAAATCTCCCGCTCTCGGCTCTAGAAATCATATCATTCAGGGTCTCGCACCCTGACTCACTCACCAGCTCGATCATCCACAGCTGAACTGCAGTAGCTGAAACAACCTCTGCCCTAAACCGGGCTACAACTGCTCCCAAGACATAGTCTCCAATCCTGAAAGTGAAATGAATCACACAATCAATCCTTACCGTCCGATGCAAGAGATCCAAGGTGAATCAGATCTCACAAGATACTTATGCCACATCAACACACCCGCGCTCACCAGTGCTGAAATACTGTCGCAACCCCTACGACTAACTGACCCCGAGCTGGAATACAACCTGATCCTGGGGTCACAAGCCTGCTTAATCCTTCGGGATCGTAAACTGAAAGGGCATAATCCTTACCCTATAAAATGATATTCCAATCCACCAATTAGTCATTCTACTTCCAGCTGTTGAACCCCATCTGAACATAGTCATCACTCCTTTCTGGAGTCCCCGCGACTCTCATTCCGGCCTCGAGCAACCCCCGAACCTAAAATATAGAAACTCATGTACTAGCCTCTCCTGCTCAACCCGCGGAAATATAACGAGTACAGAATATCTCCCTGATCCCAAGTAACTGCAGCCCTCTGCTCATCAGAATATGTCCCAGTAACGAGTCCCGGTACTGGAAAGCTCGACCAGCTCCTTCCTCTTCCGACGTTGCATCTATTGAAGTTGTTACAGCAGCCGTCTTAGCAATGGTTGCATAGCGCTCGTTGAAATACTCAACCATGGCGGTCTAAATAGACCCAAACATCTCCGGTAATTGTCCCTGGACAAAACTCGATCACCTCCTCCCGGATGATCTCACTGGCACGGTCCTCTGACAATGTTGGCCTATCCTGGCTGACAGCTCCCGATCCTAACCTGGATCCGGTCAAGACGTCTCGTAACCACCAGTCTGGTAAGACACCAGAAAGGTCTCTGATAACCCATATAATGACAAAGAGCCAATTCCCAACCAAACCCTAGGGGTTGTGACTTCCTTGCTACGCGTATGGGTCTTGTGCTTTCAGTAGTACGGGCCCATACTACCTTCCACACCTACCCATATTTGTCTCAAGTATCATCACAACGCCCTAACAATATACGTAATCATAGCGAGCGCTCAATCCTTACTCTTAGAGGAATGCTAAATATCACAAAACTGGCCTCCCGGCCTCACACAACCCACCCATCCATGAAACTTCCACCAACCCTACAGCACTAGTGTATGCTAGTGATACATAACGTTGGACCCTATAGACTTTCGAATATCCAATCCTACCCTAAGCTCCTAATCAAACAAGAACAGAACATAAGGCCAAATCAAACATTCTCAGGCTATAAGATCTTAATTATGTACAGTCGTGATGCATACACTAAACAACTACAGTAATGATGTCAATTTCATATAAGGAAAAACCCTAGGCTATCAGGCATCATATAATCAGACAATTCTATCATGCATTTCCTGAAGATGCCTAGCCTAGTACTAGCATGCTGTTCTAACATATCACAATATCAAATAACTGTATGGTATTTTGGGGTCTACTTACTAGCTCCGGCTGATCGTACACTTCGCATCCTCCTTTACTTATTTTGAAAACCATTTAAATTTATTTTGAAAATCTTTCCTTGATTTGAGACTGGATTCACACGAGTGTTCCTCCAATTCACTCAAACCAAGGCTCTGATACCAACTTGTAACACCCATAAAATTCAAGCCAATTTAAAACTTTAAAACATTTAAAACCATTAAGTTATTACAGTTTACTTTCAAAATAATTTAAACATTAGAGTATCCCCAAAATCAATCATGAAAATGTAAGGAGGTGCACGATCACGCCTTCGCCTTCCCGCGATCATCAGAATACCTGAAACAATAATCGATAAATGTAAGCTCGAAGGCTTAGTGAGTTATCCCCCAAATACCAACGCCATACAATCATAATCATATCATATAACATATAATCAAACAACATGCATAATGAGCCATCAGTCTGACTGGACCGAATCCCGGTCCTCAGTCTATCTGGACCGCTCTCCGAGCCTTCGGCACGTCTGGACCGCTCTCCTCGGGGCCTTCAGCCTATCCGGACCGCTCTCCGAACCTTCGGCACGTCTGGATCGCCCTCCTCGGGGCCTTCAGCTTATCCGGACCGCTCGCTGGGCCTTCAGCCTGACTAGATTTGCCCGGCCCGGGCCTGCAGTCTACCCGGTCTGCCCAAGGTGTCTTGGCCTACTGCACACAGCAGGACCTGCCTCAACCCTTTCCCCAAACCAACAAACATGTGCACATACATATAAACAAGTAAACATGCAGATCTAACAGATCACTAACATGGCAACGATCCTATAACCAGGATACCGATCTAACCAATCTCTAGCATAGCAACCATCCTAAACCAGGATGAAATCTAACATAACAACCATCCTAAACCAGGATGAAATCTAGCATAGCAATAACATAGCAACCATCCTAAGCCAGGATGTAATCTAACATAGCAACCATCCTAAACCAGGATGAAATCTAGCATAGCAATAACATAGCAACCATCCTAAACCAGGATGAAATCTAACATAGCAGTAACATAACGACCATCCTAACCCAGGATGTAAATCATAAAGGGTCGGCCTTGGTGCCGTAGACCCTATTGATATAGTTAGGATAACTCACCTGACACTGCTGAAGTCCCGCGGATGAAACTCCAGTTGCTGGTTGACAGCTTCCCGAACTGTCAACATCAAACAATACCCAATTAGTAATTGGGTTGCAATACCCAAGACCAACTCACACTCCAAAAGCCCAAAAGTCAAGTAATGGGACAAAGCCCAATATATGGCCCAATATCACATAATCATAAAGGCTCAATTATCGCCCATCAATGGCCCAATTTTCCAAATAGGGCCCAAGACTCTCACATGGGCCTTATCCTAAAACCCATATAATTATTTAGTCCATTTGCTTATTCTTGGAAGCCCATTAATAGTCCAATCACCAAAGCCCATTAGGAAGGCCCAACTCAAGACCCAAGTGAAATTAGGGTTTCACATAAAATGATGATTAGGGTTAAGTTTCCTACTTAACCCATTAAGGACTTAATCTACTAAGGACTTAATCCATTAAGTCCAATATTGCTTAGATTAATTTTTGCAAATGATTATTATTTAATATTTCAAGTTGTCAAATAATTCCCGTGTGTCCCGATTAATTCCCCAAATTAGGGTTTCATTGCATTAGGGTTTTCCAAACTCTAATTAGGGTTTCCTACCCAATACTAGCCCATTAGTCAATTGGTTGGGCTTTTAGGTCACTTTGGGCCTCATTGGGCCCATTAGGGTTTTATTAGGTCGATTAGGGTTTCCTTGGGCCCATTAGGGCTTCATTGGGACCACTTTGTCCAAGCATCCCCCAAACACATCAAACACAACAAGGCAAGCACACCGCCACCCGACACGGCGGCCGGTGGCGGCAGCCACCACCTCACGGTGGTGGTTTGAGTTTTCTTTTCATTATCCGCATCTCTGATTACATGTTACAATGCTTAAATCAAGAAAATAACACACACACTAATAAATGACACACACACACAGCCACCTTGTGGTGGCCGGTGGTGGTAGACGGTGGCAGAAGAGTAGCAACCGGCCGATAGCCACCATGGTTGGCTGCCATGGTGGCTCCCAACGTTTTCTGGCCATCCCATAAACACACCCATACGTCGACACATACAGAACCACGCACACACACACACACGCAAAACACCTACCGAGCAGCTCTTCATCGGTCTTTAAGGAGGTTAACGACGGCAATCGGAGAAGAAACAACAGCGAGCATGGCGGCAGCAGCGGTGACTAGCCGCTGAGGAACGGAGGCGGAGGGATGGAAAACGATTGGCAGCACAACAGCGTTGGCGGCAGGGTTTTCGGCGGTCACAGCAGCGACAGAAGCAGCGACGACCGATGACAGCGGCAGTTTCTTTCGGTTTCGGTCCAACAGCCACGATAGGAAGGGCGGCGGCGCATCCCGGTGGTGTTTTGATGGCAGAAGGCGACACAACGGCGCTACCGGTGGCGATAGATCTCGACCACGCGGCTGGAGAAAGAGGAGGAGAAGAAGGCGACCTTCATGTGGTCGCTTGAGGCCACCGATGATCGGAACAAGGTAGGGTTTGGGTGATAACGGCGTCGGAGACGAAGGGAGGGTATAAGGTGGTGGCGGTTGGACGTGTTTAGGGTTAGGATTAGTGGGTGACGGGAATAGCACAGTTAAATACCCCGCCCCATATGAATGTATCCCATAATGACCAAAATGGCCCCTCCTTCTCATACTTCTTTCAAAATAAATCCAACACTTACCATTTAACCCCTCCTTCAGAAAATTCTTACAATTCAAGTCCCGAAATTACCAATCAACCCCCCCAAGCCTTCAATTCCTTTCAATTTAAGTCCATTAATTACCAAACACACCCCGACTTCTGAAATCCTTTCCAAAATAAATCCTGAAATTATACTTTAAACCCCTGAACTCTAAATCATGACATTTGGCTCCCCGAAACCAACACCCCGCAAATCATCATTTGATTTTGGCTATAAAATAATAATAAAATTACATTTTAGGGTGCCAGATTTATTATTTAGTTATTCTATTTTAAACGGGATGTTACAATCATGTTGTTCTCCTTTTGCATGTTTAAATGTATTGCACATATATTGTGTATGAATCATAGGAAATTTTGTTCTAACTTAGCAAGTGTAAAAGTATTTATTGGTATGGGAATTATCTATCTATGATACGCATGGAAGATACAGTACACATACAAAATATAAGGATATAAGGAGATAGGTTTAAGTTATTCATTGGATTAAGGCAAAGTACATTGAATTTTGAGAATACTTGACATGCAGAACTAGAAAAGAGTTTGGGATTAAAATAATATGGAATGACATTAAGTGATGCTAATGTCTTAGTTCTACTATTGACCTAAAGGAAACGAGTTGTATCCCACATTCTTCTAGTATGGGATCTATCATATATGCCATGACATATACCAGATCTGATGACTTGTATGCCTTGAGCATGATCGCACTAGATCAATTTTGCAAAAATCAATGAATCAAGATCAATAACATTCTTAAGTGTCCAAGGAGGACAGAGGAAAGGATCATGTTAGTATAGAAGAGATCAATGTAGAGGTTACACTGATGCTATGTTCCACACTAGTAAAGACAATTTCGTTCATAGTCAGAATTCTTACTTTTACTGAATGGTGAAGTATTTGCTTCGAAGTGTATCAAGTAATACACCGTAGTGGATTTAACAAAACTTACAATATATTACAGTTGGTTAAAATCCAAAGAAAACAATATGACTAAAAGAAATTCATTAATGACATCATTGTTGAAATTCATTCATTGATGGTCCTTCTAAAGGTTCTTGTGACTATAAGGGTGAACTTACGTCGAGTATGGATTCGAACTCACACAAGCTCATAAGACACACACTTAGTAAGTACAAACAAATTTAATATTGAGTAAACTATAAAGACATTATAGTCAACAAATCATATAAGAAGATAATCATGTTGATCCATTCCCTAATCCAATGTTACTGACCAAGTATGACAGTCAGACAAAGTCTAGAGGCATTAGATTTGCAAATGAGTTGGCTAGAACAATTATAGTTTATTTTGTTATAAACTTGAGAACTTAAGAAGTATAAGTATTTTTGATTTGGAGATTATCAAGTGGAGATCTTAATATATGATGGAGATCAGTCATTTGAATTAGTTTATCGCTATGTTCTACTTTTTCATGTTTGGAACCCACTTCCTGAGTATTAGTGTACTCAAATCTAAACAATCGGTCATACTCTTGGAAGTAAGTAATTAATTTAAGACTGTCATGAGTGTTAATGGATTGTCTAAAGTGGTTGGGCATAACATAGAGATTGTGCTAGCACTCATGAGTACTTAATAGAGATTTGACTATTTGAACAACCCACACTTAGAGATTACTTCATGAATATAGTCCTGAGGAATTATAACACAATAATATCTTCTATTCTTCAAACCAAGATACATGTGGGGTTTTTCTCTATAATTTTGTTATGCATTGGTTTACTCAAACGTTAGGTGTAATTGGTAGAATAAAGGGTATGTTCGTGTGTAGCATGATGAAGTAGAAAAAAATATGTATTCAAAGTTTATTTTTTCCATCTGCCTTAACAGGAGAAGCGATACCTATGCGCGCCTCTATGATTTGGTGCTGGCATCTAAAGTGCTTGGTCGAGCCCGAACTGAAGTTGATCTCTTCAATTTACTAGTTAGATGCAATCGTCACAAATTTGTATCGTGAAACATAACCTTGAATTCTAAGATTGACCATTATCAATGTCTTGAATTCATACAAATATCTTGTAGAATAAAGGAATAGTTGGTCACTTATCTAACGGTTCAAAATTGATTTGATCAATGTTCGGTAGTTACATTGGATGGTTAACTCCATGTTCATTATTTGAGAAGTATTGGACCTCCTATAGTTAATCACTTGTCTAAGTGGGAGACTATTGGAAAGAGTGTCGAAGTTCATTCATTATTGGTAGTATATCTAATAATAACATGCTTATTAATGATGGAACTTCTACATGATTGCTTGAAGCACCGGGATCCATCTATCACATAGTGAATTATAGGGTCAATAATAATTTAGGCTTGGGCTTAGGATAATCGTCTAACATCCATGTTAGGTAGGGTTTGTCGTATGAATGGATTGTTTGATCTAATCGAATCAAGTGAATCCAATTTGATTTCAGTTTTGGAAACATGATCCAAATAGTGAAAACTCAACTTAAATCCGATCCGAACAATAAACTACAATTCGATTGGATCTATTTTTACAGTTTGGTTTTCCAGAGGCAAACATTTATAACAATAGACAACTTGAATATTAGTCAAATTTAAACAAATATAAATTGTTTAATTATGACTTAAATTTTTTGAACAACTATTAAAAGAAAATATATTATAATTTAATATTTTATAGATAAAAAAATTTGAAAACCACACATTAAGATTTTGTTGCTTTGAATACTTTCTAATGTATTTAAAATACAAATTTATGAATTCATAAATAATTAAAAGATGGATATTAAAAACAAAAACTACAAATATATAAATAATAAGTTGTTTTTCGGTTTTTTTTGAAGTGTTCGCTCTTTATTTTATAAACCAAAACCAATCCGAAATCCAAACTATTAATATGGTTTTGCTGAAAATTAATCCAAAAATTTGAATATCTGAACCAAAATGTCTAATCTAAATTGTATAATTAGACAATTCAGTTTTATTCGAATAGTAAATAGTCATAAAATTAGGGGTGTATTTATTAAGAGAGTTTGAAAGAGAATGTGAAAGTGAGTGTGAAAATGTAAGGAGTTGATTACTGATACCTCCCTCACAAAGGGTGTGGTATTTATAATGTTGGTATTGTAAACAATGTCTCCCATTCATATAAGGTATGGTGTCTCTATAGGGTTTGCATAATATTCTTCTTCTATTTGATGGTGTAGCAAGATCGGTGGGAGAAGTAGGCGCAACATTCTAGATAGCACGTCCAAAATCACTCCTTATGGAGGAGCTTATGTTCTTAATGAGAAGCACATGTTCTCGCACACACACATACAATTTTTACTTGTTTCACGGCTCTTAATGCCACTATAAATATTTGAGGTGGACAAACTTTAATAAAAAATATTGCCGAAGATTTTGCTTAACCCCGGGAGACCGTAGTTTTTTGCGTGAAAGCAACAAAATTCCAACAAATTGTTTGACGTTTATATAACCCAAACATGATCAACATATTAATGTACCTTATGAGGAGGGCATCAACATACCTTATGAGAAGGGCATCAACATGGACAACTCTCGTGATGCTCACATCCAAATACATAATAGTTTACTAGAGGATGTTAGCAACAACAATTGACTTCCCCTACAAGTAATGAATTAGGAAATTATATGACTTCTATCTTTTTAGCACACAAGTCTATTGAAATTTAGGAACCTATATAATTTATCGTAGTTGAATGAAAAGAGACCTCATTTTTTGGTTCTAGTCTTCTTGACACGTGATTTACTAACAGTCCAAGATTCTACTATAGCTTCAAAATGAATGTGTTTTGTTGGTGACAATGTAATATTGACATCGAGGTCAAGACTCAGCTCCCGATCAATGGAAGTAAGCATTTGTTTGAAGGGTTACTTAATTAGCGTGGAACAAATAAAAAAAATATCATTTAACTTAAAGGTGAACTAGAAACTGTTTGAACAACAAAATTGAAAACGGTATTTTGTCTCCTAATTTTTTGTTTTTGCATTTGTTTTTATTTTTTTGGTTATCACACAATATAATACAAACGTAGATTTATTGAAGATAAGTAAATGTTGGAAACTAGATTTTGGTATAATTTAAAAAAAATAATAAAAAATAAAAAATAAATAAACTAAACACCGATTTCACCAAACTGGTTCTAATATGTTCCGAAATTAGTTACAAAGTGTGTACATTTTCCCAACAAAAACCGAGCTCAATACGATTCATTTCCAATCAAACCGGCTTGAATAGTGACCTAAAAAAACCGACTCAGTTTGAAATCGACCTCTATCTGTTTTCAGTTTGATTATGTGCATTATTGTGCACCTGTAAACTGTTCCTTCTCATTTGACAACTTTCTCCCAACAGCCCACTACGCTTCGGACTTGAAAATACCCTGAGGCCTCACTATAAGACAAGACATACTTAGCCCACAACTAACGAGCCCACTATATGTTTATTGGCCCACAACGCTTACAATCTTGGAAAATAACAGACTTTTTTTGTAATTGTAGTTTATTAACTTGGTTTTCACTTATATAATAACAAAACGTCCTTTTATTATATGACATGAAAACAAAGTGTATTTAGAAAATGACAAAAGACAAAGTTGCATAGTTCTTGGGAAATAATACAGTAGTCAACTAGTCAAATCATCTTAAACACATTTAGACAAATTTGAGTTCAAGCAAACTGCAAATATATTAGAAAAGGTCGATTTCTATTTTAGTTTGTCGATCTTTTGTTTATGGGTGGGCCAATGTAGCTTGTCACATAGATCGACAAAAACCAATGTCTATTTAGTTTGTATAAAATTAATTTAAGGTCTATCGTAAGTTAACATGCGTTGTAACTAATCATATTTTGTAAAACCGAAGACAATTTTTCTGTACATTTCTTTTGGATTTTTATTGGAGTTATAATCATGCTACAATTCTACATGCTTTAAATAATCTCAACCAATTACTTGACAAAATTTACTTAATTATTAGAACATTATTGTATTAATAAATTTATTATTGTCATTGCCAAGAAATCAATGAAGCATGTGCTAGTAGGGATACAAGATTAAAAAAGAGCTATAGATGTTAAGATAAATCCTATGACCTTAAAAAAATACAAAGTTTTATCTTCCTGGGAAAGTGAATGCTTAAGTACTTTAATTATATTTAACATTAATATTATTGAATTATATATTAATTTTTAGGAGTACATGTCTTATATTTTGGACGTAATTAATAATGACTTTTTCTTCAAAATACATGTATTCGTGTTGGTTATGACAAAAGTTAAATTATTTGGACACTAAATGTTGAAGTAAAATTATTAAGAAATACATAGTCGGTTGGGCAAATACGACACAAGTTTTGCCAGCTTACAAATTTCCAAATCTATCACAACTCATATTTATTCTCCAAACCACAACATGTACAATTGCACATAACTCCACTTCTATTAGATCACAATCATTCAATAAAACAAAATAAATAAGATCAAGATAACCCATTTTTTAATCTTAAAAATAAATTAAATATTGATTCTTTCATCTTTTCTAAAATGTATATCAAGATAATAGATCGAACCCGTACGCATATATCAAAGAGTAATTTAGGAATATACATTTTATCATAATACTATATTTTCAATAAATTAGAAGGATCTTATGAGATAGAAGAACTAAAACACGATTCAAGAAGAAGATCAATTAACATAAGGCTTTCTGCTAAAGAAAAAGGTCGGTCAATTATATTTGAAAGATGGCTAGACGGATGAATTCCAATTGACGGTTAGATGAATAAAACCCAATACCCGATATCGTAATAAGTGTTTGAACTAGATTGAGGGTTGTTAGTTCATGCTACCTATTGTTACGTTTTATGTTTCGCTTATATAATAAGGTTGGTAGCTAGTGTCTTATTTGTGTGTGTGAACGTAGGTCACATTGATTGAAAAACAAAACAACAATCGATTGGGAAAAGCCATAAAGGCTGATGTAGATTAACCACTTTAGAGGCATTAATAACCTGAGTTGGTTAACCATTCTTCTGTGTCAATTGGCTGCTTCTTGGTTTTCATGGTATTTTTATATCATTATTTTTAATTGAAGTTTTTTTGTTGGATTAATATAATGGTGGCTCGATGTACTTAGGTGATTATAATAATTTCAGTGGAGAATCGGATATTCAAACTTAGTGTCTAACCTAGTTAAGGTGACAAGATTAACATATCAAAAAAGTTTGGTTATTGGTTCGTGACATGTTATTTTTATGGTTTTTGTTTTTTTTTTTAATTTTCTTTTGTTTTTTTATTATCTTACATCTTGTACTTTCAAAGAAGTCAATGTGAAGCCAATGAGGTGACTGGTAAAAGAAGTCGAGTCGGTGTACTTTTGTGTGGGGTCGATGGCCAAACTCTAAAACTTATGGCGGTGGAAGAAAGAAGCTTCTCTAGTAAGCTGATGGAAGCGGGTGGCTTGCAACTGAGAACTATAAATTATTGGAAGAGGGATTGGTGAGGAGAAATGTAACCGGTCGACGATGGCGGTGGAAGAAAGAACCTTCTCTAATAATTTGATTGTAAGGGTCGAATATAGTTGTGAGGTGTCAAAGTCTACCTGAGTTAGTCCTAGTTTCGAAAGTTAGTTTGTGTATTTTACATAGGGGCATTGTTAGTTTTGAAAATGTAACGCTTAGTCCCTTATGTACTTTTTGTATGCTTTTGTATTCCCTATAAATAAGGAAGATATAATAGAGTTAGAGTAGTCTTTTGAGTCTTCGACTTGTACTCTCTATTTTTCTCTGTATTCTTAAAAAGCATAATCGAGCCAACCAGATCATATTTACACTGCGTGTTCTTAATTCGTTCATAACTCTGATTTCTGTTTTCATAATCGATCAAACAAGAACTACATTTAGTATCAGTCAGGATTCATACAGTAGCGATCTGATTTTCTAAGGTTTTCACAAGTTTTTGAGTCTAGTTCTAGATTTAGAATATTCCGCACTTTTGATCTCGAAAATCAATATAGATCTTCTATATTGATTCGATTTTGCTTTCGGTTTGTTAGATCGAGTGTTTTGTGTCTGTTTTCTGGAAGTTTTGTTCATCGAATATCAATTTCTGAAGCTTTTCACAAAATTCATTTGTATAACAATGGCGAATTTTAACATGAACACCATGATTTCATACTCTCATATTCTCGGTTCATCCACAAAAATTCCTATGTTGATTCCAGAATTCTATGATCAATGGGCTAATCGTATGGAAGACTATCTGAATGGAATCGATGAGGATCTATGGAAATGTATCAGTGATGATGTTCGTTCTCCTACTGTGTAACAAAGTGTTGGAACTTCTGCTACTAATCCAGATGTTGCTCAACAAACAGAGAAATTGCTGAAAAACGAGAAACGATGCTTGCGTGAACTCCATGGCACTCTTCCACCGGTAGTTTACAACTATGTGCGTAGTTGCAATACATCAAAGGAAATTTAGGATACATTGAAGGAAAAATATCAAGGTAGTAAGAAAACAAAGATAAGTTCAGTTAAGCAGTGTTTGTTGGAGTTGGGAGAATTCAATCAAAAAGAAGGAGAATCCATTGAGCTCTATTACGATCGTCTGAATGAACTAATCTACAAGTGCAATAGATATGGAGTTACAAGGTCAACAATGGAGTTCAACTTGACTTTCATCATGGGGCTTCGCAAGGAATGGTGCAATGTTAGCTTAATGATAAAAACTCAACAAAGCTTCGACTACTTATCTCTCAATGATCTCTATAATGTGTTGAAGGCACATGAATGTGAAGTGAATGAGATAGCTGAAGAAACAAGAAGTGGTTTAGGAGGTCCTTTGGCACTGATGTCGAAGGATGCTAGTAAAGAAGCTGAGAAAGAGAATGCTGGGAATGAGGGTTCGGAAGATGAAGGATTGATCATCAATTCTGATGACGAAGTTGTGGCTTTCTATTCGAACAATCGAGTGAAGAAATTCTTTAAAAAGCCATTTAATCCGAAGTCAAAAATGGGTGAGATGAAAGGAAGTTTTTCTGGGAAGAGTGTGAATGATGAGAAGAGAGTAGAGAATAAGGAAGTGAAGACTGAGGAAGCAAAGATAGAGAATAAGATCAACGAAGATTCTGGATTTGACTGCCATTATTGCAATGGAGCGAATCACATGGCGAGTGATTGCATGCCGAGGAAGAGAGATGAGAAGAAGAGTAGAGTCACGGACGAAGCCTACTATCTGGAGAGGCTTGAGGAAGTGAGATCGAAGACTAAGGGAATGTTTCTGGTTGTGAAGGGAATGGATGATGAGGAGGGGACGCATCAAATCTGGTCATCAGGATCAGATGATGAGGAGATGTGAAACCCAACTCATGGAGCGATTTTCGCAAGCTTTGAGGAAGAGGATGAAGAGAATGTCACAGGGAAATGCTTTGTTTCTACCACTGCTAATAAGTCTCCTATGACTTCGCAGGTTATCTGAGTTTAATGAAGCCATTACTTATGTTTGATGAAGCCATTACTTATGTTAATGATCTGCTTATTTCTACTAGTAGTGATGCTGAAAAGTCTAGGACTTTACTGCTAGAAACTCAGAGATGTTTGGAATCCAAGGAGGCTAGAATAGAACATTTAGATTTACAAATAACCAATATCATGTATGATAGAGACAGTTTGAGTACTGATAATAAGATTTTTCTTAAACAATGAAATATATACTGTAATTCAGCTAAATGTTTGTATGGAAAATTAAATGCATTACATCATTTGCCAGACATTAGCAAAGAGTAGCATAGGAAGCTATTTCCCTTTTTAGCTTTCGAAAGGGAGAAAATTGATTCGACTTCCTATAAATATGAGATAAAATTTTTTGAGTTTAATAAGGTTCCAAATGATTCATATGCATATGGTATAGTTAAAATTGATGAATGTTTGGATGCAAATGATATTGTTCATATTGTAAATGAGACCTTGACCACAAACGAACAAATAAAATTTTTGAAAAGAACTGACAATTCAACATCTGACTCTCAAACCAATTTTGCTGATATCGAAGATGACTATGATGATATTAGTGAAATTGAGGAGGACGAAGTTATTGATTGTTCTCAGTTATATTTCATTAATGTCACTTCGATGGCTAAGGGTAAAGAAATCTGTCATGATTCTTCGGTTAAAGTTGACACTATCCAACCCTCGATTTCGAAAGTTCATGAACCTGACCATGTGACTGTCGAATATAGTCAAACAAAAAGTGATGATGATAATGATGATGCTTTGAAAGAAACAACCTTACCCCGGGTTGTAGTTGATCAGGTCTATGAGGAAACTGACAAGTTCGACAAAATAATGAAGGAAAAAGGCTCTCATTATCTTGAATCAAATTCAGTTGTGTATCCAAACTTCAAATGCACAGATGAAGTTATCTTTCCAAATCAGGTGTTTGTTACCTCTGGGAATGGTGATAAAGTTAAACCTAAAATCAAAAAAATTGTTGAATAAGATAACAAGAAAGCTTCGAAAGAAGGATTCTTCTCCAACCAAAGCACTGTCGAAAATAATCTCAACACTCATTCACTTTTCAAAGACAAAAACCACAAAGAATTTGGGAAGTTAAAACTGAAAAACCAAAAGTTAAACAACAAGCAAATTTTGATGTTTCTCAAAAATTAAAATCTAATGCCCAAATTTTCAAAGAACAAATTGAAAAGATTTATAAAGATAATGAGATTTCAATGACAAAAGCGAGAAAGAAGGTTTATTGGCAAAATATTGAGTCTCGAAAGAAACAAAATGTTTTGTTAACTAAATTGTCTGAAACAAGTGAGTCTAAACCAGTTGAGACATCTTCTCAAAACAAGTCTTTTATTAAGAAAACACCCACTCAATCTCAAAAAGATTTGTCAAAAAGTCAACCACAACAAGATTTATCCAAAAGTAAACCACAAGTTTCGAAGCACAATTCTAAATCTAATTGGAAAAAAATCAAACAATGAGAATTTTGTGAAATCTCAATCATCAAGAAATTATGATCCTAATCAACATCCAAGGTTTTCTCAAAATCATTCTCAAAGAAAAGGTTTTCAATTCAATGAACCAAGGAATGTTACTCAATTCTCAAGTCATAGAAGATTTTCGAATGGTCCACAAAGTTTTCATCAATCAAATGTTGGTTATCAAAAACGTTTTCAAAATCGTTTTCAACCACAAGTAAAAACTGGTTTTTCAAAACAACATTTTGAAATGTTAAATATAAATACAAAGAGAAATGTGACATTGAAACCCACACAACCTCATTTTCCTAATCCTCCTTCGAAAAAACCAAGTAACACTTCATTTTCCAAAGGAAAAACAGATGTCAAAAACATCAATCACTGGTTAGAAGAAAAAGGCAAACATTATCAAAGTGGGAAATATTCTCAAGAAAAGATCAGATATGCTTATGAAAGCTACTTGAATGTGTCTTCGAATGGAAGTTTTTCATCCAACGAGTCTAATCCTTCTGTTCGAAAGTGGAGAGTTGTTCCAAAAGCAAAGGTTGCTGAGACACGAACTGAGAAGGTCAAAGGGAAAGTCAATGTTGATCCTAGACCAACGAATGATTTCATTTCAATACCTGTGTCCAACGAAGTGGACTTAATTGATAGTTTGAAATCAAAAGTTCGTAATTGGGTTTTAGGATCTTCATTTCATCGTGCATTTTGCTCTAATAACCAAGGACCCAAACAGCCTTGGGGACCTAAATTCTTTCACTGATTGCAGGTTTTGTGTGACGAGCAATATGATAACAAATGGTACATTGATAGTGGATGCTCTCGTCACATTACTGGAAAGAAGGAAAATCTGAGAGATTTTCGAAGTCTAGAAAATGTTGGTGTCGTGAAGTTTGGTAATAATAACAAATGCAAAGTCAAAGGATATGGCAAAGTTACGAATGGCAAGTTCACTGTTAACAGGGTAGCATATGTTGAAGGTCTTCAACATAACTTGATAAGTGTTTCGCAACTTGTTGTGGGCACTGGCAATCAGGTTGTTTTTAATGAAGAAGGAAGTGTGATTTCGAACATAGAAACAAAAGAAGTCTTGCTCAAATCCAAAAGAAAAGGCGATATGTTTATCCTTGACATCAAACCAATAGTTGGTGTTCCCTCGGTTTTCTCCTTTCGAAAGCCTCATCAGACATAAGCTGGTTATGGCATCGAAGACTCTCTCACTTGAATTTCAAGAATTTGAACAAATTGGTGGTAAATGATTTTTTTGTGGTTTACCAGTTTTAAAATTCGATAATGATACTTTATATGCAGCTTGCAAACAAGGAAAACAACATATACAAGGTCATCTAATTGTCATAGATTCGAAGATAATTGAACCTTTGGAACTTCTTCACATTGACCTTTGTGGTCCTTCGACTATTGAAAATCTCAACAAAAAGAGGTAGTTGATGATTTTTCGAGGTTTACTTGGGTGTATTTTCTCAGACTGAAGTCAGAAACAGCTCAAGCAATGATTGACTTTATCAAGCACATTGAAGTGAGTTTGAAGAAAAAGGTTCGTAAGATCAAGAGTGATAATGGCTCAGAGTTTAAGAACAAGGTTCTTGATTTGTACTTAACTGAAAAAGAAATTTCGCATAATTTTTCCTCACCTTACACACCTCAACAAAATGGTGTTGTCGAAAGGAGGAATTGGTCTCTCTGTGAAGCAGCAAGAACAATGCTTACATATGCGAATCTTCCACGGTATCTTTGGGCTGAAGCGGTTTCGACAACTTGCTTTACTCAAAATCGATCTTTCATTCATCGTCGTTTTAATATAACCCCTTATGAAATCATTAACAATCGGAAAACCAAATGTTAAATTTTTCCATGTTTTTGGTTGCAGGTGCTTCATTATGAATCTTAAGGATTACCTTTCGAAATTTCAGTCAAAAGCTGATGAAGGGATATTCCTGGGATATTCTCATAATTCGGTTGCATACATGGTGTTGAATAAACGAACTAGGAAAATCGAAGAAACTTTTAATCTTACCTTTGATGATTATTATGTTAAAAGAGTCGAAAAGTGCTTTGAATATCAACCAATCATTAATGAATCAAATGATGAATCTCAAAATTGGAATTCTTTAGATTTTGATTATGATTTAATTTTTGGTATTCCTGACAGGGATATCGATGTAGAAGTTTATGCTGATGATAATCACATACCTGAAGCATCGAAATACTCTGATGATTCGAATATCACACAAGATGATGTTAATAGGAACTCTTCAACGAATTCTCCAATAAACATCAAAAGTATGCCAGTTTTACCCAATGATCAAGTGGAGGGGGAGCACTTGAGTTCAACTAGTAGTGTTGAGGGGGAGCACACTTTCGAAGGGGAGCCACATCAAGTGAATGTCAATGTTGAGGGGGAGCATCATACTAATGATCCAATTGTTGAGGGGGAGCAAAATAGATCTTTACCAAACACTTTGAATGCTCAAACTGGTATCTTTCATGACATGCCAATATGTCGAATGCAGGGGAAGGATCGGAAACTGAAGAAATGTTCGAAGATGCACCATTGGACTTTGATCCTGCATATCCTCCAATGGATAAATGGACTCGAAGTCATCCAAAAGAACAAGTTCTTGGTGATCCTCACGATGGAGTGTTGACGAGAGCTCAACTTCGTGAAAAGAATGAGGTGCTTAATGTTCATAAAAAATTTTGCATGTTTAATGTTTTCATTTCCAAAATCGAACCAAAATCAGTCAAGGCTGCTATGTTTGGGTTGTTTCTATGCAATCTGAACTTGCTGAATTTGAAAGAAACAGGGTTTGGCGACTTATTCCAAAACCTGATGATGTATTAGTAATAGGCTTAAAATGGATTTTTAAAAATAAAAATGATAAAGATGGAAACGTTGTTCGAAACAAATCTAGGCTTGTAGTTAAAGTTTATTCGCAACAAGAAGGTATAAATTATGAAGAAACCTTCGCCCCTGTCGCAAGACTCGAGGCTGTTCGAATCTTTTTAGCCTATGCAGCACACAAGGACTTTAATGTATATCAAAAGGATGTCAAGTGTGCATTTTTAAATGGTGAACTGGAAGATATTATGTATGTCAAACAACCACCAGGTTTCATTAATGAGAAATTCCATGATTACTGTTATATTCTAGATAAGGTTGTTTATAGGTTAAAAAAAGCACCAAGAGCCTGGTATGCAACTCTTACCGCATTCTTAAAGCAACCAAAAATTAAATAAGGATCAGTCGATCCCACTCTCTTTCGAAAGAAAGTTGGGAATCATCTAATGCTTGTTAAAATTTATGTTGATGATAATATTTTTGGCTCTATTAACCCTGCTTTATCAAGTGAATTTGAGAATCTTATGAAGAGTCAATTTAAGATGAGCATGATGGGGAAGATCAATAATTTTCTGGTATTAAACAGTCGAAAAGCATAGAAGGCATTTTTATCAATCAAGAGAAGTACTCTCGAAATCTGCTTGAAAAGTTTGGAATGACAAATAGCTCAAAGTTGCGAGTACCGATGACAGTTGGTACGAGACTTGGTCCTTCGTTGGATAAGCCGGCTGTCGATCTCACATTATACCAAAGCATGATTGGTTCATTATTATATCTAATAGCTAGTCGACCTAATATAATTTTTGCTGTTTGCAATTGTGTTAGGAACCAATTGAATCCCAGGGAACCTCATCTAACAGCTGTCAAGAACATTTTTCGCTATCTCAAAGGCTCAGTTTCGTTAGGATTATGGTATCCTTCGAAAACATAGTTTTTCATTCAAGCGTTTTCCGATGCAGACTTGGGTGGTTGTCAACTTGATCATAAAAGCACAAGTGGCGGATGTCAAGTTTTGGATGGGAAGCTTGTGAGCTGGGAATCAAAGAAACAAACCTGTGTTTCGATTTCCATAGCAGAAGCATAATATTTTTTGCTGCTGCAGCTTGTACTTCTCAAATCATTTGGATTCAATGTCAACTGCGTGATTATGCAATCAACATGAAGAAAATTCTGTTGTATTGTGACTCACAAAGTGTTATTCGCATCTGGCATAACCCTGTGCAACATTCGAAGACCAAACATATTGCACTTTGTTATAACTTTATCAAAGATCATGTTGAAGATGGCAACATTGAAGTTCAGTTTGTAAAGACAACAGATCAGCTTGCTGATATCTTTACCAAACCGTTGGATGAAAAGAATTTTCTGAAGATTTTGTCGAGCTTAGGCATGCTTGATGCGAATGTTGTTCTTGGTCTGAATTTGTTATAAAGACAAGTGATGTCAAAAATCTCGCTGATCCATTCAGAGGTTATTGTTCACTATTCAGCGTTCGACACACTTCACTTTCGAAATTCCTCTGAACAATTCAGCATACGCTTCGTTACTCTACAACAAGTGTTGATACCTTCATTTCTTGTATAAACAATGTTACACTTCGCATGTCTGGTATATTTTTCTTTCTTTTTCTTAAGTATTTTCATTCAAAAATCAAAAATATCAAAAAGATTTTCTTATTTTTGTTATTTTCATTCAAAAATAAAAAAATATCAAAAAGATTTTCTTATTTTTGTTATTTTCATTCAAAAATCAAAAATATCAAAAATATTTTCTTAATTTTTGTTATTTTTATTAAAAAATCAAAAAGCCAAATTTTCTATTTTCTTTTTGTTTGGTTAACTTGTTTTGTGTAGCATGTTTTCGAAGTCTCTTGGCTACACTTGCAATTCATATTTAGGGAAGGTATAAATTCGCAACTTTATCATAGTTTGGTGTCCCAAGAAGCATGTTGTCCCAAGCCTCCACGACTCAATGTGTTTCGAAGCCTTAATGGATCTCTCATTACGAGAAGTCCTTCCCAATCAGGCTATATTCACATTAGTCACTGAGCTACCTTACTCTTCTCAAATGAGTTAAGAGTTTCCTGCTTGGTCCAAAAGTAGCAGCGGTACATTTCGTTTCTTGAACCCCATCTTTTTCATCAAATATTCTTACACGATCACACACAATCACATATGCCCAAGAGATCTCTGGTTCGAACCAACCAGGATTTATGCATATACAAAGTCTGTGTTTATGATCCGGATTCATGAGACTGTGATGATGGTGAAACCCCACATTTCGAAATTTTTAAGGAATTGACGGTGAACTTTTGTTCAAAAAAGTAACGAAACATTTGTTTCAGTACCTCACTTCGATATTCAAAATCATATTCTTTCATTTTGCGTGGTCTTGCTAAAATGTTCGAAACCCACGACATTTTTAACCCAACAAAATCCAGGACTATTTTTTTGGAATATGATTTCAGTCTGAATATCAGTACGATGCTTAGTTACTTCATATGTTTTTCCAAAGCATACTTGTCACTGACTACACTGGTCAAACAAATAATTTTGTTTACATTTTATCACACTTATTTTGAGTTGTGATATGTAACAAAATTCATGCCTACCTATGAAGCCTTTCAAAGGATGCCCTTTGATACTCCTCTATGAGTATTCGACTGTAATTCATAGGAAAACACACAAGTTGTTCCACTTCTCTCTTGATTTTTAAATTGACATCATAGATCCAAATTTTTTTTATTTTGATCTCATCCCAATTCTTGGCACACATAAGCACACATCTAAATCCTTGAGGTTCTGAGTAATACCAACTTTGGCTGATCATTTCGAAAGGTCTGGCGTATGACTTCGCCTCTCAACCCAAAAGTGAAAGAGCCTTGCCTCCATGACGAAGGGATCATGACGGTTCTTATCCCATTAGGACAAGCAAACAGACTGATTGATGTGACGTTCTGGTTACCTTGCGGTTTCCAAAGAAAAAGTGATCATCACTTTTCATACGTGGCTACTTTTACAGCTACTGGTCTGGTTTTCAAGGAGACATGTTGCATGCAATTAAATCTTAACCGCTTCAAATTCAAACTTGGGGTTGACGTATAAAATGGTTTTGGGTCATCTCTTTCCAACTTTATGCGATCAAGATTTCCCTAACTTTTCTTGCCTTATACGCTCTGTTTTCCCAAAAACTCTCAAACCCTAACAATGGCGGCTACCAATGTTCATGTTGATCCATCTCAAACTACTGATGATGTAACATCTCAACCACTCTTGAAGATTCAAAGCACAAACTACAGGGTTCAACCGAATGTTGATGCTTATCCTGAAGAACTGAAGATGCTCATAGTTGCATTGAATCACTTTGTTTTATCTACTCCTATGTCGGCATCGTTTTCTATTCCCATGGCATGGTTATCACTTGCTGCTTCTACTGTTGTGTTCAACAAGGCTACAAAGGTGGTTACTTTTCAGTTGATTAATGAGAAGAAGTACAAATTGACCAAGAAACAGTTTGCCCAAATCTTGAACATTCCTAATGTTGAGCCTTTTTATGAGGTTACAAATGAACAGGTGGTTCATATGTTCAACGAGATGGGTCATCAACCACCTCTTACAAGAATGAGTGATATGAAGAAATCATCATTGCCTTACATCTGGAAGTTTCTTTTTGGTATTTTTCTTCGTTGCTTGACAGGACGAACTGTTGGTTTGGATAAAGCAAAACTGGAAGTTTATGCTATGGTTGATGGGTTGTACTATGATTTACAGGTGGATTATGCAACCAAGTTGTGGCAAGAATTTGGAAATATTATTGCAAACATCAGTGTGGCGAATGGAATCACTTGTACTCGATACTGGAGTCTAATTTTGCAATTTGTGTACGAAAAGGAAAGGATCTTGTACCTGATGATGATCCTAAAGCTGAGTTTGTTGTTTATCAACATCCCAAGACTGTGGAGGATGATTCCGAAGTTTTTCCCAATATTGCAAGGATACCTGATGCAATGCTTGGCAAAGTTGATCATGTTGGCCCAGTCCTTGTTGCTTATCTTCAAACTATCAATCCTTTGATTGAAACTGGTGTTTTGCTACCAAAGAATGTTGGAGGTCCATCCAAGAAAAGCAAAGGTTCAAATAAAGGAACTCAGGCTAGTCCATAGAAGCCTGTTACTGAGTCTACATCAAAGAAGGTTACGAAATCAAGTGTTTCAAAACCTGATCCGGTACCTATTCCAAAGGAGGTTATTCAGTCTGTACAAGAGGAGACTTCTCAACCAACAAATGAGGTTATGCCTTCGAAGTATGGTGTTCTCAAGAGACTAAAGAAAATGGCTCACATACCTCGTCATTCACCGGAACAGCCTGATTCCAACGCAAAGAGGATTCGTAAGCCTCAACTCAGTCGTAAGGGTGTTGCATTTCGTGAGATTCCAACTCCTGTTTCTCCAACTTCTAAGAAGAGAAGAGCTCAGGATATGGTGAAGAGGATCCAGAAGAAGAAAAAGAAGGTTATTGATCCTTTAGATGAGGTAGTTCCTGAGTCTGATTTTGATAAATCTCTATCTCCACGACAGGATGATAATTTAGGTTTTCCATCACCTTCGAGGGGCTCTCTACTCAAGTCGAATTTCGAGGAGACTGGGGGTCCTGGTGGCAATGTGGAAACATCTAATGTGGATACAAACATCAATCAAGGTGATTATTCTCAAGTATCCGCACCTGAGCAGACTACAGTCATACCACCCGAAGTTTCGAATGCTGAATCAGTTTCTGAGGAGGTTCGAACTTCGGGCATCCCTGCGAACATATCTGATATGGACGCAAATGTCAACAAGGGTGATGGAGTGTTTAATAATGAAGCCCAAGGTGCTTCTACCATTATTGTTTCATCTTCTTTCGATACATCTACCATTGATACCACTGTTTCTTTACCACCATTCCATACTCCTATTTCTACGACATTACCTCAATCCACTACTTCACCAAATTATCACAACATCCTCAATCAACCAATCACCTCATTGTTTCCATCCCAATCTACGGGATGCCCTAAATCTATTACATAGGATGATACTACCGAAGGGGATGATGAGATGGTGTCTTTTGCCGGCATCCAGTTTGATCCAGAAGAATAGAATATACCAGATCATATGCTTATGTCTGGTAAGCAATTTAAAATTCTCAACAGAAAACTCAGTTCCTTGTTGCAACTTCAAGCTGATGTTGGAAGTCAAAATCATGTATTTGGGATTGAAGTGGATGTGATGCTCAAGGCTCAAGAGCTTCGTTTGAGAAATGAAATGGAACAACTGGACAGGAACAATGAGTCTCGTGTAAAGGATCAGTCTTCGTCTTTCAATCATGAGCTTAAGGAATTGAAAGCAGTTGACAAAGAAAGGCATCTTTTGTTTGTTCAAGATGTTAAAAAGGTTCGTGAGGATGTCAACTTGAAGATTGAAGAACTCAGAGTTGATATGGCGAAGGAGGTTGCAACACTTGACCACAACTATTCATATCTCCATACAAAGGTGGATATAATTGTTGATGATGTCACCAATGTGGTCAAGTGGTATCATTCGTTACTTCCAAAGGTTGATAAGAAGGCCGAGCTTGACGTTCAGAGCTTTGGTAAAATTAAAGAGTTGTTGGGAAATTTGAAGGAATTAGTTTCGAAGATTGGGTCTTCATCACCATCGTCAATTAATCAGGAATCATTAACTCAAAAATTCATGTCCTTGGAGTCTATAATCAAAGCAGAAATGGCTCCATTGCATAAGTTCATCAAGTTGATGCCAAATGATGCCCCGCCTGTTTGCACAGGGGTACAAGGGGGAGAAGGAGTAAGTGTTGGCATAGGTTCGAAGGCAGGAATGGGAGGAAGTGGTTCTTCTAAAGATGGAGGTGATGCAAAGGTTGTTGGAAAGGTTATATCAACCCAAATAACTTCTTCGTTACCTAAGACCACATTTCCAATATCAAAAACAACAACAACAAAGCCTTTAACGAAAGGTATTATGATTGGTTCTGGTGTTGGAGGATCTAGTTCGTCAAAACCACCTCCTTCCTCAGAAGAAATAAAAGGAAAAGGGAAAGGTGTCTTAACTGAACCTACTGCCGAAGAGAAGAAGGTTGCCTTGGAAAAAGAGATGGAAAGGCAAAGACAAATTCAAAGCATTCTTCGTCTAAGGCAAAGTGACCCACCAGTTCTTGAGAAGGGTGACCCTACGAAGCATTACAACTACGAAACCATTGAATCCTCTATGTTATCTGGGGAGATGCATGAGTTTCTAAAGATTCCAAAGAAGAGTTATTCTACTGAAAACTCTAACTTCAATCAGTTAGATTCCCCATTAACGAAATGATATTTAAATCTAGTCAATATCAAATTGTTGACAAATTTGAAGATAAAGAAGAATTTTTGAGGTTAAAGCTTCGATTTCATGTTGTTCTTGCAAAGAAAGAAGAGGAAGTTTGGTCATTGGTAAAGATAGTCAGAGTTCTCAATATTTCTAAGGATGTTTTATTCGAATGAGTGTTGCAGAATTTTCGGTTCCATGTAGTCCGGGCAAACAATGTCGCATTCCACTTCTCGGTTGCAGACTTCCCATTGATGAATTTTCATGATCTCATCAGTGTGGCAAAGATATTAAAGGGTGTTGATGTTTTGAAGCTTCATTTTACAAACAAAGAAGACTTCTTAATTGGGCGTGCTCACATAAATCTATTCATTGACAATTATTTTGATAGCCTTGCAATGACTGATGTCGAATTAGCTTTATCAGTGGGAAAACATGTTTCTATGCCTGTTTCAATGTTGAAAGGAACAATGAATTTGAGAAATTATGAAGATGGGGAAATCTGTTTGAAGCCTCTGGGAAAAGTGTTTATGGGTAAAAACAAGAAAGGAAGAAACACTAAGTATCTTTTCCAAGTTTGTGATGTGGAAAAGTATACAAGCTCACAATATACTAGTTTGATGGTTCGAATGAATGGTTATAAGAAAAACAATGAAGGTGAGAAAGCTAAAATTCGCAAAGTGATTAACTGGTATTCAGAAATTCGAAGGGTGATACATTAAGATGCTGAGATGATGATGACTTAGGTTCGAAACTGCTCACAAAGGGGGAGAAATGTAAGGGTCAAATATAGTTGCGAGGTGTCGAAGTCTACCTGAGTCAGTCCTAGTTTCGAAAGTTAGTTTGTGTATTTTGCATAGGGGCATTGTTAGTTTCGAAACTGTAACACTTAGTCCCTTATGTATATTTTGTATGCTTTTGTATTCCATATAAACGGGGAAGGGATACTAGATTTAGAGTAGTCTTTTGAGTCTTCGACTTGTACTCTCTATTTTTCTCTGTATTCTTAAAAATCATAATTGAGCCAACCATATCATATTTACACTGCATGTTCTTAATTCGTTCATAACTCTGATTTTTGTTTTCATAATCGATCAAACAACAACTACACTGAGGGAAGCGGTGAATTAACCCCGATATGTTAAGCCAACACCGTGAACAGTACCCTCGTCAGGTACTGTTCATAAGGGAACTATATATATATATATATATATATATATATATATATATATATATATATATATATATATATATATATATATATATGTATTGTTAAATTAATGTATTAAAAACTTAATATATATTATGGTATCTATATAAAAGAATTTTTATTTTTTAAGCACCTTATGATGTATATGATGCAACTACATATTGAACAGTACAAAGAGTTTTATAAACTACATACCTTTACTGATGATAGAAATTTACGTTATTCTTGTTTCCTAGTATTTATCACATAGTGTCTGAACTATCGCACACGTCATAACAGATATATGTTCCATACGAACATAAAAGATAATAGTAAAACTTCTCCTGTTCGAGTAACAATCCAGCTTATCAAATTCCTGAAAACACATGCGTTTTGAAAATACGTCAACATAAAGTTGGTGAGTCCACAAGTTTTGACTCTAAGTAAAAATAGTACTTTTCCCATGTTTGAAAATTATAAAACATACTTTGAAAATATCATTCTGACTCATACTTGTTTCTAACATATAGTATATATATCCTAGGTATAATGGTTGACTTACTAAATAAGTACTATACCTATAAGTTTCATATACTATGAATACAAGTGTTTGTAATCCCATACAAACGAAGGTTGCTACGTATAAATCTTATTTCATTTCTATACGAGTAAAAATCGCTACATATAAATCTTATTTCAATTCTATACAAGAAAAACCGCTACGTATAAATCTTATTTCAATTCTATACGATTAAAACCGCTACGTATAAATCTTATTTCAATTTTATACGAGTAAAACCGCTACGTATAAATCTTGTTTCAATTCTATACTAGTAAACCCGCTACGCATAAATCTTATTTCAATTATATACGAGTAAAACCGCTACGTATAAATCTTATTTCAATTTTATACGAGTGTGTATCCTAGGTATAATTGTCTACTTAATGAACAAGTAGTATACCTACAATTTCCTTGTACCTAGAGTATAAGTGTTTGGGAAACTTATACTTAACATTCATACTTGTATATCGACAAAGTATAATGCTTCTAAACTTGTGCTACCATGAGTCCATAACCATTGCTATATACGACGCCACTACCTCTGAATGGTGTTATAAGTGTCGCACCTTGATAATAGATTTCCACAAGCGTCATCAACGTCGGAATAGAATAAATTGGGCAAGTTTGTCACCCGAAAAACCGTTGGGTTGTAGCTAGCAACCACGGGTGGGGGTGTCAACCTGCATAGATCTACAAACAACTTCCTCGTTGGAAAAATGGGCAAGTTCGTCACCCGTAAAATTGTTGGGTTGTAGCTAGCAACCACGGGTGGGGTGTTAACCCGCATAGATCTATACACACAACTTCCTCGCTCACACGGGATTAGCGGTTACGGTCAAAGGATTTCCACTAAGATTTCCAATCTTAGTTGATGAATAAATAGCTCATGTAGACTTTGTCGACCTCCTATGGTTCTAATAGCGAAAGCATATTCGTGTCTAAAACCCTAAGTGATTAGACTATGCTTTAAACGTTACTCCTAATTTTTATAATACTTAGGTAGTACAACAGTTATAACTTGAAGCAAAATCAGGTTTTATCTAACATAAAACCAATAATAGTAACATACTTAACAAGTATATATCTATCTATATATATATATATATATATATATATATATATATAACTCACAAATATAACTTCAGGGCTATAACATAAATAGTATATATAGAACTCCCGAGCATAGCTCCGAGACTATAACACATATAGAACTCCTGAGTATAACTCTGGGCTACATTAGTATAATCTATGAGAACAACATGCTAACAAGTTTAAGATAGTTGTATGTTTTAGATATATTAGATATATTCTAAGTATATACAATATAAAAGAAATATATCCCGGTTAATATAACTATTTACGTTGATACGAACATACTATCATATAAACATAATATTAACTTGTATACAACATTTAGCATGCGTTTTCCCCCGAAAACATTAAAAAGTGGGGTCGTGAAACTCACCCTAGTAGCATGATCTATAGAATCTAATTGAAAAAGGGTGAGAGGCTCGTCGTTGTCAGGCTCGGGAAGGGAAACGACCTTCAGAAAAAGAGGGTGGGAAAAAGGTTTGGTGTAAGGAGAGAATTGGTCGAACATGCTATTTATAGGTTGTTTTGGGCCCTCTCACGTCATGAGAGTCAATGTTTCTCTTGTTTCCTGAATTGAATCATGTCTTTCCAAGGAGATACCTTCAACATTACTTTATCTCCAACTTGGAATTCCAAAGGCTTACGTCCTACATAAGCATTTCTCTTTTGACGATCACGTGCGGCCTTTTATTGATCCTTAATTTGCACGATCTTTTCAGTTGTCTCGTGGATTAATTATGGCTCGGTACATAAGGTATCACCTGTATGTTCTCTGGCCAATTGTGTGTCTCCAACTTCTGCCCAACATATTGGGGAACGAGATTTCTGTCCATAAAGAGCCTCAAACGGTGCGGCCTTAATGCTGGTGTGGTAACTATTGTTTGTAGGAAAACTCAATTAATGGTAAATAAGTATCCCATTCATTTCCAAAGTTTATTACGCAGGCTCAGAGTATATCTTCCAAAGTTTGGATGGTCCTCTCGCTCTGACCATCGGTCTATGGATGGTAAGTTGCACTCATATTCAAGCGTGTTCTCAAGGATTTCTGCAGTGATTGCCAAAACCGTGAAGTGAATCTACTATCTCTATCAGGAATAATGGAAATTGGAACTCCATGCAATTTGATGTTTTCCTTGAGATAAGTTATGGTCAGCTTTTCCATCTTGTCGGTTTCCTTGATTGGAAAGAAGTGGGCAGACTTAGTTAATCTATCGACTACTACCCAAATATTGTCGAAACCACTAGGAGTTTTGAACTAAGTTTTCACCAGATGTACTCTAAAAATCCTTGCAGCTATGGAAATTGGTGTCGGTTAGATAAACCCTGGAAGCGATGGACTTCGGGCCTATTCCTTAGGAAAATCCTTAGGAATAAGTATTGAAGGATTAGATGATTCTTAGGGTAGATCCTTAAGAATAAAGAACATAATGGGGATGGGTAAACAAAATCTACTGCTCATAATTGAAGGTCATGGGCAGTGTAGTTATTTTCCTATATTTTAAGTTTTCAATACGCGTAAGAAATAACCTTGCCCCTTTGCATCAACACACATCCCAATCCTTGATTTGATGTGTCACAGTATACGACGAAATCGTCTATGCCATATGGGAGGGATAGGATTGGTGCATTACATAACATTTGTTTGAGTGTCTGGAAAGCAGCTTTTTAATTGTCTTCCCAGTTGAACTTCATATATTTCTATGTTAGTGTTGTGAGTGACTTGGCTACCTTGAAGAAATTCTCTATGAATCTACGGTAGTAGCCAGAAAACCCTAAGAATTGGCGCACTTCTGTTGGGGTCTTTGGTGCTTCCTAATTTTTAATTGCTTCAATCTTGAAAGGGTCGACATGAATCCCTTTTGTTGTGAACCACATGCCCTAAAAATTGTACTTCTCTAATCTAAAATTCACATTTGGAGAATCTGGCGTATAACTTTTCTTTTCTTAGTAGTTCCAAGATTATTTGCAAGTGTGGACCGTGTTCTTCCTTGGTTCGTGAATATATCAATATATCATCGATAAATACTATCACGAATTTATCCAAGTATGGTTTGCAAATACAATTCTTGAGTTCCATGAACATTGTTAGGGTGTTGGTCAATCCAAAAGGCATAACTAAAAACTCATAATGGCCATACCGAGTCCTAAATTCTGTTTTTGGAACATCGTCTTCTTATACTCTGAGTTGATGGTATCCTGGTCTGAGATCTATCTTGAATCTTCTAGAATCTTCAAGTGTTTTAGTGTATTAACCACCGTATCCAAGTTTAGTTGTGCATCGGTCTGACGATAATTAAACATAGGTGATCAGTCTACGTTTAGTTGTGGTTCGGCCAATGTACAATAAAACTCAACTAAGGAGTTTGACCTAAAACAATGCGTTCTATTGTTATCGAGGGTTTGGGTTTTCTATATTCTTGGGTTGTATATACATGTGTTCTCATCGCGGGACTGAATTCATACATAACTCTATATCTTTGTGTTTGTTGTGTTCATGGGTATTATTAATTATTGTTTGTTACTTCAGGTCTAGCTGATAAGGCACCTGCCAGTCAGGACAGTCGGTGGGCAGGATCATTTTAGCACATAGCCATTCTGAAATCCAGCAACCCAACGCGACGTGTCTATCCTGTCACCGCTCCCGTAAGTAGTCCCTTAGTAGTATAATTAATAATCTTTTTTATTGTAGGTTAAGGGATATACCTAAACCTAAAGAGTAAGCCCTAGACTATAGTCATTCTTTCCTAAGAAAGTACTAGTTCGCTATTGTCAATAGCTCTGATACCAATCTGTCACACCCCCAGCCGGGTATCACATTTATATAACATATATTAAACAGTAAAAAGAGTTTTATAAACTACATACCTTTATTGATGATAGAAAGTTATGTTATTCTTGTTTCCTAGTATTTATCACATAGTGTCTGAACTATCGCACACGTCTTAACAGATATATGTTCCATACGAACATAAAAGATAATAGTAAAACTTCTCCTGTTCGAGTAACAATCCAGCTTATCAAATTCCTGAAAACACATGCGTTTTGAAAATACGTCAATATAAAGTTGGTGAGTCCACAGGTTTTGACTCTGAGTAAAAATAGTACTTTTCCCATGTTTGAAAAGTATAAAACATAGTTTGAAAATATCATTCTGACTCATACTTGTTTCTAACATATAGTATATATATCCTATGTATAATGGTTTACTTCCTAAATAAGTAGTATACCTATAAGTTTCATATACTCTGAATACAAGTGTTTGTAATCCCATACAAACGAAGGTTGCTATGTATAAATCTTATTTCAATTCTATACGAGTAAAAACCGCTACATATAAATCTTATTTCAATTCTGTACGAATAAAACCGCTACGTATAAATCTTATTTCAATTCAATACGAGTAAAACCGCTACGTATAAATCTTATTTCAATTCTATACGAGTAAAACCGTTGCGTATAAATCTTATTTAGATTCTATACGAGTAAAACCGCTACATATAAATCTTATTTCATTTTTATACGAGTGTGTGGGCTAGGTACAATTGTCTACTTAATGAACAAGTAGTATGCCTACAATTTCCTTGTACCTAGAGTATAAGTGTTTGGGAAACTTATACTTAACATTCATACTTGTATATCGACAAAGTATAATGCTTCTAAATATGTGCTACCATGATTCCATAACCGTTGCTATATACTACGACACTATCTCTGAATGGTGCTATAAGTGTCGCACCTTGATAATAGATTTCCGCACGCTTCATCAACGTCGGAATAGAATAAATTGGGCAAGTTTGTCACCTGAAAAACCGTTGGGTTGTAGCTAGCAAATACGGGTAGGGGTGTCAACCCGCATAGATCTACACACAACTTCCTCTTTGGAAAAATGTGCAAGTTCGTCACCCCTAAAACCGTTGGGTTGTAGCTAGCAACCACGGGTGGGGTGTTAACCCGCATATATCTATACACACAACTTCCTCGGTCACACGGGATTAGCGGTTACGGTCAGAGGATTTCCATTATGATTTCCAATCTTAGTTGATGAATAAATAGCTCATGTAGACTTTTTCGACCTCCTATGGTTCTAATAGCGAAAGCATAGTCGTGTCTAAAACCCTAAGTTATTAGACTATGCTTTAAACGTTACTCCTAATTTATATAATACTTAGGCAGTACAACATCTATAACTTGAAGTAAAACTAGATTTTGTCTAACATAAAACCAATAATAGTAACATACTTAACAAGTATATATATATATATATATATATATATATATATATATATATATATATATATAACTCCTGAATATAACTTCAGGGCTATAACACAAATAGTATATATCAAGGTTGTAAAAATCGCTCGGCGGTAGCTCGGCGGTCGACTGGGGTCAAGCGATTAATCGGTTTTGCGGGGATTAATCGGGAACCATAAATTAGTAATAAAACTATTTTAAAACTTAATATATCCAAAAAAAATAGTATTTGAAAATTTAAAATTTTTAAATTTTGAAATTTTGAAATATTTGGTATAATATTTGAAAATTTGAATATTTAAAAATTTAAAATTTTGAAGTTTGGTAAATTTTGGTGTAATATTTGAAATTTTGAATTTTTGAATTTTTTAAAATCTTCCCACCAAGGACCACTGAGGACCGCCTAGCCCGAGTTTGATCGATATTGACCAATTTCCGCCAAACACCCCTAATCGTAATCAGTTGTAGACCGCCTAGCGCCTAGGAGCCGCCTAGGCCGATATTTACAACACTGGTATATATACAACTCCCGAGTATAACTCCGAGACTATAACACATATAGAACTCCCGAGTATAACTCCGGGGCTACATTAGTATAATCTATGATAACAACATGCTAACAAGTTTAAGATAGTTGTATGTTTTAGATATATTCTAAGTATATACGATATAAAACAACTATATCCCGGTTAATATAACTATTTACGTTGATACGAACATACTATCATATAAACATAATATTAACTTGTATACAATATTTAGCATGCGTTTTCCCCCGAAAACATTCAAAAGTGGGGCCGTGAAACTCACCCTAGTAGCGTGATCTATAGAATCTAACTGAAAAACGGTCAGAGGCTCATCTTTATCAGGCTCGGGAAGGGAAACGGCCTTCGGCAAACAAGAGAGGGTAAAAAAGTTTGGTGTAAGGAGAGAATTGGTCGAACTTGCTATTTATAGGTTGTTTTGGGCCCTCTCACATCGTGAGAATCAATGCTCACGTCGTGAGGCCTGGCTGCATGTAACAACGTAAATTTCCAAACAAATTTTTTTCATTTTAAAATCACATCATTCTCATTAACACATTTCACAAAACCCCAAAGTGTCAAATCATCAAAAACACAAATCCATAAATGTTTAATAAAAATCTAGGATCCTCAAAACATAACTCCATCTCGTGTGTACAAGCAAGTCGGCGCCTTCCCGCGATCCTGAGAAGTACCTGAACCACATATCACATAACACGGTAAGCACGAAGCTGAGTGAGTTCCCCAAAATACCTCACATATCTCATTAGCCTCTCATGGCTATATCTCGAATAAGACCCTCCGGTCAATGTGTCTCAGTGGAACCCTCCGGTCCCACAGCTCGGGTGGACCCTCCGGTCCCACAGCTCGGGTGGACCCTCCGGTCCTAACTCAGTAAAGCTCAGAATAATACACACCATAAATCACAAAGACATAATGCAGGATATCACAATACTCAATAATAGTATACAAGACCCTCCGGTCACACAAATTACAACTCAAGGTAAGTATAGCGAGGAGACTCACCTCGTAAGTAAGAAAATAAACCTCGTACCCCTCGAACGGTCTAATCCGTGCCTACATGTCATAATCATCTCTAATTAACACTTATAACCACAACTCTAATTACTTTAAGCTAACCCCTATCTATAACTCCTGGAATGGGTAAAAGACCATTTTACCCTTCCATGGTCTCCATAATCCAAGCCTTGACCAACCCTAAAAGTCAACAGAAGTCAACACTCCCTATTGACCCAACTCGTCGAGTGCATCTATGTGACTCGTCGAGTCCCCTTGTTTCCTCAGAAATGTCACGAAATTCCAACGTAACTCATCAAGTTGTCTCATCAACTCGCTGAGTCACATGTGTCCAGACTCGTCAGGGAAAACCCTAACCGACTCGTCGAGTCCCTTCAGCCCTTTTCTCATTCAGACGATTTTGGGCAGAAATGGTGTCTCATACTATGGATCTAGCCTTCCAAGGCTCACTTATCACGTAAAGCTGCAAGCTTTATGTTCATGCATGGCATTTATGGCTCAAAATGCCAAAACAAGCTCCATACGAGGTCTCATGCATGGAAACTTGTCAAAAGCTTGGATCTTTGGGCTCATGGGACCTCTACGTGTCCAGATCTGGAGTCTTAACTCCATGACAAGCTCATAACACTCTAGATCTCAAAGAACCATGGGGAAAAAGGTCTTAAATTCCCTAAAACGAGATCTAATTAATCAATGAGCAAGATATCGACTTTTTACCTTCAAACAGTAGCTAAGAATGAGTGAACACCAGATCCAAAAGCTCCTTCTCGTCCAAGGTCTCTTGCTCTTCAACTCTCATCGAATAATGCACTAAAACCCACAAAATTAGCCTCTCTTTCCCTCACACAAGGTCACAGCTCGATTAGGGTTTCTCACAGTGTAGTAGGGTGACAAGGGTGGCGGAAATGAGGGCTTAAGGTCCTTTAAATAGGACACAAACCCGGAAAATTAGGGTTTCCTCACACAGCTCCTACTCCTCGAGTCGGGGTCCTCCGAATCGTCGAGTAGACTCTAAAGTCACGCGGCCAATTAACCCCTCTACTCGGTGAGTTGGGGCATCCAACTCGTCGAGTTGACCTGTCAAAATGAATAAAATTGATTAAAAAATATACCTGGGACATGAGATGTTACAATTCTCCCCCCACTAGAATCAGACTTCGCCCTCGAAGTCGTTTCCCGAGAATAAATTTGGGTACTGCTCCCGCGTCTCGGTCTCCGGCTCCCAAGTCCACTTGGATCCCTTCCGATGTTGCCACTAAACTTGAACCAAAGACACCTCTTTATTCCTCAAGACCTTTACCTTCCTATCCAAAATCGCTATCGGCCTCTTAATATAGTTCAGACTCGCATCCACCTGAATGTCCTCTAAAGGTACCACTGTCGTCTCATCGGCTACACACTTCCTCAGCTGAGACACGTGGAAGGTGTTATGAATATGGCTCAACTCTGCAGGTAGCTCCAACCGGTAAGCTACCTTACCCACTCGGGCGATCACCCTGAAAGGACCAATGTATCTAGGGCCCAACTTGCCCCGCTTCCTAAATCGAATCACACCTTTCCATGGGGATACCTTCAGGAAGACAAAATCTCCGACCTGGAACTCTAACTCTAATCGTCGCCGATCTACGTAACTCTTCTGACGACTCTGGGCCGTTAGTAACCTCTGTCTGACCTGCTGGATCAGCTCTGTCATCTTGAGCACAATCTCAGTGCTCCCCATTACTCTATGCCCTACCTCTTCCCAACAAATGGGAGTCTGGCATCTCCTCCCGTATAAAAGCTCGAAGGGAGGCATACTGATACTGGAATGATGGTTGTTGTTATATGAAAACTCAGCCAATGGCAAGTAAGTGTCCCAACTTCCACTGAAGTCCATAACACATGCATGCAGCATGTCCTCGAGCGTCTGAATCGTCCGCTCACTCTGCCCGTCTGTCTGTGGGTGATATGATGTACTGAAGTGCAACCGGGTACCCAACTCCTCATGAAATTTCTGTTGGATTAGTGTCTAAGTCCATAACTATATTTGGTATGTACTTGACCCGATTGGCATGGTCCATTTGGGTTGCATGGCATCATGCATTTGGATAGACTAAAATGAGAGAAATAACACTTAAGGTTTACTAATATATTATAAGATCTAATATATTAATAAGATTATTTAATTAGTATTGATCAAGAATTAATTTGGAATTAATTAAGTGATCAAAAGGAGACTAATTAAATATATGAGTTGATTGTGTAAATCATCCATACTTGTATAGTGGGCTAATGCTCCATGGATTATCAAGTTGGGTTAAAACCCATAGGATGTTCCATGGATGCTCCATGGTGTTTTTATACCCATGGATCATGGAAATGAAAGGCCATGACAATTAGGGTTTACATGGTGTAACCCTAATTGTGACAAACTATATAAGCATCTTACTCTTGTCAAAATCGGCCACCATGAGAGAACTATGTGTGTATGGTGAGGGCTAGCTGATTTCATGAAGTGGTTCTTTTCTCTCTAAGTTATTCCAAGTGTATTTGATGTTGTGTGAACCATTTGAGGTGTCACACTTGGGGCACTCGGCTCTTAAGCATCAAGGAATCAAGCTACATAAAAAGGTATGTCTTCAAACTTGTTTTTATTACCCAAGTATCATAGATTGTATGCTAGATAGGGTAATACCTTGGAATATTCATATTTGCATGTATAATAGAGAAAACATAAATCCAAGGTATTTAGGGTTGCATGTACACTTAGCAGTGTTAGAATGCTCAAAACCCAACAGTGGTATCAGAGCCTGGTCTTGTTTTCAATTATACTTGATGCAAAGTGCTGAAAATACTGAAAAAATCGATTTTCGGGCTGTCTGGGCACTAGACTCGCCGAGTCCACTGATAGACTCACCGAGTCCATGAGGAAACTCATCCTACTCGTCGAGTAGGTTCATACACTTGACGAGTAGGACCCCCTGACAACATATTTTCGACTTTTAAGGATGGAATTGGACTAGAATCATTACCCTAAGCTGTTTTGAATCTATAAACCTGTTTTTGATGTGGTAATGTTCATTCTAATCCAATTTCAAAGATAACTATCAATAGACTCATGTTTTGTATTAGTTTAATTGTTTGGCTAATTTCACGAAAAAGTTTGATTTGAATTATCTTGTTCTTATGAGTTGCTTAGATTAATAGGAAAGTTATGTGAAATTGTTGTTTTCAATCCATTTTAATCTAAGAGTTGATTCTAAAATGTGTTTTTGTAACTTGTCCTCAAGTTACATGAAAAGTCACATTTAAGAATCATAAAACTCATAAATATTTCATAAGTTATGAATAAAGGAAAAGTTACATTCTTTTAATAGTTTAAAGTCTTCCATAACTTGTCCTCAAGTTATGGAACTTGAAGAGTTTTTTTTTATTAAAAACTACTTTAAACACATAAGTTATGGAATTGAATAATTTTGAATAGTTTCAAAAACTTTCCCTCAAGTTTTGGAATTTGAAAAGTTTTCCCTTATGAATACTTTAATTCCAAGTTAAGCCCTTAAAATTTTAAAAGTTAAAATTCAACCCTTATACTTTATAGTATTATAAGTTAATAATATATATATTATTATTATATATATATATATATATATATATATATATATATGTATAAGAGCAACTCAGTCGTACCGTTAGTAGGACTCATTCACGAAGCCGGTCTATAAGGGGAGTATAAGGTTGTTGCCTATAAAATGACAGCTTAATGGGTGTCCACTCTCACCCACCGCTTCCTTGACTGGTGGAGGGTCGTTAGCCGAACGGGTAGGACAAGGAATATAATTTTCCCTTCATTAAAAGTATTAATGATAAATACTAAGTAACTAAACTTTTATAAATTCCTAATCTTAGTTACTTAGGAAAATGTGAATTTGGTGCTAACCCATGAAATTACACTTTGCACTTTGCTTAAGTCGGTTAGTAGAGCGTGTGTGGTTAACCGTCACACTAACCTAGATTTAACAAGGTAGGCAAAGGGTAACTTAATGTTTATCATAGGATCGGTGGAGCGCGTGTGGTTAACCGGCACATCGATTAATTGATAAATATTAAGGGTACCAAGTATATTTTTATAGTTATTCATACCTTGTTTTGTGATCCTCGGCATCCCAGTCACAAAACCTGAAGGTCACAATCGAGATTGAAACATGCCATTGAAAAGTTCAATGAATCTCAAAAGAATCTAGGAGTTTCAAAACCAATTAAAACCTAATAAATTATTTCGTTTTCATGGTGGAAATTGGTGAATCGTCATTCACCTACCTTCAAATATTTTATAACCTGGATTACGGCATCTCTCTTCCAAGTTATAAAATGTTGTGTTGGGTCCTAGCCTTAATATTTCATATTGGGTGTTATATTTAGGACTTTAGATCAACTATCTTGAATATCTCCAAAAATATGTCTAGTTCAGACATTTATGATCTTCCTAAATCTCTTGGAACTTCACTTGCTCCACCTCCTCCAATTATTTTTCCTAACCCACAAGTTCAAGGTCACTCAAGCCCTATTGGCAAGCAAGGTCTATGTGTGATCACATCTTGGAGATGAAGTCACATATTGACAAGCCGGGAGAGTTGGGTGTCAAAGTATTAAGAAAGTTGGATGTTCAATCACTTTCTAAGTCACATAGTGAGTTCCTTTGGGACTACTATGAAACGGACTATGACATGACCTTTAATGATCTTATCTATTTGCTTGGTGCTGCTGAATCAGCAATGGTTTGAGGACTAGTAAAGCAAATTTGATTAGAATATCAACTTCCCAATGGACATTGATAATGGTAACATTGGATATCTAGAAAAGGCTTCCTCTTCCCAATGGACAGGGATCGGCCATAGTCAACTCGGTTGAACAAATGGTAAAGAGAAAGTCTAAGTCTGTGATAGTCTCGTGTACCATTTTCATAGAGTCGATATGTTTATATTGCTAAAAGAAGGGGCAATGGAAGGCCCTTGTGCTGCCAGTTTTGGATAAGAACACTTACACCATAAACAATCTAAGTGTCATAAGGTTTCTCTCCGATTCATGAAAATGATGGTGAGGAAACACTTTCACTAAGTAGATTTTAAGTAGATAACAGTTGTGATATTTGCATTCTCAAAGTCGTTAGTGGAGCGTGTGTGGTTAACCGGCACACTAACATGGACTTGTGAGGAATGGCAAAGGTCTAAACAATTGAGACTATGATTACGGCATCCCTTTTCATAGTTCTGAAATTGATTAGACATACATGTGTGCTATCTAAGGAAACGTGTATGATTTTGATAAAGTTTTATCAAAGCATCTCGTATCGGAAGTCTGAACTTTGGTAAGAAAGTTAATAAAGTATTGATTTCTAGAAGTCCAGCTGATTTCTGAGTACATGTCAAAGCTAGTGGGAGCATAAGTGTTATGCTAATAATCATCATGTTAGTGGGAGCATGATAATTATGATTAGTATTTCAAGATAGCAATGTTAATTATAGAAAACAAAAGTTTCAATTCCGGAAGTTGCAGGGGTTGAAAAGTTGTTTTGCTATAATTAAGGGAGAGGAAATTATACTTCATTTCAATTCTAAAAGGCTTAGATTGAGGTTTTAATCATCTTTAGTCAAGGGTATATATGAATTTTGTGTTGGAATGGCTCAACATAAGGAAATTCTATATATAGGCCCATTATTTGCATTCTAAAATTCGATTATGATTACGGCATCCCTTTTCATAATCTGAATTATGAGAACTTGGCAAATAGAAAATAGAGATATTATAGCAAAAAGACTGACCTAGAATCATGTCTTTATGTGAGACATCATGAATCGTGTCCCATTTGCTTTGGGTACAGGATCGATTGCATGTGCTATAATATTTATCCTTTCTAAATTTTCCAAATGCCTGAGGCATTAAGAAGGGGAAAAGGTCTAGAATTGGATACGACTAAAATAATTAAGCAATTGTCGAAGACAATCTAAGGTTTACCAAAGATTGGTTGCTCAGGGACAGTTGGAAGTATAGTGTTTCTGGAAGGACCATATTGACATGTTCTGAAAAGAGGCAACTCTTGTTTAGAAATGATAGTCAAAAATGGGAATATGGAATTGTCTCCATAGGTGGATTTAATCTGTGTAAGATTAGAGAAAAAAACTTAATGCAAGAAGGATATTTCCATGAAGTTGATCTCCATTGGAATACTCTGTAATGTCTGTTGACAAGTCTTTGTGACTTTGTGCATAATCATTACAAGAGGATCAATGCATACAAGTTTAGAATCTAACATATTTAGGTAAATGGCAGGAATTTGGAATTCTTGCATTTGCGGTAAGGATTTGGGATTGAATGATTAATCGATCTATTTCACAGAGTAAAGATCATAGACAAACTTAGTGTTCATACTTGGTGTATGGCATAACTAATGTTTAGAAAAACATAGTGTGCATACTTGGTGTATGGCATGACTAGTGTTTAGAAAACATAGTGTACATGCTTGGAGCATGGGACAACTATTGTTTTTAATTCAAGTATAAAGTTGATAGTTTAAAACAGTATGCAATGAATAATGTGTGATCAATATGGTGATAAATAAATGGTTTTCTATTTATATTCATAAGTTCTGAGACCATATTGGATTCGATTATTCTTGTGTTTCACTTTGCATGTTTTGACTTCCAAAATAACTAGGCCGTTCTTCCTGAATGACTAAGTTATTCAAACCATCCACAGTCGGTCATATGTTGGAAGTAGATATGAATCAAGACTGTCATGGGTTGGCTTGTAGAGGTCTAAGATGTTGGACAAAGTGGTGCTACAACACTCATGAGTGCTCATAAGTTCTGAGTATTGAATTCAACCCGCACTCATTTGAATCACTTCATGGATTTTATCACGAGTGATCATGAGACGATAATATCTTATATTCTTCAAACCTAGAGATATGAGTTGTTACTATGAGTTGGTTATACATTGATTGCACGGAAACGCATTGGTAACTCGATGTTATAAAACGTGCCTTTGTGTATGATTCAACAAGTAGTAGAACAAGCCATATGAGTCGAACTTTATCCATTCCTTTTACCTTCGGGATAAAAGCGATATATGTGGGCCCCTCGATGATTTAATGATGACACATGTGAGTGCTTGGCCAAGCCAGGACTGATTTGATTTTTTCAATCAGTCAGTCATCATGAATCGGAAATTGGGAAACAACAAATGGACAGAGAGAATGATTTATAATCCATGTCTCAGCCCATATGATATCTAGAATGGAGGAATATATGATCACTTATCTAATGGACAAGTCATTGTCAAAGGTCAGAGTTCAGTTACAACGTCAGAGTTCGACAGCGGCTTAAAGAGCTACGATTGCCAGTCGGTTCTTGAAGTCATACTCAATAATAGTTTTAGACTTATCCAAGTGGGAGACTGTTGGATTAGTGTCTAAGTCCATAACTATATTTGGTTTGTACTTGACCCGATTGGCATGGTCCATTTGGGTTGCATGGCATCATGCATAGATAGACTAAAATGAGAGAAATAACACTTAAGGTTTACTAATATATTATAAGTTCTAATATATTAATAAGATTATTTAATTAGTATTGATCAAGAATTAATTTGGAATTAATTAAGTGATCAAAGGAGACTAATTAAATATATGGGTTGATTGTGTAAATCATCCATACTTGTATAGTGGGCTAATGCTCCATGGATTATCAAGTTGGGTTAAAACCCATAAGATGCTCCATGGATGCTCCATGGTGTTTTTGTACCCATGGATCATGGAAATGAAAGGCCATGACAATTAGGGTTTACATGGTGTAACCCTAATTGTGACAAACTATATAAGCATCTTATTCTTGTCAAAATCGGCCACCATGAGAGAACTATGTGTGTATGGTGAGGGCTAGCCGATTTTAGGAAGTGGTTCATTTCTCTCTAAGTTATTGCAAGTGTATTTGATGTTGTGTGAACCATTTGAGGTGTCACACTTGGGGCACTCGGCTCTTAAGCATCAAGGAATCAAGCTACATAAAAAGGTATGTCTTCAAACTTGTTTTTATTACCCAAGTATCATAGATTGTATGCTAGATAGGGTAATACCTTGGAATATTCATATTTGCATGTATAATAGAGAAAACATAGATCCAAGGTATTTAGGGTTGCATGTACACTTAGGAGTGTTAGAATGCTCAAAACCCAACAATTTCTTCCAGAACCTGGAAGTAAAACGCACATATCGATTTGACACTATCGACATCGGCACCCCATGCCATGCTACCACCTCTCAAACGTAGATCCCGGCCAATTTCTTTGCAGAAGAGCTCTCACTAATCGCCAAAAAGTGAGCACTCTTCGTCAACCGGTCTACAATCACCCATATCGCATCAACGCCTCGCGCGGTCCTCGGTAATTTAGTGATAAAATCCATGGAAATATGCTCCCACTTCTATTGGGGAACCTCCAAGGGCTGTAACTTGTCGTGAGGACGCTGATGCTCCGCCTTGACTTTACGACAGGTCAGTCACCTCTCGACTACCCAAGCCACATCTCTCTTCATACAGGGCCACCAATAATCCCTTTTCAAGTCCAAATACATCTTGATGCTCTGCCTTACAGCCTCCACCTGAGCCTCTCGGATGGTATCTAGGACTGGAGGCATCACCGTCATCCTCATGCACACGTCTTGGATCGGAGCACTCACTGCTCGGCGACTCAGTGCGTCGGCTACCACATTAGACTTGCCAGGGTGATACAAGATCTCACAGTCGTAGTCTTTCACTACATCCAACCATCTCCTCTATCTCATATTCAGGTTGAGCTGATCCATAAGGTACTTCAGGCTCTTATGGTCCGTGTATATGGTACACCGAACGTCGTACAGATAGTGGCGCCAAATCTTGAGGGCTAACACCACCGCCCCCAACTCCAAATCATGGGTGGGGTTCCTCGTCTCGTGAGGCTTCAACTGCCTCGATGCATATGCAATCATGTGTCCCCTCTGCATCAACACGACACCCATCCCTGATATAGATGCATCACAGTAAACTACGAAGTCCTCCATTCCCTCAGGAAGGGCTAACACTGGAGCTTCGCACAATCTCTGGTGAAGAGTCTCGAATGAGGCCTGCTACTTGAGCCCCCAAGAAAAAGTAACACCCTTCCTGGTCAATCTCGTAAAAGGAACGACAATCTTGGAGAAATCCCTGATAAATCTCCCGTAGTAACCTGCCAGACCAAGAAAACTCCTGATCTCGGATGGGGACCTCGGAACCTCCCATCGCATAACTGCCTCAATCTTGGCCGGGTCGACCAAAATTCCATCCTGGTTAACGAGATGCCTTAAGAATTGGACCTCTCATAGCCAGAAATCACACTTGGAGAATTTGGCATAAAGTCTCTCCGTCCTCAATACTCCAAGAATCTCCCGAAGATGCTCCTCGTGCTTCTCTCTGGTCCTCAATATCCCAAGATGTCGTCGATGAACACGATCACCGACCTGTCCAATATAGGCCTGCACACCCTGTTCATGAGATCTATGAACGCTGCCAGTTTGTTGGTGAGTCCGAAAGGCATCACCACAAACGCGTTGTGCCCATAATGAGTCCTAAAGGCCGTCTTCTGGATATCCTCCTCGCAAACTCTCATCTGATGATATCTAGATCTCAAATCAATCTTGGAAAACCAAGATGCCCCCTGTAACTGATCGAATAAATCGTCGATCATCGGTAGTGGATAATGGTTCTTGACCGTCAGCTTGTTCAACTCCCGGTAATCAATGCACATCCGGTGTGAACCATCCTTTTTCTTGACAAAAAGGATCAGCGCTCCCCATGGTGAGCTGCTCGTTCTAATACAACCCTTCCCCAACAGCTCCTGAAGCTGCGAGGATAACTCCTTCATCTCGGGGCGGCGCAAGGCGATAAGGTGCCTTGGCAATAGGTACCGCACCCAGAATCAAATCGATCAGAAACTCCACCTGCCTCTCGGGAGGTACACCCAGCAATTCCTCGGGGAAAACATCCGGGAACTCACACACTATCGGGACCTCAGAGATAGAACTCGGCCTCTCAGTGGCAACTCTCGTATTCGTCACATAAGCTAAGAAGCCCATACAACCCTGCTGTAGACTCTGTCTCACCCTGGCAGCAGAGCAGAAAGCTGATCCAGATCTGGTACCCTCTCCATACACCGTAAGCACTCCCCCACTAGGGTCTCGTATGGTCACCATCTAACGCTCACAGTCAATCACAGCTCCAAACCGGCTCAACCGATCCATGCCCACTATGACCCAAAAATCACCCATCGCTATCGGCACCAGATCTATATGGAATTCAACACCGAAAATCTCTAACACATATCCTTGAAATACATCAGTGGCAAAGACCGCACGCTCGTCGGCTATAGAAACCCTCAGAGGTCGACTCAATGCCTCACGTCTAACACTAATGTCACTAAAGGATAAGGACACGAAGGATCGACTCGCACCCAAGTCAAATAATACCAAAGCAGGCACAGAACTCATAAGAAAAGTACCTATATACAACACAGTATAAGCATAAACAAATCTCAAAATAGCAGGAATAAGGAAATACGTACCGGCCACGACATCAGGTGCTTCGTGGACCTCCTCCGCTGTCAGCTGAAATGCTCTCCCACTAGCTCTCGGGGTCTCGGCCTTCGCCGGCCAGCAGTCAGTAGTACGCAAGGTGGCGAGAGCGGAAGCCTGAACTGATCTCTGAGTAAGCTGAGGACACTCGACCTTTCGGTGGCCCGTTTGATTGCAATGAAAACAGACCGAGAATCCATTGGGGCAGTCCTTTTCCAAATGCCCCTCTTTGCCATATTTGTAGCAAATTCCCACCCGACAAGACCCCTCGTGGCTCTTGCCGCACTTGCCACAAGTGCGGCCCTTCTGGCCTCCCGCTCTCGCATCAGCGGGCTAAGCCCGCTTTGTCGCAGGCTGCGACTGCACTGGTCTCAGGTCTCTCCCCTGAGACTCCCCCTCCTCCCTAGCTTGTAACTCTAGCTTAATCTCCCTCCGCTTGGAATTGGTATGAAGCTCAACAAATGTCCGGTATGACGAGTTCGCCACGAACTCTCATATATCCCTCCTCAGGATGCTCAGATATCGGCTCACACGTGCATGCTCATTAGACACATGCTCAGGAAAAAACAGCGCCCTCTCATGGAACATCCTCGTGATCTCGGCCACAGTTTCTGTCTTCCGCTTGAGAGACAGAAACTCCTGGTCCAATCGTTCCCTCTCCGCCTGGGGAACATACTAATCTCGGAACAACTGTGTAAACCTTTCCCATGTCACTGCATCATGATCTGCAGGATTAAAGCTAGCAGTCACAAACTTCCACCAGTCCTTCGCTCCCAAGCGAAGCTGGTTCAGCGCGAACCGAACCCTCAGGTGCTCTGGGCATGAACACGTATAGAAACACCCCTCAATGTTGGAGATCCATCTCATAGCAGCAATCGGGTCCTGAGTCCCATCAAAATCTGGTGGCTTCGTGTTGCTGAACTCCCGGAACAACAACGAGTCACCCCCCTGTGGCCTCGAAGCAGCTAGGGCTGCGGTGGCTGCGGCAGCAGCAGCCTCAGTAACAACAACATAACGCTCATCAAAGGTCTCAATCAACGTGGTCTTAATGGACCCGAACATCTCTGGTATGGCCTCTCTGATAGCTGCGCCCACCTCAGCATGGATAATCATGCGGATCTCCTCGTCACTGGTACCACTGGTGCCCTCGGGGTTGTGGCGTGTACCTACCATAATGTCTCTGAAACACAACACAAAAAAGCATCAGAGACTCGTTCAAGCATACTCACACTCGATTTCCCGCCGCTACATGCTCCTTAGTATCCCAAGGATTCTTACTTGGGTTGCATACATATCCGGTGCTTTCAGTAGTACGGGCCCAATACTACCTTCCACACCAACCCATAGTCATCCCAAGTCCTCCTCCTAGGATCCTAATTCACAGTACTCTATCCCTCACGGATATCAAACTAATCTCTCAGTAGATTCCTCTATGCTCATCTAGGTATCTCTTCTAGATCACTCAAACTCTCTCTAAAAGATTCCTGCTATGTTTCTCCTACTCAGTACACATAGAGCAAATAACAGATAAGATCAATCAATAGCATACCCTAGGCTAAGGCATCATGAATGAGGCAACTCTAGCTCTAAATTCTGAAGTACCTAGCCTATCCTCTAGCATGCAACTCTAATATCTCATAAATATCTCATAATACAAACTAGTAGTGGTATTTTGGGAATCACCGTTCGGGATCTGGTTGATTGTACACACTGCTCCATCTCCTTTTTCTCTTAAAGCCTCTTTACTCGATTTAGAAAAATCATTTCTCCTTGAAAAATTTTCTCAAATCCTCAGTTTGAGTTCAGACATACCCGAAAAGTACATCTGAATCCCTCAAACCAAGGCTCTGATACCAACTTGTAACACCGTAAATTTCCAAACAAATTTTTTCATTTTAAAATCACATAATTCTCATTAACACATTTCACAAAACCCCAAAGTGTCAAATCATCAAAAACAAAAATCCATAATTGTTGAATCAAAATCCAGGATCCTCAAAACATAACTCCATCTCGTGTGTACAATCAAGTCGACGCCTTCCCGCGATCCTGAGAAGTACCTGAAACACATATCACATAACACGGTAAGAACGAAGCTTAGTGCGTTCCCCAAAATACCACACACATCTCATTAGCCTATCAAGGCTATATCTCGAATCAGACCCTCCGGTCAATATGTCTCAGTGGAACCCTCCGATCCCACAGCTCGGGTGGACCCTCCGGTCCTAACTCAGTAAAGCTCAGAATAACACACATCATAAATCACAAAGACATAATGCAAGATATCACAATACGCAATAATATCATAAAAGAACCTCCGGTCACACAAATTACCACTCAAGGTAAGTATAGTGAGAAGACTCACCTCGTAAGTACGCAAATAAACCTCGTACCCCTCGAACGGTCTAATCCCTGCCTACATGTCATAATCATCTCTAATTAACACTTATAACCAGAACTCTAATTACTTTAAGCTAACCCCTTTATCTAACTCCCGTAATGGGTAAAAGACCATTTTACCCTTCCATGGTCTCCATAATCCAAGCCTTGACCAAGCCTAAAAGTCAACTGAAGTCAACACTCGATTCAACAGTCCCTGTTGACCCAACTCGTCGAGTGCATCTATGTGACTCATCGAGTCCCCTTGTTTCCTCAGAAATGTCGTGAAAGTCCAACTTAACTTATCGAGTTATCTCATCAACTCGTCGAGTCACACGTGTCCAGACTCGTCGGGGAAAACCCTAACCGACTCGTCGAGTCCGCTTACCGACTCATCGAGTCCCTTCAGCCCCTTTCTTATTCAGACGATTTTGGGCAGACATTCAGACGATTTTGGTGTCTCATACTCTAGATCTAGCCTTCCAAAGCTCACTTATCACGTAAAGTTGCAAGCTTTACGTTTATGCATGGCATTTATGGCTCAAAATGCCAAAACAAGCTCCATAAGAGGTCTCATGCATGGAAACTTATCCAAAGCTTGATAAAGCTTAGATCTTTGGGCTCATGGGACCTCTATATGTCCAGATCTGGAGTATCAACTCCATGACAAGCTCATAACACTCTAGATCTCAAAGAACCATGGGGAAAAAGGTCCTAAACTCCGTAAAAGAAGATCTAACTAATCAATGAGAAAGATAGCAACTTTTTACCTTCAAATAGTAGCTAAGAATGAGTGAACACCAGATCCAAAAGCTCCTTCTCGTCCTCGGTCTCTTGCTCTTCAACTCTCCTCCAAGAATGCACTAAAACCCACAAAATTAGCCTCTCTTTCCCTCACACAAGGTCACAGCTCGATTAGGGTTTCTCACAGTGTAGTAGGGTGACAAGGGTGGCGTAAATGAGGGCTTAAGGTCCTTTAAATAGGACACAAACCAGGAAAATTAGGGTTTCCTCACACAGCTCCTACTCGTCGAGTCGAGGTCCTCCGACTCGTCGAGTAGACTCTAGAGTCACGCGACCAATTAACCCCTCTACTCGGCGAGTTGGGGCATCCAACTCGTCGAGTTAACCTGTCAAAATGAACAAAATTGTTTAAATAATATATCTAGGACTCGGGATGTTACACTGCTTCACCTCGTAGACTTACCATTTGTGTTTCTAGCATCGAAAGGTGTCTGAATGACTTCTCGCCTCGTGAGAATGATATGCTCAATTCGTGAGCTTCCATGAGTCATCTCGTAGCCTTCTTAGGTTTTTTCTTGCCTCGATTAGTGTCCTGGAGCACTCTCACGTTGTGAGAATACATGCTCACATCGTGAGCTCTCGCAAATTAGGGTTTCTGCCACGTGTCATGTTCTCAGACTACTACATTTTCGGAATATCATAATGTTTTTATACGAGCTCTGTTTTTGACATTCTTTATATCCAAGCGTATTTATTTCTGAGTACTACAGCTTTCTTTTAGACTCTAATAGCTAATTCTAAGTTTATTTTAAATTACTCTTGCTATAAAGGTTATAGTGATAGAATTTATCATAACATGTTCATGCGAAGTCAGATTTAGACGTTCTTTATATTTTTGGAATCATATAGACTTGTAGTGTTGAATGAAAATAAAATATTGGGGAATGAGATTTTCGTCCATAAAGAGCCTCAAACGGTGCGGCCTTAATGCTGGTGTGATAACTATTGTTTGTAGGAAAACTCAATTAACTATAAATGAGTATCCCATGCATTTCCAAAGTCGATCACACAGGCTCGAACTATATCTTACAAAGTTTGGATGGTCCTCTCGCTCTGACCATCGGTCTACGGATGGTAAGTTGCACTCATATTCAAGCGTGTTCCCAATGATTTCTACAGTGATTGCCAGAACCGTGAAGTGAATCTATTATCTCTGTCAGAGATAATGGAAATTGGAACTCCATGTAATTTGACATTTTCCTTGAGATAAGTTCTGGTCAGCTTTTCCATCTTGTCGGTCTCCTTAATTGGAAACAAGTGGGCGGACTTAGTTAATCCATCGACTACTACCCAAATAGTGTCGAAACCACTAGGAGTTTTGAACTAAGTGTTCACCAGATGTACTCTAAAAATCCTTGCAGCTATGGAAATTAGTGTCGGTTAGATAAACCCTGGAAGCGATGGACTTCGGGCCTATTCCTTAGGAAAATCCTTAGGAATAAGTATTGAAGGATTAGATGATTCTTAGGGTAGATCCTTAAGAATAAAGAACATAATGGGGATGGGTAAACAAAATCTACTGCTCATAATTGAAGGTCATGGGCAGTGTATTTATTTTCCTATATTTTAAGTTGTTGATACACGTAAGCAATAACCTTGCCCCTTTGCATCAACACACATCCCAATCCTTGATTTGATGTGTCGCAGTATACGACGAAATCTTATGTCCCATCTAGGTTGGATAGGATTGGTGCACTACACAACATTTGTTTTAGTTTCTGGAAAGCAGCTTCTTGATTGTCTTCCCAGTTGAACTTCATGTCTTTTTGTGTTAGTGTTGTGAGTGTCTTGGCTACCTTGGATAAATCCTCTATGAATCTACGGTAGTAGCCATCAAACCCTAAGAATAGACGCACTTCGGTTCGCGTCTTTAGTGCTTCCTAATTTTTAATTGCTTCAATCTTTGAGGGGTCAACATGAATCCCTTTTTTTGCGAACCACATGCCCTAAAAATTGTACTTCTCTAATCCAAAATTCACATTTGGAGAATCTGGCGTACAAATTTTCTTTTCTTAGTACTTCCAAGATTATTTGCAAGTGTTGACCGTGTTCTTCCTTGGTTCGTGAATATATCAATATATCATCGATAAATACTATCATGAATTTATCCAAGTACAGTTTGCAAATACAATTCTTGAGATCCATGAACATTGTTATGGTGTTGGTCAATCCAAAAGGCATAACTAAGAACTCATAATGGTCATACCGAGTCCTAAATGTTGTTTTTGGAACATCATCTCCTTATACTCTGAGTTGATGGTATCCTGATCTGAGATCTATCTTGAATTTCTAGAATCTTTAGGTGTTTTAGTCTATCAACCACCGTATCGTAGTTTACTTGTGCATCAGTCTGACCATAATTAAACATAGTTGATCAGTCTACGTTTAGTTGTGGTTCGGCCCATGTACACTAAAACTCGACTAAGGAGTTTGACCTAAAACCTTGTGTTGTATTGTTATCGAGAGTTTGGGTTTTCTATATTTTTGGGTTGTATATACATGTGCTCTCATCGCGGGACTGAGTTCATACATAACTCTATATCTTTGTGTTTGTTGTGTTCACGGGTATTATTAATTATTGTTTGTTACTTCAGGTCTAGTTGATAAGGCACCGGTCAGTCAGGATAGTCGGTGGGTAGGATCATTTTAGCACACAGCCATTCTGAAATCCAGCAACCCAACGCGACATGTCTATCCTGTCACCGATCCCGTAAGTAGTCCCTTAGTAGTATAATTAATAATAATTTTTATTCTAGGTTAAGGGACATACCTAAACCTAAAAAGTAAGCCCTAGACTATAGTCGTTCTTTCCTAAGAAAGTACTAGTTCGCTATAGTCAATAGTTGTGATACCAATCTGTCACACCCCCAGCCGGCGACAGAAACATCGGGCGGTGTAACGTCATTCATTGTATCACATTTATATAACATATATTAAACAGTAAAAAGAGTTTTATAAACTACATACCTTTATTGATGATAGAAAGTTATGTTATTCTTGTTTCCTAGTATTTATCACATAGTGTCCGAACTATCGCACACGTCTTAACAGATATATGTTCCATACGAACATAAAAGATAATAGTAAAACTTCTCATGTTCGAGTAACAATCCAACTTATCAAATTCCTAAAAACACATGCGTTTTGAAAATACATCACCATAAACTTGGTGAGTCCATAGGTTTTGACTCTGAGTAAACATAGTACTTTTCCCAAGTTTGAAAAGTATAAAAGATAGTTTGAAAATATCATTCTCACTCATACTTGTTTCTAACATATAGTATATATATATATATATATATATATATATATATATATATATATATATATATATATATATATATATATATATCCTATGTATAATGGTTTACTCACTAAATAAGTAGTATACCTATAAGTTTCATATACTATGAATACAAGTGTTTGTAATCCCATACAAACGAAGGTTGCTGCGTATAAATCTTATTTCAATTCTTTACAAGTAAAAACCGCTACATATAAATCTTATTTCAATTCTGTACGAATAAAACCGCTACGTATAAATCTTATTTCAATTCTATATGAGTAAAACCGCTACGTATTAATCTTATTTCAATTCTATACGAGTAAAACCGCTACGTATTAATCTTATTTAGATTCTATACGAGTAAAACCGCTACATATAAATCTTATTTCAATTTTATACGAGTGTGTGGGCTAGGTACAATTTTCTACTTAATGAACAAGTAGTATGCCTACAATTTCCTTGTACCTAGAGTATAAGTGTTTGGGAAACTTATACTTAACATTCATACTTGTATATCGACAAAGTATAATGCTTCTAAACTTGTGCTACCATGATTCCATAACCGTTGCTATATACTACGACACTATCTCTGAATGGTGCTATAAGTGTCGCCCCTTGATAATAGATTTCCGCACGCTTCATCAATGTCGGAATAGAATAAATTGGGCAAGTTTGTCACCTGAAAAACCGTTGGGTTGTAGCTAGCAAATACAGGTAGGGGTGTCAACCCGCATAGATCTACACACAACTTCCTTGTTGGAAAAATGTGCAAGTTCGTCACCCCTAAAACTGTTCGGTTGTAGCTAGCAACCACGGGTGGGGTGTTAACCCGCATAGATCTATACACACAACTTCCTCGGTCACACGGGATTAGCGGTTACGGTCAGAGGATTTCCATTATGATTTCCAATCTTAGTTGATGAATAAATAGCTCATGTAGACTTTGTCGACCTCCTATGATTCTAATAGCGAAAGCATAGTCGTGTCTAAAACCCTAAGTTATTAGACTATGCTTTAAACGTTACTCCTAATTTATATAATACTTAGGCAGTACAACAGCTATAACTTGAAGTAGAACCAGATTTTGTCAAACATAAAACCAATAATAGTAATATACTTAACAAGTATATATATATATATATATATATATATATATATATATATATATATATATATATATATATATATATATATCTCCCGAATATAACTTCAGGAGGCCTGGCTGCATCACCTCGTAGAATTGGTGGAACTTGCTATTTATAGGTTGTTTTGGGCCCTCTCACGTTGTGAGAATCAATGCTCACGTCGTGAGGCCTGGCTGCATCACCTCGTAGACTTGCCATTTGCGTTTCTAGCTTCGAAAGGTGTCCGGATGACTTCGCATGTCGTGAGAATGATAAGCTCACATTGTGAGCTTCCTTGAGTCATCCCGTAGCCTTCCCGGGTGTTTTTTAGCCTCGATTAGTGTCTAGGAGCATTCTCACGTCGTAAAAATACATGCTCATGTCGTAAGCTCTGACAAATTAGGGTTTTTGCCACGTGTCATGCTCTCAGATTGCTACATCTTTGGAAAATCATAACTTTTGCATAAGAGCTCTGTTTTTGACGTTCTTTATATCCACACATAGGTATTTATAAGTACTACAACTTTCTTTTAGACTCCAATAGCTAACTCTAAATCTATTTTAAATTCCTCTTATTATAAAGGCTATAGTGATAGAATTTATCATAACGTATTCATGCGAAGTCAAATTTAGACGTTCTATATATTTTTGGAATCGTAGACTTGTAGTGTTGAATGAAAATAAAATAAATTGATTATAATATGTGTTTGTTATATTTATAGGAATTACCTTTGACCAAATTTTGACTGGTGTTGCATGTATGCTATGAAATGTACTCACCTTGATGTGTCCTTTGCTTTAAGCATGGTCATTCGCTATCAGGGGAATCTTGGAAGAGCTCATTAGACAACAATAAAGAACATTCTCAAGTATCTAAGAAGGACAAAGGATATGATTCTTGTCATTGGAGGCAGTGATACGTTGAGAGTGAATGGGTACAGTGACTCCAACTTTCAGATAGATAGGGACAACTTTCGTTCTCATTAGGGATGGGTGTTTCTATTAAATTGTGGAGCAATTACTTGGAAAATTTCCAAGCAAGACACGGTGGCTGATTCTACGTGCGAATGATAGTACATAGCGGCAAGTGAAGCATCAAAGGAAGCAACTTGGTTGAGGAACTTCATCGGACATCTTGGAGTAGTTCCAACCATTTAGGAACCAATGAAACTTTTATGTGATAACGAAGGTGCGGTTGCTTTGACTAAAGAACCATGAGACCATAGTAAATCGAGACATATCGATAGAAAATATCATTATATCAGACATAAAGTAGAAGAATGTCACCTCATTGTGAAGAGGGTATCATCAGAAGATAATCATGCAGATCCTTGATGAATGTTCTGAGTAAGGTTAAGCACAATAAGCGTGCTAGGAGCATTAGATTGAGAGATGATATTAGTTTAAGTAGTTAGATGATTACTTTGAAACTTGTAACAAAATAAATGTAATTGATTTTTGGTGATTAAATAATAGAGATAAATTATAAGTTTGTTACTGCATTTGTCAATTATTTATTCTTTTGTTTCGTTTTACATGTTTTACTTCCCGAATAATTTAATAATTCAAACTCCATAGTCGCTCATACTTTGAGAAGTAAGTAGTGAATTAAGACTATCATGAATTAGATTGTAGATTATCTAAGGGAGTTAGACATAGCAATTGTATTACTACAACATTCATAAATACTTAGAAATGGAGATTTGAGTATTGGATAAACCCACACTCAGGGAATTACTTCATGGATTATATCACGAGTAATTCTGAGACGATAATATTATATATTCTTGAAACAGTGATTTATGAGTTGTAATTTACATTTCGGTTGTGCATCGGTACTGTGATAACGCATCAGTAACATGATGTTATAAAACGCAGTGTCATGTATGATTTGGTGAGTAAAGGATGCATGCATATAAGTCAAAGTTTATTCGTTCCTTTTTCCCTAACAGGAAAAGCGATATCTTTGGGCACCTCAGTGATTTGGTGTTGACTTATAGTGTTGGGCCCAACCAGGACTCGGTTGACGTGTTCAATTTGAAGTCTTATGTCGTCATCACAAATCAAAAATAACTTGGACAATGTCATTGGTTCTAATCCATGCCTCATGTCTGTATGATATCTAGAAGAACAGAGGAATATTTGATCACTTATCTAAGGACCAATGTATGTTTAGATCAGAATTCGGTAGTTGGTTCGGAAAGCACACTTTGCTGTTTAATTTGGAAGTTGTAATTTAGTTATAGACTTATCCAAGTGGGATATTGTTGGATTAGGTGTCTAAGCCATTAACTAATTTATTATAAACTTAAATTATTAGCAAAGTCCTTTTGGGTTGCCGTAAAACCTAGTAAGAGACTGGAATGCTATTTGGAAAGAAAGAATGATTTATTAATTTATTATATGATTAATAAATTAATTAGAAATCAAAATAAATAATTTTTTAATATGTTCTGAGAAAAATATATTAATTCGAAATTATATTGTTTAATTATAAATTAATCAAAAATCAATTGGAATTAACTTTGGAATTAATTGGAATAATTAAAAAGTGGAAGGACTAAAGGTGACAATGTTCAAAATATTGAGCATTGACCAATTCTAGAACCTCCCAAGAGGGTTGGACGAATTCTAGAGTGGTTCTAGAGCTTTTCTTGAGCTCTAAGGAAACTTGGGGGAAAGCAAAAAGGATAAGACTTATGCAAGGAAATCTGCATTATCCTTAGCTCCCTTGATCACCTATATAAACCCTCCTTAGGGTACATATTTTCGGCAATCATATTCTCCAAAGGAATTCCGAAAATTCCCTCATCTCCCCTCTCTCTTCAATAGCCTCCAACTGTTAGGGTTTGGGTGTAAGCCATCAGAGGAACGAGATTTCTGGTGCTCGCTTTCTGAAGTTTTACAAAGAGTGATTTCTAGTTTATTTACAATAATAAACTAAAAGGTGTATTTTCTATTATCCCCTATCCTAAATAAAAAATAGCATTTTACTTTAGGTTTCTTGAATTCAAATTGTTGTTTGCATATCATAGTGAGAATATAGATCCTTTTGGGTGTATGCGAACTTAGGATTTTATGTTTTCCGCCAAAAATATGATTTTTGTTATCTATAAAACCCATCAAATCTTTCTTCTACCACTCCTTACAAACTGTCTCCAACATCTTCCGCTTACGTTTATCTTGGTCCCGCCTCTGACCATCGTTGGTACCGCTATATTGTTCTCATCACTCAACGCGTTATCATCTTTCTTCATGTCATGTTTGATTGAGATCATTTTTCAATAATTCATTTTCATTCTACCACAGATGTTTCTGAGTATGACCCCTTTTTATCCGATGATGATCCGTCTCTCATCTCTCCCACTCCTCTTGCTACGGTTACTCCAACTGATGATACGTCTTCTTCTAATCACACTGGCCCCCTACATACGCATCCTCATCTCCATCTTCATCTTTGTTTCCAACCTATCCTATCGTCACTCGATCTCATACGTGATCCCTTCGATCCAAAAAAATATTCAATCTCTCTGTCATCACTAACGTTTCTCCCATTCCCAGATCCACTTCTAAATCTCTTTGTGATCCCTATTGGAAATCTACCATGGATGCTGAGATGTCTGCTCTCACCTCCAATCGCACTTGGGATCTTGTTCCCCCTCCTCCTCATGCTAACATAGTGGGTGTCGCTGGTTATATCATAATAAATATGATAGAAAAGGAAAACTTGATCACTACAAAGCTCGCCTTGTAGCTCAATGGTTTTCTCAACTTCATGGCCTTGAGTTTGATGACACTTTCAATCTTGTTGTCAAATCTGCTAGCATTCATATTGTTCTTAGCATTGTTATCTCCAAAAACTGAACCATTCATTAGTTAGATGTCAAAAATGCATTCCTCCATGGTGATCTCTCTGAAGAAGTTTACATAAAACAACCCCTAGGTATGTTAACCCTTCTCTTCCAAACCATATATGTCGCCTTCGTAAGGCTCTATACATACTCAAATAGGCCCCTATGGCCTGGTACCAGCAGTTTGTTGTATTCATCTTATCCTTTGAGTTCTCTGGTATTCATTCTGATTGTTCCCTCTTTACCTATCACTCTGGTGTTATTCACATCTACCTCCTTCTTTATGCAGATGATATCATTCTCACTACTTCATCATCCACCCTCATTATTCGTGTTATCTCCATATTATCTTCTAAATTCCCTATATCTGATCTTGGTGCTCTTTTTTTATTCTTTGGGATTGCTACCTCTCGCTCTAATAAGGGATTATTATTATCTTAAACAATCTTTGCAAAGGAGATTCTCTCTATAGTTGATATGGCGACATCCAATCCTTCTACCACTCTTTCTGACACCAAGTCGAAACTCTCTCCTGATAGGGATCTGATATCAGACCCTACCCTTTATCGAAGCCTTGCTGGTGCTCTTCAGTATCTCACATTCACTCGTCCTGATATTGCTTACGTTATTCACCAGATTTGTCTATTCATGCACGATCCTTGTGAGCTACATCTTCTTTCTCTCAAACGCATCCTCCGTTATATTCTGGGTACGTTGTCTCATGGGCTTCTTCTCAGACCCTCTTCTATTGATCGTTTAGTCTCTTACACTTATGATGACTGGGTTGGTTGTCCTCACACTCGTCACTCTACTTCTGGTTTTTGTGTCTATTTGGGTGATAACCTTGTCTCTTGGTCTTCTAAACTTCAACACGTAGTTTCGCGCTCCTCGATTGAGGTTAAGTACCGTGGGGTGGCCAATGTGGTTGTTGATGTTGCATGGCTTCACAACCTTCTTCTCTGAGTTATTTTGTCCATTGTATAAAGTAACGGTTGTGTTTTGCGATAATATGAGTGCTATGTATGTATCTTCTAACCCAGTACAACACTAACGTACCAAGCATATGGAAATATATTTACATTTTGTTAGGGAACGTGTTGCCATTGGAAATTTGTATGTTATACATGTGTCATCCGCTCATTAGTTTGCAGATATTTTTACTAAGGGTCTACCTGCACAATTATTTTTAGACTTTCGGGACAGTTTAAACATTTGTAAACCTCGTGCTCAAACTTAGACCTTACAATTCATGTACTTGTGTCATGAAAACGTTTCAACCATGAATTTGACACAATACAAATACACGAAGAGAAATAAGTTTTATCTCAATTTTCAAGATGTATTTATATCATGTATTCGTGTCGTGTCGTGTTACTCACAGATTCGTGTCTCAAATTTCCACGTATACTCAAACTGAGGGGGTGTGTTAGTTTCATAAGTATTTTTATACTTTATATGTAGTGTAGGGTCCCTTATGTAACGTTTTATATATATATATATATATATATATATATATATATATATATATATATATATATATATATATATATATATTCATGCAATGCAAATCCCTAATCAAGAGGGCTTTTCCACAACTATCAGTAATATCACAAATTAATTATATTTTTAACAATAAAAAATTAATTTAATGATAGTGTTGTTATTTTTTTAACATGTTACATATGAATAAATTAATTATTTGGATATACATAATTTTATAGGTTTTATAAGAATAAATATGTAATTACGAAAGTTTGCAAAGATATAAATGAAATTATCTTTTAAAAGCAGTGTTGCAGAAATCGGCCTTCGCTGCCGATTAATCGGCGATTAATCATTTGGCGGCTTTGAACCGATTACGATTAGCGTGCTTGACGGAAATCGGTCAAATTTGGGCTTGGCGGTCTCGACAGTCATAGGCAGGAAATATTTAAAAAAATTCAAGTTTTTTAATTTTAAAATTTTACACCAAAATTTTTAATTTTTAAAATTTTAAGTTTTCAAATTTTAAAATTTTAAAATTTTAAATTTTCAAAAACTTATTTTTTTAGGATATCTAAATTTTTTAAATAATTTTATTAAATAATTTAGGGTTCCCAATTAATTCTCGCCTACTCCGATTAATCGCTTAACGACAATCGACCGCCGAGTTACCGTCAAACGATTTTCACAACCTTGCATCAAAGAAACACAATTATTTTCAATATAGTTATTTTTCTTTTGCAAATGTTTTTGAATTTGAAAAGTTGATGAAATGAACAAAATGACAGTAATCACGTTATATGAAAATCCAAGATAAAGATTACGATAGAAATATACAATAAATGAATTTTGAATAATATGATATTGAATTATATTTTTGGCAAGAAAAAAACAAAGAAGAAAAGGCCAAAAAATGAGAAACGCCATGAGATATTATATACATCACTGGAAATTCGAAAGAAATTCGAAAAAGGACGGGAAAAAAGACAAGAAAAGAATTGAGATTAGTTAATTTATTCCTAAAATAACAGTTTTTTTTTCTTATTCATTTTAATAATCGTATAGACTTGGATCTTCTAGCACGTAAACTCATTAATAATAAAGTTAATATATAATAATTACGATTAAAGACACATGGAGTTTTGTCTGTACATGGTTGAATGGCTTTAAATTGCCAACGTCGTTTGCTCCATTTTTTTTAACTAAGCGGTTGTGTCTCAGACTCTCAGAGCGTCACGCGATGCAACCAGAATTTTTATCAGTATAACTAATTTAAAAATCTAAAAATGAACTATAGTGGTTACTTTAAAAAAAAAATACAATAAAACTGCTAAAAATAGAAAATGACACATATAGTCACAATTTTATCATCTGTTAAAAATAAAATAACCTGTGGATTTTTCTTTTCCCAAAATGACGTTTTGGAGACATATTCTGCAAAAATATATGGTTACCCTGTGAATGTTGATGTCATCTGCGAAAAAAAAAATTCATCTATTGTATTATCATTTTGACTGCGAAAATTAGAATCCATACTGCGAAAATTCGTACGTTTTAGAATAGATTATAGGGATAATGACTTAAAAGGGTAATGTATTTTTTGATTTGTACACATTTAGTCACCGACTTTTTTTCGTTCACATTTACCCCTTCAACTTGTTAAACTGTACACATTTAGTCCTTATGACCGACTATTTCAGGTTAGCCGGTAAAAATGACTTAATAGGGTAATATATTTCTCACTTTGTACACATTTAATCCTTAATATTTTTGTACATATTTATTCCTTAATATTTTTGTACACATTTAGTCCTTAATTTTTTTTTGTTGCAAAATAAGTCATTTTTATTTTTGTACTCATTCAATACTTATGAATGATTTCTTTATATTTTTTCTCACGACATCTTACGTGGGATAGTCATATGGTGGTGGGATAGGTTGAGGTGGTCCTGCTATATGTTGTAGGCCAAGATACCTGGTGCGGGCCGGTTGTAAGTCGTAGGCACGGAGGCTCGAGAAAAGCGGTTAGGTTAAGGCGGCATGCCGACAAACCCTGTGTATTCTAGTCCGATGATTGATTGGACATGTTGCATGTTGGCATTCTAGTCCGATGACTGATTGGACCAATGTATTCCAATCTGATGATAATGTGTTTGTTGTATCGAGTATTTTAGGGAAAACTCACTAAACTTTGTGCTTACCCAGTTGTTTATGTTTTCAGATTATATCGTTGATCGTGGGAAGTCGAAGACATGACTGTACACACTCATCAACAATATTGAGGATTTCGTGTTTCTTATATTACTCCGATTTTCGATAAATGTATTTTGGAATAAACGTTTTTTTCTTAATAATGGATTTATAATTAGGGACATTTTTCTTATTTAAAAATGAAAATTTTTAGTTGTGAAAATGAGACGTTACACATAAACATCAACAGCCCCACACACTTCATCAATGATTGTCTCACGTAAGATGTCGTGAGAAAAACTTAAAGAAATCATTCATAAGTACTGAATGAGTACAAAAACAAAAATGACTTATTTTCAACAAAAAAATATTAAGGACTAAATATATACAAAAATTTTAATGACTAAATGTGTACAAAATGAGAAATATATTACCCTATTAAGTCATTTTTCCCGGCTAACCTGGAGTAATCGGTCATAAGGACTGAATGTATACATTTTAACAAGTTAAAAAGGTAAATGTGGACGAAAAAAAACTCAGTGACCAAATGTGTACAAATCGAAAAATATATTACCCTTTTAAGACATTATCCCTATATTACCTTATAAAAGAATGTTTTCTAAAAAGACTGATCAAACCTATTATCTAATCTATAGAGAATAAATTAAAGTTCGTTTTTTCTTTGTTTTCTTTATCAATTTTATTCATCTTACACTTTTATACTCTTGTTGATATAACGTGAGTTCAAACGATTTAAATAAGTATTTTATTGTTGTTTGTATTAGTGGTTTTTCGTAATCAACAAATGAGGAATAAATGTATGTAATATGTTGGACTATTTGTTAGAAATTTTGGTGTTGAAATTCGGTGATATAAATTTCTTAGATTTATACAATTGTTTTATATATCAACTTAATATAAAAATTATTTTTTGATTATAACTACATAATTTTATACTGTTGCAGGCATATTCGTAAATTGTCTTTTTAACAAAGAACATTTCTTTTTTAGGGGTAAATTCTCGTTTGATATTTCTATGGTTTATAAGTGTTTTCTTAACAATATCATCTTATCTTTTGATGTTATCATATTTAATGATGTGAGTGTTTTTAAAATCAAATGTTTCTGTTATAAATTAAATGTTTCGCATTTCCTACCACAAACATAAACACATGAATATGAATAGGCCCTATAGCCCTAGGAAATTGTAGCCATCAGAAAGATACTAAATGGATAGAATTGTGTGTGGAATATTATCTCCAAGAAAACGAAAATAGTTTAGATTTTATAGATGACAATTTCGAATTCTCTTTTTTTTATTAAAAAAAGAATATTTATTTAAAAGTTTGTTGTATTGCGTGGCGACAGATGGTGTGTGATATTGTCTGGGTAGAAAACAAAAAATTAAAATAAAATAAAATAAATAAAATGGAACTGTTTTTCAAAAATGACTCAAGAAGGGGGATCCAGAGAAATTCATGTGGTGAGTTTCCTAAAAAAAATAAAACTAAAGTGATGAAGTTAGAAATCTAATAGTTTCTATTGACAGACGGTGGCAGAATTTTATTGGATGATACAGTGCCACTTCAAGTACAAGTTGCAACAATGTGACGAGGAATCCACAAATTTGACGTATCTACACTTGACACCTGTTGAGGTGACACGCCTATGTACTTGATTTTCATGATCAAGGCATTTCTAATACTACACTAAAAATAATACTTTTACATTTACATTATATTTATATATAATTTATAATGGTTCCATTCTAACTAAATATAATGTTGAGTAAAGAACAATGTACTTAAAATATTTTTTTTAGTGTTCAATATAGTGTAATAGATTGAAAGACTTTAATGTTTACACTATCTTGTACATTGTAATTATAGATATAATGTAAAAAAATAATGTTAAGGGTTGAAGATGGTCTAAATAAACATTTAAAAGATGGTTCTATATAGGAAAAATATATTCATTTTTTAAGTCACTAAATTTTTAATTATATGTAATAAGAAAATTAAATTTTATTTTTGTTTTAAAATAGGGATATAATGATATATATAGAAAATCACAACCAATTATCTATGTATATGCAGAAAAACTCTTACATTATTTATATGTTCAGAAAACCCTTATATTAATAGTTATCATTCGAAAAAGACAAAAATACGAGTTTTTAAAAGAAATTGACAACTAAAAATCTAATGTTTCTTACCTTTTTATTTTTCTAATACGACATTGATTTTAATTTAGGATAAAAACGATTAGTTAAGAAGAGAAAAATCAACCATATAGATAACACAATCGAGTGAAAGTAATCCAAATGTATGTGGGTTTGACATGTTCTTGCGTACAATCGAAGAAATATAAGGGATATGTATATCATATCATATTTTTAGCCGGTCATTTCTCTTAAAAATTTACGATTTGGTTTTATTTGAAACGTAAATAATAATATAATAGTTTTTCTAAACATAAAAATAATATAAAAGTTTTTCTACATATACGTGTATAATTGGTTGGACTTTTTTGCATTTATCCCTATTAAATATCAGTATTTACGATTTTTATAGATTAAAATAACAACGAGCACCGTCATTGTCCTTCTTACATTTAACAAATAGCATATTATAGTCATTTTTCTCAAACCACAACTTCAAATATATAGTTTTTTACCAATTAAAATTATAATGTCACAAACAATATGACGTTGTTAATAGCTATCGATTGTGGTTTGAGAAAATGATTATAAGAGGCTTTTAGTTAGATATGACAATGACAACTATGGTGTTCGTTGTTATTTTAATCGATAAAAATCGTAATCGATGGTATTTTAAAACTAAAATAAAAAATTAGATTTCTTATTGGATACAATTAAAAGTTTAATGACCTAAAAAATAATTATGTGTTATTGGTTATCATTTTCACTTTTATGTTTTTGATTTAAACCATATCCAATGCATTGAATTTTTAAGAGTTTAAAGGGTTGTCACATCAATATTCCATTAATTATATCATTTTTCCCATTAAATTTTATATTCTATTAAACACGTATTCCATTAGTTATATAATTTTTCCCATTAAATTTTATATTCTATTAAACACTTAAATATTCAATGAATTGTCAAATTGATATTTTGTTATACTTTTTTTATAAATAATATTAGTACGTAAAACTAGAATATCAAAATAATTAAAAGTTATAAATTAAAAACAACTAATTAAAAATCACAAGTTAGAAATTAAAAATTAGGAATAATATATTAAATAAAAAATAAAATATCTATAAATAGAAATTTATGAAATTAAAAATTAGGAATAATATATTAAATAAAAAATAAAATATCTATAAATAGAAATTTATTTGGTTGCATTATAATAAACAAACAAGATGTTATCGTTTTAAAATGCTTTTAATATTTAAATATTTTTTATTTTTTATAATAATATAATAAAAACTAAATTAGTAAATTAAATTATTGAATATAAAATAATTTTTAGTATAAATAAAAAATAATAATTTATAGTTTCTTTATGACTAAAAATTAACATTTATACCACCGTTTAATGGGGATTAAACCCTCCTTCATTCAACTTGACCCACAATGTTGGGTTTAATGTATTAAACGTCACCTCGTAAATTTTTTGCTCATTGAACGCATCATTAAATCTCCATTGAGGATGACCTAATATTATGTGAGGTACGATGTGAACATACAATTTGGTACGATTCGGAGTTAAAATCATAAATTGTATCATATGTAATTTTGATTTTTTTTTTTAAATTTCAAGTTATCGTAAATATATTAAACTGCATTAAATATGGGATGGTACCGTTGAAAAACAACTAAAATATTGTGCATTTTTTAGTTATATATTCATTAGTATGTGTGTATGTGTATATATATATATATATATATATATATATATATATATATATATATATATATATATATATATATATATATATACACACACACACACACTAGATGTGTGCCCGCGCAAAGAGACGACGATAAATAGCTTTTTTGGCGAATAGTTTCTTTCGGATAAATATATTAGATTTTATTATTAGTTATTATGTAATAAAAAATTACCACTTTTAAATAAAATATTTATATTTATACCTTATATTTACATTGTCTGTTAATACTATTGATCTATTTTAATTAATATTAGTGTTTGGTTTAAGAAATATAAATTAATTTATATATATACACGAATTTAATATTTTAAAATTTTCATTTTGCTTCAAACTGAATTTTTTTAATAACCTTCCTTAATTCAAGTATTCAAACTTTTGACAAGTATTGATAAATTATTTAGGGAAAATGACATAAAAGCCCTTAAGTTTTCACAAAAATGTCGGTTTTACCCTTGGACGTGTTTTATGTCCAGTAAAGCCCGAAGTTTTGTTTAATTTGTTCATGTTTACCCTTGTAGCCGGTTTCCAGGTAACCTACCGGTTACCAAGGTTACCTAATGCCAGTAAAGTCCTTCAATTTTCAAAAATGTTCGGATTTACCCTTAAGTTTTTCAAAAATGTTCGGATTTACCCTTACCTTGATTGTTATTTTGATTATTATTATTATTATTATTATTATTATTATTATTATTATTATTATTAATACATTTTTAATTGTATAAAAATATTTTTTACATACATTTTTAAATGAATAAAAAATTTTCATACGTTTTTAATACATTTTTATACATATTATTATTATTATTATTATTATTATTATTATTATTATTATTTTTAATACATTTTTAAATGTATAAAAATATTTTATACACACATTTTTAAAAATGTATTTATTTGTATTTAGTAGGTATAAGTATAAATATATATTTATTTCATATAAAAATATATTATATACATATAAATATAAAAATACATATTTATATGGTTTATATTATATAAAAGATATAATTATATGTATTTGTACATATTACCAAGTATAAATATGTATTTATTATCAAACATCATACTAAATAGATAAGCAAAATAAATATTCGTTAATTAAAAACATAACGTAACAAATATAAAACTCTTGTAATTAGAAAATCTCAATAAAAACACTCGATTACAGATAAGATTTAGTATAAAATTTGAAAAAACCTCTATTATTCAACTATATTAGGTTAATAGTGAGTAGATAACAATAAATGATCAACAAATAACACTCGTAAATGGAAAATACATAATATAATTAAAAAAACCCTCGACAAAAACACTTGATCACTGTAAAAATTAAGTATTATCAACTTAAAATCATTCATTAACTATTTTTATCTCAAAAATTGATAACGAAATGTCAAATACGAGTGTAAACTTCATTTTAGCTTGTTGTAAGTTCACAAAAAAAGATCACGAAATACATCATTTTTTATATTGATCTGAAACATTTATTTTTGCAAAATCAGTCATTGACGACATTTTTTACTTTATCAAGCTTTTTCTGTTCGATTCAACAATTATATATGAAGATTTAGGGTTTTCAAATGTATATAAATACTAAATACAAGTACATATATTTTTAAAAATATATTTATATTAGTAAAAATATTTTTATACATTTAAAAATGTGTGTATAAAATATTTTTATACATTTAAAAATGTATGTATAAAATATTTTTATATAATTAAAAATATATTAATAATAATAATAATAATAATAATAATAATAATAATAACAACAACAATCAATGTAAGGGTAAATCCGAATACTTTGAAAAACTTAAGGGTAAATCTGAACATTTTTGAAAATTCAAGGGTTTTACTGGCATTAGGTAACCGGTAGGTTACCTGGAAACCGACTACAAGGGTAAAAATGAACAAATTAAACAAAACTTCGGGCTTTACTGGACATAAAACACGGCCAAGGGTAAAACTGACATTTTTGTGAAAACTTAAGGGCTTTTATGTCATTTTCCCAATTATTTATGCATAAATGATTTGCCCAAAAAGCTTTGTAAGTTATACCTCTTAAAATTCAAGATATGACTAATATGATTTATAATATAGTATAAGATATATATATATATATATATATATATATATATATATATATATATATATATATATATTCACATTGTGGTACGTTGTGGTTTGAACCATAGTTTTGTAAGCATAAAACATTACATACTGCGTATACAAAAACTACAAACCACGTTGCGAATGTTGAAGACCACATTATGTGATGTTGCATGGTGTTGTTTGGGCAATTTGGGAGGTTTGATGCACACTAATGTAATGGTTGACTGATTCACTCCCTTTCAAGTCTTAGATGTCGTCCGTTTAAAGAGAATAGAGTTGTGTTTTCTCTGAAGCCTCATCGACTTCGGAAAAATATTTAATTAAATACGAATTACGACACACATTGATTTTATAACATGCAAAATTATTTGTTAGTCACCCGAGAAATTTCGCCAGTCATGACATGCAATTATTGCTCCAAACTAGCATATATCATGTTACATTTATTTAAAAGTGCTTCCCCAACATCCTTCATACGTTTTGTACTATAAAAATTACATCAATCACGCAACATATTAAACATATCGATTAAAATCATTGAAATCATCAACCATGAGAACAATCAAACCACGAGTAGCAATATTATCTCGTTTCAAATGTTTGAAAGCAACAAGAAGGAACTGGCAATGACACGTCCCTTGAAAAGAATACAACAACACTTCAGAAAAGTAGTGCATTAACATTGAATAAAGAGATTGCATGTTGATGTCATCAAGAGCATTCAAGGTATAAAATTTCCTTTCTTCTAAAATATATGACAAAACCAAGAATGGTTATCTAACTTAGTCATCAGCACGTATTATCGAGGTTAATCTTCGTAATACTCCTGACTCCTTTTAATGTTATTATCAGGAATTATCATAACGCAATGTTGAGATAAGGAAACAGAGCTTGGTAGCATCACATGTCAAGTGGAATACGAAAATCATAGTCTGTACTACAAAAATCTATATACGGTATTGAGTGGTAATTTTATATGATATCACTTTATCATAATACTACTCATCACCTATAATATGCCATTTAGGAAATTCGTGCATGAACTTTTTCCTTCATCTTAACCCATGACACTTTACGATTCATCTCTTTTACCTCAATGCTCATTTCATACTCTTACTTTGAAAGACATACTTTTGCAACTTGTATCCATTGTTTAGTTTGTATTATTTCTTCTTTTGCATCTTTTATCCATCTCACTTTTTCCTAATATATGAGCTTGTATATAACTTATCCTTCCATTGCTACACGAATATTATGATATTGGTTTTCAATTTCTTTTTCGTTGGCCAATATAGCCTTTTTGATCTCATCGAAATCCTTCTATGCTTTTAAGTGTTTCAACATCAGGTGTTTGAACTTGTGGGTGATATGAAAAAAAAACTAGTTTCGTGGAGAAAATAAGGAAGGAATATTTTGGTATGAATATGTTATCATGTTTTCACTTTTTGTATTACAATTTGCAATGGTAATAGGTGGGGTGGTAGGTGCACACTAAATAAATAATTGATAATACATAATAGTATTACATATAAACACAAATTAAATTAAATACATAAGTAAAACTAAAAAACTAAATAAAACTACATGAAAAGTATATAAACACACCATATTACTAAATAAAACATGACATACTAAAGTTCTACATAATATTCATCATCTTTAGTCTGCCATTCGAGGTAATTTAACATGAATTGTCTATTTGTTGGAACCTGAAAGTGAAACTCTAGCAATCTCTGTCCTTGTATGTTCCGTGGTAAGCCAGGTCCGAAGACAGATGACGTTCCGAAGTCAGAATAGGTTCCAAAGTCCTTCAGTGTTCCGGAGTGAAATTGGTGTATGGAATAAATTCTATGTTCCGGAGTTGTTTTTTTGAACTAGTTTTGTCCGAATGTACTTTTGTCCGTCTGAATTAATTGTATTTGTCATTTAGCTTGATTTAACATGTCATAGGACTTAGTCTCTTTTGTCAAACCTAGATAATTAGAAACAACTCTATTATCTGGTCCTATGTTTGTATTTGGTCAGTACAATGTACTATGTTCTCCTATTTAAAGGAGCTTTCTATCTTAAATCACGTGACAGATTTGTTAAAACATATATATCAATATTCTAGTTTACTTCACCTTTCAAGTTATTCTCTCAAACATTCTTCTTGTTCCTCATTTATTATCTTTACTTTGATCATTATCCTCACTCTTCATTAATATCTTGAATACTTTGTTGAATGCATTAACTCAGACTTGACTGGTCTTGCCAGACTTGACTGGAACATTCCTTAGCAAGCAGACATTAATCTTAAGCCTTAACTCAAGGTTTGAATTTTCAAACCTTATCCCTGCGCATCAGATTTCTTGTTCTCACAATTGGTATCAGAGCTTGAGTGGTTGTCCTTTGAATCCATAAGATCAAATTATAGTTGATTCGAGATTACCTTGGTATTTCGATCATTTCTGTGTTCAGGATAAAAGTTCTTCTATATACCACTTTTGCTCAAGATATCTTAACTTCAATGGCTGCTTCTAATACTCAACAAATGTAGTCAATGCAAATAGCAAATAGCGTGGGTTGCCCTACACGTGCCCCACTGCTAGTTGTTGAAGAATATGATCACTGGAAAGTCAGAATGGAAAGATTTTTACTTGGAAAGGAGAAAGGTGAATCTATCTGGAGATCCGTTAAAGAAGGTCCTCATGTTCCAGTTCGAACCGTGGTTAGAGATGCTGCTGCAACTCTCTTGGGACAGGATCAACAACGACAAGCACCTCTCACTGCTGATGATCTCGAAAAGTTCCATGCTGATCAAGTTGCCTTTTCGGAAATGGTGTTTGGTGTTCCACCTTCTCTCTTTGAGCACATCAAACTGTGCAAGCCCGCAAAAGATATTTGGGACACACTTCAAGACTTATTTGAAGGGTCAGAGAACATGAAGGATAAGCGCTTGACTTTGGTTGTCAATGAGTTTGACACCTTCACTACAACACCTGGTGAATCTGTTGCCTCAGCTTCAAATAGATACCGAATCGTTGTCAACAACATGCCAGCTCATGGGATAGTCCGAACTCCACTTGAGTACAATCTCAAGTTCATCAATAGTCTTGGAAAGGGATGGGGAAACATGAAATCAAGTCTTTAGAGCAATGGATCTCTGAAAAATCTCAAGCTCTATCAACTTTTTGATGAGCTTCAAAGTCATGAGTCAAATGTTGCTCAAACTTTACGCGAACTCACTAGAGGTCCTTTAGCTCTAGTTAGCTCCTATGATCCACAAACCTCAAAACCAACCATTTCGGACCCTCTCACCACTGTTGTTCCATACATTCCTCCTGTGCAACCTTCACCTCTAAACGTTCCTGCTCTAACAAACTCTAACTATCAATTCATGGGTGATCTTAACCCTGATGAAATGGACTCCGAACTACGTTTTCAACAAGAGTTTGCCCTACTCTCTATGAAATACAACCGTCCTTTCAACAAGCCTCACAACAATCGATCCCAAACTTCTTACCAAAATAACTGTTTTCAAGCTCCTCACCAAAACAATCATCAACCATTCAACAAACCTTCCGAAAACCCTCAAGCCTACAAGCCCAATCTTCCTACTCCGAATCACACCTCGAAACCTCCATAGCTTCCGAAGTCTGAAAAACCCAAGATTGTATGTCATAAATGTGGACATGCAAATCACTTTGCTAAAGATTGCTTGGCTGAAGTCCCACAAAAACCGAAGATCAAGGACTCTGCTTACTATGCACGCTGAGCTGAAGAATTGGCTGAAAGTTAAAAGGCTTTTGTTACAACTATATCAAGGGATGTGGAAGGGTATTGGTCCTCTGGAGATGATGATGGCGTAACCACTAGCAGAAACATGTGTCTTATGGCTCGACAAGAAATTGAATGTGATGAAGGATACTGATCTTCTGGGTCGGAAAGAGATGATGAAGATGCTGAACCAAACTACTGTTATATGGCTACCAACGATTCACCCGACCGAAGCATCGTTCAACAGGTAAAATATATGATTACTAATAATAATTTTGATTTGTCTCTTTGTGAACTATATCTAACCCATATCCAATCAGATATGAACATCATTTACAAAGCCTATGAGTCAGCCATAGAAGCCAGTGAGAAGAAGGACAGTGAATTGAGTCGTCTTAGGTTACGTTTTGAGGATAAGAAGTTAAAAATAGAGTCCTTAGAACATGAGCTTGTAATTTCAAAAGATAAATGTATCATTCTTAAAGACAAATGTGAAATCACTTATTCTGAAAGAAATGTGTTAATTTCTGATAACAAACGTCTTAATGTTAAGATTGATGCCATGCACCATGCCATAGACATTCTTGAAGCAAATGAAGAGATGACTCGCAATTTTCGTCATCCTTGGTCAAACGCTCCTGGTCTCGGAAGCGAGTTTCCGAAACTAGTTGTTCGTCCCTTGAAGGAGTTATAAAACTTGACTTTTATGGGAGATGTTTCGAACATTAAACATTCAGATACACCTGTTTCTCTCTTGTCATCCCTTCATGAGACTCCTGGCCATTTTGCATCTTTGATTCCTGAGTTTAAGCTTATAGTTGTCAAGTGTCCCGATTCCATGCAATTTCCGCCTTTGACAAAACTGGACCTGAATCGGACATTCTTACTCAACTCTAGTACTCCAAATTTTGTTGTTCAAAATCTGAACCACAGCCCTCCTAACAACTGTGTTGTTGAGGAAATTTTTCCGGAATCAACTGAACCAGAAACCTCAGAGTGTGTCTGGGCGTCTTTAGATAGTGATGTTGATGAATCAATCTCATGTGATTCTGAACCTCAAGTGATTTCCAAAACAAATCTAATTCCCATTAAGCCCGTGTTCAACAATCCCTCAGTAGGACAACTTCAAAATCTTTGTCTCATTCCAAAAAGCCAATGTTGAATAGGAAAGATATTGTAGATCCTAAGGTAGAAGCTCGCAATGCTCACAAAAAGGAAGTTAAGTTAAGACAAAATTCAAGATTCCTTGAGAACTCCAAAAAGAGTGTATCTCGGAACTCTCATTCATCAACTCATTGTCAAAACTCCTTCTCACCCACTAAGGTCCTCAAGAGGCCTTCGAATCCTCCTAGTCTTGTAGAACAAAAGAAAGTGGTCAGTCCCACTCCGAAAAAGTCACGTGTAAGCACCACATCTGTCCGAAACACCTCTCCTCGGACTGTTTCATCTGTTTTCATTGCAAAAACCGATGGCACAATTTTTAAACCTCAACTTTCAAAATCAAATGTGCCATCAACCAAAACAAAAAATGTTAAGAAAACAAATTCTTCAAAATCTTCAAAACAAAACCTTGTTTGGAAAGTCAAAACACACATTGATGAAACAACAACTCCGGTAGACAAAGTAGTTCCCACTACTCCGAAAGTTAAATGTCCGAAGAAAGCTGTTCCGAACTCTCATGTCATTGAATACGACTATTGGATAGGTGAAAGAACCATTGCCTTCTGTTTGTTTCCTAAGGAATCTCGGAACAAACCTTTCAAACCATCTGTTGCTCAAAAGTCACTACCGAAGCCTAAGACTCGTGTCTTTGTCCCAAAACCTAACTCGGAGCCTAAAAACTCCACCACTCACTAATTTTGCAGGCACTCTGTGCTACAGAGCAAGATACAATATGGTATATTGATAGTGCTTGCTCCATGCACATGACGGGGCAGAAGGACTCTCTGCGAGATCTCAAACTTGCACCAAATGCTGGCTATGTGACGTATGGCAACAATTCCGATTCTCAGATCCAAGGTTATGACATCCTTACCAATGACAACTTCTCCATTTCAAACGTGGCATATGTAGCTGACTTGAAGCATAATTTAATAGGTGTGGCTCAACTCACTGATGCAAATCATCGAGTTGAATTCTGCAAGAAATATAGCTACGTTATGTCCGAAGATCGAAAGGAATGCTTGATCAAGTCAAATCGTAACAAGAACATGTATCCTCTTGATATCAACATGATCATTGGAAAGCCCCAATTATGCCTACTCTCAAAAGCTGTTCCTGACGTCAGTTGGTTATGACATAGGAGGCTTGCTCACTTGAATTTTAGATATATGAATGATCTTGTTTCGGGTGAAATGGTTAGAGGTTTTCCACTCCTCAAGTTCGAAAATGATCATTTATGTGTTACATGTGAGTGTGGAAAGCAGTCAAAGAAGGGTCATCCCATCATCATTGAGAAATCAATCTTCGAACCATTAGAACTTCTACACATTGATGTGTGTGGACCATCAACGGTAGAGAGTTTGCATCACAAAAAGTACATTTGTGTGATTGTGGATGAATTTACTAGGTTCACTTGGGTCTTCTTCCTAAGGCTGAAATCAGAAACAGCCTCCGAGCTCATCAACTTTATCAAAGGAATTGAAGTTCTTATCAAACTCCCTGTAAGGAGAATCCGAAGTGACAATGGTTCGGAATTCACCAACTCCTCATTGAAAACTTCCTTACCGAGAAGGGCATCGACCACAATTTTTCTCCATACACTCCTCAACAAAACGGTGTAGTTGAACGACGAAACAGAACACTTGTTGAAGTTGCTCGATCCATGCTCAACTTTGCAAATCTTCCACTCTATCTTTGGGCTGAAGCTGTTTCTACTGCATGCTTTACTCAGAATAGAAGTATCATTAATCGACGCCTCAACAAAACACCGTATGAAGCCATGAATGGTCGGAAGCCAACTATCTCATTTATTCATGTTTTTGGATGCAGATGCTTCATCAAGAACAACCGTGATTAGCTTACCAAGTTCCAACCTAAAGCTGATGAAGCCATCTTCCTTGGATACATAGCTAAATCAAAGGCTTATCGAGTTCTTAATTGGAGAACTCGTGTTCTGGAAGAAAGTTTTGACGTTACTTTTGATGACAATTTAGTTCGGAATTCTGGCCAAACCCATGTTACAACTCACATCATGGAGTCTGATGCTCCAGCGCCAGGATGTCCGAACCAACAAACCATCTTTTAAGTTAACTTTGAGACCCTATTCGGACCCTCCGAAACGGATCTTGATTCGGAATCTCGAACAAGACCAACTATGACCGAAGCTCCGGTCTCCCAAAATGTCTCCGGTCCAACTCCTAGTCTTCCTCCATTTGATCCTGAACCGTTTCAACCTTCTCAGGTTGAGGGGGAGAATGGTCACTCTTCCCTAAAAATCAAATGTGTATGGATTTCAAGATGTAGCTGCTGAATTCGATTCCACTCCTATCAACATCGATGATGATGCAAACTTCTTTGAATTTCCACCTGAAGATGAAGTCAACCTATCCGGTTCATAAGTTCAGGGGGAGCATCATCCACACGTTCAAACTATTCTGGGGGAGCAACATAACCCCATTGTTGATATTGGATCATCTGCTGCACAAGAACTTCCAAGATTACATGTTTGGACCAAGGATCATCCTCCGAACCAAGTTATTGGAAACCCAAACACTGGTGTACAAACCCGATCTGCCATAAGTGTTCAAAATGAATGTCACTTCTCGGCATTTATCTCAATGGTTGAACCTAAATCCATCAAAGAAGCACTTGAACATTCTGACTGGATTACAGCCATGCAAGAAGAATTGGCAGAATTTGACAGAAATGACATTTAGTCTCTCGTCCCTTCCCCTCAGAATCATCCCATTGTTGGTACTAGATGGGTGTTTCGGAACAAATTAGATGATGCAGGAGTTATCATTCGAAACAAAGCAAGATTGGTAGCTAAAGGATTTACACAGATTGAAGGGCTGACTATGATGAGACCTTTGCTCCTGTTGCACGTCTTGAAGCTGTGAGAATCTTTCTTGCTTATGCTGCTCATAAAGGCTTCAAGGTTTACCAGATGGATGTCAAAAGTGATTTTCTAAATGGTGAACTTGATACTGAAGTATATCTTCAACAGCCTCCCGGTTTTGTCAATCTATCATATCCGAACTATTGCTACAAACTCCAGAAAGCTGTCTATGGCCTTAAGCAAGCTCCTCGCGCATGGTACGAGACCCTCACTGATTTTCTCAAGCGTTCAGGCTTTCAAAGAGGAATTCTAGATCCTACTCTATTCCGAAGGTAAAATGGAAAGCATCTCATGCTGGTCCAAATTTATGTTGACGACATCATTTTCGGATCCACCGATTCTTCAATGGTTGCTGACTTTGCTAAGTTAATGGTCAGTAGATTTCAAATGAGTATGAATCTAGAATAAAGATTCTTTCTTGGCCTCCAAGTCAAACAGACTAACAGAGGAATTTTCATTCACCAAGAGAAGTATATTTCGGAACTCCTCAAAAAGTACTCAATGGACACCTGCGCCTTAGCTAAGGTACCAATGGGTTTCGAACACAAGATCTTTTCGGACCCTTCAGGTGTAGCAGTTGATGAAAAGAAGTACAGACGAATGATTAGATCCCTACTCTATCTCACAACAAGTCGTCCGGACATCATGTTTTCAACATGTTTGTGTGCCAGATTTCAAGTCAACCCAAATATGTCTCATCTTTTGGCTGTTAAGCAAATATTTCGATACCTGAAAGGTACAAAGAATCTCGGAATCTGGTACCCAACAAATGAGAGTTTCATACTTCAAGCATATTTAGATTCAAACTATGGTGGTGTACTTTGGATAGAAAAAGCACATCTGGTGGCTGTCAATTTTTGGGTGGTCGATTGGTCAGTTGGTCATCCAAGAAGCAGAACTGCATTGCACTTTCCACAGCCGAAGCAGAATACATTGTTGCTGCCAGCTGTAGCTCTCAACTTCTATGGATGAAATTTCAACTCTTGGATTATGGTTACCGTTTTCAACGCATTCCGATCTATTGTGATTCTTAAAGTGTCATTGCGATTTCGCACAATCCAATTAAGCACTCCATGACGAAGCACATTGACATACAGTACCATTTCATTAAAGATCATGTCTTAAATGGCAACATTGAACTCATTTTTGTTCCATCTGACGATGAAATTGCTGATGTCTTTACTAAGGCATTAGACGAAACCAAATTCAATGGTTTTCTGAACAAAATGGGTATGATGATGTCTGATCCTCAGTTCTTTCAAGAGACTTTCACTATTTGATGGAAACGTCAGAAATAATATTGGTTCCGAATCCAAAATTATTTTTCATCTTGGAACTATTGTCTCTCGGTATACATAGGATCATTTTACTTGTCTTTCTCTATAACCACCACTTGAGTTTTTAAGTTGTACAGTTCATCTTATCATTTGATATCCATAGCCCACGTAGTTACATTTGTACACATTTCACCTCAGAACTTACTTCATAAGGTCATCCCGGAATTCAAATCCGGAAAGGTATTGTATTCTAAACTTCGGAAATTGTTCAAATCTCACTCCGGAAGATTTTCAAATTATGCTCCGGAAATTCTTTCAAATGCACCCTGGAACATGTAAATGATCATTTTGGAATCTCAAACTTTCCTCCAGAAATCTTTTTCAAAATTTCATTCCGGACATCTTTCTTAAACCTTATTCCGGAATCATTTCAGATTTTTTTTTTGGAATTTTTTTTAAGATTTTTGCTCCGGAACCTTTTAAAAAAAACTTACTTTGGAATTTCTAAGATCTCATTCCGGAATTTCACTTCAAAGTTTCACTTCGGACTCTTTTCAAACCTGTGTTCCGTAACCTTTTCAAAATCTTGTTCCAGAATTTTTTTAAGTTCTTCGAACTTGTTTTTCAAACTCACTTCACTCCGGAACATGCTTCATACCATCCGGAAGTCACAGGTTCCAAAATCAAACGTGTTGAAGTCCAAAGGTCTATAAGGTGAATCGTTTTCCTACCATTACTTTTGTCGATACCTCTCCTTTCTCCTTGAAATCCACATCATGAACGCACATCTCCGAAAAAGCAAACATCCCATCATTCAAAAGACGGTTTCTAATTCTTGCATAGAGCTAATAAGAACTTTCGACATCACATGTCAACTCACCCTCAAAATAGAAAAACATTAAATGTGACCCGTTTCTAATTCCGGATTTCATCAATATCTTTCTTAACCCGACCCGTTTCCATCACCTATATATACTCTCTTAAATCCCCATTTTACTCTTTACGCGCACAAAACCCTCAACTGTTATTCTCTTCTTCCTTTTTCTTGAGTTCTTCAAGCTATCATCCTCCTACAACAATGGCTTCTTATTCTCCGACAACAATCGATCAAGCCGCTCCCAAAATCACGAAAGCTGCTGCCAAAAAGAAATCATCGAAGGGATCTTCATCATCACAGTCGTCTGAACCTTTCCTTAGGGATACGACGCAACTTTTCTCACTAAATCCTATGGATTTTGATGAACCCATTCGAGTAATGATCAAGTTCATTGCCAATCATCCCATCTCCATTCCCCTCACTAAAATCCCAGAACCTCCACTCCCACTCTCTCTTCTTCTCACATCCTTTGAAAGGGTTCGAATCTTCAATGATGTTCTGGAAACTAAAATCACCGGTGATCGCATCGTGCCAATCCACAAGTCTACCTTCCTAAATGAGATCGGAGTTAAGGAAAATCCCAAGGGATTCAAAGTTCAAGAACCAACTGCCGAGGAATTTCAATAGTTCTTAAACCACATTGGCTACGATCAAGAGTACAAGGCGAAAGAGTTCAAGAAATCAGCCGTGTCTCGTCTTTGGACCGTTCTGATGCCTCCGTAGGTTGTCCGGAAAGCATCGAGGTATGGACACCCTTAGCAAAGACTGGTTATACGTCGTTTACAGCATCTTCTCCGGAAAAGAAAACGCTGTGGATCTTCCTGAAGTTCTGTGGCAAGACTTCCGAAAATTCGCCATCAAAAGGAAGCCTAATGAAATTTCAAGCCCTAGGTTTTGGGCACTGACGATCCAACACCTCTACAAAGAGAGGTCCGAACCAATTCCGGTGGCAACCATTCCGAAAGAGGTATATGTTGCTTTCAAAACTATTAAACATTATCGCATTCCGGACCAATCTTCCTTTAGACCTATTCGACGTTTGCCTGAACATATGTTGGCTATTATTCCTTCCGGATCTATGAATTTGAAACACCACTTAGAGACTTCGGTTGTGTATGACCCAACACAACCTTCCCCCATCTCCATTGAGCCCACTCCAGAAGTGGCCAAACATACTTCGTCCGGAGGCTAGAAAAAGAAGTCCGCTAAAAGGAAGACTTCTTCCTCAAAGCCAAAAGCCAAAAAGAGATCCAAAGTCGACCCCTCCTCTCAACAGGAAGGATTCAAGGACATTCAGGCTGACTCTGGCCATCCGTCTACCCTACCTGTCCACTCATCCGAGGTACCCCTTGATGTTTCAAAATCACAAGCACACACTCACGGGGCGTCTGCTCATAATCCACCCTCACCTTCCCAAAAAGGTGATGCCGGTGTTGATGATAGTTCCTTGCCCCCTGGAACAAACCCACATGTCTCATTTGCTATCCCCCATTCTTCTACACAAGCACGGCCCGGAACCCCTGTTCCAGAGCCCAAGCATTCCGTAGCGGGAGCTGTCCCTCCTGTTTCTGATGCCTCAACTGGTCTGATACCCGGAAGGAGTATAGGACGACCAGGCGTTAACGAACCGCTATGGGAATATTTTGTTGACAGGGCCAAATCTCGACATCCGGAACTCATAAGATTCAGGTGGAAGCAACCCTCATCTCCATGAGGAATAGGGCAATTCAAAGCAACATGCCCTTCGTTGTCCCTACAGATGACGTTACTGACTTGGAATTTGCTTCCGGAGAAACTCCCACAAGTCCACTTCATAATGCCATGCATTCCGATCCCAATGAAGAATTATATGACGAAGTGATATTTGATGATGAAGGAGCCTCAATTTCTCCCCCCAATATGTTTTCCTCATTTCCATTTCCTTCGAAGCCTTCTTCATCTAGGTCAGATTTGGATTTCAGACTCTCCTCCTCTTCTTTGGAACCTGTTAACGAACAACACAATAAGGAGGATCATGTCCAAGACACTCTTGAAGGTGAAACTGAGTCCACCCCCAAGAGCATCAACGTTGTTCCCTCTCCTCCAGACTCTCCTCAACAACAAACTAATCAAGAAGGTGACAAGAACAAGTCCTGGGATTCCACTTCGGACACCGGATCTTCCGCAGGAAACAACGTTGATCCATTTGCCCTCCTTGAAATCCGAGACTCTGTTTCTGAGACCATGAAGAATGTGAACTAGTCCTGGGATTCCACTTCGGACACCGGATCTTCCGCAGGAAACAACGTTGATCCATTTGCCCTCCTTGAAATCCGAGACTCTGTTTCTGAGACCATAAAGAATGTGAACACAATAGAAGCTTCAGTGGCCGGACTCAACACCAGGCTTGATGTCAAGGTTTCCAGATTGGACTCCAAACTGAATGCAATCCTGAATTCCTTGTCCACAATCAACAGATCCGGACCCACCACTGCGGAACGCGAATCCCAGCTGGATCAACTCATTTCCTTACGACTCAAGCACACGATTGAGGAAGTTGAGAAGAAATATGATGAAAGTGTTGATCACTACCTTGACACTATCACCAAGATGTTGAAGGTCCATGACGATATGCTGAATGCTTCCAACAAACTCATTAAGCAAACTCATATTCGTCATGAGAAGCAGATCCAACGCTTGGAAAAGGAGATCCAGAAGAAGGATGAGATGAATCTCATCATGCTACAGGTCCTAATCAAGCTTCTGAGAGCATGTTGGAACATTGTGGATGTTCCGAACAACAAGTTCGATGAGATGCTCTCTATTCTCTACCAACTGTTCAATCACCTCCAAGCTCAAGCTCCCACTGCTGAAGCCTACGATGCTCTCACTCTTCAGCTCAACACCAGCTTTCAGAAGGTGTTTGAGAAATTTTCTGAGATGAAGGAGTCTCTTGTACTTACTCCGGTTGTCAGGACCACTGTTGCAAGAGGGGGAGAAGGCCCAAGTCAACCCTGGAAATCTGCCTCGGAATATCAGCTCCAAGATGAAAATGAAAATTCTGATGACAATATTCAAGTTATTTAAGGTATCCTAGGTGTTGATGATGATGTTGACAGTGAAGATGAATATGAGTTTGTAACAAATAAGTGTTAGGATTGCAAGCTCCAAGGAAGTTCCCTGCCAAGATCCTTACAGAAGAAGAACAACGAATATGGTCAGCGGTATCATGACCATCCACTGTGGCTGAAGTTCTAAAAAAAGCATTGAAATGGCTAAGGCCAAAAGAGAACTGATTGTTGATGCCTTCCGAGCCACAACCTCGATGCTGCCTCCTATTTCGGCTCCAAAAATTGCTCCTATCGATGAAGGCTCTCCACTCCGGAAGCCAGATGACATTCCGGAAGAGCCTCTGCCTTCCTCTCCTCCAAAGCTCACAATCGATGAAAATATGCAACACATCCTCACCACTCTTCAGAAGCAAAAAGATAAAGGCAAGAAGCCCATTTCAGATCACCCATTCAATGCTCCTCACATGACTGAAAGGAGTGGCTGGTGTCAAGAAGAGATCCTTCAAGCCCTTGAAGAAAGCATCCGGATTTAATCTTTTAAGGATGACAATCCGCATCCGATGCTAGGGATCTCTCCACTCTGCAGAGAAGGCATCCTAAAGGATGTCGACATAGTGCCCTTCATGTACTATGACATCCCCAATAATGATTCGGAACAACTTGATCTTCCTCTCTCTCTATCCCTTCAGCAAGTTCTACACCAAATTTGCTCCTCTCCATCCGGAGGATGATCCTCAAATGATCATCCGGACTGAACGTGAAAGACTGAAGACCTTTTATGAAAAGAACGCACTTCCTCTCAAAGAAGTATGGTCTTGGAAAAGGATCACTAAGATTTCCGGATTCGGACGGAAAATTCTAACAAAGTTTGAACTCAACTGCATTCTATTTCGGTATCACATCTTCCGGAACAAACAAACCTGCAAGACCATTACTGATGCTGATTTCCCTGCTCTTAATCCAAATGATATCCTGACTATTGATGCTCACTTCCGAAGCATCCAGTAAGATGATCTCAATATGGGAGCTTACCATTCTGCCTTAAGCTTTCTTAACGATTACGTTGCTGAGTTCTGTAGATGCGATTATGAATTGGTCCACCTGTTCAGAACATATAAATATTTGGCCAAAATCGACTTCAAACTTCCCGAAGCTGAAATCCTTGCGGAAGGACCCATCGATGAATCGGTGTTAGGATTTGTCTACCTTCAAAGAAAAACAAATCAGAAGGACTTCTTCCGAGTTCAAGACAAGCACCTGGTTCCCACTAAGGCTCTTCAGAAGTTCATCAGTCGAGCATCCAAGTCCGAAGCTCTAGAGAATGTGAAGACGAAGTTCATAATCCAGCTTCAATCGTACATTGCGGTTAGAGAATGGCTGTACACGACATACGTTTTCATCAAGGAAGATTCAATCTAGACTTACCAGATTGCTAAGTTCACTTAGGGGAGATTTTTGGAACTTGAAAGTGAACCTCTAGCAATATCTGTCCTTGTATGTTCCGTGGTAAGCCAGTTCCGAAGACAGATGACGTTTCGAAGTCAGAAGAGGTTCTAGAGTCATTCAATGTTCCGGAGTGAAATTGGTGTCCGGAACAAAGTCTATGTTCCGGAGTTGTTGTTTTTGAACTAGTGTTGTCCGAATGTACTTTTGTCCGTCTGAATAAATTGTATTTGTCATTTAGCTTGATTTAAGATGTCATAGGACTTAGTCTCTTTTGTCAAACCTAGATAATCAGAGTGTCAGAAACAACTCTATTATCCGGTCCTATGTTTGTATTTGGTCAGTAGGATGTAATATGTTCTCCTATTTAAAGGAGCTTTCTATCTTAAATCAAGTGACAGATTTTTTAAAAAACATATATCATAATTCTAGTTTACTTCACCTTTCAAGTTATTCTCTCAAACATTCTTCTTGTTCCTCATTTATTATCTTTACTTTGATCATTATCTTCACTCTTCATTAATATCTTGAATACTTTGTTGAATGCATTAACTCAGACTTGACTGGTCTTGCCAGACTTGACTGGAACATTCCTTAGCAAGCAGACATTGATCTTAAGCATTAACTCAAGGTTTGAATTTTCAAACCTTGTCCCTGAGGATCAGATTTCTTCTTCTCACGCTATTATCTTGGTTAACACATTCTAGTTTCCTATTCATCTCGTTTGCTTCAACCATCACATCACCATCTCCCAAGATAAGATATTTTTGGAACTCCTTTATCAACTATTCATTTTTCTTGATTTCTGATTTTGTCTTATTTATCCATTCTTTTTTATTTTCTATTTTAACTTCCTTTTTTGTAGACACATACCTTCATGCATGAATACAACAAAGTGTGTTTTTGAAGTTATTCTTCTTTAATCTTAACATACTTATTCATCTCTCGATAATCTTATAAGGTCTTAATGTTTCATTATATGTTGAAGGGTGATTGTTATTATAATAATTTTTGGCAAGTCTTTTAGTGGAGAAGACGAAGAAATTTTTGAAAACATATTCAAATTTATGATTATTGAGTAGGAAAGTTTATTGTGGAATTCTTATGCTTTTAGGATCTTTATATAGAGATTTGAAGATACGTTAGGTGGTGTATTTTAGTATTTTTGCGCAAGACATTTTTGCATGCCACGACATTTTTGCATGCCACCTACATGTCTTTGCCACTTTAACTACTTATTTCCAACACTTAATATGAATTATCATTTCAACATAGAATTGTTCAGACCTCCACAAAAAGAAACCTTTTCTTGTCTACATATTACATTCCAATTGATAAAAATGTATGTTTTCTACTTTTACTTTGAAATTATACACTTAGATGATGGATTTCAAACATCTAATATGAAATTTCAATTCAATAGGGAGTTGTTCATACCTCTACACAAATCAACCTTTTCTTGTCCACATATTTCATTCAAATTGACTAAAATTCCCTTTTGCCATTTGGACTACAAAATTATACACTTTGATTACAAATTTCATACATCTAATATGAATTTTCATTTTAACATGCAATTGTTCAGACCTCTACAAAAAGCAACCTTATCTTATCTACATATTACAATACACTTGACAAAAATGGTCTTTTGCCACTTTGAATACTAGATTATATAATTTGACTATGAATTTCATACATCTAATATGATTTGTCATTTCAACAAGGAATTGTTCATATCTTAGTAAAAAAAACCTTGTATTGTGTACATGTTACATTATTATAGAGTACAAAATCATACATTTTGACTACGAATTCAGACATCTAATATGAATTACAATTCAATATGGAATTATTCAAACCTCTAAAAAGTCAACCACTTTCTCTATATATATTACGTTCCAAATGACAAAATTCTATTTTTTTTTGTTATAAATGTGTTTGATGAAACTTAGTTTGCAATTATTATTCTTTTAACAAAGTTTGAACAATATCGTCGTATTTGATAATGAGTTCTTCAGATGAAGAGCATGAACAAAGCTATGCCAACTATTAGGTGCATCATTTACACCTAAACAAATAATATCTACTACTTGGTTTCATTAAAGGATAACACATGGAAGCACGGTCGAATCTACACCGACACAACCTAAAAGTTAATGCCTCTTTGCTTAAGACAGATACTAGTCAAACCATAAAATATAAAAGGGGAGTTTTAGTTTAGAACGTTAATAATAAAATTGTAATGAATAGTAATGCATCAAAGTAAACATAAGTAAAACTCAAATAATAACAGGAGTTTCAGTTTTGCTGTCACTCTCCTAGTTATGTAATTAATCCATATATGGTTACTTAATAAGTGTTATATCTATGTTGGTATTGAAAACAACTAACAAGCTCAAGAAAGTTCTCTTTTACCAAATTAATTAACTAAACCAAGCGCTTTGAGTGAATTATAAATTTTTACTAACTAATCAAATAAGCTGGTAATTAAATACGAAAAGTTGTATTATGATTCATGTAAAATTCCTAGTAATATTCAATACTTCTCACAAGCTCGGAAGTGTAAAAACATGTGATTTTCAGTTTATATAAAAATGAATTCGAAGGGTGGAACCAATATAATACTTGTTACTTATTACGAGTTAATTAAAACTATTACAAATTTTATAAACTGATTAATTAGATTGATTTAGTCCTAATTTAGGTCATCAATCTAAATCAAACTAAAAATCAAACATTTATGAAGCACAAAACGGAAACTACTAGATAAAACATAAATTAAAAACTAAATATAATGATTAATTAATTAAAAAGTCTGAATCTTTGTAGAAGTAAAAACTATGGTTTCGTCCATAATTGGATAAAAACGAATCAAAACAATAAAAAACTAACTTGATGAGTCGTAATCTTCATATCTTCATTAATTGCTAGAAAACATTAGATTCGACCATAAACTTGTTCAAAAACAATCTAGAACAGGTCTAGAAAAAGTTTGGCTTGCACAGGGAAGCAAAGGGTTTGTATTTATAGGAAGCATGGAGGAACATATCAGGATACAAAAAGTTAAGTGATCGCATAGTTAGATAATGAGAATGGATAAATTTAAAAAACGTGTCTAGATTAGTTATAACGATTTTGTATGCTATTTAGGGTCCTCGGGAAAATTACATGATCGTGTAACTTGTATATAATCAATTTTTACGGTCGTGGTTCAACATGATGATTTTAAGGCTCGAAAAAAATTCTTACGAAAGATTTACACAATCGTGTAATTGGTTCGAAGTCTCCAAAGAGTGTCTAAAGGGTCATAAAAATGTTTCAAGACAAAAACACGACCGTGTAATGCAAAAATGATCATATAAGTACATGCATACACACACGATTCAAAATTTATTTCATCAATTTCAGCTGCTTCATTCCAGCTTCCATCATGCTCAAGTTTTTAGCTCTTGTTAGGCTCCAAATATGCTCCAAGCCGTGTCCAAAAGCGTACAAAGTACCACTCCACTTCAAATTACCTGAAATAGACATCAAAACGTGAGTAATACGAGAATTTTGGTGAAAAACATGAAATGTTGATGTGCTGTGAATAATCTCTTGGCACATGGCGAAAACTTGATGTATGCAAATCTCTTTATAAATTTATAAAAATCAAATTAGCTTTAATTGAGGACTACAACACAATTAGGCAAATGTGACCTAATCGTATCATCGTATAGCTTTGGTAAGTATAGGTGTCGAACCCTAGGGGAATGAGTATGATTTAAAGTTAGAAAATATGATTATTTGTTAAATCAAAGACAACAAACTAGAAGATAATTTTCATTTAAATTAATTGAACAAGAAAGCAAACAAGGAAAACAAAAGAAAAATGGAAAATTGACTATAAACAAATATCTAAAGGTAATTTAGCTTCCACTTATTTAAACACTTTAATCATGGTTGATTTCTAAAAGTGCATGGGATATTAGTTCATTATTCATCAATTTCTAAGTTGGTTATCGTGTTGCTCCAATTTTAACCCCAGTCATGACAAGAATAATGAACATAATGGTCATGTAATCAAGTATTCCCATTACCAGTACTTAGCTTATATTATGCAAGATATATTATGCAAGATTTGATCGGATAATTGATCTTCAATGCTCACCTCAATAAATTAAAGCATAAAATGATCATCTTACGCAAGCACACACATTTACGTTCATTACTTTAGTATATTAACCATAGGATTTGGTCAATCAATAGTCACAACTATTTTAATGGTCATTAAGTAGCTATGATTAAAAAAACATAATTAGATTGATCATCTAACTACATAAGGTCAACAATAGGCAGTGAATATACGAGCTTTAACACATATGGATTTTTGATCAAACAAACACAATAAATTAAATACCTTATAATTTCAAAAATAGCAATCAAAGCATAAAATCAAGGATCATCAAATTCTAAACGCAAAGCAAAAGCTTTTAAGCCCAAAATTAGAAGTAGAAAATAGTAAGAAAACACATTGTAATGCTAAACAAGGTCAAAGAAGCAAACCAAACGAATCCGCTTCATGATTCTACTCTCAATCCTTCACGGTCTCGCTCCAAATCAGCCTTCCGACATTCCATCTGAACTCTCAAAACGGTTAATCTGAGGTTTTATGCCGACCAAGATGTCGTATTTTTCATGTGTGTAATTAGGTTGAAGATAATAGCATATTCATAGAGTTTTGGCCGCAACAACAAACACGACACGCCAATATGATGAATTTGATGCATTCTTGCATTTTCATGTATGAGACGCGACATGTGTACTCAACGTAGCATGCGTCTTTTCTTTTCAACATTTTTCTAGAACTTTCGTTTTAGTCCAAATTTTTCTCCGTTTTGTTCCAAGCAACTCATTTAATATGTAAAATACCAATTCCAAGCAATATAAGTATCTTTTATCTATAATTGCATCAAATCACAATATAAATGCACTTGATATTGCCCAAAATATATGTGTAAAATTAGCAATATCCAAATACCTTACACTTGACTTTGCTTGCCCTCAAGAAAACCAGAATTAATTTAAGCATAAATCTTAATTAAACTTCAACATTACTATATCATTTTTACCAATATTATAAAAAATACTTTAATTCAAGGCCACCAATTACTCACATTCCTCATAAATGCTCATCACTCAATTTGAAAAATACTCACTTCTTCATACCCTCAAAATATACCCTTCAAAAACCCTCAACTTCAAGGTATATTTGCCAAGTTCAAACTTCCTAGACTCAAGTAAAAAGAAAATCAGAACAGAAAATAGAAACTTCATAACTCTTGACTTTGACCTTTTTTTTCTAACTTTTTAACTTTTGGGCTTTTTCCTTATTTTATCATTCTTTTATTCACTTTATTTGACTCTTTTTACGACTCTTTTTTTTTCATTTTTTTTTTCTTTTTCACTTTTTTCCACAATACACTTTATTTTGAACTCTTATTTTTCACACATAACTATAAATTAATAGACTTAAAAACTAATGTGGAACCCATGCCTTTCAGTAATTCCTTAATCCGTTCCAAATCAATATGCATTAGGTGGAATAGATTAAACATCCCATGGAGGACCTAAACTGAGTCTCAAAGACCATAAATTGGCTCCACATCTTACCTATTGATAACTATAAATAATAATAGATCTTGGAAACTTAAAATAAACTTATATTCTCAGCCATATGATCGATGAATAAAATAATTTTTTAGGGGCTTTGTTTTTTCAAACATTGCATATTTTTTATATCTCTCAAACTACATAAGTTTATATTTTTAGCTTACGATTTAACTGAAACATAGAAAACCACATATATATACTAAAATTATCATCTAAATAAAAGCTTAGGACCCGTTTCATATTATCCTATATAATTCCAATAATCTGAATTTCAATGCAACAATGCTAAAAGAAAAAAAAAAATTAGGCGCAAATTTCATGTAGCATGCAATTTTTAGTTTTAGACCCTAGACCCTATTCCTAAATCATAAAATGCCAATGAGGTATGCATAAACAATATTCATAAAATGGAGAAAATAAGAAAATCCATTGGGATATTACCGATGAGATCGGAATTTTGATTGTTGGTAGGTAATCTTTGAAAAAATTGTTGTAATGATGCTTCTGAAAATGTTGGATTGCTTGAACTTTTCTAACCATGCTGGAAATATGGTCGTATGGATCAGGCATGGTGTGTCGTATAAATATTGAAAGCACAATAAATATGAGCATGGAAAATTATGCGTCACAAATTATGAACAAATGCATTGCAAAAATCAAATTAAGGGAATTCCATCTGACCATCTCGAAGAAAAAGTACTACATGACGCATACTAGCCAGGAACACGTCGTGTAAAGAGAACAATGAAACCTTCATGAGTAAATTAGACTTGAATAAGCTGATCAAACACTCGCCTTGCCACTCGTTTACACTCTCCCCCCTTTTTTCAATTTCAGCTTCAATCCCGCTCTTTGTAAAATTGTCACCCCACACTTATGTGATTGCAAGGCTTAAAATCTACAGGAATCACGAACTACAAAGAACATATCATTTGGGAAATAACAAAAAAAATTAAACATACCAAAATAAACAAAATAATAAAAGTACAAAGTATTTAATAAAACCAATAACAAAATAATCCAAACTAAATGAAACCATTCCTCGGTAACAACGTCAAAAATTTGATGTGCTGTCAGCCCTTGGTAGAAGCAAACTTGATGTGTAAAAATCTCATTTTAAATATACAAAACGAAATTTACTGTAACTGGCCACCACAACACAATTGGGCTAGTGTGACCCAATTGTATCATAATACAACTTTGGTAAGAACGGGTGTCGAACACTAGTGGAATAAATATGATTTAAATTTAGAAAATATGATTATCAGCTAAATCAAAGACAACAAACTAGAAGGGGATTTGCATATAAACTTAATTACACTAGAAATCATATAAGGCAAACAAAACAAAGATGGAAAACTGACTATAAACAAATATCTAAAGGTACTTTTGCTTAAAATCTATTTCACCCTTTAGTTATATTTGATTACTAAAAGTGCAATGGATATTTGTTCTTTATTCATCGATTCCTAAGTTGGTTATCATCTTGGTCCGATTCTAACCCTAATGATGACAAAAATAATTAACATAACAGTTATGCAATTAACTATTCCTATTTCTAGTAGTTAGTTTGGATTATGAAAGATTTGATTGGGTAATTGATCTTCAATAGTCATGTCAATCAATTAAAGAATAAAATGGTCATCTAATGTATGCACAAACATTAAAGTTAATTACTTCAATATCCCAACCATAGAATCCAGTCAATCACTAGTCACAACTATTGTAATGGTTATAAAACGACTATGATTCAGAAAAAAAGTAATTAGATTGATCCTCTTACTACATCAACCCGACAATAGGCAATAAAGATATGAACTTAACACATATGGATATTTAATCAAAATAACACAATACCTGAAATAACTAATAATATAAAAAATAACAATCAAACCATAAAATCAAGGTTAATGAAATTCTAAGCACAAAACAAAAGGGTTTAAGCCTAAAATCAAAGTAGAAAACAATAAGAAAACATATTGGAATGCTAAACATAGTCAGAGAATCAAACCAACCGTAAGTATGGGATGCAACATGCATGCTCGACATGGCTCATCAGTATTGGATATGGCATGTATTTTCTCTTTTCAACATGTTCTTGCAAATTTCATTTCAGTCTAGTCTTTTCTCTATTTTGAGCCTTTTTTCCCAACAACTCATTTAATAAGTAAAATACCAGTTCCAAGTAATATAAGTATCTTTTATTTGTAATTGTCTAAAAAAAACATGATAAATAGACTTGATGTCTCCCAAAGTATATGTGTAAAATAGGCGATATCAACTATCCAGTAGTTATACTAATACAAGTAAATATACAGAAATAATGATGAAAAAGAGGACTAAAAAATAATAGAAATATACATAAAAAGGCATCTAACAAATCTTTTCAAGCTTAAACATTACTTCCCTAGAAGAATAAAAGTAATTATTATTAAAATGAAAATGGAAAGATGTAGATGACATAAAAAGGTACTTAGAACAAGAACTAAAATAAACCTAAGAAAACTTAAAGCTGAATTTGAAAAAAAAGACATTAAACTGTTACGCATAAAGTAAAAATACATCACTCCTTTTTTTTTCTTAATCAGACTTTAGAATAAGGAAAATCCAATATAATCATAGGCTTGAACACCGATATCAATACCTCTAGTGTAATCCTAAAACCCAAGGTCGGAAAAGTACTGAACGCTATAGACCGATAAATCATCCATAAAATTATATATATATATATATATATATATATATATATATATATATATATATAATACCTTAATCTACTCTATTTACACAATATCATAAATAAGAATTTTGTTTCTTTTTAGTTTCACCATAATTCTGCAAAATAACCAATCCATCCCTTTCGCCAAAGCATATAAGATCATCTAATACAGATGGCTTACTCGAAGGGGCCCATACTTGTGCCTCCTCTAATCGAGGATCTCAGATGTTACGTCACCCAAATTCTTCGGTTTGTGCAGTTTCTACGTTCTTCGACTTCGTTGAGATTTCTTTAGCTATACTTACATTATTATTTGAAGGTTTCTGCATATAACACTTGATCGATTCCTTATTTTGAGTTGAATATCATATCTTATTTGACATAGTCGGGCCCATACATTATCAGGATTATGTGGGTGTAACTAATGTTGTGCCGATATGATCATGATGCGCCTACCCGAGTCTTCATAACTTGTGGATATAAGTGGATGGATGAATATAATGTGGTTCCCTCCTAAAACCATAAGGACGGGTAAATCAAAATAGAGGTGTGTATGGGGGGGGGGGGTAAGAGATTTCAAGCTGGAATTTTTATTAGAAATTTCGAGTAACTAGTTCCGAGATTGTTTTATTTTTTCTTACACAATATTTCAATATATGATTTATTTCGTGCTTTATAATTCCTTTAACAATTTACTATGTATTACAACCTCCTAGTTATGAATATCTATTACGATACCTATCGGTAGTGAGACTATCGTTTTCATTTCCTATCACACTACATCTTTACATGACACATTCGGAAGTATAGAGTTTTATCATATCATGCAACTTTTTCTCTACTTTTTATGATGTAGAAAATAAAGACTAATAAAAATAAAATATTTTTAGTTTTTCTTTTTATAATGATGCAAAAAATAGAAAAATAAAATAGAACACTACTACAAAAATACCGTTTAACGACACGAAATGCATGTCGTAAAACGCTTAGACGACACGCAAATGCGTGTCAAGGAAGGCCCTGTCATAACGAAAGACGACATGCTTTTGCGCGTCGTAAACTTACGATGTGTATTTACGACGTGCATTTATGACACGCATTTATGAATTTCCTTTATGACACACAATGCGTGTCAAGGAAGCCCCTGCCATAAAGGAAGACGCCACGCCCTTGCGTGTCGTAACCTTACGACACGCATTGCACAATGCTTGAATCGTGTCGAAACATCATTCAGCAGAAAAGGGATAACAGAAAAGGGAGAATGGAGAAGAAATATCGAGAGAAAAAAAGAGAGAGCGAGAATATAGATGTTCGAGAATGAGGGACCATCAACTTACCTGATGGGAGGAACAACAAAGATATTTTGCGAGTTAATTTGTGGAGGAGGAATGGCCACCTTTACCTTACACGATTCTTGACTCGTACCTATCTAGGGCTTCATTAGTTCATAGGTAGATGACGATAGGGAGAATTTGTAAAACCCTTAATCTCCTTGTAAGTCTGAAACATGCACAATGTAACGAGCCCTAAATCTTAGTCTTGTGAGCGTGAGGATCCGTAAATGGTTGGCTCGTAAACGAAGTCTTGTAAACTTGAGTAGTCGTTGCAGTCTCGATGAGGTGAGGTGAGCTTGAGGTTGCTGGCGGGAAGAGGTAAGCGGAGGTCGCCGGTGGGAAGAGGTGAGCGAAGATGAGCGGAAATGAGCAGATGTAGCGAACCTTGTAGAGCGCATCCTTTTAAAAAAAACTCTAGATCCCCTGCGATTTTGTTATAAGATAAAAAGTCAACGCGTTCATTTTAAGAATTATAAAGCGACATGCTTGCACGACCCGCTTTTTTTTAATGGCCGCCCTCCGTGTTTTTTTTTTTTTTTTCTGACACTAATTTTAGGTCACGCAAAAATACGTGTCCTAAATCCTTCACATTTTTTGGGAGATGACATTATTTTTAGGGCACACACTTTTGCGTATCGTAAATCACCGCATGTCATGGTTCGCGCTTCATTAAAGACCTATATTCTAGTTGTGGAATATGTTTTGAACTTTTTCTTTACTTGTTTTAAATGCGCTGTAGAAAATAACTAAATACAGAAAAGCACTGAAAAATGTTGAAAAACTAAAACATCCAGAAATACTAAAAATTTGATTTTTTAAAAAAATGCAAAATTTTGACAAACCCCCTCACCACGCTTAGAATTAAACATTGTGGTCAACGATAAAAGAGGAATGAACAACTCAATATGAAAATGCTAAATAAAATATCACGACTTGGAAAGATTGTGCCTGGGCGTTTGCAGACAAATCTGATTATTGGCGAAGCTTTCAACGAAAATATAATTTTTCGGCGATTGAGAAGATCCGTTGATTTCCCCAAACTTTTTTGGATATACAATCAAATTTATTGAAAACGGATAATAAAACTATGCAAGTTGCCTCCCATAAAGTTTTTTTTTTTTAAATTGTTCGGTCGACCTTCTCCTTCAGAAAATTTTTAACCGATGAAGGTTGGGCACTGCATCAACTTATCATTTTTTAATTATTTTTTAATTATTTTTATTTTATTTTTGATCCATCATAATATGTTGAAATTGCTGGCTATGTTACTTGCACAATAGAAGAAAAAAAAAACTTTCAGGTTTTTATCAGATGATTATTTTTCAGCTTTTTGCATCTCTTTCTTTTTCTAGTTTCCTTGGCAATGACCAACTCTTCCACCCCAAGCTTGTATTTTTCTATCAACTCCTTTGATGCTTCAAAACCGAAATACATGTCTAAAACTAAATATTCCAAATCGGGGTTGGGTAGTTCATATCAATTTAGAGGTTCGATAGCCTGCAAATATCTCACATATAAATTGTGAGTTGGAAGCACAATAGCATGAATATTAAAGTTAACCAAATACCCATCAAATTCCATAGAAAGTCTACCATTAAAAACATCAATTTTAGTTTTACCAGTTTTCTTTAATGGCCTTCCTACTAGGATCATGTTTTAATCAAACATATCAACATATCCCATGTCTAAGACATAAATATTAGCTCACTCGCTTGGACAATAACAATTTGGGTGTACTATCAAGTGGTAAACCAACTAGACGACTATCCTGGTTTTTTGGTAAAGGTCTCGAATTTATCTTTTCAAAAAACAGAAAAGGGAAAGACATTAACATCTGCTCTTAAATCAAACATGAATTTTTAGAAATTTAAGGTTTCATAATTTACACGGAATCGAAAAAAATTCCTGGATCCTTGCACTTTGGGGTTAAACGTTTTTGCACAAGTTCTGAAATATTTTTGCCAACTTTAAATGTTTAGTTACCATTTTTTTTCTTAGTAATGAAAATTTCGTTTAAAAATTTCATGTATCGAGGTATTTCTTTAATAGCATCAAGTAAAGGAATATTTACCCCACCTTTTGAAAAGTGTCCATAATTTCTTCATCTTCTCGTTCACACTTTGTACATTCCAATCTTGACAAATATGGATGAACAATTTTGAACTCTCTTGGAATTGGCTTTGCTTGCATTGGAGTTTCTTTTTCATCTATGACGTCCTCCTTTTCAACCACGACTTCCTCTTTTTCTTCATCTGATTCGCTCAGGCCTTCATAATTTCCTCCTTTATCAAGGTAAATGCGCTTACATTGTGCTTTGTAGTTTGCTTTGTTTTGCATAGGTAATTTCCCTTGAGATTTCATTTAACTCACGGAAGTTGCAAGCTAAGAAAATTGTTTTTCCAGATTTTTAATACTTGCTCTGGTTTCCTTGTTAAAAGATAGAGTGTTGGTGACTATACTTTGACAATTTCTTATAAAGATACGTTGGAATTTCCATACTACTATTTAACATGATGCTTCGGATTCTGATTCTGCTGAAAAATGGGCTGTTGATGTTGCTAAAAATTAGACTGCTGCTAGAATCCAGATGGTGAAACTGTCGTCTTGGATGAAAATTTATGTTAGGATTATATTCCTTTTATTATTTTGAGGTTGATTAAATTTTTTCCTTTGATATACTTCGACAACTTTTACAGCTGCAACATCTTCTTGAAGTATTGGACACATATCTGTCTAGTGCCTAATTTTCAAGCAGATGTTGCAAGGTTTAATTGTAGGCGAAATTCCTTTTTCTTCTGTAATATGAAGAAAAAAGTTTCCTTAGTTTAGAAATGTAAGCTTGAGACGAGGAGAATTTATTTGTTTTACACCTCTCATTTGAACGGAATACCATTCATCTTCATTTGTATGCTTGGATTTAATAACTAGTTTTTCAATTAGTGTACAGATTTGTGTTGGTTTCATATCACCTAAAGACCCTTTGCTTTAAGAATTTACCAGTGTTCGCTCTATGGGAGTCAGTCCTTCATAAAACATTGGTAAAGATGGTAATCATTGATTCTATTTTGTGGGCATCGTACACACAACTTTTTTAAAATGCTCCCAATAAGTGTGTAAAGCTTCTTGTTTACCTTGTTTGATACCAGGGATATCATGTGAAGGCTTAAAATTCTTGAATCCATAAAATATTTCTTTAAAAATAATTAGGTGAGCATGTTCTATATGGTAATGGATCTTAATGTAAGATGGTATAGCCTCCCTTATGCTGAATCTTATAGTGAAAATGGGAATGCCCTTAAGTTTATATGATCTTCTGTGAAGGTATCTTACTTTATCCTGGAATAAATAATATGGAATTATTCTATAAATTTATGGGGATCTTTGTTTTCCAGCCCGTGGTAAGTCGAAAGAAGATCGATTATGTTAGACTTTAGTTCAAAATTCAAGGCAGCTGGAAAATAATATAGTGAGGCTATTGGACCACTTCTTGAGTTGCCTACTGTTGCAATGTTCTTTATGGAAAATACATGGTTGGATTTGAAGGTTTAGAATCAGAATTAGAAGATTTCGTGGGTTTGGAATTAACAGAGGATGAAAACGATTCTTTTTTACTATGAGTGGGTGATGATGGTGTTGCGTTCAAGAAAGATGTAAATCAGAGGTAAGGATTATTTTTTTATTGTTTCTAAATCTTTGCTTCTTTCTTCATCTTTTAGCGGTTTTCCAATTTCGGGGTAAAAAATTTGTAGGGTATGTGTATGTAAAGATTTGGGCATAAAAACGTTTAGCAATTCCTGTTCCCGGCAACGACACCGATTTTTTTTGGGCCTCGTTTACATCTAAACAAATAATATTCACTTTTTCGTTGCACTAAACGTTGGAATAGGGAAGCAAGGTCGAATCCACATTGATACAACCTAAAAGTCAATGCCTCTTAGCGTAAGGCGCATACTAGTCAAGTTAGAAAATATAAAAAGGGGGTGGTTTTTTGTTTAAAAAAGGTAAATATCAAAATTGTAGTGATTTAAAATGCACAAAAATAAACGTAAGTAAAACTCTATGATAAAAGGGGTTTCAGTTTTGCGAGAACTTTTCTACTTATGCAATTAGTCCGAATATGATTATTTAATAAGCGTTCTATCCAAGTTGGTACTGAAAATTATGAACAAGCTCTAGCAAGTTTTGATTTACCAAATTCATTAACAAAAACATGCTCTTTGAGTTAATCCTAAATTTTGACTAAATAAAATAAGCACTTAATAAGATCTGAAATGTTATATTATGATTTATATTAAATTCCCAATAATATTCTATACTTCTCACAAGCTTGGAAGCGTAAGAATATATGATTAAAAGTTTATAACAAAATTAAATCCATGTGTGGAATCAGTATGATACTTGTTCGTTATCACTAGATGATAAAAAAAATTCCAATTTTAAACAACTAATTAACTAGATCGGCTTAATCCCAATTTAGGTGACCAGTCTAAATCAAAATAAATGTCAAACATCTGTGAAGCACAAAACTAAAACCACTATATAGAAACAAAAGTTAAAAACCTAATCTAATGATTAATCACATAAAAAGTCAGTCTTTGTATGAATGAAAACAAGGTTTTTAGTCAAACATGGCTAAAAACAAATCAAAACAATAAAAATTAAATATGGGAAATTAAGTCAGAATAAACTAAAGTAAATGATCGAGTCGTACTCTTCGAATCTTCGTAAACTTCTGGAAAACGATAGAATGACTAAAAAACCTCTAAAAATGGTCTGAAACAGGTTTGGAAAAAGTATTTGGTTGGACATGAAGAAAAGGGTTTGTATTTATAGGTAGCAGTCAGTATCATATTAATATACATAAATTTAAATGATCGCGTAAGTGGAAAACATGATAGCATAAAAATGAAAATGCGTCTAGTTCAGTTTTAATGAAGTACGATACTATTTCGGAACCTAGGAAATATTAAACTGTCATCTAACTTGTATATGGTCGTGCTTTTCATTCAAACTTCACTAGGATAAATTTAGGTTCTAAAAAATATTTACAAATATTTACACGATCATGTAACTAGCTTATGATCGTGTAACTGGTTCGAAGTCTACCAGGAGTATCTAAAGGCTTATAAAAATGGTGCGAGACAAAACACGATCATGTAAAAGCATATACGCACAATTCATACTTGATTTCATCAGTATCAGCTAGTTCATTCCAGCTTCCAGCTTCCTTATGTGTTTTTAGCTTCAGTTAAGCTCTAAATATTCTCCAATTTGCATCTAAAAGCCTCCATAATACTATACCACTTCAAATTACCTAAAATATAGATAAAAATATGAGTAGTATGAACATTCTGATGAAAAATATGAAAACATGCATAAAAAGGCATTAAACACTAACCTCCCAATATTCTTTCATAATTTTTGAAATAAGTAATCCCAATACTGTAAGCAACATCTACAAAGATGTGATGGACCATTTTGAGTTTTGTTTTATGGCTTTAGGGTGTGTGGTAAGATGCTTTTATTATATATATATATATATATATATATATATATATATATATATATTGTATTTGCAGTTATAGTTGTACTAATATTCGTAAAGTTGCTTTGATATATTCATATATTTCATCGGTGAATGTTATCATTCATCTTCATAGGTAGTTTCCCTATAGATAACACTACTTACTCTTAACGTTAATAACGCTTGTTATGAATGGAACCCATGACACACTACTCTGCTGTTTGGTTTAGGATTGAGTAAGAGTGTGGATTCTTAGTTATGTTTCTTAAATAGACTGAAGGAATGTCTTAGGGGCCATGGTGAATTTCCCTTTATGAGCAATTTTTCGTATTCCACAAAATTTTCCCTTAGTCATGCCTTATGATATTAATATCATGGGTATTGTTATAAGAATTTGGCTTGTGATTTACTATCTAGGATTTGACACAAGAAAGTAGTGGAACAGTTGTTTTGGAAGGCATGCAAAAGATCTAAATTTTTTAAATTTGATATCTATTTGGGTAGAGTTCAATATAAAATTGAAAATCAAGTTAACGAGAATGAACTTTTATGGCTTGACATTATTGCTTACGTGAAATGAGCAAAATCCTTTTTCCCTATACTCCATTTAAATGTAATTTCAGTTGATATTCCTATGGCCATGAACATGTTATCAGTTGGTAGGAAAAATTTACCGATAACGACACTTATTGAGGTTGTCCATGAGGTGATTCAACATGTGCTCATGAGTCAGTTCAATAGGTATAAATAAATATTTATGGAGTTATTATTGTCATCTATGGATATATAACTACTTTTAACAATTGAATGAAAAAATCCTGATATTTTTGTACATGGGGTCTCATTAGTGATCCTACGCCTTATGCAGAGAAGACATTTCAAAAGAGGATGTGCAAGTGTGGAACCTAGCAGGCAAAACACATCTCTAGCTTCAGATTTGAAGTAATGGATTTTTGCACACCGGATTTGTATATCTTGATCGCATGACTTGTACACATGGGAAATGGAAAAAAGTGGTACACATTGTGGGCGTGCAATAGTGGTGTTGCGATCATTTATCATATTAGACATCCACCAAATAATTAATTTTAAGTTGACTTCTGCAGTGTATTTGGTTGCATATTGAACTACTACTTTGAATCCTATCATGCTTCCTACTCAATGGGAATTACAAAGTGAAGTATTGGTATTGTTACAAATTTTATAACTTAATAATGTAGGTATACTAGAAGAATCTAAAGTTATGGAGACGAAGGTGCTGTTTATTTTTTCTGATGCAAAATGTATGCAGTCTGCAGACCACATCTGCAGACCTCTGCAGTAGAAGAGGTGGACCAAACATCTGCAGTCTGAAATATGAAGACTGTTTGTTTTTTAACATCTGTAGGCTGCTAGAATAAACTAAAATCTAATTAAACCGATTTTTTTTAAGCTTAGAAGAGTTTTTCAATAATTTTATGAATTTATTATAGATAATTAACAAATGTAGATCGACTTTTATATATTATTGTATAAAAAATGAAAATAAAATGGTACGAATTAACGTATATAATTGATAAAAACCAACAAACTTTGATCGCAAAGATATACCTACACATTGTAATTAACGATAAAAAAATTTAACACATAAAATGGATGAAAAGAAAGTTTGATTTTAAATGAAAATTTCAAATTTTTTATTTTACCTTTTCAATTAAATCAATTAAAAACTGGCATAAATTTTTATCCCAAGAAATGAATGATATTGCATTAAATAATGTTTTATAAAATTTATACAAAAAAATATAAGACAATATTACGATTTTTTTCATATCTATATAAACAGATCTAACGACCATTATTGTAACTAAGATATATGTTTTTTTAGGCTAGAAGATGTCTGAAGAGTTTTGAAGACTCTGGTCCACATTTGCGCCAAGAAGAGGACGCACATATCTTTTTAGGTCTGCAGTCTTCAAAAAAACAAATAGTCTGCAAAGCCTAATGTTTGTGCGTGGTCTGCGCGACGCAGACAGAAGAGGTCAAGAAGATCTGCAGACAAACAACAAACATCACCGAAGTATTGGTCTTGTCCCCATAGATTAGTTGCTAAAGCTTCGTATCAGTGGACCCATTTTTTCGTCGCTATAGTTTCGCTTTAAAGACAAAAAATTGTCATTATAGTTTATTATGTTATATACCATTAAAAAATTAAAACTTACAAATAAAGTGTGTAGGTGATGCGTTTTTTATATACTAGTTTTATATTTGTAAAAAAGATTTGTCACGACTAAGTACTGTTACACAATTAGGTAAGTATACCAATCTATATATCAATATAGTTAGGGTAAGTCCGGGATGTCGAACACTTAGGGAAAAGGTATGATTTTGATTTGAAATTTCTACTACTAATTAAACTACATAATAATTGAAAAGGGCAGATTTCTTATATTAAAGATTAGAAACTTCAAACGACAATTTAAATTGACTAAATTGCTAAAAAATAGTTAAACTAACTAACCATACAAGATTAGATAATGATTGAAAACAAGATTTAAATAGTACTTCAATTTAGATGTGATTCACCTTTTGACTATGAATTATTTCTATAAGGGTTTAATGGATTACACTTTGTTATTTACCAATTCCTAAGTCGACTAGCTTTCACGATTAGATTACTAATCCGTTGATTTCTACAACTTCTTAATTGAAGTGAATTAATTATCCTAAAAATCAATGTTCAGTTCTTATTATGAAAGACTTGAAACGATATTGACAATAATGATAATGAAAATCAATAATCTATATATTATTAGACATAACATATATTCTCACATATTAAAGTTAACTACTTTACTATTTGACCTTAGGTTTTGGTCAAACTTTAGTCATACAATCTTAAGATTCAAAAGATTAATATGATTCAAGTATACTAAGATAAACTGTTCATCAAATCTATGTAATACTCATCAACATACAGTACAATTAATGACTTTAACACATGATGATTTCTATCAAGCTAACGTAATTAATTAACATTTGAATGTAATCCAAAATTATCGAATTTAAGACATAATCTTGAGGATCATCTACTCTAAACGAAATCATATGATTATTAGCCCATAAGCAAATTACAAACACAATTAAAAACCATAAAAAGTGTAACACCAGTCAAATTTAGGTAAAAAATAAATTGATCAATAATCGTAATTGGGATGAACAAAGTGGTAGAGATTGTAACAAGGTTTCCAAAAATATAAAGAACACTGAAATCCGAGTTATAACGAAGAAGTTATGACCAATCGAAGATCCGCGACAAAACCGACAAAACACTGTTCAGTGTAAAATGTGAATTTTCGATAAAAGGATTTTTTGCCTTAACAATCTAAATGAAAGTTGTAGAATATGTTAAACCGAGAACTTTCATAAAAAGAACGTAAAAATCTGACTTCGTATGAGGAAGTTATGATTTTTCTAAGTTTCGGTTTAGCAGTAGACAGCTAAAAATTCGAAATAAAAATCGATCGATATTTAGCCGACACAACTTAAACGAGAATCGAAGGTCTCGTCAAAATTAGTACAACGGTAAAAAGACAGACGAAAACGGACGTCGGATGAAGAAGTTATGAATTTTTAACGAATTTTCCTGTCCCTGTCTGTTAAAAATAATAATATTAAAAATAAATTCAAAACTAGCCAACGACGTCTAAACGAAAGTCGTAGAGTCTAATTTTACCTACGCGTGCATATAAAGAACGTCGAAAACGGAGCTCGTATGCGAAAGTTATGAGTTTTGCAAGTTTCGAGCACAAAAATCGAAAAATCTTGAAAACCGGGAAATTTCGCATGGTCACCATTCGGCCACGTCACCTTGCATGCGAGGCTGCTTCGTGTCCGCCACGTGTTCGCTGCTGATTCGACCGAAGGTGCGGCCCAACTCGGTACCGACACGCGCCTCGCACGGTGGAGCTTCCGAGCTCGGACCCGTGTCCGCCTGCGAGCCGAGCCACGTGCCTTCCTTCCCTCGCTGCCACGTCGCCTGCTGACTCCTCCCCCTCGCCACTTGTCCGAACACGCGTCGCCACCTCCTCTCTTCGGACCGAACCCTCTCACCTATATAAAGGGTGTGAGACTCTCCGGTTCCTTCACCATTTTTACCCAAATTTTCACCATTTTTCACATGCTTCACCACTTTAAACTTTCTTACAACCCCCCAAAGCCCCGACATCATATCTAAAACCCGAAACAAGCCCCGAATCCCCGGAATTCTCGAGAAGCTAACCTCTTTCCAGTCGAAGTGCTGCTCGCGTCAAGCCCGGTTTTTAATCAAAAACTCGCGGTTTCTACGACAAAGATCATTTATAGAAACGAAATGCTGCCCAAATCACCATTTATCAAGTGAGTTCATACCCCCGTATTTTCATAATTTTTACTGTTTTAAGGGGGGGAATACAAGTCTAACACCAAAATCTTTGTGTTTTAAATAAATTGAAGTAATATAAATTCTTCTAGAATAACGTTAAACTCTTTTAAATGTTTTTATAACTCTTTAAACGTATAATTGCCAAAATCATGTTTATATATGTATAAATGTATAAATAAGATTTGAAGGGCTTAGGACTAATGAATTATCTTATTTCATTTTTCTTGTTTGGATGTGGAATTAAGGTGGTGTTATTTGTCCGATGGTCGTTTCCTTCTTAATTATATATATATATATATATATATATATATATATATATATATATATATATAATACATATATGAATCTAAAAGGTTACTTCATGCGGTATCATGACCTTTGTATCATGCTGAACAAAGGTGTTCATCCATGAGAAATCATGCTAATCTGATAGAACATATAAATTATAATAGATATAATTTATAGGTCAATTCTCAATATCAATCATCTTAAACTTATATATGGAAAAGTTTCATCATTACTGTTAAAAGGCTTTTTCCACTGTATTACTCGTAATCTCGTTGAAACAATAAATTTCTGAGACTCTTCATGGTGTACTTATCTAAGTACGACCTTAAGTCCTGACTTATTAACTAGAATCTCCTGGAGGGAGAGCGTGAATTTGTGTATAGCTCTATACGGGACTGACAATCCCGCACCTTAACTATTCGCTACAGTTTGGCCGGCAGGCCTAGGGTGAAAAATGTCATATCGTTTCCGACGCCTGAAGAACGTCGCATCAGGCACATCAGTCATATTAGTATGGTTAATAGAACTCACATGGAGAAAACAATGATTAATCTACGTAGTAATATACTTCTTTTAAAACAGTAAGAAAAGATAATACATCATACCGGGTTTGCATTAACATGGGTACAAATACAACGTACCAGGGTTAGCAAATCACGGGGTAATAATACATCATACTGGGTTTGCATTAACAGGGGTACAAATACAACGTACCAGGGTTAGCAAATCATGGGGTAATAATACATCATACCGGGTTTGCATTAACAGGGGTACAAATACAACGTACCAGGGTTAGCAATCACGAGGTAATAATATAAACTGAATTAGAAACTGTAGAACAGATATAACTAAGAATACTTTTACAAATGGAACGGTTTATGGGATTAAACTACTTTTACAAATGGAACGGTTTATGGGATTAAACTACTTTTACAAATGGAACGGTTTTATGGGGATTTAAAACTATTATTCTGAAACGGTTTTATGGGGATTTAAAACTACTATTCAGAAACGGTTTTATGGGGATTTAAAACTACTTATCAAATGGAACTTTGTCATTCACTCTCTTTAAACTAGTATAACATAAAGGACCTTTAGTGGCAAATTCTATAATTCCTTAGTTTATACGTCAGAGTTATATATAAGTAATATCCGATTGACAGTGAAATGTGTGACTTCCGCCTTATTTCCTTTTCCTTGCTTGGTTGTGGGCTTAGGCAGATTCACCCATTTAACTGTCCATTCGATATTAGGTTATATAAAACTAATATAAAATAAGTAATTGCAGAGGGAACTATTGAGGTTATCATTTTATCACATTAGGAAATATAGGATTTTCTAGAGGAACCAGCGAACTTTTCTAAGAACTTAGAGTATACTTTATATAACTAAAATACTTATGAACTCACCAGCTTAAATCCTGATCTACTCTTTCAAAATAACTTGTATTCTCAGGAATCCAGTAAACAGGTACACTCCCGAAGTTTTTGAGAAGACTACCTTGTACCGTACTGCGACTCTTGTCTTCTACTGTATTTTCTTTGATTTTTAAATATGTAATGTTTAAAGACTTATGTAAAACCAATAATTATTAATGCAATGGTTGTTTGTACTTTGATTAATATATCGCATGTGTTGTGATACTTACATGAAGTCCTCCGCTCCCGAACGTTTCCGCCGTTCTGGTTTGGGGGTGTGACAGATTGGTATCAGAGTAGTGTTTATAGTGAACTCAGTATATCAGTCATAAAAGATATACAACTATAAACCCATTGGGATAAAAACACTCTGACCAAGAGTTATACTTTAAAAATATAACAATATTTTATAAAAGTATAAGTACATGCAGAATATATATACTAGAATGAGTATCACAAGAAGAACAAAACAAAAGTATTTGGATGTTGGACATTAGAGTTAAACCTGGACAGTTATGTAATCATATCTGGGATCAATATAGCCTGATCAACTATATTCATTTGAGATATGACCAACATGTGTTTGGGAGTGATTGTAGTGTTGCAACAAGTCTAAAACTTACCTAGGTACCAGAAGAATTCCAGAACCAAACATAAAGGTTAAAATACTATAGGAGTATTTTAGGATGCTATAACAAGAAAACTGAAGACTTATCAACTTATTATATCTAGAAGTCTAAACTTATAATTAAAATACCAAGGAAGTATTTTAAATACCATAAATAAACTTTTGGGAAATTTTAAAAGATCTTTTCTGGTAGTCTATAATTACTAAGTGGATACATTAAGGTTATATATACTTGAGATTTTATAGACTTAGAATATGTGATTTTCACTCTACTTCCTTTTCCTTGTCTGGATGTGGTTTTAGAGTAGGATTACTTATTCGAATGTCTATTTGATCTGAATTATATATAATCGGTACACACTATGCGATTAAAGAAGGACCAGAAAGGATCACCTTCGTAAAAATTTAAATTTTCTCACAGATTCTTTAGACATTCCCATTCTCGTATAAACCCCTTAGATAGATGTAGTCACTCCAGCAATCAATAGAAGAGTCAAGGAGGATCCAACAAAATTTCATTAGGAGAATTCTGAGAAAGAAACAGATGAGAAATAAAGAAACTATAGAAATCATTTAGTGCCCTTAACCTATTAAGGACACCAATGAGAGATTCACATGAACTTCCAAGATTCAAAATCTTCATTACGAAGTAATGGGGATCAGTGTCAGAATCGGAAGTAAGACAGCTCAGGAATTCAATATACCTACGGAGGAGAAGGACACCCTATAGATACCAGGAGAGAACAAATCATTACCGCCCAGAATAGAACAGAGAACAGAGGAAAACCACGCGTGATTCATGTGAAGTGTTTGAGCGCCTTTCCATCTAAGTAATAACTAGTAAATCGATTCAACCTAGTGAGTTAGTATTTACATTACTGACATTAGGTTTTGAGCTTATCTTCTTTTCCTGTCACGGCTAATAACAATAAATCGGATCACGAAATCTCAATTGATAGTGATTACTTCTCAAATTCATAAGTCTATTTTATGTAGACACTGTTATGAATTGTTTTCAAATATTTTCGAAAGTTGGAAAACGATATCCACCAATCGAAGTTAACTTAGTTCGGATGACACTCGGTTCATTCTAGAAACTTATTTCTGCTCCTTACCAGGACTGCATCATAGGGATGCAGGTCGAATCATTGAGAACAGTATAACAAAACGAAAGATTTATATGTAGATACAAATGATTAGAATACATCTAGAGCCAATGATAGTCGCTCACGAGCTTATTTTCTTATCATGTAAGAGAATCATGCCTCCGGAGAAACGTAACCAACCCACCAGCAAAACACCAATCCTTCAAATAGATGCGGCTACATTTCAAGCTGCAGTCACAGCAGCTGTAGCAGCTGTCATGGAACACCTTAATGCTAACAACACAAATGTTAGTGGTAATGCTATCGGCAACCCCGATCGTGGTGATAACCAAGTACAACAACGAGTACCTATTTGTAAGGACACTTCGAACCTTAAGCCTAATATCCTGAAACGAAAGTTCGAGAACAAGAAAAGGAGTTGGTCAACTCAAGAACCTAACAGAGGGCAACGAAGTGGGGCGGTCAATACCCCCATCATCCCTGTTATTCCAGCACCGACCACGCCGTACTTAGGAAACCTCCCACACTACAGCAAGTGCAACTACCATCATCATGGAGTTTGCCGAGTGCTGCATTACAATAGATGCAACATGAAGGGGCAAACCGCCCGCATCTGTAGAACTCCGGTTGAGTTCATCACTTCAACTACCAATGTTGGAACCATTCGAATATATCACCTTTGTGGTGAAATAGGACATTACAAGAGGGACTGTCCAACAGAGAAGAACGACGGGGCAGCAGGAGAAGTTTGACCCCAATACATGGGAAGACATCAAAGAACCCTGCTATATTTTTGGTACGCTTCCAAACCCCAACAATTATCTATAATTATGATTACTCTCCCGTTCAAATTAAATCACAACATTCATATAAAATTTAAAACCCTAACAGGTAAGCTATGATGACTTAGGGTATACATAAGGGTCATTTATAATCAAGATTTGTAGACTTAGAGTGAGTAATCCCGCCTCATTTCCTGTTCCTTGTTTGGTTGTGGATTTAAGGCAGGGTTGCTCAGTCAAAGGTCTTACCAATCTTAATTATACATGACTTGTATACACCAAGCGATTATAGAGAGACCTAGTAAGGATCATTTCATGAATGTTCATAATTTCAAATTATCAGAACCCTCGTATTGGTAGCACCCGCATATTTCGAATAAAAAAAAGGGGTTCGTAGCGATAATAACAGAATAAAACCAGAAGCGCTGAAAACTTATGTACATAGGATAGTTCATCATCCTAATAATCATTCCTCCCAGAACGACTTAATATATGTTTCGTCGAGAAGTTCTGACATGGTTTGGCTTGGTCCTTACCATGCAAAAATTCTTATGATGTGTAAAGGAACTTTTTCCTTAATCAGCCGTAAGATGAAATTCTTCCAATCCATAACGCAAACCCTTATGTCATCTCTTATTTCAAAACTTCAGAAGTACCCATGCGAAGGTACCACACCCTTCTAGCCTACTCAGTAGACAGGAAACTTGAAACAAAAAGCACCGAAGTAGTCTTAGAAGTTAGTAACCACCGAAGGACCCTAATAGATCTCATAGGAAAATCATTGTACCGCAGGTCAAGTTCAAGAATAGAGACTAAGAACTCATTAGGTTAATCTATCGCTGCTAAGTGTATACACGAGAGTGGTATATAATTTAGACTTAACAAGATTTAGGATGTGTAATTCCGCCCTATCTCCTGTTCCTTGTTTGGTTGTGGACCTAGGGCAGAGTCACCCATCCGAACGTTTTGTGAAATCTAAATTATATACGACTTGTATACACGAGGTGATGGTGGATGAGCCAAGTATGAGCTACTAAATGACTACGAATTCGAAATCTAAATTATATACGACTTCTACCAGGAGGAATTCAACGTGAGACCATGACAGTGGGTTGAGCTACTAAATGACTACGAATTCGAAATTCGTTATCATCCCGACAAAGCCAATATAGTAGCTGACACCCTAAGTCGGAAAGAGTACTCAGGTCGTAGAGCCAATCATTGACTATGATAACCCATTCAAATCTGTCCACACAAAGTAAGGAGGTTCAACAGGAAGCCTTGAAACCTGAAAATGTGACAGGTGAAACCTTGGGAAGAATGGATAAGAACTTGGACAAATAAGTCAAAGCCGTGTGCTTCACGGAAGATAAAGAAACTAACTATTAAGTGTGTCCGAGAGATTAGCTAGACTACACGGTGTTCCAAAATCTGTTATCTTTGTTCGAGATAGTAGAATCATCTCCCAGTTCAGGTAGTCACTTCAGAAATCCCTGAGAACTAGGCTAAACATAAGAATAGCCTACTAATCCACAAACCGGCAGACAGAATGAGAGAACGATTTAATCATTAGAAGTCATGCTAAGAACATATGTGATCAACCTTGGTAAAGCATGGGATACCCATTTATCAATTACTCGAGTCCTTTATCATGCTAGCATTTAAGTTGCTCCATTCGAAACCTTCTGTGGTCGCAAGTGCAGATCCTATCTGCATTGGACTAAATTAGGTGACACGCAACTAGCTAGAGGTTAAATTTCCACACATCACCTTCGCTGGACCGGAATTATTCCAAGAGACTACCAAAAAGAGAATACGAATCAGGAAGCGACATAAAGCTTCCAGAGTTAATCAGAAAAGCTACGCCTTTGATAAGAGAAAACCCTTGGAATTCCAGGTTGGTGACCTTGTCATATGAAGGTCTCACCCCGGAAGGGCAAGTTACGCTTTAGAAAGCGTGGAATACTAAATCCAAGGTACATAGGACCATTCGAAATTCTTACCAGAATCGGTCTTGTAGCTTACAAACTTAAACTACCACAAAAACTTAATAACATTCATCCCACCTTTCACATATCTAATCTAAATAGGTGTCTGTCCGATGAAACACTTGTTATTTCACTCGATGAAATCAAGTTAAATAAAAGTCTACACTACTAGAAGAACCAACAGAACTCATGGATAGGGAAATCAAAAGAACCAAGCAAAGTCTTATCCCGATAGTGAAGGTTTGCTGGATTGCAAACCGGGGACCTGAATTCACTTGGGAAAGGGAAGATTATATGAAATGAAAATATCCACATCTTTTCCCTAGTCCATGAGTATCACTTTAGACTTAATTTCGGGACGAAATTCCCTCTAACGGGGGGATAATGTAACACTAGTCAAATTTAGGTCAAAAATAAATTGATCAATAATCGTAATTGGGATGAACAAAGTGGTAGAGATTGTAACAAGGTTTCCAAAAATATAAAGAACACTGAAATCCGAGTTATAACGAAGAAGTTATGACCAATCGAAGATCCGCGACAAAACCGGCAAAACAGTGTTCAGTGTAAAATGTGAATTTTCGATAAAAGGCATTTTATCCTTAACAATGCAAATGAAAGTTGTAGAATATGTTAAACAGAGAACTTTCATAAAAAGAACGTAAAAATGTGACTTCGTATGAGGAAGTTATGATTTTTCTAAGTTTCGGTTTAGCAGTAGACAGCTAAAAATTCGAAATAAAAATCGATCGATATTTAGCCGACACAACTTAAACGAGAATCGAAGGTCTCGTCAAAAGTAGTACAATGGTAAAAAGACAGACGAAAACGGACGTCGGATTAAGAAGTTATGAATTTTTAACGGATTTTCCTGTCCCGGTCTGTTAAAAATAATAATATTAAAAATAAACTCAAAATTAGCCGACAAAGTCAAAACGAAAGTCGTAGAGTATAATTTTACCTACGCGTGCATATAAAGAACGTCGAAAACGGAGCTCGTATGCCAAAAGTTATGAGTTTCGCAAGTTTCGGGCACAAAAATCGAAAAATCTTGAAAATCGGGAAATTTCGCATGGTCACCATTCGGCCACGTCACCTTGCATGCGAGGTTGCTTCGTGTCCGCCACGTGTTCGCTGCTGATTCGACCGAATGTGCGGCCCAACCCAGTTTCGACACACGCCTCGCACGGTGGAGCTTCCGAGCTCAGAACCGTGTACGCCTGCGAGACGAGCCACGTGCCTTCCTTCCCTCGCTGCCACCTCGCCTGCTGACTCCTCCCCCTCGCCACCTGTCCGAACACGCATCACCACCTCCTCTCTTCGGACCGAACCCTCGCACCTATATAAAGAGTGCGAGACTCTCCGGTTCCTTCACCATTTTTACCCCAAATTTCACCATTTTTCACCATTTTTCACCCCTTTAAACTTTCTTACAACCCCCCAAAGCCCCGACATCATATCTAAAACCCGAAGCAAGCCCCGAAGCCCAGAAATTCTCGAGAAGCTAACCTCTTTCCAACCGAAGTGATGCCCGCGTAAAGCCTGGTTTTTAATCAAAAACTCGCGGTTTCTTCGAGAAAGAACATTTATAGAAACGAAACGCTGCCCAAATCACCACTTATCAAGTGAGTTCATACCCCCGTATTTTCATAATTTTTTCTGTTTTAAGGGGGGGGGGGGGAATACAAGTCTAACACAAGAATCTTTGTGTGTTAAATAAATTGAAGTAATATAAATTCTTCTAGAATAACGTTAAACTCTTTTAAATGTTTTTATAACTCTTTAAACTTATAATTGCCAAAATCATGTTTATATATGTATAAATATGTAAATAAGATTTGAAGGGCTTAGGACTAATGAATTATCTTATTTCATTTTCCTTGTTTGGATGTGGAATTAAGGTGGTGTTATTTGTCCGAAGGTCGTTTCCTTCTTAATTATATATATATATATATATATATATATATATATATATATATATATATATATATATATATATATATATATATATATATATATATATGAATATAAAAGGTTACTTCATTCGGTATCATTACCTTTGTATCATGCTGAATAAAGGTGTTCATCCATGAGAAATCATGCAAATCAGATAGAACATATAAATTATAATAGGTATAATTTATGGGTCAATTCTCAATATCAATCATCTTAAACTTATATATGGAAAAGTTTCATCATTAATGTTAAAAGGCTTTTTCCACTGTATTACTCGTAATCTCGTTGAAACAATAAATTTCTGAGACTTTTCTTGATGTACTTATCTAAGTACGACCTTAAGTCCTGATTTATTAACCAGAATCTCCTGGAGGGAGAGCGTGAATTTGTGTATAGATCTATACGGGACTGACAATCCCGCACCTTAACTGTTCGCTACAGTTTGGCCGGCAGGCCTAGGGTGACGAATGTCATATCGTTTCCGACGCCTGAAGAATGTTTCATCAGGCACATCAGTCATATTAGTATGGTTAATAAAACTCACATGAAGAAAACAACGATTAATCTACATAGTAATATACTTCTTTTAAAACAGTAAGAAAAGATAATACATCATACCGGGTTTGCATTAACAGGGGTACAAATACAACGTACCAGGGTTAGCAAATCACGGGGTAATAATACATCATACTGGGTTTGCATTAACAGGGGTACAAATACAACGTACCAGGTTTAGCAAATCACGGGGTAATAATACATCATACCGGGTTTGCATTAACAGGGTACAAATACAACGTACCAAGGTTAGCAATCACGGGGTAATAGTACAAACTGAATTAGAAACTGTAGAACGGATATAACTAAGAATACTTTTTCAAATGGAACGGTTTATGGGATTAAACTACTTTTACAAATGGAACGGATTATGGGATTAAACTACTTTTACAAATGGAACGGTTTTATGGGGATTTAAAACTACTATTCCGAAACGATTTTATGGGGATTTAAAACTACTATTCAGAAACGGTTTTTTGGGGATCTAAAACTACTTATCAAATGGAACTTAGTCATTCACTCTCTTTAAACTAGTATAACATAAAGGACCTTTAGTGGCAAATTCTATAATTCCTTAGTTTATACGTCAGAGTTATATATAAGTAATATCCGATTGACAGTGAAATGTGTGACTTCCGCCTTACTTCCTGTTCCTTGTTTGGTTGTGGGCTTAGGGCAGATTCACCCATTTAACTGTCCATTCGATATTAGGTTATATAAAACTAGTATAAACTAAGTAATTGCACAGGGAACTATTGAGGTTATCATTTTATCACATCAGGAAATATAGGATTTTCTGGAGGAACCAACGAACTTTTCTAAGAACTTAGAGTATACTTTATATAACTAAAATACTTATGAACTCATCAGCTTAAATGCTGATCTACTCTTTCAAAATAACTTGTATTCTCAGGAATCCAGTAAACAGGTACACTCCCGAAGTTTTTGAGACGACTGCCTTGTACCGTACTGCGACTCTTGTCTTCTATTGTATTTACTTTGATGTTTGAATCTGTAATGTTTAAACACTTATGTAAAACCTATACTTATTAATGCAATGGTTGTTTGTACTTTGATTACTATATCGCATGTGTTGTGATACTTACATGAAGTCCTCCGCCCCCGAACGTTTCCGCCGTTCTGGTTTGGGGGTGTGACAAAAAGTTACCTAAACATGTTTTATAAATCAAACCGAATGATTTAGTGTTTATTGACTATCTTTTCGTTCGAATCTGACACCGGTGATGATCTCTAGTCTCCAAATGCATTCTAAACGATCTCTGGTCGTCAGAGTTCAAAGAAGACTTGTTTCATACTCTAAATATTGAAGGATAACCGTATTTATAGACTTTCCAAAAAGAATAAAAGTCACATCGCGATAATTGAGTTGTTATGTCGCTGTTTCTTGGGAGTACTTAAACTCTATTAAATGCACAGACAAGGTTTCCAAACACAAACCTTAAATTAACCTTTAGTATTGATGTTTGCTAGTAAATTAAGATCTAGTGAAGTCTGGTCAAACTAGTCAAGACTGGAAGTAAATAACTCAACAAAGTATTCAAGAAGATTAAGTTAAAAGAAAGCATGAACAAAGTAAATTAAATAACAACAAGAAGAATTTATGAGAGAAGGTTGACAGAAAATATGAGTGAAGTGAAGGATTCTATTTCATGATCAAAAGAGTTGTGTTTTGGTACAAGGTTGACACTGCTTTTATAGCCAAAGGAGGCACAACAAGACAAATACATAGAATAGAGAGTGCTTGAAACAATAAACAAAATCATGATAAAGAGAATTTCCTCTGAATCGACGGTATGCTAAAAAAGGAATACAAGCAAAAGAACTTTCTTCATGCCAGGGAAAGTTGAATGTATTCCGAATCCGAGGCATCTCGAAACTAGTCATCTTAGAGTCTTTATCTATAAATCTTCACTTCAACTTTGAAACAACATTCCATCTCAAAATGAGTAATGATCTCGGAGTCTCTACATCTCGGTTAACGAACTATGTCGGAACATCATCTTTATCTCGGAGTCTTCACTCCTAAACACTTCATCTCGGAATTAGAGACTATCTCGGAATCGCTATGTCATCTCAGAATCGTGACCATCTCGAAATTGTTGGACATCTCAGATTGTCTAAGGGGCATTTTCATGTTCAAAAAATATACCCCTACTTGTCCTTACCAATCATACTTCGATTCTCCTAATTTAAGGAGATTCCTTTGCCTTTTTCTTTGGCAGGATGATTCAGAGTGATTCTAGATGAGATGACTTGTTAACTGGTTGGAGTGATGACTAGTTCCAAGGGAGGAGAGATCAAAAGTTCCTCAGGTAGGTCGTCTGGTTTTGTAGTAGGAGGACATCATCAATAGGAGCAATTTTCGGAGCAGGAATGGGAGGAGGAATTGGTTGAGAATCTCGGAGTGCATCATTAGCTATCTTCAATTGTAGTTCAACCTTTTCTATTCTTCGATTGAACGAATCAACAAGCTTTGATGGCCAACAAACAAAGGACCATTTTTTTGTTTTATCTTCCGAGAGGATTTGTTTATTGATTGCTTGAAGTCCAAGAATCGTGTTAACCACTTGATTATTTTCATCAATTTCTTCTTCACTTTCATCTTCATCATCAACAAACACATCTTCAGCTGCAACTTCTTTGACAAATTCGATGTCATCATCATCATCAAATGTTTCATCTCAAAGTTTGAATTCTTAGATAGGTTTCTATAATTCTCTCCTCTTGCATGAGAAGGCCCTGCTTCGGATGCAAGCAACAAGTTGGGCCTATGATCATCAAGCTATTAAAACACCCATTGGAAGCTCATATAATTTATCCTGGAGAGCAAATCATATACATCAACGGTTGAGCTTGGGATTTGAGGGTGTCGAGAGTTTCTTCCATGACCAGGAGAACTGTATCGAATTTGTGATTGGGATTGTCGACAAAATGTTGAGCAGAGTGAATAACTTTGATGAGAACTTCTTGCATGATCATATTGAAACCATCCTTTTGTTTGATTTATTTCTCCAATCTTTGAATTTGTTTCTCATAACGAACATGAGTCTGCTTGATGAGTTCGTTCGTAGCAGAAATCATGTCATCATGAATTTTGAGCATTATACCGATGGTGGAGATGTGATGATCAAGATTATCTTTGTATCATTCTTCAACTTCTTCCAAGGTACGACTCAATTGAAGAGAAATGAGTTGATCCAATTGATTGGCACTGTCAATTTCCGAGGGAGCAGCAACTTTGATCTCGGAAAGAGATTTGATCACCAAATCGAGCATAGAGTCATGCGATGCGACTTTGGTAGTGATAGTGTCGACTTTGAAATCGACTTTTTCAACATTGTCTCGGATTTCCAAGAGTGGGAACGGATCAACAATTGTTTTCATCTGTGGAAGAGCTATCGGAATTTCTATCGACATCAACATCTTCAAAATCTTAGCATCAACACCTTGATCTAGATTGTCTTTATCACCAACCTAATCCTCAATATTCATATCTTCCGAGGAAGGCGTCAATTCGAGGTCATGTAGGACTTTGGATGTGGAAGGAACCATGGAGGGAAAGACAGTTTGAGTGCAAAGAACAACAACATAGGCGTTGTTATCTTAAAAAGCGATCCCAGATTCATTTGCAGGAGGATAGTTGTTACAAGGAGGTTCTTCATCAATTAGAGTCAGTTGAGCTTAATTGTTGAAGGAGGGAAAGAGAGCATAGAGTTTAGAGCCAGTTGGTAGTTTCATCGTGAGTTTGCTATGAAATGCATGAGTTCTCATTTGGAGAATAGTCTACTCCACTTGATATCTTGTAAGCTCTGGATGTCTAAGTTGGGCATTGTTGTAACAATTGGCAAAAAATAGGAACGCTTGTACGATGCCTAATAGTTTTGATCGAAATTTGACAATTGTACGAACCGAGTGACAGAACGTGGTTAACGATATTTTTAACCGGTTAAATGTCACGAAATTATACCTTGGTCAATCAAGCTTATATTTAATCGATGAAAATATCAAATAAATTATTATAAGGCATAATTAAAATGTACCTAAATGTTTATAAATAAAAGAATCAAACACAAACATTTAAGTTCCAATACATAAAAACTACATTGCTATTTTTATACATGTAAACATTTATATATGTATGTATATATTTATTATTATCTAGGAAATGACTAGTTATGGGTGCACGGCATGAAGTGATACATGTAAGGAATAATGTGTCTAACTCCATAGGATAATATAAAAAGGTAAAAATACTAGAGGCAATTGCCAAGGAAACAATTAAACAATTATTCCATTAACACATTTTTTGCAAAGATCAATCCTTATTACTTCCTCTTAATTTCGAGATTTCATCTTTCCCTCTCCTAAACTATAACATCTAACTAATAACTAACTAGTAACTAGTTAGTTATCTAATTTCTATCTTTAACTAACCAAGAGATCAAGTGGCATGGGTAAATCAAATCTAATCATCTTCACATCATATCAAATGTTACTTAGAAGATTGGTTCTTATCCTTCCCCTTATTCTCCTATAAATCTCGAGCATCCTCCCCTTCATTTCCCTCTTCCATTTTCCAGGAAACTCTTTCTAGAAAAGCTCTTAAACTTCATCATTTTTCATCCGCATAAACTTCCTTCTAAACCCATAAAAACCGTGAGCAAGAAGAGGGCTGATGCCCCTCAATTTTCAGCCATCATTTCACCTTTTTTCACCTTCCTTTTGCTTGATATTTTCACTTCTAAATACCTATGAAAGGTAGTTGTTATGCTACAATAAAATGATGACTCAAAATAGTGGCAAAACCACTATTTTTCTTATCTTTTTGCTGGAAAATTTCGTGACAGAAACAACCCAAAACAGTGGCAGTAATCAAGCTTCAAAACAAACCCCAAAGGTCTTCCATTTTTCTGCCCATTTTCGAGAATCATAGTAGCCCATTAGTTGTTACTTTCAAGAACTTAAAACCCCAAATAAAGCTACCTTTCATCCCACAAAAATCTTGCGTTTCAACCACCTTTTGGCAACATACTTTAGATCCAAGTAAAAGCTAGGTAATTTCATTATTTTTACTCTTTCCATTTGTCATAAAATTCACTTGTTTGAAGTGAGTTAAGACATGATAAAAGTCTAACTTATTTGTAAATATATGTCTTTATGTGTTAATACGTCCAAAAGATTACTCAAATCACGAGCTTGAGTGGAACCGGAAATCAAGTTTAAACACAATCATCGACAACCACATCTTCAACTGCAACTTCTTTGACAAATTTGATGTCATCATCATCATCATCATCATTAACAAACACATGTTCAGCTGCAACTTCTTTGACAAATTCGATGTCATCATCATCATCAAATGTTTCATCTCGAAGTTTGAATTCTTAGATAGGTTTCCATAATTCTCTCCTCTTGCATGAGAAGGCCCTGCTTCGGATGCAAGCAACAAGTTGGGCCTATGATCATCAAGCTATTAAAACACCCATTGGAAGCTCATATAATTTATCCTGGAGAGCAAATCATATACATCAATGGTTGAGCTTGGGATTTGAGGGTGTCGAGAGTTTCTTCCATGACCAGGAGAACTGTATCGAATTTGTGATTGGGATTGTCGACAAAATGTTGAGCAGAGTGAATAACTTTGATGAGAACTTCTTGCATGATCATATTGAAACCATCCTTTTGTTTGATTTATTTCTCCAATCTTTGAATTTGTTTCTCATAACGAACATGAGTCTGCTTGATGAGTTCGTTCGTAGCAGAAATCATGTCATCATGAATTTTGAGCATTATACCGATGGTGGAGATGTGATGATCAAGATTATCTTTGTATCATTCTTCAACTTCTTCCAAGGTACGACTCAATTGAAGAGAAATGAGTTGATCCAATTGATTGGCACTGTCAATTTCCGAGGGAGCAGCAACTTTGATCTCGGAAAGAGATTTGATCACCAAATCGAGCATAGAGTCAAGCGATGCGACTTTGGTAGTGATAGTGTCGACTTTGAAATCGACTTTTTCAACATTGTCTCGGATTTCCAAGAGTGGGAACGGATCAACAATGTTTTCATCTGTGGAAGAGCTATCGGAATTTCTATCGACATCAACATCTTCAAAATCTTAGCATCAACACCTTGAGCTAGATTGTCTTTATCACCAACCTAATCCTCAATATTCATATCTTCCGAGGAAGGCGTCAATTCGAGGTCATGTAGGACTTTGGATGTGGAAGGAACCATGGAGGGAAAGACAGTTTGAGTGCAAAGAACAACAACATAGGCGTTGTTATCTTAAAAAGCGATCCCAGATTCATTTACAGGAGGAGAGTTGTTACAAGGAGGTTCTTCATCAATTAGAGTCAGTTGAGCTTAATTGTTGAAGGAGGGAAAGAGAGCATAGAGTTTAGAGCCAGTTGGTAGTTTCATCGTGAGTTTGCTATGAAATGCATGAGTTCTCATTTGGAGAATAGTCTACTCCATTTGATCTCTTGTAAGCTCTGGATGTCTAAGTTGGGCAGTGTTGTAACAATTGGCAAAAAAATAGGAACGATTGTACGATGCCTAATAGTTTTGATCGAAATTTGACAATTGTACGAACCGAGTGACAAAACGTGGTTAACGATATTTTTAACCGGTTAAATGCCACGAAATTATACCTTGGTCAATCAAGCTTATATTTAATTGATGAAAATATAAAATAAATTATTATAAGGCATAATTAAAATGTACCTAAATGTTTATAAATAAAAGAATCAAACATAAACATTTAAGTTCCAATACATAAAAACTACATTGCTATTTTTATACATGTAAACATTTATATATGTATGTATATATATTTATTATTATCTAGGAAATGACTAGTTATGGGTGCACGACATGAAGTGATACATGTAAGGAATAATGTGTCTAACTCCATAGGATAATATAAAAAGGTAAAAATACTTGAGGCAATTGCCAAGGAAACAATTAAGCACTTATTCCATTAACACATTTTTTGCAAAGATCAATCCTTATTACTTCCTCTTGAGATTTCATGTTTCCCTCTCCTAAACTATAACATCTAACTAATAACTAACTAGTAACTAGTTAGTTATCTTATTTCTATCTTTAACTAACCAAGAGATCAAGTGGCATGGGTAAATCAAATCTAATCATCTTCACATCATATCAAATGTTACTTAGAAGATTGGTTCTTATCCTTCCCCTTATTCTCCTATAAATCTCGAGCATCCTCCCCTTTATTTCCCTCTTCCATTTTCCAGGAAACTCTTTCTAGAAAAGCTCTCAAACTTCATCATTTTTCATCCGCATAAACTTCCTTCTAAACCCACAAAACCGTGAGCAAGAAGAGGGCTGATGCCCCTCGATTTTCAGCCACCATTTCACCTTCCTTTTGCTTGATATTTTCACTTCTAAATACCTATGAAAGGTAGTTGTTATGCTACAATAAAATGATGACTCAAAATAGTGGCAAAACCACTATTTTTCTTATCTTTTTGCTGGAAAATTTCGTGACAGAAACAACCCAAAACAGTGGCAGTAATCAAGCTTCAAAACAAACCCCAAGGGTCTTCCATTTTTCTGCCCATTTTCGAGAATCATAGTAGCCCATTAGTTGTTACTTTCAAGAACTTAAAACCCCAAATAAAGCTACCTTTCATCCCACAAAAATCTTGCGTTTCAACCACCTTTTGGCAACATACTTTAGATCCAAGTAAAAGCTAGGTAATTTCATTATTTTTACTCTTTCCATTTGTCATAAAATTCACTTGTTTGAAGGGAGTTAAGACATGATAAAAGTCTAACTTATTTGTAAATATATGTCTTTATGTGTTAATACGTCCAAAAGATTACTCAAATCACGAGCTTGAGTGGAACCGGAAATCAAGTTTAAACACAATCATCGAGAAACACATCTTCAACTACAACTTCTTTGACAAATTTGATGTCATCATCATCATCATCATTAACAAACACATGTTCAGCTGCAACTTCTTAGACAAATTCGATGTCATCATCATCATCAAATGTTTCATCTCGAAGTTTGAATTCTTAGATAGGTTTCCATAATTCTCTCCTCTTGCATGAGAAGGCCCTGCTTCGGATGCAAGCAACAAGTTGGGCCTATGATCATCAAGCTATTAAAACACCCATTGGAAGCTCATATAATTTATCCTGGAGAGCAAATCATATACATCAACGGTTGAGCTTGGGATTTGAGGGTGTCGAGAGTTTCTTCCATGACCAGGAGAACTGTATCGAATTTGTGATTGGGATTGTCGACAAAATGTTGAGCAGAGTGAATAACTTTGATGAGAACTTCTTGCATGATCATATTGAAACCATCCTTTTGTTTGATTTATTTCTCCAATCTTTGAATTTGTTTCTCATAACGAACATGAGTCTGCTTGATGAGTTCGTTCGTAGCAGAAATCATGTCAACATGAACTTTGAGCATTATACCGATGGTGGAGATGTGATGATCAAGATTATCTTTGTATCATTCTTCAACTTCTTCCAAGGTACGACTCAATTGAAGAGAAATGAGTTGATCCAATTGATTGTCACTGTCAATTTCCGAGGGAGCAGCAACTTTGATCTCGGAAAGAGATTTGATCACCAAATCGAGCATAGAGTCAAGTGATGCGACTTTGGTAGTGATAGTGTCGACTTTGAAATCGAATTTTTCAACATTGTCTCGGATTTCCAAGAGTGGGAACGGATCAACAATGTTTTCATCTGTGGAAGAGCTATCAGAATTTCTATCGACATCAACATCTTCAAAATCTTAGCATCAACACCTTGAGCTAGATTGTCTTCATCACCAACCTAATCCTCAATATTCATATCTTCCGAGGAAGGCGTCAATTCGAGGTGATGTAGGACTTTGGATGTGGAAGGAACCATGGAGGGAAAGACAGTTTGAGTGCAAAGAACAACAACATAGGCGTTGTTATCTTAAAAAGCGATCCCAGATTCATTTACAGGAGGAGAGTTGTTACAAGGAGGTTCTTCATCAATTAGAGTCAGTTGAGCTTAATTGTTGAAGGAGGGAAAGAGAGCATAGAGTTTAGAGCCAGTTGGTAGTTTCATCGTGAGTTTGCTATGAAATGAATGAGTTCTCATTTGGAGAATAGTCTACTCCACTTGATCTCTTGTAAGCTCTGGATGTCTAAGTTGGGCAGTGTTGTAACAATTGGCAAAAAATAGGAACGATTGTACGATGCCTAATAGTTTTGATCGAAATTTGACAATTGTACGAATCGAGTGACAGAACGTGGTTAACGATATTTTTAACCGGTTAAATGTCACGAATTATACCTTGGTCAATCAAGCTTATATTTAATTGATGAAAATATAAAATAAATTATTATAAGGCATAATTAAAATGTACCTAAATGTTTATAAATAAAAGAATCAAACATAAACATTTAAGTTCCAATACATAAAAACTACATTGCTATTTTTATACATGTAAACATTTATATATTTATGTATATATATTTGTTATTATCTAGGAGATGAATAGTTATGGGTGCAGGACATGAAGTGATACATGTAAGGAATAATGTGTCTAACTCCATAGGATAATATAAAAAGGTAAAAATACTTGAGACAATTGCCAAGGAAACAATTAAGCACTTATTCCATTAACACATTTTTTGCAAAGATCAATCCTTATTACTTCGTCTTAATTTCGAGATTTCATCTTTCCCTCTCCTAAACTATAACATCTAACTAATAACTAACTAGTAAATAGTTAGTTATCTAATTTATATCTCTAACTAACCAAGAGATCAAGTGGCATGGGTAAATCAAATCTAATCATCTTCATATCATATCAAATGTTACTTAGAAGATTGGTTCTTATCCTTCCCCTTATTCTCCTATAAATCTCGAGCATCCTCCCCTTCATTTCCCTCTTCCATTTTCCAGGAAACTCTTTCTAGAAAAGCTCTCAAACTTCATCATTTTTCATCCGCATAAACTTCCTTCTAAACCCATAAAAACCGTGAGCAAGAAGAGGGCTGATGCCCCTCGATTTTCAGACACCATTTCACCTTTTTTCACCTTCCTTTTGCTTGATATTTTCACTTCTAAATACCTATGAAAGGTAGTTGTTATGCTACAATAAAATGATGACTCAAAATAGTGGCAAAACCACCATTTTTCTTATCTTTTTGCTGGAAAATTTCATGACAGAAACAACCCAAAACAGTGGTAGTAATCAAGCTTCAAAACAAACCCCAAAGGTCTTCCATTTTTCTGCCCATTTTCGAGAATCATAGTAGCCCATTAGTTGTTACTTTCAAGAACTTAAAACCCCAAAGAAAGCTACCTTTCATCCCTCAAAAATCTTGCGTTTCAACCACCTTTTGGCAACATACTTTAGATCCAAGTAAAAGCTAGGTAATTTCATTATTTTTACTCTTTCCGTTTGTCATAAAATTCACTTGTTTTAAGTGAGTTAAGACATGATAAAAGTCTAACTTATTTGTAAATATATGTCTTTATGTGTTAATACATCCAAAAGATTACTCAAATCACGAGCTTGAGTGGAACCGGAAAACGCACGAATCGATCTCAAACCGAATAACTTTACGCAACAAAAGTGAGTATCTACGACCCTATTTTACTGTTTTTAAACATTTCCGGGAGGGGGGGGGGATACACATTAAAAGTCTATATAATAAGTTTATATATACATACTTGTTGTTATATTAGTGTTGTGGTAACCTTGAGTTTTACATGCAAACTTTTGTGTCATATAATACTCTTTTTTGTTATTAGTGCATGATAAACCATCAAATATGACATGAAAACTTATGATCTTAAATCAAACACTTAATTTACAATTTATAGGTGATTATATGTATTTTAGATACATACATAAAGACTTGTTGTAGATAAGAAAAAGACAACTTATGATATTGTTTAATTCACTCACTTTAGGGACGCAAAGGTGTTAATTATAACAAACTGTTCATAAAATGATCATGTTAAAAGTCTTATGGTATTAATGATTGGAAATGTGTTGGTTGTGGTCACTTACAACCGTAGTGCTGCTTAAACTTGATTTTGGTCACTTACAATCGGAGTGTTGTTTAAGCTAGGGCCACAACTTGTGATTGTGTTGAAGAAGAAGGGGGGTTCAAGTTGACTCGTGAGTGTGTCCCAGGGGGCTCGAAAGGACTTTGTTCAATACCAACACCAACCTTTTGAGAGGGTGGGGGTAGATTATGTGGTGAATCCCCGCGTACCAGAAGGGTACGCCCCAAAATAGCTGAACTGGGGAGTACGCCCTACGTACCAGAAGGGTACGCTCCACGTACTCACCCTCGCAGCAGAAGGTACAAGTCGTTGATGCAAGAATCCATCATTACGCTGAGCGTACTCCCATGTACACCCAACATATTCGTCACAGTCCATAAAAAACATTAAGCTCTTAATGGGTTAAGTCAAGTTATCCAAAACATACATCTGATCCCTAGGTAAGGTCTTAAACAATAAAGTTACCAACTTTACTCTCTTACATGCCTTAATGGGACTCAAAAGCTAAAAAGGAGCTTAATAAGGGTCTTAATACTAGCATGGACCAATATCTTCCACAAAGTTGACATTTTTATGAACATGGGGACTAAATGGAGCCAAGATCTAGCATCCATAGCTTCTAAAGTAGATCAAAAGCTCACCTTTAACTCAAAAGTCTGCAAAAGTGCACAAAATACAACATAACTAGATCTAACACCAAAGATCATCAAGGTAAGAGCTTTTTTCCTCAAAATGATTGCAAATGAGTAGAAGATACTGGATCAACAAGATCAAGCTATCCCCTCAAGTGTTCCTCTTCTTCTTCTTCTTCTTCTTCACCACAAAACACCCAAAAATCACTTGTCAAGCTCAAAAATCACCACAAGCTCTTAGGGTTTAGAATCTAGGGTTTAAAGGGATGGAGGCTGAGGATAATAGGGTTTGATGTTGAGTTAAGGAGCTTAAATAGGGTCCAAAACCCTAAATTAGGGTTTGCATGAAACTGGAGTACGCCCTGTGTACTCCCATTATGCTCAACAAACTCCCCAAAGGTGTCTCGATCCTTCTCCCTAGTACGCCCGACGTACTCCCTAAGTACGCCCCGCATACTAGGCTTTGCCTTAAACCCACCAATTTCCGAATGCCATAACTTATTCGTTCCAAATCCGATTTCGACGATCCTTATATCCATGAAAAGGTAACGAGAAGCTTTACACTTCTAACAACTCATCCATGCCTTAAAACTTCCCAAACTAAAATCTAATATTCAGAAAAGCCCAAACTACCATTTCATGGTTATACCCTTGGGCTCCAAATCACAAACTGAATTCCCGGATCATCTAGATTACACTACCCACACCCAAATGGGTCTAAATCCCTCTTTTCAAAAGTCCCTAAGCTTTATGATACCCGATCTTCGGTTCACCACCCCGAATTAGGAAACGATTTGGAACATGTCGTTACAACTCTCCTCCACTTAAATTAGATTCCGTCCTCGAAATCACTCCTTACTACTTACCTGGAAAACAAAGCTCCGGACAGAACCTCCTAATGTTGAACAAATCACTGATCCCTTAACTGTCGATCCAATACGTTACTATTATAATTCTAAAGCCCCATAACTTACATGACCTCCGCACATGTGGAACAAATCCAAAACATAATCACAAGAGCCTTTTCCTATCCTCATAACTGAAAACATCCTTTTGACCCTGAACCCTTCAACTAATAGCCTTGGCATATAGATTCCTTAATATATAACTTGCTGAAGTAAAGATCTTGCATAAGCACACTAACGACTCCTAACGCGAGTCTCGACCAAAAGCCAACTCGATACATAACTTATAGCCTGATATGAAACGATTTACACTTGCATATCACCCGGAATCTTCTGATCCACATAATCCATTCACTAAACTGGGATATAAAAATCCCCAATCCACCACTAAGACTACCAGTCTCACACCTGGTCCAGCCACCAGGTTCCAAAGAGTACAACTGATAAGGCTACCCTAGACTCTGCATCACTCGTATGCCACTCACTGACCACATAGCCATTCCACAATATCCATGATCTAATACCTTGACCCAACCGGTCCCTACCAGGTCTCATCCGTACTGTCATAACCATACGGGCCTCACCCATGGGTCTCACCCAGTCTATTCCAAAAAATGGGCCATGCCCACGGGTCTCACCCAATCAAGAGCTACTTAGGCCTAACCTTGCCTCGGACCCCAATGGTCCTCCTCTCATAGCAGGGAGATATTTCCGACAATACTATCCACCTTGACCTAGACACGATCCTCCTTCATACCAACGACCATACCAACGATGGTCTACATCAATTTGGTGAATACTACGATCCCATCGCAGACTTCCAACATTTCCATAACTGTCAAATATCCTGGTGAATGCTACGACTACCTCGTAGTCTTACAACACTTCCACGTAGCCATGGCCCCACCCATGGTCTTAGCGTCCATTTACTATACCGACCACAATCATCATGAGTCGATCCTGCAACCGAATATGCCCTAATTAGGTGTTCAGGTCATGCTTCAAACCCCAAAGCCTTCATCAAACAAGAACGTGCAGAGAGGCTCTAACACCACCCTCGACCTGGATCCATCCATATATCCGCTCTGAGTCACTACAGATGTGCAATGAAACTCAAATATCCTTTCTTTTGCAACCCCCTTAGACCAATGGTTCCAACTTGGGTTCGACCACGCTCTTCTAATCCTCAAGATTTGATGGATTTCCAATCCATCTTGCATCCTTATGATTCAACTATCAACAACCTGAGCTTAGCGACACTAGCGTTTTATTACTAGCCAATCTTGATGATCACATAACTCTCAAAATCTAGATGAATACTCCCCGAAATCTTAGCAAGTTCGATAACCCCCATCGCTTCCCAAGATACATCATCAAATTGTAAGTCCTTTATATTGGCGACAAAGACTATAACCCTTGCCCGGATCTGGAAAATCTTGACTCCAACTCCTCACTCTTTGAAGATCCCTGCATACTAACCATCTTCAACCCTTGTGATTATGAAATTCCTCTGGCACCTCCAATATCCAAACAAACTCATCCGACTGCCACCTACCTGAAAAAATGCTAACACATCCGAACTCCGACTTCGTTGAAGAACTGACTAGCTAAACCGACCATAGACCTTACAAACGATACCCCTAAGTTGACCCCATCGAATAACCGGAACAACAACCGAAACAAACTGAATCCCACTCAGCAAGATACGGCCCACTAATAACTCTTGGCATGAAAAATGGCATATAACAATTCTTGATGATATAACCCAGGCAATAACAGAGAACTAAACCAAGATAATGCTTACCTATACCAAAACAAGATTCCAGGGCAAATATAGATACTGAAAATAATCAAGAAGAAAGCAAAAGATGACATACTCACAAAAGCATCTGATGAAACTTTGGCCTCCACTGACTGACACTTCTATCCTCGGCTCCTCGCCACTAGGGCTCCTGCCCTACCCTCACGGTCATCAGTGATCCTCAAAGTAATGGGAGCAGGTGCACTCAATGCTCCACCCCTCAACATCGGACAGTCATCCTTCTTGTGGCCCACCTGATTGCAGTGAAAACACATCGGATCCGACCCATGGGAGCAATCCCTACTAAAATGACCCATCTAACCACAACTGAAACATTCTCATCCTGTCTCCCGACATCCTCCCTCATGGGTCCTCCCACACTTGGCAGAACGGCCTCGGCCCTGATGGCCTCTCGAATGTGATTCCTAAGTCTTGGGCCTCTTCGCCTGGCCCACTGCGATCCGAATCTGCTCTGACTTCCTCTTCCCGAGGTGCTCCAAATCAATCTCATGCTCTCGGGCTCTAGCTATCATATCATTCAGGGTCTCTCACCCTGAAAAACTCACAAACTCCCTGATCTCATCCCTCAACATATCATGATACCTTACCTTCTTCATCTCCTCGTCCGCTGCATACTGCGGAACCAATAAAGCTCTCTCCCGAAACTTGGCAGTGATCATTGACACAGTCTCAGCCATATGGCAAAGGTACTGAAACTCCCTCGCCAACTGCTGAACCTCGATAGCTGGTGCAAAATCGGCCTGAAACCGGGTCACAAACTTATCCCAAGTCAACGTCTCCAGGGCTTCACCTCCCAAAGCAAAGTCTACCTCCTCCCACCAATCTTGGGCTCTTTCCTTTAGAAGACAGGAGGAAAATCTGACCTTCGACCCCTCGGGGTAGAAACTCGTCCTGAAAGCCTTTGCCATATCCACTAACCATGTCCTACTGGCAACGGGGTCCTTCTCCCTAAAGAAATCAGGAGCTCCACAAGCATGGAACTCACGAAAAGAAAGAGTGTGAGCTCCAAAAATAGCCATAACCTCAGTACGGAATGCGCCTAGACGCTCATCCAAAATCTCCATAATCCCCTCTTTGACCGTACCGAAGATCACCGGAGTCTGCTCCAAAATACTGCGGGTAATCTCCGACGAGATGAACTCCCACATCCGCTCATCGATCGACTCGGTACGTGCACCTGAGTCGGAACCAGAACCTGAACCCCTTCCTAAGTGTTCATCACCATACTGAACAAAAACATGCAAATGATCAGAACATACCCAAGAATCCTCAACCCACAGGCTTCCTAGATTCTCCAAGACTATCCCCGATTCGAGTATGGATCATGTGCTTTCCGTAGTATGGGCCCAATACTACCTTCCACACCAATCCATACTTTCCTCAAGAATCATCCTAAATCGTCTAAGTCACCTTCTCAACTGATACTCCAAGGAACCGCTAAAACCGTGCAACTAAACCCACTTAAGCACTTCCCATGCTTTCCTAGGTTTCCGACCTCACCCTGCCATCAACTGTTGAAGAACTCCCCATAATGTCAGTAACCATCTCATGAATATAATCACATGCAACAAAGCTTAGATAAGCCTTCGAGTAAAAGACTCATCCCTACAATGGTTTGACTCAAACAAGAGCTGCGCAATAGGGTCAAATCCATCACTCTTAGATTATTCAACTTTTTTCATATGTGACTTTACATATTCACTTAATAGGTAACTCACATCACTTAAGAGTTCCACAAAGCAAAAAGCAAGCAACATTCATGCAGTAGCACTCCAATTCATAGAATAACCAAAGAACATTCAAACTCATGTACTACAACTCATACTAGGAACTTCTACTCTCACTGCCGACTGCCTTATGCATGAAAATTATACACAATACATGATCAAATAGACTGTCAAATAAAAGACTCTACCCTAGACTGACAACCAAATAAGGAACAGGAAATAAGGCCAAGTCAATCATTCTAGGGCTATATGATCCTAACCGTATACAATTTTTAAAGCGTACACTTAGCAATTACTGATACCAATAGATATTCCCAATCTAGCATAACATCCAATGTTTCCTAGGCGACAAGGTATCACACATCAGACCAATCTATCAAGCGATTCCTGAAACTATCCCTAGCCTTATCCTACCATGCAATTCTCATAACATATAGTCATAACAAACATGTGTGGGTATTTTGGGAGTCACTTACTTGAGCTCGGCTGATCACACGCACCACCCCTTTTTGTCTTTATAAAATTCTTTTAGAAACTTATTTCCTTTTACAAAATCCTTTTAGAAACTCATTTTCTTTCAAAAGATTATTAATTACTCAGTTTGAGTTCAGACATACCCGAGAGTGTGCCTGAATCCCTCAAACCAAGGCTCTAATACAAACTTGTAACGACTCAAAAATTAAGACTAAAATTTTCATTTTAAATTCTACCAAAACATTAATTATTTTTAATTCAACCATTAATTATCCTTTTTTTAAATATTCAAAAGTACTTTATAAGAAAACGGTGATCAGAGTACAGTCCTAAAATCATCGTAATGCGGAAACATGGGTGGATGTACTGCGATCAAGTCGGTCCCTTCCCTTTTAAACCAGAAGTACCTAAAACCATAACCATAAAAATCATAACCACAAAACTTAGTGAGTTCCCAAAATACCACATACCATACATACCATTGGGCCTAGCCCTCACATTGGGCCCAACCCGTATATTAGGCCCAACCCACCATAATTGGCCTAGCCCTGCCAAATCAATGGGCCTAGCCCGATCATACAAATGCAAAAGTCACAAAGACAGTTAGCACATACATAACATACAATAGGCCTAGCCCTTCTTGATCCTTGGGCCTAGCTCAACATACAAATGGACCTATCCCGTCATACAATAGGCCTAACCCAACATACCTATGGGCCTAGCCCAACATACCATGCAAGAGTCACAAAGACATCTAACATATCAGAACCTAGTGGGCCGACTTAGGTGTCTTAGACCCACGATAACAGTGAGGAAACTCAACTCAATCCGTTGATAATCAAATAACTGCTCGGGTCACTGAACCGGTTAACCTCGCACCATCTAACAATAAATAAAATCTTAATCAATTATTATCTCGATAACCCAAAATTCGAGGCCCACTCCATAAACCAACTTCCTAAAAGTTAAAAGACCATTTTACCCTTTTCTTACCTGGCCCCAAACCAAAGCCCAGCCCAATTGCACAACAAGCCCAAATCTCTAAATGGTAACCCACAGCCTAATATGGCCCAACTTTCTAATTGGGCCCAAAAACTATCGGGCACCAATACGATTAAATCCCACAACCTAAACATGGCCCAAAGTCAGAAGTCCAATGGCCCAACAAGGTCCAAACTCTAACAGGCCCAAAATAGCTGGCCCAACAAGGCCCGCGTACTCACCCTCCAAGCAGAGGTACAAGTCGTTGATGCAGGAATCCAGCATTACGCTGAGCGTATTCCCATGTACGCTCAACATACTTGTTAGAGTCCATAAAAACAACATTAAGCTCTTAATTGGTTCAGTCAAGTTGTCCAAAACATACATCTGATCCTTAGGCAAGGTTTTAAAATATAAAGTTGCCAACTTTACTCTCTTACATGCCTTAATGGGACTCAACACTTAAAAAGGAGCTTAACAAGAGTCTTAATACTTGCATGGACCAATATCTTCCATAAAGTTAACATTTTTATGAACATGGGGACTTAATGGAGCCAAGATTTAACATCCATAGCTTCTGGAGTAGATCAAAAGCTCACCTTTAACTCAAAAGTCTCCAAAAGTGCACAAAATACACCATAACTAGATCTAACACCAAAGATCATCAAGGTAAGAGCTTTTTACCTCAAAATTCTTGCAAATGAGTAGAAGATCCTGGATCTACAAGCTCAAGCTATCCCTTCAAGTGTTCCTCTTCTTCTTCTTCACCACAAAACACCCACAAATCACTTTTCAAGCTTAAAAATCACCACAAGCTCTTAGGGTTTAAAGGGATGGAGGATGAGGATAATAGGGTTTGATGTTGATTTAAGGAGCTTAAATAGGGTCCCAGACCCTAAATTAGGGTTTGCATGAAATTGGAGTATGCCCTGCGTACTCTCATTACGCTCAACTTACTCCCCAAAGGTGTCGCGACCCTTCTCCCTAGTACGCCCGACGTACTCCCTAAGTAAAACCCGCATACTAGGCTTAGCCTTAAACCCACCAACTTCTGAATGCCATAACTTCTTCGTTCTAAATCTGATTTCGATGACTCTTATATCTACAGAAAGGTAACGAGAAGCTCTATAGTTCTATCAACTCATCCTTGCCTTAAAACTTCCCGAAATAAAATATAATATTCATAAAAGCCCGAACTACCATTTTACGGTTGTACCCTTGGGCTCCAAATCACAAAATGAACTCACGGATCATCTTGATTACACTACCCACACCCAAATGGGTCTAAATCCCTCTTTTCCAAAGGCCCTAAGCCTTATGATACCCGATCTTCAAGTCACCGCCCCGAATTAGGAAACGATTCAGAACAATTTCTTACATCCGCATCGCTAAGGCTATATAGTTGTGTTGTGGTCTTCAATGTTCATAAATATTCTGTTCTTTGTTGATCCATTCTAGAAGGCCAGCTTCCAAAAATATAATTTAGCTCCTTTTAACCCAATAGTGTCTTTGTAGCTAGAAAACACTATTTAAACAAAGTAATTGTTTTGGTCAAAATAAGATAGACTAAATTCACAACCAAATTAGTAAGTGTGCTGTGATGTTTAGAATAAAATGTTGAATTGTGAAAATGATTAAGACCTGAAGATATGCCGAAGATCTTGGTCGTACCCAAGATCCTAGGAAGAAAACAATGGTATTCAGAAAACTATTTAATAATGTGGATTTCTTTACAAAATATCAACAAGTCTGTGTTTGTAATGATTAGGACGAATATAGTGTTAAAGTCGTGAAATTGGTGAATTTACAAAGTAAGTCTTACTATATTCAAAAAGGGCCAAGATATTATAGAATATCTCCGTATTTTAGTAAAACTGTGATCATAAAACTAATAAAAAAACAAGTAAATGTGTAAGAATGTTGTAATTCATAAAATGATAGTAAGAAAATAAAAAAAATGCAAAAAACACAGGGGTTTATGAGGAAAACCCTTAATCCTTTTGGATCCCCAACGTAAAAGCTCAGGATATGAAGAAATAACCTGCCTTAAAACTTAGATCAATAAAAATGTGATTATAAGTGCTAGTTGTTCGTGTGGTAAGTGTAATAGAGCTCAAATGTCAAGAGAGAGAGAGAGAGAGAGAGAGAAAGAGAGAGAGAGAGAGAGAGAAGTGAGATTAGAACTCAAATCATGACTGTGAGTGGATCAGCTAGTCTGATGTATACTAGAGACTATAACAACAACTTTTAAATTCCTGGGATATTCCTTGATCCATGCTTGACTCATATTTCTCGAAGGACTTCAACTTTCATTAAGATTTGACCATGTCCTTTTGACCTGGTCTATATTTTTCAAGTCAAGTCAGTGATCCCTACATAAAAGATTACAATAAATACGAAGGGAGTCCCAAGATATTGACTAAATCCAAGATCTTGGGTTACCCGGGATGTTAGTACAAGTTCAGGATGTTAACAATATAAGTACCTTTTTAATACCCATAACAATTGCCTCCAGAAATCTTCAATCCAAGATCCATGGAGTTGGAGATTTTTTGACGCGAAATCATTCCATTATGAGTTTAATACACCATTGTCTATTTAGCTTCCTAAGAGATTTGAATTTTGACTAGTCCGGAAATTAGGGTTTGTTCTTATAAATTCGCCATATTTTGGCCAATATTCATACGATCATCCATCCCGCCGTGTAAATCTCTTCTACCCTTGTTTTTTTATCTCATATCCTGGATAAAGATCTTGTCAGTTCGAAACATGATAATGAGGGCTTTATCTTTGAAGATTTTAGTCGATTTGTATATTCTTCCTCGATCAAGAAATGATACTTGTACATTTAGAGATCCAAAGACTGAGCTTCGCTGATTAGAAGGAAAATTTCTTCGCAAAACAGTTTTTAAATCATTTGATGCTTGATTGAAACCTGATTTTGTCTTTTCTAAATGGGTTTGCTTTTATTAGCTTCTTTTGTGTATATCTTTCCCTTTCTGTTGATTTCTATGTTTTTTTGTGATGACGCGATTTCCATATATCCAAATTATGTCAATGGTCTGTCGCATTTTGTGTTGGATGGATCATTTTAATAAGACTGAAAATATTGATCTTGGTCTGGATGAGATTGCTAGTGTCTATGTTCTTCAGACTTCCAGTTATTCTTGTGTCATTTTCAAAATAAAATCTAGAAAAACTCACATGATTCTTAATACGTCCTGCCACAAGGTTAGATGGAAAAGAAAGTACTTTTATGTGAATAGGCAATCTCTAGAGAAAGGGGATTCATTGCCTATTGATTGGATTACAAAGTGTAATATTTCTAATTTATTTATGGATTTGAGAAGTGTCACACCCCGACCGACGGCGGAAAACACCAGGGTTGTGACGTTTTACAATCGAATCGCAGTCAACCCCATATATTGAACACTTATCATCTTTAAATCAATATATTACAAAATTTTAAGTTTTGGAATTGAAATTACATCTTCATAATTCGAACTCACCATGATAAATTAAAAGAAGTAAAGTTTATTCCAAAAGAAAGGAACTATAATTTCCTTAGAATCGATGTCCTACATCCGACTTCTTAGTTACCTGAGAATACACATTTTTAAAAATACGTCAACAAAAATTGTTGGCGAGTTCCAGAGGTTTTGACTCTGTGAGTTTTATAAAAAGAAATATTTATAAAACATAGAATAGTTAATGAAATAAATTGTACAAAAACATGGTCAACGATGTTACAGATATACTTCGTGTGAGACTCAATACTTGAATTCTGATACAAGTATTTATGTTAATATACTTATAATAAAAGTAAAAATTAACATATTTTTGTGAAGCAAAATATTAAGTGCTTATATAAATAAACACTACTAATCGGTTTAACAATCTACAAACAAAATTTATACTACATACAACCTCATCCTAGTTTGTATTAGTATTTTTGTATCCGAAATTTTGTTATAATTCCCAATCGTTTGTGTTCGAAAACTTTTGGTTGTAAAGCTTAAAAATGTAAAGCTACAAAAGTTTTAACAGTACAACGGCCGTAAGTGTCTCTATAAGAGTTTAAACAACACTTCGGTTGTAAGTGACAATGTACAAGTTTAGACAACACTCCGACTGTAAGTGACCATAACAAAGTATAGACAGCTCTCCGACTATAAGTGACCATATCAAATTTTAGACAACACTCCGGTTGTAAGTGACCATAACAAAGTTTAGAAAGCACTCCGGCTGTAAGTGACCATATCAAAGTTTAGACAACACTCCGACTGTAAGTGACCATAACAAAGTTTATACAACACTCCGGCTCTAAGTGGCCATAACCAGCACATTTCAAATCATTTATACCATAAGACTTTCAACATGATCATTTTAGAAAAACTTGTTATAATTAACACCTTTGTGACCCTAAAGTGTGTGAATTAAACAATATCATAAGTTATGTTTTTCTTATTTACAACAAGTCTTTGTATATGTATCTAAAACACTTATAATCATTTATAAGTTTTATGGAAATGTTTGATATAAGATCATCAGTTTTCATGTCATATTTGATGATTTTTTATGCACTAATAATAAATAATAGTATTATTTGACACAAAAGTTTGCATGAAAAACTAAAGGTTACCACAACACTAATATATCATCAAGTGTGTGTGTGTGTGTATATATATATATATATATATATATATATATATATATAACTTAAGTAATAATCTTTTAAGCTTATATCGATTTTTTAGGTGTATTCCCCCCCCCCCCCTGGAAGGAAGTTTAAGTTGCTGAAATATGATGAAGTTTGAGAGCTTTTCTATGGAGATTGTTCTAGATAATAGAAGAGGGAAATGGAGGGAAGGTATCTCGAGTTTTATAGGAGGAGAAAGGAAAGGATAAGAGCCAAACTTCTAAGCAAGATTTGATGGGCTGTGAAGATGATTATATTTGATTTACCTTGTCAGTTGCTCTCCTGGTTACTTTGGGATAGAACTTAGATAATTAGCTAGTTACTAGTTAATTATTAGTTGAATGTTATAGTTTAGGAGGGGGAAGGAGTAAATCTCTAAAATTAGAAGAAGTAATAAGATGATTTTTCAATTGTCTTAAGTGATTAAGTACTTATTAGTTAACTTGGCACTCCTCTCAACCATTTCTCATAACTTATTGAGTTAGACACAATATTCCTTATATGAAATCACTTTAAGTAATGAACCCATAACTAGTCATTTCCTAGATAATAATACATATGTATATATTATACATACATATATTGTTGGTACAAAACAACAATGCACTTTTTATGTATTTGAACTAAAATGTTTTTGTTTGATTATTTTATTTATAAAAATCTAGATACATTTTAATTATGCCTTATAATAATCCATTTTATATTTTTATCAGTTAAATATAAAATTGATTGACCAAGGTATAATTTCCGTGACATTTAACCGGTTAAAAATATCGTTAACCGCGTTTCGTCACTTCGGTTCGTATAATTGTCAAATTTCGATCCTTCACAACTATTAGGCACAAATTTTATATATAATTTAAATTACTCATCAACCGGAGACATGTTGATACGGTAATTAAGTTTCACATTCAAATGACGTTATTTGATAGCTTTCACAAAGCGGTGTTGGTTCATAGTTATACGTCGTAATGGAATTTATCATTGGTTACTTGTTTTATTTTTCACAAGAACTTTTCTAAATAAAACATGTTAAATTCCTTCAACCATTTTTGATAAACTATTCATATTGCTTAAAATCAAAACAAGGTATCGTACAATCGTTCCTATTTTTGCCAATTGTTACATTCTCTCCCCTTTAAAAGAATTTTGTCCCAAAATTCGACTTGTAGACAGGATATCACTAAACAATTAGGGGTATTTATTTTTCATTCGATCCTCGCGTTCCCAGGTGCATTCTGCTCCTCGTTGAGAGTTCCATTAAACTCTACGATTGGGATATGAGTTTGTTTTAAACGCTTCACTTCTCGATCCATAATCTCCACTGGTTCTTCAACGAAGTGGAGTTTTGTGTTTAATTGAATATTGTCGAGAGGTATTACGTTGGTGTTGTCCGACAGACACTTTTTCGGGTTTGATACGTGGAATACATCGTGTACTTTGCTCAGGTCTTGAGGTAGCTTTAATCGATAAAAAACATGACCAATTATGTCAAGAATTTCAACAGGTCCATTGTATCTTGGGTTAAGCTTTCCTATTTTGCCAAAACAAATCATACCTTTCCAAGGTGAGACTTTTAACATCACTCGGTTTCCAACCTAAAATTCCAGAGGTTTACGCCTTACATCAGCATAACTTTTCTGACGGTCATGTGCTGCTTTAAGTTGTTCTTTGATCTGAATGATCTTTTCGGTCATTTCATGGATTATCTCTGGCCCAGTATGAAGTGTTTTATTTGTGTGTTCTCGTGCCAGTTGGGTATCTCTGACCTCTTCCCAACATATAGGCGATCGACACTTGCATCCATATAAAGCTTCAAATGGTGATGCGTTAAGGCTGGTGTGATAACTATCTTTATAGGGAAACTCAATCAACGACAAATGAGTATCCCATGAACTTCCAAAGTCAATTACACAAGACCGTAGCATATCCTCCAGGGTTTTAATGGTTCGTTTACTTTGACCATCAGTCTGTGGGTGGTAAGATGTGCTGATATCCAAGCGGGTTCCCATGGATTTATGAAGTGATTTCCAGAACCTTGATGTGAACCTACTATCCCTATCAGAGATAACAGAAATTAGAAGTCCATGAAGCTTGACAATTTCCCTGAGATATGTTCTCGTTAGCTTTTCCGTATTATCGATCTCCTTGATTGGTAGGAAATGGGCAGAGTTAGTTAATCTGTCAACCACTACCTAAATATCGTCATAACCACTAGAAGTCTTGGGTAGCTTTGTGATAAAGTCCATTGTAATTTTCTTCCATTTCCACTAGGGAATCTCATGCTGTTGTAGTAATCCCGAGGGCTTTTGATGCTCTGCCTTGACTTTAGAGCAAGTCAGGCATTTGCCCACGCAAGTGGCAATCTCAGCTTTCATTTTAGGCCACCAATACAATTTCTTAAAATCTAGATACATCTTGTCGGAGCCCGGATGTACAAAATACATTGATCTATGAGCTTCGTCCAAGACTAAGCTTCTAATGTTACCAAACTTTGGTGTCCAGATTCTATTCATGAAATAACGAGTCACATCATCTTTAAGCTCGAAATATTTATCCATTCCCCATAAAGCTTCTACCCAAACATTCTCTTCTTCCAGGGCATCTAGTTAAGCTTCACGAATCTGCGTATTGAGGTTGGAATTGATGGTCATAGTCAGTGCTTTTACTCGTCGGGGTTTCTTATGCTCTTAATGAGTTAAAGCATCAACCCTAACGTTTGCTTTTCCAGGATAATACCGGATCTCACATTCGTAATCGTTTAATAACTCGATTCATCTTCTTTTCGTTATATTTAGTTCTTTTCGATCAAATATGTGTTGGAGACTCTTATGATCTTTAAAAATGATACACTTCATTCCATATAAGTAGTGTTTCCAAATCTTCAAGGCAAAGACCACTGCTCCCAATTCGAGGTCGTGGGCTGTGTAGTTGTTTTCATGGATTTTGAGTTGTCGTGAGGCACATGAAATGAACTTTTCTCACTCCATTAATATGCATCCCAATCCTTGAATTGATGCATCACAGTATACGACAAAGTCTTCTGTTCCTTCAGGTAAGGATAGAATTGGTGCGCTACACAACATTTGTATCAACTTTTGGAATGCAGTTTCATGCTTATCTCCCCAGTCGAACTTTGTTTCGTTTTGTGCTAATGCATTGAGTGGCTTGGATATCTTGGAAAAATTCTCTATGAATCTCCTATAGTAGCCGACAAGGCCTAAGAATTGTCGCACTTCGGTTGGCGTCCTAGGTGCATCCCAATTCTTAACCGCTTCGATTTTTGTGGGATCCACATGTATTCCTCTATTACTTACTAAATTTCCTAGGAAGTGTACTTCTCTGATCCAAAATTCACATTTGGAGAATTTTGCGTAAAACTTTTCCTTTCTCAACAGTTCTAAGATCAATTTCAGATGTTGGCCGTGATCCTCTTTAGTTCATGAATATATTAGGATGTCGTCAATGAACACTATTACGAACTTATCTAAGTATGGTTTGCATACACGGTTCATGAGGTCCATGAATACTGCTGGAGCAGTGGTCAATCCGAAGGGCATAACTAGAAACTCGTAGTGTCTGTATCGAGTTCTAGATGAAGGTTTTGGAACGTCTTCTTCTAGTACCTTCAGTTGATGATACCCGGATCTTAGATCTATCTTTGAATAGTAACTAGATCCCTGAAGTTGATAAAACATGTCATCTATTCTGTGGAGTGGATAACGGTTCTTTAATGTTAGTTTGTTTAACTCTCGATAGTCTATACACATCCTGAGAGAACCACCTTTCTTATTGACGAATAAGACCGGCGCTCCCCAAGGTGAGAAGCTTGGTCTGATAAAACCCTTGTCGAGTTGTTCCTGAAGTTGATTTGAAAGCTCTTGCATTTCAGAGGGAGCCAATCTATACGAGGGATCTCGCTACTGGAGTTGCTCCCGAACTTAAATCAATTTGGAACTCGACGCTGCGACTTGGTGGCAATTCAGGCAGATCTTCAGGAAACACATCGGGATAGTCACTTACATGGGGTATGTCCTTGATTTCTTTTCTTTTTCTCTTCTTACCTACCATATACGCCAAGAAGGCATAACACTTATTGTGTAGATATTTTTGAGCCTTAGTGCAAGAAATCAGTTTCAAGATTTGACCCGACTTGTCACCGTAGATTATCATGGTCTCCCCGTTATGTAGAGTTAGTTATACAACTTTTTCGAAACAGAGAATTTCAGCACGATGAGGAGACAACTAATCCATATCGATAATAATGTCGAAACTCCCAATATTCATTGGCATTAAGTTGACATAACTATGTGTGGTCGTTCAAAGTTAGGAGCCAATTTTGTAAGATTTCAATGGTGCTTTCTATCTGACCGTTTGCTACTTCTACCTCGTATGCTACATCTAGTTTACTAGACTCGTGATTCAATAGTTGTTTAAATGATGGGGTTATAAAACTTCTATCAGAACCAGAGTCAAAGAGAATGGTAGTATATAAATTATTCATGAGTAATGCACCAGTAACCACCGAGGGATCTTGTATAGCATCTTTGTTCCCTATCACAAAAGCCTGACCAAGATCATTCCCATCACTTTTCTTCAACTTTGGGCAATTTTTCTTGATGTGCCCTTTTTCTCCACATTCATAACAAGCTCCTCCTCCAATGGAACCCGATCCATTACCCCTATCCTGTATTGCCGCAACTATTTCCATGCCTCGACAAAAGTTTCCCAATTGGCCTTTCTTGTTGCATTTGGTACAATGGAAACATTCCCCATATAACCCTTTTGTTAGGTTGGAACTGGGGCTGGTGTCAAAGCATAAACCATTTCAGTTTGATGCTTTTTCTCCTGGTTCTGGTTCCCTCCATTGGATTTACGCTTGTGGTGGTTGTTGTTAACTTTTGGAGTTTCAACTTTCGCTACCATTGATCCATTTTCGATAATGTTTTCGATGAATTGCAGAGCTAGACTCTTAGCACTGAGATACGTGTTAGGTTTTGACAAAAGTACCATCCCCTTTATTTGTGGAGCCAAACCCCATATATAAGACTTCACTTTCTTGCTTTCCGGTTTCACGATGCCTGGACTGAGGAGTGCAAGGTCATGTTCCAGGCTTTGTACTTCTTCTCAGTGGCATTACTTCTCTATTAAAAGTTCTTTCATATTTTCCCATGATATCGAGTTGGCCACCGAGACACCCAAAATTTTTACATGGTCAGTCCACCATGTCATAGCTCCATCCATCAGGGTACAAGTGGCAAAACGCACTATGCTACCCTCAGAGCAGTAGAAGATATCAAAACACTTTCAACTTTTTGAAATTAAGGAGTTAAACCCACAACATCTTCGTTCCCATAAAAGTTTCTTGGCTTTCAATTTATGAAGTCCTTGTAGGAACAAATTCTTCTAGGCTCTTATGTATGTGAGTGAAGAGTGCTCCCTAGTCCATTTCATAGTTCGTTCACTTCCACGAGTTGTCTTCCATCATTCAAACTCCTTGAAGTGTCCACTGCAAATGAAATTCGTTCCGACACAAGTTGTTCCAATTATGTCGTAGTTTGAGGAAGTCCTGACTCAGGGGGCGGTGGAATTGAAGTGCTAGAAGTTGGCGTTTCAGTTATTGGAGTCACAACTGGCCTTGTTGTTGGTCGACCTCTCCGGTTTCATCTCATAGTTAGTTCGGTAGTAGGTGTTACTTAGGGGTGTAATATGGTGCTCCTTCTTGGAGGTATTTTGATTTCCTATTTCAGTTAGTAGTAAAGGTTAAGTTCGTGATGTTTTTAGTTCTTTCATAATTTTATTATTCATGATCACGATTCATATAATTGTTCAAAAAAGATTTTTAAACTTAATAACATATGCTTCGTTATATTAAACCTTAACATCCGAGTACATTAGTTTTTACCGTTTTCAAAATGTAAAGACTTACAAGTAGTGGTACAAAGACCTATTAACAAACAAATAAAGTTTACATATGCTTACATATCTTAACACATATCCGAAAAGTTTGTCGTGGAAATTTGCAAGTTTCTCGAAAACTTGCCCTATTAGTTTAATAAAAACTCAAAAATTTGGCCATAGTGTTGGACATGTTATCATACTTTCCTTGAAGTATTGCGTGTTTTTCCTCTAGTGTTTCGTGTCTCTCTTCTAGCATACATAGCTTTCCTTGACTCTATGTTCTACTGAAAGGGAAATTTGGTTTTGAGTTTCTACATTGGTTACTCTCGAATCATAATTCATCCAGTTGCTATGGTGGTAGTCCATCCTTTGATGGAAATGTCTTGCGAGATCTCATACTGATCTTGTCGTTGATCCATTCGAGTCATTTATCCGTTCGAGTCATTTATCCATTCATTTTCACTGTTTGACCTTGCATGGTGCTCAATTCATCACCGACGTGCCAGAGTTGTCCATGCAATCAGGTGTTCTGCTCAAGTAGGAAGGAAAATTTGTCAATGTCCATGTCAAATGCGGGTGCAGCCCTGATGCCTAACCCTCCTCAAATGTTCCTGCAGGCTGCTTTTCAGCTATCCTATGGTTGCCTTGGTTGCTTTCCCAAATGGGTGGGTATATTCCCTCTTGAGAGTGCGAGGACCTCAAGTTATACTTCATAGTAACGGGATTCTAGTATAGGACTGAAATCCTAGCAGGTTTTCTGGTACGGCGGAGTGAAAATCCAAGGAAAGAGCTATTGGGAGTAGGTGGAGGTGAGGCAGATGGTTATGAATTGGTTATTATTATCACTTCATCATCGTCCATATCTTCTTCATGATCTTCCTCAGGTTCCTCCTTCGTTTCTTCTTCTGTATCCTCTTTCGGATCCTCCTCTAGATCTTCTTCAGGATGGAATTCATCAGATTACATTTGTACATGTTCAACTGGAGGAATGGGTTGGTACACGACCAAATAGTCTTGGAAATAGGGATCTCCCGGTAGCACATGATACATAGGCTCGTCTACTAGTGGCCTGATTTCTCTCATTAAATCAACCAACTAAACGGAAAACTTTTTAGTATCTCAAGTATGTTACACAAAATCTTACACATACATATAAAATAATATTTTATTTACTTTATTGACTTGTGATCATATTTTACATTTCTTAAATCACTAAGAGTTTAGTTTATTAACCACTGCGTTTAAGTTGGATAACACATGAGGCCCGACCAAAATAAAACTTAGGCGTGCAACTACGTTTAGTTATGGTATGACCTATCTTTAATGAAACCTAATTGAATATTTGATCTAAATCCTTGTGTTTAAGTTTATCAGATTCTTATAAACTTTTTGGTTCCCAAAGTTTTATCTTTTAATTGTTGTAGGGTAAGGATATTCCCAGACCTACTAGAGTAAGCCCTAGACTATAGTTGTATTAAAAAAAAATACTAAGTTCTCTATAGTCGTTAGCTCAATTACCAATCCATCACACCCCGACCGACGACGAAAAACGCCAGAGTTGCAACGTTTTACAATTGGATCACAGTCAACCACATATATTGAACACGTATCATATTTAAATCAATACATTACAAACTTTAAAGTTTTGGAATTTAAATTGCATCTTCATAATTCGAACACACCATGATAAATTAAAACAAGCTAAGTTTATTCCAAAAGAAAGGAACTATAATTTCCTTATAACCGATGTCCTACCTCCGGCTTCTTAGTTACATGAGAATACACATTTTTAAAAATAGGTCAACAAAAATTGTTGGCAAGTTCCACAGGTTTTGACTCTGTGAGTTTTATAAAAAGAAATCTCTATAAAACATAGAATATTTAATGAAATAAGTTGTACAAAAACATGGTCAACGATGTTACCGATATGCTTCGTGTGAGACCCAATACTTGAAATCCGATACAAGTATTTATGTTAATATACTTATAATAAAAGTAAAAATTAACATACTTTTGTGAAACAAAATATTAAGTGTTTATATAAATAAACACTACCAATCAGCTTAACAATCTACAAACAAAATTTATACTACATATAACCTCATCCTAGTTTGTATTAGTATTTTTGTATCCAGAAGTTTGTAATAATTCCTAATTGTTTGTGTTCGAAATTTTTTGGTTGTAACGCTTAAAATTGTAAAGCTACCCAAGTTTTAACAACATAACGATTGTAAGTGTTTCTATACGAGTTTAAACAACACTTCAACTGTAAGTGACAATGTACAAGTTTAGACAGCACTCTGACTGTAAGTGATCATAACAAAGTTTATTCAACCCTCCGGCTATAAGTGACCATAAAAAAGTTTAGACAACACTCTGGCTGCAAGTGACCATATCAAAGTTTAGACAACACTCTGGCTGTAAGTGACCATAACAATGTTTATACAAGACTCCGGCTTAAGTGACCATAACCAACACATTTCAAACCATTTATACCACAAGACTTTCAACATGATCATTTTAGGAAAACTTGTTATAATTAACACCTTTGTGACCCTGAATGTGTGAATTAAACAATATCATAAGTTATGTTTTTCTTATTTACAACAAGTCTTGGTATATGTATCTAAAACACTTATAATAATTTATAAGTTTTAATAAAATGTTTGATATAAGGTCATGAGTTTTCATGTCATATTTGATGGTTTTTCATGCACTAATAATAAACAATACTATTATTTGACACAAAAGTTTGCATGAAAAACTCAAGGTTACCACAACACTAATATATCATCAAGTAGATATCTATAACTTAAGTAATAATATTTTAAGCTGATATCGACTTTTTAGGTGTATTCCCCCTCCCCCCCCACACGCGGGAAATGCTTAAACATAGTAAAAATGGGGCCGTAAATACTCACTTTTGGTGGGTAAAGTTATTCGGTTTGAGAACGACTCGTGCGGTTTCCGGTTCCACTCAAGCTCGTGATTTGAGTAATCTTTTGGATGTCTTAACACATAAAGACATATATTTACAGTTAAGTTAGACTTTTCTCATTTCTTAACTCACTTAAAACAAGTGAACTTTATGACAAAAGGAAAGAGTAAAAATCAAGAAATTACCTGGCTTTTACTTGGACCTAAAGTATGTTGTCAAAAGGTGATTGAAACACAAGCTTTTTAAGGGCTGAAAGGTAAGTTCTTTTGGGGTTTTAAGTGCTTAAAAGTAGCAACATATGGGCTACTATGAATCTAGAAAATGGGCAGCAAAATGGAAGAGTGTTGGGTGTTGTTTGATGCTCGAAAGCAGCCACTGTTTTGGCTTAGTTGTTGTCACGAAAATTCCCAGCAAAAAGGGTAAGAAAAGAGTGGTTTAGCCATTGTTTTGAGTCCTCATCTTAGTGTAGCATAACAAATAACTTCCAGGGGTATTTGGAGGTGAAAACATCAAGAAAAATAAAGGTGAAAAAAGGTGAAATAGTGGCTGAAAACCGAGGGACAACAACCTTTTTTTGCTCACGGTTTTGATGGGTTTGGAAGGAAGTTTATGTGGTTGAAATACGATGAAGTTTGAGAGCTTTTATATGGAGATTTTGACGGAAAATTGAAGAGAGAAATGGAGGTAAGGTATCTGAAGATTTATAGGAGGAGAAATTGTCACACCCCCAAACTGGAATGGCAAAAACGTCCGGGGGTGGATGACTTCATGTTAAATATCACAACACATGTATCATAGTAATCAAAGTACAACAACCATTGCATTAATAAAGTATAAGTTTTACATAAGTATTCAAGTCATTGTATATATGACATCAAAAGTTATCTAGCAAAAGCTAGAATACGTGAATCAATACTGCTCCGTCTTCTTAAAATCCTGGGATATACCTGTCTACTGGTTCCCTGAGAATACAATTGTTTTGAAAAAGGGAGTATCAACATTTAAGTTGGTGAGTTCATAAGTATTTTGTTTTAGAAAGTAATTCTTTGCTCCTTGAAATATTTTCGTGTGTTTCTCCAGAAAATCCTATATTTTCTTCTTAAGTAGTAACCATACAAGTTCCTTCTACGATTACTTAGTGTAGGGATGTGCTTTGGGCTGGAACCGATTCGAACCGACCCGAACCCGAATAACCCGAAACCCGAATTGGACGAAAAGTGGGAACCGAAACCCGGACCGATTATACTAATATGGGATCGGTTCGGTTCGGGTAATACGGGTTTCGGTTCGGTTATTAACTCGAAAGGACCGAAATAACCCAAATAAACATTTACACTATGTTTTTGAACCGAATAACCCGAATAAACCGAAATGACCCGAATAACCCAAATAAACCGAAATGACCCGAATAACCCAAATAAGGAAATTCTATATTTAGTTCAAGAAAAAAAATATTAAAAATAATATTTTTTTTCTTGAACTAAATATAGAATTTCCTTATTTGGGTTATTCGGGTCATTTCGGTTTATTTGGGTTATTCGGGTCATTTCGGTTTATTCGGGTTATTCGGTTCAAGTGACTATTCACTTTCCGGGTCGGTCTTTTTGGCCCGATTAAACCTTTATTCGGGTAACCCGGACCGAAAAACCCGAAACCCGAATTGGGCAAAAATAGATACCCGAGAACCGACCCAAATAACTTATTCGATCCTAATTTGGGTCGGTCCGGTCCGGGTTTCGGTTTCGGTTCGGGTATTCAGTCCAAACGCACATCCCTATCTTAGTGTATACAAGTTATATATAATTCAGATCGGATGGACAGTTGAATGGGTGGATCTGCCCTAAGTCCACAACCAAACAAGGAACATGAAATGAGGCGGAAGTCACACATTGCACTGTCTATCGGATCTTCATTGTATATAACCCAATGTATTCACTAAGTAATCACATCGATGTGTAAACAATCGTATTTGCTTCCAGAAAATCTAATATTTTCTAATATAACTGAAAAGTAGTTTTAACACCATAAAACCGTTCTGTGCAAGTGTTATTGTACTATAAAAATAGTGTAACATAGTTTTAGTTCATGATAAAACTATAAAAAGATTGTTTTCAATATTGTTATGTTTTCCTTTGTTTTAAACCGGTATGTTGTATTTTTACCCCGTGAGTGCTAACGCAGTATGTTGTATTTCAACCCCGTTAGTGCAAACCCGGTATGATGTATTATTACCCCGTGAGTGCTAACCCGGTACGTTGTATTTGTACCCCGTTAGTGCAAACCCGGTACGATGTATTATTACCTCGTGAGTGCTAACCCGGTATGTTGTATTTGTACCCTGTTAGTACAAACCCGGTATGATGTATTATTACCCCGTGAGTGCTAACCCGATACGCTGTATTTGTACCCCGTTAGTGCAAACCCATTATGATGTATTATTACCCTGTGAGTGCTAACCTGGTACGTTGTATTTGTACCCCGTTAGTGCAAACCTGGTATGATGTATTATTATCCCGTGAGTGCTAACCCGGTACGTTGTATTTGTACCCCGTTAGTGCAAACCCGGTATGATGTATTATTATTATACTTAAAATGTAAAGTATACGTAAAGAATTTTGTACGAAAGTGTATATATACTTAAACCCTGTATACTTGACTAGTGAAAATTGTGTGAGAGTTTCATAAATTATACCTATTATAATTCATATTTGTGTTCTGCTTAATATCTAATATTCATGAAAGTACCCCCTTTGCTCGGTATTTTACAAAGGGTAATGAAATTTATTGAAATAACTTTTATATTCATATATGTATATATATATATATATATATATATATATATATATATATATATATATATATATATATATATATATATATATTTATAATATAACTAAAATTGAAACGACATTCAGGCAAATAATACTACCCTAAGCCCACATCCAAACAAGGAAAAGATAATAAAGCGAATTATTAGTCCTAAGCCATTTAAATCTTATATATATATATATATATATATATATATATATATATATGATTTTTGGCAAAATATAAGTTTAAAAGAGTTTTTAAAACATTTAAAAGAGTTTGACAATATTTAAAAGAGTTTCAGTAATTTAAAGTCGTTTTAGAAATATTTAGAAAACATTTGATTGTAAACACAATATTCTTGTGTTAGACTTGTATCCCCCCCCCCTAAAACAGTGAAAAATAGTAAAAAAATGCAGGGGTATGAACTCACATTGTATGTGTGTTCTTGGGTGATAACGAGGTGGTAGTGACGATTCTTGGGTTAGAACACGTGTTAACAAACGAATCCTAATAATATTATACATGTAATATTATGTATGGATTAGTTGTATATATATGTTAAATATCTTTAAGAGACTAAAGTAATTCATAGCAAGTTACTAATTTGTTGGAAGTATTTGGATGCAGATACGAATGTATTCTTGAAGGTGTGTTGAAGTTTGAAGTTTGATTGGATATATGCTTGATACTTGAGAGCATATGAAAGGAATAATGTTTGCAATTGAGAGAGAATGGTAGAGTTTACGTTTGTAGAATGTGCAAATGAATTTATTTGTACATTAAATATGGAAGTAAACTCAATAGGTGTGATGTGATATGTTCATTGGTAATTGTATCTTATCACATTGGGATGTTGAATTAGATAAGATTTGAAGAGAGTTTACGGTTAAAAACTTTTAATATGAAGTGTTCACGGTCTAAAAATATCAAATGGTGAAGGGTTTTCGGATCTTAAAGTCAAGGAAGAGGGGTTTATGGTTGCTTTTTCAATTCCTAATGTGTTCACGGTAAAGGGAAAGGAGGGTTCACGGTCAAGGGATATTCTAGAAGGGGTGTTTTTGTACCTAGGTTAATTCATGGAGGGGTTTTTGGTTTTATGCAAACCCTGAACACCCTTTTTGGTGTCATTTACAATCCGTAAACCTCATATTGAATTAATTCCAATTCCGTAACCCCCATATTGAATTGATTACATTGGGTGAAAACTCATTTATGAGGGTTATTTATGTTTTAAACCCTTAATCTTTTAACTTATGTTCATTTATACTACTCTAATTTAGCTTAGGTTTCAATCCATCCTTTTTTGTTAACTCTTTAAACTTATCATATTGACTTGTATATTGAGTTATAAATGTATCGTTTCAATATAAGTGTTCATAACTTGTAAATAAATATAATTTACAAGGTATGTATATAAAATAACTTATATAAACATGTCCTTAAGGTATTCAAGTTCCTATGGTATTAATGCTATGATATGGATTTACTTGCATACGATTGTAGCTTAGGCTTTTATTCGAATAAGTTTCAACTTACATTGATTTGAAATTACGGGTTGCTACAGAAAGGAAAGGATAAGAGCCAATCTTCTACGCAAGATTTGATGGGATGTGAAGATGATTATATTTGATTTAACTTGCCACTTGCTCTCTTGGTTACTTCGGGATAGAACTTAGATAACTAACTAGTTACTAGTTAGTTATTAGTTGAATGTTATAGTTTAGGAGGGGGAAGGAGTAAATCTCTAAAATTAGAAGAAGTAATAAGATGATTTTTCAATTGTCTTAAGTGATTAAGTACTTATTAGTTAACTTGGCACTCCTCTCAACCATTTCTCTTAACTTGTTGAGTTAGACACAATATTCCTTATATGAAATCACTTTAAGTCATGAACCCATAACTAGTAATTTCCTAGATAATAATACATATGTATATATTATACATACATATATTGTTGGTACAAAACAACAATGCACTTTTTATGTATTTGAACTAAAATGTTTTTGTTTGATTATTTTATTTATAAAAATCTAGATACATTTTAATTATGCCTTATAATAATCCATTTTATATTTTTATCAGTTAAATATAAAATTGATTAACCAAGGTATAATTTCTGTGACATTTAACCGGTTAAAAATATCGTTAACCGCGTTTCGTCACTTCGGTTCGTATAATTGTCAAATTTCGATCCTTCACAACTATTAGGCACAAGTTTTATATAGAATTTAAATTACCCATCAACCGGACACATGTTGATACGGTAATTAAATTTCATGTTCAACTGACGTTATTTGCTAACTTTCACAAACCGATGTTGGTTCATAGTTATATGTCGTAACAAAATTTATCATTAGTCACTTGTTTTATTTTTCACAAGAACTTTTCTAAATAAAGCATGTTAAATTCCTTCAACCATTTTTGATAAACTATTCATATTGCTTAAAATCAAAACATGGTATCGTGCAATCGTTCCTATTTTTACCAATTGTTACAAGAAGTCACTATTTTTGCCAATTGTTACAAGAAGTCACAAGGTCATTCTGATTTTCTTCTTTTGTCTTGGTTGAGGTAGTTCCACAATTCAATGATTTTTTTATGTGTAACCTTCAAAAATCAAACATTTTTTTTGATAAAATAAGAGTGTGGATAATAAAAAAGGGTTCCACCAATAACACCATCAATCATAATGTATCAAAAGTCATCATCAAAAGCGGAAGCTAGTCTTCGTTTTGAGAACAAGTCAACAAAACATAAACTTAAAATGGATGCCATGCCCCCGAATAATGTCTAAATCCCCCAATCACGCCGGATCGTTTCCTTCGTACGTGAAGGACATGCAACTAAAGACATAAATTAGCTACTATAGGCCTATGACTTAGTAAGAAATCATATCACTTCTTTATTATATAGAACATATGCATTCCATATAGTACATGTAAGAATCAAGTAAGGAACATGTATCACTGATATTCTAAATACATATTGTTTGTACCAACCCAACACTAGCATGTCATTCCCATGAAGGCTTATCACATACACTGCCAACTGGGATTAACCAATTCCTCCGAAGGGTCTATCATGATCATCTAAACATTAAGCACTTCCCCTGAAGGGTCTTTCATTATCCTAAACCCAACTAGATTTTCCTGAAGGGCTTGTCTCTAGATTACATACAAAAAACACATAATCCATATAATAAGTAAGTTCATGAGATCTCACTAAACTGAATAATAAGGAAATCCACACAGAGAGCTTAGCGATACTGGTAGTGCCTTGAACCACTACATAATAGTTAACTATAATTTAGCGATTAGGTACTTCACTTTCCTGTCTAAACTGGTTTTTCTCATTGTAGTCCTCATTTTGGGTCAAAAGACCATTTTCCCCAAATCAATTTGTCTGAAATACACTATTACTAACATTTTACCAAAAGCCAATATGGTCAAAAAGTCAACGGTCAACAATTAATGGTCCACTATATCATAACAAATCCTTGACCGTGTCGTGGTCTAATCTTGACAAAACAAATGTGACACTCACGATCACTGTACCGTATTTAGCCCTTGACTGTGTTGCAGTTCGTTTGGAAGAACAATTTCTTCATTAATCCCTTAATCTGTTAAGTCCAAACCCAAGCCTTCCAAGAGGCTTTCATACTTACCAATGACTCATAAAAATCATAAATTTATAGGCATGCATGTCCAATGCATTTTTCTCCTATATTAGGTCAAAAATGGTGAAAATAAGGTCAAAACACATGCATGACCCTAACTGGAGATATAATCCATATTTACTACTTAAAACACTTGTGGGGCCTTATAGGGGAAATAAAGTTGTAAAATTTATTCTAGGTTTCTTTCAAAACTATCCAAATTGACAAATCTAGCTAAACATTCAAGATATAAGAAGTTCTAGACATAAAGGTGGAGCGTTGAATACTTCTAAAAGTCCAAAAAAAGATGAAAAGGCTGTGATGTGCTTGCTTGATGCTTCCTTGCTGCAAAAATGTACCCATTCTTCCTTCAATTGACAAAACAACCCAATAATCACTCAAAATACATAAGAAGAGGGATTAAGGTTTGGTTAGGGCTTTTGGGGTGCCGGAGGTTGAGGGTAGACGAAAACCTAGCACTCACTTCCTTTAAATAGGGCTCGAGGCTCGAAACCTAGGGTTTTGTGCACATTGCCGCAACGGTTAAATGACCACCACTTCATTTAGATGTGGAAATACTATGTCGGAATATCGTATCCACCTCGCTGCGGGAAGGAAAAAACTCCAAAAACCTAATTAAAACTTTAACCTTGCATAGAATAAATTCATACCTGAATTGGGTGTTATAATTCTCCCCTTCTTATTTGGATTTCACCCCTGAAATCTACCTCACCAAACAACTTCGGATATTGTCTTCACATCTTTTCCACCGGTTCCCATGTCCATTCCGACCCCATCTGGTGTTGCCATTGTACCTTTACTAGCACAATCTCCAACTATTGAAGCATCTTTGTCTTGTGATCAAGTATAACTATCGATCACTTTACATAAATTAATATCCCATCCACATAAATGTCGTCGAGAGGCACCACAACTGTATTATTTGTGACACACTTGCTTAATTGAGACATGCGGAAAGTGTTGTGGATCTGTTGGAGTTCCTTAGCTAGCTGCAAGCAGTAGGTGACCTTCCCAACTCGGACTATGACTCAGAATGGTCTAATATATATGGGCCTTAAATTCACTTGCTTCATGAAGCGAATGATACCATGACAAGTAGATACCCTTAGTAACACATAATCTCCTCCTTGGAACTCCAAGTCTGATCTCCTTTTGTCTATATAGCTCTTCAGAAAACTATGAGCAGTCCTAAGACACTCTCTTATATGTTGGATACATTTGGTTGTCCTACGGATAAACTTAGTGTTCCCAAGTTCATGTTGTCCTACCCCCCACAAATTAGGTTTCAACAACGCCCCCCAGATAACACCCATCAGTAGACACTCCAGTACAAGTATGGTAACTATTGTTGTAGGAGAACTCACTAGCGGGAAAAAGGTATCCTAATTACTTCCGAAATCAATCACACAAACTCTCAGCATGTCCTCCAGTGTCTGAATGGTTCTCTCACCCTAGTTGTCTGTTTAGGGTGGTACATTATACTAAAACTCAATTGTGTACCAAGATCTTTGTGGGTCGCTTCCAAAAATGAGACGTGATCATGGTATCCCTATCAGACACTACTGACATTGACACTATCTGTCGAAACACTACTTCCTTCACATAGATGCCTACAAGTTGCTTAGTAGATGAACTATCCTTGATGTAAATGAAGTGAGCACTCTTCGTCAGTCGGTCAAAAATCACCCAAATATTGTCAAAATGTCTCGGGGTCTTGGGTAGCATTGTTATGAAATACATCATGATGTGTTCCCATTTCCAAACCGGATTCCCAAGAGATTGTACTTGCCATGCACGATCTATTGCTCAACCTTGACCTTCAAGCAGGTCAAATACTTCCCCATATGTTTAGCAACATCCATCTTCATCGCTAGCCAACAATAATTCTCCTTCAAATCCAGGTACAATTTGTTGGCACTAGGATGTATAGAAAACTTTGACTTGTGAGCCTCATCTATATGTATTTGCCTTGCATCACCCATGACGGTACTGAAATCCGACCATAACGAGTGAGTCGCCCTCGGATATCCCTGGCAAAACTTAGAGTCTCCCCCCCCCACACCCCATATATATATATATATATATATATATATATATATATATATATATATATATATATATATATATATATATATATATATATATATATATATATATTCCCTAACCGGATTTTCCATCGCAAGTGCCTCATCCTGAGCATGTATGATCATGTCAAAGAGAGAGGTATTAAGCGTCATCCTCAAGTAAGTAACATGCATGGGTGCACCCTACTTCTTGCGACTCAACAGATCTTCAACAACATTCGCTTTACGGGGATGGTAAAGTATCTATTGATTGAAATCTTTCAGCACATCAAGCCACCGATGCTATCTCATTTTCAACTCCTACTAATCCGTAAGATATTTTAGACTCTTATGATTAGTATATACTATACACTTTACTCTGAACAAGTACTGCGTCCAAATATTTAGGGCAAACACAATAACCCAAGCTCTAAATCATGAGTCGGTTATCTAGTCTCACGTGGCTTCAACTGTCATGATGTATATGCAAAACCTTGCCCATTTGCATAAGGACTGTCTTAATCTTAGTAATAAAACATCACAATAAATAGTCATCTTATCTACAACTTCTGGTAATGTGAACACTAGAGCTTCCTAATTGAAAGTTACACCCTTCTTTTTCAACTTTATTAGAGGAAAGTATATATTTAAGAAATCCTAGATGAATCGTCAATAATATCCAACTAATATGAGAAAACTCCTTGTCTCGGTGGGAATTTTTGGAAACTACCAACTCATGACAACCTACACCTTGGAGGGATCAACCAAAATCCCTTGCTAGTAGATAAGATGGCCAAGGAACAGAACTTCTCGCGACTAAAAATAACACTTCTTAAATATGGAATATAACTTCTTAGGCCTCAGGGAGTCCAGTAGTTCCCTCAAATGCCTCTTATGTTCCTCGTCAGTCTTCGAATATATCAGAATGGCATTGATGAACATTATAACCGATCTGTCTAGTATAGACCTGCATACTCTGTTCGTCAAATCCATAAAAGTTGTAGGGGCTTCTATCAAGACAAAGGTCATCACTACAATCTCATAATCCCCATAACGAGTGTGTAATGTAGTCTTGGTTATATCCTCTTCTCTGAAGTGCATCTGGTGATACCTAGATCATAGATCAATCTTGTAAAACCAAGATGCTCCTTGCATTTGATCAAATAAGTTTTCTATTATGGTCAAAAGATACTTTGTAACACTCGGAATCTAGAAGGTTAATTGTTGAAAATAAGCCAATATCAAGTTGAACTCGGCGAGTTGGAGGAGCCAACTCGGCGTGTTGAAGATGGAAGAATCGTAGGGATTTAATGGGTCAACTCGACGAGTAGAAGTTGGTTTGATCGCGAAGTTTAATGAGACAACTTGGCGAGTTGAGGAGCCTCAACTCGGCGAGTTGGTATCTACAGAGGAAACCCTAATTTTAGGGTTCAAGCCATATAAATATGTCATTATGTCCCATTCCCCAGCCTCCTTATCAGCATCCTTATCTCAGAAACCCTAAAACCTAACCCTTATCATCCTCGTGTGTTCTTGACCTTGTGAAGATCATTTTTGGTAGCTTGGAGCCTTGGAAAGAAGAAGAGGAAGTTGGTGAAAGAGAGTTAGTGAAGCTTGAGCTTGAAGATCCAAAACATCATCATCATTTAGCACTCATTTGAGGTATAAAGTTCAGAACTTGCCTTATATTTGCTTAGATATCTTATTGGGTTAGATTGTATGTTTTTAGCCATGTTTGGGTGGTTAATGGGGGTGTAGGACGTCCCCAGTGTTTATTCTTTCAGATTTGAATCTTCTTGAGTCGTTTTGGCATAAGGGTGCCAACTTTATGGAGTTAGGGGCTTCATGCATTCATTAAGTCCCTTATTAAGGCCTTATTGAGCATTTGAGTTTTCCTAAGCATGTATGGATGTAAAGTTGGCAACTATATGTGCTCTTCTAGTCGTATGGGGTCAGATCTACATTTGGGGGTTTTTGTCTTTGTTGATTAAGTGCTTAATGGTTAAGCCCTCACTCTTTCAAGTCTAGGATTTCAGTTTGGACCCATTTGGGTGGTTCCTAGGAGGTAAAGTTGGAAACTTTACCCTTCTTAATCTCATTTTGGCCGGGATCTGAGCTTTAGAGATCGTGGATTCGACGGAGACAGCTTAATGCATTAAGTTATCGGTTCTTGGGCGAACTCGGCGAGTTGGCTTGAGTTTTCCAGACTTTACAGATTTATGGAGAAACTCGACGAGTTGGGTCAACTTGGACCGTTGACTTTGACTTATTATTTATGTCTTTGAGCAAGTTTGTCCCAAGGGTACTTGAGGTAATCTAAACTGTAATTAACGGAATTATGGGCTTAGGATAAGGCCCATATGGGGTTGGGCCCAATTTGGAAAATTCGGCCATTAGTTGGCTTTTTTGGATCCAGTAGTTTTTGGCATTTTGGGATTGAGTTGTTAATGGGCCATCGGTATGCAAAGTGGTTGGGCTAGAGTGAATGGTTGGGCCTTAAGGCAAGGCCATGTACGGAGTTTGGGCCCAATTCTCAAAAATTGAGACATTGGTTGATTTGTGGGCCTTTCAAATTATAGTCTGGGTCATAGATTTGGACAAGGCTAGGTCAGGGGTAGAATGGTCTTTTTACCCCAGGTATGAAGTTGTGATTTCGGTTTGGAACCCATTTGGTTTATGTATTGTAGGAAGACCTGGGGGTTATCCCTGGGCATTATGTATGAAAGACCAAGAGGCGGCTCCTGGCAACCTGTATGCAAGACTAGAGTCTGAACTCTGGCAACTATTAGTTATGTATCTTTAGATTGTATGCTAGCTGTCTTTGTGATGCTTGCATGGAAGACCAGGAGGTGGCTCCTAGCACTTGTCTGTAAGAACCAGGGTTTTGGCCCCCGTCCTCGTAAAAACGACCACGAGGCGCCTCGTGGCCTAATGGAAAGGCTATGGATGACATATAGTACCTTTATTGATTATGGTATATGAATGATATATATGGATCGCGGTTATGTATGATATGTATGGCTCGTTTGATATGTATGGTATGTGGTATTAGGGGAACTCACTAAGCTTTGTGCTTAGGGTTTTCAGTTTATGTATCAGGTACTCCCGTTTTCAACTGACAGAGCTCGGGAGGATTGCAGCGCATACACTCGTGTTTTCCGTAAAATGTGATCTTTAGGAATGAACTCTGATAATTGTTTTATTTGAAATGCTTTTTAATGGTTGTATAAGTTTCATTAGTGTTTTGACTACAATAAAAACAAAATTTTTACCCTGGATTTTTTGGGATGTTACAAGTTGGTATCAGAATGTTGGTTTGAAGGATTCGAGCATACTGTATGGTGTGTCTGAACTCAAATAGAGGGTTTGGCCAATATTTTCATTATTGTTCCGAATGGTATGAAACATATTCCGGAATGAAGTGGTTTTGAAAACAAATCCGGAAGACTTTGAAAATGGAAAATTCCGGAGTAAGGTTTTGAAAAGATTACGGAACAGTAGTTTAAAAAGAGTCTGGAGTGAAATTTTGAGGTGAATTTCCGGAGTATGGTTTTAGAGTTTCCGAAGCGATATTTTAGAAATTCCGGAATGAGAGAAATTTAGAGTAAGGATTTTGAAAATTTCTGAAGTGAGATTTACTACCTGTCCGGACTTGAATTCCGGGATGATTTTATGAAGTAAGTTCCTAAAAGATATTGTTAGCAATGTGACTATATTGGTTTTGAACTTCGAAAGACTTAGGAGTTATAAAACTTAACACTGAGATAGAAGGTTAGATAAAAAGACACATAAAATGATCCTGATTATTCCGAGAGACAATAGTTCTGAGATGTGATGAAGATTTTGCTTCAGAATTAGTTTACATTCTGATGTTACCATCAGAGAGTGCATACCTCTTGAAATAATTGTGGATCAGGCATCATCATACCCATTTTGTTCAGAAAATCATTGAACTTGGTTTCGTCTAATGCCTTAGTAAATACATCAGCAATTTCATCATCAGATGGAACAAAGATGAGTTCAATGTCACCATTTAAAACATGATCTTTAATAAAGTGGTACCGTATATCGATGTGCTTCGTCGTGGAGTTTTGAATTGGATTGTGCGAAATAGCAATTGAACTTTAAGAATCACAATAGATCGGAATGCGTTGAAAGCGGTAACCATAATCCAAAAGTTGAGATTTCATCCAAAGAACTTGAGAGGTACAGCTAGCAGCAGCAATGTATTCTGCTTCGGATGTAGAGAGTGCAATGCAGTTCGGCTTCTTGGATGACCAACTAACCAATCGACCTCCTAAAAATTGACAGCCACCAGATGTGTTTTTTCTATCCAATTGAATACCGCCATAGTTTGAGTCTGAGTAAGCTTGAAGAAGAAAACTCTCATTTGCTGGGTACCAGATTCCGAGACCCTTTGTTCCTTTGAGATATCGCAATATTTGTTTTGCAGCCAATAGATGTGACATTTTTGGATTGACTTGAAATCTCGCACAAAGACTAGTAGCAAACATGATGTTCGGACGACTTGCTGTAAGATAGAGTAAGGATCCAATCATTCCTCTGTACTTCTTTTCATCAACTGCAACACCAGATGGGTCCGAAAATATTTTGTGTCCGAAACCCATGGGTACCTTAGCCGAGGCCAGGTGTCCATTGAATATTTCTTAAGAAGTTCTGAGATTTACTTTTCTTGATGAATAAAGATTCCTCTGTTGTTATGTTTAACTTGAAGACCTAGGAAGAAGCTTAGTTCACGATTCATACTCATTTGAAATCGATTGATCCTCAGTTTGGCAAAGTTAGCAACCATTCATGAATCAGTGGATCCAAAAATGATGTCATCCACATAAATTTGGACAAGCATGAGATGTTTTCCATTTGACCTTCGGAACAGGGTGGGATCGAGAATTTCTCTTTGAAAACAATAACGCTTGAGAAATTCAGTGAGCGTTTCGTACCATGCGCGAGGATCTTGTTTGAGGCCATAGACTTCCTTTCAGAGTTTGTAACAATAGTTCGGAAATGAGAGGTTAATAAAACCGGAAGGCTGTTGAAGGTACACTTCAGTGTCGAGTTCACCATTTAGAAAAGCACTCTTTACGTCCATCTGGTAAACCTTAAAGCCTTTGTGAGTAGCATAAGCAAGAAAGATTCTGATAGCTTCAAGACGAGCAACAGGAGCAAAGGTCTCGTCGTAGTCAAGCCCTTCGATCTGTGTGAATCCTTTGGCCACCAATCTTGCTTTATCCTGAATAATGACTCCAACATCGTCTAGTTTGTTTCGGAACACCCATCTTGTACCAACAATTGGGTGATCCGGAGGAGGAGGTACGAGAGTCCACTTTTCATTTCTATCAAACTCTGCTAATTCTTCTTACATGGTTGTAATCTAATCAGCATGTTCTAATTCTTCTTTGATGGATTTAGGTTTAACCATTAAGATAAATGCCGAAAAATGACATTCATTTTGTGCACTTGTAGTAGATCGAGTTTAAACACCAGCGTTTGGATTTCCAATTACTTGATTTGGAGGATGATCTCGAGTCCAGATATGAAGTCTCGGTACCTCTTGAGTAGCAGACGATCCAATATCGACAATGGGGTTGTGTTGCTCCCCCTGAATAGTTTGAACTTGTGGATGATGCTCCCCTGAACTTCTGAACCAGAAAGGTTGACATCATCATCAGGTGGGAAGTCAAAGAAATTTACATCATCATCGTTGTTGATCGGATTGGAATCAAATTCAGCAGTTGCATCAAGGAATCCATCCACATTTGATTCAAGGGAAGGTTGACCATTCTCCCCCTCAACCTGAGCAGGTTGAAATGGTTCAGAATCAAATGGAGGAAAAGTGGGTGTTGGACCAGAAACATTTTGAGAAACAGGAGGTGTAGAGGATAAGGTTGGTCTTGATCGAGATTCCGAATCATTTTCGAACTTGAGGAGTGGCAATCCTCTTACCATTTCACCGGATACAAGATCATTCATGTACCGAAAATTCAGATGAGCAAGCCATCGGTGCCATAACCAACTAACTTCAGGAACAACTTTGGAGAGAAGGCAGAGGTGAGGTTTGCCAATAATCATGTTGATGTCAAGTGGATACATGTTTTTGTTGCGATTTGACTTGATTAAGCATTCTTTCCGGTCTTCGGTCATCACATAGCTGTGTTTCTTGCAGAATTCAACTCGTCGATTTGAGTCAGTGAGTTGAGCTACACTTATCAAGTTGTGCTTCAAGTCAACTACGTAAGCCACGTTCGAAATAGAGAAATTTCCATTTGTGAGGATGCCATAACCACGAATCTGAGAGTTGGAGTTGTTGCCATAGGTCACGTAACCAGCATTTGGAGAATGTTTGAGATCTCGCAGAAAGTACTTCTGCCCCGTCATGTGCGTGGAGCTAGCACTATCAATATACCATATTGTATCTTGCTCCGAAGCACAAAGTGCCTGCAAAATTAGTGAGTGATGGAGTTTTTAGGCTCCGAGTTAGGTTTTGGAGCAAGAGTATTGGACTTGGGTTGTGACTTTCGGACAACATAGTGTTTCTTTAAGTTATTTCGAGAGTCTTTTGGAAATAGACAGAAGGTCATGGTTTTCTCATCTATCCAGTAATCATACTCAATGACATGGTGGTTCGGAATGACCTTCTACGGACATGTGGTCTCCGAAGCAGTGGGTATCACTGTCTCGTCTGGAGTCAAGAGATTTTTTACTTTCCAAACAAGTTTTTGTTTTGAGAATTTTTGTGAAATTGGTTTCTTTGAAAATCTTTCTTTGTTTGATGGTGCATTTGATTTTGAAATGGATTGAGGTTTGAAAATTGTACCATCTTCTTTGGCTATAAAAATTGATGAAACATTCCGAGAAGAGTCATTTCGGATTGATTGAGTACTTGAACCTTGCATTTCAGGAGTGTGATTGACAACTTTCTTAAGTTCTGACTGACTAGGAAGATTTGATTGTCTTTTGAGAATCTTAACAGGAGCAAATGTGTTATGATTCTGAGAGGAAGATTTGGTACTACTTCTAAGTGCATTCATTTTGGAGTTCTGAAGAAACCTAGAATTTTGTCTTAACCTAACTTCCAGTTTAAGGGCATTTTTGGCTTCATGCTTAGGACTTTTGACATCATTTATGTTCAAAGAGGGTTTCTTCCTTTGGTTAGATGTTGACTTGGATGATTGATCACTTGAAGGATTACTAAACTTGGGCTTGATGGGTACTAAGGATGTTTTGGAAGTTACTAAGGAATTTGATTCACAAGAATCAGTAGAGACATTGCTTGAGATTTCAAAGTTATCATCTAAAGATGCCCATGCAAACTCAGAAGTAATCGTTTCTGTTGTCATTGAATTATTTCCTCAACAACACAGTTGTTAGGAGGATTGTGTTTCGGAACATGATGTATGCGATTTGAAACACAATGGTGGAATTTCATGGTCTGATTCAGGTCCAGGTTTGTCAGAGGCGGAAGAGGCGTGGAGTCGGGACAGTTGAGAACAATTGGTTTAAATTCAGGAATCAAGGATGCAAATCTGTCTGAGGTCTCAGGAAGGAGTGACAAGGGAGAGACAGGGGTATCCGAATGTTGATGGTTCGGAACATCTCCCACAAAGGTCAGGTTTTGTAACTCCTTCAAGGGACTAGCTATAGGTTTCGGAAACTTATTTCCGAGACCAGGAGCTTTTGACCAAGGAGGACGAAAGTTATGAGTCGTCCGTTGATTTGCTTCAAGCAAGTCAATGGAATTATGCAAAGCATCTATTTTGGCATCGAGACGTTTGTTATCAGAAATCAAAACATTTCTTTCAGAATAAATGATTTCACATTTTTCTTTAAGAATGATACATTCATCTTTTGACATTACAAGCTCATGTTCTAAAGACTCTATTTTTAACTTCTTATCCTCGAAACGTAACCTAAGACGACTCAATTAAATGTCCTTCTTCTCACTGGCTTCTATGGCAGACTCATAGGCTATATAGATGGTGTTCATATATGTTTGGATAATCATGGATTTTACCTACTAAACGATGCTTCGACCTGGTGGATCGTTAGTGGCCATGTAGCATTAGTTTGGTTCAGCAACCTCATCTTCATCTTTTGACCAAGAGGACCAATAGCCTTCATCACATTCAATTGTGTGTCTTGCCATTAGACACATGTTTCTTCTAGTAACCATGTCGTCATCATCTCCGGATGAATAATATCCTTCCACATCTATTGAGACAGTTGTAATAAATGCCTTTTCACTTTCAGCCATCTCCTGAGCTCTTTGTGCATAGTAAGCAGAATCCATGACTTTGGGTTTTAGAGGAGCTTCAGCCAGACAATCTTTTGCAAAATGATTTGCATGACCATAATTATGACATACGATTTTTGGTTTGTCTGATTTTGGAATTTGTTAAGGTTCCGGGTTGGAATTTGGTTTAGAGTTGTTTGGTTTGTAAGCTGATGAATCTTCCGGAGTGGATTGAGGTTTCGGAGCTGAGTATGGTTGTGGATTGTTTTGGTGAGGAGCATGAAAATGGTTATGATACGGTTTTTAAGATGGATTATAAGGACGTTTATATTTCATGGAAAGTAGTGCAAACTCCTGTTGGAAACGGAGTTCGGAGTCCATAGCTTCTGAATCAGGACTACCATCAACAAGATAGTTAGAAGTGAGCAAGATGGGTAAGGAGGGTTGAACAGGTGGAACAATGGATTTGAAGGGTTCTGAGGTGGATGGGTTCGGAATAGGTGGTTCAAAGGAACTAACGAGAGCAAGAGGACCTCTGGAGAGTTCTCTTAAGGTCTGAGCAATGTTTGATTCATGACCTTGAAGTTCATCAAATAGTTGGTAAAGCTTCAGCTTCTTCAGAGATCCATTGCTTTGAAGACAAGATTTCACGTTTCCCCATCCTTTATCGAGGCTGTTTATGAATTTAAGATTGTACTCCAAGGGAGTTCGAACAATCCCATGAGCAATCATGGTGTTGACCACGATTCGGTAACGGTTGGAGGCTGAGGCAACTGATTCACCAGGAGTTGTTGTAAAAGTGTCAAACTCGTTGAAAACAGAGGTTAGACGCTTGTCTTTCATGTTTTCTGAACCTTCGAACAGATCTTGAAGAGTATCCCAAATCTCTTTGGCAGATTTGCACAACTTAATGTGTTCAAAGAGAGATGGTGGAACACCAAACACCATTTCGGAAAAAGCAACTTGATCAGCATGCAGTTTTTCGATATCATCAGCAGTAAGAGGTGTTGGACGATTTTCATCTTGACCCATGAGTTGAGCAGCAGCATCTCTAACTGTTGTTCTAACTAGAACATGAGGACCGTCTTTGACTGATCTCCGGATAGCTTCACCTTTCTCTTTACCCAGTAAAATATTTCCATTCTGACTTTCTAATGATCATATTCTTCAACAACTAGCAGTGGGGCACGAGTAGGGCAACCCACACTATTTTCTATTTGCATTGAATACATTTGTTGAGTATTAGAAGCAGCCATTGAAGTTAAGATATCTTCAAGCAAAAGTGGTATATAGAAGAACATTTATCCTGAACACAGAAATGGTTGAAATACCAAGGTAATTTCACACCAACTATAATCTGATCTTATGGATTCAAGGACAACCACATAAGCTCTGATACCAATTGTGAATACAAGATGATCTGATCCGTAGGGACAAGGTTTGAAAACTCAAACCTTAAGTTAATGCTTAAGATCAATGTCTGCAACTAAAGAATGTTTCAGTTAAGTCTGGCAAGACCAGTCAAGTCTGAGTTCATGCATTCAACAAAGTATTCAAGACATAAATGAAGAGTGAAGATAATGATCGAGGTAAAGACAATAAATGAAGAAAAATGTTTGAGTGAATGATTTGAAAGTGAATAGAAAGCGAAGTAAACTAGAATAATGCTATCTTTGGTTGAACAATCTGTCACTTGAATTTGACCTTGAATGCTCCTATAAATAGGAGAACAAATTACATCGTACTGACCACATACATACATAGGGCTGGATAATAGAGTTACTCCTGACACTCTGATTATCTAAGTAGACAAAAGAGACTAAGTCCTATGACAAGTTACATCAAGCTAAATGACAAAATTAATACAGACGGATAGACACAAACTCCATTCCGGAATGTCTTCACTTCTTTCATAACCTCTTCTCCGATCTTCTACTCCGGACAAAATCTTTACTTTGAACCACGTACTGACTCCGGAACATTTCTTCTTCGGAACTGAAACTGACTTCGGAATTTATTGGATGATTGCTAGAGGTTCACTTTCAGGTTCCAACATATATTCATGAGGAAGCTAGTTCACATTGGTAGGATTCCTTCAGCATATGAGGGTTGGGTGAGGTTGGGAACCTAGGAGAGCCTAGGATATGCTTCAGTGGGTTAGTAATGCGGTTTAATGAGTTTTGTGCATTGGTTTGAGGATGTGACTTAGAGGATTCGGGAGGATTGCTGAGGAAAGCATGGATAGGTGTGGAAGGTAGTATTGGGCCTGTACTACTGAAAGCAAAAGATCCATCCTTGAATCAGCGATAGCCTTCGAGAATTTAAGGAGCTTGTGGAAAGGGATTTTCGAGCATGTTTTGATCGTTGGCTTGTGGTATTTTAGTTTGGTGATGAACTCTCAGGGAGGTGGTTCAGGTTCTGGTTCTGGTTCGGGTTCTGGCTCAGGTTCAGGTTCTAAGCTGAATAGCGAGCAGTTGCGGGAGTTGATCTCATCGGAGATTTCTCATAGTATTTTAGAGATACTGGATGAGCGCTTGGGCCTGTTCCGTGCTGAGATGATGACTATTGTTGGAGCTCACACACTTTCTTTTTGGGAGTTCCTTGCTTGTGGAGCTCATGCGTTCCATGGGGAGAGGTACCCCATTATTAGTATGAGGTGGTTAGCGGATGTGGCTAACACGTTCAGGACAAGTTTCTTCCCCGAGGAGGCAAAAGTCAGATATGCTTCTTGCCTATTGAAGGACAGGGCACGAGATTGGTGGGAAGAGGTCGGTAGTGAGTTGGGTGATGATGTTGTTGATGCTATGTCATGGGATGACTTCTTGATCAGGTTCTAAGCTGAGTTTGCACCAGCAATTGAGTTGCAGCAGTTGGCGCGAGAGTTTTTGGCTCTTCGCCAGCCTACTGAGACTGTGGCAGAAATCACTACCAAGCTCCGAGATAGGGCTTTATTGGTACCGCAGTATGCAGCAGACAAGGAAATGAGGAAGTTGAGGTATCATGATATCTTGTGGGATGATATTAGGGAGTTTGTGAGTATTTCGGGGTGCGAGACCTTGAATGATATGATTTCCAGAGACCGAGAGCGGGAGATTGATTTGGAGCACATTGGGAAGAGGGGGTCAGATCAGGTGCATATATTGGAAGGTCCCAGGAAGAGATCCAACACTTCTGATCAGCATTTGAGGGGCCAACAAGGCCGGGGTCAGTGCAGCACGTACGGGAAACTTCAGGATGGATTTTGTCATTCCAGGGGTTTGGGCTGCTACAAGTGTGGCAGAGTCGGTCACGTCAGCAGGGATTGTCCTCAGGGGGCAAGCCCGTTATGTTTTCATTGCGATCAGGTAGGCCACAAGAAGGCCGACTTTCCGATGTTGAGGATAGGAGGAATGAGTGCGCCTGCTCTGGCTACTTTAAGGATCACCAATGGACGAGAGGGTAGGGCAGGAGCCCCAGCGGAGAGGAGTCGGGCTTTGCAGTGTCGGACAGGGGAAGTAAGGACTCCAACAGGCGATGTTGCGCGTATGTACCTTTTGCTTTCTTTTCGGTTTTATCTAAATTTTGTTGTTGGAATCTTGCATCAGTTTCGGGTAAGCGTATTTTTGATTTATTTCTCTGCTTATGTTGGGTTATATCTTCAAGAATGTTATATGTCATTTGCATGCCAAGAATCATTAGTGGATTAGTAAGGGTTGTTTATTGTATAGCAGATTTCAAGTGTTCGTTATCATCTTGGTTTGTATTCGAGATTGGTTCAGGGGCATTGTGTGGAAGGTTTATGGTCAGTGTTCAGCGGGTTAGTTATCCAGCATCGCTAGGATTCGGTGGTTTTAGCATCGATGCGCGGATTGGCTTGTTGGTGTGCCAAGGAAGTGGTCTATTGCAGAGGCTTTGGTCTGAGCATCTGTTCTTTGTACTTCAGGATTTGAGTATAGTATCATTTTATAGTATTCAGGGTTATCCGGGTTGTTAGGATTCAGGAAGTGATGTAAGACTGAGGGGTGGCCCGTAGCATTCACTAGTTAGCAGCTAGATTACAAGTGTTATAAGACTGCGGGGTGGCCCGTAGCATTCACTAGCGTTCAATTAGTGTGGGAAGTTTTGTAAGACTGCAGGGTGGCACGTAGCACTGATCCCTGTGCAACAGTGAGATTGTGGCAAATTTGTGATTTGCTCGCGGTTTTCTTCAGATCGTTTAGGCCAGGATGGGTCTGTTCGCAAGGTTGTGAGAGGGCCACAACATGTTTGGAATCAGGAATTGGTAGGTCGCGGGAGACCAGGTATGAGATAAGGCTACAGTTGGTCCTGTAGCGTTCAGTTTAGCATCGGGTTGATGTCATGATGGTTCGGGTAATTATTGTCAGTCGAGGTTTTCTTTCGGAAGTCGCGTAAGGCGACTATGGGAGTGTCGTTTAGATCTGTACCCAGGCGTAAATTCGGTATTTCAGAGGGTTGGCAGACAAGTTCGGACCAGGGAGGTCTTGGCTGCTCGTGGGAAGCAGCCAGGAGGCCGTGTGGTACTTCGGGCAGTAGTTGGGATTTGAGGTTTCATGTAGGAGTGTGGTAATTGGTTGATTGGGAAATACTAAGTCACTCGCAGTGGGACTAAATAATATCAGAGTAATTGATTTGATCCTGCTGGGCAGCTCTCGTCTGAGTCTAACCGTTGCAGGGATAAATCTTCTACTCAAAGCATTATCTGAGCCTTCTGCCAACTATAAGTGTTCTGTAGCGGTATATGGTTTTGACATTGTTCCCTTGAAAGCAGCAATGTGATCAAGGATTGGAAGAATTTCGTTGGAATGAAACTCTAGGTGGTTGTCATGGTGGCGGTTTGGTGTGGCAAGAATGACAGGGAGTCAGACCATTTAGACTTTTGGTTTAGGAGTTCAGGTGAGGTAGGATGGTTTCAGCGTGAGCGGTCTGTCGGGGAGTCAGACCATCATAGATTTCAGGTCTCAGAAAGGTAGAGGTGGTTTGCCAGGGCTAAAGGTTTTATTGTTGTCTTCGGGTTGGAAGTTTCGATTTGGGTTTCGGTTGCCTTGGGAAGATTGTTCTATGCACGGAATTTTCGATTGTCTCCCTCAGGTTGTTCGTTTTCATATGAGTGTTAGTAAGGAGCGATTTCGAGGATGAAATATGATTTAAGTGGGGTAGAGTTGTAACACCCGGAATCTAGAAGGTTAATTATTGAAAATAAGCCTAATTCAAGTTGAACTCGGTGAGTTGGAGGAGCCAACTCGGCGTGTTGAAGATGGAATAATCGTGGGGATTTAATGGGTCAACTCGATGCGTTGAAGAGCCTCAACTCGATGAGTAGAAGTTCTTTTGGTCATGAAGTTTAATGAGACAACTCGGCGAGTTGAGGTGCCTCAACTCGGCGAGTTGGCAGCTGCAGAGGAAACCCTAATTTTAGGGTTCAAGCCATATAAATATGTTACTATGTCCCATGCCGCAACCTCCTTATCAGCCTCCTTAGCTCAGAAACCCTAAAACCTAACCCTTATCATCCTTGTGTATTCTTGACCTTGTGAATATCATTTTTGGTAGCTTGGAGCCTTGGAAAGAAGAACAGGAAGTTGGTGAAGGAGAGTTAGTGAAGCTTGAGCTTGAAGATCCGAAACATCATCATCAATTAGCACTCATTTGAGGTATAAAGTTCTGAACTTGCCTTATATTTGCTTAGATATCTTCTTGGGTTGGATTGTATGTTTTTAGCCATGTTTGGGTGGTTAATGGGGGTGTAGGACGTCCCTAGTGGTTATTCTTTCAGATCCGAATCTTCATGAGCCCTTTTGGCATAAAGGTGCCAACTTTATGGAGTTAGGGGCTTCATGCATTCATTAAGTCCCTTATTAAGCCCTTCTTGAGCATTTGAGTTTCTCCTAAGCATGTATGGATGTAAAGTTGGCAACTTTACGTGGTCTTCTAGTCGTATGGGGTCAAATCTACATTTTGGGGTTTTGTCTTTGTTGACTAAGTGCTTGATGGTTAAGCCCTCACTCTTTCAAGTCTAGGGTTTGGGTTTGGACCCATTTGGGTGGTTCCTATGGGGTAAAGTTGGAAATTTACCCTTCTTAATCTCATTTTGATCGAGATCTGAGCTTTGGAGCTCTTGGATTCGATGGAGATAGATTAATGCATTAAGCTGTTGGTCGACTCGGCGAGTTTGTTGGTCTACTTGGCGAGTTTGTTGGTCGACTCGGCGAGTTGGCTCAGGTTTTCCCGACTTTGTAGATTTATGGAGAAACTCGACGAGTTAAAGAACAACTCGACGAGTTGGGTCCACTTGGACCGTTGAATTTGACTTCTGATTTATGTCTTTGGGCAAGTTTGTCCCAAGGGTACTTTAGGTAATCTGAATTGTAATTAAGGGAATTATGGGCTTGGGATAAGGCCCAATTTGGAAAATTGGGCCATTAGTGGGATATTATGGATCCAGTAGTTTTTGGAATTTTGGGCTTGAGTTGTTAATGGGCCATCAGGATGCAAAGTGGTTGGGCTAGAATGAATGGTTGGGCCATAAGGCAAGGCCATGTATGGAGTTTGGGCCGAATTTGGAAAATTAGGCCATTGGTTGATTAGTGGGCCTTTGGGCCTTTCAGATTGTAGCTTGGGTCATAGATTTGGACAAGCCTAGGTCAGGGGTAAAATGGTCTTTTTACCCCAGGTTTGAAGTTGTGATTTCAATTTGGAACCCAATTGCTAATTGGATGTTATTTTGATCTGATAATTCGGAGGTTTCATCAGAGCAGCAGCTAGGGAATTATTTTAGTGAGCTTTTGCATTCGATGTGAGTCTCCTCACTGTTGTATGGGTCGAAGGCACCAATACCGAACCATTTGGTTTATGTATTGTAGGAAGACCTGGGGGTTAGCCCTGGGCATTATGTATGAAAGACCAGGAGGTGGCTCCTAGAAACCTGTATGCAAGACCATAGTCTGAACTCTGGAAACTATTAGTTATGTATCAGTAGATTGTATGCTAGTTGTCATTGTGATGCTTGCATGGAAGACCAGGAGCTGGCTCCTGGCACATATCTGTAAGACCCAGGGTTTTGGCCCCCGGCCTGGAAAGAAAGACCACGTGGCGGCTCGTGGCATAATGGCAAGACTATGGATGACACATAGCACCTTTATTGATTATGGTATATGAATTATATGTATGTATCACGATTATGTATGATATATATGGCTCGTTTGATATGTATGATATGTGGTATTTGGGGAACGTACTAAGCTTTGTGTAACATCCCGACTCCCAGGTCTAATATTTAATTAATTTATATTCATGTTGTCAGAGAAACTCGACGATTTGGAGGCCTCAACTCGCCGAGTAAAGAGTTTAAATGGCCACGTGATTTTTAGAGTCTACTCGACGAGTTGGAGGACCCCAACTCGACGAGTAGGTGCTGAGTGTGAAAACCCTAATTATAAGTGTTTGTACCCTATTTAAAGGACCTTAAGCCTTCATTTCCGCCTCCCTTATCGTTTTGAAACACTGAGAGAAACCCTAATCGAGCTGTATTCATCTGTGAGAGAGAGAGAAAGGCTATGATTGTATGTTCTAGTGGACTTTTAGAAGGAGATTGAAGAGAAAAGGGCTTGCAACGAGAAGAAGCCCTTGCATCCAGTGTTCTCTTAGTGATATCTGCTATTTGGAGGTAAAAATATATCATCTTGATCATCGTTTGGTTAGTTCTCTTCTCTAGGGAGTTTATGGCCATTTCCATCCTTTCTTTGGGTCCTTAAGTCGTTTGAGCTTGCCATGGAGTTGAGACTTCAGATCTGGACAGTATGAGATCCCTTGGGCCTAACGATTCAAGCTTTATCAAGCTATTGGCCAACTTCCATGCATTAAACCCTCTATAGAGCTTGTTTTGGCATTTTGAGCCCTAGATGCCATGCATGGACGTTAAGCTTGCAACTTTACGTGATACTTCAGCCTTGGAAAGCTAGATCTAGAGTATGAGGCCTTAGTTCTGCTTAAAAACGTCTGAATGAGAAAATGGACTAGAGGGACTCGACGAGTGGATGAGCCAACTCGACGATTCAGTTAGGGTTTTCCCCAATAATCTGGACGCATGCAAACTCGACGAGTTGATGAGACAACTTGGCGATTTGAGTTGGAGATTTCCCGCTTTTCTGAGAACAGGAGGAACTCGAAGAGTCGTATAGATGCACTCGACGAGTTGGGTCAACATAGACGGTTGACTCGAGTGTTGCCTTCCGTTGACTTTTAGGGTTTGGTTAAATTATGGATTATGGAGACCATGGAGGGGTAAAATGGTCTTTTACCCTTTCCGAGAGTTAGAAAAGGGATTAGCCTAACATCCTTAGTGTGGTTGTTAAAAGTGTTAATTAGAGATGATTATGATATGTAGGCAGAGTCTAGACTGATCATTGAGTACGAGACCTACTTGCTTACTTACGAGGTGAGTCTTCTCACTATACTTACCTGAGTGGTGATATTGTGTAACCAGAGGGTCTTATATGCTTATACTGAGTTATTTGATATTCTGCATTTGTCTTTGTGATATATGTTGTATATTATTGTTGTGCCTTATTGAGTTAGGACGGAGGGTCCAAACAGAGTTGTGAGACCGGAGGGTCTTCACTTGGACACATTGACCGGAGGGTCCTTATAGAGATATAGCCATGATAGGATAATTATTTGTGTGTGTTATTTTGGGGAACTCACTAAGCTTCGTGCTTACAGTGTTGTGTGATATGTGTTTCAAGTACCTCTCAGGATCGCGGGAAGGCGCCGGCTTGATTGTACACACCTGTTAGAGATTATGTTTTTGAGGATTTTGGGATATTATCAAACATTTTGTGGTCTTGTGTTTTGAATAATTTATACATTTGTGTTTTTGAGAAATGTGATATTGGGTTTTATGTGGTTTTAAAAATGAAAAAATTGTTTGAAAATTTAGAGTGTTACACTTTGTGCTTACGACTTTTATTTTATGTTGTAGGTACTCCCGTTTTCAAATGACAAAGCTCGGGACGATCGCAGCGAATACACCCTTGCTTTCCGCAATATGTGATCTTTGGGAATGAACTCTGATAATTCTTTTATTTCAAATGCTTTTCACTGTTTGGATAATTTTTATTAGTGTTTTGACTATAATAAAAACGGAATTTTTACCCTGGATTTTTGGGATGTTACATACTTATTCTTGATGGTGACTTTGTTCAACTCTTAATAACCAATGCACATATGGAGGGACCCATTCTTACTATGAACAAAAATAATCGGTGCCCCCCGCGGAGAACTATAGGGACGAATAAACTCCAAATCCAGCAAATCCTACAACTAGATGGATAACTCTTACGTCTTAGGAGATGCCAACTGATAATGAGCCCTAGAAACTAGGGATACACCGAGAATAATGTCAGTTAGGAACTCGACTTGTTGTTCGAGAGGACCACCGAAAGAATCATCAAGAAACACATTTAGAATCTCCATGATTATGAGGACCGCATTGATAAATAATTGATGTCGACTAGCCTTGCCATCCGGATCATATGCCAAATATGCAGTGCATCCTAGCTGAAGTACTTCCGAGCCTTAGCTATGACGATCATCGACTTTCCTTTCCTCTTCTCGCTGTGGATAACCAGTTCTCCCCTAACTAGGGTTTGAAATTGAACTACTTTCTGTCTACAATCTATCAATGCGTGATGCCGATATAACCAATCCATACCCACGGGGACATTGATCTCATCCATAGGAATTGGGATGAGATCTATTAGAAATCTCATGCCATATATACCAAAAGTACAACTCCTGAAAACCTCAGATGCACTAACCAGGCTATCGTTTTCAATCTCAACAAACATCGGCGAGCCAAACATCCCGAAAGAAATGCCAAATTTTTTGCTTAAAGGGACAGGAAAGATCAGCTCGCTCCTGAGTGGAAAATCACAAGAGTATGCATACAATTCACAAAAACATACACGCTAACACATAGATAAACATACCATTTCAATGAAGTCTTGGAAAGTAGGGAATATTATATACCTATCATGACATCTGAGGTAGCAACAAGCTCTACAGACATCAGATGATATGCCCTACATTGGGCCCTTGACTCATCATACTTTTTATGCCTTCCATCTGTGATCCTCAATATAACAAAAGTTGGATCCACAACCTACTAATTGGGCATGTTGGGATACTCTGCCTTGAAGTGCCCAAATAGATTGCATTTGAATGCTCGTTACAATCCTTGTTTATATGTACCGACTTTCCATACTTTCAGCACACATTTTGACAAGCTATACACTCCTCAGGATGATTTCTTCTACACTTTTTTCCATTTCGTATAGTCCTATTGCTATCCACTTGCCTCCAGTTGCCATGAACTTCAATTATGGCTAACTTGTCGTCTGGGTAGGGGTCAGCCTCTTCAGTTTTGCCAGTCTCTCTAGCTTGATATCACGAAGGCGAGCTACCTCAACCATCTCACGGATAGTCTTGCACCTTATGGTGACCACACACTCACGAATCTTATCATTTAACATAGTATTGCACTTGAATAACTTCATGGCTTCTGTAGCCTCACACTCAGGACAAAACAATGACTTCTTGTAAAATAGCAAAGTGATCTCATTCACCGACTTTGTAATCTGTCTCAAAGCAATGAACACCCTAGTGAGTTGTTGGACCCCCACAGTTGGAATAAACTTCTCCTCGAAAGTGTCGAGAACTTAGGCCATGTCATAACTGCAACCTTAACAGACGAATATATTTTATTGAAAAGCTTCAAATAATCCTTGGCCTCATCTCATAGAAGCCCATAGCATAACGAACCTTGACCTCATCGGGATAGTAACATGTATCAAAAGCAGCCTCAATATATGTAATCCACCTCATACTAGCAACGTGATCTTTCTTCCCCTTAAACTATGGTGGAAGACATGAAAAGAAGTCCTAACAGCTTGATACTCAAGACTCTCGTGCGCCTGGTCCCTGAGTAGGCCCTAAAATCCTCTGTGTAATACTCTTCAAAAACTCAGTCTTGATCTGGGTGAACAATTCAGGGATCAGCTGTTGGACTGCCTCATTGACCTCGCTAGCAATCATCTTTGAAATCTAGAGCCTCGTCCACCATAGGCTCCCCTGGTCCAACTGTAGGTCTCATCTCATTTGCATCATGGCTATACTAAAAAAAGGTGCGGCTAACATTAGTAGTGATTACATACTACTATATCAATTAGGATGATATTCCATCCTATAACGCTTCCCACTAGTACTTCGGGGCCCCTCGTGATTCCTCCTGATCCAACTACCTATAATGTGCTTCAAATGCTATCCGCCTATACTATCATTCACACTTATGAGTAATTTACACTGAAAATCACTCGAAGTTTCCCTACATAACTACGTGTTTGGTGATTACAATATACATGCGCATTCGTAAGCTATGTCATTCCCTTCCCTATTAGAATCTACTATCCAACTTGACAACATATAAATCACAAATACAAGTACACATAACCATAAGGATTAGATAGGCATTTGAAAAGTTCTATCTACCCTATGTCTACAACCAAAAAAGGAACAACAAGTAAGGACAAATCAATTTTTCTGAGCCTATATATTTCTAATCATGCATAATTGTGTCATAAAAATCACCAATTTTCTAGATGGATAATCTGACTGCAACAGATAAGCAGATACTGACTGCATATATAATCATCACATAAGCAAGTAAGTCAGTTTCTTCATATAAGGTATCACTAAAACATGTTCACTAACTACAAAGTGCAGATGATTAGACAAATTGCTTTCTCTTCTTCGAGGAATATGGAATTTCCCTTTACTCATAATTTCAAAACTGGTCCCTTTTTCTTAATTTTAATTATAAAAACAATTCTTTTCTGAAATTTCGTAGTAGTTTGAGTATAAATACACTAGGAAGTATGTTTAATTCTCTCACACCATTGTGCCGATACCAACTTGTAGCATCCCAAAATTAAACACAATTTTTTTTATAAATTCAAAGTATGGATAATAAAATAGGGGCTCTATCCATAACACCATCAATCATAATGTATCAAAAGTCATCATCATAAGTAGAAGCTAATAGTTGTTTTGAAAACAAGTTAACAAAAGATAAACATAAAATACATTCCATGATCTAAAGAATGTCAAAATCCCTAAATCACGCTAGCTCATTTCCCTTCATAGCTGAAGGAACTGTAATTAAATACGTAAAGTGGCAATTGTAAGCTTGTGGGTTAGTGAGAAATCATAACACTTATTCATTATACAGATCATGTGCATTCAACATAGTACATGTATGCATTAAATAACTAACATGTATCACTAATATTCTGAAGACATATTGTTAGTACCAACCCTACACTAGCAGGCTGACTCCCTCGAAGGGTTGTCTTAGACACTGTCCACTGGAACTGATCACTCCCTCAAAGGGTCTATCATGATCATCCAAACTTTAACCAATTCAACAGAAGTTTTTGTTGTGGTCCACAATCTAAAAAGATTCCCTAAAGGGCATGTCTCTACCTGACATACACATATCATATAGTCCGTATAATAAGTAAGTTCATGAGAACTCACCATATTGACTGATAAGGAAATCCACACAGAGACATAAATGGTCCTGGTACGGCCTCGAATCACTACACAATAAATAACCCTACTTTAGCAATTAGGTATAATAGTTAACTTTCCTCTCTCAACGAGTATTTCACTTTCTTTTCCTCATCATTGGTCAAAAGACAATTTTTCCCTTAATCAATTAGTCTGAAACACACTTTTAGTAACATGTGACCAAAAATGAAATTGTTGAAAAAGTTAATGGTCAACATTCCACCGTGTCGTGGAAAACCCTTGACCACACCGTGCTCTAATCTCGAACAGACAGGAAACTCACGACCACCGTGTTGTGGTTAACCCTTAACCACGTTATGGTTAGTCTGAAAAAAAAAACTTCTTCATTTACCCCTTAATCTGTTATGTCCAAGCCTTACACTTTCTAAAATCCTTTCATACTCACCAATAACTCATAAAAATCATAACTTTGTGGACATGTATGTCCAATGCATGTGAGACCCATGCATAATGCTAACATGTTACATAAGTCCAGATCTACTACATCAAACAATTCTAGGACCTTGGAGAGCAATAAAGTTGCACACTTTATTCTAGCTTTTCTTCCAAAACTCTCAAAATGAAAAAATCTAGCTAAACATTCAAGATCTATGAAGTTCTAGCCATAAAGTTTGAGCCTTGAAGACTTACAAAAGTCTAGAAGATGCTCAAAAGGTTGTGGTGTGCTTGCTTGATGCTTCCTTGCTCCACAAATGTACTCCGTCTTCCTTTAAATGGAAAAACAACGCAAGAATTTCTCAAAATGCATAAGAATGGGATTAGGGTTAGGGTAGGGGATTTCTAGGGTCATGGAGGCTAAGGGTCGATGAAACTTTAGCTCTCGCTTCCTTTAAATAAGGCTCAAGTCCTGAAACCTAGGGTTTATGTGCATTAGGGCATCACGTGGTGACAATTAAATAACCACCGCGCTGCATAGACGTGGCCATACCATGCTAGGGGATCTCATCCACCAAACTGTAGAAAGGAAAAAAAAACCTAAAAACCCTAATTAAAACTTTAACCTTGCATAGAATTAATTCATACATAAGTGCGGTGTTACATTCTGGCTTGTGAAACTACGAAAAGCAAGAACGGGAAATTCCTGAGGTTATCTTCAGAAAATAGAACTTTCAAAGTTTTTGAGGAGCATCACTTTAAAGAGGGTTTAGGCTTTCTTTCTATCGTACAAGATCCTTCAACAACAAAAAATATGTACTAGTAAGAGTTTTGTTATTTTGGTTTATTTTCTGATAGTACCTATTAATATTGTTTAAATTTTGATAGGCTCAAGAGTTACTCGCTCTGGTTCTTCCTTCTCCTATTTCAACATCAAGGATTTCCTGTGTAGTGCTTCTCTTGTGAAGGCTGATAAATTACCTCCCCCAATTTCCAAGCAGCTAGTAGTGAATCCCACAAGTACCAATATAAAGAAAAGGAAGTTTGTTCAAGGGTTTAACATCATGTTGAAGGGTATTGAGGATATCAAGAGGGATTTTGACACTTCAATGAGAAAAATGGAGCAGAGTCGTATGGTGAAAGACTTAGAGTTGCTGAAAAAGGATAAGGAGTTATCATCAAAAGAAAAAGAGCTTTTGGTAAAATATATAGAGTTGAAGAAATGAAGAGAGAAGAATGAGGATCTTAAAGGAGGAATTGAAGAAATAACCAAGGAGGCTAAGGTTTTCACAGCCAAAGCTATTTTACAGGAAAGACATAAGATGTTCAATAAATTCATGAAGACTGACATCTCTTCTTTGGATCTGGATGCATGGGAAAAAGCATTGACGAAATTAGGTGGTGAGGAGGTGATCTCCAAGTTTGAGTAGGTTGATGAGAACAAAGATGTTACTCATAAGAGAGACTAGATAAATTTTAAGAGTAATATGTTGCCCTATAGAAGTTGTAAAACAATAGTAAAGTTTTATGGCAATGAATGAATTAACTTGTGAATGTTTTGTGAAGGAAAAAGTTAAAAAATTTAAGTGTCATGATTTAAAAAAGCTTCAGTCAAAATATAACATTGTTATATATATTTAGTACCCTTTTCGAAATTTTGTGTATCTTGACCATGATCTTGGATCTTGATTCCATATAACAGTCATCAAATCTTAGTGTTTGTGAGAGATCCAAGATTCTGAGTATACTAGTGAGCATGAATTATATCATAACCTTGGGATAACTTTGTTGTTTGGTAATTTAGCTTTAATGAACACAAACATGTTCAATCTTTGACCAACATCTTTTTTTGGCTATGATTATGTCCAAACTTTGATCAACATCTTTGTATTGGAATTCTTTAGCTTTGTGAACATGATTATGTTCAAACCTTAAGTCAACATGAAGATGTTGGATCCTTGGGATGTTCCCTAGTCCTTGGGATGTTATGTTATGTCTTACTTTAACATGTCATTGTTAAATGCATGTGTATAATTTCCCAGAGTATGGCATGTCCATATCAGTCCATTAATTTTAACTTAAGTTCTAACATATAATTAGTAATAGGAGGTTACCAGTTCCTAAATCGTATGATGATGCCCTTATCATTTTACTTTAACTATAATATGTGTGTCCCGGCGAGGTTTTTAAACCTTATTCGTAGAAAGATGTTATTCTTTCAACCTTATAAGGTATTTTGGTACTTTAGATCTTAAGAGTGGTGATAAGTCCCTAATATCTAGGTCACGATCTCTATTTTCTTCAAAAACAAAGATCTTTGGTAAATGATAGGTGTTAGCTTTGCTAAAACCCCTCTGGTGCTTAATTCAATACTAAGGATGAAAATATATAAGGATAATTTGAAATTGGAAAAGCAAACATACCTGAGTATCTTGAGTCAATATTTTGGGTTTATGAAAGGTAAGTTTTAATATTTATAGCAATCCATGATCTTGGTAATATTTGACCATCTAGGATAGATAACCAATATGCCCATTTCTAGCTTCTGAATCCATAAGTTAAGGTACTTCCCATTTTGGGGTAGGTTTTCCTATGCAAAGTTCTACTGTACTTTGGAATACTTTTCTGAGGACATGATCTCATATTTGGAATCTTCTTATTTTTATATCCTTGTTGTAAGATTTGACAATCCTTTCCTAACACGTTGCCATCCTTATCTTGGCATTCATAAGTTTATCCACTGTGTCAAGATCTTCAGATGGTTGGTGCAGGGTATTGCTATGTCTTTGGCACGCATCACACTTCTAGTCATACTCAAATGTGTCTTTCATCATTGCTGGCTAATAAGAACATGTCCTAAAGATCTTGGAGAAGAGTGTCCTGCTCCATGTATGGTTACCACATTTTCCTTCCTGGTTCTCTTTGAGGATGATCTTGGCTTCATCATATTCAAGACACCTAAGATACGAACCTGATGCTGATTTTTTGAATAATAAAACTTCAATTATGTTGAACTTTGAAGCTCTTATTCTGAAATTCTATATTACTTTTCAGTATCAGGGATGGATCCATCCTTGAGGTATTTAAAGATGTGTGAAATCCAAGATGTGATGAAAGGTAGAAATCCTTTTGGTTAATGATCTTTGGATCCAAGATCTTTGATGTCAAAAGATATTGGTATCTTAATGTATGGATGATATTTGAAGAAAAACCAATTTGTGCTTTTGTATTATCTTCTATAGATACCTGTCTTATATCAAAATCCTGGTACTCGGATGCCAAGTTTTCTACTATCTTCAAGTATGAAGCTAGTCTTTTGTTTTTTACAACATATGTTATACTAAATTGGTAACTAACTAATAATGAATCCACATGTAACTGAACATTTTTTATCCCGATATCTTGGGTAATTTGCAAGCGCAAGATTAACGCTTCATATTCTACCTCGTTTTTGGTTGCTTAAAAATCCCAATTTACTGCATGGGGTATAATCTCCCTTGTGGCGATTTTAGTACGACTCCAAGACATGATCCTTAAGAATTGGAAGCTCCATCTATAAATAGGGCCCATTTTTTTCAGCATCTTAAAGCCACTAAAGTTCTTTTTGAACATCAGGTTGAAGATTCGGACTGAAATCAACCACAAAATTTGCTAATGCTTGTGATTTTATACTAGATCTATGGTCATATCTCAGGTTATATGTACTTAATTATACAGAACACTTTTACATCCTACATAACATCTCAGGCTTTCTCATCCCAATCTTAATTGGATAGTAAACTTTTATGCAATTAAGGTGATTTTCAAATATTGACGTAACTTAGGTGAAGCACATACAAGATATAATATTAGTTTTTCATAATGTGAGTACCTGGTCTCTGCATCCAAGAAACTCTTACGTACATAAGATGTTGAGCACCATGTTGTCCCTTTACCAAGATTATGTTTGATGCATTCTTTGATACGGCCAAGTATAAAAACAAAGGTTATCTATCTTCCTCCTTTTTCCATTCAAACCTTTTGTTATTTCTTAAGATATCATAGAAACGTTTGCATTTCTAGATGCCTTAGAGATAAATCTGTTTAGGACTATAACTTCACCTGTCAACCTTTGAATATCTTTGGTCGAAGTTGGAAATTAAAGTTCATGATAGCCTTGACCTATCGTGGAATCACTTCAATTCCTCTTTTTATCACCATGTAGCCCAAGAATTTCCCATCTTTTACACCAAAATGTAATTTGGAAGGGTTGAGCTTCATGTTGAATTTGTCCATGATATTGAACACCTCTTCAAGATCGTGGATATTGTTTTTGTCTTTCATCGGTTTTACTATCATGTCATCTATATAGACTTCCATGGTCTTTCCAAGTTGTGCCTTGAACACATTATTGATGTGTCTTTGATATGTAGCACTTGCACTTTTTTAAACCAAAAAAAACATTGTTATATAACAATATATACCTATTAGGGTTATGAAAGCTGCATTTTCTTGGACCAAAGGTTTCATATAGATTTTTTGAAATCCTGATGAAGCATCCATAAAGGTAAAGATTTCATGACCTACAGTGGTTTCAACCAAAGAATCCATAAAGGTAAAGATTTTATGACCTACAAGCTTTATTAAAATTCATGAAGTCTACACAAACTCTCCATTTTCAAATTTTATTTTGGACCACTACCATGTTAGCCAAACATCTTGGAATTTTTATTTTTTTTTATCATTTTGGCTTAATCCAATCTTTCAACCTCTTCTTGGATGATCAAGTTCCTTTCGGGGGTGGATTTTCTCCTTTTTTTGGTGGATTGACCTTAAACTTAGATCAACATTTAATTTGTGAGTTATATATATATATATATATATATATATATATATATATATATATATATATATATATATATATATATATATATATACCTGTCATATCCTCATGTTTCCAAGCAAAGGTTGATTTTCTGTCTTTCATGAACTTGGCAAGATCTTGCTCAAGATCCGCACCTAACATCACTTTAATGTCAGAATCCTCTCGAGTCATTAAGACTTCTTTAACTTCATTCTCTTTGTCTTGTAGAACATCATGCCTTTTTCTTTATTTGATATACCCATCTAGGAACAACTGAGTTTTTCATCAAAGTGATATAGCAGTTTTTAACTTCTTGTTTGTCGTTATTGATTGTGACCACTCCCCATGGTTTTGGCATCTTTACGTATTATCCAAGTCCTATCTAAGATATTATATTATAGTAGGACAGAGAATCAACAAAACAAAAACGTTTAATAGAATTAACTACCTACGACTAAAAGATCTTCTGACGATTTTATAATCTGGGATGGTCGTTTTGTTGAGTGCTTATAGAAGAATAATGTTGACTGAACTGCCACCATCTATCAAGATCTTTCGAACAAAGTGATTGGCCCTATACAATCTTATGACAAGACCATCATGGTGTGGGTCTAGCATATCTTGTCTGTAATCTTCGAAGGAAGATATATCTTTTTTGTCGATCAATAATGTATTCTTTTATAGACTATCTTCCTTTTCCATCTTGGATCTTTTTGCATATATTTTGGCTACAGAATAGGAGGTTCCACAGATTTCAAATCCACCATAAATAAAGTAAATTACATTGGCTTCTAAAGGTGGACATGTTATTCTTTGAGGAAGGACTTCGCGATCTTGGGCTTTCTGATTGGCCTCTTCTTTCCTTTTTCCGAAGAGTTCCTTTAAATGTCCTTTTCTTAACAAGTAACTAATCTCCTTTCCAAGGGCAAAGCAATCCTCGATAAGATGTCAAAAAATTTTGTGGTAAACACACCACTTACATTTATCGTTCCACCCTGGTGTTTTTTCATTTTTATGTGGCCATCTTTCGTTGTCCCAAAATCTTGCAATGTATAAAGAGAACCTATAATATTAAAAGAAAAAAAGTAATAGTCAAATATCTTAGGATAATCTTCATCTTCCAAAGCATTAACCCTATGATTCTCAGGCTTTGAGTAACGTTTAGCTTTGTAAGATTTCTGAGAGGAAGATTTGTTCTTCCTATTCATATGGTCGTAGGATGTGTTCATCCTCTTCTAGATCTTCTTGTCTTCTTCAAGCCTGATAAATCTTAGTTCTCTACATTTGACTTCATCCAATTTCTTGCAAGGGGTCATGAAAAGATCCTCGTAAAATGAAGAATCTTTCTTTACTCCTATCTTGAAGGCTTCCACGCCTGTTGTAATATCTACCAATTGAATATCTAGGGATTTTTCCCAAACATACTGTGACACCAGTCAAATTTTGGTCAAAAATTAATTGATCAATAATCGTAACTGGGATGAACCAAGTGGTAGAGTTTGTAACAAGGTTTCCAAAAACATAAAGAACACTGAAATCCGAGTTATAACGAAGAAGTTATGACCAATCGAAAATCCGCGGTAAAACCAACAAAACACTATTCAGTGTAAAAAGCGAATTTTCGATAAAAGGATTTCTAGCCTTAACAATCTAAATGAAACTTGTAGAATATGTTAAACCGAGAACGTTCATAAAAAGAACGTGAAAATCCGACTTCGTATGAGGAAGTTATGATTTTTCGAAGTTTCGGTTTAGCAGAAGACAACTAAAAATTCGAAATATAAATCGATCGATATTTAGCGACGTGACTTAAACGAGGATCGAAGGTCTCGCCAAAAGTAGCACCAACGGTTAAAAGACAGACGAAAACGGACGTCGGATGAAGAAGTTACGAATTTTTAACGGATTCCCGTCCCGGTCTGTTTAAAATAATAATATTAAAAATAAGTTCAAAACCAGCTGACGAAGTCTAAACGAAAGTCGTAAAGTATGATTTTACCTACGCGTGCATATAAAGAACGTCAAAAACGGAGCTTGTATGCGAAAGTTATTATTTTCGCAAGTTTTTGGCACAAAAATCAAGAAAATCTTGAAAACCGGGAAATTTTGCATGTCACCCTTTGGACACGTCATCATCACGTGCGAACCTCCACGTGTCATCTTCTGGTTGGACCGCGGTACACGTGTTACCTCCTGAGTGGACCGCAGTCGAGGTCCAATGAGTTTCGGACAGCCTCGCATCGGACACCCCGGAGACACTCCGGAGACACCCCCTTCGCATACGTGTCAGTCTTCTATTGGACCGAAGTCCGGTCCAATCTGAGCCTCCCATCTGCGAGCCTGCGGTCCGAAGTAAGCCAGAAACCTCGCCACCTGTCTGACGCGTGTCACCTTCGCACAGCTTCGGGTCCGAACCTTCGGACTATATATAGCATGCGAGGGCTTCTGAAGAAACCCCATTTTTCACCCCAAAATTTCCCCTTTTTCACATTTTAGCCCCGAAAACTTTCTCACGACCCCCGAAGGCCCCGGTATCGCGTCTAAAGCCCGAAGCAAGCCTCGGAGCCCCGTAATTCTCGAGAATTCATCCTCTCTCCTGTCAAAACTCTGCCCGGTTTGAGCCGGTTTCTCGTTAAATAAACTCTTTAACGAAACGCTGCCCGAATCACCGCTTATCAAAGTGAGTTCATACCCCTATAATTTACCTTTTTAATGGTTTTTAAATACTTTTTAGGGTGGGAATACAAGTTTAACACAATATTAAATTGTGTTAATAACTGTATGGGATAATAATCACACAAAATGATTCCGTATGCTTTTAAGAATTATCAAATACTTCCAAAATAACGTGAAGCCATGATAAATCTTTAAAGTCATGTAAAAACTCCGTTAAATTCTTTGAAAAATGTTTTATAAGCTATTTCAAAGTATAAATGCCAAAATCATGTTTATATATGTATAAATATATAAATAAGATTTGAAGGGCTTAGGACTAATGAATTATCCTATATCGTTTTCCTTGTTTGGATGTGGAATTAGGGTTGTATTGTTTGTCCGAAGGTCGTTTCCTTCTTAATTATATATATATTATACATATATGAGTACCAAAGGTTACTCCTTTTGGTATCTTCACCTTTGTATCAGGCTGAGCAAAGGTGTTCATCCATGAGAAACCATGCTAATCAGATAGAACATATAAATTATAATAGGTATAATTTATCATTCAAAACTAAAGATACAAGTATGAATTACAATTGTATACTTTCCAAGGAAATTACCGAAATTCATTCAACTATACCAAGATATGGATAATACCTTTAATATACGAATAACATATTAAAGAAGTAAAGATACATCATACCTAGTTTGCATTAACAAAGGTACGATACAGAGTACCAGGGTTAGCAAACACATGGTAATGTCGGGTTTGCATTAACAAAGGTACGATATACAGAGTACCAGAGTTAGCAATCATGAGTAATAATACAGCATACCGGGTTTGCATTAACAAATGTACGATATACAGAGTACTAGAGTTAGCAATCACGGGTAATAATACATTCTGTCGGGTTGACATTAGCAAAGGCACTATACAGAGTACCCGAGTTAGCAAACTCGAGGTAATAATACATCTTACCGGGTTTGAATTAACCAAGGGTACGATACAAAGTACCAGAGTTAGCATTCATCGGGTAATAACAATAATACATCGGAAATCTCGTTGAAACAATAAATTTGTGAGACCCTTCACGGTGTGCTTATCTAAGTACGACCTTTTTAAGTCCTGAACTATTAGCCAGAATCTCTCTTAGGGAGAGCGTGAATTTGTGTATCGATCTATATGGGACTGACAATCCTGCACCTTTACTGTTCGCTACAGTTTGACCGGCAGGCCTAGGGTGTCAAATATCATACCGTTCCGACGCCTGAAGAACGTCGCTGCAGGCATTTCCATCATATTAGTATGGTTAATAGGACTCACATGGATAAAACAACGAGTGAATTACAAAGTAATATACTTCTCTTATAACAGTAAGAAAAGTTAATTACATCCCGACCAGATATACCTTCAGTAGCTTTTACTTACAATAAGAGCTATATATCATGAAATCAAGTATTGTACTTCTGGTTTTGAACATTTAAAACCACAAGGCAATATTATGGATAATAGAATACTCTCCATGATTAATACTAAGGTTGTTACTGTAGAACAGATATAACTAAGAACACTTTTACCAATGAAACGGTTATGGGATTAAAACACTTTTACAAATGAAACGGTTTATGGGATTAAACCACTTATACAAAGGAAACGGTTTATGGAATTAAACCACTTATCAAATGAAACTTAGTCACTCAATCTTTGTAAACTGGTATAACATAAAAGACCTTTAGTGGTTAATTCTATAATTCCTTAGTTATTACATCAGAGTCATACATAAGTAATGTCCGATTGACAGTGAAATGTGTGACTTCCGCCTTACTTCCTGTTCCTTGTTTGGTTGTGGGCTTAGGGCAGATACACCCATTTAACTATCAATTCAATATTATGTTATGTATAATCAGTATAAAATAAGTAATTACAGAGGGAAACTATTGAGGTTATCAGTTAATCACCTCAGGAGATATAGGATTTGCTGGAGAAACCAGTGAACTCATTCAAAGAACTTAGGGTATACTTAACAGAACTAAAATACTTATGAACTCACCAGCTTAAATGCTGATCTACTCTTTTCAAATAACTTGTATTCTCAGGAATCCAGTAGACAGGTACACTCCAGAAGCTTTTGAGAAGACTACCTAGTACCATACCGCGACTCTTGTCTTCTATTGTACCTACTTTAGTGTTTGAATATGTAATGTTTAAACACTTATGTAAAACTTATACTTATTAATGCAATGGTTGTTTGTACTTTGATTACTATATTGCATGTGTTGTGATACTTACCTAAAAGTCCTCCACACCCGAACGTTTCCGCCGTTCTGGTTTGGGGGTGCGACAGATTGGTATCAGAGCAGTTTTTATAGTGAACTCAGTATATCAGTCATAAAAGATATACAACTATAAACCCATTGGGATAAAAAACACTCTGACCAGGAGTTATACTTTAAAAATATATCAATATTTTATAAAAGTATAAGTACATGCAGAGTATATATACCAGAATGAGTATCAAAAGAAGAACAAAACTAAAAGTATTTAGATGTTGGACATTGCAGTTAAACCTAGACAGTGATGTAATCATATCTGGGATCAATATAGCCTGATCAACTATATTCATCCAAGATATGACCACCATGTGTTTAGGGGAGTGATTGTAGTGTTGCAACTACTCTAAAATTTACCTAAGTACCAGAAGAATTCTAGAACCAAACATAAAGACTAAAATACTATGGGAGTATTTTAGGATGTGACATCCCCTAATTTCTCGGCCAGAAAAGACCGATTTAATTTATGCTTTTTAAAATAAAATCAGAGAAATCTTTTCAAAAGATATTGCGGAATAGGTCCCCAATATAAAACATGATAATGTTTATCAAAACCCTTCTTTAAGAAGGTATATATTTCCCATATCTATATCAAAACCTCGGGATATCATGTTCCGATACAGATCAAAAGCATAAACAAGACATTATAAGCCTTTCAACAGTTATTTACAACTACTGGCCTATAATCAAAAAATCTTTCATCGTCCTCCGACTATGCTCGGGGTCCACTACCTGTAATCATAAAAAAACTGAGTGGGTCAGGCTTGGGAGCCTGGTGAGCATATAGGGTTTTCAACCCACAATAATAATAACATATTAAGTTCACCAATCAACAATAACCCTGATTACCCATTCCCGTTGTCCTCACTTTACGTCCCTAAACACCTAACACAAGGGACTTAACCTAAGGAATATCATCGGGTTGGACACTACTGCTAAGGAGACTCCTCAGCCATACATGTCCTAAAGGCAACCATGAGGGGGATTGGAGTACACCAATCAACATTTAGTTCATCAACACCTACAAGTTGCGAACTTGCTAGTGTACCACTGGACTGTCTAGAAAGGTCTGTGATCGTCATCTATACTCCGCTAGACGACTACAACGATAACACCAACAACAACACCGACACCGAGGCCTCTCATCATTTTTAACACCCACCGACTATTTTGTCTACCCATGTTTTACCCAACATATTTGTAGATAAAATACATATACAGTTTAAAACTTGTATAAAACATCAATTCAACAGTCACCTCAAATAAACAATTAACATATTTACATATAACACGTATTTTAAGGTAAATACTTCATATCTATGTGTAGATTGAAAGTAACTACACACTGACATGATTTGATGATAATCGGGCAGCAATTCGTTTCCTAAAACGTTCGTTTCTAATAAAACCGGGAGTTTTATTGAGAAACCGGGCTCTGCAAAAGTCGAGCTTCGAAACCGAAAAGATAAATTTTCCGGGCTTCACGGGCACTTCGTGGCGTATTCCGGGGCTTATAACTGATATCGGGGTTTCGGGGGATGTTATGAAAGAAATATGGGTTTAGGGGCTAAAAGTGACAAGTTTTCAAAATACCCCCGGGAGGTCACGCACCCTTCTATTTATAGGGGCGAGCCTCCTGATCCAACCGCTGAGAAGAAGCCACGCGTCGCAGATCTGAAGCTCGCAGGTGATGGCTCGCACGAGGTTTGCACGTGCGAAGTGGCTGCTGGCTTCTTGTGATTGGACCGAAGCCTCGGTCCGAAGTCGGTTCTGGTGGTGGGTTCCGCAGGCGAGGGTGCGCAGGTGGCAGCACGTGCGAAGGCCTCGCTGTCATCTCCTGATTGGACCGAGGTCTAGTCCGAAGTAGGGGGGATCGTGGCATGCAGGCAAGGGTTCGGACACGCACCAAGGGCACGCATCGGATTCTTAGTGGACCGCGGGTACTGTTCATGCGAGGATGACGTGGCAAATCGTGACTATGCGAATTGTCTCGGTTTTTGTGCAAAAACTTCTAAAATCCATAACTTTCGCATACGAGCTCCGTTTTTGACGTTCTTTATATGCACGCGTAGGTAAAATTACGCTCTACAACTTCCGTTTAGACTTCGTCGACTAATTTTGAATTTAATTTTTATATTATTATTTTTAACAGACCGGGACAGGAAATCCGTTAAAAATTCATAACTTCTTCATTCGACGTCCGTTTTCGTCAGACTTTTTACCGTTGTGCTACTAATGACGAGACCTTCAATTCTCGTTTAGGTTGTGTCGGCTAAAAATCACTCGATCTAAAATTCGAGTTTTTAGCTGTCTACTGCTAAGCTGAAACTTCGAAAAATCATAACTTCCTCATACGAAGTCAGATTTGGGCGTTCTATTTATCGAACTTCTCGGTTTAACGAACACTACAAGTTTCGTTTAGATCACTAAGGCTAAAAAGTAGTTTATCGAAAACTCACTTTTTACGACATTCAGCACCAAGCCGGTTTTGTCGTGAAACTTCGACAGGTCATAACTTCTTCGTTATAACTCGGATTTCGGCATTCTTTATATTTCTGTAACCCTTGTCACGACTACTACAACTTTATTAATAGATATCAGCTTTATCTAAAATTTAATTTTGACGCTTATTTTTATTCTTAATTAATTAACTCCTAGTAATTAAGCATAAAACACATAAAACACATAGAATTCACATAATTCCTTTTTCATTTCTTCAAAATGAGTTACAAAGGTTAAACTAGACTATCACCTTAATATTAATGCCTAGGCTAGAAACACGAGTGTTACAATTCTCTCCCCTTAGGATGATTCCGTCCCCGGAATCACACATCACCAAACAACTGAGGGTAGCGACTCATCATGTCACTCTCCGTTTCCCAGGTGAGATTTGGTCCATTCATATGTTTCCAGCGCACAAGCACTAAATCAACCATCTTCCGTCGCAACTTCATAGTCTTACGGTCAACGATTGCCTCAGGTTCTTCGATCAACCTCTTGTTTTCATCCAACCTTAACTCAGAAATCGGAATTATGTCGGGCACATCTCCCGTGAACTTCCTCAAATAACACACATGAAATGTGTTATGAATACCCTCCAGTTCTTCCGGTAATTCTAGCTTGTAAGCTTGATTCCCGGTCCTCTGAAGAACTTTAAATGGTCCAATAAACCTTGGACTCAACTTTCCCCTTTTACCAAATCTTATAAGTCCCTTCCACGGTGAGACTTTAAGTAAAACCGAATCTCCAACTTCGAAGGATATCGGTTGTCTTTTCTTGTCAGCATAGCTCTTTTGTCGATCTTGAGCAGCAAACATCCTCTCCCTTATCACTTTCAACTTTTCAGCAGTCTGATGGACTATTTCAGGTCCCATAAACTGCTTTTCCCCAGCTTCCAGCCAACATGATGGCGTTCGACACTTTTCCCCATACAAAGCGTGATAAGGTGCCATCTTAATGCTTGAGTGGAAACTATTATTATAGGAAAATTCTACTAGAGGTAAGTGTTCATCCCAGTTACCTTGGAATTCTAGGGTACATGCTCTCAGCATATCCTCCAATATTTGAATCGTTCGTTCGCTCTGACCATCGGTTTGTGGATGGTAAGCTGTACTCAAACACAACTTGGTACCCAATTCCTCTTGTAGACTCCTCCAAAACCGTGAGGTAAAACGGCTGTCACGATCGGATACAATCGTTAACGGAACACCGTGTAGCCTCACAATTTCCTTCATGTAAGAATTCGCAAGTTTATCCATAGTCCATTTCTTGTTAGCGGCTATGAAATGCGCACTCTTAGTGAAGCGATCAACGACCACCCAAATCATGTCGTGACCGTTCCTTGTTCTGGGCAGTTTAGTCACAAAATCCATGGTAATGTCCTCCCATTTACCCATGGGTACTGGTAAAGGTTCTAAACTCCCATACGGTTTCTGATGTTGTGCGTTAACCCTAGCACAAGTTACACACTCAGCCACATACTTAGCAACATCGAGCTTCATCGTCGGCCACCAGAAACAGGGTTTTAGGTCCCTATACAATTTCGAACTGCCGGGATGAATCGATTACATGGTTTTGTGAGCTTCTTCCATCAGAAGACCTCTTACTCCTCCCGTCTTAGGTACCCAAATCCTATCTTTGAATACCTTCAATCCTTGACCGTTTGTATCAAACACCAACGTTTTACCCAAACGTTCCTCCTTCCGGTTATTTTTCTCCAAAGCTTCCTCCTGAGCTTTCTTTATACTTTCCACAATTGTAGAGACAACTTCAATCTTCAGCGCTCTTGGCCTTCTTTTTTCAAGATTTACCTTCCGACTGAGAGCATCAGCAATAACATTTGCTTTACCAGGGTGGTAAAGTATCTCACAGTCGTAGTCCTTGAGTAGTTCCAGCTAGCGCCGCTGTCTCATGTTCAATTCCTTCTGATTAAAGAGATATTGAAGACTCTTATGATCAGTGAAAAGTTTACACTTAGTACCATAAATATAATGCCTCCATATCTTTAAGGCGAATACTACTGCTGCCAACTCCAGATCATGAGTGGGGTAGTTCTTTTCATGTTCTTTCAACTGCCTTGATGCATACGCTAACACTTTATCCCTTTGGGTCAGAACACATCCTAACCCAACTCCAGAGGCATCACTATAGACTGCAAAGTCATCAACTCCTTCAGGTAACGAAAGAATCGGTGCTTCACACAATCTCTTCTTTAACTTCTCAAAGGCTTCCTTATGCTTCTCATTCCAAGCATAAGTAGCTCCTTTGTGGGTCAAAGTTGTTAATGGAGTAGCGATCGAAGAAAAGCCTTGGATGAATCGGCGATAATATCCGGCTAATCCTAAAAAGCTTCGAATCTCCGTGGGACTTTTTGGTTGTTCCCACTTCATCACAGCTTTAATCTTTGCTGGGACAACCATTATTCCATCTTGGTTAACCACATGACCCAAAAATTGGACTTCTTGAATCCAAAATTCACATTTGGAGAACTTTGCGTACAGCTTCTCCTTTTTCAGAACTTCTAGCACTTCACACAGATGCTTCTCATGCTCCTGCTTGCTTTTCGAATAGATCAAGATATCGTCTATGAATACTATCACGGATTTATCAAGGTATGGTTTATAAACCCTGTTCATCAAATCCATGAAAGCTGCTGGGGCATTGGTTAATCCGAACGACATAACCAAAAATTCATAGTGTCCATATCTTGTTCTGAACACGGTCTTCTCGATATCCAGCTCCCTCACCTTTAGTTGATGGTACCCCGACCTAAGATCGATCTTCGAAAAATAGCTCGATCCTTGCAACGGATCGAACAAGTCATCGATCCTCGGCAACGGGTACTTGTTCTTCATCGTCGCTTTATTCAGCTCTCTGTAATCGATGCACATTCTCATGCTCCTGTCTTTGTTCTTTACAAATAACACAGGGGCTCCCCAGGGTGATGAACTAGGTCGAATGAAACCTTTGTCCAATAACTCCTGAAGTTGTGTCATAAGTTCTTTCATTTCGGTTGGTGCTAATCGATATGGTGCTTTGGCTATTGGCGTCGTTCCTGGTAACAAGTCGATATGAAATTCTACTTGTCGATCAGGGGGCAATCCGGGAAGATCTTCGGGAAAGACTTCTGGATAATCACACACCACTGGAATATTCTGCACCTCCTTCTTTTCCTTCTGAGTATCGATCACGAATGCTAGATATGATGTACACCCCTTGGCCAAACACTTTCTTGCTTTCATTAAGGAAATGATTCCAGAATTTACTATGCGTTTATCTCCATACACCATAAACGACTCTTTCCCTGGCGGGTTTACTTTAACTATCTTCTTCCTATACATTATTTCGGCATCATTGGCGCTAAGCCAATCCATTCCTAAAACTATGTCGAAACCATTTAACTCGATAGGCAATAATTCCTAGTGGAACTTATTCCCATCCAAGTCAATGATGATGTTTTTCATACGATGGCTAACAGGTACAAACTTGCCACTAGCAATTTCGACTAATAAAGCATTAACTAGTCTATCAACAGGCAAAGCTAGTTTTCTACCAAATTCATGCGATATAAAGGAGTAATTGGCTCCAGAATCAAACAAAATTTGGGCAGGCAATTCGTTTACGAGAAAGGTACCTGAAGCGACATCGGCTTCTTCTTTCGCAGCTTCGAGTGTCATCTGAAAGGCTCTCGCCTTCGGCTTTGGTGGAAGATTGGGTTTTGCTGCGTCTTTCTTCTTCGGGCAATCCCTCAAAATATGCCCTTCTTCATGGCACCCATGACAGACGTTATTAGTGAAGGTGCATTCATTGGCATAATGCCCTGGCTTTCCACACTTGTAACAAGTGACTCCCACGCTGCACTTCCCAGCATGTTTCTTCTTACACCTGTCACACCACTTGGCTTCGGCTCCTCCTCCGAATTTTCTCGAACCAAAATTCGAGAATTTGTTCTTTTGTTGGAACCTGACGTTCCTTCAAACTTTCTCTTTTCGCCAACTTCAACCTTGCTGGAGGCTCTCCCCTTGATCATATCTTCAACAGACTTGGCAGCCCATATAGCTACCTCCAAAGTAAGTGCCTGACGTACTGGCACCGCATACTCCCATTGAAGTCCCTTTGCGTACCTGTCAATTTTCGCCAGCTCATCTGGGACAATACGCAAAGCAAACTCCATTTTGTCTGTGAAGTTATTCGTATACTCGTCAACGGTCATACTCTCCTTCTTCAACGTTAGAAATTGGTTTTCTAACTCAAGTACGTTTTGTGCCGAGCAGAACTTGCGCTTAAAGTGCACCAAGAACTCTGCCCAAGTCATTTGCAATGGCTCATTAGGGCTTAGGGTTTTCCCCAATGTGTTCCACCAACGAGCAGCACTACCCCTGAACTGACGTACTGCAAAGGTAGTTTGTAACTTGCCTTGGCAATCACAAGTCATGAAAGCCAACTCCATTTCCGAGATCCAGTCCATACCTCCGACAGGATCTTCTTTTCCAGTGAACGTCGATGGCTTGCAAATCATAAAGTCCTTATACTTGCACCCATTTCTCTCCACTCTACCCTCGTGGTTATTCCTCCCAACCACAAGCGGTTCACTATGACCAACCGATCTGTTGTTGTTCCCTTCTTCAGATCGATCGTCATTTAGTTCACGTTGTTCAACAGGAACTGAAGGTTCATCCCTGTTGTTCAGCAACATTTGCCTCAACTCCTCCCTCTGATCAGCCAACATGGTCTGAATCATAGTTCGTACTCCAGCCATAGTGATGGGTTCTGGTGCAGCTCCTACTATAGGCACCTGTTCCACCACTTGAGGTTGAGGTTGTTGGTTTCTGTTTGCATTTCCCGCTCCACTTCGAGTTCTTGCCATTACAATCTATATACTGAATAAGGCGAATTTAGGTCTTTATCCTTGTTAGACATGTCAATTCCCTTATCACTCCGAAACGTTTACATATTAGTTCTAATCTCGTAATCATACGCTTAGAATCCTACACACATAAGGTTTCCAGATCCGGTCGGCAACAAACCATAGATCCGAACAAATAATGGCATATATGGCAACATATAGCATTTAGCACATAAAGGCATTTTAGGCACCTTTCCTAAAATAAACTAGTGCTCATGTCTAAAATATGGTAGACACTCACCTCACAATCATCACTTAGCATTCTAAGTTCAAGTCTAGAAATTCTACAATTTCTTAGTTCGCTTAAACTAATGCTCTGATACCAACTATGACATCCCATAATTTCTCGGCCAGAAAAGACCGATTTAATTTATGCTTTTTAAAATAAAATCAGAGAAATCTTTTCAAAAGATATTGCGGAATAGGTCCCCAATATAAAACATGATAATGTTTATCAAAACCCTTCTTTAAGAAGGTATATATTTCCCATATATATATATATATATATATATATATATATATATATATATATATATATATATATATATATATATATATATATATATATATTTATCAAAACCTCGGGATGTCATGTTCCGATACAGATCAAAAGCATAAACAAGACATTATAAGCCTTTCAACAGTTAATTACAACTACTGGCCTATAATCAAAAAATCTCTCATCGTCCTCCGACTATGCTCGGGGTCCACTACCTGTAATCATAAAAAAACTGAGTGGGTCAGGCTTGGGAGCCTGGTGAGCATATAGGGTTTTCAACCCACAATAATAATAACATATTAAGTTCACCAATCAACAATAACCCTGATTACCCATTCCCGTTGTCCTCACTTTACGTCCCTAAACACCTAACACAAGGGACTTAACCTAAGGAATATCATCGGGTTGGACACTACTGCTAAGGGGACTCCTCAGCCATACATCTACTAAAGGCAACCATGAGGGTAATTGGAGTACACCAATGCACATTTAGTTCATCAACACCTACAAGTTGCGAACTTGCTAGTGTACCACTGGACTGTCTAGAAAGGTCCGTGATCGTCATCTATACTCCGCTAGACGACTACAACGATAACACCAACAACAACACCGACACCGAGGCCTCTCATCATTTTTAACACCCACCGACTATTTTGTCTACTCATGTTTCACCCAACATATTTATAGATAAAATACATATACAGTTTAAAACTTGTATAAAACATCAATTCAACAGTCACCTCAAATAAACAATTAACATATTTACACATAACACGTATTTTAAGGTAAATACTTCATATATATGTGTAAATTGAAAGTAACTACACACTCACATGATTTGATGATAATCGGGCAGCAATTCGTTTCCTAAAACGTTCGTTTCTAATAAAACCGGGAGTTTTATTGAGAAACCGGGCTCTGCAAAAGTCGGGCTTCGAAACCGAAAAGATAAATTTTTCGGGCTTCACGGGCACTTCGTGGCGTATTTCGGGGCTTATAACTGATATCGGGGTTTCGGGGAATGTTATGAAAGAAATATGGGTTTAGGGGCTAAAAGTGACAAGTTTTCAAAATACCCCCGGGAGGTCACGCACCCTTCTATTTATAGGGGCGAGCCTCCTGATCCAACCGTTGAGAAGAAGCCACGCGTCGCAAATTCGAAGCTCGCAGGTGATGGCTCGCACGAGGGTTGCACGTGCGAAGTGGCTGCTGGCTTCTTGTGATTGGACCGAAGCCTCGGTCCGAAGTCGGTTCTGGTGGTGGGGTCCATAGGCGAGGGTGCGCAGGTGGCTGCACTTGCGAAGGCTTCGCTGTCCTCTCCTGATTGGACCGAGGTCTAGTCCGAAGTAGGGGGGACCGTGGCATGCAGGCGAGCGTTCGGACACGCACCAAGGGCACGCGTTGGATTCTTAGTGGACCGCAGGTACTGTTCATGCGAGGATGACGTGGCAAATCGTGACTATGCGAATTTTCTCGGTTTTTGTGCAAAAACTTCTAAAATCCATAACTTTCGCATACGAGCTCCGTTTTTGACGTTCTTTATATGCACGCGTAGGTAAAATTACGCTCTACAACTTCCGTTTAGACTTCGTCGCCTAATTTTGAATTTAATTTTTATATTATTATTTTTAACAGACCGGGACAGGAAATCCGTTAAAAATTCATAACTTCTTCATCCGACTTCCGTTTTCGTCAGACTTTTTACCGTTGTGCTACTAATGACGAGACCTTCGATTCTCGTTTAGGTTGTGTCGGCTAAAAATCACTCGATCTAAAATTCGAGTTTTTAGTTGTCTACTGCTAAGCTGAAACTTCGAAAAATCATAACTTCCTCATACGAAGTCAGATTCGGGCGTTCTTTTTATCGAACTTCTTGGTTTAACGAACACTACAAGTTTCGTTTAGATCACTAAGGCTAAAAAGTAGTTTATCGAAAACTCACTTTTTACGACATTCAGCACCGAGCCGGTTTTGTCGTGAAACTTCGACAGGTCATAACTTTTTCGTTATAACTCGGATTTCGGCATTCTTTATATATCTGTAATCCTTGTCACGACCACTACAACTTTCTTAATAGATATCGGCTTTATCTAAAATTTAATTTTGACGCTTATTTTTATTCTTAATTAATTAACTCCTAGTAATTAAGCATAAAACACATAAAACACATAGAATTCACATAATTCCTTTTTCATTTCTTCAAAATGAGTTACAAAGGTTAAACTAGACTATCACCTTAATATTAATGCCTAGGCTAGAAACACGAGTGTTACATAGGATGCTATAACAAGAAAACTTAGAACTTGTTAAGTTTTTGTATCTAGAAGTCTAAGAATCAAACTCATAACTAAAATAACATGGAGGTATGTTTCATACCTTTGGGAAAATGTTAAAAAGATCTGTTCTGATAGATCTATAATTACTAAGTGGATACGTTAAGGTTATATATAGCCGATATTTTATAGACTTAGAATATGTGATTTTCACTCTACTTCCTTTTCCTTGTTTGGATGTGGTTTTAGAGTAGGATTACTTATTCAAAGGTCTATTTGATCTGGATTATATATAATCGGTACACACCATGTGATTATAGAAGGACCAGAAAGAATCACCTTCGTAAAATTTTTCTCATAGATTCTTTAGACATTCCCATTCTCGTATAAACCCGTTAGATAAACATAGTTACTCTAGCAATCAATAGAAGAGTCAAGGAGGATCCAATAGAATTTCATTAGGGGAATCCCAAGAAAGAAACATATGAGAAGTACATAAACTATAGAAATCATTTAGTGCCTTTACCCTATTAAGGACACCAATGAGATATTCGCATGAACTTCCAAGATTCAAAATCTTCATTACGAAGTAATGGGGGTCAGTGTCAGAATCGGAAGTAAGATAGCTCGGGAATTCAATATACCTACAGAGGAGAAGGACACCCTATGGATACCAGGATAGAACAAATCATTACCATCCAGAATAGAACAAAGAACAAAGGAAAACCACGCATGATTCATGTGAAGTGTTCGAGCACCTTTTCATCTAAGTAATAACTAGTAAATCGGTTCAACCTAGTGAGTTAGTGATTTCATTACTCACATTAGGTTTGAAGCTTATCCTCTTTTCCTGTCACGGCTAATAACAATAAATCAGATCACGGAATCTTAATTGATAGTGATTTCCTCTCAAATTCGTAAGTCTATTTTATGTAGACACTGTTATGAATTGTTTTCGAATATTTTCGAAAATTAGGAAACGATATCCACCAAACAAAGGTAACTTAGTTTGGATAATACTCGGTTCATAACCATTCTAGAAACTTATTCCTGTTCCTTACCAGGGCCGCATCATAGGGATGCAGGTCGAATCATTGAGAACAAAATAACAAAACAAAAGATTAATACATAGATACAAATGGTTAGAATACGTCTAAAGACACGATAGTCGCTCACGACCTCATTTTCTTATCATGTAACAGAATCATGCCTCCAAAGAAGTGTAACCAACCCACCAGCGAAACACCAATCCTTCATATAGATGCGGCTACGTTTCAAGCTGCAGTCACAGCAGCTGTAGCAGCTGTCATGGCACACCTTAATGCTATCGGTAACCCCGATCATGGTGATGGCCAAGTACAGCCACGAGCACCTACTTGTAAGAACACCTCGAACCTTAAGCCTAATATCCTTAAACGAAAGTTCGAGAACAAGGAAGGGAGTTGTTCAACTCAAGAACCTAGCAGAGGGCAACGAACTGGGGCAGTCGATACCCCCATCAGCCCTGTTATTCTAGCACCAACCAAGCCGTACTTAGGAAACCTCCCACACTGCAGCAAGTGTAACTACCATCATCATGGAGTTTGCCGAGAGCTGCATTGCAATAGAGCCACATGAAGGGGCATACCGCCCGCATCTATAGAACTCCGGTCGAGTTCATCACTTCAGCTACCGATGTTGGAACCATTCCCATATGTCACCTTTGTGGTGAAATAGGACATTACAAGAGGGACTGTCCAACAGAGAAGAACGACGGGGGAGCAGGAGGATTTTGATCCCAATGCATGGGAAAGCATCAAAGAACCTTGCTATATTTTGGTACGCTTCTAAACCCCGATAATTATCTATAATTATGATTACTCTTCCGTTCAAATTAAATCACAACCATTATATAAAATTTGAAACCCTAACAGGTAAGCTATGATGACTTAGTGTATACATAAGGGTCATTTATAATTAAGATTTGTAGACTTAGAGTGAGTAATCCCGCCTCAATTCCTGTTCCTTGTTTGGTTGTGGATTTAGGGCAGGGTTGCTCAGTCAAAGGTTCCTTGTTTGGTTGTGGATTTAGGACAAGGTTACCAATCTTAATTATACATGACTTGTATACACCAAGCGATTATAGAGAGACCTAGTAAGGATCGTTTCATGAAAGTTCATAATTTCAAATTATCAGGACCCTCGTATTGGTAGTACCCGCCAAGTTCGAATCAAAAGGGGTTCGTGTGACATCCGCCTAAAATGGATTCGGGTCAACCCAACCCAATTGGAAATTTAATAAACCCTACTCAAGATTACTTGACGCTAATAGGATCAAAACCCATACAATACGATATAACTTGACGTTAATAGTAACATAGTATTGTACAACGTTATAACTATAATCAAAGTAAATTATGATACCATATTAAAATCAAATCAAAGTATAATGCTCTAAATAAATTAAAAGAATCAAACTTGAATTCTCTAATTAAACTTCAAATCAAAGTAGATTGTTATAATCAAATAATAACCTATCTTTTATAAAACTCCATTTTTATAAACTTTACATTAAATTTTATAAAACTCTATTTTTTATAAACTTTACATTAAATTTTATAAAACTCTATTTTTTATAAACTTTACTTTAAATTTTATAAAACTCTTATATTAATTATGTAAAAGATGCTTGTGTTAGTGGGAAATTATGAAGACCACCAAAAGCAAAAAGATTATTCCCATGGTCTCCCACTCACACCTCCCATCCACTTTCCTTTCCTTTTTCTCCCAACACATTATTCTCTTCACCACTTAAATCTTCTCTATTCTTTCTCTCACTCTCAATCTCGAAATTTCCTCCAAGAATACTCATATTCCATCCAAGAACAATCTATTATACTCAAATCTTCATCCCTCTTGAAGCATTCATCAAGGTATGTTGTTAAAAGTTTCAAATTCATACAAGAAACAAATTAAATCCACCAAAATATCTAAAACTCATTTTTTTGCATAAACCTGATTTTTGTCAGAATACCATCAATAAAATAAGAAGTTCTGGAAATTTTCAGAAAATAACTTATTTTTATTGAATTATCATAATTATTGCAATAAAGTAGGGCAATAATTCACATAAAATACTTGTTGCATTCAATAAATTCTGAGAAAATTCTGGGATGACCTGTATACTGATTAAACATGATATATGAAGTTTCATGCATTTATATTACTGTTTAATATTATTTATGATTTTATTGATTAATTAATAATGAAATATATAAAAAATACTTCCCATAGTCACAAATATCTGAAACTTATACATTGGGCTCTACATCATGTTATAAAACTATGGTTAATTTTACAGATTTTGTGAGAATCATTTACTATTTTTCCCGAATTTTGTGTTGTTTAATCATTAAAATATTAAATAAATACTAAAACAGTTTAGAAAAATATACAAATTTTACAGTAATTCATATTGTATGAAATAATGATTTCCTAATAATGTCATAATTTTTCAATAGTGTTTACTATTTAAAACTACTTTCCTAAGTATTTAAGCATGTAAAAATGCATTTTAATGATTATTTCACATAAATAATTGTTAAAATTTGTAAATAATTATAATTGGGCAAGTTATTATTTTAATAAGAAATTATTAAAATCTGGCCTAAATTGAAAATATAAATTAATTATGCAAAGTAAGTAAATTCAATTTAAAATTCATTTAACAAATAAATACCTTAATATTATAATCAAAATGAATTATTGTTAATTCATCTAATATAAGAATATGTGTCTAATTATTTGTATTAATACTCCATTCTCGTTTAGCAGTTCCTAAACCAAAACTATTAATTATATTAGGTTCTACGCCATTTTGACCCGAATCGTCTATCGTACGACACACGCATTTCGTTTTGGGACTAATGTGAGTAATCTACCCCATATTTTATAATTTTCAATACTTTTGGGGTGTATCATGTGGTTCTAATATGTTCTAACTTCATTTTATTGTTTTATCACAATTGAGACATTGTTGGGACATTTATACGTGAGTCATTAATTGTATAAATATTGATCGTTTACGCTACATGTACTTATAGTGCATTATCATTTTTAGTCTAATCTCCATGACTATGCCCGTATTCTTGAGGTACGTTATGGACAATAATAGCGCTATTGGGTTGACCACCCCGCCTTGGGACGCTAAGGTGATTGATCACACGTGGTTGAGTGTGTATGATGATTAGATGCTCCATCCTATATATATTTATATTTATATATATACATATGTATATATATAGGGTGAGGACTTATTGTTGTTGTTATCAATTGTTAATCAATTTTTGATTTATAAACCGTTATCTCAAATACAATTGTTTGGCGACTTCAAAAGAAAACAGATTTCAAATTATAAATGTTTCAACTTCACAATTTTCTCTACTAAAATTTGATTACTCACCAACTCTCGTAGTTGACCTGTTTTTACCCATGGTGCAGATTTGAAGAATGAAGAATGATGAAAAATAGGTTGCGCCTTAGAAATCCACAAGACAATTTAAATTTGATGTAATAAATGTTGTTCGTATTTGGATATGTATTTGTATGTTGTGGATCTTGTTTGCATACTTAGTACTTAATTGAATCTAATCATATTATAACATAGTTGTCATGAGACTTTGAGCAATATATCACGCCTTGATCGATTCCGACAAGGATCGGGGTGTGACAGATTGGTATCAGAGCCCTTGACTATAAGGAATTAGGTTAATTACCTTGACCTAGTCTATAGCCTCTAGGGTCCTCTCGTATGCTAGTTTATAAAATGCACACACAACTGTATGCAATTCGCACTTAGAAAATCCTAGGAATACCTTTGTGTGTTAATTGCTCCCTTATGTGCATACGTATTACTCCTGACACTTATATGTGTGCATACACTTGTGAATATTCTCCACTTTCTCTGAAAATCACACACATACTCAAGTTGTTTAACAAAATGTATATACATATATGTATTCCTTAGAGCTCATAGGAAATTCAAAGTCATCCACTCTAGTTGGGTAGGATCATAGTAATGGACGCGTAGTAACTGGAAGGGGGAGGTGCCAGTAGCCCGAAAGTCCTAACTAGGTAAGCATTCGTATACATCCCAATCAACCGAGGGACCAGTTTGCTTATCTGGGGACCAAAGGCGAGAGTTCCCAAACCTATAGGCCAAAGCGCGTCATTCACATTACTTTTGAGCCATCAAAATACCCGACCTTATCAAACGTATCCGAAAGGATACACTCCAAAATGACCAACTCATTGGACTATTAAGTTCCCTAATGGGCCTAGAAGTGGGAAAGAAATGTGAAAACTTAGTTTTGTGGGGGCCCACGCAAGTGCTACATGTTTCACATTTAGTAACCATGGAAAGCCCAAAAGGTGCCCAACACTCCTAATCATGGCCCAACAAGTGTTTTACAATTATTTTACCCAACAATGTCTAAAAACTTTATTTCCATAATCATTTTACAAATAACTCACAAGTCCATATGCGTGTTTCTCGTAGATGGCATTACGACCCCCATACGCTGCTCGCAACAACAGAAGGCTAGCTTCCCTGGTCGCCAAGGAGGTAGCAAACGTCATCCCAACAATTGCAACCCAACTTCATTCTCTTCAGCCACAAGCTCCAGCAACAACTCCTCGTTGCTCGTTCAAGCACTTTCGTAACTGCAATCCGCCTTACTTCAAAGGCACCGATGGTGCCATCGCACTCCTCACATGGATTGAAGAAATGGAGAGTACTTTCATCCATAGCGAGTGTCCTGAGGACCTGATGGTCCGTCATGCTACAGGATGCCTCCTAGGTCATGCTCTCACATGGTGGAACCTAGAAAAACGGGCAAAGGGAGAGGCTGTTGCCTTGGGAATGACCTGGTCAAAACTAAAAGAACGCATGATGGAGAAGTTCTGCCCTGACAGCGAATTGCAAACTCTCGAGGATGAATTCTGGAATCTGAAACAGGAGGGAGGCGACAACGCGACCTACACCAATAGATTCCATGATCTCTCGAGACTCCTACCTCACATGGTTCAACCTATGAAAGCTGCAATACGCCGCTACATCAAAGGGTTACCACGCCAGATCCGTGATTCGGTGACCAGCAGCAGGCCATCTACCCTAGAATCCGCCATTGAATTAGCAGGTCAACTCAACGAGGACAATGTGAACGATGGTGTCCTCCCACGCAAGGGTTCAAAGATGTCAACTGAAAAGTCGACCCCTGAGACCCCCCTAATTGTCAAGTCCGAGTCCTCCCACCGACATGACAAAAAGAAGCGGAAAAGTCATCACCACAACCATGCTGTTATTACCCCTGCCACTCCTATCACCCAAGTCACCCCACCAGCCCAACCAAATAAAAAGCCGTATACCGGACCTCACCCCCTCTGTAACCACTGTAACTATCACCATATGACCACCAGCCCGTGTCGCCTCTGTACGAATTGTGGTCGCTATGGCCACTTGGCGGACACATGTCGTGCACCAAAAACTCAGCGACCACTATATCTACCCTCAAATCAGCAAACACAAACCCGGTATCCAACTGGAACATGCTTCAACTGTGGTGACCCCACCCATTTCAAAAACGCGTGTCCTAGGTTAGTCAATATCATCAACACCCAAGCCCAGGCAAATCCAACAATGCAGGTTCCAGCTCCCAAAGGCCGAGCCTTTGTCATTACCGTAACCCAAGCAAAGACCGATAACAAGGTCGTAAATGGTACGTTTCTCATAAATAACTGCTACGCGTCAGTACTTTTTGATTCAGGTGCCGATAAAAGTTTTGTGTCTTTGGAATTTGAGCCCATACTTCACACACCTCGCACGATTCTTAATGAGTACTTTACCGTAGAAGTCGCCGATGGAAAATACGTTTCACTCAATGCAGTCATCCAAGATTGCACTTTCGATTTTTCCGGTCATAAATTTTCTGTCAATTTAGTTCCTATGGAACTTGGTAGCTTCGACATCATCGTAGGAATGGATTGGTTATCCCAAAACCATGCTGAAATAGTATGTTACGATAAGTTCATTCGTATTCCTCTCGCTGACGGTCAAAGTCTTCGTATTTATGGCGAGACTCATTCGAAAAAGCTTAGTCTTATGTCATGTACTCAAGCTCGATCATATCTACGAAAAGAATACATGGCTTTCTTAGCCCATGTGGTGGAAACAAAGGTCAAAGAAAAGAAGATTGAAGATATTCCGATAGTACGAGACTTTCCCGACATCTTTCCCGATGACGTATCTGGACTCCCTCCAGTACGTGAGCTAGAGTTCCGCATCGATCTTGTTCCTGAGGCTACTCCCATAGCCAAGTCCCCATATCGGTTGGCTCCAACCGAGATGCAAGAATTGGCAAGTCAGCTCCAAGAACTAACCGATAAGGGATTTATCTGCCCTAGTACTTCACCCTGGGGAGCCCCGGTTCTCTTCATCAAAGAGAAAGATGGTTCGTTTCGTATGTGTATCGATTATCGGGAGTTAAATAAATTAACCATCAAGAACCGATATCCGTTACCTCGGATCGACGACCTTTTTGATCAGCTTCAAGGAGCTTCATGCTTCTCAAAAATTGACCTTCGCTCGGGTTATCACCAACTTCGAGTACGGGAAGAAGACATCCCAAAAACCGCTTTCCGAACCCGCTATGGTCATTACGAGTTCACCGTTATGCCTTTCGGCCTAACAAATGCCCCTGTCGTATTCATGGACTTGATGAATCGGGTATTTAAACCTTATCTCGACCGTTTTGTTATCGTCTTTATTGATGACATCCTCATTTACTCCAAGACAAGGGCAGAGCATGAAAGACACCTTCGCCTAACTCTCCAAACGTTGCAAGGAAATCGGCTCTACGCTAAATTTTCAAAATGCGAGTTTTGGTTAAATGAGGTACAATTCCTTGGTCATATTGTAAGTGACAAGGGTATTTTAGTCGATCCCGCAAAAGTTGAAGCAGTCCAGAATTGGAAAGCCCCCCGTACCCCCAAGGAAATTCGGTCCTTCCTTGGTTTAGCCGGCTATTACCGGCGTTTCATTTCAAATTTCTCAAAGATTGCTTTACCGCTTACTTCTCTCACTTGCAAGGGTACACCATTTGATTGGGGACCCAAGCAGGAATACGCTTTCCAAACCCTTAAACAAATTTTGTGTGACGCTCCGATTCTTACACTCCCTGAAGGATCCGAAGATTTCGTGGTATTCTGCGATGCCTCCAATCTCGGTCTAGGTTGTGTTTTGATGCAAAGGGGAAAGGTTATAGCTTACGCATCACGACAACTCAAAATCCACGAAAGGAATTATACGACTCATGATTTGGAGCTCGGTGCCGTGATTTTCGCTCTTAAAATTTGGAGGCATTACCTTTACGGCACTAAATGCGTAATTTTCACCGACCACAAGAGCTTGCAACATATTCTTCATCAAAAGGAACTCAATATGAGGCAAAGACGATGGGTCGAGCTCCTAAATGATTACGAGTGTGAAATACGCTATCATCCGGGCAAGGCAAACGTCGTAGCCGACGCGTTAAGCCGAAAAGAACATGCCCATGCGTTTCATCTAATATGTTCTCCTATCTTGTCCAATCTCAGGGACCGAATTCGAGGAGCCCAACACTCGGCAATTACCGAAAATGACATGCCCACGGGAATTGATGGGGAGTTGGAAACCAAATCTGATGGTATTTTCTATTATCAAGATCGCATCTGGATCATAGATCGTGACAATCTTCGCATATTCCTGATGGAAGAAATCCATAAAACCCGATATTCCATTCATCCGGGCACTGACAAGATGTATCATGGCCTGAGAACCAATTATTGGTGGTCGGGAATGAAAAATGATATTGCTTTATTCGTGGCCAAATGTCTTACATGTTCCAGGGTAAAAGTAGAACATCAACGACCCTCTGGACTATTGGTCCAACCAGAAATCCCCAGGTGGAAATGGGAAGCGATCGCCATGGATTTCGTAACCAAACTTCCCCGTACCACAAAAGGACACGACAACATTTGGATAATCATTGACCGTTTGACCAAATCCGCTCATTTCCTTCCCATCCGGGAAAATTTCAAAGTCGAAAAACTTGCTCGGATTTACATCAACGAGATAGTTAGTCGGCATGGCATTCCTCTCAGCATCATTTCAGATCGTGATGGGAGATTTCTCTCTCGATTTTGGCAATCACTTCAAACAGCCATGGGAACCCGCCTCGATCTCAGTACCGCCTATCATCCTCAGACCGATGGTCAATCTGAAAGGACAATTCAAACACTCGAAGATATGTTGAGGGCGTGTGTCTTGGATTTCGGAGGAAACTGGGACTCTCATTTACCGTTGGTGGAATTCTCCTATAATAACAGTTATCATTCTAGCATCAAGATGCCACCATTTGAGGCATTGAATGGCCGTAAATGCCGATCTCCTATTTGCTGGCATGAAATCGGTGAGTCCCACGTGATTCGCGCAACAGTGGATTCTCCAGTCGTTGGTCCTGAGCTTATCCAGGAAACAACTGACAAAATCACTCAGATTCGCGATAACCTTCTCGCAGCTCGTAGCCGACAAAAGAGTTATGCCGACAAGCGACGCAAACCGCTTGAATTTACCCTAGGTGACATGGTCATGTTAAAAGTGTCCCCATGGAAAGGTGTGGTTCGATTTGGACGCAAGGGTAAATTGGCACCACGCTACGTAGGCCCGTTTAAGATCATAAAAAGGATCGGACCAGTAGCCTACGAGTTGGATCTACCAACAGAGCTTAAGAAAGTTCACCCGGTATTTCATATAGCCAACCTCAAGAAGTGTTTAGCAGACGAGAACCTTCATGTTCCTCTCGAGGATATCCAAATCGACGAGACAATGCAATTTATCGAGAAACCCTTGGAAATTGCTGACCGAAAGGAAAAGCAACTCAAAAGAAGTCGCATTCCCCTGGTTAAGGTCAGGTGGCAGTCGGCACGTGGACCTGAGTATACATAGGAGCGTGAGGATCATATGCGTACCAAATACCCACAACTTTTCTCTTAAGCTACTCTCTTCTTAAATTTCGGGACGAAATTTCCTAAACTAGGGGAGACTGTGACATCCGCCTAAAATGGATTCAGGTCAACCCAACCCAATTGGAAATTTAATAAACCCTACTCAAGATTACTTGACGCTAATAGGATCAAAACCCATACAATACGATATAACTTGACGTTAATAGTAACATAGTATTGTACAACGTTATAACTATAATCAAAGTAAATTATGATACCATATTAAAATCAAATCAAAGTATAATGCTCTAATTAAATTAAAAGAATCAAACTTGAATTCTCTAATTAAACTTCAAATCAAAGTAGATTGTTATAATCAAATAATAACCTATCTTTTATAAAACTCCATTTTTATAAACTTTACATTAAATTTTATAAAACTCTATTTTTTATAAACTTTACATTAAATTTTATAAAACTCTATTTTTTATAAACTTTACTTTAAATTTTATAAAACTCTTATATTAATTATGTAAAATATGCTTGTGTTAGTGGGAAATTATGAAGACCACCAAAAGCAAAAGGATTATTCCCATGGTCTCCCACTCACACCTCCCATCCACTTTCCTTTCCTTTTTCTCCCAACACATTATTCTCTTCACCACTTAAATCTTCTCTATTCTTTCTCTCACTCTCAATCTCGAAATTTCCTCCAAGAATACTCATATTCCATCCAAGAACAATCTATTATACTCAAATCTTCATCCCTCTTGAAGCATTCATCAAGGTATGTTGTTAAAAGTTTCAAATTCATACAAGAAACAAATTAAATCCACCAAAATATCTAAAACTCAGTTTTTTGCATAAACCTGATTTTTCTCAGAATACCATCAATAAAATAAGAAGTTCTGGAAATTTTCAGAAAATAACTTATTTTTATTGAATTATCATAATTATTGCAATAAAGTAGGGCAATAATTCACATAAAATACTTGTTGCATTCAATAAATTCTGAGAAAATTCTGGGATGACCTGTATACTGATTAAACATGATATATGAAGTTTCATGCATTTATATTACTGTTTACTATTATTTATGATTTTATTGATTAATTAATAAAGAAATATATAAAAAATACTTCCCATAGTCACAAATATATGAAACTTATACACTGGGCTCTACATCATGTTATACAACTATGGTTAATTTTACAGATGTTTTGAGAATCATTTACTATTTTTCCCGAATTTTGTGTTGTTTAATCATTAAAATAATAAATAAATACTAAAACAGTTCAGAAAAATATACAAATTTTACAGTTATTCATATTGTATGAAATAATGATTTCCTAATAATTTCATAATTTTTCAATACTGTTTACTATTTAAAACTACTTTCCTAAGTATTTAAGCATGTAAAAATGCATTTTAATGATTATTTCATATAAATAATTGTTAAAATTTGTAAATAATTATAATTGGACAAGTTATTATTTTAATAAGAAATTATTAAAATCTGGCCTAAATTGAAAATATAAATTAATTATGCAAAGTAAGTAATTCAATTTAAAATTCATTTAACAAATAAATACCTTAATATTATAATCAAAATGAATTATTGTTAATTCATCTAATATAAGAATATGTGTCTAATTATTTGTATTAATACTCCATTCTCGTTTAGTAGTTCCTAAACCAAAACTATTAATTATATTAGGTTCTACGCCATTTTGACCCGAATCGTCTATCGTACGACACACGCATTTCGTTTTGGGACTAATGTGAGTAATCTACCCCATATTTTATAATTTTCAATACTTTTGGGGTGTATCATGTGGTTCTAATATGTTCTAACTTCATTTTATTGTTTTATCACAATTGAGACATTGTTGGGACATTTATACGTGAGTCATTAATTGTATAACTATTGATCGTTTACGCTACATGTACTTGTAGTGCATTATCATTTTTAGTCTAATCTCCATGACTATGCCCGTATTCTTGAGGTACGTTATGGACAATAATAGCGCTATTGGGTTGACCACCCCGCCTTGGGACGCTAAGGTGATTGATCACACGTGGTTGAGTGTGTATGATGATTAGATGCTCCATCCTATATATATTTATATATATACATATGTATATATATAGGGTGAGGACTTATTGTTGTTGTTATCAATTGTTAATCAATTTTTGATTTATAAACCGTTATCTCAAATACAATTGTTTGGCGACTTCAAAAGAAAACAGATTTCAAATTATAAATGTTTCAATTTCACAATTTTCTCTACTAAAATTTGATTACTCACCAACTCTCGTAGTTGACCTGTTTTTACCCATGGTGCAGATTTGAAGAATGAAGAATGATGAAAAATAGGTTGCGCCTTAGAAATCCACAAGACAATTTAAATTTGATGTAATAAATGTTGTTCGTATTTGGATATGTATTTGTATGTTGTGGATCTTGTTTGCATACTTAGTACTTAATTGAATCTAATCATATTATAACATAGTTGTCATGAGACTTTGAACAATATATCACGCCTTGATCGATTCCGACAAGGATCGGGGTGTGACAGTTCGTAGTGATAATAACAGAACAAAACCAAAAGCACGGAAAACTTAGGTATATAGGATATCACCCTAGTAATCATTCCTCCCATAACGACTTAATATCTATTTCATCAAGAAAATTCCAACATCCTCGTTCGACATGGTTTGGCCTGACCCTTACCATGTGAAAATTCTTATGCTGTATAAGAGAACTTTTCCTTAATCAGCCGTAAGATGAAATTTTTTCAATCCATAACACAAAACCCTTAGGTTGTCTCTTGTTTCAAAACTTCAGAAGTACCCATGCGAAGAGTACCCTGTCATTCTATCCTACACAAAACCCTTAGGTTGTCTCTTGTTTCAAAACTTCAAACGAAAAGCACCGAAGAAGTCATAGAAGTCAGTAACTACCGAAGTACCTCAATAGATCTCATAGGAAAATCATTGTACCGCAGGTCAAGTTCAAGAATAGAGACTAAGAACTCATTAAGTTAATCTATCGCTGCTAAGTGTATACACGAGAGTGGTATATATGTTAGACTTAACAAGATTAAGGATGTGTGATTCCGCCCTATCTCCTGTTCCTTGTTTGGTTGTGAACCTGGGGCAGAGTCACGCATCCGAACGTTTTGTGAAATCTAAATTATATACGACTTGTATACACGAGGTTATGGTGGATGAGCCAAGTATGAGTCTGATCATGAACTTCGGAGCAAAATCCAGTATCATGTATTCTACCAGGTAGAATTCAACATGAGACCACGACAGTGGGTCGAGCTACTAAATGACTATGAATTTGAAATTTGTTATCATCTCGACAAAGCCAATATAGTAGCTGACACCCTAAGTCGGAAAGAGTACCCAGGTCATAGTTCTAATCATAGACTATGATAACCCATTCAAATCTCTCAACATAGAGTAAAGAGGCTCAACAGGAAGCCTTGAAACATGGAAATGTGGCAAGTTGATAAGATAACTAGAACGTGTGAGTGCACGGTATGCCAATATCTGTTATCTCCATTGAGATAATAGAATCATCTCCTAGTTCAGGCCGTCACTCAAAAACCTCTAGGAACCAGAGTAGTCATGATTCTATGGGATCGGCTATGGTAAAGAATGGGATATCCATTCACCAATTATTCGAGTCCTTTAACACACTAGCATTTAAGTTGCTCCATTCGAAACCTTATGTGGTCACAAGTACAGATTCTATCTGCACTGGACTAAAGTAGGTAATACGCAACTAGCTAGAGATCCAATTTCCACACAGCACCCTCGCTGATCTGGAATTCATCCGAGAAACTACCAAAAACAAAATACGAATCAGGAAGCGCCATAAAGCTTCCAAAGTTAACCAGAGAAGCTACGGCTTCGATAAAAGAAAACCCTTGGAATTCCAGGATTGATGACCTTGTCATATGAAGGTCTCACTCAGGAAGGACAAGATGCGCTTGAGAAAGCGTGAAATACAAAACTCAAAGTACATAAGACCATTTAAGGTTATTACCAGAATCGGTCTTGTACTTTTAAACTTAGACTACCACAAAAACTTAATAACATTCATCCCATTTTTCACATATCAAATCTAAAGAGGTGTCTATCCGATAAAACACTTGTTATTTCACTCGATGAAATCAAGTTAAATAAAAGTCTACACTCTATAGAAGAAACAATAAAAACCATGGATAGGGAAATCTGAAGAACCACGCTAAGTCTCATCCCGTTAGTGAAGGTTCGCTGGATTACAAACCAGGAACCTGAATTCACTTGGGATAGGAAAGATTAGACCTAGTCCATGAGTATCACTTTAGACTAAATTTCGGGACGAAATTCCCTCTAACGGGGGGATAATGTGACACCAGTCAAATTTTGGGCAAAAATTAATTGATCAATAATCGTAATTGGGATGAACCAAGTGGTAGAGTTTGTAACAAGGTTTCCAAAAACATAAAGAACACTAAAATCCGAGTTATAACGAAGAAGTTATGACCAATCGAAAATCCGCGGTAAAACCGGCAAAACACTGTTCAGTGTAAAAAGTGAATTTTCGATAAAAGGATTTTTAGCCTTAACAATCTAAATGAAACTTGTAGAATATGTTAAACCGAGAACGTTCATAAAAAGAACGTGAAAATCCGACTTCGTATGAGGAAGTTATAATTTTTCGAAGTTTCGGTTTAGCAGTAGACAGTTAAAAATTCGAAATATAAATCGATCGGTATTTAGCCGACGCAACTTAAATGAGAATCGAAGGTCTCGTCAAAAGTAGCACAACGGTAAAAAGACAGATGAAAACGGACGTCGGATGAAGAAGTTATGAATTTTTAACGGATTCCTGTCCCGGTCTGTTTAAAATAATAATATTAAAAATAAATTCAAAACCAGCCGACGAAGTCTAAATGAAAGTCGTAAAGTATCATTTTACCTATGCGTGCATATAAAGAACGTCAAAAACGGAGCTCGTATGCGAAAGTTATGATTTTCGCAAGTTTTTGGCACAAAAATCAAGAAAATCTTGAAAACCGGGAAATTTCGCATGTCACCCTTCGGACACGTCATCATCAAGTGCAAACCTCCACGTGTCATCTTCTGGTTGGACCGCGATACACGTGTTACCTCCTGAGTGGACCGCAGCCGAGGTCCAATGAGCTTCGGACAGCCTCGCATCGGACACCCCGGAGACACTCCGGAGACACCTCCTTCGCATACGTGTCAATCTTTTATTGGACCGAAGTCCGGTCCAATCCGAGCCTCCCATCTGCGAGCCTGCGGTCCGAAGTAAGCCAGAAACCTCGCCACCTGTCCGACGCGTGTCACCTTCGCACAGCTTCGGGTCCGAACCTTCGGACTATATATAGCATGCGAGGGCTTCCGAAGAAACCCCATTTTTCACCCCAAAATTTCCCCTTTTTCACATTTTAGCCACGGAAACTTTCTCACGACCCCCGAAGGCCCCGATATCACGTCTAAAGCCCGAAGCAAGCCTCGGAGCCCCGTAATTCTCGAGAATTCATCCTCTCTCCTGTCGAAACTCTGCCCGGTTTGAGCCGGTTTCTCGTTAAATAAACTCTTTACGGGAAACGAAACGTTGCCCGAATCACCGCTTATCAAAGTGAGTTCATACCCCTATAATTTACCTTTTCAATGGTTTTTAAATACGTTTTAGGGGGGAATACAAGTTTAACACAATATTAAATTGTGTTAATAACTGTATGTGATAATAATCACAGAAAATGATTCCGTATGCTTTTAAGAATTATCAAATACTTCCAAAATAACATGAAGCCATGTTAAATCTTTAAAGTCATGTAAAAACTCCGTTAAATTCTTTGAAAAATGTTTTATAAGCTATTTCAAAGTATAAGTGCCAAAATCATGTTTATATATGTATAAATATATAAATAAGATTTGAAGGGCTTAGGACTAATGAATTATCCTATATCCTTTTCCTTGTTTGGATGTGGAATTAGGGTTGTATTGTTTGTCCGAAGGTCGTTTCCTTCTTAATTATATATATATATATATATATATATATATATATATATATATATATATATATATTATACATATATGAGTACCAAAGGTTACTCCTTTTGGTATCTTCACCTTTGTATTAGGCTGAGCAAAGGTGTTCATCTATGAGAAACCATGCTAATCAGATAGAACATATAAATTATAATAGGTATAATTTATCATTCAAAACTAAATATACAAGTATGAATTACAACTGAATACTTTCCAAGGAAATTACCAAAATTCATTCAACTATACCAAGATATGGATAATACCTTTAATATACGAATAACATATTAAAGAAGTAAAGATACATCATACCTAGTTTGCATTAACAAAGGTACGATACAGAGTACCAGGGTTAGCAAACACATGGTAATGTCGGGTTTGCATTAACAAAGGTACGATATACAGAGTACCAGAGTTAGCAATCATGAGTAATAATACAGCATACCGGGTTTGCATTAACAAAGGTACGATATACAGAGTACCAGAGTTAGCAATCACGGGTAATAATACATTCTGTCGGGTTGACATTAGCAAAGGCACTATACAGAGTACCCGAGTTAGCAAACTCGAGGTAATAATACATCTTACCGGGTTTGCATTAACCAAGGGTACGATACAAAGTACTAGAGTTAGCATTCATCGGGTAATAACAATAATACATCGGAAATCTCGTTGAAACAATAAATTTGTGAGACCCTTCACGGTGTGCTTATCTAAGTACGAACTTTTTAAGTCCTGAACTATTAGCCAAAATCTCTTGTAGGGAGAGCGTGAATTTGTATATAGATCTATATGGGACTGACAATCCCGCACCTTTACTGTTCGCTACAGTTTGGCCGGCAGGCCTAGGGTGTCAAATATCATACCGTTCCGACGCCTGAAGAACGTCGCTGCAGGCATTTCCGTCATATTACTATGGTTAATAGGACTCACATGGATAAAACAACGAGTGAATTACAAAGTAATATACTTCTCTTATAACAGTAAGAAAAGTTAATTACATCCCGACCAGATATACCTTCAGTAGCTTTTACTTACAGTAAGAGCTATATATCATGAAATCAAGTATTGTACTTCTGGTTTTGAACATTTAAAACCACAAGGCAGTATTATGGATAATAGAATACTCTCCATGATTAATACTAAGGTTGTTACTGTAGAACAGATATAACTAAGAACACTTTTACCAATGAAACGGTTTATGGGATTAAACCACTTTTACAAATGAAACGGTTTATGGGATTAAACCACTTATACAAAGAAAACGGTTTATGGAATTAAACCACTTATCAAATGAAACTTAGTCACTCAATCTTTGTAAACTAGTATAACATAAAAGACCTTTAGTGGTTAATTCTATAATTCCTTAGTTATTACATCAGAGTCGTACATAAGTAATGTCCGATTGACAGTGAAATGTGTGACTTCCGCCTTACTTCCTGTTCCTTGTTTGGTTGTGGGTTTAGGGCAGATACACCCATTTAACTATCAATTCAATATTATGTTATGTATAATCAGTATAAAATAAGTAATTACAGAGGGAAACTATTAAGGTTATCAGTTAATCACCTCAGGAGATATAGGATTTCCTGGAGAAACCAGTGAACTCATTCAAAGAACTTAGGGTATACTTAACAGAACTAAAATACTTATGAACTCACCAGCTTAAATGCTGATCTACTCTTTTTAAATAACTTGTATTCTCAGGAATCCAGTAGACAGGTACAATCCAGAAGCTTTTGAGAAGACTACCTAGTATCGTACCGCGACTCTTGTCTTCTATTGTACCTACTTTAGTGTTTGAATATGTAATGTTTAAACACTTATGTAAAACTTATACTTATTAATGCAATGGTTGTTTGTACTTTGATTACTATATTGCATGTGTTGTGATACTTACCTAAAAGTCCTCCAGCCCCGAACGTTTCCGCCATTCTGGTTTGGGGGTGCGACACATGCTAACATAATTCCTCAAGGACTCATCATTTCCTTGAGTTTCCTTGTAAAGGTCACTTGTTAATTTCTCAAAAGTTCTACAACAGGAAAATTAACTATTAAAAAAATTTAATGAGATGCGAGAAAGAAGTTATAGAGTTAGGAGGAATGTTTAGGAGCCACTTTAGTCCAGAACATGTAAGGGTTAAACCAAAACCTTGTATAGACAAGCCTCCTTAAGATGTTGAGTAATTGGAACAATATTCAAGCGTTCTCTATATTGGGCGACGTGCTCTTCAGGATCCATGGTCCCATCATAAATATTCATTTTGGTTATATGAAATCACCTTGGAAATTCAACGTCATAGATAGGTGTGCAAATCTTGAAACCTTATGGATGACAGGTGACACCTCTTGTATAGGTTGATTCAAGGCTAGTACACTAGAGATCATGTCCTTTAATTCTTGAATTTCTTTTTCATAACTGGACTTATCCTTGCATATTGGGCATTAGAGGGGATGTTGAATATCCCTCTATGATTTTGGGAGACAGGACCTCTCGTATTAGGATTTAAACAATATGTGAAGTTAGACATATGTCTTGATACGAAGTCTCCGACTTGGTGTTTTGAAGATATATTAGTTTTAAAGTTCAGGATCCTGGGATACAAGAATGAACATGGAGTCAGTGTAGTTTCCACAGGTCTTCTCGAATCCAAAATCAGTATCTCCATTCTTTCAAACAAAATTTTGCTGGTTTCTTTTTGCTTGGTGATATGTCTATGAATTCTATATAGGGGTTAGCCCGTACATAAAGGCAATACGACAACATTACAGAATGCCAAATCAGAATGGTCAACCCATAGCTTACCAGTCTGGCTCCTCTTAGCAGACCAAACCAATTATGAAATCAACAAGGCAATATTATATACCATGAAAATCATCCATGCAAAACCTTATGCAACATCCCAGGAAACACGAAAAAGGTAATGCTATTATATTGAATGGTACTAACCTTGAAACCAATGGACAATTGCATAACCAGATCAAAGAAGCAAGAACTTGGACTCTTCTATTTGTATAAAAAGACCATGAGACGCATTGCTAAAGGTAGAACTTTCTCAGCATAAATTGACATCTAACTTAAGCATCAGAGAGCAATATTGGGGTCCATCCCTCGGTATCACTTTCTAAACTAGCATTTGTTTATCTTTTGCAGCATGCCTTCCTGTTTTTTCATTAGAAGAGAAGACAACCAAATCGCTATCAGACATCCAGGAGACTATGTAGCAATGTCGGTCCATCCTGGTCAACATAGATATGATTTCATTATTCAAGACCATAACTGGTACTTCTTCGGTTGTCCCTCCTAGATATTCCATTGGTGAAAATGTAGAGATATTTCTTCTGAGTACTTCGACACTTATCCATTATGGATTAACAATAGGAGGTGGGGGTAGGCTCTGACAAGTAGAAATAGATGGAATAGTGCAAGAAGTGGATTTTGATAAAGTAGCCATTTTTGGTGCAAAAAGGAGTAAGTGATTGAAAATCATAAGAACTTTTTTTTGAATTATCTCAAGAAAAAAAATGTATTAACACCACTTGTTCCAATGATAGAGCCAAATTGTGTTAGTAAAAAAATAGATAGACTATTTTTTAACCAAATTAGTAAGTGTGGTGTGATGTTTAGAATAAAATGTTGAATTGTGAAAATGCTCAAGATCTTAAGATATGTCAATGATCTTGGTCGTGCCAAGATCGTGGGAAGAAAACACTCATATTCTGAAAACTCGTTAATAATGTTGAATTATTTCAAAATATCACTAAGTGTGTGTTTGTAACGATTTGGACAAAAATAGTGATAAATTCATGAAATTGGTGAATTTGTGGAATAAGTATTATGATATTCAAAAAGAGTCAGTATATTACAGAATAACTCGGTATTTTAGTAAAATTGTGATTGTAAAACTAAGTAAACAAACAATTATATGTGTAAGAATGTTGAAATCGATAATATAATAGTAAGAAAATAAGAAAAAGGTCAAGAACATAGGGGTGTACGAGGAAAACACTTAACCCTTTTGGATCTCCAGCATAAAACCTCGGGAGGTGATGAAATCACCTACCTTAGAACTTAAAAAAATAAAAATGTGATTACAAGTGCTAATTGATCATGTTGTAAGTGTAACAAAGCTCAAGTGTCGAGAGAGTGAAGATGAGAGTAGACGTCATAATGCGAGTGTGAGTGGATCGAGTATAACAAGCTTTCCTAAATTCTAGGGATCTTTCTTGATCCATGCTTGGCATGGCTTTCTCGAAGGACGTTAATGCTCATTAAACTTTGAGCACGTGCTTTTGACTTGGTCTATCCCTTTCTAGTACAATCTGTGATACTTGCATAATACATTACAAGAAATATAAATGCAGTCCGAATATATTAACTAAATCCAAGATCTTGGGTTACCCGGGATGTAAGTACAAGTTCATGATGCTAACAATAGAAGTAATTTTTCTTCCAATGACAATAATTATCATATATATTTAATTAACACCAAAATGTAGCTAAAAGTTCTATAATATCGCATACAATGTATGAATATAAATGTCAATATTGTTGGCAATGGGTGTCCAACGTCGTAACTAAATCGGTATAACTTTAGGAATAAAAACAAAGTACTTTTTGGGTTGTCCTTAAGAGCTAAAATAGTTAGAAAGGATTTAAGAGAGTGAGATAAATAGTTTATTAATCTATCATAGCTTGATAAATTAATTAGAAAGTTGTTAAAATTAATTTAGAATTAATGTGGAATTAATTAGAATTAATTAGAAATTGATTAAAGGTGCACGGAATGAATGTTAATTGTTCAGTTGTAGAGCAAGATGATCATTCTAGAAATCCTAAAGGGTATGCACATATTAAAAGAGTCTTGGAGGCTTGTAGAATCAATTCAGTTAACAGATAAGGAAAGGATTAGAATGTAGATTAAATATGATTAATTAATTGATTTAAATATGTTTTGTCTACAAGTTACCTTAGTTATAAATAGACCCTTAGATCCTTAAGAATTTCGTTCCCAACTTTTCCAAGAGTGGGAATTTCGTTCTCATTGTCTTCTCTCCTCCATCCAAAATATTATAGGGTGTGAGTCATTAGACGTATTCCTACTTTAGGTGCTAGTCCTTCCAACTGATTGGAAGGAGATCAAGATCAAAAAGTGGTCAAGGGAAAATACAATTTTTTTCCTAAAGGGTAGTAATTATTATCCCTATTGAAGAGTCTATATCCATGTTTTGAAAGTAGGTTGCTATAATAATACAAACTAGATCTGGGGTGCATATACCCTTACGAATATTTTTGAATGTTTTTGTTGCCTAATTCTCGTGTAAAGATGAAGAGAAAACTAAACGGTGGTATCATGGCCATTAGGTTTTAATTATGAGTAATATTTTTAAATAGAATTGAAAATGAAACATGTTTTGTCATTGGCTGCGACACGGTCCTTGCTAATTGCGGTCAGGCCAAAGTTTAAATTGTGGGGTTTAATGCTATATTTTTGAATTTAAGATTTAACCCTACTTTAATTTATTGCTTTAATCTGTGAAAAATAAATAAATAAACTAAAGGGATAAATATGTCTAAGTGATTCGAAATTATTGATAAAAATACTATATATATATATATATATATATATATATATATATATATATATATATATATATATATATATATACTTCTATTTTGATATGTATATTTAGATAATTCTTAATGTTCGGTTAATAGATTAATAAAATTAAAATTATTGGCAAATATATATAATCGTAAAAGATATATATATATATATATATATATATATATATATATATATATATATATATATATATATATATATATATAGGGTAAGGATCAAATGAGAACACCAAAAAGGTTGAGAACGCGAAAACACTTCTGGACCATTCATTTCATAAGGGCATATTAGTAATTGTATATTTAATTAAATTAAAACAAATTAAATTCAAATCTTAATTTCCTGAAATTTAGCGATATTGATTACAGTTACATAAAATAAAAGATTAACCATTTTTTTTTATTTTTTTATTAATGGATGATAAAAATAATTTGTTTTTATTTTCACTCAAATTAAAAAATCGATTTTTTTTTAATTTATAATTCATCAGAATATTTCCAATCATGTATGAATAAAACACATCTGTAATTATAAAAATATATGATTGTAATCCTAAATTAATAAAACATAATTTAGAGATAAAAAAAATTTCATTTATAAATGAATAAAAAAACTAATAATCGTACATGAATATACTAAAAAATAAAAATAAAATCAATACATTAATAATTCATTATAAACACTATTATATTGACAAATAAATTTTCCAAAGATTGAGTTCATACATTTTTATATTTATATTCATAAATGAATATGTCAAGACTAATTTCTTACATTTATACATGATTATATTCAATAATGACTAAACCACTTCAATGGAAAAAATTATAAAATTCATCACTGTGTCAACCATTTTCTTGAATCGGTCGCCACCTCATTCTTCTATTTGAATCAAATGGCTCGCGAGCTTGTGTAACGAGTAGTAGTGATACCTAAAAAAATTCTAACATTCATTTTTTCGTTGATCAATATCTACAAATTGCCAATACTATGAAAATACAATAAAATGATCAAAAAATATTAAAATGAATGATTAGTAGCAAATCACATGTTGTTATAATCAAAAATGATTATAACTGATCCTCTTATCGTTTATGCTGCCAATAGTAATAATCATAAATTATTATTATTGGTGTCTTCTAATCATATGGACAACAATATTTATAATCATAAATGGTTATAACGAACACAACAAAACATTGTTTTTTGATTAAACAATTATAAGATGTAAAACCACCCTACAATAAATGGGTTCACCTTTAGCTAATTCTAAATATTGAAATCATCAAATATAATTGATAAGCAAAATTTTTTTTATCAAAACCTACAAAAAAAAGGTGTAAAAAAAACAAATACCTTGAATTTTGTGTGAGAACCTTACTCTTCTATTTGCAGCCTTTAAGACTCAAAACAAATTAACACAGGTTTCTTCTTTGACTTTCCTTCTTCCCTTGCTTGAACTTGGTTGCAGCCTTACAGGTATTCATAATAAAAAGAAACCAAAACAAAATTATTTTTGATCTTTGTTTTGATTAAATCCACCGATCAAATTTACATTTCAATTTATTTTGCCTTTTTTAGATTTCTAAACATCTTTGCTTCCCTTTTTACATAAAGATCATAATCAAAGCAATATAAGAAAAACGAAACATTATAATCAAAATAATATCTGGAAAATTGAAACACGAACAAGAAAAAAAATAAAAGTACGTACCAGAATAATAATCACAGCTTCCGACCACTAGGACTACCGTCGGCTCGTTGGGCCACCCAATACCGCACGACACCACCAAAATCGCCTCTAAAACCGTTGCTACACCTTCCCCTTTCTCGATCTGTCTCTTAATCCACTGCGTACTCTCCCTCCTGTTTGCATTTTTAAGAGAAAACGGAACCCTATTGTAACTGGAATCGATTAAGATTCAAATAGGGAACCAACAGTGTAAAAGACAATGTTTAGACCAGGGAGGAGGCTTGATAGTGGCTGCAACATGAGATGATGATGATGAACCGGTCCTGGTTATGTGTGGTTGATGGATGTGTTTTTGTTGATGAAACCCTAGGTATACACGAAAGGAATAAAGAGACGGCAAAATGAAAGGAAATAGATGAGAGAGAGGAATTTTAGGAATCAACCAAAGTTGAAATTACTGTTATATCCTTATGACAATTTTGAAGTTACACTTTAATGCAAGTAGTTTAAGATTTTTACATAAACGACCCATTTGAAATTAGCCTTAGATTTAGATATTTAAATGGTCCAGATCTGTTCTCGTGTTCTCAACCTTTTAGGTGTTCTCATTTGATCCTACTCCTATATATATATATATATATATATATATATATATATATATATATATATATATATATATATATATATATATATATATAGAGAGAGAGAGAGAGAGAGATTTAGGTTCAAATGTGGATTGACATCTATTGTGCGGACGTGTGGACAATGCTATTCTGTGAGAATGACAAAAAAATATGTTGTTTGATAATATTAATACGTTCAATCTTATATAACTATTGTCATTATCACGCATTCTCACTAATTAAATCGTCTATAAGGTTATTATAGACTTTTTTTTAATTATTCTCATTCTGTTAGAATGTTATGAGAATGTTTATTGAGTCGTATTCTGTAAGAATGAAAATAAATGAAAAACGATGCATGAGAACAAAAATAAATAAGAATTAGTAAGAATGCATTAAAATAACAATACTTGTGTGAGGTTGAACGTATCCATGTTACTAAAAAATTTATTCTCTTAGTAATTATCATAGAATAGCACTGTCCATACGTCCACACAATAGTTGTTATCCACATTATAACCTAGCCCTATATATATATATATATATATATATATATATATATATATATATATATATATATATATATATATATATATATATATATATATATATATATGGTTTAAAATTAAATAACTAAAAGTTAGTTGAAATTAATATGATTAAACCTTAAAAGTTTTAAATCATTTAAAAAGCATATTACATATAATTATAATAGTTTATAGATCGTTAGCCGAATCAGGAGTAGGCTTTATTCATGAAGTCAAGCTATAAGCGAGGTATACGGAAACGACTTGTATAATGACCACTGAATGAGTGTCATTTTCACTCACTGCTTCTTTGCATGGTGGATTTTTCTTAGCCGAAAGGGTTCCATAGGATGACGTCTAATTAAAAGTATAACATATAAAGTGCTAAAAATAAAATTCATGTTCTTAGTTATTTTAGGGAAATGTGAATATTTGCTAATCCATGATTAATGCACATTATTCATTACGATCCAATTTATGGAGTGTGTGTGGATAACCGACACATAAATTTGAGACGTAAAAGGAAAACTATATGGAACTTGTGGTTATGATTTGTTGACGGAGAGTGTGTGGTTAACTAGCATGTTAATTAGAGAAGCATAACAGAATCAGGGGTCACACTTCTTGCATGGTTTGTTCACCATCTTACTTGTTAGTCCATAGTTCCCTGGTACATGTAGTAGATGTGAAAATATGAGATTAACATGCAATTAAATAGTTTTAATGTGTCTCAAAATATGTAAGAGTTTCATAGTGATTGAACTTAGTAAAGTGCTTTACCTACCTAAATAACTTCATGGCGCGTTGACAGCATCCCTCTAGACATCGCAAAGCCAAATATAAATCTTAGCCTTAGTAAATAACAAATTAGGGTTGAAATAATTATTTAAAGAATCAATAACAGAATTAAAACCGAATGATGTCTGTAAGACAATGCACCAAAATATGCTTCTATTAAACCTCTAAAAGGATTAGTTAGACGGATGATCAAATTCGTATTTTTGGAATAGTCCTCATTTACGAATACAAAGATCGTGTTCCGGATAAGACTCTTCTTGAGGTTTCCCTTTAACCACTACATTCCAAAAATGTTAAGAACAGTTATCAAATGAACATATTGAAGTGAAATGGAATTTCATTTCGTTAGGCGTTGAATAGTTGTCTCAAGTACGTAACATGTACATATAATCGGTTTAAAATGATTTTGATATGAATAAATTTGAAATGTCCATTAAGGAGTTAGATGGATGTAGAGACCATTTGGGACTTACATAGCCAATCATAGAAACTATAAAGTTCAATTACTCCCACATTCACTATAATGAATAGAAGTGTCAAAAAGAAAGAAAACCAGTTGCATATTACCACTTTGTGTAATGTAAATATTATATCATGCTTTTGTTTATTTTTAGTTCTTTAATATAAAACACTTTCAAATAGCATGTATAATAACAAAAATATAATTATAGCAGACAAATATTATTCACTTCAAATATAAATTTCATACAAACCCAATTCAATTGAAATACAAATTGAATACAAATAGTTTTAAGAACATTTTAATACTGTCATTTTAATCAGTTACGTCATCTTTGCCATTATCCTGATTGTTTGGAGCTTTTTGTCGTGATAAAATGATATTGAAACGAAGTTAGGTGATGTGTCCTAATGTATAAATATTTTAAGGGTCATTTTAGATACTTCTATATGCATTTTATGACTCAATAGGAGACATGGTGTTTAATTGCTTTATATTAAAGCTTTGCAACTGAAAAAGACATGTTGGTGAAATAGTAGCTGAGAATGGCCATTTAGACATACTTTGATGAAGTATTGAGGAAGAAAGACAGCTGAAAAATAGCATGGAAATAAATCATACGAATTTAAAGATAACCGCTCAAACATTTAATTCATCGCCAATATTTCTAAACATGTCCCAGATTTTGACTTGGTCTGAAAAACTAAAGAATAGACCTTTAATTTCACCAAGAATCCATATATAACATAATAGAGCTCAGAGGAAGACAGGAACTCGGAAGGGAACAGACAAGGAGGCCATTTTGAGGATGTCTCGACGAGATTAGCCGGAAGGCTAATATGGAGTAATAACATGAAGAGCAAGAGAAGAATCATTTTCTTATCAATTTGTTTACTTTTGTGCTTAAAGTTAGTCAACTCGTTGATTTCTTACATGTTCTTTTTTTTATTTTTGGCATTAAACCCTTTATAAGTATTTTATATTTATTTAGTGTTGGTTGATATTTTGATATTGAGAAATTGCTTAATATATTATGTTTGCTGAATTAATGATCCACGAGTATTAACTTGTCCAAATTGAGAAAGTTGAGTTAAGAGCTTAGTCAGTGGCGATTAGTGGTTGGCCATATCCCTATGTTAGAATATTTATTTAATGTGTGTGATCATGCATTTGTTTAAACTATTTGAGAGGTTGCCACCTATCATGAGATCAAACATACCAATTAAGTCTTTCATAATATGAATTAATAGAATAAGGCTACGGGAGCTATCATTGCTGCTAGACAACTTAAAATCATAGGATTACTCACTTGACCTCTGATGTCTGCTAAATTATACATATTTTGATGAAAATTTCATATACTTTTAGATGCATTTTTATGATTAAAATAGGACAAAAGTGCTTAATTCTTTTATATTTATATTTTATAACTAAAAAGTACATGTTAATGAAATAGTATTGAAAACTAGCTAAAATGGAGCCAAATTGATGGGCTTGGAGCAAAACAGGAAAATACATGCTAAACTTTAATTGGGATAATGGACTCCTCTACAGTTTTTTGTCCATATCTGATGACTCGTAACTCCGATTAGTGAAATTCAAGATGTTTTAGAAAATAAACAAAAGGTTGGATGACTTTCGTGTGAGGGAGCTTATGCTAAATCCTCTTTTATCATGTCCAAAATTGCCCTAGAAGATACATCATAAAAGCTAGATGGAAATCACTCCAAGTTGCTTATTCGCCAAGCAACACTTACCTTGTTTTTATTTGCTTAATCCCTAAGCCACAATTAGTTTCCTAACTCTAAGCCAAACCTAATATTCCATTATTAAATTCACCTCCTCAATTCAACTATAACTACCCCATTATTCAATCATGTTTTATTCAAATCCCACGTTTAATTCATTCGCCAATCAAAAACAATTTCCCATATGTTGGAGAGGAAGAAACGACCTAAGAAGGCTGTTTTAAGGGTCACTCAACGAGAAGTCGAAAGGATGATTTAGAGCAGAAATTTGAAGATCACGAAAAGAATCAATAGGTTATCATTTTGTTTACTTTTATGTCTATAGTTAGTCAACTCTTTGATTTCTTAAGTGTTGTTGTTAAGATTTGGGATCAAACATGTTATGATTATTTTGATTTCTTAAGTGTTGTTGATTGATATTTGGTTATTGATAGTTATTCAATTTATTATGATAGTTAGATTAAAGATCCATGTGTATTAATATTAGTGTTGTTATGTTTATGTAACTGTGTTGAAGCGTAAAGTGACCCACGACATCTAAGAGATTTGTGGTGGAGCAAAGAGTTTTTTGTATGGGAGAAGTGAAGAGTTGAATGGAGAAGATCAAATAGAAAGAAAACTATGCAAAGACTTGTTGTTTTATCTTTTAGTCATGCAAAGACTTAGCACTCAAATCAACTTTATCTAACATTGTGTGTTTGGTTTATTTTGTCAGAACAGGTGTGGCAAGCCTGACCGCTTGTTCTCCTTACTTTGTATTATCCAGTTAAAAGATACTACTCTTTGTTCCTATAAATAGATGATCACATTAGTCGATCAAAAGTGTGTCTGCTATCTATCTTCTCGCCATCATTATCTTATTGGAATATAAGTCTTGTTATCTCTATTTCATACTTTGTTGTTCATCACTTTACTAACTTGTGTTTGCATGCAAACCTTGTTACGATTCAACAAGTATTAATAACTTCCTTATATTTATTGTCATATTTTGTTGCTATGTTTCCATATTAATTCTGAAATCTTATTATTGTTGAGCTAACCAAAGATCCATGAGATTAACTTAACATTCCGCATCATAATCTCTGAAGCATAAGTTCTTCACTCAACAATTAGTATCGAGAGTCATAGAGTTTGCCTTTTAACTTTTCTGAAAATTTTCTACAATCTTATAAAAGAACTTTGATTTAAAAGGTCATTTATACCACTTAGCTCATCGTGTTCAAACCTTACGGAAAATGGCACAAATTTACTCTTTATATATATATATATATATATATATATATATATATATATATATATATATATATATATATATATATATATATATATATATATATATATATATATATATAACAGTGTTGGAGGTTCAAATCGAGCTCCAATACTTATTTCAAGTGAGTATCATCATTGGTCTTGAAGAATGAAAAGATATCTAAGAAGACTTCGTAAGGAAGTATGGAGATCTATAGAAGAAACAACACATGTACTTGTCCTTACAACCATTGTCATTGATGGAGCTCAAGTTTGACTTAGAGATGGTTAAGTCTTCGTGACCAGACCTATCAACAGTGATATAGACAAGATGGAGAAAGATGAAATAGTTTTCTATGAGATTTCTTGTCGTGTTCCTCCTGACAGTTTTGATCTCATCATCAACTATAAATTGGAAAAAGAAATCTGGGATGTCCTAAAAAATCTCTGTGAAGGAACTGAATAAGCTCAATACAAGAAGCTAACAATAGCCCTGAATGATTTCAAGAGTGTCAAAGCTCTTCATGGAGAAAGTCTTGATGATTATTTCAAAAGATTTAACCTCATCGTCATGAAGCTCTCAAATGCAAGTATTACTCGAAGTGATCATGAAACATAATTGAAGTTCCTGAATGGTTTAGGAAAACAGTGCACTATGGTGAAGATGATAGTTTAAGGCGATAACAAGATCAAGACACTCTTGCTATACAAAATCTATAGTGAACTTCAAGCTCATAAATCTTATTACTGCAATCACATAAGTCAACCATGCAAGCAAGGAAATATAAATCAACCATAGACTAAAAAAGGGGTTGTCCACCAACCCCATAAAAATGAAATATTGTCTTACATACCCAAAATATTAAAATTTAGTTTTAACTAAATAAAATCTAAGCTGCAGAATGATCACCACCTCCCTGAGCCACCTCTGTCTTCTCTCCTCCTTCCTTTGGCTACAATGCAGGATCCTAACTGGAAACAACAGGCTCGCTAGTTAATTTGCCAAGGGCCTTACGCCATCCGACCACATTCCAGGATCACGCATCCTCAAGATCCTCCGCAAGCTTGATCTTCGCCTCCTAGAGAGCAACATCAGCGCTCATCCTCACTTCCGCAATCACCTCATCCATTTCAGCCACATGCTCCTTCTCATTCTCAGAGTTTTCCTTAGACATCTTCTTCACCCTCTGCAAGAGCTCTTTCTTGATTCTCTCATGCTCCCTCAACGCCTGCTCTGTTTGAGAAAACTTGGCCTTGAGATCCTCATGGGAGCGAGAGAAGTGTTCTGTGACCTATGAAGGGCAACTGTAAGTGAAAAAAAATAAACGAAAAGAACACAAGAATGCTTACAGATTGGGAGAAGGAGATCAGCTTCTTCAGAACCTCGTCTGTTCCAACATTCTCCAGATCCCAGACATCGGTCGATTTCCTCTTGCGAGACGTCGGGGTCTTCACAACAAGATCAAGCTAAGTCTTCTTAGGAAGAAGATAGGGAGGGATATCTTCCTTCTTCACCATAAGCTGACCACTATACATGTCATCTTAGAGCTCAGATAAGACAAATCAAGTACTAGAATGAGTAGCTTTGGATCCCACATATTGTGAAGGATCCTCACAAGTTTAAGATCCTAATATCAAAACAGATAAAGTACACTAAGAAGGATCCTTACCAGTGGCCACTGAATTTGTAGTAGAGGAACCTTCTTGAAGGCTAGGACACTTAAACTTGAATGATCTGACGTCTGCAGATAAAGCAAGGAAACTCATGATCTTATCCTCAATATCTTCAGCAACAGAAAAAGCTTCTCCAAACTTGAAACCTACATCAAAATAAAAAAAATAAGAAGAGTAAACTCTTGGATCCTCAAGATCCACAAATAGATCCTACCCATTTCAACCCAAGCTTTGGGCAAGAGATTCCCATCAGCAATAGAGTCGCACCTAAAAAAGTATTTTTCTTTCCAGGATCTGTCATTGTGTTTTGTTTTCAGAATAAAAGGAGATTTGTTGGTCTTGACCTTAAGCAAAAAACGAGAATTCCCAAAACCAGGAAGTTCATAAACATAAGCCAGCTCGACAAGACCTATGTCCTGATTGTGGGAATGATTCACTCGTTAAATCTATAATAAAATCCTCTAGATAATAGGCATGGCTTGAATGTATGAAAGTTTGGTGGCTTGGAAGAAATCAGAAACAATGCCCAAAATAGGGTATTTGAGACCCAAAGAAAAGGGATAATCAGGGAAGCATACCCAGGAATGAGAAATGAAATCAGGCTGAAAAGAAGCTTCGAAGGACCTAGATTACATCGGAAGGAAAAGCTTCGCTGGCTTTGAGAGACTACATGTCTTCATTATCAAAGGAGCAGACTTCATCACATGTGCAGAATCAGTAAACGCAAGACTCATTCTCAATGGAGAATCACTTAAACCAAGCTTAAGACCCGGGAATACCAAGTCAAACAACATGCAAATACTTGTTCAAGGAGGATCTCGGAAATCTTGGACTTCTTGTTAATTAGCTTAGACTATAAATAACACATGTAAATCGCAAACTACACACACGATTAACTCTACCATTACACTTGTACCCATATTATCTTCATCATCTCTATAATCTCATATTAAAATCAATGAAAAGCAACAAGACAAGTGATCGTTATCACCTCCCACGGTTTTATGCCGAAGATCCTATAAAGGATCAAGGACTTTCCTTGTAACTCACTTGTCTCACTTTGATCACTATTCTACACTTGTATTACATTAACACCGTAGCCTATCATACAATTTGGTTGAATTGCACTTAATCGGGTTTTAACCAAAACATTTACCGCCTCTTGTTTCCTTAAAGTTTGCTTTATCTGTTTGAGCTTAGCCTTGAGATCCTCGGGAGAATGGGAGATATGATCAGCCACCTATAAGAAGCAACGGTGAGAAAATTTAGGGCAGGTATAAAAATGAAAAAAGAAAGCTACAAGGGTACTTAAAAATTAGGAGAAGGAGAGCAGCTTTTTCAATGCTTCATCCACCTCGAGGTTCTCCAGGTTGAAAACTTCAGTTGATTTCCTTTTTTGGGATCCTGGAGTCTTGATAGATAAATCTATAGGACCCTTCTTGGAAAGAGAGAGGATTTTTCTTTCTTGACCACCAATTGGTCGCTCGACATGGCAGAATCAAGGTCAGCGACAGTAAAATGTGCACAAGAACTGTTAGATTTGAATCCTAAAGCATAGCAGGAAATTTTTATGTCAGTTCAGGATCCTTTTTATGGAATGATTTAAAGTCAAGGATCCTTACCGGTAGCCATAGGGATAATGGCAGTTGAACTTTCTTGATGGTTAGGATGATCAAGATTAAATGTTCTCTCAATCTCAGGCAGGGCACCCTATTTTCAATATCTTCGGCAGGAGTGACAAGTTCTTCTAACTTGAAAGCTGCAAAAAATAAAACAAAATAAGAAGTGTGAATGACAGGATCCTCGACATAAAAATATAAAACCCTACCCTTTTTAACCCAAGACTGAGGCAAGAGATTTCCATCAGGGATAGAGTCGCGTTTCACGAAGAAGTATTTTCCTTTCCAGGACCCATCATTATGCTTGGATTTAAGAAGGAGGGGTGTTTTGTTAGTTTTGACTTTCAGTAGAAAACGGGAGTTCCCAATGGTCGAAAGCTCATTAACGTAAGCTAATTCGTTCAAAACAATACTAAGATCCATGGAGCGGTCCAGTCGATCGATCCAGTAGAGGATCCTCCAAACCGCTGGCATGACTTGGATATATGAAATTTTGGGGATCTCAAAGAACTTAGAAATAATCCCGGTAAAGGGATAAAAAAGACCTAGAGTGAAAGGGTACTTGGGACAACAGAGCCAAGAGAAAAAAAAAATGAAATCCAGTTGGATCATTGCATTGAAAGCTCTAAAAACGGTATCAACAGAAAAAGCCCCAGCCGATTTAAGGGTTTCGATATTATTCTCATCGAAAATACAAGTTTCATCGTAAGACATGACCTTCTGATCGATGAAATTATCATCAGGAACGGCGATGACGTTGGCACGAGAACGAGTTACCTTTTTACCCATGAGCATAGATGAACAAAGACAAAAAGAAAAGCAACGAAGATAGTACCTTCGACGATATTCGATGAACGTCTGGAGGGAGCTGAAAGAGTAAGGCTAAAACAGAAGACCGAACCTCCTATTTATACAAGAATCATGGAAAGGTAAAAGGGTGATTTGACAGATTACTTCAATGGCTAGAAATCTATCCGTTGGGATTCAATTAACCTATCTGTTACAATTTCAGAATCTTTATTTTCTCTTTTCATTTTTAAATTATACCTTTAAATATTTGCAACTAAACTTGATATTTCGCAGATATAATTTGGGGGAAATTGTTAGGATAAACATCCTCAACCCTATTCATGATCCCGAACCCTTCTCAGGATCCTAACTGTTGTTATTATTATTTCCTAACATTCTTAATGGTCATATTTCTATTGTTTTTCTCACATGTGTAGAAACGGTTAATATGAGACTTATTGTCAACGAATAATCACTTCAACCACGCTTAAGACCTGTGAATACTAAGTCAAACAACATGCATATGGTTATTCAAGAGGATACTGGAAATATAGGACTTATTGTCACTTAGTTCTACTACTACACTTGTACTCAAAATATCATTATTACCTCCCAATGTTTTATGTCGGAGATCATATAAAGAATCAAAGACTTTCCTTGTAATTCACTTCTCTCACTTTGATCACTATTCGACATTTGCATTGCCTCAATCACCAGAATCTCTTATACACCTTGGTTAATACTATTTGATCAATTTCTGACCAATATATATATATATATATATATATATATATATATATATATATATATATATATATATATATATATATATATATATATATATATATAATCTCATTGAAATTTAGTTTAAATAGAAACTAAATTATAATCTATCTTTAATTTCTTAAATATTAAAATCTAAAAAAGTATCGGCAAATAACAAACCGAAGAAGTGGTTGCAGGTTGATGAAGTGGATGCAGCTGTGTGAAATAGTAAAGGCCCGCCAGTGACATGTCACATGGAGGACATGTTAATCAAAAAAATCGAAAGTTATTTTGTTTTATCTTTATGTTACAGAAAACGAAACATTATTTAATTTTGAACATAATCCATATTTATTCTTAATTTTAGATAAATCATATATTTGATCAAACATATTTCATTTTTAATCATACAATATTTTTAAGTACAAGTAACATTTAAAAGTGTGATTTCATCATTCAGATGCACCGCAATAAACGATGGTGAACATCCCTCTCATTCAAATTTCACCGTAGAAATGTTTTCTTATTATTATTATTTTTTTAAATTATATATATATATATATATATATATATATATATATATATATATTCAAATGAGAACATTTTCTAAAATGAGAACATTTGAGAACATTTTTTAATTAGACTAATAAAAAAACCCTCACCCCACTATGACGTCTCTCAACCTCTTTTGAACTTGCACCAACCACTTAGACCACCGGACCATTACCGGAGTCACTGTTCGTCGTCGGAATCGTCGGACCAGCGCCTGAATCAGCCCGACCTAGCGGTTCCCTCCATCTCCACTCGTATTCTCGTCAGAAATAAGCTTTCTCCGCCTTTCCTCTTCCTGAAACGCCGCCCTGAACCACCTCCTTGATTCAGTCGTGAAACCACCTTGTCGGCAACCACCTGCCTCTCCTTTCCTCTCTCATCTTGTTTCATCAGCCACCAGATTTGATTTCACCAGATCTAAAACAGAAGGCCACAAAATCAACTCGTCGGAAAACCAAGTCATCGGAAACCGCCCCCTCTCTTATCCTATCCGATCTCGTTTCACTGGTCACCAAATTTGTGTGTTGGAATGAAAATGGGATCATCATACACTGATACTTCACATGGAGGTGGAGTTTTTCGTGTTGCACACCAACTGTTTGATGAAAGTCCTCTTAGAATTTTTTAGTAAGTAGGGGCTGATTTGACGATGACAAAAAACTTTGCAAGGACCTGTTTAACAAAGTGCTTAATTTTGGATGAATTACATTTCGCTTGCCAAAGAGTGGTCGGTTGCATCATAAATATGTGTAGGTATCTTTTATTCTTTTTGTTATTCGTTTTGCATCAACCAGACTTGAACCAATGCTACTTTCTCTAAAAAAAAATTGGTGATGGATCAATACTAGAAGATAAAAATATATCAGTTTTTTTTGTTGGTCCATCTTATAGAAGTTTCTCTAATTGCTATGGAGGAGGAACTAATCTACTAAATAGCTTATGTTCACAAAATAAAGAATGTCTATAAATATGCATGCATTAAGGCCCTTAGGTTAAATTGAATTTCACATCTCAATAGTCTCATAAGTAACCAACAATCATATAAAAAGTGATAAACTTTAGTCTTAACCATTAAGTCCTTAAGAGAACACCAAAAGTGATTTAAAAGCTATTATGACCAATTTTTCCAAATCTGTCCTCCAACTTCTAAAATTCGTGCAAGTCAATAAGAACACCTAAAAATCATGAGACTTATTTTTCTGGAAATATTAGTGTGTCTAGTTTCTTCAAACTTTGAATCACATTTCGAAATTCCAAATCCTTAAGGGGTAAAATTGGCAATCTTCTCAGGTTGGTCCATGTTGTCACAGATTTCATGCATTGTCTTTAAAAAATCATAATAAATTCATTAGAACTCCAAATGCCAAAATTCCAAATACTATAGTTAGATATGGATGTATAGTTTCCTACATATAAAGGGACTGATGTAATTATTATTATATTGGTACAGTTTATTCCAAAAGTGTTGAGTGGACCATAAAGTTAAAGCTTAAAGTTACTAACTTGTAAATTTAATATAAAATCAACCAAAAATCATTGGAACGAGATATTTATATTTTTGAAAATATAAAAGGGGTAACTTTACCAATATTATTTTATCGAAATTTAAGAATGGGTTGAAAGGTAAGAAAATAGATCCCAAAAAAGAGCACTACAATCAAAGAGAAAATAAGAAAATATATACATAAGTTTTATAAGAGTAATACAACAAAGCACAAGCTAAATAATGTTATTATTGTTGTGTAGGTTCTTGAAAAGGAAAGGATCCATCTTGCTCACACTAGCTGATTTTCAAGTTCAAGGAGGTGTGTTACACTAAGTCTCCTATTATGTGTACGTAATCACATATGATTTATGTGGCTAAGATTCATTTTCGCGTTCTAGATTCAATAATTGTTTTTTTCCACTTTAATCATATGTGATTAAATACATTTAATCAGATGTGATTATATTTTTCTAATCACACATGATTTTATTTGGAAAAAAACGAATCTTGTCTATATAAATCATATTTGATTAGATACAAACAATCACATGTGATTATATACACGATAACAAATATTGAACAAAGAACACGAAAACAAATCTTTATCCAAATTAATCATATGTGATTAAATACATCTAATCACATGTGATTAAATGAATTTAATCACAACGATTTATGTGGACACAATTCATTTTTGCTTTGTCGATTCAATAGTTGTTTTCATGTATTTTATCACATGTGACTATAGATATAATCGTATGTGATTAAGTACATGAGCACAACTATTGAATCGAGAAGGAAAAAATGAATCTTGTCCACCTCAAATCATATGTGATTTTATACATATAATCACATGTGATTAAATACACAAAAGCAATTATTCATCGAAACCGCAAATATAAATATTGTCTTCATAAATCATATTTGATTAAATACATATAATCACAAGTGATTATATGTATCTAACCATATATGATTTATGTGGATATGATTCATTGTCACATTCTCGATTCGGTAATTGTTCTTTGTCAATGGTAATCATATGTGATTAAATACATATAATCACATGTAATTATATGTATCTAATCACATATGATTTATATGGACAAAAAATAATGATGCTTATATAAATCATATGTGATTAGATACATATAATCACATATGATTATATACACGAGAACAACTATTGAATCGAGAACACAAAGATAAATATTGTCCACAATTATCATATGTGATTAAATGCATATAATCACATGTGATTATATGTATCTAATCACACAGAATTTATGTGGAAAATATTAATTTTCGCGTTCTCGATTCATTTGTTGTTCTTGTGTATTTAATTACATGAGATTATATATATCTAATCAGATATGATTTATATGGACAATATTCGTTTTCGCATTCTTGTTCAACAATTGTTCTTGTACATTTAGCCACATATGATTTCTGTACACAATATTCATTTTCGCGTTCTCGATTCAATAGTTTTTCTTTTTCCACATTAATCATACGTGATTAAATACATACAATCACATATGATTAAATACATAAGAAAAAATATTGAATAAAAAATGCATAAACGAATATTATCAATATAAACCATATGTGATTTGATACATATAATTACACGTGATTAAGTACACGAGTAAAACTATAGAATTGAGAAAGAAATAGTAAATCTTGTCCGCATAAATCACATGTTATTAGGTACATATAATCACATGTGATTAAATGTATTTAATCACATATGATTTATGTGGACAATATTCATTTTTGCGTTTTTAATTCAATAGTTGGTCTTGTGTATTTAATCACATACGATTTATGTGAAAAAAAAAATTTCATGTTCTTGTTTCAATAAATCATATGTGATGAAATATATATAATCACATATAATTATATACACGAGAACGACTATAAAATCAACAACATTAAAACAAATTTATGTCCACATTAATCATATGTAACATGTACGTTCAGTTATCGTGTTTTGTTTAAAAATGAATATTATTAAATAATATATGATTTTGAGTGTTGAGTTCTAACAAGATAGTTTTATGAGATTGAAGTAAAACTATGTTTAGAATCATTCGGAATGTATTGGAAGTCTTATGAGATTCCAATCAAAAGTCAATTATCGAAATTAACGAAAATATAAAGTTTGAAATAAGTAATAATAATTTTATTGAAAGTTGTTGATTAACTCGTTAGAAACATTTAGGCGAAAACCTCATCGAAGTCCGAGTTATAACGAAGAAGTTATGACTCGTTAAAAATTCGCGACAGAACCGGCACAACGTCGAATGACGTAAAAAGTGAGTTTTCAATAAACTACTTTTTATCTTTATTGATCTAAATGGAAGTCATAGTATTCGTTAAACCGAGAATTTTCATAAAAAGAACGTCCAAATCTAACTTCGTATGAGGAAGTTATGATTTTTTCTAAGGGGGTGTTTGGCTTAGCTTTTGAGAGCCCAATAGTCCATTTAGGAAAATATCAAAGGTAAAAGATGTTTGGCAAAAGACTTTTAAAAGCTACTTTTGGATTTTGGATACAAGGAAAATCAACTTTTTGGAAAAGTCGGGAGAACCTGACTTTTTGCAACTTTTTCAAAAAGGACTTTTGGCCTCTAAAAAGTTAAGCCAAACACCCCCTAAGTTTCGGCATAGCAGTATACAGCTAAAAACTCGAAATAAAGATCGAGTGATTTCTAGCTAACACAACCTAAACGAGAATCGAAGATCTCGTTAATAGTAGTACAACGGTAAAAAGACAGACGAAATCGGATGTCAGATGAAGAAGTTATGAATTTTTAACGGACTTTTCCTATCCCGGCCCGTTAAAAATATAACTTTAAAAATAAAGTCAAAATTAGCCGACAGAGTCTAAACGAAAGTTGTAGAGCATAATTTCACCTACGGGTGAATATAAAGAACGTCAAAAACGGAGCTCGTATGCGGAAGATACGAATTTTTGAAGTTTTGGGCACAAACTTCGAGGCTGGTCCGAAGGAGTACGCCCAACGTACTCGTGTAAGAGACCCGGAGTCCGTCACCCTCCCTATTCCTTCGCATGAGTGCTACGTATCATAGCCTTGACGCGTCTGATCTCATCCACTTCGTACGCCCAGCGTACGAAGTTACGCCCAGCGTAGTAGACCGCCACGCAGTACGCCCAGCGTAATGCGAACCCTCAGACACTATAAATAGGTGCGACGCTGCCCGAATTTTGGTTACCATTTTTATTCTTTCTCACCCCCTATACACTCCCAAATTGCCCTAACACCCCCCGAAGCCTAGGAAACATCCCCGACACCCGAAGCAAGTCCCGACGCTCCGAAAGCCCGAGAAAATAATCGTTTCAAGTTGAAACTCTGCCCGCGCAAGGCCCGGTTTTCAACTAAAATCCCCGGTTTCATCAAAGAAAGTCGTTTTTAGAGGCGAAGTGCTGCCCAAATTATCATTTTATCAATCAGTTATTTGACGGTGAGTTCAATATAGGGACAATTGTATGTTATGTGTTATATGTGCAATGTGTTTTCCCGTGTTATTATGATAATGAGCTATACCTTTGACCTCGAAGTGAATGACTAACCATCACTTGGGTATTTGTATGTAGCCTTTGACCATGAAGTGAATGATTAACCATCACTTTGGCATTGGCAGAAGGCTAGGCGTGGTTGAAAGCCTATAATTTGCTAGCCAAAATGTTAATTCAGAAATCGTGTCTTTTCTATGCCACATGGGCAAAAGTCGTATTGATGTATATCAAGTATTGAAATTGTTATGTCTCATTGATTACAAATCTTTGAATCATATTATTCGTTGATATGGAAAGCTTTTCATATGATATTCATTTGCCTTTGTTGTTCTTTGTCCCCCTTTGCTTATGTTATATTGATATGTATATGGCATAATGTTATATTGTAACTGTTATTGAACTCACTAAGCATCACCCGCTTATCCCTCTCAGTGTTTAATTATTGCAGGTGATAAGCATCCAATATAGTTTTGTACTGGTAGAAGATGTAGAATAGATAATATTATAGCTTTTGTATTTAGTGTATAAATTCCTGGGAAATTATGTAATATATAAAACTTTGTAAGAATCTTAATAGTCGGTTTGTATCCAGTCTTTTGTAATAAGACCATATATGTAAAATATGTTTATGAATATGCATGTAGCATGTTTTTGGAGTAATAATATTGTAAAGTTTAGAAAGGAGTTCTTTCAATCATGATATCAGGGCAGTAGTTTAAGTGAACTAAATACCACGGATTGGTATTTAGACTTAAACCGTCGGAAGTTCAATATATGAACAGATTCATTATAAGTATATGGATACAAACCATAGGAAAGACTTAAGTAAAGTATTAGGTAATAATAAATCCTAATATTCTAAAATACTATGTTGCTCTGAATTTTCAGAAGAATGGCTGAACAGGAAGGTAGCCATACACCAGAAGTAGGTGGAGATCCTAAACCTGATGAAGTAAATACTCCAGTATCCCCTCGTGAGGAGCTACTCTTGGGTAAACTTACTAGTGTTATTCGGCAGACTCTCGAAGAACACAAAAAGAATGGTGATAAAGGTAAAGAGAAAGCCATCGGAGAATCTTCAAAAGGGGAGGCGAAACGTCCCTCATTTAAAACTTTCAAGAGTAGTGGTGCTACGGAATTTTCAGGTGCCCTTAATCCTATTGTTGTTCTTACCAGGATCCAGATGACGGAAAAAGTATTCTGTATCTCTCATGTGATAAATGAAGACAAAGTTAATTATGCCTCTGCAATGTTCACCGGAGAAGCTTTGGTCTGGTGGGAAGCAACATTTGAAGCTCTTAAAGAGTATGATCAGGAGAATTTATCTTGGGGAATGTTCAAAACCCGCTTACTAGAAAAGTATTGTCCTCTATATATGTGGAGAAGATTGGAGAAAGAGTTCCTTGAATTTAAGCAAGGAGGAATGACCGTGAATGAATATGAAACTCAATTCAATCAAAAAGCACGGTTTGCTACAAAGTATATTCCAATTGAAGATGATAAAATTCAGTTATTCATGGAAGGATTACGATATGAAATCCACGATTTCGTGAGCAATCGGGATGTTCTATCATTTGATAAAGTTGTTAAGTATGCCCGAAAGCGCGAGCATGACTTAGAGATACGTGGTGCTACTCTTTCTGTTCCGAAGCATCCATGTGTTGATCGAACTGTTCCTGTTTCCTCTATTCCACCAGCTCAATCTATTCGAACTGATATCGGTAAACAAGTGCAATCTCATAATACCTCTCGTCGCCGCGGTAGGTCACAATCTTTTTCTCTTCAATCGCCATCGTGTCGAAATTGTGAAAAGAATCATCCAGGCGAATGCAGATTAGTGATCTATTTTGGATGTGGAGGAATAAGCCACATGAAGGCTGTTTTCCAGATGAAGGATGTTACATGTTTTGCTTGTGGTGTTACTGGTCACAGGAAGTACTTATGTCCTACTCTTACTAGTCAGGTGGCGGGGAGTCAAGCTTCTGTTCAACAACCGACGAGGAGTCAAGTTTCCGTTCAACAACCAAAGAGTACTCCAACTAAAAAGGAGGAGGTGCCAAAAGCTAAAGGTCGTGCATTCCAAAGTACCACGGAGGAGGCACGTGAAGACCCGACTGTTGTGACTGGTACATTTCTTGTCAACTCTAGACCTGCTCACATCTTATTTGATTCTGGTGCCTTAGATTCTTTTGTGTCTGATGAATTTGCACGTTCTTTTCAAATTACTTGATATACACTCGCTCAACCCTTTCATGTAGACACAGCAGGAAGTATATCATTACTTGCTGATAAAGTCTATAAAGATTGTGTTATAGTAATTGAAGGTTATAATTTTCTTGCTAACCTGATCCATATCTCCTTGCCCAACTTTGATATTATTCTCGGCATGGATTGGTTGTCAAAGAACCGTGCAGAACTCTTGTGCTATGAGAAGATAGTACGCATTACTATTGAAGGGGAGAATCTGATTTATGTCTATGGTGAACAAAGAATTAAAATCTTAAAAATAATCTCTTTCTTAAAAGCTCGTAAGTTTATATCGAAAGGGTGTTCTACCTATCGGGCCTATACAGTTGATATCTCAAAATAGGGGAAGAAAACTGTAAATGATGTTCCCGTTGTTAATGAATATCCTGATGTTTTCCCTGATGATTTGCCTGTACTTCCTCCGGATAGGCAAGCAGAATTCCGAATTGATCTTGTACCTGGTGCTGCTCCAATTGCAAAGACTCCTTATCGTCTTGCGCCAGCTGAGATGAAGGAAATGATGATCCAACTACAGGAATTACTTGACAAAGGCTTTATTCGACCGAGTACCTCTCCTTGGGGTGCTCCAGTATTGTTTTTCAAGAAGAAAGACGGTTCGATGCGAATGTGTATTGATTACCGTGAGCTAAATAAGGTAAATATCAAGAACAAGTACCCACTACCTCGCATTGACGATTTATTTGATCAACTTCAGGGTGTTATCTATTTCTCAAAGACTGATTTGAGATTTGGCTATCATCAGTTGAAAGTACACGAGCAGGATGTTCCGAAGACTGCTTTTCGTACTCGTTTTGGGCATTTTGAATTCCCTGTCATGCCATTCGATTTGACAAATGCTCCTGCTGTATTCGTGGATATGATGAATCAGGTATGTCGTCCAATGCTCGATAAGTATATCATCGTATTCATTGATGATATTCTAATCTATTCCAAGTCTGAATCTGATCATGCCATTCATATTCGTGAAATATTAGAACTTCTTCGAAAGGAGAAACTATATGCTAAATTCTCGAAATGTGAATTTTGGCTTCGCCAAATTCAATTTCTCGGCTATGTGATTTCTGGTGACGGTATTTCAGTAGATCATATCAAAATTGAATCCATTCATAATTGGGAAGCGCCCCGTAATGCTTCTGAAATCCACAGTTTCTTGGGTCTCGCGGGGTATTACCGGAGATTCATTAAATACTTTTCACGCATAGCTGTACCTCTTACAAGTCTTACACGAAAGGAAGTAAAGTTCGAATGGGGTGAAGCCCAAGAAAAAGCTTTCTCAACTCTAAAATATCTTTGGACTCATGCTCCGATCTTATCACTTCCAGAAGGTGATAATGATTTTTTTGTGTATAGAGATGCTTCAAGGTTGGGACTCGGTTGTGTATTGATGTAGCGTGGTAAAGTAATAGCCTATGCTTCAAGACAACTGAGAGAGTATGAAATGAATTATCCCACCCATGACCTCGAACTCGCTGTAGTGGAATTTGCCCTAAAACTTTGGAGGCATTATCTTTTTGGTACAAAATGCCAGTTGTTTACTGACCACAAAAGTCTCAAGTATATATTCAGTCAGCAAAATTTGAATATGAGACAACAACGAGCCATGGAGCTGATCAAAGACTATGACTGTGAAATCTTGTATCATCCTGGAAAGGCCAATGTAGTTTCCAATGCACTTAGCAGAAAGGTTTAACATAATAGTGTGTGTTATGCTATTACTCACACTACCGTAAAGTTCACTATTCTTGACGAAACAGAAAAATGGCAAGTAGAAGCCTTAAAGCCAGAAAATGTGAAGAAGGAAGGGATAGTGCATTATGCTGATATTTTGCTTGATGATCCACGTGGACTGAAAATATTTAAGAATCGGCTATGGATTCCAAAGATTGGTGGACTAAGACAGAAGATTTTAGATGAAGCCCATAATTCTAAGCTGTCAATACATCCTGGTACAAGTAAAATGTACTATGATGTACGGGCTGATTATTGGTGGCCTGGATTAAATAGAGACGTTGGAAGATATGTACAGGAATGCTTAGTATGCTTACAAGTCAAAGCGGAACACAAAAAGCCATATGGTAGCCCAGAATGTATTAATGTCCCTATGTGGAAATGGGAGGAGCTGTCCATGGAGTTTATTACCAAATTGCCGAAGACTGCGAGACAGAATGATAGCATTTGGGTAATTGTCGATCGATTAACTAAGAGTGCACATTTTCTTGCCATGCGTAAAACAGATCCAATGGAGAAATATGCACAAGTATACTTAGATGAAATTATTGCAAGACATGGTGTGCCACTAAAGATTATTTCTGATCGTGATACTCGCTTTACTTCTCATTTTTGGGCGAGTATGCAACGTGAATTAGGATCTCGGATCACTCTCAGCACAACTTATCATCCCCAGACAGATGGTCAGACGGAGAGAACAATCCAAACAGTAGAAGATATGCTTCGTGCATGCGTCTTGGAGTTCGGTGGTAACTGGGATAAGTACTTACCTCTTGTCGAATTTTCATATAATAACAGTTATCACGCCTCAATCAAAATGCCACCATATGAAGCACTATATGGACGTAAATGCCGTACTCCGTTATGTTGGCGTGATGTAGGACAGAAAATCCTTGGAGGCCCTGAAATGATTCAAGACACCACTTACAAGATTCAAATTGTACGAGAAAGAATGAAAGCGGCATAGGATCGACAGAAGTCTTATGCAGAAAAAAGGAGACGACCCATAGAATTCCAGGTGGGTGATTTCGTAATGTTGAAGGTGTCCCCATGGAAAGGCATTATGCGATTTGGGAAGAAAGGAAAATTTATGTGAAAAAAATTTGTGATGAAATATATATAATCACATGTAATTATATACACGAGAACAACTATTGAATCAAGAACATTAAAACAAATTTATGTCCATATTAATCATATGTAACATGCACGTTCAGTTATCGTGTTTTGTTTAAAAATGAATATTATTAAATAATATATGATTTTGAGTGTTGAGTTCTAACAATATAGTTTTATGAGATTGAAGTAAAACTATGTTTAGAATCATTCGGAATGTATTGGAAGTCTTATGAGATTCCAATCAAAAGTCAATTATCGAAATTAACGAAAATATAAAGTTTGAAATAAGTAAAAATAATGTTATTGAAAGTTGTAGATTATCTCGTTAGAAACATTTAGGTGAAAACCTCATCAAAATCCGAGTTATAGCGAAGAAGTTATGACTCCTTAAAAATTCGCGACAGAACCGGCACAACGTCGAATGACGTAAAAAGTAAGTTTTCAGTAAACTACTTATTAGCTTTAGTGATCTAAATGGAAGTCATAGTATTCGTTAAACCGAGAATTTTCATAAAAAGAACGTCCAAATCTGACTTCGTATGAGGAGTTATGATTTTTTATAAGTTTCGGTATAACAGTATACAGCTAAAAACTCGAAATAAAGATTGAGTGATTTCTATCCGACACAACCTAAACGAGAATCGAAGATCTCGTTAATAGTAGTAACGGTAAAAAGACAGACGAAATCGGATGTCAGATGAAGAAGTTATGAATTTTTAACGGACTTTTCCTGTCCCGGCTCCTTAAAAATATAACTTTAAAAATAAAGTCAAAATTAGCCGACAGAGTCTAAACGAAAGTTGTAGAGCATAATTTCACCTACGGGTGCATATAAAGAACGTTAAAAACGGAGCTTGTATGCGGAAGATATTGATTTTTGAAGTTCTGGGCACAAACTTCGAGGCTGGTCCGAATGAGTACACCCAACGTATATGAGTACGCCCAGAGTACTCATGTAAGAGACCCGAAGTCCGTCACGCTCCCTATTCCTTCGCATGAGTACCACGTGCCGTAGCCTTAACGCGTCTGATCTCATCCACTTCGTACGCCCAGTGTACGAAGTTACGCCCAGCGTAGTAGACCGCCACGCAGTACGCCTAGCGTACCAAGGAGTTACGCCCAGCGTAATGCGAACCCTCGGACACTATAAATAGGGTGCAAGGCTGCCCGAATTTTGGTTACCGTTTTGATTCTCTCTCACCCCCTACACTCTCCCAAATTGCCCTAACACCCCCCCGAAGCCTAGGAAACATCCCCGACACCCGAAGCAAGTCCCGACGCTCCGAAAGCCCGAGAAAATAATATTTTCAAGTTGAAACTCTACCCGCGCAAGGCCCGGTTTTCAACTAAAATCCCCGGTTTCATCAAATAAAGTCGTTTTTAGAGGCGAAGTGCTGCCCAAATTATCATTTTATCAATCAGTTATTTCACGGTGAGTTCAATATAGGGACAATTGTATGTTATGTGTTATATGTGCAATGTGTTTTCCCGTGTTATTATGATAATGAGCTATACCTTTGACCTCAAAGTGAATGACTAACCATCACTTGGGTATTGGTATGTAGCCTTTGACCATGAAGTGAATGATTAAGCATCACTTTGGCATTGGCAGAAGGCTAGGCAGGGTTGAAAGCCTATAATTTGCTAGCCAAAATGTTAATTCAGAAATCGTGTCTTTTCCATGCCACATGGGCAAAATTCGTATTGATGTATATCAAGTATTAAAATTGTTATGTCTCATTGATTACAAATCTTTGGAACAGATTATTCGTTGATATGGAAAGTCTGTCATATGATATCCATTTGCCTTTGTTTTTCTTTGTCCCCCTTTGCTTCTGTCATATTGATATGTATATTGCATAATGTTATATTGTAACTGTTATTGAACTCACTAAGCATCACCCGCTTATCCCTCCCAGTGTTTAATTATTGCAGGTGATAAGCATCCAATACAGTTTTGTACTGGTAGAAGATGTAGAATAGATAATATTATAGCTTTTGTATTTAGTGTATAAATTCCTGGGAAATTATGTAATATATAAAACTTTGTAAGAATCTTAATAGTCGGTTTGTATCCAGTCTTTTGTAATAAGACCATATATGTAAAATATGTTTATGAATATGCATGTAGCATGTTTTTGGAGTAATAATATTGTAAAGTTTAGAAAGGAGTTCTTTCAATCATGAAATCAGGGCAGTAGTTTAAGTGAACTAAATACCACGGATTGGTATTTAGACTTAAACCGTCGGAAGTTCAATATATGAACAGATTCATTATAAGTATATGGATACAAACCATAGGAAAGACTTAAGTAAAGTATTAGGTAATAATAAATCCTAATATTCTAAAATACTATGTTGCTCCAATTTTTCAGATATGATTTATATGGACAATCGAGAACATGATAATGACATATGTGATTAAATATATGTAATCACATTTGATTAAATATATCTAATCACATGTGATTATATGTATCTAATCACATATGATTAAAGTTGACAAAAAAATAATTATTGAATCGAGAACATGATAATGACATATGTGATTAAATATATGTAATCACATTTGATTAAGTATATCTAATCACATGTGATTATATGTATCAAATCACATATGATTTATATGGACAAAAAAGAATATTGTCCATATAAATCATATGTGATTAAATACAAATAATCACATGTGATTATATACACATTATCACGGGTGGTGGTTATGAGTAGTGGTGGTATGTAGTGATGTTTGGTGGTGGTAGGTGGTAAGTAGTGATGGTGGTGAACGGTGGTGAGGTGACATGTGGGTGGTGGTTATAGTGGGTAGCAGGTAGCGGTGGCGAGCGGTGGTGATGGGTGGTGGAGACGGGTGAAGGTGAAAGGTAGTGGTGGTGGGTGGGTGGGTGGTGGTTGGTGGTGAGAGTGGTGATGATGTATGGTGGTTTTGGTGGATGATGGGTGGGGTGGTGGTGACGGGTGGTTGTGATGGGTGGTGAAGGTGGGTGGTGGTCGGTGGTCGGTCGTTTTGGTGGATGGTGGGTGGAGGTGATGGTGGCGGGTGGTGGTGGTCAGTGGTGATGGGTGGTGGTGGAGTTGGGTGGTGGTGATAGGTGGTGGAGCGGGTGGTGGTGGTGGTTGGTGGTAATGATGGGTGGTGGTGATAGGTGGTGGTGATTGGTAGTGATGGGTGGTGGTGGTGATGGGTGGTGGTTGGTGGTAATGAAAGGTGGTGGTCATAATGGTGAGTAGTGGGTGGGTGGGAGGTGGTTTTGGTGGGTGGTGGAGGCGGGTGGTGGTGGTCGGTGGTGATGGATGGTGGTGGTGCGTGGTGGTGATGGGTGGTGGCGACGAGTGGTGGTGATGGGTGGTGGGTGGTGGGTGGTGGTTGGTGGTAGTGGCGGGTGGTGGTCGTAATGGTGGGTAGTGGCTAGGTGGTAGTAATGGGTGGTAGATGTGGGTAGGTGGTGGTTGTAGTAGGTGCTGGTGATGATGGTGGGTGGTGGGTGGTGGGTAATGGTGGCGGGTAATGGTGGTCGGTGGTGGTGGTGGGTGGTGGTGATGGGTGGTGGTAGTGGCAGGTGGTGGTCATAGTGGTGGGTGGGTGGGGGTGGTGGAGGTGGGTGGCGGTGACAGGTGGTGGTGGTGGATGGTATTGTTTGGGTGGTGAGTGGTGTTGTTTAGTGAGTTTTTATTTTTATTTTTTTTACTTATTTATCTGTTTATATTAATATTATATGATGATTTTAATTTTAAAAAAAATATGTGGTCAAATTTTGTTCTCAAATGTTTTCGCAATAAGAATTGAACCCTCTTTTATATATATATATATATATATATATATATATATATATATATATATATATATATATATATATATATATATGAACAAATTACACGAATGGTCCTTAAGGTTTTGTTTTTTCCCTAAAGTAGTCCCTACGAAACTTTTTTCCCTCAGATGGTACCTACGGAGCAAACCTTGCACACAAAAGGCCCCTGTGACTAACTTTGCTAACAGATTCTGTTAATTTTTGTTAAATGACAAAAATACCCTTTGTTTTTTTGCATAGATGGCTCTCTCTCTCTATCTCTCTCTCAAGAAACGACTAATCCGTCTGAAACCCTAGATTTTCTTTACTTCACCCCCATTGAAACGCACCACCTCTATATTGTCCCTACTAGAATCAACTCATACACATCACCAACAATGATTAGAGTAAAATGCAAATGCAATAATCAAATATGGTGATTGTTTCATAGATCCGACTGAAGTGCGGTGGATCTTCCTGTGCTTCTCCTCCGACAAACCACCGCCACCACCTTACTCTTCTTCAGAAAGACAGTTGCCAAATAGGTAGATCGGAAGTCGGATCTATGATTCCATCATCGTTCGCCACCTCCATCCGTCACTGCCAGGAAAACCTAACCCTCATAAATGAAAACCCTAGCCCTCATAAATGTAGATCAGAACCATCGATGAATGAAGAAGGTTAGGTCCAATGAATCAGAGAAAAAAAATGGAGGAATCGATTTTCACATCTTTTACTCTACCTCTCTCTGAAACTAAAATCACCAACAATGATTAGAGTAAAATGCAAATGCAATAATCAAATATGGTGATTGTTTCATAGATCCGACTGAAGTGCGGTGGATCTTCCTGTGCTTCTCCTCCGACAAACCACCGCCACCACCTTACTCTTCTTCAGAAAGACAGTTGCCAAATAGGTAGATCGGAAGTCGGATCTATGATTCCATCATCGTTCGCCACCTCCATCCGTCACTGCCAGGAAAACCTAACCCTCATAAATGAAAACCCTAGCCCTCATAAATGTAGATCAGAACCATCGATGAATGAAGAAGGTTAGGTCCAATGAATCAGAGAAAAAAAATGGAGGAATCGATTTTCACATCTTTTACTCTACCTCTCTCTGAAACTAAAATCAAAGCCAACACCCGCCTCCCATCCCTCATTTCCACTTCTCCCAGTACTCTAGAGTCGACATAGACTAAATCGATGTCCCCATTGAAGAACTTCAAGTGAGAGATTTTTAGAAGATTTTGTTGTTGTTGTTGCAGGTTGGTTCTTGAGAGATCGACGGTGGGTGAATCTTGACAGATTCAAAAATCGATTTCGTCCCTTGGAGCAGAGAGATACGGAGAAGACTAACAGTCGTTTCCACCGATTGAAATAGAGTTGTAGTGTATGCGATGAGTAGAGTTTGTCCAGAAAGATGTGTGGATCTGGTAGTGTGAAGAGGTTATGAATGCGATGAATGGGTAAGTGAAGTAGAGGGTTCAATGATGTGGTTGGATTTAAATCCATTGTGTTCAATCTCCGACAAGGAAAGAAGCATCCGGTCAACCACTTTTAAGTTCTTCGGTCACATAGAGAGAGAAGCACTGGAAGAAGATAATGAAGAAGAGAGAGAGAGAGAGAGAGAGAGAGAGAGAGAGACCCACTTAACAGAATATTAAAAATAAATAAATAAATAAAAATAAAGGACATTTTTGTCTTCTCACACACACTTAACAGAATCTGTTAAGAAAGTTAGTCATAAGGATTATTTGTGTGCAACGTTTGCTCCGTAGGTACCATCTGAGGGAAAAAAGTTTTGTAAGGACTACTTTAGGGAAAAAAGCAAAACCTTAAGGACCGTTATAGTAATTTGTTCTATATAGATTTTTTTTTTTTTTTATTTTTTTTTATTTTAGAGAGAGATGTATCTTTCCTATGGTTTAAGAGAAACGATATTCAAAGAAACGACAAAACCATGCCACGTGATGCGGGCCTTTTGGATGGTAGTTAGGGGTGAGGGGGAATAGATGTCCCTTTGTCTTTAACCATGGGCTGCTACTTCAATCGCAACCCAATTTCCATCATTTTCAAAATATAAAATTTCAGTAATTTATTCGATAATATTTAATAAATAAAATTTATAATCAAATTTATTACTGTATTGATAAATAATATAATCTATTTAGAGAAGTTAATCACTGACAACTAAAGGTAGTAATTTGTTTTAATATTATATTTTATATCTCTATTAGTAAATTCTATTGTCTTGAAAAAGTTCATGAGGAAAGTCGTAAAATATGAAAAAACATACATGAAAAATCAAAATATATTCCTACTTTTCGCAGTTTAATGGTCGTGGTTTTAAATTTTTAATTTCGCTATAAAAAATGATTAACTGAACAATTTGTTGTCTTTTTTTCCGCTACGTCTATATCAAATTTTTATGTTTTAGTATTTTCATTTGAATGGAAGGAAATAACATCACCTTTTTTTTGTGATCTCTATTTATTCATTGAATGATTCAATGGGTTTAATATTTAATGAAACGCATTAAGTCATTTTTAACCCTACTAATGAGAACATAATCGGAAATACACAATTGTTAATCATTCTAAGTATAAAAAAAAAAAAAAAAAACAACACAACATAATCCCTACATTATTCTTAAACTACTATTTTCGTTATTCAAAGAAACATAAGCCATTAACCTTTAAGCGGCATAAAAAACACATCTTATGTATTCAATAACTTTATGTTTTTTAATTTTATTTCTTCGACATCACAAGTAAAACTCAATATATTATGTTTTCATAAAAATTATCAAGAAAACCACAAATTTAATCTATTCTGAAAATTCTAATACAAATATAAATAGATATGCATTTGCTCATATATATAACAACTATAAAGATTATTAATACAAATAGAGATTAAGTTTATATAAAATCTGTTTATATATAAATAAATATATTATCGTTTATAATATTTAGATTAAGTTTAGATAAAATCTAATTATATCCAAAAAAAATTTACAACAGCACATTAAATTTTATATACATAACCAAAATCTTAATTATCCTAGAAGAAAAGAGAGTCATGAAGTTTTTTTTCTTTCTCATCCAATTTATGATTTCCTATTTTACCTTATAAAAGAAAGTAAAACAATGATTTCTTTTAAATCACAATCTACGAATACGATGACGAATGTGAATTGAAGATCAACAAGAGTGAAATAGAGCATCATTGAGTTGGAGAGTTTGAGACGGATCTGTAATTGTGATAAAGTCTCATGCATCCTATTACTTTAGTAAACGTATTTATACAACTATACATCAACGGGCCAAGGGCCACATATGGGCTACCTATCTAAATACAAAGACAAAATACATAATAAATATGGGCCAAGGGCCACATATGGGCTAACTATCTAGATACTAAACCTAGAAATAGTGTGGTTGCATATTGAAGACCAGGAAAGAAGATTGTGTCCCAAAAATACACAATGACCAGATATAGAACGTCGAGTGACAGGCTAGCCAACCCAGTCTACATCCGAGTAGGCAATAAGGTCTCGTAAGTGAGAGCTAAAAAATTGAAGACCATGATCAGATATACCATAAACATAGCGTAGAATGCGCTTTAAAGTTGTATAGTGAGGCTCACAAGGATCATGCATGTAAAGACAGATTTGTTGAACTGCATCAGCAATGTCAGGTCTGGTGAACGTATGGTAGTGAAGGGCACCTTCCAGACTTCGATATAGAGTAGGATCTTGAGCAGGTAGACCCAAACCATCAAACTTAGTAGACAAGTCACCAGGAGTAGATGCGGGTTTGCATTTGAGCATAGATGCACGATCTAGAATCTCCAAGGCGTATTTTCATTGAGACAAAAATAGGCCATCAACAGTTCTAGTGGCAGAGATACCCTAAAAATAATGAAGATCACCGAGATTAGACATGGAGAACTCAGTTCCAAGTATGGATGAAATATGTGTCAGAAGTTATGCAGAATTACCAGTGAGGACAATATCATCCACATAAAGATGTATGCAATGTAGGTACCCTGTCTGTAGATAAATAAAGATGAATCACATATGTTGTTAGTAAAACCAATATGGGGAATAGATGCAGTAAATCGCTAAAACCATGCCCTCGGTGCCTGTTTGAGACCATAAAGAGATCTTTGAAGAAGATAAACATGCTGAGGTCGAGATGAATCACGAAACCTAGGAGGTTGTGGCATGTAGACGTCTCTTGAAAATGGTTGTGAAGAAAGGAATTCTTCATATCAAGTTGTCAAATATGCCACTTGTGAGTGACGGTGATGCTCAGCATGGTACGAATGGTGGTGGGTTTAACTACCGGGTTGAAAGTCTCATCACAGTCAATGTTAGGTCGTTGACTTTGTCCATTTTCATCTAGACGTGCCTTGTAGCGTGAAAGAGTATCATCTGCATTTATATTCTTTTAAAAATCCATATGCAATTAATAATATTTGCAGTTGTAGGACGAGGAACGAGGTCCATGTGTTGTTTTCCATTAGAGTCGTATATTCTTCTTGCATTATTTTGAGCTAGTTTGGATCTTCAAAAGCTTGTGAGTAAGTACGAGGAATATGAGACTCAGAGTCAATGTGAAGATTTATGCATTAAATGGGTTTCTTAATACCGTGTTTTAGCCTAGTGACCATGGGATGAGTATAGACTGGCGTATCAAATGGAACATTCATATTTTATGAGGAGTAATGGCATCATCATTGACAACATCAGTTGCAGAGTGAGGTTGCCTCAGTGGAGATTGCCGAGGGGCAGCATGGAGAGACCGAGTGTTGGATGGAGGAGCAACAGGAGTGGCGGGAGAAGAAGAGTGTGAGCCGAGAGAGTGAGATGGAGAATCAGGGGAATTGGTGTGAGTGATTGGTGGTGATGGTGACTCGTCAGTATTTAAAGGGTGGTTGTGATCCTCGAGAAAGGAATGAGAAGGAGCGGAGTTTGGAGTCATAGAGCCAAAAGGAAACATGATTTCATCAAACACTACATGTCTAGATATAATTATTTTCTTGGAGTGAAGATCAAGACATCAATATCCTCTATGATTGGAAGGATATCTAAGGAATGCACACGGGGTTGATCGAGGAGGTATTTATGATAAGACTCGACATTTTGGAAGCTTAGACAACCAAAGACACGAAGGTGGCGATAGATATGTATTTGTAGTTTTTTTGTGAAAAGGAGTCTCATTGTTGAGGGTGGTGGAGGGAAGAATGTTGAAAAGGTGTTCCTCCATAGGTAAGGCTTCAACCAAATATTCGAGTGATAGACGGGCATGAAAAAGAAGGGTGTGGACAACATTGTTTATGGTGCACAACATAAATTATGACTTTCCGTTTTGTTGAGATATGTGTGGGCAGGAAAAATGCATTTTAACGCTATGCATGTCACAAAGGTTTTAAAAATGCTTATTATTGTATTCACCTCCATTGTCACATTGGAAATGTTTGATGGTGGTATTAAACTGATTTTTAACAAAAGCACGAAAATGAAGAAATTTGGAAAAAACATCAGATTTTGCACATAAGGGATAAATCCAAAAAACTATGAATAGCTATCATGGAAGATGACATAATATTTAATACCACAATAGCTTGCAACCGGTGAGATCCAAAAATCAGAGTGAATAATATGAAACAGAAATAATGAAATAGAATTTTTGATAGAAAATGGTAATTTAACATGTTTCCTAAGTTGACAAGGTTCATATAAACTAGAAAGTTTATTCGACGGACAATAAATAAAATAACTATTAACAAAATACTTAAAGACGTGATGATCGGGATGACCGAGACGTTGGTGTCAAACGAGTAGAGAAATGGTGAGAAGCACTTGAAGAGATGAAGTAGTGACAGGATAGAGATCTTCGTTGCTATCACATCACATACGAATTGTAACATCCCAAAAATTCCGATAAAAATTTTCATTTAATAATTCGAAATTTCAACCATATTTGTTTTTCCAAAATTCCATTACATAAACTCATTGTCCAAAAGATCATAGTATCCAAAACAGAAAGTGCGGAAATACTGGAGAGTGCATGGTACGCCATCAAGCCGGGCCCTTGCCCTTAGAACCAGAGTACCTGAAACACCCAACAAAACTCTAAGCACACGCATAGTGAGTTTTCCAAAATACACAAAACATATAACCACATAATGCCATGAACATATATACAAAGGTTTTCCGTGGACTCCCTCCATGGTCTTCATCTGGAAGGCCATGGGGTACCCCCATGGTCTTACATCTAAGGGCCATGGGCTCCCCCATGGTCTTCACATAAGTCAATACATACCAAATAACAAAACCATTAAATATTCAACTATTGAAATCTCATATCAAGTAATGGGCCGACATTGGTGCCTTCGACCCATTCGTATAGTGAGAAGACTCACCTCAGTCTGCTGAAAACCATAGCTGCTAGACTACCAGTCTAAAATCTCAAACTGAATAGATATACAAATACCCTAATTAGGATTATAACTCAACCTAGTCAAAGAGCCCAGAATCCTAAGTTCAAGTCCCTCCATGATGGCCCAAAAGTCTTTCCTTCACTAATGGGCCTAGCATCAAAGTCCAATTCTATATTGGGCCACAAGGCCCAATAGGCCCAATCATACCAACATTGACCCAAATGATAAATTCAGGCCCAATCACACCAATATTGGCCCAAATGATAAATTCAGGCACATAACATCAGCAAGTCCAGGCCCAAAACAATTAGGGCCCAAAGGTACGTAGTTCGCCGGAGGCCCAAAGCTCTCTGAGAGCATACGCCCAGCGTACCTCTTCAGTATGCTTAGCGTATTGGGCCTAGGGGCTATAAGCGCAGCATACAACATAGTACGCCCAACGTACACGCTGACTTGCATCCCACTCCATTAAGTTCTTAATGCATGCAGACTTTTCGCTCAAATTTCAGATCTTAAACGTTTTAAGGGTCCTAAGGCATAAAGTTGGTAACTTTATGCCTTTGCATGCCATATATTCTCCCAACAACCCATTCTATCACATTAAGACATTTACAAGGGTCTTAATTCATGCATGGAGCCATAGAAGTCATGAAGCTTACATTTTTATGCTATAATCAAGCCAAAGAACCTCAGATTTAACCTCCCTAACCTCTGGAGTTGCCCAAACTTCCAAGAGAGGATTTATGGAATCAAAAGTGGACTTCTAGAAACCCTAACTCAACAAGCAAAAAGGATAAGCAAGGTGAAAGTTTTTTACCTCCACAAGCTTCCCAAGCTGCTCTAAGTACAAGATCCAAAAGCTTTTCCAACGTTCAAAGCGTGCTTCCACTTCCTTCTCTTTGCTAACAAACCAAAAATGAGGTATTTGAGGCACTTTCAAGCTTAAGAGTTGCTCACAAAGGATTTAGGGTTTTAGGGACGTTTGAAAGTAATGGAGGCTAGTTAGGATAAGGTCCAAATGGCTTAAGAACACTTAAATATGGGCCTTGCCTAAAGTTAGGGTTTTAGACTCGAGCCACGTACGCCCCACGTACTGCTTGGTACCCCCCGCGTACGTGGTGCATACGCACGATCAGCTTTCCCCCAGTACGCTAAGCGTACACCTATGTACGCCCATCGTACGTAGGGACCCATTTACTTCATCCTCGAAGTCTGATGATGCAAATAGATCTGGATAATGCTCTTTCATCTTGTCGATCTTCTGGCTCCCAGGTCCATTCGGAGCCCCTCCAGTGCTGCCATTGCACCTTCACCAGCTTCACCACCTTGTTACGAAGATTTTTAGTTTTCCTATCCAGAACTGTGATGGGTTTCTCAACATAGTTCAGGCTCTTATCCAATTGAATATCATCCAATGAAATAACTGCAACCTCATCTGTTACACACTTCCAAAGCTGAGACATGTGAATTAATATACTTACTTTAATGATATCTAGTTTAATTGTTCCAAAATCGAAAAGCACAAGTATAATTAATATACTTACTTTAATGATATCTAGTTTTGTTGATAAGTTAAACTGAATAAAGACTTGTTTACCATGAAAACCTGATACGGCGATACTACCCTCCTATGATCACTTAATACATACGAGTTGTATATAACCGATATTGAAAAGACAGTTGAATGGGTGAATCTGCCCTAAGCCCACAACCAAACAAAGAACAGGAAATGAGGCGGAAGTCACACATTCCACTGTCTATTGGATTTCAATTTTATCTAACCTTATTGTATACACTGAGTATCGTATAGTTAATATACCTTGGGAAAGTTTAGGAAAAGTATATTACTACGTAAATATATCGTTATTTTCTCCTTGTGATTTATATGACCATACTGATTGATATGACGTGAATCAGACATCGATATCGTTTATGACGTTTGTCACCCTCAGACCTGCCGGTCCAACTGTAGCTAACAATAGAGGTGATGGATTGTTAGTCCCATATAGATCTATACACAAACTCACGCTCTCCCTCGAGGAGACTCTGGTTCATAAAGGTGGACTTCCACTGGTACTTAAGTAAGTACCGAAGATGCGTCTCACAAACTAGATTAACAACTTTACAAGTAATAATGTGAAAACCTTTTTATAAATAACTGGTAGTTTTGTATAAAGATTCCTATGTTCCATAAACTATATTTATCATAGTTTGTAAGATTATTTCCATGCTTTAACCTGGAATTTGTAAAATAGTTCATATGATCCATAAACTATACCTATTATAGTTTATTTCCATTTTTAACAAGTTTCATGTTTTCATTCATATTGACGACAAGATAACGAAATAAGTAAAATTACATTTTTAAACACAAGATTTCTTGTGTTTTACTTGTATTCCCCCCTAAAAACATTTCAAAAGCTTGGAAAAGTATGGGGGTATGAAATCACCTTATTTGAAGGACTCGATAGAAGATTCAATATAGGATGTTATTTCCACGAGTTATATTCCTGAGCCCTATAAGCATTTCATGTAATATATGTATACTTTTAGTGAATATAATCACAAATATGATAAGGAAATGAATTAATTTGTAAGTTTAACTTACAAATAAGAGTGTTAGAAGCAAAAATGGAGGCTGATTGGAGTTCACGGCCAGAATATGGGTTCACGGCCCAAGAACGTTTGACGGCTCAGGAAGGGTTCACGGCCCAAGAATACTTGAAGTTCTTGAGTTTACAGCCCAATCTGGGTGTTCACGGCCCAACAATTTTGATAAATAATGAACACTTGAAAATTCTAAGCAAGTTCCCTTGAAGATTAAGGGAAGAAGGATGATATTTGAGAGGGAAAAGAGTGTTCACGATTGAAGATCTAGAGAGAAAAAGAGTATGTTTTCGGCCAAGAATGAAGAAATAAGGTAGAAGTCAGTCAAACTTCTATATATATATGGAATAGTGTGGGGCCCGAAGTGTTCACGACCTGAGGACTGTTCACGGCCGAAGATGAGTTCACGGTCCGAGGTATGTTCATGGCCGCAAACCGAAGCGAGTTCACGGCCGCAAACCGAAGGGTGTTTACGGCTGCGAGGGTGTGTTCGGTTCTGCGAGGATTGTGGCTGCGAGACTTCTTGGTTTTTAACTTCTACACTTCTATTTTAAACAATACCTCAAATAAAAGGTCCCAAACCAAGTCTAGAATTTAAATCTACTTAAAAATAAGATAGATCAAAACGGGAAGTTTGACTTTTATTGGAATAAAATTTTCGGGTTGTCACATCATCCCCCCGTTAAAGGGAATTTCGTCTCGAAATTCAAATTCTAAGTGGCTACTAGGAATTGGGAAAGAAGTGAGTACTTCGATTTCCTCTGAACTTCTCTTTCTTAAGTGAATTTCTGATCCTTGCTGGTGTTCCAGCGGATCTTCACTTTTGTGTTTGCTGTTCTGATCGGTAGAAAGTAGGTGGGTTTGATTTACTTAACTACGTTTATTGAACTGGTAAGATATCCATTCGTAGTTCTGGGCAGCTTTTGTCCTGAAGTTCATAGTAGGATTTATACCTGATCTATCTATCATTACCTCGTGTATACAAGTTGTATATAATTAAAATTAACAAGACGGTTATATGTGCGACTCTGCCCCAGGTCCACAACCAGACAAGGAACAGGAGATAGGGCGGAATCATACATCCTAGGTCTATAGAATTTTAATTATATACCACTCTCACGTATACACTTGACAGTGATAGGTTAACAGTATTTTTCGCTAGCCTCTGTGCTTGAACCTGACTTGCTGCATATGTGGTATTTCCAAAAAGGTCTGCTGGGAATACTTCGGGAAGTCACGGACTTTCAGAATATCCTTGGTGTTTTTCACTTTAAGTTTCTTGTCTACGGAATAAGCTAGGAAGACGTGGTACCCCTCGCATGGGTACTTCTGAGGTTTTGAAGCGGAAGACGATTCTGAGGTTCGTATCTAGTTTATTGTTATGAGTGACGGAAGTTTCGTTAGTCGGTCGTTTAAGACGAAGGGTCATTACGTGGCATAGGAAATTGATATGGTGAGGACCAAACCAATCCATTTCTAAGAATGACATCAGAACTTTTTATCGTAACAATTGCTAAGTCGATTAGGAAAAAGTGTTTGTTTTATCCTTGTTAGTACTAGCAGTACAAGTGTTCTGATAATTGAAAATAATTAACTTTCTTAATATAATCCCTACTAGGTCTCTCTATAATCACTTGGTTTGTACAAGTCATGTATAATTAAGATTGGAAAGACAGTCGACTGAGTGACCCTGCCCTAAATCCACAACCAAAAAAGGAACAGGAGATAAGGCGAAATCACTCAATCTATGCCTACAAATCTTAATTATAAATGACCCTAATGTATACACTAAGCCATCATAGCTTACCTGCAAGGGTTCTTAGTTCTTATATGAACGATGTGTTAACTTACGATTTTGAATTTTAATTGTTAAATATTTTCTGTGAAAACTCGATGTTTAATTATTGTTGTTTTAGAAAACGTACCAAAATCCTAGAAGGTTCCTCTTTGCTCCTTTATCTCCTATCGTTAAACTCCTCCTGTTCCTCCGTCATTCTTCTATGTTGGACAATCTCTCTTGAAATGTCCCATTTCACCACATGCATGGCATACTTGAATTGTACTAGCATCGGTGGTTGAAGTTATTGATGGGTTTTTGAGCATTCTAACACTCCTATGGTGTACATGCAACCCTAGAAACCTTGGATCTATGTTTGACTATGATACATGCAAATAATTATTTTTCCAAGGTTCTTATCCTATCTAGCATGGCATGGGGAACTTGAATCAAATAAAACTAGTAGAATTACTTACCTTGTAGTAGTAGTTGATTGCTTGGAGTTTGAGAGCCTAGCACCAATAATGTGCATGCCTCAAATGGAAGTCACAAATCACCACAAACTTGGAAACTTGAGAGAATAGTCACAAACTTCTTGAAATCGGCCCTCTTAGTTTACACACATCAACTAGTGCAATTTCAAGAACCAAGGCATCCTTTATATAGTGTGGTGGATTAGGGTTACATCCGTGTAAACCCTAATACCCATTTCTTTTCATTTCCATGAGATCCATGGGTTAAAGCTCCATGGAGTATCCATGGACTTTCCATGCAATCCTAGCCCATTCCAAATAAGCATTAGCCCACACTATATAAATACAAGAGCCCATATTTAATTAGTCATACTTTTGATCTCTAAATTAATTCTAAATTAATTATAGATCAACACTAATTAAATAATATGACTTTATATTAATATATTAGAACTTATAATATATTAATAAATCATAACTTATACTATTCTCAAAAGATTATCCGTAAATTGTTCGGGTGAAGTGCAACCCAAATGAACCATGCCGGGTCGGGTCAAGTACATACCAAATATAGTTATGGACTTAGACACTATATCCAACAGTTATGTGTTGGGTAGGAGTCATACATAAACGAGCTTCTTTGTCATTCCTCGTTTTTGGACAATCTCTTTTGAAATGTCCGGATTCTCCGCACCCATAACAAGCCTGGCTTACTCCAGCGCCGGGAACTTGGGTGATTGGTGGGACCAGTGATCTGCAGAAACGAGTGGTGTGTCCTTTTCTTTTGCAGTTCTTACAATGCATTTTGCGGCATTTTTCTATGTGATGGAAATTGCTTTTCTTGCAATCCAGTAGGTTTCCAGCATATTGTCGTACTGGCATTGATACTAGAGTGGCAGATGTCGTGGCTGTAGGGGTTGCCACAGGTTGTTGTCCCTTGGCAAGTCTTTGAGATAACTTGTGTTCCTTTTTGTTCCAGAACTTTTGTTTATTATTCTTAGGTTTGTGAGCTGAGGAATAATTATAGGTAGGCAATTGTCGGTTTCCTTGGTTGTTACTATGGTTTGAAGTGTCGAAACTGTTTCCATTTTCTTTTGGGTTGTTAGCATTGAATTGCGCCATGACAGCTGTCACGGCAGCTGTTACGGTGGCTTGGAATGTAGCGGAGTCTATATACAGGATCGGGGTTTCGTCGGTTGGCCGATTATTTCCATGTGAAGACATGACTCTGTTATATGATGTGAAATGAAATCGTAAGTACTTATGGTTGTTGTTAGTTATAGTTTACCTATTTATATATACATATAAATTTTTCGTTTTGTTGTATGGTTCTCAATGTTTCGACCTACATCCCTATGATGCAGTCCTGGTAAAGAGTAGAAGTAAGTTTTTAGAATGGTTATAAACCGAGTGTCGTCCGAAACTAAGTTATCTTAGATTGGTGGATATCATGTTCCAAATTTCAAAAAGGTTTGAAAACAGTTCATAACAGAATCTATACAAAACAGACTCATGAATTTTTATAAATAATCACTCTCAAATGAGATTTCGTGATCCGATTTACTGTTATTAATTGTGACGGAAAAAGGCGATAAGCTTAATACTTAACGTGAGTAGTATAATCACTAACTCAGTAGGTTGTATCAATTTATTAGCTATTAGAGTGACGCAGAAAGTACTTAAACACTTCGCATGTTTCATGCGCGACTTCCCTCTGTTTTCTGTTCTACTCCTGGCGGTAAAGATTTGTTCTCTCCTAGTATCTATATGGTGTCCTTCTCCTTCGTAGGTATATTGTATTCCCGTGCCGTCATACTTCAGGTTTTGGCACTGATCCCATTACTTCATAATGGAGAGTTTGCATCCCGAAAGTTCATGCGAACTTCTCATGTGTGATCCTGATGAGATAAAGGCACTTGGTGGTTTCTATAGTTTCTTTACTCCTCAACTGTTTCTTCCTCGGAATCCTCCTCATGAACCCTCTTTTGGTTCTGCCTCAACTCCTCTGTTGACTGTTGTAATGGAGTGGTTACATCTATCTATGTTGTTCTTGCGACAACGGGAATGTCTAAAGAATCTACGAGATTAATAAAATATTTTTATTAAAAATAACTTTTACGAGAATGATCCTTACTAGGTCTTTCTATAATCACTTAGTGTATACATATTATATATATAATCCAAATCAAATAGACCTTCGAATAAGTGATCCTACTCTAAAACCACATCCAAACAAGAAAAAGGAAGTAGAGTGAAAATCACAAATTTTAAGTCTATAAAATCTCAATTATATATAACCTTATGTATACTCTCAGTAATTATAACCTTACCAGTCAAGGTCTTTTAGTTTCCACATAATTTAGTTATGGTACTTAAAATACTCGTGTAGTATTTTAACTTTATGTTTTGTTCTAATATTTCTTTATATATAGGGTTGGTAAGTTTTAGACTTGCTGCAACACCACTATCACTCTCAAACACATGTTGGTCGTATCTCAAATAAATATAGTTGATCAGGCTATATTTATTCCAGATATGATTACATAACTATCCAGGTTTGACTGTAGTGTCCAACATCCAAATACTTTTTTTTGTTCTTCTTGTGATATTTGTTCTAGTATATATATATATATATATATATATATATATATATATATATATATATATATATATATATATATATATATATATATATATATATATACTTTTACAAAAATATTATTATATTTTAAAAGTATACTTTTAGTCAGAGCACTTCGGCCCCATTGTATTTATAGTTGTATATCTTTTATAGGTTGATATACTTAGTTCACTATAAACAATGCTCTGATACCAATCTGTCACACCCCCAAACCGGAACGGCGGAAACGTTCGGGGGTGGATGACTTCATGTTAAGTATCACAACACATGCATCATAATAATCAAAGTAACAACAACCATCGTATTGATAATATAATATTTACATTATGTTCAAAACATTACTTGAAATACATTAAAAGTACAACAAAAGTTAAGACGTAAAGCTCCGTCGTCGCAACACCTGAGAGGATACCTGCCTACTAATGATCCTGAGAATACAAGTGGTTTGAAAAAGTGTCAACATTAAAGTTGGTGAGTTCATAAGTATTTTTGTTGTAAAACGTATACTCTTGGTTCTTTAGAAAATTTTGCCTGTTCCTCCAGAAAATCCTATATTTTCTTTAGTAGAATGGTAACCACAATAGTTCCTTCAACAATCACTTAGTTTATACTAACTATATATAACCTAATACCGAACAGACAGTTGAATGTGTGAATCTGCCCTAAGCCCACAACCAAACAAGGAACAGGAAGTAAGGCGGAAGTCACACATTCCACTGCCTATCGGATATTATTTATATATAACTGTGATGTATAAATTAAGGAATAATATAATTAACCATTTAAGGTCCTTTATGATATACTAGTTTGATAATAAGTATTAAACCTTTTGTAAATAAGTTTCTAGTTTCACTTACTCTATTGTGAAACATTGTTTTTAGTAATAAATGTTATTGTTTTCAGAAAGTTCTATCGAAAACTGTTTACCTTTAAAATAACGATGTTTACCATAGAAAATCCTATATTTTCTATAAAACCAACTGGTAGCTTAATTGTTCCAAGATCGAAAAGCACAAGTATAATTAATATACTTACTTTAATGATATCTAGTTTTGTTGATAAGTTAAACTGAATAAAGACTTGTTTACCCTGAAAACCTGATACGGCGATACTACCCTCCTATGATCACTTAATACATACGAGTTGTATATAACCGAGATCGAACAGACAGTTGAATGGGTGAATCTGCCCTAAGCCCACAACGAAACAAGGAACAGGAAATGAGGCGGAAGTCACACATTCCACTGTCTATTGGATTTCAATTTTATCTAACCTTATTGTATATACTGAGTATCGTATAGTTAATATCCCTTGGGAAAGTTTAGGAAAAGTATATTACTACGTAAATATATCGTTATTTTCTCCTTGTGAGTTATATGACCATACTGATTGATATGATGTGAATCGTACATCGATATCGTTTATGATGTTTGTCACCCGCAGACATGCCAGTCCAACTGTAGCTAACAGTAGAGGTGAGGGATTGTTAGTCCCATATAGATCTATACACAAACTCACGCTCTCCCTCGAGGAGACTCTGGTTCATAAAGGTGGACTTCCAGTGGTACTTAAGTAAGTACCGAAGATGCGTCTCACAAACTAGATTAATAACTTTACAAGTAATAATGTGAAAACCTTTTTATAAATAACTGGTAGTTTTGTAAAAAGATTCCTATGTTCCATAAACTATATTTATCATAGTTTGTAAGATTATTTCCATGCTTTAACCTGGAATTTGTAAAATAGTTCATATGATCCATAAACTATACCTATTATAGTTTATTTCCATTTTTAACAAGTTTCATGTTTTCATTCATATTGACGACAAGATAACGAAATAAGTAAAATTACATTTTTAAACACAAGATTTCTTGTGTTTTACTTGTATCCCCCCCCCCCTCCTAAAAACATTTAAAAATCTTGGAAAAGTATGGGGGTATGAACTCACCTTATTTGAGGGACTCGATAGAAGATTCAATATAGGATGTTATTTCCACGAGTTATATTCCCGAGCCCTATAAGCATTTCATGTAATATATGTATACTTTTAGTGAATATAATCACAAATATGATAAGGAAATGAACTAATTCGTAAGTTTAACTTACAAATAAGAGTGTTAGAAGCAAAAATGGAGGCTGATTGCAGTTCACGGCTAGAAGAAGGGTTCACGGCCCAAGAAGGTTTCACGGCCCATGAAGGGTTCACAGCCCAAGAACACTTGATGTTCTTGAGTTTACGGCCCAATCTGGGTGTTCACGGCCCAACAATTTGATGAATAATGAACACTTGAAGATCCTAAGCAAGTTCCCTTGGAGATTAAGGGAAGAAGGATGATATTTGAGAGGGAAAAGAGTGTTCACGGTTAAAGATCTAGAGAGAAAAAGAGTGTGTTTTCGGCCAAGAATGAAGAAATGAGGTAAAATTTAGTCAAACTTCTGTATATAGGGAAGAGTGTGCGGCCCGAAGGGTTCACGGCCCAAGGACTGTTCACGGTCCGAGGTATGTTCACGGCCGCAAACCGAAGCGAGTTCACGACCGCAAACCGAAGGTGTTTACGGCTGCGAGGGTGTGTTCGGTTCTGCGAGGTTTGTGGCTGCGAGACTTCTTGGCTTTTAATTTCTACACTTCTATTTTAAACAATACCTCAAATAAAAGGTCCCAAACCAAGTCTAGAATCTAAATCTACTTAAAAATAAGATAGATCAAAACGGGAAGTTTGACTTTTATTGGAATACAGTTTTCGGGTTGTCACATATACCTGCATCTTAATGAAGATGGTAGGTGGCTCTCGTGTCCATGTTCCAGCCACCGGTACCCATATTAGGCAACGAAGTGGTCTGGAACGCTTGTGGAATATTAGTTGGTTGTTGGATCATTTGATGTGGAGATGGACTGATCAGTGCTTGATGGTGTGGACCGAAGAGTGCATGTGGCCCAAAAAGTGATAATGTTGGGCTTGTTGGTGTGGCCTAGCTAGAGGAATAGGCATGCAAGAAGACTACTGTTGGACTAGAGGTTGTTGAAGGGTTGTTGGTGGGCTCGGCAGAAGACCAAGTTGCGTATGGTCTGGACTCGACAATGGATACCATCCGTACCCCCAACCATGAGGTGCAGCCGGATGTTACTGTTGTCATGAACCCCCGCCACCATTGCGACCACCACGGCCATTCCGGCTGTGACATTCCCAATTTATGACCATTTTAAAACTCTATATTTATGCTTATTAAAAACAGAGTTTATTTATAAATGCAAAATTTGTCCCATAAAAAGTATTTCTGAAGAAATGTTTTTTATTAACTTATAAAAATCTTGGGACGTCATAACTTATACAAAACATAAACATAAACTGGCCTTACAGTGTCTTAGACTAATAGTCTACATCTCCTTGAATCTCTCATTGAGCATGTACCTTTGTACCGCTACCTGTGATACAAAGAAGTTGAGTGGGTCAGGTTGGGAAACCTAGTGAGTACATAGGGATTTCAATCCCACAATATTATAACACACACACACACACACACACATATATATATATATATATATATATATATATATATATATATTACAAATTGCAATATACAAATACACCTCATATAAGAAATCTACCTCATTCCGTTGATCCTCACATTTTAGTCCTATACAACGACATAATCCATACTCTCGGATTCAAAAATGAATGGTGTTACCTAATCCATACTCTCGGATCAGGAATGAATGAAAATGTGGAATCCATACTCTCGAATTAGTGACAAATGACTATGCTCAACCCATACTCTCGGAGTAGGGGTGAATGACTATGCCTAATCCATACTCTCGGATCACAGACAAATGACTATGCTTAATCCATACTCTCGAATTAAGGGTGAATGACTATGCTTAATCCATGCTCTTGGAACAAGGATATCAGAATTATACTCTTCGTTCATATGTCGCATGTACTCTTAATAAGTTACTAACCATCTTCTAACTTAATTAAACTTAAGCCTCTTTGCAAGTCTTATATTATCTCTTGGTAAGACTACAATTCTTAACTCCTAATACCGACTCTGTTTTGACAACACTATCCTACTTCAGTGTTTGCAGAGTATTTAGGTATTAATAATCCTCTATCCTTCTCTCTAATGATACTTTTATTATTATTATCATGATATAATAACTTAACTCATATAGAACCATACTTGGTTCGCATATCATATATTGTTAGATATGTTTTTAACACGTATTCCAGACAACAACAAGTATCTCACATATAAACTCTTTAACAAATGTTTAATACTTTAATTCATGGTTGTATTAAAGTCATGTTCATGAAAGGTACTATGCACACACTTGATAAAAGTGGATGAATGACGATTTCTGCAGCGCTTCGATTCGTACTTTCAAAACACCTAGACGCATAAAGTACTAAGCCTTAGTCTAGTTTTGTAATCCTGGTGACTATAATAATTATAGTCTAGAATCCTAACTAATCCCAATGTCTACATCAAGATCTATCAAATAAGGATCAACTAGGAAGGACACTTGGGAGGCAGGGCCACTTCGTCATATAGCCTTTCTAAAATCCGACAACCAAGCGAACGTGACCATTCTAGATACCTCTCCAGTAAGTAGATCAATCAGTATTCTAACTTGGAATCACTGATAAATCTTATTTACAGGTTCATAATAATGACTTATGACTATAAATAATTTACACTGAAAATATAAGAGTGCAACTTAACTTACAGAGGTTTTAGCAAAAACCGGGGAAACGCATGGATAGAATCTCGACCCGAGCTCCAGAGTTATACTAAAATACCCTAAAAACTTATAAAAATCGGACCTAAGAAAACTAATAGGATTTGAGAGTGATTGGAAGTGAAATTGTGAGGAAATGAGCAAGAATTTGAAGGGTATTTATAGGATCAGGGCATGCGCGCCGTGTGCTCGGGCTTGGCTGGCTCCACTCCCCCCCCCCCCCCTTTAGCCACATGTCAAAATCTTAGAGGTCCATATCCCCTTCTTCTAGAACGTGCCACGTGGCCATTTCTCATGGAGCCACGTGTCGCCACCATGTGGTTCCACATCGACGTGTCTCTTGGAGGAGTGAGAGGTTGGCTTGCCACGTAGCATAGCTCGGAGCTGCCATGTCATCAGTACAGGTATTTTTCTGAAATATTCGGACGACCATAACTCTCATATACGAGCTCCGTTTTTAATGTTCTTTATATTCTCAGAATCCTCTCGACGAACTCTACAACTTTCATTAAGGTCTTCACATCTAGTTCTTGATCTAACAAATATTCATATTTAGACCGGTTTAGAATGTTAAAGTCCATGCGAAATTCATATCTTCTTGATACGAACTCCGTTCTTGACTGTCTTTTTATCGACGAGTTCATATTTACAAGATCGTAAATTCTCGTCTAGATTGTTTCAGCTAACAATCAACCATTTAGAATTTCGATTTCTGTGTCCGCACTACTATGCTGAAACTTTGAAAAATCATAACTTCCTCTAACGAAGTCAGATTTGGACGTTCTTTATATGCACGTTCTCGCTTTAACGACTACTACAACTTTTGTTTAGATCACTTAGGCTAAAAAGTAATTTATCCAAAACCCACGTTTTATGATACGTAGAGTCATACTGGTTTAATCGCGAAACTTTGAAGAAGCATAACATCTTCATATGAAGTCGGATTTCAGTGTTCTTTATATATACACAATCCTTTTCACATATACTATGAATTTGGTTAATATTATTTATCCAAAATAATTTTCTATTAAAAAGTCATTTTTAACGCTTATTGTCTCTAAATTACTAGCCCGAATCTTCGGGTGTTACAATTATATCTCCCTTAGGATGATTACGACCCAAAATCATCAACAAAACATGGCTTGTATAATGAATCTGCACATTAGCTTTCCATCCTAGGTAATAATCATAACTCTTATCTCTTTTTTGCTGAGTTTCTAACTCTTAGACTTCTTGACTGTTGATGGTGCTAAATTCTACACCTGCTTTTCCTTCTAAATTTGATCTCTATTGGTGGCTCCTGCTCTTTCTAGAACATACTTAATCTAAGATAAGTTTTTTACTTCACCTATCCTAATAGACTGATGGATCATGGTCTTAATGACCTCTCATCATATGATACAATGGCTAGACTCAGGTCTCTTTGATTCAGACTCCAGTGTGGACGATATCTTCCTTCATGTTCTAATGTGATATAATCTCATTATATCAGGTAGCAATCTTTAGCTATTGGATGCTAAGCTCTAATGACGATTTTCAATCTGTCTATTGATTGCCACAATTCTTTCCTTATTCAATCTTTGACTAGATTCAGACACTACATCAAACATAGTTCATAGAACCAAGTCTGTTACTTTACGAGTATAACTTAGTCGAACACGATTTATGATGATTATAGAGTTTGGAACATAAATCATCTCCTTTGGTGATTACCGAAACAAAGGTAATGATGGAAATGAACAAAATAACTCACTACTTAGAGACTTAGTAACCTTGTGACTTTCCCTGATCCAAGCGCGAGTCCTATGCTTCGGGTAATATAGGCCTCTACTACCTTTCACACCTACTTATACTCGGCCCAATTATTGTCTCACAGTTCAATAAGTTATGACAAAAAGGAAATCACACAGAAAGCACATAACATAATTTATGAAATTGCATTATATACGAAAACGGTTACAAGATTTCTTTATATTACACGATTATTACATCAAGCCACTCATTCTAATACTACTCATTTCTTCCTCATATCCCAAACTCTGGATAAGCCGCTTTCTTGTTTTGTCAAGAATCATATGATACGCATTTGCCTTCCGCTTCAGCGAAATATTTAGCCTTTCCACTCCTCTTTTATTTGGGAAGTCCTTGTAGAAATTCCCTACTTCTCCACACTCGAAGCAAACCTCCTACTTGGCCTTGTATCCATTGGCATAGTGACCAATCTTCCCACACTTAACGCAGGTCACATCTTTGGTTCATCTCACAAAGTGCTTGTTTCTGCATTTCTCACACCACTTGGCTTCACTGTTATCCCCAGATCTCTCTTTACCGGGGTCAGGCTTAGAAAATCTATTTTTATTATTTAATTGGGCAGATCCTTCGATCTTCCTCTTCTCTCCCTTTCTCAGCTTTCTCCAGACTCTTTTCCCTTATCTGGATCTCCACATTCTTGGCTGACCAGATAGCCTCTTTCTAATTCATTTCTAACTTTACTGTTGGACCAAAGTCTACGGGTAGTCCGTTAGCGAACTTATCAACCTTGGAAAGTTATGTGAGTATCAGATGAGGTACCAACTTCATCTTTTCAGTGAAGGATGCAGCATACTCAATGACACTTAGCTTGCCTTTTTTCAGATTCTAGAACTCTTTGTTGATAATCAAAAGGTCTTGCTTGGAGAAGTATTTTCTTTTCAACTACATCAGGAAGTTTCCCCATAAAATTCTCTTTGCTTCTCCTCTTGGCATAGAATCATCCAACCGATTCCACAAGATTAAAAATCCACCCTTTAGCTGTCAGGCATCAAAGATTGTCTTCTGTCTCTTACTGTAGTCGCAGCTGTCAAACACCATCTCCATCTCAGATATCCATTCCATGACTTGCACATGGGTTGGATTTACATAAAGACTTTACAGTTTGGCATCCATGAAATCTTTGTACTTGCATCCCCCTCTCTCAACCCTATCATCAGGATTATTCCGCTGTATGACTTGGGGCTCATCCTGGATAACAGTCTGGCTGTAATTTCCTTCCTCCGACTGTTCCTCTTCCAGCTCACGTTGCATAACGGGTGCGGTAGGTTCTTCCCTGTTTTCCTGAAGTAGACGTCTTGCTTCTTACTTTTGACAATCCAACATTGCTTTTATCATTACCATTGTGATAGGTTCAGGTGCCGATGCGATGACCGGTGCACGACCCATCACTCCCTCAGGCTTAGGCTGTCGGTTTCCATAACTGTTTCTTAATCCGCTTTGTGTCCTCACGATGATGTTCTATATACCAAATTAGTCATTCGAGACGAGAAATTTAAGATAGAGAAGGTTTAGACGCGTAATCTTCCTTATTACTCCGAAAAGTTATATGTCAGTTCTAATACTGTAATTCAAAATTTAGGATCATTAACACATAAAATTTACTAATTCTAGGTTGGCAACAGACCTAAGTAATAGCAATTTAAGCATCCTAAGTCATGCTATAAATTATTTAGCACATCTTAGCAATTTAGGCAACTTATCCTAAAGTGTTTTTGTGCTAGTATTAATTCAAGTGTATTATCTAAATTATAATATACACACATCTCACGATCATCTCTTAGCATTTTAAGTTTAAGTAAAGAAATCCTCTAAATTCCTAGTTCACTTAAACTAATGCTCAGATACCAACTATGACATCCCCAAATTTATGGCCATTTTAAAACTCTTTATTTATGCTTATTTAAAACAGAGTTTATTTATAAATGCGGAATTTATCCCATAAAAATTATTTCCAAAGAAATGTTTTTCATTAATTTATAAAAAGTTTGAGATGTCATAACAGATACAAAACATAAGCATAAACATGCTTTACAATGTTTTAGACTAATAATCGACATCTCCTTGAATCTCTCATTGTGTTTGTACATTTGTACCGCTACCTATGATACAAAGAAGCTGAGTGGGCCAGGTTGGAAAACCAGGTGAGTACATTGGGAATTCAATCCCACAATGTTAAAACACACACACATACACACACACACACACACACATATATATATATATATATATATATATATATATATATATATATATATATATATATATATATATATATATATTTTGCAACTTGCAATATACAAATACACCTCATATAAGCAATCTACCTCATTCTGTCAATCCTCACATTTTAGTCCTATGTAATGACATAATCCACACTCTCACATGATGCATGAATGATTGTGTCGATTCCATACTCTCGGATTAGTGACAAATTACTATGCTCAATCCATACTCTCATACCAGGGACGAATGATTATGCCTAATACATACTCTTGGATCAGGGATGAATGACTATGCTTAATCCATAGTCTCAGATCAAGGATGAATGACTATGCTTAATCCATGCTCTCGGATCAAGGATATTAGAATTATACTCTCTGTTCATATCTTGAATGTACTCTTGAGAAGTTGCTACCCATTGTCTAACTTAATTAAACTTAAGCCTCTTTTGCAAGTTTTTTATTATCTCTTGGTAAGACTACAATGCTCAACTCCTAATATCGACTCTGTTTAGACAACACTATCCTACTTCGGTGCGTACAATGTATTTATGTATTAATAAACCTCTATTTTTCCTCTAATGACATTATTATTATTATTATCATGATATAATAACTTAACTCATGTAGAACCATACTTGGTTCACATATCATATATTAGCATATATGTTTTTAACATGTATTCCAGGCAATAGCAAATATCTCACATATATACTCTTTAACAAATATTTAAAACTTTAATTAATACTTGTATTAAAATCATGTTCATGAAAGTGACTATGCACTCAATTGATAAAAGTGGATGACTGACAATTTCTGCAGCGCTTCGCTTCATACTTTCAAAAGACCTAGATGCATAAAGTACTAAGCGTTAGTCTAGGTTCGTAATCCTGGTGACTATAATATTTATAGTCTAGATTCCTCACCAATCACAATGTCTACATCAAGATCTATCAAGTAAGGATCAGCCAGCCAGGACAAATGTGAGGCAGGAGCATTTCAGCGTATAGTCTTTCTAAAATCCAACAACCATGCCAACATGACCATTTTCGACACCTGTCCCATAAGTAGATCAATCAGTATTATGACTTGAAACCACTAATAAATCTTATTTATAGGTTCATAATAACGACTTATGACTATAAATATAAGTTACAATGAAAACAACAGAGTGTTTCTTAACTTACAAATGTTTTAGCAAAATCGGGAAAAACGTGCGGACAAAATCTAGACTCGAATACTCCTTTTAGTCGGGCTACCAGAGCTCCATTGTTATACTAAAATATCCTAAAAACTAATAAAAATCGGACCTAAGAAAACTGAGAGGATTTAAGAGTGATTGGAAGTGAAATTGTGAGGAAATGAGCAAGAATTCGAATGGTATTTAGAGGATCAGGGCATGCGCGCTCGGGCCTGGCTGGCTCCACTCCCCTTTTTCCGCGTGTCAAAATCTTGGAGTTTTGCATCCCCTTCTTCTAGAACGTGCAATGTGGCCATTTCACATAGATCCATGTGCCACCACCATGTGGTGCCATGTCGTCGTGTCTCTTGGAGGAGTGAGAAGTGGGATTGCCACGTGGCACACTCCGGTGCTACTACGTCACCAACACAAGTATTTTCCTGAAATCTTTGGACGACCATAACTTTCTCATACGAGCTCCATTTTCTGTGTTCTTTATATCCCTGGAATCCTCTCGACTAGATCTACAACTTTTATTAAGGTCTCAACATCTAATTATTCATGTAACAAAAATTCATATTTAGACCAGTTTAGACTGTTAAAGTCCGTGTGAAATTCATATCTTCTTCATACGAACTCCGTTCTCGACTATCTTTTTATCGATGGGTTCATATTTATTAGATCTTCAATTCTCGTTTATATTTTTTCATATAACAATCATCCATTTAGAATTTCGATTTTTGTGCCCGCACTACTATGTTGAAACTCCGAAAAATCATAACTTCCTCTTACGAAGTCAGATTTGGACGTTCTCTATATGCACACTTTCGGTTTAATGACTACTACGACTTTCATTTAGATCACTTAGGATAAAAAATAATTTATCCAAAATCCACTTTTTATGATACGTAGAGTTGTTCCAGTTTAATCGTGAAACTTCGAAGAAGCATAACTTCTTCATAGGAAGTCGGATTTCAGAGTTCTTTATATGTACGGAATCATTGTCACATATAATATGACTTTGGTTAACATTATTTATCCTAAATTTTCTTCTATTAAAAAATCATTTTTAACTCTTATTATCTTTAAATTGAGTAGTCTGAATCATCGGGTGTTACATGGGCCACCAGAGCGGCCCCCACAGTAAGAGTTGCAATGATTGAGTGTGTTTAAGGTGCCATCAATAACTATAATGGTAGGAGAAAAGGCATAATCAGAATGAGTGGGAATAGGGTTGGATTATCGTTGTTGATCTTGTAAGATTTGGTGTTCTTCAACCAATAACATATACCACATTTGCATGATGGAGGGTATGGGATCACAATGGTGTATGTTAAGAGTAATGTAATGATACTTAGTAGACAACCCATTGAGTGCATAAGACACAAGATTGATCTCAGGGACCGGTTTTTCCAGATTTTCAAGTAAATCAGCAAGAGTTTTAATACGAGAGAAGTAATCACTGATAGAGGATTCGCATTGAGTGATGTTTCGGATCTCATTTTCAAGTTGAATGGAGGTAGTGTGCTTATTTCTACGAAAAATCGTCTCTAGGCGGTTCCAAACTCCATGGGCAAAGGATTTTTTCTTCAAAATCATGTGGAGAAGTGACTGAGATAACGTGTTATATATCCAAGATTTTATAATAGAGTCCAAACACTCCCATTCTTCAGTGGTTGCAAAAGACTTTTCAGTGGTGGGAAGAAGATGGTTAGAGAGACTGAAAGACCCACACTTTCATATTTAACATTTGTTACTACAAAACATGCTACATGCATATTTATAAAACAATATCTTACATTGATAAAGTAATTACAAAAGATTGGATACAAACCGACTATGTTTTAATATTTTACATAACTACCCAGGATATTGTAATTTTATACAAACATAAACCGAAATACAAAAGTAATAGTAAAAACTATTCTACATCTTCCGACAGTATATAACCATACTGGTTACTTATCTCCTGCAATTGTTAAACACTGAGAGGGGTAAGCGGTGACGCTTATTGAATTCAATAATAGATACAATATAACGTCATGCCATATATATACTTCAATATGGCAGAAGCAAAGAGGAACAAGAAACAACAAAGGCATATGTGAATCATGCGACAAACTTTCCATACCAATCAATGATTTGATTCAAAGATATACGATCAATGAGACATGACAATTTCTATACTTGATATACACCAATAAAGCTTCGGCCCAAATGGCACAGAAGACATACACTTTCTGATTTAAACATTTCGGTAGATTTCAGGCTTATAGCCCTGTCTAACCATCTGCCAATGCCATAGAATAGAAGTCATTCTCTTACAGAGACATGCTCTACATGGCCAGAGGCTACGTACCAGTACCACACTGAATCTAAGTCCTTTCACTGATCACATGGTCAAAGGTATAGCTTTGCTATCATAAATAGCAGAAATAAAAATAACACGGGAAAATAACCCGGAATAATAACACTGAAAAGCACATAGCACATATAACACATAACATACAATTGTTCCTATATATTGAACTCACCGTGAAATAACTGGGGGTTAAAATAGTAATTTGGGCAGCACTTCGGCTCTAAATATAACTTCCTTCGTTGAAAACCGGGAGATTTATTGAAAACCGGGCTCTGCGAAGGTAGAGCTTCAAACCGAAAAGATAAATTTCTCGGGGTCTTCGGGCACTTCGGGGCGTGTTCCGGGTGTTAAAAAATTATACCGGGACTTCGGGGAAAGTTAAAATAGTAAAAATATGAAATTTGAGGTGAAAAATGGCAATTTCTCAAAATTACTCGGCAAGGCTCGCAGCTCTTCTATTTATAGGGGAGGCTTCGTCCGAAGGTGGATACGCGGCAGCAGCGAGGGGTGCCAGATGGCTCGCATGCGAGGAAGGGCAGGTGGCTCGTGCGAGGCTCGGACACGCGAAGGGAAGGAGGACAGCGAGGCTCGGATCTGGCACGCGTCGGAACCGGATTGGTCCAGCGCTTCAGACACGGGGCGGAGTCAGATGCGAGGCACGTCGGAAGGCCATTAGACCACATCTTCGGTCAAATCAGCAGGCGACACGCGTCGTACACAGTGGGTGACTCACCGAGATCGAACCTTATCCATGCGAGATTTCTCGGAAATTGTGCCCCGAACTTCTAAAATCTATAACTTTCGCATACAGGCTCCGTTTTTGACGTTCTTTATATGCACGCGTAGGCGAGAATATATTCTACAACTTTCGTTAAGACTTCGTGGGCTAGTTTTGACTTTGTTTTTAATATTATTATTTTTAACAGACCGGGACAGGAAAATCCGTTAAAAATTCATAACTTCTTCATCCGATGTCCGTTTTCGTCTGTCTTTTTACCGTTGTACTACTATTGACGAGACATTCGATTCTTGTTTAGGTTGTGTTGGCTAAAAATCACTCGATCTAAAATTCGAGTTTTTAGCTGTCTACTGCTAAGCTAAAACTTAGAAAAATCATAACTTCCTCATACGAAGTCAGATTTTGACGTTCTTTTTATCAAAATTCTCGGTTTAACAAATACTACGACTTTCATTAGATCACCAAGGCTAAAAAGTAGTTTATCAAAAACTCACTTTTTACGTTATTCGGCGTCGTGCCGGTTTTGTCGCGGATCTTCTATTGGTCATAACTTCTTCGTTATAACTCGGATTTCGATGAGGTTTTCGCGTAAATGTTTCTAACGAGATTCTTTACAACTTTCAATAATAAAATTTTACTTATTTCAAATTTTATATTTTCGTTAAATTTCAATATTTGCCTAATGATCGGAATCTTATAAGACTTCCAAAACATTCTGGATGATTCTAAACATAGTTTTACTTCATTTCTAGTAAAAACTATTCGTTAGAACTAAGTACTCATAATTATATAATATTTCATAATATTATTCACTTTTAAAATTACATAACACGATAACTGAACGTGTATGTTACAGAGACTGTAGACCTTGTAGTTAGTTTCAAAAAGCACACTGTCATATGCCATAATTCATTATTTCAAGGTCAAGAACTAAGGAACCGCATGTTTGATGTTAATGGATGAAGAAGATTTGTCAAGAGGAGAAACAGAAGAGGAAGAATCCTTGTTAGACATGATTGACGAAAAAGGAGAAGAACAAAAACAAAATCGAGGATTAGAAGAAGAAAAAAAGAGTCGATTCAGTGGCTACGGTTCTTTCATACTGTGATAAAATCTCATGCAATCTATTACTTTAATAAACATATTTATACAAATATACATCAATAGGCCAAGGGCCACATATGAGTTAACTATCTAGATACAAAGACAATACATAATAAATATGTACACTAACATGATCAAAAACACAAACGGTGCAAAGTAGAAACTGGAGGCTTTGTTCCGGAATCTGTAATTTTGTTATCAAATTGTCTTACGTTTTTTCTTTTTGACAACTTTTTTGTTTGCCTTTTTACATTTTGCTGCTTTTATTTTAGTTTATATATAATTTTAATTTTCATGTGTTTACTCTTTTAGATGTTTGAACTTTTTTTCCATCATTAAGAAAAAATGTTGTTCAATATTTTTTTTTTGAAATTTGAAAATAAAAAATTACGTATATCTATATAAATATACAGTTTAATTTTTTTTATAATTATTTTAAAATTATTTGTGGGTAAGTTGTACATACTACCCTAGTTTAGGTGCATCTCTAAGGGGACCCTAAAACATCACTCGTAAGATGGGCTATTGATAACATAGTATATGCAATTCTTTTTTTTGTTTTTTATGATACCGTTAGGCTAAAAGCTCTTTGATATGACATATGCAATCAAACGAAAAACAAAATAAGAAATCAAGACGTGTAGAACACCATGCTACATGCTAGACATTAACGGAAAATTAATCAAACGCTAAATTCTACATGCTAGTCTTTAACAGAAAGTTAATTGAACGTTAAATTCTACCATAAAAATATAAGGAATTTTAAGTTCAAATGCAAATTTGCAAAATAATATTCTTTGATTATATATATTGTCCATTTGACAAAATATATATATATATATATATATATATATATATATATATATATATATATATATATATATATATATATATATATATATATATATATATATATATCAAAGTCCTAGGCATTTTAGGTGGTTCCTCCAAAATCACAATTAACATTATTCAAATATACTTACATTTATAAATCAACACCACTTTCATATATCCTCATGACTAAACAAAGAAAAAAATTACCAACTTTACCAAATTATAAATATTATACTCCCACCCGAACTAGTCACTAACATCTATAAATGCAAATATATCTTGAAGACTTGAATTAGTAAAAGAATTTTTTTTAATACATTTGTGTGTTCACAAATTACATTAATATTTCTCTTTAAAACCTAAAGTAAGAATTACCATCTTTCATTCGTTATTGATACTCACATCCAATTTGGATCAACAATCAATATAAGTGGAACTGAAAAGACCGTGTGGCCAATTGGCCAAACAAAAAAGACTTTTAAGAACTGATATTTGTTTGAAGAGTAATCCGTTCAAACAAACTAGCTAGTGTCACAAATAACATGATATTTAAAAGAAAAATCGTTTCTACTTATGTAATGAGAAACATATAACAATCGCTACATATAAGTAAGAGATTATAATATGTGTTACAAAAGTATATGACTTTTCTGAATGCAACACGACAACAAAGTTTTGTTTTCAAACATTTAAGTACATAAAACTATGTTATCTTTTGAGACATCATATAATTATGTTATCTATTACAACTTCATTCTAGGACACTCTACTAACACATCTCTTATATATATATATATATATATATATATATATATATATATATATATATATATATATATATATATATATATATATATATATATATATATATATATATATATATATATATATATATATATATATATATATAGAGATTAATGTCATAAAAACCCTCAAGTTTTTAGGGTTTTTTCGGTTTTGTCCAAAGTTGAATTTTATGTCCGTTTTCACCCTAACATTTTCGAAAAAATGTTTGGTTTTACCCTTTTACCGCTAATAACAGGTTTTCCAGGTTACCATTATATTAAATTCGCAAAAAAACCCTTAAGTTTACCGTTTTTTTTTTGCATTTTTACCCTTAAGTTTATAATTTTCTTTTAAACTTTTACCTTACGTATTTTTTTTCATAATATACGTATTCATGCAAAAAAATCGTATTTATATACGAAAAAATGTTTAATTAAATATCATATTTATATTTTGTTTAATGTTATATATATATATATATATATATATATATATATATATATATATATATATATATATATATATATATATTGTTTGTTTGTTTGTGTGTGTGTTTTTGCAAGGTTCTACCATTTAAAAAGATAAATAATATTTTTAGAATTATGAATACATGTTTTATAGATATAGTTTTTAGAAGTATAAATACATATTTTTACATTTTTATATATTAATATGTATCTATACTTCTAAAAATATATTTATACTTTTAAAAAAAACATATATCAAAATACATATTTACACTTCTAAAAATATATGTATATACTTATATAAACATGTTTATGATTGAACAAGTTTTTTTTATTTTATTTATATTTTTAAATACATAAAAATATGTATTTGTAGTTCTAAAAACATATTAATTTGTTTTTTTTACATCTTAAATGGTTTATCCAAGAAAAAAACCTATACACACACACACCCATATATATATATATATATATATATATATATATATATATATATATATATATATATATAACAATAAAAAAATATAAATACAATATTTAATTAAATTGTTTTCGTATATAAATATGCTTTTTCTACATGAATACGTATAATATGAAAAAAAATACATAAGGTAAAAAGTGTAAAAAAAATTATAAACTTAAGGGTAAAAACGTAAAAAAATTGTAAACTTAAGGGTTTTTTTGCGAAGTTAATATAATGGTAACTTGTTATCACCGGTAAAAGGGTAAAACCGAACATTTTTTGGAAAATGCTAGGGTAAAAACGGAACATAAAATTCAACTTTGGGCAAAATCGACAAAACCCTGTATATATATATATACACACACCTTGTTTTTATTTTTTTAATTTCTTTTTTCTTTTTTTAAGAGTAGTTTTCTTATTACTACATCATTCTATATACATATCTCGAACAATTGTTTAGAAGAAAAAAACTTTGTTTGTCACTATATATCTCTTTTAAAGGATGTCATTTAAATCAATATGGTTCAAGATAAATCATTAATCTTGAACCATATTCATTTGAAACTCACATTTTCAACTTATGCTAATTAACTACATAATTAATTGAAATATTTTGGCTATATAATAAGATTATTTCTTACTTGGTTACTCACATTGAAAGAAAATGTTTTGATGATGAAATATGTTTGGAAGAAATAAAGGAGGATATGATATTAAACTTTTGAAGGAAAATAACTTGTAAGGGTAATTATCTTTTTCTCTTGTTCACGTTTAGGCAACTTCTTCTTTTGTGTACACATTTGACCATTTAAATTGTTAAATGTGTTCATATATTACCATTATCACCTATTATAGTAGGTAACAATGATAATATGTTAACACATTTAACAAGTTAAATGGTTAAATATATACAAAAAAAAAATTGTCTAAACGTGAACAAAACGAAAAGTTAAATATCATGATAAGTCACTTTTCTCACTTTTAATAGCGATTTTATTTTTCATATTTGTTTGTATTATTTTTCCAAACATTATTTTTATAGTATACATAATGACTGATTATTTATCCTATTTATAGTCTTTTGATTTTGACAAATCAATTTTCTAGTAATTTATTTTTAGTAAAAAACGTACTGTCATAAATATTAATTAGTTATTGATCAATTCTAAACTCTACTTTTTAATAATAAATAGTTTTTTGTAAAATATTTTATGAAGTCTCTTATATTTTTTTTCCTTTTTTTAGCATGGGTAATATTTTTAAAGTAAATACTATCTAACAATAAAATTAAATAAATTAAATATGTAATAATAAGTATGGATGAGTTTTTTTTTAAAGGGAGAATTTCATATATGCCATTCTTAAACATCAAAATATCATATTTATTCAACTTAATTTCTAAATATCATATTTACCCTTCATAAAATTTATAAATATCATATTTACCCTTCATAAAATTTTAAAATATCATATATGTCCTTTTTAAACATCAAAATATCATATATGCCCTTCTTAAATATCAAAATATCATATATGTACTTTTTAAACATCAAAATATCAATGGTAATATTTAAAATATCCTCTATCGACAACATGATAATAATCAACAACAACAAAAACTAAACAATCAAAATATACATTCTATAGAGAGGGTTGAAGATGAATCTTTTTGTTTGTCAAGAGGGCGACATACCAACAATTTAGAAGTTCAAATTTCATTATCAAAGACGTAAGGATAATATGGTTAAAATTTTGAATTATTATAATAATTCTAAGGTATAAAAAATGATTATAAAATATTAAAAACATTATAAAAAAGGAATTGGGTAAATATGATATTTTGAAGGTTTATGAAGGGTAAATATGATATTGAGAAATTAAGCTGGACAAATATGATATTTTGAAGTTTAAGAGGGGCATATATGAAATTCTCCCTTTTTTAAAAAATATTACGTAGCAAATAAAAAACACACAAAAAAACTGTATAATGTAAATGTTTTAAAATTATTACAACTTTTTTATACTTTTTAATTAGAACTTTATAAACTTTTAATTTTTTAATACAACATTCTAAACTAGTATTTAATAAAAGTATTTTAAATTTTATAAAAAAGTTTTAAATTGCGATGCAAAATCTATGAAACGCTTTAAAAATGTTGTAAAAGAAAGTAAATAGTTGTATGAAAGTTATAAAAAAATTGTATTAAAATATATAAAAAAAGTATAGACTTGTAAGAAAAATTTAAAACATCTAGAAAATATTTGATTTAAAAGCACTTGTATGAAAATTATATGAAAGTATAAGAAAAAGTTAAAAAAAATATAAGGAAAGTTTAAAACATTGTATTAGAAAAAACTATAGGAAAAAAATATCAGAAAAATATTGTAAGAAATTGAAGGGTCCAGAAAATGGTTTGGTCTAGTCTTTCATTGTATTTTGTTCGGCATGAGTCTGTAATACCGTTTATGAGTTGTATATGTGTTTTTGGTCATTATGTGTGTTTACGACCGTAAACTGTGTTTACGGCCGTAAACACGTTTACGACCGTCAACCAGGTTTACGGTCGTAAATCCTGTTTACGGTCCTGTCTAGTCTAGTATAAATAGTGGAGGTGTTGGTCATTGTGTGGTTGTTGATGCCATTGCGTTTACAGAGTGTTCCATCGAGTTGTACCTGACGTTTTTTCTGAATATAAACGTGTGCAAGCTCGATTTCTTTTCTTCTTATTCTTCTTTCTGTGATTGTTTGTTGCTTGATCATTGGTAAAGATCCTTTTAGGACCTTACAATTGGTATCAGAGCAAAAACCGGTGTCAAAGCTTCATTCAATCGATTTTTGGGCTGTTTAAACTGATATTCTTATTGTTCGAGCCTGGTTTTAGTGTTTTAGTGGTTAAAGGAACTGAATTAACTGCAAAAACGTGTTTCTGAAGGCTTTCTGGGAGTTTACTGTCAACCGTAAACTGTGAATCTTCAAAAACCGTAAACAAAACTTCAAGAACCGTAAACGCATAAACCGTAAACGTGTTTACGGTCGCCAGAGTTTACAGTCGGCGGCTTGCGACAGCGGTGTGCGGCCTCGGCTCGGCAGACGACTTGGTGGATTCGCGGCTCGGTGAACAGCTAGGGAAGCCGGCTAAGCAGCAGCCTTCGTCTTCGCACATTAAAAAGGGTAGGCGGATTTGGGGGTGCTGGGGATCGAACCCTGGACCTCTGGTTCATACACTCAGCGCTTTACCAACTCAGCTAGCGGACTCCTTGGTTCATCACTTCCGATTTTAATTCAAATACATTGCCATTCGCACCAACTTCCGGATTTTTGTCAATTTCAGCCCAAAATTCAATTTCTTTTCATTTTAAATTCCAATTTCAACAAAAAATTTTAGATTTTAATTTTTGACTTTTAATTTTTAACTTTTTACTTAAAATTTTGACTTTGACTTTTAAAGTTTAACCTTTGACTTTAAACTTTGACTTTCTCGTTTAACTGTTAAATTTTCAAATTTAGCTTTTCGGTTTGACTTTTTAGTTTGACTTTTCAAGTTTGACTTTTTAAATTTGACTTTTGAGGTTGACTTTTGAGTCTTTTTAGTCAAAGGGCATTTTTAAATTTAAGTTTGACTTCTAGTTGTGCTTTTAATGGTTTTTGAGGACATGAAAGAGAGTCGTCAGGATATGTTAAGACAAAATTTCAACATGTTCGATTATATCCCTGGAGAAACCTTGGAAGCTCAGTTGAAGCGATTTACTACACTTACTACTGAGATGAATATAGCTGGGATTTTCTTGACTAAATCTGAGATAAACAAAAAGCTGTTGAATTCACTTCCGAAATCATGGGATAAGAACGTGGCTATCATCAAGAAGACAAAAGATCTCAATCGTCTTAGTCTTGCTGATATAATTGAAGAAATTGACGCTTTGAAGTGTGGAAAAACAATGTGTTCCGCAAACCTTCCGGTCAATGAAGTTTCATGTTCTCAATCATGTGAAGTTTCATGTTCTCAATCATGTGAAGCTACGATTAAACTTCTTTGTGAACATAATGATTTATTAAAAAGAGAAGTTGGGGACCTGAGATATGAAGGTTATCAACTCAGGAAAGGACAGAAACCCCTAAAGGCCCAGTTAGAAACAAAAATAAAGGACTTTAGGAAGCTTCAGGAAGAATTTAGCAACAAGTGTGAAAATTATGACTATATTAAGAGACAACTTGATGTTGTAACTGAAGAACTTGACGCTTTGAAAATTAAGTGTGGAAAAACAGATGTTAGTTTCAAAAATTATACTGCGTCAAGTAAGACAGTCGAGTCCTTATTTGAAACCCAATTAAAATTCAAAGATAATCAAAACAAGGGTCTAGGGTATGATAGTGTTCCTCCACCTTTCAATCATAACTACACATCCATCCCTACGACACAGGAAGAAATTGACAGGGAGGCACTTCTCAATATGGCAAACCAGCTGGTTTTGTTTCAGGAGGTATTCAGGTTGAAAATTCTAATGCTTCTACTTCATGTGCAGGTAAAGTAACAGAAGATGAGAACAAGGAGAACACTACTGAACAAACCAACATCTCCTTGAGATCTGAATCTGTTGCTTCGAACTCAGTTGCTTCTGATCAACCTGCTGTTGAGAAATACAGGCCACTAATTCCATTGAAACAGGGTGCCTGTTGTAATTATGCATGTGGGAACAACCAACGACAAGGCAAAGATACGCCACCAGGGGCAGGAAGAAACAACTTCACAGTGAAGAAAAAGAGATGTTTTCAATGTGGAACACCTGGACACATTGCCAGAAATTGTCCTAATCGCGTATACGTTCCCTACTATACACAAGGGTGGCAGAACGCACCAAGAGGGAGATACTCCAAAAGAAACCCCTCAAGGTCACGTTCAGACAATGGCGACTGGAACGCACAGAAGGCAAAGAATCAATCCCACAAGGCCAAGAATCAGAATTCCAAGGGCAAGAAGGGAATGTCGGCCAAGAAGCCAAATCCAAGAGATGCTCCCGTGAAGCCAAAATCAAAGTCATCTCAACGGCCGACATCAAGTTCAAAATCAAGTACCGAGCCACCCATCAGATCGAAAAAGAAATGGGTTAAACCCAACTAAAAATGGGTTCCAAAGGCTCACTCTCCCAAATCAACTAATGACTCTAATATTTCTTCATCTTCTGTTTGTGATAAGCAGGAAATGTCATGGGAGAGAGTACAGTGCAAGGATGACAAAGGTCGACCCAGTTTCAAAATGGACTGGGTTCCAAAGACCAACTGATCCCGCTTTGTGTCGGAGCAGCTATGGAGGCATATCATCAGACTTCGGTTTGTTGGTAGTGGCTGTTCCTGACACATGATAGGAGACATCTCTCAACTGTACAACACTCAGAACATTGTTTGGGAGTATATGTTCTTTGCGGGAAAGGAAGAAAGGAAGAGATCACAAACGGGGTTAGTGCTTAATGACATGAAGAATTTTCGGATCTGTTATGAGATTACGCGTGCTGTTCTCAGACCTTCTGGATGCAAATTCAATCGGTGACTTACAGTTTGAGTTTTCTTCTCTATACTCCTGAGTTTTTCTTAAGCTGATTCGCTTTAAAGACTAGTTTTTGTTTTAGGATAGTTTAAATTTGCGCCTTTACTTTCGTTTCTCTCCTATGCACAAATTTAGGGGGAGAAATAAAAACAAAACAAAAATTAGAAAATTTAAGAAAATCCAAAAACATTAGAAAATCAGAAAATCCAAAAACATATGTTGGTTATGAAATGAGTTTGAGGGAGATGTTTTGGGAAGTGATATAATCATGTGATAACAGGCAATTTGAATCTGTGTAAGGGACTGAATCTGAATTGTCTAGGCTCTGTGTTCGATGCGCTGATAGGCACGAGAGATTAAAATGGACTTGACTAGGCATTAATGAACTTAAGGAATTCATAGACTTGACAAATTTTGACCTAGTTAAATCCGTTTAGCCTGACAATACGACGCTTGGATAGGTTGAGCAGGGAGATATACATGATAATCCACCGGTCACATTAAAGTAATCCGTATCTAGAACTGTGGTTTAACTCTTCCTCGATGTGCGGATTCTGTCGTTAATTCTGGTATTGATGGGGCGACTGGTGAATTCCGATAAATTAGGTATGTAGAAGGTTATATTCTATCTGTTAGTCATATGTTACCTCCTCTGCGTGATCGAAAGATCCGACCTGGAATGTAGCATATGCAACTCTATTTCTCTGCATCCTCTATCTATGCAATTCTTTCTATCTGTTAGCCATATACTGTCTCCTTTGCGTGACTCACAATCTGACCTGGTACACAGTATATGCATCATTCTTTTTCTCAATCCCTCTAAAACTTCAGTTAGTAATATGTTTCACCCTCTGCGTGATTGGAAGAGATCCGACCTGGGTGTATAGCATATGCATTCTAAATCTATCTTCCATCTCAATAATTGTCTACTCACCCGATGTAAGGAGTATTCTGGAAGTCCTTGATTACTGGAGCATATCAGGAAGCGGGAACCATGTTCTAGTACAATTAAAATTGAACACTCACAGATTGTCTGTAGATCTCGCTGCTCAATTTAGTTGGACAACAATATCTTTGGTCGTCGTCAGCTGAATGGTCCTTAAGGAATATTATCTAGGAACTTAGGATCACATTGTCTTGTCACTTTTAATATGTCCTAATTTTGTCACAATCTCTCGTGTTTAAGTGGACCACAATACCGGCGATTGACCAGATCTATTCATGAAGGGAGAGGTACTGATAAACCGATAAAGGCTGTTTAAAAACTTTGATCACAAATCACTCTTAAAGTTAGATATCATTTTATTTTTGTTAAATTTGTTCATAGTTTTCTTCTAATTTAATTACCAGGGGAGAATTAAAATTTTTAAAAACAAAACAAAAATCAGAAAAATTCAAAATAAAAAATAGTGTTATATTCTGTTTTATTTCTTGTTTAAGAAAATCAAAAATCCAAAAATATTTTTGTTTCTGTTTTATTTTTTTTCAGAAAATATAAAAAAACCCAAAAATATTGTGTGCTAAATTTTCTTTTAGTTTTGTTTTGTCTTGAAAAATTGAATTCAGGTGAAGATGAAACTCATGGAAGTTTGTGTCGAAGATTTCTGAGCCAAGCTTCATCCGTGATCATCGAAGAATTCTCATTCGAAGGAGCAAGAAATGAAGATTATTCTTTCGACATTCAATCTTTCAACCCCAGAAGCAAGGTGAAGCTGCACTTGAAGATTAGGTGACGGATTGCATTGAAGCCTCCTCAATCAGTCTGTTGCTATCTATGAACCTGCTGAAGTGATCCAGAAGATTAATTCTCTCTGATGTTCTCTCTGAAGATTCTCAAGCTGAAAGCGCTATCTTTCAAGAATCAGTACATCAAGCCTCCTCACCCAATGTGCGTTCAATGTCAAATATTGAAGAAATGCCCAAGTGCTCAAGATGAAGTCATTCATTGAAGATAAATGCTGAAGCCAAACTTACAATGAAGATGAACAAGAAAGCCAGCTACTTTTTAGGGGGAGCTTGTTGGATCATTTAAGAAAAGAAAAGAAAGCTATAAACCAAGGGGGAGATTGTTGGGTCAAAAATATGGTTTATACTTTGCTTTTCTAGGAAAATGTATTTATGTGTCTTTGGTCAGAAAATGTGTTTGCGACCGTAAACAGAGTTTACGGCCGTAAACCCAGTTTACGGCCCAATGGGTGTTTACGGTCGTAAACCCATTTACGACCGTAAACCCATTCACGGCCCATGTTCACCAAGCCCATGTTTCTTATGTATAAATATAGGTGTAAGGGGTGATGAGTGGAGTGATGAACACATAGAATAGAGGAGCTTAAGTGTGTGCATTTGAAGGTGTTCTAGAGAGAGAGAAAAGAGAGTGTGTGTTAGTGTGTGTGAATCTTGTATCCGGATCTTCATTCATATCAATACATACAAGATTCATCAGATTCTTCTTCTCCTTCTCTTCTATTTGATCTGGCATCATCCGTTTGATTGGGATTCCGCACCATCAAACGGGTCCGATTGATACACAAGCAGATTAGGGACTTACAAGTGGTAGCAATGAAGATTTCATGACCGGGGTAAATCTCAACATGCTGCTTGACAATGTCGATGAAGTTGCTCATCTAGCAACAAAGACAAGGGAAAAAGAAGACGTTCTCGAAGCTACGCCTCCTCCTACCAATCCATCAGCGGAAATAGAAATTTCTATGGTGACAACGTCAGGGATTCCTCCCCTTGATGTTGTTTTACCTACTTCTGCGCCATTGGAAAGTGATCACCCAGCCACACAAGCCTCTCCTGCACCTCCTACTAAAAGACGAAGACTCGACCCTAGACAGGGAATTCATGATTCTAGTGTACTTCAAAGTTTTACAGCTCAACCAACAACAACTCCAATTATCATCTCATCTGAACCTATCAGTGAAGGTCCTAGTACCTTCTATGAAGCTGGTGGATCTTCATTCCCCACAGATTTCTTGTGACATCCGCCTAAAATGGATTCGGGTCAACCCAACCCAATTGGAAATTTAATAAACCCTAGTCAAGATTACTTGACGCTAATAAGATCAAAACCCATACAATACGATATAACTTGACGTTAATAGCAACATAGTATTGTACAACGTTATAACTATAATCAAAGTAAATTATGATACCATATTAAAATCAAATCAAAGTATAATGCTCTAATTAAATTAAAAGAATCAAACTTGAATTCTCTAATTAAACTTCAAATCAAAGTAGATTGTTATAATCAAATAATAACCTATCTTTTATAAAACTCCATTTTTATAAACTTTACATTAAATTTTATAAAACTCTATTTTTTATAAACTTTACTTTAAATTTTATAAAACTCTTATATTAATTATGTAAAAGATGCTTGTGTTAGTGGGAAATTATGAAGACCACCAAAAGCAAAAAGATTATTCCCATGGTCTCCCACTCACACCTCCCATCCACTTTCCTTTCCTTTTTCTCCCAACACATTATCCTCTTCACCACTTAAATCTTCTCTATTCTTTCTCTCACTCTCAATCTCGAAATTTCCTCCAAGAATACTCATATTCCATCCAAGAACAATCTATTATACTCAAATCTTCATCCCTCTTGAAGCATTCATCAAGGTATGTTGTTAAAAGTTTCAAATTCATACAAGAAACAAATTAAATCCACCAAAATATCTAAAACTCATTTTTTTGCATAAACCTGATTTTTCTCAGAATACCATCAATAAAATAAGAAGTTCTGGAAATTTTCAGAAAATAACTTATTTTTATTGAATTATCATAATTATTTCAATAAAGTAGGGCAATAATTCACATAAAATACTTGTTGCATTCAATAAATTCTGAGAAAATTCTGGGATGACCTGTATACTGATTAAACATGATATATGAAGTTTCATGCATTTATATTACCGTTTACTATTATTTATGATTTTATTGATTAATTAATAATGAAATATATAAAAAATACTTCCCATAGTCACAAATATCTGAAACTTATACACTGGGCTCTACATCATGTTATAAAACTATGGTTAATTTTACAGATTTTTTGAGAATCATTTACTATTTTTCCCGAATTTTGTGTTGTTTAATCATTAAAATATTAAATAAATACTAAAACAGTTCAGAAAAATATACAAATTTTATAGTAATTCATATTGTATGAAATAATGATTTCCTAATAATTTCATAATTTTTCAATACTGTTTACTATTTAAAACTATTTTCCTAAGTATTTAAGCATGTAAAAATGCATTTTAATGATTATTTCATATAAATAATTGTTAAAATCTGTAAATAATTATAATTGGGCAAGTTATTATTTTAATAAGAAATTATTAAAATCTGGCCTAAATTGAAAATATAAATTAATTATGCAAAGTAAGTAATTCAATTTAAAATTCATTTAACAAATAAATACCTTAATATTATAATCAAAATGAATTATTGTTAATTCATCTAATATAAGAATATGTGTCTAATTATTTATTAATACTCCATTCTCGTTTAGCAGTTCCTAAACCAAAACTATTAATTATATTAGGTTCTACGCCATTTTGACCCGAATCGTCTATCGTACGACACACGCATTTCGTTTTGGGACTAATGTGAGTAATCTACCCCATATTTTATAATTTTCAATACTTTTGGGGTGTATCATGTGGTGCTAATATGTTCCAACTTCATTTTATTGTTTTATCACAATTGAGACATTGTTGGGACATTTATACGTGAGTCATTAATTGTATAACTATTGTTCGTTTACGCTACATGTACTTGTAGTGCATTATCATTTTTAGTCTAATCTCCATGACTATGCCCGTATTCTTGATGTACGTTATGGACAATAATAGCGCTATTGGGTTGACCACCCCGCCTTGGGACGCTAAGGTGATTGATCACACGTGGTTGAGTGTGTATGATGATTAGATGCTCCATCCTATATATATTTATATATATACATATGTATATATATAGGGTGAGGACTTATTGTTGTTGTTATCAATTGTTAATCAATTTTTGATTTATAAACCGTTATCTCAAGTACAATTGTTTGGCGACTTCAAAAGAAAACATATTTCAAATTATAAATGTTTCAACTTCACAATTTTCTCTACTAAAATTTGATTACTCACCAACTCTCGTAGTTGACCTGTTTTTACCCATGATGCAGATTTGAAGAATGAAGAATGATGAAAAATAGGTTGTGCCTTAGAAATCCACAAGACAATTTAAATTTGATGTAATAAATGTGGTTTGCATTTGTATTTGTACTTGTATGTTGTGGATCTTGTTTGCATACTTAGTACTTAATTGAATCTAATCACATTATAACCTAGTTGTCATGAGACTTTGAACAATATATCACGCCTTGATCGATTCCGACAAGGATCGGGGTGTGACAGATTGGTATCAGAGCCCTTGACTATAGGGAATTAGGTTAATTGCCTTGACCTAGTCTATAGCCTCTAGGGTTCTCTCGTATGATAGTTTATAAAATGCACACACAACTGTATGCAATTCGCACTTAGAAAATCCTAGGAATACCTTTGTGTGTTAATTGCTCCCTTATGTGCATACGTATTACTCCTGACACTTATATGTGTGCATACACTTGTGAATATTCTCCACTTTCTCTGAAAATCACACACATACTCAAGTTGTTTAACAAAATGTATATACATATATGTATTCCTTAGAGCTCATAGGAAATTCAAAGTCATCCACTCTAGTTGGGTAGGATCATAGTAATGGACGCGTAGTAACTGGAAGGGGGAGGTGCCGGTAGCCCGAAAGTCCTGACTAGGTAAGCATTCGTATACATCCCAATCAACCGAGGGACCAGTTTACTTATCTGGGGACCAAAGGCGAGAGTTCCCAAACCTATAGGCCAAAGCGCGTCATTCACATTACTTTTGAGCCATCAAAATACCCGACCTTATCAAACGTATCCGAAAGGATACACTCCAAAATGGCCAACTCATTGGACTATTAAGTTCCCTAATGGGCCTAGAAGTGGGAAAGAAATGTGAAAACTTAGTTTTGTGGGGGCCCACGCAAGTGCTACATGTTTCACATTTAGTAACCATGGAAAGCCCAAAAGGTGCCCAACACTCCTAACCATGGCCCAACAAGTGTTTTACAATTATTTTACCCAACAATGTCTAAAAACTTTATTTCCATAATCAATTTACAAATAACTCACAAGTCCATATGCGTGTTTCTCGTAGATGGCATTACGACCCCCATACGCTGCTCGCAACAACAGAAGGCTAGCTGCAATGGTCGCCAAGGAGGTAGCAAACGTCATCCCAACAATTGCAACCCAACTTCATTCTCTTCAGCCACAAGCTCCAGCAACAACTCCTCGTTGCTCGTTCAAGCACTTTCGTAACTGCAATCCGCCTTACTTCAAAGGCACCGATGGTGCCACCGCACTCCTTACATGGATTGAAGAAATGGAGAGTACTTTCATCCATAGCGAGTGTCCTGAGGACCTGATGGTCCGTCATGCTACAGGGTGCCTCCTAGGTCATGCTCTCACATGGTGGAACCTAGTAAAACGGGCAAAGGGAGAGGCTGTTGCCTTGGGAATGACCTGGTCAAAACTAAAAGAACGCATGATGGAGAAGTTCTGCCCTGACAGCGAATTGCAAACTCTCGAGGATGAATTCTAGAATCTGAAACAGGAGGGAGGCGACAACGCGACCTACACCAATAGATTCCATGATCTCTCGAGACTCCTACTTCACATGGTTCAACCTATGAAAACTGCAATACGCCGCTACATCAAAGGGTTACCACGCCAGATCCGTGATTCGGTGACCAGCAGCAGGCCATCTACCCTAGAATCCGCCATTGAATTAGCAGGTCAACTCAACGAGGACAATGTGAACGATGGTGTCCTCCCACGCAAGGGTTCAAAGATGTCAACTGAAACGTCGACCCCTGAGACCCCCCTAATTGTCAAGTCCGAGTCCTCCCACCGACATGACAAAAAGAAGCGGAAAAGTCATCACCACAACCATGCTGTTATTACCCCTGCTACTCCTATCACCCAAGTCACCCCACCAGCCCAACCAAATAAATAGTCGTATACCGGACCTCACCCCCTCTGTAACCACTGTAACTATCACCATATGACCACCAGCCCGTGTCGCCTCTGTACGAATTGTTGTCGCTATGGCCACTTGGCGGACACATGTCGTGCACCAAAAACTCAGCGACCACTCTATCTACCCTCAAATCAGCAAACACAAACTCGGTATCCAACTGGAACATGCTTCAACTGTGGTGATCCCACCCATTTCAAAAACGCGTGTCCTAGGTTAGTCAATATCATCAACACCCAAGCCCAGGCAAATCCAACAATGCAGGTTCCAGCTCCCAAAGGCCGATCCTTTGTCATTACCGCAACCCAAGCAAAGACCGATAACAAGGTCGTAAATGGTACGTTTCTCATAAATAACTGCTACGCGTCAGTACTTTTTGATTCAGGTGCCGATAAAAGTTTTGTGTCTTTGGAATTTGAGCCCATACTTCACACACCTCGCACGATTCTTAATGAGTACTTTACCGTAGAAGTCGCCGATGGAAAATACGTTTCACTCAATGCAGTCATCCAAGATTGCACTTTCGATTTTTCCGGTCATAAATTTTCTGTCAATTTAGTTCCTATGGAACTTGGTAGCTTCGACATCATCGTAGGAATGGATTGGCTATCCCAAAACCATGCTGAAATAGTATGTTACAATAAGTTCATTCGTATTCCTCTCGCCGACGGTCAAAGTCTTCGTATTTATGGCGAGACTCATTCGAAAAAGCTTAGTCTTATGTCATGTAGTCAAGCTCGATCATATCTACGAAAAGAATACATGGCTTTCTTAGCCCATGTGGTGGAAACAAAGGTCAAAAAAAAGAAGATTGAAGATATTCCGATAGTACGAGACTTTCCCGACATCTTTCCCGATGACGTATCTGGACTCCCTCCAGTACGTGAGCTAGAGTTCCGCATCGATCTTGTTCCTGAGGCTACTCCCATAGCCAAGTCTCCATATCGGTTGGCTCCAACCAAGATGCAAGAATTGGCAAGTCAGCTCCAAGAACTAACCGATAAGGGATTTATCCGCCCTAGTACTTCACCCTGAGGAGCCCCGGTTCTCTTCATCAAAAAGAAAGATGGTTCGTTTCGTATGTGTATCGATTATCGGGAGTTAAATAAATTAACCATCAAGAACCGATATCTGTTACCTCGGATCGACGACCTTTTTGATCAGCTTCAAGGAGCTTCATGCTTCTCAAAAATTGAACTTCGCTCGGGTTATCACCAACTTCGAGTACGGGAAGAAGACATCCCCAAAACCGCTTTCCGAACCCGCTATGGTCATTATGAGTTCACCGTTATGCCTTTCGGCCTAACAAATGCCCCTGCCGTATTCATGGACTTGATGAATCGGGTATTTAAACCTTATATCGACCGTTTTGTTATCGTCTTTATTGATGACATCCTCATTTACTCCAAGACAAGGTTAGAGCATGAAAGACACCTTCGCCTAACTCTCCAAACGTTGCAAGGAAATCGGCTCTACGCCAAATTTTCGAAATGCGAGTTTTGGTTAAATGAGGTACAATTCCTTGGTCATATTGTAAGTGACAAGGGTATTTTAGTCGATCCCGCAAAAGTTGAAGCAGTCCAGAATTGGAAAGCCCCCCGTACCCCCAAGGAAATTCGGTCCTTCCTTGGTTTAGCCGGCTATTACCGGCGTTTCATTTCAAATTTCTCAAAGATTGCTTTACCGCTTACTTCTCTCACTTGCAAGGGTACACCATTTGATTGGGGACCCAAGCAGGAATACGCTTTCCAAACCCTTAAACAAAGTTTGTGTGACGCTCCGATTCTTACACTCCCTGAAGGATCCGAAGATTTCGTGGTATTCTGCGATGCCTCCAATCTCGGTCTAGGTTGTGTTTTGATGCAAAGGGGAAAGGTTATAGCTTACGCATCATGACAACTCAAAATCCACGAAAGGAATTATACGACTCATGATTTGGAGCTCGGTGCCGTGATTTTCGCTCTTAAAATTTGGAGGCATTACCTTTACGGCACTAAATGCGTAATTTTCACCGACCACAAGAGCTTGCAACATATTCTTAATCAAAAGGAACTCAATATGAGGCAAAGACGATGGGTCGAGCTCCTAAATGATTACGAGTGTGAAATACGCTATCATCCGGGAAAGGCAAACGTCGTAGCCGACGCGTTAAGCCGAAAAGAACATGCCCATGCGTTTCATCTAATATGTTCTCCTATCTTGTCCAATCTCAGGGACCGAATTCGAGGAGCCCAACACTCGGCAATTACCGAAAATGACATGCCCACGGGAATTGATGGGGAGTTGGAAACCAAATCTGATGGTATTTTCTATTATCAAGATCGCATCTGGATCCCAGATCGTGACAATCTTCGCATATTCCTGATGGAAGAAATCCATAAAACCCGATATTCCATTCATCCGGGCACTGACAAGATGTATCATGGCCTGAGAACCAATTATTGGTGGTCGGGAATGAAAAAGGATATTGCTTTATTCGTGGCCAAATGTCTTACATGTTCCTGGGTAAAAGTAGAACATCAACGACCCTCTGGACTATTGGTCCAACCAGAAATCCCCAGGTGGAAATGGGAAGCGATCGCCATGGATGTCGTAACCAAACTTCCCCGTACCACAAAAGGACACGACAACATTTGGATAATCATTGACCGTTTGACCAAATCCGCTCATTTCCTTCCCATCCGGGAAAATTTCAAAGTCGAAAAACTTGCTCGGATTTACATCAACGAGATAGTTAGTCGGCATGGCATTCCTCTCAGCATCATTTCAGATCGTGATGGGAGATTTCTCTCTCGGTTTTGGCAATCACTTCAAACAGCCATAGGAACCCGCCTCGATCTCAGTACCGCCTATCATCCTCAGACCGATGGTCAATCTGAGAGGACAATTCAAACACTCGAAGATATGTTGAGGGCGTGTGTCTTGGATTTCGGAGGAAACTGGGACTCTCATTTACCGTTGGTGGAATTCTCCTATAATAACAGTTATCATTCTAGCATCAAGATGCCACCATTTGAGGCATTGTATGGCCGTAAATGCCGATCTCCTATTTGCTGGCATGAAATCGGTGAGTCCCACGTGATTCGCGCAACAATGGATTCTCCAATCGTTGGTCCTGAGCTTATCCAGGAAACAACCGACAAAATCACTCAGATTCGCGATAACCTTCTCGCAGCTCGTAGCCGACAAAAGAGTTATGCCGACAAGCGACGCAAACCGCTTGAATTTACCGTAGGTGACATGGTCATGTTAAAAGTGTCCCCATGGAAAGGTGTGGTTCGATTTGGACGCAAGGGTAAATTGGCACCGCGCTACGTAGGCCCGTTTAAGATCATAAAAAGGATCGGACCAGTAGCCTACGAGTTGGATCTACCAACAGAGCTTAAGAAAGTTCACCCGGTATTTCATATAGCCAACCTCAAGAAGTGTTTAGCAGACGAGAACCTTCATGTTCCTCTCGAGGATATCCAAATCGACGAGACAATGCAATTTATCGAGAAACCCTTGGAAATTGCTGACCGAAAGGAAAAGCAACTCAAAAGAAGTCGCATTCCCCTGGTTAAGGTCAGGTGGCAGTCGGCACGTGGACCTGAGTATACATGGGAGCGTGAGGATCATATGCGTACCAAATACCCACAACTTTTCTCTTAAGGTTCTCTCTTCTTAAATTTTGGGACGAAATTTCCTAAAGTAGGGGAGACTGTGACATCCGCCTAAAATGGATTCGGGTCAACCCAACCCAATTGGAAATTTAATAAACCCTAGTCAAGATTACTTGACGCTAATAAGATCAAAACCCATACAATATGATATAACTTGACGTTAATAGCAACATAGTATTGTACAACGTTATAACTATAATCAAAGTAAATTATGATACCATATTAAAATCAAATCAAAGTATAATGCTCTAATTAAATTAAAAGAATCAAACTTGAATTCTCTAATTAAACTTCAAATCAAAGTAGATTGTTATAATCAAATAATAACCTATCTTTTATAAAACTCCATTTTTATAAACTTTACATTAAATTTTATAAAACTCTATTTTTTATAAACTTTACTTTAAATTTTATAAAACTCTTATATTAATTATGTAAAAGATGCTTGTGTTAGTGGGAAATTATGAAGACCACCAAAAGCAAAAAGATTATTCCTATGGTCTCCCACTCACACCTCCCATCCACTTTCCTTTCCTTTTTCTCCCAACACATTATTCTCTTCACCACTTAAATCTTCTCTATTCTTTCTCTCACTCTCAATCTCGAAATTTCCTCCAAGAATACTCATATTGCATCCAAGAACAATCTATTATACTCAAATCTTCATCCCTCTTGAAGCATTCATCAAGGTATGTTGTTAAAAGTTTCAAATTCATACAAGAAACAAATTAAATCCACCAAAATATCTAAAACTCATTTTTTTGCATAAACCTGATTTTTCTCAGAATACCATCAATAAAATAAGAAGTTCTGGAAATTTTCAGAAAATAACTTATTTTTATTGAATTATCATAATTATTTCAATAAAGTAGGGCAATAATTCACATAAAATACTTGTTGCATTCAATAAATTCTGAGAAAATTCTGGGATGACCTGTATACTGATTAAACATGATATATGAAGTTTCATGCATTTATATTACTGTTTACTATTATTTATGATTTTATTGATTAATTAATAATGAAATATGTAAAAAATACTTCCCATAGTCACAAATATCTGAAACTTATGCACTGGGCTCTACATCATGTTATAAAACTATGGTTAATTTTACAGATTTTTTGAGAATCATTTACTATTTTTCCCGAATTTTGTGTTGTTTAATCATTAAAATATTAAATAAATACTAAAACAGTTCAGAAAAATATACAAATTTTATAGTAATTCATATTGTATGAAATAATGATTTCCTAATAATTTCATAATTTTTCAATACTGTTTACTATTTAAAACTATTTTCCTAAGTATTTAAGCATGTAAAAATGCATTTTTAATGATTATTTCATATAAATAATTGTTAAAATCTGTAAATAATTATAATTGGGCAAGTTATTATTTTAATAAGAAATTATTAAAATCTGGCCTAAATTGAAAATATAAATTAATTATGCAAAGTAAGTAATTCAATTTAAAATTCATTTAACAAATAAATACCTTAATATTATAATCAAAATGAATTATTGTTAATTCATCTAATATAAGAATATGTGTCTAATTATTTATTAATACTCCATTCTCGTTTAGTAGTTCCTAAACCAAAACTATTAATTATATTAGATTCTACGCCATTTTGACCCGAATCGTCTATCGTACGACACACGCATTTCGTTTTGGGACTAATGTGAGTAATCTACCCCATATTTTATAATTTTCAGTACTTTTGGGGTGTATCATGTGGTTCTAATATGTTCCAACTTCATTTTATTGTTTTATCACAATTGAGACATTGTTGGGACATTTATACGTGAGTCATTAATTGTATAACTATTGTTCGTTTACGCTACATGTACTTGTAGTGCATTATCATTTTTAGTCTAATCTCCATGACTATGCCCGTATTCTTGAGGTACGTTATGGACAATAATAGCGCTATTGGGTTGACCACCCCGCCTTGGGACGCTAAGGTGATTGATCACACGTGGTTGAGTGTGTATGATGATTAGATGCTCCATCCTATATATATTTATATATATACATATGTATATATAGGGTGAGGACTTATTGTTGTTATCAATTGTTAATCAATTTTTGATTTATAAACCGTTATCTCAAGTTCAATTGTTTGGCGACTTCAAAAGAAAACAGATTTCAAATTATAAATGTTTCAACTTCACAATTTTCTCTACTAAAATTTGATTACTCACCAACTCTCGTAGTTGACCTGTTTTTACCCATGATGCAGATTTGAAGAATGAAGAATGATGAAAAATAGGTTGTGCCTTAGAAATCCACAAGACAATTTAAATTTGATGTAATAAATGTGGTTTGCATTTGTATTTGTACTTGTATGTTGTGGATCTTGTTTGCATACTTAGTACTTAATTGAATCTAATCACATTATAACCTAGTTGTCATGAGACTTTGAACAATATATCACGCCTTGATTGATTCCGACAAGGATCGGGGTGTGACATTTCTCTCCTCCATGGCCAGAGCATGATGCTGCCTCGGTTAGGTTAGCCAGGTTTTTGGCCAGAGAACAACTCACAATGCCTCCCTCACATGGCAAAGGAATTTCTATTGGGGGTGGCAGCTCAGGAGAAGAGAATCCTTCACTTCTTAGACTCCAGAAAGAGATCGATGCTCTTAATCAGAAAAATGTTGATTTAGATCAGAGAAATATTGAGCTTGATATCAAGGTCGCAGACCTTCAGACTGAGAATACAAAGCTCAATATTCAAGTGGCCGAACTTATCGAAGACAAAGCTCTGAAGTCGAAGCAAATTACTGACCTTCAGACGCATTTCCGCCTGCTGACTGCCAGCTACTACGATTTAAAGAAGAAGCTGGAAGATAAATTTGGCGACGAATTCAAGTCATCCGTTGACGAGCCAAAGATCTATCTTCCCGACCAAGATGCTCCCATAGTTCCTAACCCTAAAAGAACAACCACCGTTATTGATCGTTTTGAAAAAGAACCGGCTCAGGCTCCAAGTGTAATGGCATTAAAACGCGCTAAATTGGCCAAATCAGCTGAGAAGGGTCAACTTTTATTCAAAAGGAGCTCAGAACATAATGCCCCCTGGGATCAACAAAAGATCACCGTTACGGATCTGGGCGAACATCGTTTCAGAGACGTTTATGGTGATAGGTCAGGAATCATCTCGTGGGGATTCCATGACACAATGAATATGTTTATGGTGAGAAGAAAGAGCGGCAACACTGAATTATACAAAGATGCTCACGATTTTCATTCCTTTACTAGGATTGATCTTACGGAGCTGTCTAAAGCTCCTTTCTCAAATCCATCAAACAATCCCAGGGCGACTCAGTTCAAATCATTTTTGGAAGATCAAGTAGCTAAGGGTTTCCCTTCAATGAAGACTGCAGAGTCTATTATCAAGATTTATCCTAGCGTCATTGATCCCAAAACAAGTCAGCCACTTCGATCCGTGATGTGGCCTGCTACTACTCAAGTAAATCAGGTTCCCGTTCTTCAAAATTATCCAGATGGATCTCTCGCATCCATGCAATACTGGGTGTTTGATGAATTTGCTGCTGCTACTGTCATCAAGCTTAAAGACGATTGTATCCGCTTGTATGACAAGAGGGATCTGCTTCAATTTGGCAAGTGGGACATTCATCAGCTCTCCATTCATCAGATCAAGGTGGCTGAAGACATTTTTGAGCCCGTTGCAAAGGAGTACACTTCGATGGTGGCCGAAATTATCGAGAAGGAGATGTGGAACGAAGCTTTGGGAAAATCCGATGTGCTGGTGGTCGACAAAAGCTGAGTCCAAGCTAGCACCAAACCAAGGGGGAGATTGAAGGGTCCAATAAATGGTTTGGTCTAGGCTTTCATTGTATTTTGTTCGGCATGAGTCTGTAATACTGTTTATGAGTTTTATATGTGTTTTTGGTCATTATGTGTGTTTACAATCGTAAACTGTGTTTACGGCCGTAAACACGTTTACGACCGTAAACCAGGTTTACGGTCGTAAACCCTGTTTACAGTCCTGTCTAGTATAAATAGTGGAGGTGTTGGTCATTGTGTGGTTGTTGATGCCATTGCGTTTACAGAGTGTTCCATCGAGTTGTATCTGACGTTTTTTCTGAATATAAACGTGTGCAAGCTCGATTTCTTTTCTTCTTATTCTTCTTTCTGTGATTGTTTGTTGCTTGATCATTGGTAAAGATCCTTTTAGGACCTTACAGAAATTATAAAAAGTCTTAAGAAATTTGTATAAGAAGTCGTTCACATTTAGACAACTTTTTTTACACATTTAACCATTTAACTTGTTAAATGTGTTCACATACTACCATTGTTACCTGCTATAGTAAGTGACAATGGTAATATATGAACACATTTAACAAGTTAAATGATCAAATATGTACAAAAAAGAAGAATATGTCTAAACATGAACAAGACGAAAAGGTAATTACTCTCATAAGTTATTTTCCCAACTTTTGAAAGCCTAAAAGGTATTTGGGTGTTAGTTTCATATTATATTTACATATTTTTTTTGTTCTATTTTCTTTAGATTTCAAGAAAATATCTATCTCTTATAAAGAAGACCATTGAAATGAATATGGTTCAAGATAAATCATCTATGTTAAACCATATTCATTTGAAACTCCCACCTTTTAAACTTATGCTAATTAATTACATAATTAATTGAAATATTTTCCTAGATAAGAAGATTATTTCATGCTTGGTTACTCATATTGAAAAAAACAAGGTTTGGATGACGAAATACGTTTGGAAGAAGTAAATGAGGATATGATAGTAAACTTTTGAAAGCGTATAAGGTATTTGGGTGATTTTCTTAGTTTCATATTATATTTACATATTTTTTGTTCTATTTTCTTTAGATTTCAAGAAAATATTTATAATTGTGCATTTGGAGCCAAAAAATATGAATTTATTTAAATTTAATAGTTACAAATAGATGAAGATGCATATTCTTAGTTTGTAAAATCCTATTTTTTCATTTGATTAGGTTCTGTCGTTGGGTATGTAACTATTATAATTACAAAAGTATAATTATATTATCGATTACTATTTTACTCGAATGTATATGTTTCATCTTAATAGAAATGAGAAAATATTTAATAGTAAGATGAAAACTATAAAAATTATGTTTAATGATATTCACTATTATATTTTCAATGAATTGAAAACATGGCTAAAATGAACAGGCCTCTAAATAGGACAAATTGATATAGCAACCCTAAAATGAATGCAATTTTGTTTGCAACATTCTAGTGTCTCATTGGTTTTATTTAATAAATTTGATTTGATATTCAACTATTTTTTCTACTTTTTGTTTCATTTGTTTCAAACATTTTCACACACTTATGAATTTATTTTGTCGTACCTACAAATTATACATAAACATGAACAACTAAGGTCCACACAGCCGACCATCATAATCTTTAGAAATTTTTGACAACATGATGATGATGAGTTATGGGCATAACAACAATTCCTATGTATCCATCTAACCCTAATGCTTTGGATCTAGGTTTTCTCTAATTGAACATGAAAACTTGAACACAAAAAGGATAAACCCTAGGACGTAACTACAAATTTCGAAATTAACATAAAACTAGGTTTAGGTTACATACCTTGATTGTTATATTGTAATAACAATGATTCCCTTGTAGATCTTGAAGCTTGAGAGCTTAGTGTCACAAGTGTAACACCTCTAATGGCTCACAAACACACAATGCAAGAGAATGATATGCAAGAGGAGGAAGGAGATCAAATTTCCGGTTTCTTCTTCTTTGAATTACTGGTCGGAAATCATAGGGTTTAGCACCCTTTATATAGTGCACCAAGAATGCTATTGATAACCCTAATCTGAATAAAATATCATTATCTCAAATATGGTAATTATCCACCTCCTTTGATTATCCATATATGATAAGATATTCTAGAAATTCTAGAATAATCTTATATATAGGTATAAAATCGTCCCCCACCTTAGCTAGGAAGGTTCTGGACTCTTTTGCTCAATTATTGAACAATTACACTTTTAGTCCCTGCACTTTTAATTAATTCCTTTAATTCCAAAGTTAATTCCAAATTAATTTCTGACTAAATATTAATTAACAATATGATTACCAATTAATCTATTATTTCCATAACATATGAATAAATCATTTATTCCAATTTATTAATCAAATTAATAAATTCTTCATCTTCCTCAATTAATCATCCTATCTAGTTGCAAGTGTTAAGGCAACACAAAAGGACCATGCCATTATAAAGTTCAACTACATACCAATTATAGTTATGTGCTTAGACACCTAATCCAACAGTCTCCTAATTGGATAAGTCTAATAAACATAGTTGCAAGTATGACTTCAAAAACTGATAAGCAACCGTAGCTCTCAAAGCTTTTTTCGAACACTGACCTAGTCAGTTGCGTGTCCTAAGATAAGGGGTCATATAATCCTCCGTTTTGCAAGATATCATGTGAATAAATGACATGGAACAAAATCATTCTCATTATCCAACAGTTTGTTTCCCGATTTCAGATTTGTAATGACGAAGAACTTAATTGAACACATCAATTCAGTCCTGACCGGGCCCGGCACATAAGTCAACACCAAATCATCGACATGCCTAAGATATCGCTTTTCTCCTTTAGGGAAAAAGGAACAGATAAACTTTGACTCATATGCTTGTACTATTTACTCATCAAGTCATGCACAACAACACGCTTTACAACACCAAGTTACTGATGCGTTTACGCATTATCAATGCACAACTAACTTGTAAACAACAACTCATATATCTTGGTTTAAAGATTATATGATATTATCGTCTCAGAATTAGTCATGATAAATTCCATGAAGTAATTCACTGAGCGTGGGTTTGATCCAATACTTAAATCCCCATTTCAAAAGTACTCATGAATGTTGCAGCAAACCATTGCTATGTCTAATCCCTTAGACAATCTACAACCTAATTCGTGACAGTCTTAATTCACTACTTACTTCCAAAGTATGATCGACTGTGGATATTTGAATAATCTAATTATTCGGGAAGTAAAACATGCAAAATGAAACACAATGATAAAAAATTAACAAAAGATAGTAAACAATACTCATAAATAAATCTCCATTATTTATTCATCAAATGCCAATTAAATTTATTTGTTACAAGTTTTTAAATATCTATCTAATCACTAAAACTAATATCATCCTTCAGACCAATGCTCCTCGAATGCTGAATGTGCTTAACCCTACTCAGTTCTTCGTGAGGGGATCTGCTGGATTCTCTTCAGATGATACCCTCTTTAGGACGAGGTGTCCTTCTTCTACTCGATGTCTGATAAAGTGGTATTTTCTGTCGATATGTCTAGATCTCCCATGATCTCTTGGTTCCTTGGTCAAGGCAACCGCTCCTTCATTATCGCAGAAAATCTCCAAGCACAAGGGCCCAATACTTAGTTCTTCGCATATACTTAAGAATGTTCTTGACCGCTATCCAATAAGCTTTATCTGGGTTTCCCTGATATCGACTAACCACGATCAAAGCAAAATCCACGTCAGGGCGAGTACATGTCATATCATACATGATCGATCCAACGTCGGAAGCATATTGAACTCGACTCATTTCTGCTATCTCTGCATCGATGCTCGGACTCTAAGTCTTACTCAGCTTGGTATTACTTTGGATAGGTAACTCCCCTTTCTTTGAATTCTCCATGCTAAAATGCTTTAGCACCTTATCCAAATATGTGCTTTTACTAAGTCCAATTAGTGTTATACTCCTATTTCTCAAAATCCTTATTCCCAGAATATAAGCAGTCTCTCCCAGATCCTTCATAGCAAAACACTTTCCAAGCCAGGACTTAACTTCCTGCAAGGTCGGAATGTCGTTTCCTATAAGTAGTATGTCATCAACATACAATACCAGGAAGGTGACTATACTCCCACTAGCTTTGACATATACAAAAGATTCATCTTTACTTCTAGAGAAGCCAAACTCTTTAACCTTCTCATCAAAGAAAAGATTCCATCTGCGAGAAGCAGTTTTCAATCCATAGATTGATTTCTCAAGCTTAAACACTCTATTGGGGTATTTAGCATCCACAAAACCCTCTGGTTGACTCATGTAAACATCCTCAGCCAACTTTCCATTAAGGAAAGCGGTTTTTACATCCATCAGCCAAATTTCATAATCATGAAACGCAGCTATGGCTAACATAACCCTAATAGATTTAATCTTAGCCACTGATAAGAAGGTCTCATCATAGTCAACCCCTGGGTTTGAGTAAAGCCCTTCGCAACACAGTCGTGCCTTGAAAATGTGTACCTTTCCATCCGTGACAGTCTTATTCTTGAAGATCCATTTGCATCCAACTGTCTTACGACATGGTACATTGTCAACCAAGTTCCAAAATTGATTGGCATACATGGACTTGATCTCGCTGTCCATTTCCTCTTTCCATTTAGCAGACTCAGGGCCCGCCATGGATTCCTTGTAGTTAGAAGGCTCATCCAAATTTATCAGTGTATTATCACTACTAAACACATCACGATCTGCAGTAATATGAAACCCATAAAACTCTGGTGTCATTCTAACTCTTTTGGAACGTCTAAGAGGTAACGACTCGTCAATTGGTTCAACAGGAATTTCTTCCTCGGGTTGAGCGCTAGTGTTAGAGGTTCCTTCATCATTTGACTCTTGAATTCTTCAAGATCAATTGTACTCCTACTGTCCTCTTTGCATATGAGCTCTCTCTCTCGCGAAAGACTCCGCTTAGTGCTATGAAGACCATATTTTCACTAGGTTTGTAGAACAAGTATCCAAAGGATTTTTGTGGGTATCTGATGAAAATACATCGCTCACTTCGAGGTTCAAGCTTGTCGTGAGTCTCTCGTCTAACGAAAGCTTCACAACCCCAAACCTTGATATATGCCAACGAAGGAACCTTCCCTGTCCACATCTCGTGAGGTGTTTTGGCAACCTTCTTTGTTGGAACAAGATTAAGAATGTGGGCGGCAGTCTTTAAGGCATAGCCCCGGAATGAGATTGGAAGTGAAGCCCTACTCATCATGGAACGAACCATGTCCAACCAGGTTTGATTACGCCTCTCAGCCACACCATTAAGTTGTGGTGTCCTAGGAGGTGTCATTTGTGAAACAATTACACATTCCTTGAGGTAGTCGTGGAACTCGATACTAAGATACTCACCACCTCTATCAGATCTGAGCGTCTTGATCTTCCTGCCCAATTGATTCTCGACTTCATGTTTGAACTCCTTGAACTTTTCAAAGGTTTCTAACTTATGCTTGATTAAGTAGATATATCCATATCTGCTATAATTATCGGTAAAAGTCACATAAAACTAATTTGCATCCCTTATGGTGGATCTGAAGGGCCCATACACATCAGTATGTATGAGATCCAAAAATCCTTCACCTCTTTCACAAGAACCAGTGAAAGGTGATTTAGTCATGTTTCCAAGTAAGCAAGATTCGCATGTATCATCTGACCTTAAGTCAAATGATTCCAACACTCCATCCTTTTGGAGTTGGGCAATGCGTTTCTTGTTCACATGTCCAAGACGACAATGCCACAAACATGCTTTGTCTAAACCATTAGACGAATCAATTTGCAACACACTATTTCCTAAATTGTTTACAACTATCACAGTTTCATACACGCCATCACAAGGTAATACTTCAAAATAAAATACACCATTATAATAAGCATGAATAGAACCATTCTCATTATCAAAAGAATATCTAAAACCTTGTCTATATAAACCATGAAATGAAATAATATTTCTTGTCATTTCTAACGAGTAACAACAGTTATTTAAATCTAAACATAACCCACTACTAAGCACTAAAGAATAAACACCAATCTTGGTAACAGACGACGATCTCCTATTTCCCATAATTAGGTTCATCTTCCCATGCTCCACATCTTCATATATTTTTAGTCCCTGTAAGTCAGAGCAAATGTGAAAACCACATCCTGTATCGAGAACCCAAGAATTCGAATGTGATGAGTTTTTAGATAGAATAATGTAAATACCTGCCAATGTTGGCTAAACCTTGCCATCATTTATCTTGTAAGTACTTGGGGCAGCTTCATTTCCAATGCCCCTTGTCATGGCAGTAAAAGCAAGTAGCCTCCTTCGGATCAGAGGCAAGAGGAGCTTCAAAACTAGATTTGCCTTTAAGGCCATTACTTGACGACCCAACTTGAGACTTTCCCTTCCAGTTCTGTTTTGAGGGAGCTTTCCTCTTCTTCCCCTCCCCTTGCCTTATGGCCAAGATGAGAGCAGCAACAGTAGGAGTGGAGGCAATACTCTTTCCCTTCATTCCACTCTTAGCGGTTCTCAGCAAGCTTTGGAGTTGACTCAATGTGGTTTCCTCCTTGTTCAGATGATAAGTCATAAAAAACTGATCAGAACAGCTAGGCAATGAGTGCAAGACTATGTCAATAGCCAATTCCTCATCGAAGTTCACATTGAGCTTCAACAGATGATCCAAATAACATTGCATGCGTTGCAAGTGGGTCGTGACAGACTCTCCGTCCTTCATCTTGCTGGTTATGAGGGACTTGACTATCTCGTATCTTTCTTGACGAGCTCGTTGGTGGTACTTTTCCATCAAGTCCTTGTTCATCTCACATAATTGAATCAATTCAATAAAAAAATAATCCTAGGCTCTGATACCACTGATGTGTTTTGAGCGTAAAAACAATTCCTATGTGTGCATGCAACCCTAATTGTTTGGATGTAGGTTTTCTCTAATTGAACATGCAAACTTGAACACAAAAAGGAGAAAACCTAGGATGCAACTACAAATTTCGAAATCAACATAAAACTAGGGTTAGGTTACATACCTTGATTGTTATATTGTAATAACAATGATTCCCTTATAGATCTTGAAGCTTGAGAACTTAGTGTCAAAAGTGTAACACCTCTAATGGCTCACAAGCACACACAATGCAAGAGAATGATATGAGAGAGGAGGAATGAGATCAAAATTTTGAAACTCTTAACTCTTCAATTTCCTATTAATTAACCACAACATTATTATATTTTAATATTGAACTCTTCAGCTTTCAACTAATAAACCTGGGGATAAGAGTATGGTTTTTACCGGGACAAGAATATGTTTCCTATGGGGACAAGAGTATGCTTCCTTCAGGAACAAAGAACATGATTCCTCTTGGATGAGATTATGTCCCTACGGAGAAGGAGATGGTGATCCCTTTTAGAGATGTAGATAGATGGTTCTTATGGAAATCCAGATTATGTATGATTAGAGAAGATTGAGAAAGGTTCCTTCAGAGGAACAAGATCAGATAGTTCTTTGTAAGAACTTAGAGATAATCCATAAAGAATTAAGAGTAAGGAATCCATGAGGGGATTGTAGAGAAGAAAAAAGATTAAGGATCCATGAGGGATAATGAGAGTGAGGAGTAAGACCGAATAAGAATACACAGTAATGTACTGGGATGTTATTTCCCTTAAAAGACAGCGAATATTAGAGTATGAGATGAGACCGTTAGGTCTAAATGTGAACAAAATGTTGAGGCATTAGAGATGAAAATTGTAACATTCGTAAAATTCTTGAAAATTTAAACTTTTTAAACAACCACAAAACCATCATTTATTACAATTTGTTTTTAAAATAAGTTTCACATTAGAGTTTTCCCAGAAATCATAACACAAAACACGAGGAGGTGCATGATCAAGACTTCGCCTTCCCGCGATCATTTGAGGTACATGAAACATAATCCAAAATTGTAAGCCCAAAGCTTAGTGAGTCTTCCCCAAAATACCAACACATCACAAAACCAGAATAATACAACAAACAACATGCATACAGAGCCTTCATCCTGACTGGAACGCCCCACCAGCCTACAATCTACTGGTACGCTCACAAAACCTTCAACATGACTGGTACGCCACCTCGGTCCTTTAGCCTATTTGGAACGTGCTCCGAGCCTTCGGCCTGACTGGTACGCCCTACTGACCTTCAATCTATCCGGGACGCCCTGGGTCTGTTGGTCTTTAGTAAAAAGCAAGACAGCCTTAACCCAACCACACATAACACGTCGGCATATACTTAACAATTAAACACATAACCAATCAACAGACAACCAGGCAGATCTTACAGATTACTAAGCATAACATTATCCTATCTACAAGGATACAATTCCAACGGATCATAATAATACTCAATCATGCAATAATTAGGATAACAATCCAAAAGTGTCGGCCTTGGTGCCTTCGACCCAACAAGTCCAGTGAGGAACACTTACCTCACACGTAGTGCAGAACTGATAAGGTCTGACTCCGAATCCCAGCTCCTGAATCAGTGCCTACAACCATCATGACCAATCCCCTCAAAATCCCGAAATACCCAAAATGCCCTCAAAAGTCTAACTTGGTCAACCATGGTCAAAGTCAAAGTCAATGGTCAAGGTCAACAGTCCATGTTGACCCAACTCGTCGAGTGCACCTTTGAAATCGTCGAGTTTCTACAGTACTAAAAAAAATCGCGAAAACCCTAGCCAACTCGCCGAGTTGACTGGACAACTTGCCGAGTTTTCCCCATCTTAACATATACAACTGATTCTTCGATTCCAAGGACTCTAAGGCTCAGATCTAAACTCCAAATGTGTCTAAAAGGATAAAGTTTCCAACTTTATCCTTTGGGGCTACTCCAAATGCTCAAAAACCCATCCACAAGGCTTGAAACTCAAGGGCTTAACTATAAAGCACAAAATCCTTGAGATCTGAAGCCCAACTTCTCCAGAAGAGAAGCCTAAAAAACGTCCCAAAGGTTGGTGCTTTATAGACATGCATGTCTAATGCATGTCTTGAACCCAAAATGGGTCTAAAAGGGGAAAATATGACCTAAACTCCATGCATGGCATCAAAGATTGGCTAAAGACCAGATCTAACCCACTAAAAAGTCACCTTGACCTGGAGATTCATAAAGTTGCCAACTTTATGAAGTCCATCCATTGCAACATCCAAGAATAAGGGGAAAAGGGACAAAACTCAAGATCTAGCTACATAGATAGATAAAAATCGGATCTTGAACACTTACAACAGTCCACAAGATTGCCAAACTGAAGATAAAAGCTTTGCTTGCTAGATCTTTGCTTCCTTCTCTCAATCTTCTCCTTCTTTTGCTCCAAAATGCCACACTAGCTCACAATATGAGATGAAATGAGGATTAAGGTTCACAAGGCCGATATGAGATTTTGGAGGCTGATGAAAGATCAGCCTCAAGGACTTAAGGAGGTTATATAGGGTGCAAACCCTAAAATTTAGGGTTTCCCACCCAGCCGCAAACTCGTCGAGTTTTCCTCACCAACTCGTCGAGTTGGTCCACAAAGACGTGCGACCCAAAATCCTTTCAACACGTCGAGTTGAGGCCATCAACTCGCCGAGTTCCAAGGGAAACTTGCTTTTTAAAGAATAAATCTCATACATGGGAATCAAGATGTTACAAAAATAGAGAAGAGAAAAAGTAGAGTAGAGAAAAAGAAGAGAAAAGATAGAGTAGAGAAGAGAAGAGACAAAGTTAGAGGCAAAGATAGAGTATGCAAAGAGCCTGAGAAGAGGCTAAGAGAAGAGCATGAGAAACAAAATAGATGGCAGAGAAAGAGATATTGGAGATTAGAAAGAGTAGAAAGAAAGATTAGAGAAGAAAGATAAAAGTGATAGACGAAAGAAGAAAAAGAATAGCAATGTATGCTATTAGAAAAGAGTTATATGATAGAGTATGAGAAAGAGAAGCAAGAAGAAAGATAAGAAAAGATATCATAATATATCACAAACACTATCTGAGTATACACATAGTGTCTGATGTTGTAGATATGTTTATGTTTTGCAAGTTCATGTAGCAACAGACGTGATACCAAAGAAGAAATGACAGGAGCACAAATACCTAGACTAGAATATCTAGTTGTAATTCCTTCTTGTTTCATATATATATATATATATATATATATATATATATATATATATATATATATATATATATATATATATATATCTGATTTGTCTTGGGATGTAAGTGTTTTAATTAGAATAGAATCTCACATTGTGTAGATAAAACTTTGATATACCCCTTAGTATAGATGTTAGACAATTCGGGTCTACATGTCGTACATTTAATAACTGTCCTACAATGTAAAGACGTACTTAGTGACTCCTTTTACTAAAATAAAACGTATTTTATTATGCCACAATAAATAAACAAAAATAAATAAATAAAAGGACAAAAATTTAATCACACTCGAAAATAATTAAATCGAAAACAACTAAAAATACCATTTCGTATATTGACAATAAAACGAAACCGTGTGCTACAGTGCTAGTTTACATATACAAAAGTACTAAAGCATAAAATAAAATAGAATCAAATAAAAGTAATAATAGCTAAGAAATCATTTCGCAAATCCAATAACATTTTTGTAAGGAAGCCTGTGAAATGACTATTTAGAAAGAAAAAAAAAATACAACTAATGGTAGTGCCTAAAACATATGTAAATTTAAAATATTAACATTAAACTTACTCAATTAACCCTTATGTCATCTTCAACCATTACAAATTAAAAGCGTTTTATAATATCGCGAACGAAAAGAAGAATGATGAGATTAACACAAAAATTGCCTTAAATAAGAGGGGACCATAACCTGCCAATTAAGACCAATTTAGCGTGGTGTCGTATGGTAATTTCGAAAAGAAAAATGAGTTGTAAAATGCTTAAGAAAAATAGGTAATTTTTTGTTTTTTCCTAAAAACCAAAACCCTTGTTGTAGAAGAATCCAATACAAGGAAAGCTCTGTCAATGGACTCTAGTTCCTAATCCCTCCTGAATGACTCATTTTTGTGGGTCCTATCTTTTTTTACTTGATACGTGCAAGAAATTACCCAAATAACCCTACCTAGCTAGGCTCTTTAATTGTCCTCCAATATTGCCACCCATGACAAAAAAATAAAAAGTAGAAAGATTGAAAAAAATCCCAAAGTAGATCCAATGACACCATTGCTATTTTCCAAAGATGTGACATCGGATCATTCTTGAAGTGTGGGATCAACCATGGTGTTGTGTTGTTGGTTGCAGAGTAGACGAACTCAAAATGTAGTCCCCCCCCCCCCCCCCCCCCCCCCCACGATCCTGTACCTACGTACTCTAATTTACCTATCAAAATTAAATACTTCACCCATGTTTTACCACTTACCAAAATTATTTTACTAAATCTTGAAATGCTTTACCTTTTACATTCCATGAGAAGGTATTTGTCTTCATCAATGGTTTTCGTTTTTTTTAGAGATATTTGATTATAATAGTACGTTTCACGTGTAATTATTATATGTATATAAAATACTTCTTTTGTCTGTTTAATGTACGTTGACTTGTTTTATGAGACATCGGTTCCAAGGGCTTTCCGGCAACGACGGCCAGAAAGCCGTATTAGCTTCTCATTGTGCATGTATGTACGTACTTTAATTTGAAGTGGTTGCTTATCTTTATGCTGTTTCAAGCATCGATTCTAAGCATATCAAGGTTTCACTCTTCGAATTGAAAACCCAATTAGCTTCATTTGGATTCTTACACAACAATCTTTTTTCATTGATGTTTTATTTTTAAGCATACTTTATAAAGGAAACAGGCCTAAACTCTCCATGCGAGTCTATATGCATGGATTTAAGAAGGTAAATCAAGTTATGCTCCCAAGAGAATGATTATTTAGAGGAAAGATTTGGATATAAATGCAAAAGAAAAAACATCATAAACGAGACGTGGATTGAATATAAAGAAAGAGGGTAACGCTACTAGTGATGAGTGAATATTTTTTTGGCATTTATATATACAAGTAGCAGCTAAAATACTAGGATAATGGTACTAGTGATGACGGAATAAGCTTTTCTACATATAGTCCAAAAGAAAATTACAAAATTGGCTCATTTATATGCTTCTCTTTATTCCTAGTTTAGCCCCCAAAGAAGATTAAAATCTTGCCTTGGGTCCTTAACATTGCTTTCCTCCTTCAATTGTCACCCTAAAAATACAAAAAGGAGAAAGATATCAAAGCATGCATACATCTTCATGCATTGATTTAACTCTCCTTGACAATTATCATCCAGCTTCATCTATATTCATGTTTGCGTGTCAAAGAGAGGAAAGAAAAAGAGAGTACACTAGTTGACATTGATGTGATATCAAGTTCTGCTGGTTTTCTGTTCAACCCAGTTTGAAAAAGCTTGGAGGGTGTTCATGTCAGCTCTGTAATGCTTCTGAGTGAACTCAAGAAAAGTAGCCCATGTAAAATCTGGATATACCCTTGGGTTATTTTCATCCACCAATTCGTTTGGTGGGCTCACCACCTTATCCTTCTTTGGACATAGAAAGAAAGCAAGTGACTTTCTTGGAGTTTTGTTGTTTACCACAGCTCTATGTAAGCAACTTTTGTATCTTCCATTTGAAAGTGCCTGTAGTAAACAAATAACAGATTAACTTTAAAACCAACTTCGAAAAAGAAGAAGAAAATGCAGTTAAAAAGTGCTTGGACAAAAGCCAAAACACCAAATACAAACAAAACAGTACAAGATGGAAAAAAGAAATTAATTAGGCTCCATCCCTGTACTATCTGTAAAACCATTTACATGTAAGCTAATCATGAACAGGTTGATTACCATGAATGTGTCACCGATATTGACAACAAAAGCACTTGAATTTGGTGCAATGGAACGCCACTCATTATCCACGAACACTTCTAGCCCACCAACGTTATCTTGGTGTAGAATTGTCAACGATGTCGGGTCACAATGAGGCCCCGTTCCTAAGGTGAGCTCTGGTTTTTGGCATCGTGGATAGTAGTTGAGTCTCATTATAGAATTATTTTCTTCGAAAAATTCCTTGAAGTGAGCTCGGCTAACCCCAAGGCTCAACCCCAATAACTCCATGATCCCTAGAGAAAGTTTACTCATGGCATTGCAATATTCTTGATACACCTTCCTGCAACAATCAAATCATTTAGTCTATGGTAGTAAAAACTAGCTTACATAAATACCAAAAGAGATACTTGTGTGATTTGAAATATACCCGAGTCGAACAAATTCTTTGCCCATTGTGTTCTCGAAGTAGTCCTTAACTATATCGGGCGAGTTCTTCTCAGCTGAGAATCGGAAAGAGAGCGTCTCTTTCCAAGGAAGTTTAGAGGAGAACCTTCCAGTGAAGCTACTAGCATATCCACAGCTTTCACCGGCTTTTCTTTGAGCTCTTTGCTTTTCTGAAAGCGGAAGCTCAAAGAACAAGTCCATGTATGTTTGAGCATCAGATATTAGGTTTGCATCAACTCCATGATTTACCACTAGGAAAAAACCATGTTTTTGGCAAGCGTTACCAACGAGCATGGAGGCTTCCTTGGTTGAACTCGAGCGTCCAGAAAGGAAGCCTTCCAAGTCTATCAAAGGAACGTCTAGGTCCTTAGATTTTTTGGAGTTGGGTTTCTCATTATCGGGCCATATGAACTGTTGGGGTATGTTGGTTTCGTGTTGTAAGACTGATGCATCGAACACGAGTGACCTTTGTTGGTCTTCTTTGAGCTCTTCCTTGAGGGAAGACATGCACGATGGTGTCTTAATCATGCAATCTATTGCCATTGCATTAATTCTTTCTTGTTGATCGAAGGAAAATTTGAATAAGAAGAGAGAGAAATGATGAATGCTAGCTAGTATGAGTTTGAGAGGTGTGATAAAAGAAACGCCAAGGCCGTTTATATGGGTAATCTGCGAACCTCCCTCTTTGGAATCTTATAGGACCCACTCTATGCATAGTGCAAAACAATAATTCTTTATTTAAAAAAACAACTTAAAGATATAATTTTATTGCAATGCTTAAAAAGATTAAACAAGAATTTTACACTTTGTCAACAACGATGTTTTAGTTTTTTGAGTAACAACAGAATGACGCATTTTTCAAAAGTTGAGAGCAAAGTTTTACATTTGCAAAAAAGGACTTCTAGTTCCACAAAAATTGCATGCAAGTAGTCGATGTATTGACAAGCTGGGCAGATGTTCAGAAGTTCATTTGTCTTTTGTAATATTGACAGGAAAGCACTTCCCTATGGCATTTTGGCGTTTATTTCGGGGTTGAATCCATTCTTTTACCGCTGTAAAACTCGGTTCTCTTCTATTAGTCATTGTGTATATCAAGAGTCCGAACTTGAAGACGGGTATTCAAGAATAGGACCAACGGCCATCACTAAAATATATGGAGTTCAATGATCTGAAAGATGACTCTAAGGTTCTGCTTGTTTCTTGTCCGCAGATTTTTTTGGATGATGTTTGTTTTTTCGAAACGAAAATGCCTAAAGTCTGCGAACCACCATTGCGACCCTCTGTAGCAGAAGAGGTGGACCAAACGGCTGCAACATTTAATAAAAAGTTTGTTTGTTTTTTCACGTCTGCAGACTGCTGCAGTAAGTTAAAGTAAGGTGTGAAGATGTTTGAAGCAGTTGGTCTACTGCTGCGTCACGCAGCACATGCACATCAGTTTTTAAGTCATAAGTTTTCTGAAAAACAAACAGCTGCGAGGGCCAAGTGCTGCGCGGCGCAACAATAAGTGGACTGAAATGGTTTTTTATAAAAAACAAACAGCACCTTGGTCTCTTCTGTATGCGCCGCGCAAACCACACGCAGATATTAGGCTTCACAGACTTTTGCCGACTTAAAAGGGCTGCGCGTCCTCTTCTTGGCGTAGATGTGGACCAGAGTCTTCAAACATTTTCAGACATCTTCTAGCCTAAAAAATACATATATCTTAGTGTTATTTATTTATTTATTTATTTTATTTTAAACTTAGATTTATTTCAAGTTTATCTAAAATAAACAATTTCAAATTTTTTTTACAATACTTAAAGAAAAAATGTTCGACGACACAATCATGACTTTTGTGACAAATTTATAAATAAAAATTTAATTACAATAATGGTCGTTAGAGTTGTTTATACAGTTATGAAAAAAATCGTAATATTGTCTTATATTTTTATGCCAAATTTTATAAAACATTATTTAATGCAATATCATTCATTTCTTAGAATAAATATTTATGGTCAGTTTTTAATTGATTTAATTGAAAATGTAAAATGAAAATTTTGAAAATTTTATTTAAAATCAAAGTTTCTTGCCATCTCTTTTACGTGTTAAATTATTTTATCCTTAATTACAATGTTTAAGTATATATCTTTGCGACCAAAGTTTGTTGGTTTTATCAAATATATACGTTAATTCGTATCATTTTATTTTCAATTTTTATACAACAATACGTAAAATTCGATATACATTTGTTAATTATCTATAATAATGTCATAAAATTATTGAAAAACTCTTTTAAGTTTAAAAAATGGTTTAATTAGATTTTAGTTTATTATACTAGTCTGCAGATGTTAAAAAAAATAGTATTCTTCTTTCAGATTGCAGACGTTAGGTCCACCTCTTCTACTACAGAGGTTTGCAGATGTGGTCCACAGACTGCAAACATTTTGTCTCAGAAAAAACAAACAGCACGTAACTAGGGTTTGGTTGTCTGTTAAAGAAACTAATTATAAGTCCCTTGGATTTGATTGTGTTCGTTAAACATTCGTTATTCATTTGGCAGTTTTACAATATATATTTACCAACAACAAAGTGACCAAATTAGAAGTCCTAACTAATTCTAGCCAAGTATTGTATAACAATGTGTTGGATTTGGTAAAATCCCCCGTAGTTTGCATTGCGTTGCTGAACCAAAAGATTTATGAGGACTTAAGAAGTAAGCGTCCGTTGTTGAATATTACACGTTTACAGTCATATAAACTGCGGACGCAGATATGACTGTTGATTCATATATATATATATATATATATATATATATATATATATATATATATATATATATATATATATATATATATATATATGTGAGAACATTTAAAAAAACCTCAAATCCTTTTTTTAGCCTAGATGTGGCTTAAACACAATATTTCGTTAATATTGGTGGTTTCATTTAAAAAAAATGATGAACAGATTAGAAAATTTCAAGTTCTCGCAAATCTTTTGGTTTTTAAAAGAACGTGTGTGTGTGTCTATATATATATATATATATATATATATATATATATATATATATATATATATATATATATATATATATATATATATATATATATATATATATATATATATATATATATATATGGAAAAGTGAATGTATCCTACAATGTATATAAGTTTTGGTACCCAAATCCACTATATTATGTCGTTTTATATTGTATATGCATTATAATGTTCTTAAACTTCAACCAAACTTGATTTACTTCCATGTTTTTGGAAATATTACTATTATCTTCCTCTTATATCATATCTTTTTAACGAACACCTACCAGACTATATAAATATTATAGTTGCAAACAAAAATTATGTAGGAGGATGATAATGATGAGATTTTTAAAAATCTTGGTACTAAATTAAGTTAGGACTTGATTATTAAAAACTTTGGATGATTACAATGCGTCTATGATGCAAAACGACATAGTATGATGAATTTTGGTACCTAAGCTTATATACGTTATAGGTTATATTCATTTTCCCATATATATATATATATATATATATATATATATATATATATATATATATATATATATATATATATATATATATATATATAATAGTTTACATTGGGAACCCTATACTATAAATATATATAATGGGAAATAAACGATTACTTAACACATCCCCACAGTTTGAGTTGGGGGTTCACAAATGCTCAAACTATTCTGAAAGTTGAGGAATAACTTCGTAAGGAGTCCCTTTATAACTATATTTGCAAAATGATAAGCTGATAGCACATGCAAGACACGTGTGTGACTAACTGTAAACATGTTCCCTAAGTTAATGTAAATTAATTTCCACATGTTTGGTATTTTGGTGTTGTATTAGGTTTGACACTAGGTACATGGTATTGATTATCACAAAACACAATTATAGCCTTAGTTAATGGGCAAGATAATTCAAGGAGAAGATTACGAGGCCATGCAAGTTCACCAACGACATTAGCTACCTTTCAATACTCAGCCTCGACACTGGATCGAGAAACAACATGTTGACATTTGGACGACCATGATATAAGATTGTAACCCAAATAAACACAAAACCCATATGCCAACACGCGAGTCTAAGGACAGCCAGATGAGTCAACATCATAATAAAACTCCAAAAGATTAAAAAAGACAAACGTAGAATTAGACCATGCGAGAGGGTGCTGAAGATAACATAAAATGCATTAGGGGGCCAAAAGGTGAGGTTCACGAGGATCAATCATGCATGAATAAGTAGAACTGGTGAACAACATAAGCAATATCCGAACACGTGAAGGTTAGATATTTTAAGGCACCTACTATTCTCTTATAAAGAGTAGGATTGGAAATAGGAACATCGGAAAGTGAATGTTTGGGATTAGTGGCGGTTAGAGTACAACGTGGATTGGAGGTTGAAATGTCCACACAAGAGATAATATCCTCACCTAAAGCGATTTGAGAACAGAAAATACCTTGAGATGTGTGAGAAGCAGCAATGCCAAGAAAGAAAGAAAAAGGACCAAGATCAGTCATGGAGAATTCTGATGATAGATGAGTGATAGATTGAGTGATAAGAGAATGGTTAGAAGCAGTTATAATGATATCATGAACATAGAGAAAAAGTTAGATCTGCTATGTTCCTTGGTTATATGTGAATAGAGAATAGTTAAAACGGTTGCTGTAAAATCCAATTAAGATGACAAGGACAACAAAATGTTGGTACCACGCATGTGGTGCCTGTTTAAGACCATATAGAACTTTAAGAGAACGAAAAACACGATTAGGGAATGAAGGATGAGCATAAACGGAAGGTTTTCTCATGTATACCTCCTCAGAAAGATCACCATAAAGAAAAACATTTTTGCCACCTAGTTGGTGGATTGGTCACTTTCTAGATATGACAATGCTAAGAAGCATGCGAATTGTGGCATGTTTAATAACCAGACCGAATGTATCATCGAAGTCTTGGTCGGTTGTTGTGAAAAACTCTATGCGACAAGATGACCACTGTAACAATCGAATTTGCTGTGATTGTCAAAGATATACTGGCAATTGTAGTTGACGACTTATATAAATGGGAGACTATTGGATTAGGGTGCCTAAGGTCTTATTTAAATTGGTATATTGAGTGAATAATAGTAAAGCTCTTTTTGGGTTGCCCTCATAACTAGGAAATGACATGGATTGATATTACGAGAGAGAGAGAGAGAGAGAGAGAGAGAGAGAGAGAGAATTTATTAATATATTATATGTTGGGTCTAAGAGTTGCGTCATTGGGCCTGTTACTTCGGTCCATTGTTGTCATGGTTTGGGCCTGTCCAGCCGTGTTTTTGTCATTAGGGTTTAGTATATAAGATGCATGCATGCATCATTCTCTGTACGCTTTTGATAATTATTCTTTTCATCGTACTATAACCCTAGCACACCTCTACAGTCAAAGTTCTTTGTCGAGCTCTTCTGAGGTGGAGCATATTAATCATTCAACTCTTGTTTGATTCATCGTGTGTTCTTTACATGTTATTGTGTTTGACTAAATCTGTTACGAATCTAAACGATCATAGAGAACTTAATTCTCTTCAATTGGTATCAGAGCAGGAGGCTGTGTAATTCATACGCATCTCTTCTGTTGGAAGAATCTCTTTAGGGTTTCCGCTTTTGTTGAAATCGTTGGAGTCGTCATCTCATTTATTGACGTTGTTCCATGTTTTTGATAAAACCCTAATTCAACCTTTACAAGTCTGGTTCTTGACAGATATTCAAAACAGGTCATCATGTCTCACGAAGATTCACAAACAAACCCCATCAACATATCCAACAACATTGGATCTACTACGAGAATCCCGATTTTATACACTCAAGATTATGAAGTTTGGACGCATCACTTTGAGACTATGCTCTTGTTTCAGAGGATAATGGGTACCTAATCTGGGAAGCTATCACCTTGGGTCCGTTTGCTCAGTCCGGAACTAATAAAGTCATCAAAACTCAAAAGGAGTACAATCAGCTGATGATCGATGTAGAGAAAGTTCCTCAAGATGAGAAGGACAAACTGATAACATTAAAGCTATGAGGATGATCAGATTTGCCTTGCAATCGGATACTTTTCGTCTAGTCAGTTCAAGCACGACTGCAAAACAAATCTGGGATATGCTTAAGGATCTATATTCTACCGATGCGGATCTGGAGCATTCAATTCAAACTCTTCTACTTTCAGAATTTGGTGACTTCAAGCAAAAGCAAGAAGAAAAACTCATTCAGGCGTTCGATCGTTTCAATCATCTTCTTAGTAAGATGATCAATCACGGAATTGGAAGAGAAGTGATCGAACAGAAGGTCACTTTTATGAATGGCTTAAGACCCGAATGGATGGCTGTGGTATCGACAATGAAAGCTCATGAACAGTTCAAAAACTATTCGTTGGCGAAGCTTGTGGGAATACTCAAGTCACATGAAAGTGTAGTGACTAGGGAAACGAAGTTGGTGTCTGGTATGGGATCTTTGGCCCTTTTCTCAAAGGGTAAGAACATGGCTGAAGAAGAAGAAGAGTTGGATCTCTCTGAATGTGATCTGACAAATGATGAATATGCACTAATGATTTCCAATCCCAAGAAGTTTGCTCGTAAAAAGTTTCCCACCTCCAAGAACCGAAACTGGCAAAGGAGCTACAGTTCTGAAAAGGCGAAAGAGGAGGTTAAAAATGCTCCTCAGCAAGAAGAAGCGAAGAAGGAGAACAAGCTTGTAGGTGACTCCGGATATGACTGTAATTTTTGTCACGACAAAAATCACTTTACCAAAGATTGTATGTTGAGAAAGCTGTCCGAGAAGAAAGATGGAGAAGATGATGAAGCGTATCACCTATGCAAACTGGAGGAAATAAAGAAGAAGAAAACCTCTAACAACTCTATGAATGCTTTGATTGTGCAGGAGAAGTTAGTTGATGATGAGTTCGGAGGAGTAGAGGTGTGTTCTGCCGACTCTGAAGATGAAGAAGTCTGCAAGCCCTTGCATGGCAGAGCTTTTGTGGCGAAGGAAGATAGTGCTGAGTTTACTGGTAGGTGCTTAATGGTGACTGCTGGAGTATCACAAATGAGAGGCTACACAACGGATGGCGGGTCTGATGAAGCGAAGGAAAGAGAAGACAGATGCTTCGTCGCCAAACCAATGGGTGAGCAGATCAACGAATGTGATCAATTGATCAGGAAGGTACAATCAATACTCGAATCACTGAAAATACCAGTTATTAACTATGAAAAGGATTTAAATGAATTAAAATTCAAGTTTTCTAGTTTAAGTGGTAGTCTAAAACAAAATCGCCTAGCAAATTCTAACCTAACTGATCAAATCAGCAGGGTGTCTTCAAAGAGTGAGGAAATGAGGATATGGATAGAGCAGAAGGAAGTGGAGTTAGTTAGGGCAAAAGACGAAATAATTTATTTGCAACGTGATAATTTGAAACTTTTGAAACAAAGGAACATTTTTTGCTTAATTGCTAAACGTATTTATTTCAATATTACTCAGTTGTATTTGAATTGTGAGATTGGAGATAAGATTCACAAAATGATTTTGCCTTTCCTTGAATTAAAGGAAGACGAAATAGACGCAGATTGCTATAAGTGTGAATCGATTGTCTCATCAGAAGAAACTTTTGACGCCTACAGATTCGGTCTGGACAAAATCGAGTCCTTTATCAAGTCCAAAGACAATAAGGACATGCTTAAAAACGTATTGGACGAAAATGATAATTTGAAAATCAAGACCGAAACCATGCAGAAATTTGACTCATTGAGTACCAAGTTGAGTTCAGAAAACAAGAGAGATGTGGAAAACACTTCTGAATTTGACGAGGACGGTGATATGAGTGAAATTTCTATAGAGGATGTGGTTGACTGTTCAGAATTTGTCAAAAGCGAACCCACCAAAGGTCTGATATCTGAAAATTCAGTTGAGTTCGCTCGGATATCCCAGGACAAAGTCAAAATTCTAAAAGAGAAGGCAGTAGTATATTAAAAGGTACAAACAGTACCAAACCAGGTATACACTACAACAGGAGGTACTCCGAAACACACCGCTGAACTTACAACCATAGTAAACGAAGACAACGCAGGCGGCTGTGATGATTACTTTTGGTCCGCTCCAATCGACAATGCAGAAGAAACTGTCTGTTTATCAGAAAGAACCTCATGGAGAGTCAAAGGCAGATACGTGGCAGAACCACTCAACAAGCCAACAAGCTTTGATGTACCAAGCACAAGTGGTATCAAAGGAATTCAAAGCGAACCTGAAAAGGCAGCAAGCGAAACCTCTTCATTGAAGAGCGAAACTTGTGCAAAAAGACCAAAGCCGAATGTAAACATTCACAAGTCTCAGAAGCAGCTTGCTGAACAAAAACAACAGCGGAACAGGAGATATCAAAAGAATCTCAATGAAAGGAAGCAGTTTTGGCCCTCCCAAAACCCCAATTATGTTCGCACAGAAAAGGCGTCCAATCACAAGGTGAAAGAAAGTTCTAAGGCTAACTCTAATCCATGCTCCCAGTGTCAATCCTGCAGTCAAACGAACCACAGAAGCAGTTTCGGTCCCAAATCTAGCAGTAACAAGAACCGAAAGAGCAGTTTCGGTCCTAAATCCCAACCTCCTCATCTTTAATCAAAGAAAAATCCTAACAAGGATATCAAGGGAAAAGGAAAGCTCGTTTTAGAATACGAAATGCAAAAGAAGAAAACGACAACTCAGGATAGGAAACAAAAGAAAGTCTTTGTTAAGAATTAAAATAAAAATCCACAATCTGATTCAAACAAAACAAAAACTAACAAAATTAAAGTTTTTACCATCAAAAGGAAAGATGAAACCACTTTAATAAAACGAACATATTTGGTTGATCTTTCTATTGCGATTCCCTCTTCTGTAAAAGGCTCACGTGGACCCAAGAAACTTTGGGTTCCTAAATCTGCTTAATTTTTGCAGGTTATCAGTGACGAGCAGTTTGACGATGAATGGTACATTGATAGTGGCTACCCGCGTCACATGACAGGGAGACGGGAAGAGCTGAGGGAGTTTCGGGCTCTAAAAGATGGTGGTTGTGTCAAGTATAGAAACAACTCATATGGCACTATAAAAGGCTATGGAATGATAACGAATGGGGATTTTTCCATTCGAAAGGTGGCCTACGTGGAAGGATTGCAAGACAATCTAAGTGTCTCGCATTTGGTAGTAGGGACTGACCTGAAGGTCTCATTTGATGATGAAGGATCCGAGATCGTTGAAAAGAAAACTAAGACAGTTCTGTTGAAGTCCCAGCGTAAAGGCGAAATGTATCCATTGAATCTGAATCCAATACGAGGAAAGCCTGTTGTATGTCTTCTAACGAAAGCTCATTCTGATGAAAGCTGGCTATGGCATCGAAGACTCTCGCACCTTAACTTCAAACACATCAACAAGCTGGTTCTTGGTGATCATGTGCGAGGATTGCCACTTCTAAAGTTTGACAAGGAACATTTGTGTGCTGCATGCGAAATGGGAAAGCAAAGCCGAAAGAGTCATCCCACATGTGTTAACACAAATATCATCGAACCTCTTGAGCTTCTACATATCGATCTATGTGGTCCATCGGCAATAGAAAGTATTGGTGGTAATAAGTACATTCTTGTTATTGTCGATGATTTTTCACGTTTCACCTGGGTTTTCTTTCTTAAACAGAAATCAGAGGCAACTCCACAACTCAAAAACTTCATCAAACAGGCGGAAGTAAAGATGAGAAAGGTTGTGAGAAATATCCAAAGTGACAACGGGTTAGAATTCAAAAACCACGACTTTGAAGAATTTCTGGCCGAAAAGGGAGTTACTCACAACTTCTCCGATCCCTATACTCCACAACAAAATGGTGTAGTTGAAAGGCAAAACCGTTCGTTGTGTGAAGCTGCCCGAACTATGCTCAACTTTGCTTCTCTACGTATGTACTTCTGGGCTGATGCGATTTCTGCTGCCTGCTTTACCCAGAACCAAACCTTCCTCAATAAGCGATTTTCTATCACACCGAATGAAATTCTAAATAATCACAAGCCTAACGTTAAATTCTTCCACGTCTTCGGTTCCAGATGCTTCATCTTTAACTCCAAAGAGAACCGAAACAAGTTTGATGTGAAGGCAGATGAAGGGATTTTTCTTGGCTACTCTCTCACATCTAAAGCTTATAGGGTTCTGAATAAAAGATCAAAGAAATTTGAAGAAACCTACTATTTGACATTTGATGACAATTATGTGAAGAAACTTCAACCAAGCGAAAGTCCAATGGAGGAGATGTTTCCACAAACAGGTCTAGTCACAGCTCCTATATCAAATCTGTTTGAGGAGTACATGTTGCTCTTTGATGAACCGGAGAATGCAATTATTTCTTAAGAGAAAGCGGCTGATAACAAGGTTGACAACCTGAAGGAGATAATCAACGAACCTGCAAAAGCCATGGAAAGCGAACCTCAAGCTCCTAGTAAACCCAAATGTCCAAGCGAACCTCAAGCTCCTAGTGAACCCAAAGGTCCAAGTGAACCCACAAATGATCGCACCACTTTACAGGGGGAGGGTTCGTCTACATCAAACCGATCTGATTCGTCTTTCCAGGGGGAGAACCCATCTCCAACAACGAACCATGGAAGTCCACCCGAGGGGGAGAATTTCTGATCCTGATGTTGAAATTGTTTCATCATTCGAGGGGGAGAATAGTAATACGAATGAGGACGACACTCAGTCAGAACTTGAAGAAGAAGTCAATGCCGAATTGGATCCCAATTATGATCCTAATTACACTCCTCTCACAAAATGGAGAAAAGATCATCCAAAAACTCAAGTAATTGGTGAATCATCTGAGGGAATTCTCACACGCTCTCAACTGAAAGCGAAGCAAACAACTCTATTCTCTCATATTGAATTCTGCATGTTTAATTCGTTTGTCTCCAAGATTGAGCCGAAAACAGTTAACACTGCACTTGATCACTCTGTTTGGGTACAGGCTATGCAAGACGAACTCAATGAGTTTGAGCGAAACCGAGTCTGGAGACTGATTCCTACACTAAAGGATGCATCTGTAGTTGGACTAAAATGGGTATTTCGGAACAAGTTAGACAAAGAAGGGAACGTGATACGCAATAAGGCAAGGGTAGTGGTTAAGGGATATTGTCAGGAAGAAGGTATAGATTATGAAGAAACCTTCGCTCCTGTAGCAAGGTTGGAATCAGTTCGGATCTTTCTGGCATACGCTGCTCACAAGAATTTCAAAGTTTTTCAAATGGACGTCAAGTGTGCATTCTTGAATGGAGAACTAGAAGAAACTGTATATGTGGAGCAACCACCGGGTTTCGTGAATGAGAAGTATCCTGATCATTGCTATATTCTGGACAAAGCGGTTTATGGTCTAAAGCAAGCTCCTAGAGCCTGGTATGAAACATTAACTCGCTTTCTTAAATTGTCAAAATTCAAACAAGGTTCGGTTGACCCAACCTTCTTTCGCAAGAAAGAGGGTAACCATTTAATGATCTTCCAAATCTATGTCGATGACATCATCTTCGATTCTACGAATCCTAGCTTAACGGCTGAATTCTGGAAGTTGATGGAGACTAAATTTGAGATGAGTTCAATGGGTCCGATTAACTTTCTCCTTGGACTGAACATAAGACAGGGACCAGAAGGCATATTCATTAATCAGGAGGCTTACACGAAGACTCTACTGTCGAAGTTCGGCATGATGGGAAATTCTAAAGTAAAGGTTCCAATGGCATTCCGAACGAAGCTAACACCATCTCTGGATAAACCAGCTGCTGATATGACCCTTTATCGTCAAATGATAGGGTCTCTAATGTATCTAACAACTGGTAGACCAGATATTATGTTTTTTGTCTGTTATTGTGCCAGGTTCCAAGCTAATCCTCGCAAACCTCATATGGTGGCTGTGAAAAATATCTTCATATATTTGAAGCGAACCTCATCTCTCGGTCTTTGGTACCTTGTGAAATCGGGTTTCTTCATTCAAGCATTCTCCGATGCCGATCTTGGAGGATGTGGTCTAGACCGAAAGAGCACCACTGGCGGATGTCAATTCCTTGATGGAAAACTTGTTAGCTGGCAATCAAAGAAACAAACATGCGTGTCTCCTTCTTCAACCGAAGATGAATACATCGCCGCAACGTCTTGCACTTCACAGGTCATATGGATACAAAGTCAACTTAGAGACTATGGCCTAAACATGAAGAAAATTCCCCTCTATTGTGACTCAGAAAGCGCTATTCGGATATGTCATAATCCAGTGCAACACTCTAAAACGAAACATATAGCACTGAGATATCACTTCATCAAGGATCACGTAGAAGATGGTAACGTTGAAATCCACTTTGTTCGATCCGCTGATCAGTTAGCTGACATCTTCACGAAGGCCTTACCAGAAGCAAGCTTTATCAAAATACTCCAAGGCTTGGGAATGATGGAAGCTGAATCAGTATCGAAACCCTTTTCGCCTCATTCAAATTGGGCAAGCGAAATAGAGCGAACGCTCGGTCTATTTCAGTTCCAAAATTTTTAGGAACCGAAATGAACCGAACGCTCGGTCCATTTCGCTTCATCATTCCAAAGGTAAAGTTTCGGTTGTATACTTTGTACATTATATATACATTTCCTCAATTCATTTTATGTTTTTCATTTCTTTTCATAAAATCCAAAAATATTTTCTTTTCTGTTTTTATTTCTTTTCAGAAAAATCGTAAAATCCAAAAATATTTTCTTTTATGTTTTTATCTCTTTTTCAGAAAAATCAAAATGATCAAAAATATTTTACTTTGTGTTTAAGTTTTATTTCGTGTCTTTTCCAAAAAAAATCAAAATACCAAAAATATCACACTGAAAGGACTCTTGGAAGAATTCCACTGATGGAGATGGGACATGTATAATATTCTTTATCTTCGTACTAGCTATGTGTCCCTAGAAGCATGCTGCTGCATGTTGTCCAAAGCCTCGACGACTCTAAGTGAAGCCTTACTGATTTAATATATACCAATTGTTTCTTCCCAATAAGGCTGCTAAAATCACTCAAGTCATGAGCTACCTTACTCTTCTCATATTGTGTTAAGAGTTTTCTGCTCGGTCCTTACTATTTAGCAGAGGTACTTTCGGTCTTTAACCACCTTCAAACTTTTCTCCATCACATTTCGGTTCATAATCGTAACCCTTGAGACTCTCAGAATTTACCACTGAGGTTTATGGTTACACAACATCTGTGTTTATGATCTTAGTTTCGTCAACCACGATCTAAGTGAAACCCAAAATTCAACTCCTACAATGAATTGACGGTGAACAATCACACGTTCTAGCTTTCACCCACGTATTAACGAAACCACTTTAGTGGGAGGTACCAAGAAATCTCTTTTTATTTTTGAGCGATCATTATGAAATTGTCTAACACCAAGACTTTTCTGCCCAAAAGATCTAGTTTATTTTTGTTTTTAAGATTTCTATAATTTCACCAAGTCACTGAAAATTGATCAAACCTACTTGTTTTATAGGCTACACCGGTCTCATAAGTACTTCATCCAACTTTCGGTCTTATATCAAGTTTCGTAGTTCGATTGAAGCGAAAGCCACTCTAATATCCTTATACTGAAAAGATGTCTTTCAATGCTTCTTAATAAGCATTTGATCGTATTTTAACGGGAAACCACACAGACACTTCTAAGTCTCTGTTGACTTTGAAGGAAGAGATTTCATGCCCGGGATCCACAGTTTTATGTCTTAATTGACATCACTTATATCCCACATATACTTTGTTTTATTCCTTTTTCTTGGCACACTCTTGCACGAAGGTCATTATGATTTTCCACAAGTCTTCATCGTGGTACTAATGAATTTTTCTTAGTTCTGAAGTTTCGGTTCAATGAGTTATGTTGTTAGACTATGTTTTCGAGCGAAGGCTAGTCAATGACAATGAAAGTGAAAGGGTGAATCCATGTTTCAAAGGGAATTTGAACAGTTTTAAAATAAAAAAGGTGGTGAATGGATAAGATCTTAAAAGGCGCCTGAATTTGAACCGTTTCCTTGAATTTGAAGCGTTTCCTTTTCTCACGCTGCCTGACGCCAATGACACACTTTTCGGGGTAACAGTTGCCAAATCATGCTTTTTCAGGCATCGATTCAGAAAATTGTGCAATCATCACTCCGTATTTTTCTCTCTCATGGTAATCGTATAAAGGGTTTTCTCACCTCACTTTTACTTCTTTACCACTTACAAATCCTCTCGAAGCATTTAACGGCGATTATTCTCTACTGTTCATCTTCTTCGCTTCAAGCTTCAACAATGGCTGACTCATCTTCTGCTCAAGAACAAAGCGCACAGTCATCGCTTCTCACCATAAAGCCGAATGAAATCTGATTATTGAACTCTCTCCTTTTTAGTACGATCCTTACATGCTTCAGGTGGTTGAATGCCTCAAATATTCACCATTTGTGATTGCTCTAACCAAGGTGGAGTCTGTCCTGATGCATTTCCTTTCTCAAGTTTATTCAACGGCGTCATACGATAAAGCCAAGGAGAGGATTTTCTTTGAGGTTTTGGATCAGAAGACTTCGATTTCAAAGGGTAGGGTTTGCTCCTTGCTAGGGCTTGTTATCAACGACTCCATGATCAATCCAGACTCCATCAGCACGACTCAGCTCTTCACAATGCTCTACGATATGGGGTACACAGAAGTTCTTACGACAGTGACAAAGTTCAAGAAGTCTTGTCTTCCTCCACAATGGAATGGTCTATTGACTCTTCTTTTCAAGGGATTATCGAAGAGGGTTGCAGGGTCTGACGGGGCAAGCAAAGCGTTTATGACTCTGCTCTATGGTCTTTAACACGGGATCAACATGGACTATGGGTCTATTCTCTGGACTCAACTAGTACAAAGTCTTACCTCGTCTGCTCGTTATTCTGAAATATCATGTGGCAGGTTTTGGACCCTTGTTACTCAATGGGCAATGGAGAAATTCCATGTTCCCACAATGGCAAACTCTTTGATGTCATCTATTGCCACTTTTCACACGATGAAGATTATTGTCACCGATCCATCCATGTTTCTGTTCATCGGTTCAGTTCCTAAATCTAGGTACAAGTGTGTTTCAAGCGAAAGCAAGCTTATTCATGAATACAAGAAGCTTCCTCCTACGGGAACGAGGCAGCTAACCCCTGAGATGAAAAGCTCGCTGGATGCAGCTGATAAACCAGTGACACGAGGGAAGAAGGCTAATCAACACAAGAGCGTGAATGAAGGACCATCATCGAAAGCTACTACGCCTAAAAAGCGAAATTCAGAACAAGCAGCTACTTCTATTCATAAGAAGCGAAAGATCAAGAAGAAAGCGCCAACGCCAAAGGCTCAGTCTTCAAGTGATCATCAACCTAAACAAGAGTCAACCGAATGTGAACATTATCAAGAGGAGAGTTCGCCCCGAGGAGATTCGCCTCCACCTTCACCGACTCATCATGGTAACCGAAACACACCTCCCTCCTCTCATACTCACTCTATTCCTATCACAATTTCTCCATTCCCTCCTCCAATCTCTTCTCAAGCTGCAACTTCTATACAAATACCAACCCCACTATTCACCGAAATTACCTCCACCACCACTACTACAACCGGACCTCAAGTTCGTGTCAACGTATCTGATACGGGGGCATCTACTTCAGGGACCAAAACCCCGATTACCTCTAAACCTCTATCTCCACCTCCCTCAAACGATTCTGACACCGTTCTCGGTGAGGAGAATGTAGACTTTGATTCTTTCTATTTTAGCCCCTACAAAGTTCAGAGTGATGATGATGACGACGCTCCTATGAAGAAACGAAATTTTAAGGATCTTAACGAGAAACTTGAAAGGCTGATTGCTTCTGCATCTTCCTCTTCTTCTACTGAATACTCAGAAGCAGCGGTCAAGGCCCCGTTCTCTACTCTGGTTAAAGAGCATAAGGACTCAATTGATTAAGCTACTAAAGCTGTGGATGCTTCTACCTCTTCTTGTCAGAAAACAACCAAAAATGTCACACAAATAATTGCAGATGCTCAAGTGTTTTTGGACTCTCTCCAGGCAGCTGCTCAAAAGAATGCCAATATGGTGAATGCTACGATTAAGGATATCACAACTACACTTCAGAAGGAGCATAAGTATTTTGATAGCATTAGAACGGGGATTCAAACTGATAATGTAGAGTTCATATCTTCAGTCAAGGATTGTCTTGATCAACTCCGAACTGAGTTAGCTATTGAAAACAAGATCATGGATGAACTGGCTCGCCGCACTACTCAGCTCAAGACTCAGTCCTTGAAGCTCAATCAGGCAACCAAGGAAATTGATGATCTCAAGTCTGAGCAAGCAGTCATTAAAAGTTTTGTTGGTGATGTGCACTCTCTTTTGTCTAATCTCCTAGAGGTACATGATTCGGTTCTTACTCTCACCGTCCGACGACACTTAGCTGAAAAGCTGAGACATGCTCTTGAAATGTTAAGTCATATAGAAGGTGTTCCGGAGCCTGTTGTACCTCCGAAACAAGGGGGAGAAGCAAGTCAGAATCAACCCCCACCACCGAAAGTCACCACTGAACCGAAGGATAATGAAGCTTCGGGTTCTAGTGTGAAGGACAAAAAGAAAAACAGTGATGAGGAAGAAACTGAAGAATATGCTCTCAAAAGAAATCAACGTGATCGAGAGCTTGACGAAAATCTTCGCATTGCAAGAGAAGAAGAAGAGAGAGAAAGAAAAAGAAAAGAAGCTCATGACGCATTGGAGAGTAGAAAAATTTATTTCCTTTGTGGACATTGGAGAAACTGTTAAAAGAAGCAATCGAGTCTCCTATCACTCATTGGCTTAAACCAGTCATCTCATTTGATTGTGAAAATTCGAGAGACTCTCAATTTGACATGCCTATCACCCGAAAGGAATTTGGGTTTCATTACTTTGAGCCAATCGCCACTATTCCTTCTCCTGACCCGAAGGTTGATCGAGAATTGATTGACTACTATCTCGCATTCTCTCAACCACAATACTTGACTTGGAACGCGCAAAAGATCACAACAATCAAGGTATTGAAACCAACCTCAACGGGGAATTTTATTAATGTAAAGTTCAAAGTGACCCGAGGCTCTGATAATTCGGTTCATATGATCTCCCTTCCTAATCTGCCGAACTTAAATCCACACGACTAGATCCTCTTGAACAACATTATGCTTACTGATCAACAGCAGTACGGGCCTATCATCGATCACATCAAGTGAATGTTAGTTTCTTACATTCATGAGGTTGCCAAGATGGATCAAGAGATCGCCTCTGCCTTAAGGAAGAAGCCTACAATCAGACCAATTAGGAAGGAAAGCGATGTGAAGAAGATACAGATGAGTAGAATTGACCCGAAGTATCACACAGTCATGTTCACTAGAGCCGAAGGCCAGAAGTGCTTGTTCGCTCTTGATGATAAACACCTATTCTCCACTTCTTGTCTGGAGCACATTCTTGATATCATTCACAGGTGTAAGCAAAACAGTGAAGCTGATAAGAAAATTTTTTCGGATATGCTTCGGTGGTACATTGACTTTCAACAAACTCTTCTTGCCATCATACCAAAGCTATTCAAGACTGTGAATAAATCTACTCTCACTCAACTGAAATGATCTCTCGCCTCAATTGACGCAAAGGGGGAGATTGTTTGGTCTAAGAGTTGCGTCACTGGGCCTGTTACTTCGGTCCATTGTTTTCACGGTTTGGGCCTGTCCAGCTGTATTTTTGTCATTAGGGTTTAGTATATAAGATGCATGCATGCATCGTTCTCTTTATGCTTTTGATAATTATTCTTTTCATCGTTCTGTAACCCTAGCTCACCTCTATAGTCGAAGTTCTTTGTCGAGCTCTTCTGAGGTGGAACATATTAATCATTCAGCTCTTGTTTGATTCATCGTGTGTTCTTTACATATTATTGTGTTTGACTAAATCTGTTACGAATCTAAACGATCATAGAGAACTTAATTCTCTTCATTATAGGATTAATATATTAATTAGAGATAGAAATAATTAATTAAGAATTAATTAGAGTTAATTTAATTATTTTTTTGGATTAATTAAAATTAAGTAATGGGTATAAGGGTTAGAATGTAATTGTTCAAAAGTTAAACAAGGAATCATTGTAGAACCTCCCTAGGTGGGTAAAATTTTGGAGTCCGTTTCTAGGGCTTCTGGAAGCCTCATTGGTTAATAAACAACGTGAATTTGAATTGCAATATAATATTATTATTATGAATTCAAATTAAGGTTTCTTATAACTATAAATATGGACATCAATAGGACTCAAGAACCCCTGAATAAATACAAGGAGTTTTCGAAATCCCTATCCTTCTCTCTTTTTTCGATCCTAGAGTTTGGGTGTGATTCATTAGAGTCTTCCACACTATTGGGGCTAACATTCCAAGAAGGGTTCTTCAAAGTACATTGTTATTTTCGATAATAGCAATAAGGTATGTAGTCAAACCTTGTGACTTTAGATTTTTCTAGGGTTTTTTAGTTTTCGAAATTATGTGAAATTCTGCAATTACATAGAAGTAATCTAGAAAACCCATCAGTGATATCAAAGACTGAGGCTTGTTCTATAATATGCACATTTGTAAAACCCTAAAAGAAACCCGCAAATCGAAAAGACCTAACCCTACAGGGTTTTCAAAAATTGCCTTGCCTCATTGCCTTTTTCAAAAATTGCCTTGCCTCATTGCCTTTTTCAAAAATTGTTAGGGTTTCCTGGTTTTCTTATATGTTATTTTAAATTCCTTAAAATTTGAACTACTAAAACTAGATAACCTAGACCCTAATTTTCAAAATTTAGGAAGGATTAAGATTGAATAGGTTAATAATTGAAAGTCTAATTAAAATAAATATTTAATTCTTAAATGATTTAATTAATTTAATTATTTTGTTAATTAAAAGATTAAATATTAAATCAAGATGGTTTAAAAGACTATTAGTTAATTGTTAATCAAGATAATTAAATTTAAACTTTGTATTTTCAAAAGGTTTTAAAGTACACTATATACATATATTTTATTATAATACTATATGTATAACTAAAAGTTAGTCAAATCATTAGTAGGTCTAATTTACGAAGCCATACTATAAGAGAGGTATAAGGGACCGACCTATAAAATGACTGTTAAATGAGTGTCCTTTTTACCCACCGCTTCATTGTGTGGTGGAGGGTTGTTATCCAAAAGGGTTTTATAGGTAAAAATCATATTTAAGGTTTAATGTGTAAGTACTAGAACCTTCCACAATCTCACTCTAGTTATTTAGGATAAAAATGTGAAATTGTATGCTAATCCACGAAAATGCACATTGGTTCTTTGTGAGTCGTTAGTGGAGCGTGCGTGGTTATCCTGTTGAATCTATATGCCCAAGTATCATTATGGAGTGATATTTCTAATAATATATGATCCTATAGGGTCACACCTGTATCAAGTTGGCACATTGTGACATCCTGTTTCCTACCATTTCTGGGTCGTGGGTAGGAAGTCGATTGTGTAAGGCTTGGGCCTTAAGGAGGAAAATTTTAGTCCTTATGGAAGGAGGTAATGATAGTTAAGAGATTTAACACTTGAATTGTGCTGGGTCGAAGGGTAAAAAGGGAAAAGTCATAGGCTGGGTTCTTGCATGAAATATGGATTTTTTTTCAAGAAGTTTTTAGTCCAGGATATTTAGAGAATGTTATGGGGCTCTTCAACACCTTTTTGTGGATATAAATAACGTTGAAAATGGATTTGGAATGAAGAAGTTACGACCGTTTGAAGTTAGGATAGTTCTGGGTTAAGCTGTATACGCTGGGTGTACGGGAAGTACATTGGGCGTACTAAGGCTAGGCAGATTGCGAGGGATCAACTTGGTACGTTGGATGTACTAGGAGTATGTTGGGCGTACGTAATCACAACCCAAACTCTAATTTGAGGGTTTTTATCCCTATTTAAGCTCCTTAAATCCCCCAAATCCTTTCCATTCTTAGCCTCCACCCCTTTAACGTCCTCCCTTGAAACCATAACCTTAGTTTGAGCCTTATGAGCAAAACTAAGGTGTTTTTAAGTGCTTTCGAGTGTTTTTGGTGCATCTTGGAGAAGAAGGAGCTCATTGGAGAAGTTTTGGTTGCATTGGAGCTTATAGATCCAGACCTTGTTCACCTTGGTCTTTCTTCTAGAGGTATAAAGTTGAATCTTGATGAGGTATTTGTTAGATTTAACTGGTTTTGGGTGTTATGAGCTTTTGGTCACTTTAAGTGCATAAAGTTTAGATCTTGTAAGTTTGTGACATTTTCATGGATAAAGTTGGAAACTTTATCCATCAAAACATCATATTGATTCAGATCTAATATTAGGAGACTTAGACTTAATGGATTAAGTTGAAAGAGATGCACTTTTGGTCCCTTGGATACTTAAAGACTAGATCTTGGTTGTTTAGACCATTATAATGGATAAAGTTGGAAACTTTATCCATTATGGAGTTATTAGGAACTGTACAAATGTGATATCGACCCTTCTATCCCATCCATGCAAGAGTTATGATGTCTTAATGGATCAATACGTTAGGCTTTTGGATTTTGGATCTTTTGTAGCCATGGAAAATCATAAAGGTGGAAACTTTATGACTTAAGTCGATGTGTTTAGTCTAGATCCGAGCTCTAGGCAAAAGGTATTACGTGATAAAGTACTTAACGAAGATGTAAGAATAGGTTGTGTACGCTTGGCGTACGAGGAGTATGTTGGGCGTACTCAGCTGTCTTGGACTTTGACTTTTGTTGACTTACGTTGAACGTTGAATTTTTGACCAAGTTTGACTTTGGGTCAAACTTGAGGATTTTGGACTATTGATTAAGATTTTATCTTGTTCCGGTGTTAGTGGATTCACAGGAGTAAGCAATACGGAAGGGAGCGTATCGCAGTGTTTCAAGGTTCTTCGATTTAGGTGAGTTTTCCTCACTGTACTTGTGGGTCGAAGGCACCAATACCGACCCACTAGGTTATGTATCCTGTTATATAGGATGTCTTTATGTTGTAGTGATCTGTTAGATCTGTGTCCTGGTATATAGGATGTTGTTATTCTATAGTAATTTGTTAGATCTGTATCCTGGTATATAAGATGTTGCTATACGGTAGTGATCTGTAGATCTGTCTATTTGTCTGTTGATTGGTTATGTGTTTATCTGTTATGTATATGTCGACATGTCATGGCTTTGGGTTGAGGCTCTACTGCTATGTGCGTGATCCATATATCAGGGGTATTCCAATCCGATCACTTAGTGGACACAAAGGTATTCCAGACCGATGACTAAGTGGGCACATTGCATATTGGCATTCTAGTCCGATGACTGAGTGGGTCGAGGTATTCCAGTCCAATGACTGATTGGGCCAGGGGTAATCCAGCCCGATGGCTATGGACCCATGTGTATTCCATTCTGATGACTGAATAGACCCAACATCCTTGTTTGTATATGTTATGTTGTGTGGTGGTACTTTGGGGTAACTCACTAAGCTTTATGCTTACAGTTTCAGTTTTATGTTTCAGGTACCTCAGATTACCGGGACAAGGCAAAGGCTTGATTTTACATATCATCCTAGATTTTATGAGATTATGATTTTGGGATACTCTGATTTATGTTTGTGACTTTAGGAAACTATGATTTATAAACTCTTATGGTTTTGGATTGGTTTGAAAAAGAAATTATTTTGATTTTCTAGATGTTACAAGTTGCTATTAGAGCCCTGGTTTTAGTGAATTGGATGAACATTCATGTGAATTCAGCCTCAAACTAAGGACCTGTGAAAATTTTCAAATTATTTTCAAATTAAATTCAAATTATTTTCAAAAGTAACCAAGGAAGGATGAGATGTGTACGATCAGCCGGAGCAAGAAAGTATACCCCAAGTTACCATATTGTTACTTGTTTATGATGATTATGATAAAACTGCATGCTAGTGATAGGCTAGGGATCTTCATGATATACATTATAGAATTTCCTGATGTATGATGCTCGATAGCCTAGGAGGACTTCTTATATGTTTGATGAAATTGATTTCATTGTTGTAGTTTCTTAATGTGTGCATCATAGTTATACATTACAAATATTCTATAGACTAAGAATGTTTGATTTAGCTTTATTTCCTGTTCTTTTCTGATAAATGGCTTAGGGTAGAGTCAAGTATTCGACTGTCTATGGGATCTGACGTTATGTATGATTAACATGCATGAGTGGCTGTAGGGTTGGTGGAAGTTTCATGAGTGGGTGTAGTTTGTAACAGGTCAATGTGAGGAATAATTAGCCCCTCTTGAGAGAGTGAGGAAAAGATGAAGGTGTATCCTAGATGCTTAGGCCTAGAGGTTAGGAACTTCGTATGAGGATCTGCGTGATTTTATTATGTCTTAGTGCCAGTCGACTCCATTGCTTGAATGTTGCTTGCTTTTTTCTTTGTGGGACTCAAATTGATGTGAGTTAAATATCAAATGAATAATTTAAATTACATGCTACGAAGGTTAAATAATCTAAGAGTGAAGGAGTTGGTCCTATTGCGAAACTGTCGTCTGAGTCTAACCGTTGTAAGATTTAGTCTTTTAGTAAAAAAAAATTTTAAATTTTGTTTCATGTAATTGTATTCATGAAGTGGTTAGTTGACTTTAATAGGGGTTCGTCAGCAGCTGATGACATCAGAGGTGGGGAATCCTAGGAGAGCCTAAGAAGTGCTTTAGTATGGTTGCTACGCTATTTAGCGGGTGTTGGAAGTACTATTATGAGTAGGTAACTTAGAAAACTCGGGATGAATCTTGAGGAAAGTATGGATAGGTATGAGAAGTAGTATTGGGCTCGTACTACTGGAAACACATGATCCATACTCGAATCGAGGGAAGTCACAAGGATTTTAAGGAGTTGGTTGAAGGTAGATGGTATGGTTGGTACCATGATTCGTGATAGTGTTACTATATTTTCCGATCTTTTGGTTATGCTTGTTCAGGATGAGGATCAGTGTGGTGATTATTTGGGCTTTAGTGGCCATGTCAGTTTGGGTTTGAATGGTGCAGACCTAGGTGAGTTTGTTGATTTTGAGGTCCCGAGAGCCTTACTCAATGTAGTGCCAGTTAAGTCGCGGGACTCAAGAAGGAAGCGATTTTCGTGATCGGGTCGACGATGTCGGCCCAAGGATGAGTGATTGGAAGATGGATTGGAAATTCACTATCTATGGTGAGGGTTATGTCCTTCCAGTTTTTCGAGTTCAGAGGAAGGAGTGAGCAGGCATCTGAATTTCAGAGTTGGGATGTAAACCCAACATGTGACTAGTTGGCTGTAGTTTTTGGTGCAGTATGGTAGTGTGGGAATGCACAAGAGAATTGTTGCAGTATGGATGCCTTGAGATGAGACCAAGGGTCTTCTTCTTGGGATATAGGCAGGTCAGGTGCTTGCTGATGGTTTCAGGCGAACCGGGAGCGACAACTTTTGTTGTCTCTAATGTATTGTGACTATAAGGATAATGCCTTTTGAATGTGCGAATGATTTTCACGGTGATCTGACAGTTTGGTATTTGTAGACGAGGAGTGTGGTAGTCAGTTAGTTCTAGATAAGGAGTTGGTGTTATGAATGAACTGTCAGAATTATTGCTTGTGCAGCTGCATGGGACTCTTGGTATTAGATGTGGTCGTGGTTGGGGAAGTTCCTGAGGTCTCCATCTGAGATTCCGAATCTCTTGAGGTTTTTTTGGTTTTTATCTGGAAGATCATCTGGCGTTTTGTTGTACATTACCTGGTTGGGCCTGTATGAGATATGGTTTGTTTACAACACCATATGGTGGTAGTTCGAACACTAAGTGGGGGAGAACTAGGCATTTTGCTTGGAGGAACATAAGTATGTTCAATTTAATGTATCAGAAGAATGGTTTGTAGGGATCTGCGATTTGGGTATGTAAGACTTTGGTTCAGGATTTGGTCAAGACGGGGGTGCAGAGCAAGTTTCCATCATATATAGGTGTTTAGTAATGCAAGAGTCATCTTCACGGCAAGAAGCTGTTGGCCAAGGAATTTGATGTGGCCAGTGGTTCCTTTTAGAAACGTTGATGAATAGGTCAAGAGGCATTTTGTTCACTCAGGTTGGGTATCGATTATTGAGGGATTTTGTCAGTTTGTTGTATAAATTGATATCTATAGCCTAGGATGGGCAGTTGCTGATCGGTCAATCAGTTTTTGAGTTGGTATGTTTAGTCCCTTATGGGCTTTGTACTATAGTGTATTGGATAAATGGATAGGTTGTCAATGCATTCTCAATCGTTGGACTTTTTATTCTTCTTAAATAGCAGAGGTTCTTTGAAAGTTGGGATGTTGGACAAGGTTGTTAGTTTTTTTAGGTACGACTTTGGATCTGGGTATAATCCAATTTTGGCATGTCACGTCGGCAGGGTTGGTAGTTGGATTAACCGAACAGGGTTTTGACAGCATTTCTGATGGCTCTGGAGCTTTTATCGAGCTATTTAAGTATTGACGAGATATAATCGGTTTCAATCAAGGTATTGGATCTTATTATTCATCCATTCATGAGAATGTTTCTGTTAACAGTTGAGGTTCATCATTTTGGTTAGATCTACTGATACCACTCCCGATGGGTAGGGGCGGTGAGGAAGAAGGGTGCAGTAGAGCTAGGGTTGGTTATGTGTTTTTCCCTGTGAATATGTGTAGGTTAATTAAGGTAGCATGAGAAAAATTGGCTTGATTTATTGGCATGTTTTTGTATTTGTTTGTAGCCCTTAAATTGGAACAAGAATGTAACCACCTATCTCATTCTCTGGATGTGTGCGACCATATTTTCGCCTAAATTTTTTGCTTTGGTAGCTACTTATACTATGAAAGGAATTGTGTGTGATAGAAGAGTATGGTCAAAGTTAGGCTTGGGTTATCGAATCTCGAGTCATGAGGTTCAATGTGAAGGTCTCGAGTGGTTTTTCAGGTGGAGGAACATCTGAGCTTATGCGGTATTTGGATGCAACATCTTGGATGGACCATCATTCTGCTCATGGAGCAGTGGGCTGATTTATGTTTCAAAGTTTAGTTGTAATCTTCAATGATAAGTTGAATGGAATTGTCTTATTTATCTCTGTTCAAATTTATTTCGCGTTATGAATGGATTAATTATCTTTGCTCTCGATTGCATGTGTGATGGAGTTTGTAAATGTTATGTGGATTTAGAGCCTCCTGATATCTGGTTATCAGTGGTTGGAGTCAAGTAATGGAGTTTAAGTTGGTATGGGTATCAAGGATTGTGCAATTGTCGATTATTGGATAAGGGGTAAGGCTGAGTGTTGTCAGTGGATAGCTATGTAGGGCTGTCGGAGTCGAGTAGGAATGTGGCTGAGTTTGGTATGTGACCATTTGGTTGTCATTGCGATGGTTTACTTATGTGCAATATTATCATGACGAGGATTGGCCGAGGTGGTTTAGAGCTTATTAAATATGCGGGTTTTCGGTTAGTTTGGTTGATGTGAGGGGTTGCATCATGAAGTGGAAACGAGAGCTGAGTTCAAGGATGAAATCTAACTTAAGTGGGGAAGAATTGTAACATCCTGTTTCCTGCCATTTCTGGGCTGAGGGTTGGAAGTCGATTGTGTAAGGATTGGGCCTTAAGGAGGCAAAGTTTACTCCTTGTGGAAGGAGGTAATGATAGTTAAGAGATTTATCCCTTGAATTGTGCTGGGCCAAAGGGTAAAAATGGAAAATTCATAGGCCGGGTTCTTGCATGAAATATGGATTTTTGTTTGAGAAATTTTTAGTCCAATATATGTAGATAATGTTGTGGGGCTCTTCAACACCTTTTCGTGGATATAAAGAACGTTGACAACGGAGTTGGAACGAAGAAGTTACGACTGTTTGAAGTTAGGACAATTTTTGTGACATCCAGAAATTCACGGTCAGAAAAGACCGATTTGTTTATGTTTATTTAAAAATCAGAGTATCATTTTTAAGAATAATATTGCGGACTTTGTTCCCAAAAACATGATAATGATATTATAAAAGCATTTCCGAGGAAATGTATTTTATTTATATTAAAATGTTGGGATGTCATCGTCAATACAGAAACATAAGCATAACGAAATATTACAAGCCTTACAGTAATTAAACTAGTGGCCTAATACTCCTTGAATCTCTCAGAAGAATGTATTTTTAATATCACTACCTGTGATACAATAAACTGAGTGGGTCAGGTTGGGAAACCTGGTGAGTACATAGGGTTTTCAACCCACAATAATATAATTAATCTGTTTAATGATCAAACAATTAACCCAATTTTTCATCCCCATTATCTTCTTTATTCTTAAGGATCTACCTAAGGATCATCTATCCTGACAGTATTAGTTCAGGGATTCCTCCATGATACTTGTCAGTAGGTATCCTTCTATATTTATTCCTAAGGATTTGTCCTAACGAATAAGCACAAAGTCCATCACTTCCAGGGTTTATCTAATAGGCATTAAGTCCATAGCTGCCAGTGTTATCTATTAGGCACTAAGTCCATAGCTGCCAGTCTTGATCTAATAGGCACTAAGTCTATAGCTGTGAATATTATCTATTAGACACAAAGTCCATAACTGCCAGTGTTTATCTAATAGGCACTAAGTCCATAGCTGCTAGGGTTTATCTTCTTTATTGATAATATTATTTTAGGGAGTCCACCCACAATACATGTCAATGGTTTTTTAGAGTACATCTAATGAACATATGGTTCACAAAACACCTACAGGTTGCGAGCATGCTAGCGTTTCACTCGACAGTCTAGAATAGTCCGTGCTCGTCATCTGTACTCTGCTAGATGACGTCATCTTTAAATTCAAGGCATATCATCATCTAGTTCATCTTTCATCTTTCATCGTCTATATCCTCTTTCATCTGTCATAATCAACATCATCTTTCATCTATCCATCTTTACCCAATATATTTATAGGTATAAAAATACATATATACAATTTAAATCAATTAAAACATGTATAAATCGTTCATCTAGCATAGATATTAGGAACACAAATAATAAGCACATATAGCATGTATTCATATTAAATACTTCATATCTATGTGTAAGATTAAAGTAACTATGCACTTACTTGTTAAAGTGACGACTCGAAACTCAGACAGCGCTTTGCTTCTAGCAACTGTCTTTTCCTTTGATGTAACCTAGTATTATTATCACTAAGTATCAGTCTAATATTTATTGTGACTAATTATTAGTCTAGATTCATCATTAATTCAAAGTCTACTAATCTATAGCTGATAAGGGACAACCAGGTAGGATCATATCGTAGGTAGGGTCCGTTTGGTATACAAAGTATATTGTTTGGAAATCCCACTTTAAAAACCTCACTGTATCCAGCCTAGACATCATCTCTATAAGTAGATCAATCAGTATAACGACTTGGAATCACTGATAAATCTTGTTTATAGGTTCATAATAACGGTAATGAACTTAGACATAAGTTCTACTTAAAGCAGGGTAAGCATAACTCAACTTACAGGTGGTTTAGCGAAAAACCAGACTTTGTGTGAGCAGAATTTCTAAATCGAAAGCTCTATTTCTCAGGGCTTTCTGGCGCTCCGGAGCTTCTCTACTAACACTTAGGAAGTGCTAAATAAAGGCATTGAGGCCTTAAAGGGGTTTGGGAGAGAATAGAATGGAAATATGTGATGAATAGAGTGAAAATCGACTTCTATTTATATGTTGGCTAGTCCCCAGTATGTTGGGCATACACCAATTTACGCTGGGTATACTGGTGCCACATTTCGCCATCAGATCGCAGGCCTCGGGTGGAAGGTGTAGTGTCAGATCGCGACACGTGTCACCCTCTTGTTAATTCGAAAATTAATTATCTTCTAGAATCCATAACTTTCACATACAAGCTCCATTTTTGACGTTCTATACATCCATGCACAACTATCGACGAGATCTATAACTTTCGTTTAGACTCCGTTGGCTAATTTTGAATTTATTTTTATAGTTATATTTTAACAGTCTTAGACACTTAAATTTCGTTAAAAATTCATAACTTTGTCATCCGACATCCGTTTTCGATTGTCTTTACATCGTTGAGCTCCTATTAACAAGATTTTCAATTCTTGTTTAGATTGCGTCGGCTAATAATCGATCGATATAAAATTCGATTTCTTAGTTGTATACTGCTACGCTGAATCATAAAAAAATCATAACCTCCTCTAATGAAGTTAGATTTGGATGTTCTCTATATGCACGCTCTCAGTTTAACGAATACTATGACTTTCGTTTAGATTACTAAGGCTAAAAAATAATTTATCAAAAATTTACTTTTTACGATATGCAGAGCCGTGCCGGTTTATTCGTGAAATGTCAACGGGTCATAACTTCTTCGTCATAGTCAGATTTCAGCGTTCTTTATATGTACGGAGTCCTTGTGATATATACTATTACTTTGGTTAAGATTATCTATCGTAAATAATCTTCTATAAAAAATCATTTTTAACTTTTAATATCATTAAATTGACTAGCCCGAATTTGCAGGCGTTACAGTTTTGAGTTAAGTCGCGTACACTGGGCGTACATGGAGTATTCTGGAAGTTCTACGGCTAGGCGGATCACGGGGGATCAACCTGGTATGTTGGGCGTACCAGGAGTACACTGGGCATACACGATCAGATCCTAAACCCTAATTTGAGGGTTTTGTGCCCTATTTAAGCTCCTTAACTCCCCCAAACCCTTTCCATTCTCAGCCTCCACCCCTTCAACGTCCTCCCTTGAAACTCTAACCCTAATTTGAGCCTTGTGAGAAAAAAGAAGGTGTTTTTATGTGCTTTAAAGTATTATTGGTGCATCTTGGAGAAGAAGGAGCTCATTGGAGAAGTGTTGGTTGCATTGGAGCTTATAGATCCAGAGCTTCTTCACCTTGATCTTTCTTCTAGAGGTATAAATTTTGAGTCTTGTTGAGGAATTTATTAGATTTAGCTAGTTTTGGGTGTTATGAGCTTTTGGTCACTTTAAGTGCATAAAGTTTAGATCTTGAAAGTTTGTGACCTTGTCATGGATAAAGTTGGAAACTTTATCCATCTAAACATCATATTGATTTAGATGTGAAGGTTGCAGACTTGGACTTAATCGATTAAGTTGACAAAGATGCACTTTTGGTCCCTTGGAGACTTGAAGACTAGATCTTGGTTGTTTGGAACGTTCTAATGGATAGAGTTGGAAACTTTATCCATTATGGAGTTATTAGGAACCGTAAAATGTGATCCTAAACCTTCTTTCCTTCCACGCAGGAGTTATGAGTTCTTAACGGTTTAATACGTTAGGGTTTTTGATTTTGGACATTTTCTAGCCATGGAATGTCAAAAAGGTGGAAGCTTTATGACTTAATTCGATGTTTTTGGTCCATATCTGTTCTATGGACAAAAGGTCTTAAGTGATAAAGTACTTAATGGAGAGGTAATAATAGGCTATGTATATTGGGCATACGAGGAGCACGCTGGTCATACTCAGTTGTCCTGGACTTTGACTATTGTTAACTTCCATTGGCCGTTGACTTTTTGACTAAGTTTGACTATGGGTCAAACTTGAGGATTTCAGACTATTGATTAAGATTTTATCTACTTCTGGAGTTAATGGATTCGCAGGAGCAAGCACTGTAGAAGGGAGCATATCATAGTGTTTCAAGGTTCTTCAATTCAAGTGAGTTTTCATTATGGTACTTGTGGGTCGAAGGCACCAATGTCGGCCCACTAGGTTATGTATCCTGGTATATAGCATGTTGTTATGTTATAGTGATCTGTTAGATCTGTGTCCTAGTATATAGGATGTTTTTATGCTGTAGTGATTTGTTAGATCTGCATCCTAGTATATAGAATGTTGCTATGCGGTAGTGATCTGTAGATCTGCCTGTTTGTCTGTTGACTGGTTATGTGTTTATCTGTTATGTATATGTCGACATGTCATGGTTTTGAGTTGAGGCTCTACTGCTATGTGTGTGAGCCAATAGAACGGAGGTATTCCAATCCGATAAATTAGTGGACATGAGGGTATTCCAGTCCTATGACTGAGTGGACCCATTGCATATTGTCATTCCAGTCCGATGACTGAGTGGCCGAAGGAATTCCAGTTCGATGATTGATTAGGGTGGGGGTAATCCAACCCGATGGTTGTGGACACGTCAGTATTCCAGTTCGATGACTGAATGGATCCTACACACTTGTTTTTATATGGTATGTTGTGTGGTGCTACTTTAGGGTAGCTCACTAAGCTTCGTGCTTACAGTTTCAATTTTATGTTTTAGGTAATTCGGATGATCGGGACAAGGCGAATGATTGACCGTTCACATCATTCTGGACTTTATGAGATTATGATTTTGTGATACTCTGATTTATGTTTATGACTTTTGGAAACTATGATTTATAAACGCTTATGGTTTTGGACTGGTTTCAAAAATTTTTAAAATTACTGTGATTTTCTATATGTTACACATATTTTGTATGGTTATTATTAATATGATAATTAATTAATAATATCATTTCTTCTATTTAATTAAAGAATAATTATTGTTTTGTGAAATTAATAATTATAATAGAGTACAACTAGTTATTTTTTCATATGGTATGAATTAAGAAATTATGCACAACCTTGTGGACTAGTTGAATCCTTTTGTCTTTTACCTAAAGACAAAGTTTATTTTTTATAAACTTTGAGTTTATAAAAATTAAAGAATTCTCCTTCTTTCAAGAGGCATGGCTAAATTATTATTATAAGAGGAGAGGTTGCTTGTCAACTTTCTTCTTATGTCCCTCATGCTCCTAAAAGGCTGCTACTACATTATGTTATTATAATATAAAGATATGTCTTGCAAGCGTTATAAAAGGAAGGCTTTTGCATGAGTTTTTGACAAGTTTTTCTTATCTTCTCTCTTATGAACGAAATTAGCTCTCTTCCTACACCTTTCTCTCTTTTGAATCAAGTTTGGTGAATTAGAAGCTCTCTTGAGTTGTCTCCTTGAGTGCTTATTTGAGTTAAGTACTTAAAGGCTTAAGACACTCGTGAATATAAGAAGGAGCTAGTATTCCAAGTGCCTTACTCTTGATGGTGGATACACATAGAGAAATACTATTCTTAATTTTTTCTATCTTCATCAACACCCCAGAAGAAGAGGGTTCAAAGGCTTTAAAGGTTATCATTCTAAAACACTCTTTGGTTGTTTTTATTTCATTCTAAACTCTATAAATAGATCTTTGATGGTTTGTTTTTTTATAAACTAAAAATAAACTTGTTATTTTTAACGCTTCCGCTGACTGGTTTTTATGAAAAACTAACTTATATTTTGCATCAAAACCCATCATAACTAACACACTAATTGGGGACTACAAAGTTGAATAATGGCACAACTCGAGTTTATGGTTGTTGATAAAGCGTGTATGGTTAACCAGCACGTCAATGTGAGATCATAAATTTGAATAGAGTTGTCACACAGGTTTGCATGGTTATCCACATCTTGTTTGTGATCCTCGGCATCCCAGTCACAAATCAAAGTGCATAATATGAGATTAAACAGGTCATTGAAAAGTTCATTGAATCTCGAATGATCTAGGAATTTGATAATAGATTGAAAATGGTAAACTTCCTTACATACCTTAAATAAATTTACAATTAGATTATAACTTCCTATTTTTAATTTCGAATTGTATTTTTGGATCCTAGCCTTGAATAATAATTAGGGTTAAAATATAACTAACTAAAATATTATCTCTTATTTAAGATGTCTGGGAATGGTGATCTTCCTTCTGCCTCTTACTCGCGCCTTCTACACGCTATTTCACCTCATCTTCCTGCTGAGCAACCCTCACTCATTTCTATCCTTATGAAGCTCGAGAGATTTGATATCAACAAAGCCTTATTTTCATGCAAATACAACGAAGGAACTCCTATGTGTGCGTTTGTCAACAAAGTGAAAACATACATTGACAGACTGAGCAACGTGAGTGGTGAATTTCCTGTGGAGTATGATATAAAAGCTAACATCATTGGAAAGGAAACTCTATCTTTTTCCAAGGCTATTGAAACTAGAAATGACTATGAGAAAAAGATGATTTATCTCCTTAAAGAAAATAAGAAATTCGTGAATGAAGTGTTCAATCAAGGACTCAAGAGAAAGTTTGATCCAAAAACTGCTCCAATATACTATTCAATTAAGGCTTATTGTCCTTGTTTTGAAGAGAAAGGCTAATGGAAAACAAGATGCCCAGAATACCTGAATGAGTTTAATATGAGATGGTTCATGTAACTTAATATGATCCATGTATTTAATAAAAAATTTCATACTACTAGATTCATTATTTTTTGATACTGGATGTGATGATCGCATGTGATCGGTATTGTAGGAATTGAAGAATATAATCTCGAGCTTGGAAAGATGGTACCACTTATGGAACTAGATAAGGGTCATTTGTTACATTGGTGGAGAGATCAAGTTGAAGCGTTATAATAGAGTTATGATTAGTTGTTGATTTAAACAATTGTTGTTATATGTCAGAAATGACTTGGAACATAATTTCATTTCATGCTTTATTTAGACAATGTTATCGATATGGTTTTGATAATGACAATGGTGCAATTTTAGTTTATAAAAATGGTGCATTTATTTTCAAAGCTTTTCCTTGTAATGGTGTGTATGAATGAACATGACAATTGTGTTTATAGTATTGATTCTTCGAATAGTTTGGACAATGCATGCTTATGGCAGTGTTGTCTTGGGCATATAAACAAGAAACAAATTGCCCAACTACAAAAGGATGGAGTGTTGGAATCGTTTGAACTTAAGTTAGACGATCAATGCAAGTTTTCTCTATTAGGCAAGATTAATAAGTCACCTTTCACTGGTACTTGTGAAAGAGGTGAACGACTATTAGACCTAATACATACAGATGCATGAGGGCCTTTTAGATCTGCAACAAGAGATGCCAATCGCTATTCTGTGATTTTTACTGATGATTATAGTAGATATGTGTATATATATTTAATCAAGCATAAATTGGAAACCTTTGACAAGTTCAAAGAGTTTATGCTCGAAGAAGAGAATCTGTTGGGTAAGAAGATAAAGATGCTCCGATATAATAGAGGTGGAGAATATATTAGTATCGATTTTAACCACTATCTCAAAGAATGTGGAATCATTTCACAAATTTCGCCTCCTAGGACACCACAACTTAATGGTGTATCTAAGTGGCAAAATCGAACCTTGCTAGACATGGTTCATTCCATGATGAGTCGAGCTTTACTTCCTATATCATTATGGGGTATGCCTTAAAGATAACCGCCCATATCATCAATCTTGTTCCTACCAAGAAGGTTTCAAAAACACCTCATGAGATGTGGACAAGGTAACCGCCCCCACTCGTACATATCAAGGTCTGGAGTTATGAGGTTTTTGTTAGGCTCAAAACCTAATATAAAATGGAACCCAGAGCCAAGAAGTATTTTTTCATTGATTACCCACAAAAGTCATTTGGATACTTGTTCTACAAATTAAGTGAGAACATGGTATTTATAGGTCGAAAAAGAGTCTTTCATGAGAGAGAGCTCATATCCAAAGGAGGTCGTGGGACTATAATTGAGCTTGAAGAGCTTCAAGAGTAACCTAATAAAGGAACCTTTGATTTTCGGATTAAGGTGTCTAAGTTCATAACTAAATTGGTATAACTTGCAAATAGAAGCAAAGTCCATTTTGAGTTGCCCTCATAACTAGAACTTGTTTAGAATGACATTTGTCGAGATATGATGATTTATTATATTACTATATGATTAATAAACTAATTGGAAATTATGAGGAAATAGTTTATTAATATATTCTATTATTAATATATTAACTGGAAATAGACAGCTGGTTTGTTAATTTATTATGTGATTAATAAATTCATATGAGATCGAATGTTATATAATTGATTTTTTAATTTATATGATCAATAAATTAAGGAGAAATCAATTAGAAATAGTTAATAAATAATTAGAATTAATCAAAAATTAATTTTGGATTAAATGGAATTAATTAAAGGTGCAAATGATGAATAGTAATTGTTCAATAGTTGAATAAAAGAGGCAATTCTAGAACCATCCAAGTGTGGACGGCTTTGGGAGCTCTTATAGGGTTTCCAGAAGCCTCCAAGATGTTAATAAGGAAAAGATTTGAATTGGAATTAAATCCATTATTTAATTTTTCAAATCTTGCTTTGTCCCTCAGTTACCTAAACTATAAATAGGACCCATTGGAACCTTAAATTCGTGGGTACTCTTTCTATGAAATATATGATAAAAAAACTATACCTCTTTCCTTTCTCCTCAAGTATCTTCTAGCTCTAGGGTTTGGGTGTGAGCCATTACAGACATCATCCTTTTGGTTGTAGCTTTCCAAGCTATATAAATGAAGTATTGAAGTAACTTGTTTGCTATAACAAGTTTGAGGTATGTAAACCGTTAAATTTACTTTCTATTTTTCGAAATTGCTAGTGTTTATATTGAATTTTGTTGTTGAAAGTATGTTGCCTTCAAAGTGAGAGACATAGATCTTTTTAGGTTGCATGTGCCCTTTCTTAATTGTTAAATGATTTCTCGCATTGAGTATTTTTTTTGTAACCTAATAAACCTATCACTGATATCAGAGATACTTGGTGTATCTAACATTGAAAGCACATTAGTTCTGAATAACAGTGATAGCAACGTAACAAAGGCTCTGTCTCGACGTGAACACAACTCAGTTCTAGATTTTTTTGGTTTTCTAGCAAATCTGATTAATGTGGTTTTATTTGGTAATTATCTGTTTTTTTTTTTGCCAAAATCCAATTTTGTTTGCCTAAGATGATTAAAATAAAAACCCAAAATATAATGAGATAATATTAGACAAGATAATGATTAATTATAATATTAGTTAGTATTATCCTAATGGTTCTAATAATTAATTTAATTATATGACTAATTAAAAGATAATTATAAATCCATGATATGGATTAAATTTGAATTAAATAATTAATAGTTTGATTAAAGGTAATTTATAAATTCATAAAGGATTTAATTAATTTAATTAATTGTTTAATTAAAGGATTAAGATAAATCATAATTGGCTTAATATTAATTAATTAAAATTTTAATTTAGATAACTAATATTTAAACATTGTATTTTGAAATGCTTTAAAATACACCCTTACATATATATATATATATATATATATATATATATATATATATATATATGTATATATATATATATATATATATATATATATATATATATATATATATAGAGAGAGAGAGAGAGAGAGAAAGGTTAATTACTATATGTATAATATAAAATCAGTCGAATCGCTAGTAAGCCTCATTCTCGAAGCCACGTTATAAAGATGGTATAAGGAAACGGCCTATAAAATGACCGTGGAATGAGTGTCCTTTTCACCTACCGCTCTCCTGTGTGGTGGAGGGTCGTTAGATGAATGGGTTCGATAGGACATAATCAGATTAAAAATATAATCTATAAAGTACTAGGACCTTCCTTTTAAAATCCCACTCTAGTTACTTAAGAAAAAAATGTGAAATTTTATGTTAATCCATGAAAACACACATCGTTTCTTTATGAGTCGTTAGTGGAGTGTGCATGGTAACCGAGACACTAATGTGGTACTATAAAGTTGAAATGATGGCATAACTCGAAAATGATTGTTGTTGATGGAACGTGTTTGGTTAATCGGCACATCAGTGTGAAATGATAAATAAACTCGAGGTTGTCAAGCGGGTTTGCAAGGTTATTCACATCTCGTTTGTGATCCTCGGCATCCCAGTCATAATAGTGAGAGCATAATCTGAGATTAAACATCTCATTGATAAGATTCAATGAATCTAAAAAGGTCTAGGAGTTTCATAAGATTGAAATTGGTAAAAACCTTACCTACCTGAAATAGATTCGAATTTGATTACGAAATCCCTCTTCAAAGTTCGAATCGAACATATGAATCTTAGCCTTAATTTAATATTTTGGTTAATAATTAAGAATTAAAATCAACTAACTTGAATTCTCTCTTCTCCAAATTTTAGCATTCACATCAAGACAATGATGGTCTTCCTCGTTCTTATGGAAGTGATTTTCCTCAATCTTCTGGAGATGATCTTCCACTTTCAAGCCAAGGTAAAAATTGTCTTCCCTTCCTTAGGAAATAATTGAACTGGACAACATCTCTCTTCAACTCTTCCACCTCTTCCTTCTGTGACTCTCCCAACGTCATGTTTTTGTCAAGTTGAAAGATATGAAAGTACTCTAGCCCTATTGCCATGTAAACATGAAGATGGGAATTATGTGTGTGCATATGTTCTGAAAATGAAGTCGTACATTGAAAAATTGGAAATGATGGGTGTCATATTTATAAGGGGGAAAGCCATTGAATTGGTTCTTCTTGCGCTTCCTAAGTGATATGGTCAGTTCGTTGAGAACTTTCATATGAGGAATCTCGATGTGACCCTAATTGATCTTACCTAAATGTTGATGTTGGCTGAGATAGAAATGCTTAAGAACACAACTAAAGGATGAATGTTTATAGGGTTTATTCCCAAGATTTCCATGGACATTAACAACGGTGATATTGGTGATGAAGAAAATATTTCTCTTCCCCATCGAAAGGGATAAACCAAGGTCAAACCGTTTGATCGTATGGTAAAGAAAAAAGATTGTTTTGAGATCGTTCCAATGATGACCCTAATGAGTCCATTCGTTTTTATTGCCAATTGAGGAACATTGGAACTGAAGTTGCCCAAAATACCTAAAAGATCTTAGACATGGTAAAGTCAAGTCCTGTAACTCTATTCAAGGTACATCCATTATCTAACTCCATAAGTTCCTATTCTTAGATTCTTAATACATAATGTGATGATCACATTTTGATGGTATTATAGGAACTAAAAAAAAGAAGGAAGCTTAACCAGAGCTAGCTAAATCTGATCGTGGGAAATTGATTTTGGTCACATGGTTCGATAGTCAGAATTTGGAGCTAATACTTGTGAGATAGGATAATTAATAGATTGCTATTACTCTTCAGATATGTTTAGAAATATAGTTTTTCATTTCATGCATCGTAACGACAAGTTCCAAATTTTCATTTATTTCAATAAAAGCGAAGTTTTGGTTTACTTATTTGCCTTATCTTATTTCCTTCCAATGACATTAATGAAAATGTTAGTTATGTTTCTAATAATAAAAATATTAATTGTGGATTTGATTCTTATGATACCCTTGTGTTATTGTCATAATTAACCAAGTGAAAAGAATCTTATCACCAACTGGATAAATACTTGATGTTGTACAATTCGAATTGTATATTATATATAAGAATCTTGTTCATTGGAATATCATGACATAATTCATTGTTCACATGTTTATGTGAGGCAAGTGAAGGACTAATGGATCTAGTACATGTTGATATGGACTCTTCAGATCCACCACAAGGGATGATAAATTTATTCCTCATGATTTACTGATGTTTCAGTAAATATGGTTATGTTTATAAGATTAAACATTCTAATACTTTTGAATAGTTAATGAGTAGCAGAATGAATGGAAGAATCTATTAGGCAGAAAGATAGAAGATTCTCCAATCTGAAAAGAAAGGAGAGTGTTTAGTATCATGTTTTATGATCATCTTAATAATTGAGGAATTGTATCACAATTGAATTCTCCAAGAAAATCTTAGCGCACTTATATGACTGATAAGAGGAACCAAACTTTCTTGGAAATGGTTGGATCATAAGATGATTCATACGTTGTTCCAATCAAGTTTTAGAGCCATGCTCTAGTAACTATAAATCGTATCTTGAAACTCATTTCAAACGAAGAAGGATGATAACACATCATAATATGTAGAGTAATAATGCTTTCTTACTCTAGCACATCTAGAACTGGAGTTGTGATGTTTTCGTTGATCCAGAAACAAAATATAATCTGAGTCCGATTCTATGAAGTTTTTTCCTGTCGAAAATTTGCACAAATTTTTAAATATTTTTTTAGCTCATCGGCGAATGTTTCTTGAGAGAAAATTTATATGTCAAAAAGTCAGTAGGAGTCGCATTGATCTTGATAGTTTCAAGAGTCAAGTAACAATGATCATTTTAGTTATCACTAGCTCGCAACCTAAGGTTGAAAACGTATTATGTTTATTGACATATTCTTATTTCTGTTCACTTCTCGTGGAGTTGACAATGATTATGAGTTCTATGTTCTTCATTTAATTGCAAAAGCAAAGCACGTTGGCCAGTGAAAGTAAACTGTTCAATATGGGTGAGTTGCTGACAACATGGCAACACTGGTGGGCTATTGTGCTACCAAATGACAAGAAATTTACACAACGAAGTACAATCCATGAAGGAGACCTAAATGTGATTTCGGTTTGTTTTAAACCTTGTCTTATGACTGTACTTTGAAAATGAAATCTCTACATAGATGGGAACGTATGCACCTTCAAATGTAGGTGACAAAAGATTTCGCTCTAAGTCATGAAAAATGTTATGAGGAAACACTTTCGCTAGTAGATTTTATGGATCTGCTAAAGATAAATACATATATTGGTTTTATTAATTGCATTCTTAAATTCACAATATGATTACGACATCCCTATTCATATTTTGAACTGTGAGGAATGACAAGGAAGTATTTAAACTTTCAGGAGATTTGATTATTGTTGGGTTTTATTTTAAAATTAGTTTCATAAACTTGTAAAATGGCAAACGGAAGAATTGTATTTTTTGCAAATAACATAACAAATTATACCCAACAATGATCATCTTGCAATTTGTAGGAATACTAAACAACAACTAAAGAAGAAGAAGATCATAACAACCTTGGCAGTCTTTGAATCCTCAAGGGGAGGTTAGGAAGTTGTTGAAGAATGTAGAAACCTTTGAGACAACAACAATAATCCAACTTGATGATGATTCTAGTCTTCAAACGCTTATACTCTTAAGCTTAAAGTTCATAACCAAAGTATAAGCTTAAAGTTCATAACCAAAATAGAGAAAAGGAGGGAGAAACAAGAAGCTACAGTTTTGGCATGACAAATGCATCAAGAATGAAAGCCTTCATGTTATGGTCTTAAAGAAAAGGTAATACCCATAAGGTCTTAGCACTTTAAGACCTACCATGTCCCTAATGTTCCCCATAAATTTAAGCCACTCTTTCTTTTAATTTAAATAATCAAAAGGCCATGCTTCTTTTATTCATTCTTATAAAGATATAAAAGAAGACAAAAGTTTATACATTTTATAAACTTCTTTTATGAAATATAAACTTTGGCTTTTGGCTAAAAGACAAAAGTCTTTCTAGTCCAAAATAATGTAAATGTCTTAATAAATCATACCATATGCTATCTTATGTTATTTTGCATTTAAAAATAATTTTTCCTTGAAATAAATAATGTCCAATTATTTATAAGATTTTATTGAATATTTGTAACAACCCGATATTTCAAAAGTCAATGTAATAGTCTAGGTCAACCATTCTAACTAGTTTTAAAGTAATAAAGAGAATTTTTTTGAATATTTTATGCATTATATTTATGTATAAAGATATATTAAATTAAGATAAAAATAAGCGTCAAAAATAAAATATTAGATAAACCCGTTATCTATGAAGAAAGTTGTAGTGGTCATAACAAGGATTTCAGAGATATAAAGAACGCCAAAATCTGAGTTATAACGAATAAGTTATGACCTATCGAATTTTCGCGACGGAACCGGCACAACGCTATATGTCTTAAAAAGTGAATTTACGATAAAATGCTTTTTAGCCTTAACAATATTAATAAAAGTCGTAGTATACGTTAAACTGAGAGCGTACATAAAAAGAACGTCCAAATCTGACTTCGTATGAGGAAGTTATGAATTTTCTAAGATTCGACACATCAGTGTGCAACTCGGAATTCGAATTATAGATCGAGCGATTTCTAGCCGACACAACCTAAACGAGAATCAAATATCTCTTCAATAGTAGTTCAACGGTAAAAAGACAGACGAAAACGGACGTCGGATGAAGAAGTTATTAATTTTTAACGGATTTTTTCTATCCCGACTTGTTAAAAATAGAACTTTAAAAATAAATTCAAAATTAGCCGAATGAGTCTAAATAAAAGTTGTAGAGCATGGTCTCATCTACGCGTGGATATAAAGAACATTAAAAATGGAACTCTTATGTGAAAGTTATGAATTTTTGAAATTCGAGGCCCAAATTTCGAGGCTGGTCCGAAGGGGTACGCTCCGCGTTGGCAGCCACGTGGTCCGAAGTCGCCACTAAACCACTTCGCCTGGATGACACGTATGAAGCTCAGAAATGTGGACACGCGCCCCGCTCCTCTGCGCTGCGTATGAGGGAACGCCCTGCGCTCCTCGCAAGAACGTCCTGCATAGCCAGCAGCCTCTCAGACTATAAATACCATGCGAGACCTCTCGGTTTAGGTTGCTACTTTACTACTTCTTTCACTATTTACACTCTCTCAAAGCCATTATAAACCCCCCTCCCCCCCCCCCGAAGCTTAGGGAACCTCCCAAACATTAGAAGAAAACTGTTGAACACCCGAAGCCCTCGAGAAAAGAGTTTTTCGGTTTGAAACTCTCTCCGCACAGAACCCGGTTATCAGCAAAAACTCGCGGTTTCGTCAAATTAAGTGAGTTCATACCCCTACTTTTTCACTATTTTCCATATTTTAGGGGGGGGGGGAATACAAGTAAAACACAAGGAAATATTGTGTTAATATCAAAACTATTCAAATAGTTTCATTTTTATATTTTTACTAAAATATACATACTACTTTACTAGTTCGGGATTTAATACAAAAACGAATGTATAAACTATAATAGGTATAGTTTATGTGTCATACATACGTTTTTATCAATACAAAATGGCTTTTCTTTATTGTACACGTAACCGTCAATATAGCTTTGTGGGATATACTTCAGTACTTATCTAAGTACCATCCAAGCCCTGAAATTATAACCAGAGTCTCTTGGAGGGAGAGCGTGACACTTGTGTATAGATCTATAAGGGACTGACAATCCCGCACCTAAATTGTTAGCTACAGTTAGGCCGACAGGCCTGGGTGACAAATTTCGTACCGATTTCGACGCCTGAAGAACGTCGTGTTCAGGCCATCTTAGGTCATCAAGCATGGTTATAATAACTCACAATTTGGTATTGAACAATATGATTAGTGTATGAATAAGTAAACAACTTCACATAGTTTTATTAATAATAAAACTACAATACAGTATTTTACAATACAGCTGGTGAATCCAAGCACTTACAATTACAGAGTTTTTATGCAAGTACAAATATAGAATACTATTCCAGTACAGAGAAAACATAATTTTCATGGTTTTATGCGAATTAAAACTACATTATACTATCTCAGAGTACAGTAACATTTACACATTTTGGTCTTAGGGTATTACGACTACAACATATTACAACAGAAAATATAGGATTTTCTGGCAAAACATACTTACATTTTCAAGGAACAAATGACAGATTTCAATTACAAACATGCTTATGAACTCACCAACTTAATTGTTAACACTCTTTTTAAAACTACTTGTATTCTCAGGGAATCAGTAAACAGGTACCCACAAGTTTTGAGAAGATGGAGATTCATTGATTTACATCTTGAAATTTTTGCTATACATTTTGGTGTCAAGTAAACAGTGATTTGAACACAGATGTATAAACTATACTTTATCAATTTAATGGTTGTTGTACTTGATTACTATTATGTAATTGTTATGATACTGTACATGACGTCATCCGCCCCCGAACGTTTCCGTCGTTTTACCAGTTTTCGGGTGTGACAGATTGGTATCAGAGCATTGTTTATAGTGAGCTAAATATATCAAACCCTATAAGATATACAACTATAAATACAATGGGACTAAAACACTCCGACCAAGATTTATACTTTTAAAATATAACAATATTTTTATAAAAGTATACATACATACATACTAGGAACAGTGTCATAATAAGTACCAAATAAAAAGTATTTAGATAAGTTGAACGCCGCAGTTAATCCCGGATAGTTATGTAATCATATCTGGGATAAATATAGCCTGATCAACTATATTTATTCAAGATACGACCAACATCTGTTTGGGAATATTCGTGGTGTTGCAACAAGTCCAAAACTTACCAACTCTACATGCAAAGGAACGCTAGAACCAAACATAAAGTTTAAAATACTATAGGAGTATTTTGTGATACGATAAAAACCACATGCTTAAAATTTTTATGTACTTCTTACCCCTATTTTCAAATAGATTATATGGCAGGATTCCATTTACCCGGAGATCACTACTATCCTAACCAAGGAAACGAAGGCTAGATCGTGGAAGATCCAGAGGAGGATCCTGAGAAGGAACAAGAGGAAGAAGATTCCGAAGAGGGGGGATAAGAAGACTCGGACGCCGAACCCGAAGTTATTAATCCACCATACATAGCCCGTGTTCCAGTGCATCGTTACGACTATAATGGACCTACTCCTTGTTGGGCGGAAAACCTAGAGCAGTGGAGTAGAAAGAAAGGCAAGCGACCCCCCTACGGTATGGAACGAGGTTTATATAATATGAGTCACAGAGGACCTGCACACAGAGCCTTTCCGGTTATGGTACAACGAATCACCCGACTTGGAGAACATACGAGGGCATCCGTCAACCAGATCATGGAAATTGGCGTCACCACCGAAGTCATAGTTGTTCGTCATCATCGTCTGGATGAAGACCACGACCGGACCCGAGATCACACCGAGGCCCTTCAGGTAGTAATGACCGCAATGCAAGCCGAGGTTAGGGAACTTCGGGAGCATCGAGATGTATTGGAGGGACGGGTGATCGAGGCAGGACACCAAGTGATAGAATCCAGAACTGAGACAAGGGTGATGCGAGATTTCATGGCTTCTTTTCATGGTCCACAGAGCAGCACCCATCGCAAGTAGTGCATACACTACTCACACTATGTTATAGACTAGATTTCAGAGTGGGCGTTGGTGCTACTCTTCTCTTTATATAAATTAAATCCTACGATTAAGTGAATACACAATTCGTGGGGTGTAATGAAGTCAAAATTTTCCTTACGTTGATATAATGCAAACCTATATCAAGGTCAAATTTTCCTAAATACTATGTACAAAAATATATATCAATGAAATTGACATGCGATTATTTCATTGGGAGTTATCAAAAATTTCATAACATTCTTATAAATTGTTTACTCATGGTAAATCTATGATTACTTAGTGTATATGTTAAAGTTATATGTAATTAAGATTCTACTAACCTAGAAATGGTAGGCCCGCTTTAGGCCTTGTTCCGTGTTTGGTTGTGAACTTAAGGCATGCCCATTATGTTCGACAATCTATCCAATCTTAATTAGATACAACTTATATACAACAAGTGATTTTATAAGGACCTAGTATGGATCAAATCACAGAATTTCATTTGAGACATTACTATTAAATTCATAAGTTTATTTTATATAGAATTCTATAATGAATTACTTGCAATACTTTAATGACGAGACATATTACATACAGAACTGGTAAATTAGTACAATGACATTTGACTTACAATCACTACTGGAGACTTACCATAAATTTATCTTTAAACTTTATGACAGAAAGATACCGCCATGTAAATCAAATAGGCGTTTCAACAACAATCCACCAATTCCACCACCGCCACCACCTCCACAGTATGATCCTGCTGTCTTCCAAGCAGCAGTAACAGCCGCCATGGCTGCCGCTATGACGCAAATTAACGCCAGTGGTACTAGTGGAGCCGGTAGTGGTGCTCACAACTCTAATCACGGGAAAAGTCTTGGACACACAAAGGAGTGTTCTTATAAAGACTTCACGAATGATAAACCCAAATATTGTGATGGCACTGGAGGTGTCATTACTCTAACACGCTGGTTCAAGAAAACAAAATCGGTGTTTGAAATTGGTGCGTGCCCTGAAACTAGCAAAGTGAAATTTTGTTGCATGCACTTTCTTAGATAGAACCCTCTCTTGGTGGAATGGCTATGTCAAGTCGTTACCCAAATATATTTGCTATATCTCATATCAAGAGTATGAATTTATAGAAAATAATATCCTTGTTGATCTAATCTTATCTACTTGTGAGAAAGGTTTGATAATAGTCAATGTCATGAGTATGATGAGGACCATAGTCAACGACATGAGTACGAGAGAATCCTTTTATAACTAGTCTTTCTTTAAATGTGTATAGTTATCCATGTAATGTATTCTTTTTAGAAGAATCACTTAGTCCTTTTATCCTTACCATAAGGAGGAAGTTTAATCAAGACCATACTTGATTATTATACATGGATTACATCTCATGCTCATAACTCTTAGTCATTTATCAGATTCAAGATCTGATATAGCATTTTGGTAGCTGATGGATTTCCCAGAAATCATCAAGAAGAGCTCATCAATGAGAGATTCCACATTTATAAAGTCATAGATGACTTCTACCATTAATGCGAACAATATGTGTTTATGAATAACTATTATCCAAGTTGAAAAATCCCTTGTAAAACCAGTGTCAACTGTTACGATACCAGGCTATGGTTCTTGAGCTACTTCAAGTTCGATGTTCTCCCCAATTGATTTGTCATTAGAAGCTTGCTTTCTACTTACTTAGCTTTCACAAGAATAATAGAACTTATTCTTGGTGGGCTTATATATAATAATCTAATCCATATTTAGAGCATTGTATAAATATTTATTTAGTAGATATTGGATTTAGAAGCTTTAGTCCAGTATAGACTTCAAACCACAAAACATTTAAAGAAGATAGGGATAGAGCCTTCCCATACAAAATCTTATAAAGAAAACTTTTTATCTACTTATTAGTTCGTATTTATACTCAAGGTACAATTGATAATGTTATATGTGTTATCCCAAGGAAAGAAAAAGTAAATCATACCATGTAAGATTTAATTCATCCTTTATTATCATTAAGCCTTCAAATAGTTCTTACCAGGTTATATCTCAACTTTATATTTGAAAACTTAAACAAAGGTTTCACAATTATAGATTACCATGTAAAATATGATTATAACTACTATAGTTGTTAATAAAGTTGATTTGGTATCTTGTGCTAAATCTTAGGCATTCATTAGAAAGGACGTCATACATCACAATGTAGAGTCATTTAATAATTTATTTTCTCTACTACTTTGTGAAAATATCATTAAGAATCTTTATGTATAAATAAGATTCACATATGTCAAATAAACCACATTATTTTCCTTCAAATATCCCTTTCTTGAAGTTGGAATATATGAATGTTGTTTATATAATAAAGATAACAATGTCAAAGATGAGTTTGATTTAAAACAAGTTTAAGTCAAAAAGTACTTTGTATATATAACTTGTCATTTATAAAACATTACTATTTACTTTATAATTCTTGTTAAAAAATCTAGTCTCATAAACAAAATTTTAATCATTTCTGAATATGAAGGTGATCGTTATGAAAGACGATTTAAGTAAATGATCAATCATTCATAAATTAAAATCAAGAAGACATATATTTAGACAAGCTAAATTAAAACATACATTGTTCCAAAAAAATATTCTTTCATATTATAAGTAATTTATGTCCTAAGCATAAATAATAAACTTAACTCCAAGAGTGAACTTCCAACTTGTTTTTGTTCAGCTGGTTACTCTACTGTAAATATATGCAATCCATTTGCAAATATTAGATCAACCTTTAAGTACCATGTACTTAAGTGTTACATGAAAAGAATAAGTTTTCTCTAGTAGATATCTGAAGTACTAGTCTCTTCCAGACTTTCTTTCCAGATAAGAGGAGCAGTCCATCTTCCAGTGTCTATTTTCTCTATAAAAGAAACAAGATCCATCTAGGCCTTACTGGATTTCTTGGGCTTAAATGTGTGCAGTCCTTAAAACATGAGCCTTTTAGATCACACAAGGCGACTCTTTTAGCCTTGCATTATTCCATTGTTTGAATTAGTTTAAAACAAAATATCACTATATTTATTGGAATATTTCTTAACCTATTATATCATTGGATATACATCTAAATTACCCAAGACGTCCTGGAAGTCAGGAATAACTACTCCTAGTTGTTAGAAGCATCGTTGGCATCACAATGATGCGTTTACTAGGTGTCATGTTCATGTTTATTGCTTAAGGAAATTTATTTAGGACTAGGACCTTTAAGTGTATACAATTTCACATCTCTCACAAGAGCTCTCAAGATATGAGCCTATTCGTTGAAGTTATATCAATTGCATGTTATTGTTTTGTTAAGCCAATAAAGAGAATGACAATTCATGGTAATGAGAATGGATTATTTATATCTACAAAATTTTAACGAAATTCATTTAGTATTTTAAATATTTAATCTCTTTAATAATTAATACCCTTTTAGTTTCCAAAAACATTAATTATCAAAGTCTAGGATCGAAGTTGCAAAACAAATAAATGGTTAGGTATTTTTTATCCCATCCATATGAACCCAACCCAATAGATATCGATTATCATTTATATCTTAGTATATAATTCGTAGATATATGGATCTCAAATAACAAATTTAATTAGACATGTTTGATCCCATATGAGCCTCATAACTCTCTTTCTGAGGTATCATTTATCATAAAAGATTTCTGATCAAATCATCCAATTTGAAAACTTGTCTAATCAGCCTATAACTTGGTTATAGAAATCACGAATAGACATCGACCATCAAAAGATAACACTAAACAGTTATGTATCCTTTATCCCACTAGTGCATACAAGAGATGTGCGACTTCAAAATGGATTGCATAGATTTGAAGTTTGAAAAGAGTTTTTAATGTTTTATAATTCTAGTTTTAAAAACTTATGATATCATGATAATTGCACGCATCCAATTGATCATGATATCAATTTTCCAAAAAATCACATTTAAGGTTCAAATATAAAATCATTTTTTATATTTGGACGCGGTTCAATTTTAACGATAATATCCAATATTAAGTTTGAGTTTGAGCCATATAGAACCTTATTTATTACTTAATAAAACTTCCTTTTATTATTAATATTTTCGAGTTTGAATAAGTTACAAAATCACCATTTTAAACTTATAATTTTACAACTTCAAAATTTGCCGTTAATAACGTTTTAAAAAAACCGGTTTTTATTTTAAAGTAATAACTTGTTACATCTTATGTTCTCATTTTGTAAATTGAAAACCACACTCCATGTGCTGTTTATTTTGTACAAAAAATAGTTTGAGTTTGTGAAAAAAGCTAAATTATCAACTACACACAATATTATTTGAAAAATAAACAACGTAAATATGCATTTAACATAAACAAGCCTTGATCAAGTTAACACTTTTTTGAGACAACACAAAAGTGTTAAGTCATTCCTAAGGGATAAAGGGACCAAATATTATAACTTGTTCATGTGATCTTCAAGATCCCACTTACAACGACAACCAAATTTGTTGCAATTTTATAAATATTTTATAAAAGTTATGAAATTTTATAAAATGTTCATAAAACTGTGGGTCTCCATGGTTCTTCAAGAAACGACCTTCATCTTCATCTTGTTGCATGTTTCATTAAATAAATCTAGTCTAAAACTAATCTAGTACATAAAAATAACAATAATAAAAACTAGCTACTTTTGTTACATACTTTATGAATAAAAGAATATTACAAACTGGTTTTAACCAAATCATACAAACAAAAACACAAATTGGCGAAGGCTTGTTTATGCACTCTAAAATACATATAAACATAAACCAACCTTTGTTTTTTCTAAGACAAATTTAAGAGACAAAAAAATGCATGTATGTATTTGTCACATAAAAATAACAATTAAGAAATTGTCAAAGAAAATATGTATCAACTTGTTTTTATACAAAACAAGTTATCCATATTCTTCAAAAACTAAGATTTCCAAAAATCAGAATATCTAACCAAAATTGCAAGGTGGCACTTGTTACCAATTGTTGGATTTTATTTTAAAATTAGTTTCATAAACTAGTAAAATGGAAAACGGAAGACATATATTTTTCGAAAATAATATAAAAAATTATACACACCAAGGATCATGTTGCAAGTTGTAGAAAGATTAAACAACAACCAAAGAACAAGAAGAGCATAACAAATTTTGTAGTCTTTGAACCCTTAAGGTGAAAGAACTCCTTTCTACACTTTCATATTTCTGAAAGACCCAAATTTTCATATTTGACAATTGTTATTCCGAAACATGCTACATGCATATTCATAAAACAATATTTTATATTGATAAAACGGTTACAAACTACTGGATACAAACCCACTATTTCATAGTGTTATATATTACATAACTCCCCAGGATTCTATAGTTTTATACATATGGGAGTGCAAAATACAATAGTTTCAAACTATTCGAAAATCTTCTATCAATACAGTAGTTTCAAACTATTCAAAAATCTGCTACCAGTATATAACTATACTGGATGCTTATCTCCTGCAAATTAGTTAAACATTGAGAGGGGTAAGCGGTGGCGCTTAGTGAGTTCAATAATAGATACAATATAACGTTATGCCATATATATACTGTAATATGCCAGAAACAATGAGGAACAAGGAACAACAAAGGCATAATGCGAAAAGTTTTCCATATTAATCAATGAGACATAACAAATTCCATACTTGATATAAAATCAATAAAGTTTCAGCACAAATGGCACAGTAAATACTCAGGAATATCATTTTGCTAGAATATTTAGGCTTTCAGCCTTATCTTAGCATACTACCGAAGCCAAAGTGATGCCTATGTCATACACTTCATGGTCAACGGTTCATACCAATACCCAAGTGATGCTTATGTCATACACTTCAAGTCAGAGGTACAGTCTTGCTATAAAATAGCAGATACAACAACTCGAGATGATTAACATGGAAAAGCACATAACACATATAACACATAACATACAATTATTCCTATATACTAAACTCACCGAGAAATAACCGGGGGATAAAATAGTAATTCGGGCAGCACTTCGGCTCTAAATATGACTTTCTTCGTTGAAAACCGGGCTCTGCGAAGGTAGAGCTTCGAAACCGAAAAAATAAAATTGTCAACCTTCTCGGGAATCTCGGGGCGCGTTTCGGGCTTTGGAATAAGTACCGGGGCTTCGGGGGAAGTTAAATGTAAGAAAATGTTGAAAAGGGGTGAAAAAGACCAAAATCTAAACTTCTAACCGGGAGGTCTCGCAGCTACTATTTATAGTAGCGAGGTCCGGAGCTTCGGCCGAAGGAAGGAGGACACGCAGCAGCTGGAGCGAGGCTCGGATCTGTAGGAGTCATCTGCGAAGGCGAGTCAGCAGCCACGCGTCAGAAGGAGAAACGAGAAGAGTGACCGCCTCGGATGCATGTCGGACCAGGAGAGGACCGGACTTCGGTCCAATCAGGAGGCGCCTATGACGACTTCGGACCAATCAGCGGGTGACACGCGTACTGCGGTCCAATCAGCAGCGAACACGTGTCCGACACGTGGAACCCTCGCATGCGAAGGGTGACGTGGCAGCACTATTCATGCGATTTTTCTCGAAAATTGTGCCAAATCTTGTAAAATCCATAACTTTCTCATACGAGCTCCGATTTTGTCATTCTTTATATGCAGGCGTAGAGAAAATTATGCTCTACAACTTTCGTTTAGACTTCGTCGGAAAATATTGACTTTATTTTTATATTATTATTTTTATCAGACCGGGACTGGTAAATTCGTTAAAAATTCATAACTTCTTCATCCGACGTCCGTTTTCGTCAGACTTTTTACCGTTGTACTACTAATGACGAGACCTTCGATTCTCGTTTAGGTTGTGTCGGCTAAAAATCACTCGATCTAAAATTCGAGTTTTTAGCTGTCTACTGCTAAGCTGAAACTTGTAAAAATCATAACTTCCTCATACGAAGTCAGATTTTGACGTTCTTTTTATCGAACTTCTCGGTTTAACGAATACTACGACTTTCATTTAGATCACTAAGGCTAAAAAGTAGTTTATCAAAAACTCACTTTTTACGTCATTCGGCACCGTGCCGGTTTTATCGCGGATCTTCGATTGGTCATAACTTCTTCGTTATAACTCGGATTTCGATGAGGTTTTCGCCTATATGTTTATAACGAGATTATCTACAACTTTCAACAATAAAATTTTACTTATTTCAAGTTTTATATTTTCGCTAAATTTCACTATTTAGCTTTTAATTGGAATCTCATAAGACTACCAATAATTCATGAGTGATTCTAAACATAGTTTTACCTTATTTCTAGTAAAAACTATCTGTTAGAACTCAATACTCAATATCAAATAATATTTCATAGTATTATTTATTTAAAACACGATCTCAAAATGTGTATGTTACAAATACCTCCTCCTTTTAAGAATTTCGTCTCCGAAATTACATCGATTAAAATAAATGGGGATATTTCGCTCTTATCTCATTCTTATTCTCCCAAGTATAGTTCGGGCCTCGATGGTGTTTCCACTTGACAAGAACCAACTCTACTTCTTTATTACGTAGCTTAGTCGTTCTTTCGTTTACGATTTCTTCAGGTTCTTCTACATAAGTTAACTTATTATCCAGTTTCACCTCGGATAATGGAAATGCTTCATCATAGATGCTCAAGCATTTGCGCAAATAACTCACATTGAAGACATCATGAATACCTACCAAATCTTCAGGCAATTCCAAGCGGTATGCTTATTTACCAATCCTCTAGAGGATTTTGAAAGGAACAACAAATCTAGGACTTAGTTTTCCTTTCTTTCCAAATCGCATAAGACCTTTCCATGGGGATACCTTCAACATTACGAAATCACCCACTTGGAATTCTATTGGCCGCCTCCTCTTTTCCATATAGGACTTTTGTCGATCCTGGGCGGCTTTCATTCTTTCTCGTACAATTTGAATCCTGTCGGTGGTGTCTTGAATCATTTCAGGGCCACCAAGGATTTTCTGTCCTATTTCACGCCAACATAATGGAGTACGACACTTGCGACCATATAATGCCTCATATGGTGGCATTTTAATTGAAGCGTGGTAACTGTTATTATTCGAGAATTCGACAAGAGGTAAGTATTTATCCCAGTTACCACCGAACTCCAAGACACATGCACGAGGCATATCTTCTACTGTTTGGATTGTTCTCTCCGTCTGACCATCTGTCTGGGGATGATAGGCTGTGCTGAGAGCAACTCGAGATCCCAATTCACGTTGCATACTCGCCCAAAAGTGAGAAGTGAAGCGAGTATCACAATCGGAAACGATCTTTAGTGGCACAGCATGTCTTGCAACAATTTCATCCAAGTATACTTGTGCGTATTTCTCCATTGGAGCCGTTTCACGCATGGCAAGAAAATAAGCGCTTTTAGTCAGGCGGTCGACGATTACCCAAATGCTATCATGCTGTCCAGCAGTCTTTGGCAATTTGGTAATAAAATCCATGGACAGTTCTTCCCATTTCCATATAGGTACACTAAGGCTTTCTGGGGTTCCGTAAGGCTTTTGGTGCTCTGTTTTGACTTGTAAGCATACTAAGCATTCTTGTACATATCTTCCAATGTCTCTCTTTAATCCAGGCCACCAATAATCAGCTCTTACATCATAGTACATTTTACTTGTACCAGGATGTATTGACAGTTTAGACTTATGGGCTTCATCTAAAATCTTCTTTCTTAATCCACCAATCTTCGGAATCCATAGTCGATTCTTGAATACTTTCAATCCTCGTGGATCATCAAGTAAAGCATCGGTGTAATGTACCATCCCTTCTTTCTTCACATTTTCTGGCTTTAGGGCCTCTACTTGCCATTTCTCTAGTTCATCTAGGATAGTGAACTTTATTGTGGTGTGAGTAATAGCATAACACATACTATTACGATAAACTTTTCTGCTAAGTGCATCGGCAACTACATTAGCTTTTCCAGGATGATATAAGATTTCACAGTCATAGTCTTTGATCAGCTCCATGGCTCGTTGTTGTCTCATATTCAGAGTTTGCTGACTGAATATATACTTGAGACTCTTGTGGTCGGTATACAATAGACATTTTGTACCAAAGAGGTAATGTCTCCAAAGTTTTAGGGCAAATAACACTGCAGCGAGTTCGAGATCATGAGTGGGATAATTCTTTTCATAATATTTCAGTTGTCTTGACGCATAGGCTATTACTTTACCACGTTGCATCAACACACAACCGAGTCCTAATCTTGAAGCATCGCTATATATAGAGAAATCATCATCACCTTCTGGAAGTGATAAGATTGGAGCATGGGTCAAAAGATCTTTTAGAGTCGAGAAAGCTTTTTCTTGGGCTTCACCCCATTCGAACTTCACTTCCTTTCACGTAAGACTCGTGAGAGGTACGGCTATACGAGAAAAGTCCTTAATAAATCTCCGGTAATATCCCGCGAGACCCAAGAAACTACGAATTTCGGATGCATTACGAGGCACTTCCCAATTTTGAATAGCTTCAATTTTAGTAGGATCTACGGATACACCGTTACCAGAAATAACATGGCCGAGAAATTAAACTTGACGAAGCCAAAATTCACATTTCAAGAATTTAGCATAAAGCTTCTCCTTTCGAAGAAGTTCTAACACCGCACGAATATGAATGACATGATCAGCTTCAGACTTGGAATAGATTAGAATATCGTCTATGAATACGATGACAAATTTATCGAGCATTAGGCGGCATACCCGATTCATCATATCCATGAATACAGCAGGAGCATTCGTTAAACCAAACGGCATAACAAGGAATTCGTAATGCCCATATTGAGTACGAAAAGCAGTATTCGGTACATCCTGCTCGTGAACTTTCAACTGATGATAGCCAGATCTTAGATCAATCTTGGAGAAATAGCTAACACCCTGAAGTTGATCAAATAAATCGTCAATGCGAGGTAGTGGGTATTTGTTCTTGATAGTCACCTTATTCAGCTCACGATAATCAATTCACATCTGCATTGATCCGTCCTTCCTCTTGACAAACAATACCGGAGCACCCCAGGGAGAGGTACTTGGTCGGATAAAGCCTTTGTCAAGTAATTCCTGCAGTTGGATCATCATTTCTTTCATCTCAGCTGGCGCAAGACGATAAGGAGTCTTAGCAATCGGAGCATCACCATGCACAAGGTCAATTCGGAATTCTACTTGCCTGCCCGGAGGAAGACCAGGCAATTCTTCGGGAAAAACATCTGGATATTCCTTAGCAATGGGAACATCATTCACCGTTTTCTTATCTTCTTTCGAGACAACGACTGTGTAGGCCAGATAGATAGAACACCCTTTCGATATGAATTTACGGGCTTTGAGGAAAGATATTATTTTTAAGGTTCCTTGTTCACCATAGACATAGATAGGATTCTCCCCTTCAATGGGAATACATACTATCTTTTCATAACACAAGAGGTCTGCGTGGTTCTTTGACAACCAATCCATGCCAAGAATAATGTCAAAGTTGGGCAAGGAGATAGGAATTAGATTAGCAAGAAAACTGTAGCCTTCAATTTCTATAACACAATTCCTATAGACTTTATCGGCAAGTAATGATATACTTCTAGCAGTCTCTACGTGAAAGGGCTGCGCGAGTGCATAGCAAGCAATTTGAAAAGAATGCGCAAATTCATAAGACACAAAAGAATCTGAGGCACCAGAATCAAATAAGATGTGAGCAGGTCTAGAGTTAACAAGAAATGTTCCTGTCACAACATTCGGGTCCTCGCGTGCCTCTTCTGTGGTGATCTGGAATGCACGACCCTTAGCTTTTGGAACCTCCTCCTTTTTAGTTGGAGTACCCCTTGATTGTTGAACAGGAGCTTGACTTTTCGCCGGTTGTTGAACGGAAGCTTGACTTCCTGTCATCCGACTAGTAAGAGTGGGGCAAAAACGCCTCTTGTGGCCAGTAACACCACATGAAAAGCATGTAACACCTTTCATTGGACACACGGGCCTCTTGTGTCCTACTTCTCCACATCCAAAACAGACCACAGTTCTTTCCTCTAGTCTGCATTCGCCCGGATGATTCTTTCCACAATTTCGACAAGCTGGCGACTGAAGAGAAAAAGATTGTGACCTGCCGCGGCCACGAAAAGCACTCTGAGATTGTACTTGCTTGCTAGGTTCAGATCGAACGGATTGAGTTGGTGGAATAGGGGAAGCAGGAGCAGTCCTTTCAGTACGCGGATGCTTCGGAATACTAAGAGTGGCACCACGTAGTTCTAAGTCATACTCAACGGCTTTATCGAATGATAGAACCTCCCGATTGGCAACGAAATCATGGATTTCGTGCCGTAGTCCCTCCATGAACAACTGAATTTTCTCGTCTTCAGTTGGAATATACTTTGTAGCAAACCTTGCTCTTTGATTAAACTGAGTTTCATACTCATTCACAGTCATTCCTCCCTGTTTAAGCTCGGGGAATTCTTTCTCCAACCTCCTCCTCATGTCTAGAGGACAGTACTTCTCTAGCACACGAGTTTTGAACATTTCCCAGGATAAATTCTCCTGATCAAACTTGCTGAGAGCTTCATAGGTTGCTTCCCACCAGACCAAGGCTTCTCCGATGAGCATTGCAGAAGTATAGTTAGCCTTGTCTTCAGCATCTACATGAGAAATACGAAACACTTTTTTTTTGTTCTGGATCCAAGTAAGAACAACAATTGGATTAAGAACACCATAAAACTCTGTAGCACCGCTACTCTTGAAATCTTTAAACGAGGGACGCTTCACCTCTCCTCTCGAAGATTCACCAGTGGCTTTCTCTTTTCCTTTATCAAAACTCTTTTTGTGTTCTTCGAGAGTCTGTCGAATAACACCGGTAAGTTTACCCAAGAGTCGCTCCTCACGAGGAGATACTGGAGTATTCACTTCCTCAGGTTGAGGACCTTCACCAACCTCGGGGGTATGGCTACTAACCTGTTCAGCCATTGCTCTGCAATAGGGAGTAATATTGTATTTTAGAATATTAGGGTTTACTATTACCTAATACTTTTATGTATATATATATATATATATATATATATATATATATATATATATATTTCCTATGGTTTGTATCCCTATACTTACAATGATTAAGTTCATATATTGAACTTCCAATAGTTTAAGTCTAAACACCAATCCGTGGAATTTAGTTCACTTAAACCACTGCTCTGATACCATGATTGAAAGAACTCCTTCCTACACTTTCATATTTCTGAAAGACCCAAATTTTCATATTTGACAATTGTTATTCCGAAACATGCTACATGCATATTCATAAAACAATATTTTATATTGATAAAACGGTTACAAACTACTGGATACAAACCCACTATTTCATAGTGTTATATATTACATAACTCCCCAGGATTCTATAGTTTTATACATATGGGAGTGCAAAATACAATAGTTTCAAACTATTCGAAAATATTCTATCAATACAGTAGTTTCAAACTATTTCAAAAATCTGCTACCAGTATATAACTATACTGGATGCTTATCTCCTGCAAATTAGTTAAACATTAAGAGGGGTAAACGGTGGCGCTTAGTGAGTTCAATAATAGATACAATATAAAGTTATGCCATATATATACTATAATATGCCAGAAACAAAGAGGAACAAGGAACAACAAAGGCATAATGCGAAAAGTTTTCCATATTAATCAATGAAACATAATAAATTCCACACTTGATATAAAATCAATAAAGTTTCAGCACAAATGACACAGTAAATACTCAGGAATATCATTTTGCTAGAATATTTAGGCTTTCAGCCTTATCTTATCATACTACCGAAGCCAAAGTGATGCCTATGTCATACACTTCATGGTCAACAGTTCATACCAATACCCAAGTGATGCTTATGTCATACACTTCAAGTCAGAGGTACATTCTTGCTATAAAATAGCAGATACAACAACTCGAGATGATTAACATGGAAAAGCACATAGCACATATAACACATAACATACAATTGTTCCTATATATTAAAATCACTGAGAAATAACCGTGGGTCAAAATAGTAATTCGGGCAGCACTTCGGCTCTAAATATGACTTTCTTCGTTGAAAACCAGGAGTTTTCTTGAAAACCGGGCTCTGCGAAGGTAGAGCTTCGAAACCGAAAAAATAAATTTTTTGGGCTTCTCGAGAATCTCTGGGCGCATTTCGGGCTTTGGAATAAGTACCGGGGCTTTGGGGGAAGTTAGAATGTAAGAAAATGTTGAAAAGGGGTGAAAAAGACCAAAATCTAAACTTCTAACCGGGAGGTCTCGCAACTACTATTTATAGTAGCGAGGTCTGGAGCTTCGGCCGAAGGAAGGAGGACACGCGACAGCTGGAGCGAGGCTCAGATCCGGAGGAGTCATCTGCGAAGGCGAGTCAGCAGCCACGCGTCAGAAGGAGAAGCGAGAAGAGTTGCCGCCTCGGATGCATGTCAGACCAGGATAGGACCGGACTTCGGTCCAATCAGGAGGCGGCTATGACGACTTCGGACCAATCAGCGGGTGACACACGTATAGTGGTCCAATCAGCAGTGAACACGTGTCCGACACGTGGAACCCTCACATGCGAAGGGTGACGTGGCAGCACTATTCATGCGATTTTTCTCGAAAATTGTGCCAAATCATGTAAAATCCATAGCTTTCTCATACGAGCTCCGTTTTTGTCGTTCTTTATATGCACGCGTAGAGAAAATTATGCTCTACAACTTTCGTTTAGACTTCGTCGGAAAATTTTGACTTTATTTTTATATTATTATTTTTAACAGACCGGGACTGGTAAATCCGTTAAAAGTTCATAACTTTTTCATCCGACGTCCGTTTCCGTCAGACTTTTTACCGTTGTACTAGTAATAACGAGACCTTCGATTCTCGTTTAGGTTGTGTCGGATAAAAATCACTCGATCTAAAATTCGAGTTTTTAGCTGTCTACTGCTAAGCTGAAACTTGTAAAAATCATAACTTCCTCATACGAAGTCAGATTTTGACGTTCTTTTTATCAAACTTCTCGGTATAACGAATACTACGACTTTCATTTAGATCACTAAGGCTAAAAAGTAGTTTATCAAAAACTCACTTTTTACGTCATTCGGCACCGTGCCGGTGTTATCGCGGATCTTCGATTGGTCATAACTTCTTCGTTATAACTCAGATTTCGATGAGGTTTTCGCCTATATGTTTCTAACGAGATTATCTACAACTTTCAACAATAAAATTTTACTTATTTCAATTTTTATATTTTCGCTAAATTTCACTATTTAGCTTTTAATTGGAATCTCATAAGACTTCCAATAATTCATGAGTGATTCTAAACATAGTTTTACCTTATTTCTAGTAAAAACTATCTGTTAGAACTCAATACTCAATATCACATAATATTTCATAATATTATTTATTTAAAACACGATCTCAAAACGTGTATGTTACATAAGGGGAGTTTAGGAAGTTTTTGAAGAATGTAGAAATAGTTGAGACACCAACAATAATCCAACTTGATGGTGATGCTAGTCTTTAAACTCTTATACTCATAAGCATAAAGTTCATAAGCAAAGTATGAACTTCAAGAGAGTAAGAGTGCAAGTATTCTTCCATGTAATGAACTGAAACCCGAGAGAATGAAGGAGAAACAAGAAGCAACGGTTTTGGGACGAAAAATGCACCATAAATGAAAGCCTTCATGTTATGGTCTTAAAGCAAAGGTAATGCCCATAAGGTATTAGCACTTTAAGACCTACCATGTCCCTAATGTTCCCCATAACTTTAAGCCATGATTTCTTTTCATTTAAATAATCAAAAGGCCATACTTATTTTATTCATTCTTATAAATATATAAAAGAAGACAAAAGTTTATAAATTTGTAAACTTCTTTTATAAAATATAAACTTTGGCTTTTGGCTAAAAGACAAAAGTATTTCTAATCTAAACTAATGTACATGACTTAATAAATCATACAATATGATATATTTTGTTACTTTCCATTGAAAATTAATATTTCCATGAAATAAATAATTTATAATTAATTAATAGAGTTTATTGAATACTTGGTAAAATCAATTTCAAATAAATAATCAATAGTATCAAGCTATTACTGTGACCCATTAGTAGTATATGTTAATTAGTAATATCACTTTAATATGACTCTTGAGCATACAAGATCTTTCATTTACCACGTCTTGAAAGGTTTTGAACACATACACTATCCACATAAAGTGCATAAGTTTAAGAAGCCTAATTAGAGGCTTAACAAATCACCGTGAAATAGGAATCTCCACTTCCATGAGAAAGTCAAAAGGTATTGATTTCTAGAAGCCCTATTGATTTCTAGAAGCCCAATTGATTTCTGAGTACTTATCAAAGCAAGTGGGAGCATAATTCTTATGTTGGTATTGCATGTTGACAATTCTATTCATAAGGAACAATGTATCTAGTTTTCAAGTTGCAAATGTTGGGAATTGTTTATCTATTGTGGACACAAAGGAGAGAGCACTCATACTTCATTACTTATCTAAAGGTTTAAACTGTTAAGTTTATAGAACTTAGTCAAAGGCATATATGAATAGCATGTTGAAATGTTTCAACATTTGAGATTTTATATATGGAAATATTATAGCAAGAAATTAAATAGATATTAGACCCTTGTAATAACGAGTCAAGTCCCATATGCTTCGGATATAGGATCGATTACATATGCTATAGTATTCAGATATTTTAATTTTTCAAATGCTTTGAGCATTGTAAAAAAAGGAACTAGAATTTTAAGTGACTAGAGTTATTAAAAAAACAGTCAAGAAAATTCTGAGGTTTACTTAAGATTGGTTGCTTGTAGATAGTTGGAAGTATGATATTGTTTTGAAAGCAACATAATCACATGTTCTGGATTGAGATTATACCTGGTCATAATTGTTGCTCATACGAGAATATGGAAATGATTTTGTAGCGAGAGATAGGTATATGGAAATGTTTCTGTAATAATTTTTTTTATAAAATCTACATGTATGTTGGAAACATTAATACACGAGAATGTTGAAGGAATGTGCCTTGAATTTGAGACTTCATAACCATGGAATTGTTTCTAGTAAAAATTTTCAGTAGAACATTTTTTAATTAATGAAGGCTCATTCTCTATGACTTTAGAACCTCGGCATCACAAAAATACAATGCATTTAAATATGAAATTCCGCTACATCTTAAATAAGGACAACAATTTGGAATTGTTAAATGAGCATCATTAGAATAATCTCCAATCGATCTGTTTACGGAAGAAGGACCATAGAGAGGCATAATATGCATGTTCATAACATGACATGACTAATGTTATCTAATTCAAGTGGTTAGTTGATTACTCGAAACATTATACAATGTATAAATTCGTAAATGTTATGGTCATTATATAATAGGAATTTAGTCATACTCAATGGGTACGATACCATAGTCAGTTAATTTATTATTGTGTTTCACTTTTCATTTTTTACTTCCTTGAGTAATTTAAATATTACTCAAAATTCCACAGTCTCTCATACTTTTGGAAGTACGCAGTGAATCAAGGCTGTCATGATTTGATTGTAGATTATCCATAAAGATTGGACATTGCATGGGATTGCTACAATATGTATGAGTACTTAGAAAATGGAGATTTTTAGTATGAGATAAACCCACCCTTAGAGATTACTTCATGGATTTAATCACGAGTAATTCTAAGACGATAATATCTTCTATTCTTCAAATAGAGATACATAAGTTGTAATTTACAAGTCCGTTGTACATTGGTATTGCGAAAATGCATCAGTAACATGATATTATAAAACGTAGTGTCATGTATAATTTGGTGTTTAAAGGTTATAGTTATGTAGTCAAAATTTATTCGTTCCTTTTTCCTTACGAGGAAATGGTTTGTTAATATATTATATTATTAATATATTATTTGGAAATAGGCAGTTGGTTTCTTAATTTATTACGTAAGTAATAAATTAATATGATATCGATTCTTAAATAATTGATTTGTTAATTTATATGATTAATAAATTACAGAGAACTCAATTAGAATTAGTTAATCATTGATCAGAATTAATCTGGATTTGTAGAACCATCCAAGGGTGGACGGTTTTGGGAGTTCTTCTAGGGTTTCCAGAAGCCTCCTGCATTTTAATAAGGAAATGATTTGAGTTGGAAATAAATCCATTATTTAATTATTTAAGTGTTGATTTGTCCCTCAGTTACCTAAACTATAAATAGGACCCCTTGGGACTTTAATTTCATGGGTATTCTAGTTCTAGGGTTTGTGTGTGAACCATTAGAGACATCATCTGTTTGGTGCTAGCTTTCCAAGATCTTCAAAGAAAGGATTAAAGTAACTTGTTTTCTATAACAAGTTTGAGGTATGTAAACCCTCAATTTTACGTTCTAGTATTCGAAATTGCTAGGTTTTGTATTATATTTGTTATTTAAAGTATGTTGCCTTCAAAGTGAAAGACATTGATCCTTTTTGGTTGCACGTGCCTTTTCCTAATTGTTAAGTGATTTTCCATATTGAACATTTTTGTTATAACCTAATAAACTATCAGATGACAATAGCTCTCAACCTAAGGCTGAACCTATTGAGCCTATTGATGATTCATATCCCCTTCATTGATCCAATAGAGGTAGCATGAAATCTTTATTTTATGGTTTCTATATAACGACAGATGGGGACACGTTTATCAGTGATAGTACACTGTTAAATTTGGATGAGCCAATTAACTACAAGGAAGTAATGGAAGGCCTTCAAGCTACACAAGGGAAAAAGGAAATGGATAGCGAGATCCAATCCATGTACAATAACCAAGTGTGGACTTTGGTTGATCAGACACTTGGTCGAAAGACGATAGGGTGCAAATGGATCTTCGAGAAGAAACCAACATGGATAGTAATGTACAGATCTTGAAGGCAAAGTTGTTTGTAAAAGGCTTTAATCAAACCGAAGGAATTGACTATGATGAGACCTTTTCACCAGTTGCCAAGATTAAGTCAATTAGGGTAATGCTTTCCATAACTGCCTATCATGATTATGAAGTTTTGGAGATGGATGTTAAAACTGTTATCCTTAATGATAAATTGACTGATGATGCGCTGCACACACCAAGAATAGTGGCGAGTTGTCTGACTTTGAGCCCAAATTTACACCGTATTCAACCAAAGGAACCTAGTGTTGGATTAGGTGTCTAAACCCATAACTATTATTGGTATGTACTTGACCCTAGAGTAGCATGGTCCATTTCGGGTTGCATATCACCAGGACAATTTGATAGGATGGATACTTGAGTAGGAGGTTACTTATGATTTATTAATATATTATAAGTTCTAATATATTAATATGAAATCATATTATTTAATTATTATTGATCAAGAATTAATTTGGAATTAATTGTGTGATCAAAAGAGACTAATTAAATATATGGGGATTGATTTGGTAAATCAATGATTCTTATAGTGTGGGCCAGTTGTTATTTAGGATGGGCTAAACCAATATGGTAGTCCATGGATAGTCCATGGAGGTTTAACCCATGGAGCCTAAGTAATATGAAAGGTCATGGGCATTATGGTTTGCATGGATGTAACCCTAGACTTTGCCACACTATAAAAGGACTCCCTTGGAACCCAAAATCTATAACTAGAGTTCTTGGAGTTCATTAGAGCCGATTTTGGAGTTAGCAACATCTCTCTCGAGTTCTCCTTTGTCCTAGGTGTGTTGTAAACCTTTTGAGGCATCACACTTTGGGTGCTAAGTTCTTAAAGGCCAAAACTACAAGCTACAATAAAGAGGTAATTCTATAACTCACTTTATGTTGTTTATGTCAACTGTATGCTAGTTGTAGGCTTTATGCTTTGGAAACAATATTGCATGGATAATTAGAGAAAAAATAGATCCAAATCATTTAGGGTTGTATGTGCACCATAGGATGTTGTAGTATACAAAAACCCAACAGTGGTATCAGAGCCTAAGATTGTTTTCTATTATATTTGATGCTTGGTTATTTTTCAATGCTGAAAAAAATGATTTTCTGGACTCTGACTGATGAACTCGCCGAGTCCACTGACTGACTCGATGAGTCCACTCAGTAAAAGGCCAACTCGATGAGTCAGGTTCATGCACTCGATGATTTGGTGCTTCTGGTTGTAGAATTTCGAGTTTTTTTTGGCTAGAATTGGTTAAGGATCACTACCACAAAATGTTTTAGTTCATAAAATTTGATTTTCTTGGTATGGTAATGATTATCCTCGTCCAATTAAAAGATAATTGTCAAAGTTCAAGATTTTTATTAGTTTATATGTTAGGCTAATTTCTTGAATATTGTTGATGTGAATGATCTTGACTTATGAGTTTAATTAGATCATGAAAATTATATGAAATTTTTGCTTGGTAAATTTGATCTTAAATGTTTTTTAAAGTATTCCATAACTTGTCCTCAAATTATGGAACATGAAAAGTTTTTTCATAAAAACCACATTAAACTCATAAGTTATGGAAATCAAAGGTTTCTCAAGAGTTACACAACTTGCCCTCAAGTTTTGGTATTTGAAAAGTCTCAAATTACGAAACTCTTGTAATTAAAATGTGTTACTCTTGGGTTCATAAATTAAAAAATTAATTAAATAGTTTTTAATTTTGAATTTTTATATTTAGAACCTTGAAGTATTTGACTAGTTCAAATTGCAACTTATGGACTTTATTAAATTAATTAAAGTGTTTAATTAAAAGAGAATTAATAATTCCATAATGACATGGTTTAAGTCTAATTAAATTAAGATTATAATTTATTAATAGATTAAACCATCTAGTATTTTAAAAGTTAAAAATATACCCTTATACTATATAAAATTAAAAGTTTAATAATTATATATGTATAAGTTAAAGAGTCAGTCTTACCGTTAGTAGGCCTCATTCACGAAGCCGGTCTATAAGGGGGGTATAAGGTTACTGCCTATAAAATGGTGGTTTAATGGGTGTCCACTCTCACCCACCGCTTCCTTAACTGGTGGAGGGTTGTTAGCCGAACTGGTAGGATAGGACATTCTCATTGAAAGTATAATGAATACTTTAAGTAATTAAATGTATTACAAATCCCTAATCTTAGTTACTTAGAAAAAATGTGAATTTGGTGCTAACCCATGAAATTGCACTTTGCACATTGCCAAGTCGTTAGTGGAGCGTGTGTGGTTAACCGGCACAATAACTTGGACTAACAAGGGTGACAAAGGGTAGCCTGATTAAACATACCATTGAAAAGTTCAATGAATCTCAAAAGAAGCTTGGAATTTAAATTCATTTAAAACATAATAATCAATTTCGTTTTTCATGGTGGAATTTGGTAAATCGTCATTTACCTGCCTTCAAATATTTTGCAATTGGATTACGACATCCCTCTTCCGAATTGTAAAATATTGTGTTGGGTCCTAGACTTAGTATTTCATGTTGGGTGTTATATTAAGGACTTAAATCAACTAAACTTGAATTTCTCCCTTGTAGATGTCTAGTTCAGACTACTATGATCTTCCCGAATCCTTTCTTTATAAAAATGATATTCCACAAGACGATCAAGGTGAAAGATTAATCCCTTCTTTGTAGTGGTACTTCACTTCCTCCACCTCCTCCAATAATTCTCCCTAACCCACAAGTTCAAAGACTTGAAAAGTTCAAGTTCACTCAAACTCAAGCCCTATTGGCAAGCAAACACCAAGATGGAAGGTCCGTGTGTGCACATGTCTTGGAGATGAAGTCACACATTGAAAGGCTGGGAGTGTTGGGTGTCGTTGTTTCAAGGAAGTTGGCTGTTGACTTGGTTCTTCAATCACTTCCTACGTCATATAGCGGGTTCTTTAAAGACTACTATATGGGAGATCACAAAATGACCCTTATTGATCTATCATATTTGCTTGTTGCTGTTGGATCAGCAATGATTTGGTGGACTGGCAAAGGAAATTTAATTGGAAGTCCAGAAAAGCTTTCTCTTCCCAATGGAAAGGGGTCGGCCATGGTTAAATCGTTTGACCGAATGGTAAAGAGAAAGGGTAAGTCTGAGATAGTCCTCTATACCATTCCAAAAGAGTCTGTTTGTTTCTATTGCCAAGTGAAGGGGCATTGGTTACGAAGCTGCCATATTTACCTGAAAGATCGCGAGGATGGTAAAGTCAAAAAGTTTGAGTCTACTTTAGGTACGTCCACTATCTAACTCTATTAAGTTCCTATTTGGAGATTTTTAATACACGATGTAATGTAATTACATTTTGATGTTTTGTAGGATCAAAGGAATGAAAGGAAACTTAAAGGAAGAGTAAGCTGATTCTGATCATGAATAGATGGATTTCTATCGCATGGTTCGATGATCAGAATTTTGAGTTGTTGCTTAAGAGTTATGATAGATTGCTTAGGAATAGATAATAACATAGTTTTCATATGTATTTGCATTGTAAAAATAAGTTTTCCGTAATTTTTATAAATAGAGGAAATTTTTGAAATTTATCTTATTTTAAGTTTCCTTACAATGACATTTATGAAAATTGTTGCTTATATGTTTCCGTTAATAGCAATATTGGAAAATGGATTTGATTCTTTCATTTGTGGTAGTGTCAAGATTTACCAAATAAGGAAAGATTCTCATCACCCAAAGTTTAGCCGGATAGAAACTTGGAATCATGCAACTTTTATTGTGTGATGAATGATAACTTCATCTTTGGGAAATTAAGATTAATTCCTTGTTCACATGTATATGTGAGTCAAGTGAAGGACTAAGGGATCGGGTACACTTGGTTGTGCGCTGATCAGGTCCACCACAAAGAACGATAAGACTATTCGTTATGATTTACTAAAGTTTAATAAATATGGTTATGCTTACAAGATTAAGTGTAATTCTGAATCATTGGAAAAGTTTCAATGTATGGCAGAACGAATAAGAAGATTCAAATTAGGTAGAAAGATAAAAGTTTCTCCAATCTGAGAAGAAGGGAGAGTACTTGAATATCGAGTTTTATGATTATCTTAGTGATTATGAAACCATATCACAATTGATCCTCTAAGGACATCTCAGTGCATTTGTATGGCTAAGAAGAGGAATCGTGAATTGTTGAAATGGTTAAATCAAGAAGATAAATCATACTTCGTTCCAAAATTAGATCTTAGAGTCATACTCCAAGATTGTAACTTGAGTGACATGGCCTTAAGAATGGTTTATAACACTCATCAAATGTAGAGTAAAATGTTTGTTACTCTTGTACATTTGAAATTGGTAAGTTGTGATGTTTTGGATAAGACAAAGACCAACTAAGACCAATTGTGTGAATTGTTTGTGTTGATAAGAAATCACACTAACTCTTGAATATTTGTTTTCAAGTAATGTTTCTTGACAAAGAGAATATTATATGTCAAGAGGTCAATGGGAGTCTTAAAGATCTTGAAAAGTTTCAAGAACTAATATAGAATGAAACTATTGTTTATCACTAACACACGACTTGAGGTTTGGAATCTATTGTGTTGACATATTCTTGTTTCTATGCCCATTCTAGTTAAAGTTGACTATGCATATGAAATCTATGAGTGCTCAATTGTTTGCATAACAACTTGTAAGCAATGGTAGGCCCTTGTGCTGCCAGGTGGCAAGAAATTAAGGTTGAACAAGTTCAGTCCATATGGGTTTGGATTTATCACTAACCTTGTATTGTGATTATGGTTATGATAAATTCACATGGATATGAACATATACACCATAAAAATCTAAGTTTCATAAGGTTTCTCTCCAATTCATGAAAATGATTGTGAAGAAAAGCTTTCACTAAGTAGATTTTAAGGAGATAGCAATTGTGATATTTGCATTCTCAAATTCGATTATGATTACGACATCCCTCTTCATAGTTCGAATTGTGAGAAATGGCAAAAGGTCTAAACAGTTGAGACTTATTGTTGTAAGTTCTAAAATTGTTTAGAAACACATGTGAGCTATCTAACAAAAGGTGTATGAGTTTGAAAAGCCTAGATAATGTCTTATTGAAGCATATCGTGTCAGAAATCTGAACTTTGGTAAGAAAGTCAATAAGTATTGATTTTTAGAAGTCCGGCTGATTTATGAGTACATGTCAAAGCTAGTGGGAGCATCAGTGTTATGCTAGTAAGATAATAATTATTATGCTAGTGGGAGCATACTTATTATGGTAAGTGTTGTAACTTAGCAGAGTTTGAAAAGTTGTTTTGCTATAATTAAGGGAGAGGAATTTATACTTCATTTCAATTCTAAAAGCTTAGATTGTGAGATTTTAATCAAATTTAGTCAAGGACATATATGAATGTTATGTTGAAAAGATTCGACATAAGGAAATTCTATATATGGAACTGTTACAGCAAGAGACTGGTAAAGTATCAAGTCGTTAATATGAATCGTGTCCCATATGCTTCGGATATAGGACCGATTGCATGTGCTATAATATTCTCCTGTTCTAATTTTCCATATGCCTAGGTCATTAAGACTGAAAAGGGACTAGAACGAGATATGACTAAAATGGTTAAGCAATTATCGAGGACAATCTGAGGTTTACCAAAGATTGGTTGCTCATAGACAGTTGGAAGTATAGTGTAAATTTTGGAAGGAGCTTATTGACATACTATGAGAAGAGGTAACTCTAGTTCAGAAGTGATAGTCAAAATGAGAATATGGAAATGTTTCCATAAGTGGAAGTTATTCTTAAATCTGTGTAAGATTAAGAAAACTTAATACAAGAAGGATGTTTAAAGGAATGTACTTTGAATGTGAGACTTCGTTTCCATGGAATTGCTCAACATTGGAGTACTTTGTAATGTATGTTGCCAAGTCTCAGTGACTTTTGTGCATAGTCATTACAAGAGGATCATTGCATATAAGTTTAAAATCTAACAGATTATAGAAAATGGCAAGAATTTGATATTATTACATTTACGATAAGGATTTGGAATTGTGAAATGAGTGTCATTGAAATGCTTTCAATTGATCTATTTCACAAAGAAAGGACCATAGGTAAACATAGTGTGCATGTTTGGAGCATGGAATAACTATTGTTTTAATTCAAGTATTAAGTTGATTAATCGAAACATTATACAATGAATAATGTGTAATCAATATGGCGGTTAAAGGTGTTTTATTTATATTCATAAGTTCTGGGACCATATTGGATTCAATTATTCTTGTGTTTCACTTTGCATGTTTTGACTTCCCGAATAACCAGGTTATTCAAACCATCCACAGTCAATCTTACTTTCGAAGTAGGTATTGAGTCATGACTGTCATGAATCTGACTGTAGATTGTCTAGGTGTTTTAGACGTAGAACAAGTTTGCTGCAGTGTTCATGAGTACTACTGGAATAAGATTTGAGTATTGGATTAAACCCACGCTCATCTGAATTACTTCATGGATTTTTTCACGAGTGATTGTGGGACGATAGTATCTTATATTCTTGAAACCAAGACATGTCAGTTGTAGTTTACAAGTTGGTTGCACATTGACGTATGTAAACGCACGAGTAACTTGGTGTTATAAAACATATTGTTGTGTGTGATTTGATGTGTAAATACAAGCAAGCATTTGAGTCAATGTTTATCTATTCCTTTTACCCTTAGAGGGATAAAAGCAATATCTAGGGGCCCCTCGATGATTTAGTGATGACACCCTAAGTGCTTGGCCAAGCCTGGACTGATTTGATTTGTTCAATTAGTCAGTCGTCATAAATCGGAAATCGGGAAACAACAGATGGACAAAGAGAATGATTATAATCCATGTCTCAGTCCATATGATATCTTGTAGAATGGAGGAATATATGATCCCTTATCTAATGTACGCGTCACTGAATATGTCAGAGTTCGATATCGGCTTTTAAGAGCTACGATTGCTAGTCGAGTTGTGGAGTCGTACTTGCAATAATAGTTACTAAACTTATCCAAGTGGGAGAGTGTTGGATTAGGTGTCTAAGTCCATAACTATTATTGGTATGTAGTTGACCCGAGAGTAGCATGGTCCATTTCGGGTTGCATACACCAGGACAATTTGATAGGATGGATACTTGAGTAAGATGTTACTTATGATTTATTAATATATTATAAGTTCTAATATATTAATATGAAATCATATTATTTAATTAGTAATGATCAAAAATTAGTTTGAAATTAATTGTGTGAATAAAAGAGACTAATTCAATATATGGGGATTGCTTTGCTAAATCAATGATTCTTATAGTGTGGGCCAGTTGTTATCTAGGATGGGCTAAACCAATGTGGTAGTCCATGGATAGTCCATGGAGGTTTAACCCATGGAGCCTAAGTAATATGAAAGGTCATGAGCATTAGGGTTTGCATGGATGTAACCCTAGACTTTGCCACACTATAAAAGGACTCCCTTGGCACCCAAAATCGATAACTTGAGTTCTTGGAGTTCATTAGAGCCGATTTTGGAGTTAGCAACATCTCTCTCAAGTTCTCCTTTATCCTAGGTGTGTTGTGAATTGTTTGAGGCATCACACTTGGGGTGCTAAGTTCTTAAAGGCCAAAACTACAAGCTACAACAAAGAGGTAATTGTTTAACTCACATTATGTTGTTTATGGCAATTGTATGCTATTTGTAGGCTTTATGCTTTGGAAACAATATTTCATGTATAATTAGAGAAAACATAGATCCAAAGCATTTAGGGTTGTATCTGCACCATAGGATGTTGTAGTATACAAAAACCCAACACCTAGGAGTTTACTAATCAGTATGTGTACAAACAAAATATACCATTAATTCAAGTAAACAATAATAAATCGATGGATTTGAGCACAACCCTAAAAATTCTATCTGAAGCAAAATTAAGTGTTTCTTTCAGAAATTAAGCTTAGAGGTTTCATAATCGAACTACCTACGAAGTAGCTAACCGATTGATTTCATAAATATCGGGTTAAATAAATAAACCCCCAAATTACCATAATAACCCTGAAAAAACCTAAAATCACACAAATTTGTGATGTAATACGAATTACAGATGCTAAAGATAGAAGAATTACGCACCTTAGGAGTAGGAGAATCGAGAATCAAAGACTAAAAACACCACAAAACGTGACTTGCTCAAGTGCATGTGGGGATCAGATGAGAGAAAAAGACAATTTTGGAGCGTAGGGCGTCAAATGATGTTAAAACGCACATTTTATTCTTGATCTAACGAGAACGTCTGCGGTGCCCACTCTACGCGCAACATGCATTTCAAAATTTTAAATTTTCACATTTTTATCCCTAATTAATTTCACATACTCCTTTTACATGTCGTAGGCTAAAACACCCACCAATCAGCTATTGAGAATAGTAGTAAGGCAAAAATTGTAACACAAAAGGAAATGATATGACATGGAAAGATGCCCAATGATTGCCTTCGGAAACAAGGATGTTTCAAAACATATAGGGAATTTCATCCATATCCTAATAAGTGACCCGCACTTAACAAAATACTGTATGAAAGTCATCATTGCGTTTTGAAGGGTAAGAACCAATAAGAAGACAGGTTGCTAGAAACCTAGTTGGTTGGATAATAACTAAGTCAACCCAACTTATGTGTGTGCTAAAACACCACACTGAGCGAAATAGTATGACCTTGAATTGTTGTGATCAAACATTTGAGTTCCAAAGAAGTTTTTGTTGGATTAGGTGTCTAAGTTCATAACTATTTTTGGAATGTACTTGACCCGATTAGCATGGTCCATTTGGGTTGCATGGCATTGCAACACTTGGATAGACCAAAATGAGAGAAAGGACTCTTAAGGTATATTAATATATTATAAGTTCAAATATATTAATAATATTATTTAATTAGTATTGATCAAAGAATGAATTTGGAATTAATTAAGTGATCAAAAAGAGACTAATTAAATATATGGGGTAGATTGTGTAAATCATCTATTCTTGTATAGTGGGCTAATGATCCATGGTTTGTATGGGTTGGGCTAAAACCCATAAGGTGCTCCACGGATAGTCCATGGAGGTTACAAACCTATGGATCATGGAATATGGAAAGCCATGACAATTAGGGTTTACATGGTGTAACCCTACTTGTGCCACAACTATATACAGTCCCCTATACTAGCAAAATCGGCACTACTTGTACAAGATAGAAGGCAATCCGATTTTGAGGTGTTAGTGAACTTCTCTCAAGGTTATTCCAAGTGTTGTGGTGTTGTGTGTGACATTTGAGGCATCACACTTGAGGTGCTAGGCTCACAAGGTTCTCAAGGAATCCAAACCACAAAAGGTATGTTCTTCTTCTAGCATTTATGTTTATAAGTTCCCCATGCTATGCTAGATAGGATAAGAACCTTGGAAAATCAATTTTGCATGTATCTTAGTAAAACATAAATCCAAGGTTTCTAGGGTTGCATGTACACCTTAGGAGTGTTAGAATGCTCAAAACCCTTCAGTGGTATCAGAGCCTAGGATTGTTTATTTGATACTTGATGCAAACTTGTTGGAAAAACTCAGTTTTCTGCATTCTGCAGCATGAACTCGCCGAGTCCATGGGGGGACTCGACGAGTCCATGAGTAAATTCATCATACTCGTCGAGTAGGTTCGTGCATTCGACGAGTAGGAGCCCCTGAATGCATATTTTTGAGATTTGCTGCTGGAAATGGACTAGAAACATTACTATAAACTGTTTTGGTGTTATAAAACTTGTTTTAGATAGTGTAATGGTTATGCTAATCCATTTTCAATGGCTATTATCAAAAATTCAAGTTTTATATGGTTTATTTATGATTCTTGAAATTGTTGATATGAACATTCACGAACTTATGAGTTTATAGGATCATAGGAATTATTTGTAACTTGCTTGTTAGTTTAATTCTTTATCTTGTTGTGTTTTAATGGAATCCATAATTTGTCCTCAAGTTATGGATTACCAAATGTCACTCTTTTAAAGTCCATTATTAAACACATAGGTTACACAAAATGAAAAGTCTCTCATTTTATTAATCCATTAACTCATAAGTTATGAAAGGTGAAAAGTTTTGAAAGTTACAAAACTTGCCCTCATGTTTGGAACATGTAAAGACACTTTAAAATCTTTAGTTCCAACCCTTAGAATTTTAAAAGTTAAAATTCAACCCTTATACTTTATAATATTATAAGTTAATAATATATATATATATATATATATATATATATATATATATATATATATATATATATATATATATATATATATATATATATATATATATGTATGTACGTATAAGAACAAGTCGTTTTACCGTTAGTAGGCCTCATTCACGAAGCCCGTCTATAAGGGGGGTATAAGGTTGTTGCCTATAAAATGGCAGCTTAATGGGTGTCCACTCTCACCCACCGCTTCCTTGACTGGTGGAGGGTCGTTAGCCGAACGGGTAGGACAAGGACTTTAAATCCTCATTAAAACTATGATGAAAAATAAAGTAACTAAATGTTTTATAAATTCCCAATCTTAGTTACTTTAGGAAAATGTGAATAAGGTGCTAACCGATGAAATTACACTTTTCACTTTATGTAAGTCGTTAGTGGAGCGTGTGTGGTTAACTGGCACACTAACCTGGACTTAAAAAGGTAGGCAAAGAGTAACTTAATGTTTATCATAGTATCGATGGAGCACGTGTGGTTAGCCGGCACATCGATTGAGGGGTAAATATTAAGGGTACCAAGTAATTTGCATGGTTACTTCACACCTTGTTTTGTGATCGTCGGCATCCCAGTCACAAAACTTGAAGGGCACACTCGAGATTGAAACATGCCATTGAAAAGTTCAATGAATCTCAAAGAATCTACGAGTTTCAAAAAACAATTAAAACCTAATAGTTTATTTCGTTTTCATGGTGGAAATTGGTGAATCATCATTCACCTACCTTCAAATATTTTATAGCTTGGATTACGACATCCCTATTCTAAGTTATAAAATATTGTGTTGGGTCCTAGCCTTAATATTACATTTGGGTGTCTTATTAAGGATTATCTTTATATCTAATCTAAACTTGTCCTTCTTCTTTTCAGATGTCTTGCAACAATGCTGATTCTGGCTCAAACCCTACTGGCTCCTTCTCTCTCATGAACCTTTATGGGAGAGTGATATTTGATGGATCCAATTTTATGGATTGGATCAGGAACATCAAGATAGTCACTCGTTATGAGGACAAGGAATATGTCCTCGACAAGGAGCTTAAGGAACTTGAGTCGACGGCTACTCCTGAGGAGATCGCTGAATACCAGGCACATGAGAGAGATGCTACCAAAGTGGCGTGTATCATGTTGGCCACAATGACAGCCGATCTCCAAAATTCCTATGATGAATACTACCCTTTTGAGATGCACAAGGACTTGATGGATCGCTACCATCAGAGTGTTCGTCCAAGCGGTATGAAATCATCTCCTCCATGATAACAACCAGGATGAAGGATGGTGAACCCATCACGGGCCACGTGCAGAAAATGCAAAGGTATGTGGATCATTTGCTGAAACTGAATGTGAACTTCCTAGAGGAGTTGGCAATTGATATCATTTTGCACTCCCTACCTTCATGTTATGATCAAGTTCGCATGACATACCACATGAACAAGGAGGAAGTTACACTCAGCAAACTTCAAGGACTTTTGAAGACCACGGAAAGTGGTCTTAAAGGTAAGTCGGTTGTTACTACTCCTACTCCTACCGCGGCCCCTGTCTTGGCAATTGGGGAAGGCAAAGGAAAGAAGAGGAAGAGCCCTTCGACGGGTACCAAGGGAAAGTCCCTTGATGGCTCCTCTTCAAATGGAACCAAGAAAGGTTTCATCACTCCTTCTGCTAACCCTAAAGAGGCTGAATGCTTCTATTGCAATGAAAAGTCGCACTAGAAGCGAAACTGCCCAAACTACCATCAAGATGTTAAGGATGGGAAACTAAAACCCAACCGTCCAGGTATTTACACTATATTGTCTAATAACTCACCCTATTCTAATTCTTGGGTCCTTGATACAGGTTGTGGTATTTACATATGTTGTGATTTGTAGGGACTAAGAAGAAGTGAGAATGTGGAGCATGGGAAGATAAAACTGATCATGGGAAATAGGAAAGTTACACTTGTCACCAAGATTGGAGTTTATTCTTTATTTCTAAGTAGTGGGTTATCATTAGATTTGAATAAATGTTGTTATTTGCCTGAAATGTTAAGAAATATTATTTCCTTTCATGGTTTGTACAAACAATGTTTTACCTTTTCGTTTGATAATGAAAGTGGTGGTATTAATGCTTTCTTTAATAATGTTATTTATTTTAAAGCATTACCTTGTGATGGTGTATGAAACTGTGTCGGTTGTAGATAACCTAGGAAATAATGTGTTGTGTATCGATTCTACCACTAGTTTGGATAAAGCATCATTATGACATTGTCGTCTTGGACATGTAAGCAACAAACGTATAGGCCAACTCCAAAAGGATGGAGTCTTGGAGTCATTTGACCTAAAATCAGATGATAGTTGTGATTCATGTTCGCTTGGGAAAATGACAAAGTCACCCTTCACGGGTACTTGTGCTAGGGGTGAGGGTTTGTTGGACCTCATACATACTGATGTGTGTGGACCCTTCAGAACCGCCACAAGAGATGCTAACCGCTTCTATGTGACTTTTACTGATGATTTTAATAGATATGGATATGTCTACTTAATCAAGCATAAGTCAGAGACCTTTGAAAGATTCAAAGTGTTCAAACAGGAAGTAGAGAATCAGTTGGGCAGGAACATTAAGATGCTTCGATCCGATCGAGGCGGTGAGTATCTTAGTACAGAGTTCCATGACTATCTTAAGGAATGTGGGATTGTCTCACAATTGACACCTCCCAGGACACCACAGTTGAATGGTGTGGCTGAGAGGCGCAATCGAACCTTGTTGGATATGGTTCGTTCCATGATGAGTCGAGCTTCTCTACCAATCTCATTTTAAGGGTATGCCTTAGAGACTGCCGCCCATATCCTCAATCTAGTCCCTAACAAAAAGGTTGCCAAAACACCTCATGAGATGTGGACTGGAAAAGTTCCCAATATGGACCACATCAAGATTTAGGGTTGCGAGGCTTTTGTGAGGCGTGAGTCTCACGATAAGCTTGAACCTCGAAGTGAGAGGTGTATTTTCATCGGCTACCCATAGAGATCCTTTGGTTACCTCTTCTACAGACCCAGTGATAGTGTGGTCTTTGTAGCAAGGAGAGGAGTCTTTCGAAAGAGAAAATTCATAAGCCAAGGAAACAGTGGGAGGCAAATTGACCTTGAAGAAATTCAAGAGTCAAGTGGTGAAGGAACCTCAAACCCTAGCAATCAACCTGAGGAGGAAACTCCTGTTGATCCGACAGAAGAGTCTGTACCTCTGAGGCGTTCCATGAGAGTTAGGAATGCACCTGAGCATTACTATGGTTTCCATATTACTGCGGAAGGTGATACACTTATGAGTGATAGCACACTGGGAAGTCTGGATGAACCTAACAGCTATACGGAAGCCATGGCAGGCCCTGAGGCTGCTAAATGGAAAGAGGCTATGGACAGCGAGATAAAATCCATGTATGACAATCAAGTTTGGAACTTGGTTGACAATGTACCAGGTCGTAAGATAGTCGGGTGCAAATGGATCTTCAAGAAGAAGACCGACATGGATGGTAATGTACACACTTATAAGGCGCGACTAGTTGCAAAGGGTTTTCTCAAACTCCGGGAGTTGATTATGATGAGACCTTTTCACCAGTAGCGAAGATTAAGTCTATTAGGGTTATGCTAGCCATTGCTGCATTTCATATGGCAAATGGATGTCAAAACCGCTTTCCTTAATAGAAAGTTGGCTGAGGATGTTTACATGATTCAGCCAGAGGGTTTTGTCAGTGCAGAGTACCCTAATAGAGTGTGTAATCTTGAGAAATCCATCTATGGATTGAAACAAGCTCCTCGTAGATGAAATCTTTGTTTCGATGAGAAAGTCAAAGAGTTTGGCTTTTCGAGGAGTGAAGATGAGTCATGTGTATATGTTAAGGCTAGTGGGAGTATAGTTATCTTTTTGGTACTGTATGTGGATGACATGCTACTCATAGGAAACGACATCCCAACTCTGCAAGAAGTGAAGTCCTGGCTTGGGAAGTGTTTCGCTATGAAGGACCTTGGTGAAGCTGTCTATATCCTAGGGATAAGGATTTTGAGAGACAGGAGTAAAAGACTAATTGGACTTAGTCAGAGTACCTACTTGGATAAGGTGCTGAATAGGTTCAACATGCAGAATTCCAAGAAATGAGAGTTACCGATCCAGAGTAACGCCACATTAAGTAAGACTCAGAGCCCGAGTACAGAGGCTGAGATAGCTGAGATGAGTCGAGTACCTTATGCTTCCGCTATAGGCTCCATCATGTATGCTATGACTTGTAGTCGTCCTGATCTGGCCTTTGCATTGAGCATGGTCAACAGATATCAGGGGAACCCTGGCAAGGATCACTGGACTGCAGTAAAGAACATTCTCAAGTACATGCGGAGGATTAAGGACTGGGTCCTTACCCTTGGTGGGAGTGATGACTTGAGAGTAGTAGGGTATAGTGATGCTAGCTTTCAGACTGACAGGGATAATTTCCGCTCCCAGTCGGGCTGGGTCTTTACCTTAAACGGAGGAGCAATTTCTTGGAAAAGTTCCAAGCAGGAGACATTGGCTGATTCATCTTGCAAATCAGCGTATATAGCGGCAAGCGAGGCAACAAAGGAGGCTATATGGATAAAGAGCTTCATTGGAGACCTTGGAGTTGTACCAGCTATAAAGGAGCCTATATAGATTTTCTGTGATTGTGAAAGTGCAGTTGCCTTACCCAAGGAACCAAGGGATCACGGGAGATCCAAACACATCGACAGAAAATACCAATTCATCAGACATCGAATAGAAGAAGGACTCCTCGTGGCAAAGAGGGTATCATAGGATGAGAACCCGACAGATCCCCTCACGAAGGGACTGAGCAAGGTTAAGCATCTCCAGCATACGAGGTGCATAGGGCTGAAGGATGATATTAGTTTTAGTAGTTAGATAGCTTTGAAATGTGTAAAGTGTAATTGACAATTGATGATGAATAAAAGTTGTGTTTATTTATGAGTAAAGTGTTGCTATCTTTTGTCAATCGTTTACTATCGTTTCATTTTGCATGTCTTGACTTCTAGAATAATTATGTTATTATATCTCATATTATTCAAATTCTCCACAGTCGGTCATATGTAGGAAGTAGATATGAACAAAGACTGTCATGAGTTGGCTTGTAGATGTCCAAGGTACTGGACATAGCAAAGTGTTGCTACAACACTCATGAGTGCTCATAAGTTCTGAGTATTGGATTCAACCCATGCTCTCTGGTATCACTTCATGGAATTTATCTCGAGTGATCGCGAGACGGTAATATCATACAAGTCTTCAAACCTAGAGATATGACTTGTTGCCTATCAGTTGGTTATACATTGATTGTACGAAAATGCATTGGTAATTCGATGTTATAAAACGTGCCTTTGTGTATGATTCAACAAGTAGTAGAACAAGCATATGAGTCGAAGTTTATCTGTTCCTTCTTGGATTAGAAGTGATATCAGGGCCCCTCGATAATTTTGTGTTAACCCATGTACCGGGCCCGGTTAGAACTAAGTTGATGTGTTCAATTAAGTTCTATGTCAAACAAATTGGAAATCGGGAAACAAACTGCTGGACAATAAGTAAGACATTGTTCCATGTATTTGTCCAGCTGATATCTAGAACAGAGGATTATATGATCACTTATCTTAAATGGCGTATCATCATCATCTCAGTTCCGCGAGACCTTGAAAGAGCTACGATTGCTGATCGGTTCCTGAAGTCATTCTTGCAGTTATAGTTATTAAACTTATCCAAGTGGGAGACTGTTGGATTAGGTGTCTAAGTTTATAACTATTTCTGGAATGTACTTGACCCGATTAACATGGTCCATTTGGGTTGCATGGCATTGCAACACTTGGATAGACCAAAATGAGAGAAAGGACACTTAAGGTATGTTACTATATTATAAGTTCTAATATATTAATAATATTATTTAATTAGTATTGATCAAAGAATTAATTTGGAATTAATTAAGTGATCAAAAAGAGACTAATTAAATATATAGGGTAGATTGTGTAAATAATATATTCTTGTATAGTGGGCTAATGATCCATGGTTTGTATGGGTTAGGCTAAAACCCATAAGGTGCTCCATGGATAGTCCATGGAGGTTACAAACCCATGGATCATGGAATATGGAAAGCCATGACAATTAGGGTTTACATGGTGTAACCCTACTTGTGCCACACCTATATAAAGACCCCTAGACTAGCAAAATCGGCACTACTTGTACAAGATAGAGGGAATCCGATTTTGAGGTGTTAGTGAACTTCTCTCAAGGTTATTCCAAGTGTTGTGGTGTTGTGTGAGACATTTGATGCATCACACTTGAGGTGCTAGGCTCACAAGGTTCTCAAGGAATCCAAACCACAAAAGGTATGTTCTTCTTCTAGCATTTATGTTTAAAAGTTCCCCATGCTATGCTAGATAGGATAAGAATATTGGAAAATCAATTTTGCATGTATCTTAGTAAAACATAGATCCAAGGTTTGTAGGGTTGCATATACACCTTAGGAGTGTTAGAATGCTCAAAACCCTTCAGTTTTATGGATAATAACTCATAATATCTGATCTAACACGTTTATAAAGGAGTAATAGTATTATGCTTCTATCATAGGAAAAAAGTATGTCAACTCCAACGTCAGGATTAGCACCGGTAGACTCCACCATCATCAAGACGATGATCGAGCAATAAATATTCGATACAATGACAACTTACGGACTCAATGGAGTCAACACTTCTAAAAATTAAGATATCAGACTTGAACAGGCATATACCTACAAGGAATTCATGAAAAGAAAACCTAGATCCTTCTATGGAGATGATGGAACAATTGGTTTAGATCATTGGATAAAGAAAATGGAACACCGAAAATCGTCCCAAATATTGTTGGGTTAAATTTTCCACCTGCACATTTATGGATACGAATTTTTCCTGGTGGAATACCAACATTAAGACCTTAGGATGTTGATCATAGAATTCTAACCCAAGGAAGAGATATTTAATAATTCTAACACCAAGAGGAGTGGACTTAGAAGCTTATACTATGATTTTTGATGAGTAATCTACCATTTTCTTGGATTCAATAATTTTTTAAGACAAGAAAATTGAAAGATACATCAAGGGACTAGTCCCATAGATTCGGAAAATGATCACCACTTTTCGACCCGCCAATTACAAGGATGCCAAAGAGTTGGCCTGCAGTCTAACCGAACAAGTGGCTTGTAAGGAATTCTCAAACAGGAGGGCCAATGTTGAAAAGGGCAAGGATAACAAGAGAAGGAGTGATTGTAACTCCAAAGGAAATTCAAGTCAATCACCAAAGGAAAATCAGGAAATCAAGAAACCTCATACTACAATGAGCAACTATCACCATCTAGGTAGGTGTATAGAAGTATTTTGTCGCTATTGTAACCGAATAGGCTACAATGACCAGCAATGCCGAAATAGATTGAACATTGTAACTAACATAAGTAAGGAAAGAAGGTGTTCTAAGTACGAAAGGCAAGTTAATTCAGTAAGAGACTACCAAAAATCTGGTAAACCAGTGGACAAGTGCTCATGTCGAAGTGTTCCGAGTCGACATGAAGAAAGTAACCTAGAAATTGCTTAAGAAAAAGTTATTACGGTTTATGTAAAACATCTATGTATCAGCAATGTTGTTTAAATAAAGAATTTATAACTTCCAAAATTTAAATATTCATAGGGTTGATATGATTTTGATAACTCATGAGGCACCCATCTGCCTTTGATTACATTATAATTACTACAAGTGGTTATGTCACTAACAACTACAACCATAGTGGAGACCTCATTAAAAATTAAAAGGGGAAAAATCATCAAGACAATTATCATAAATCTCAAGCTAGAATAACCGAATATCATTTAGAATAATATCCTAAGACACAAATGGAAATTTAGATTGAACAACCAATTAAGGAAATTTTCAGAATAATAGCCAATAACATTCTTGGGTTTCCTATTGGTGTAAAATAAAAAGACTTTAAACTTCATCTCAAGAGAAAACAATAGGATGTGAACCCAGTCCTCATAGGATGAGGAGACTACGGCATGGAATGATAACTCCCAATGTTCATGTAGTTAAAAATATAGATGAAGAAACCAACTATGTACCCAAATGAGAAATACACACAACTTAAGTATAACCTGAATTGCTATATTAACATTCTATACTTAATAAAGACGTATATTGTAAGGTCATAACTAGGATTCCATGGCATCAGAATGACAATTTCTCCTCACCCTTTTGTCTCTAGTTGTGAAACGGACTACGAATCATAAAACATATGTCCAACCTTAACTTATATGTAACTCACTAGAGGAGTACAAGAAATCACGTGACAGTTGACTTAGAAAGCTTACCCAACTGCTAGATAGCATCTGTTAGTAGATACTACGAGCTAAATTTCGTGACAAAATTCTTTCAACCGGGAGGGGAGAATGTAAAAACTACAAAAAACGTCGCCAGTCAAAAATCGCTAAACATAACGAAAGTCAAACATAATGGACTTAATATATAGTATTTACCAGAATATAGAAAATATACCAGATTTCATTATCCACAATATAAGAAAAACAATCAAAAAGACCGACAACTATAAAAATATGTGCGAGAAAAATTGTGTTATTTTGTATCAATAACCACATGTTCTAAATGTACGCATTGTCCCGATCTAGAAAATATAAAATTTGTAAAAATCGCACTTCGTGTGAGTAATTTATGATTTTATAAAATTTTAAAAATCAACCACGTACAATGAATGTGTATAGTAAAAATTAAAGGAAAAACGGTCGAGTTTTAGAAATAGCTATGTAAAGGAGAATCGAATTACTCATAGTTATAAAACCGAAGAGACAAAGAAGATCAAAAAGTGGAGTCCGTAAGAGGAAGATGTGATTTTTGCAAAGTCATTTAGGGTATAAAAATACGGGGAAAAATAAATTCAAAATAAGTAGATACAACCTAAAGGAAAGTTATAGTATTCGTCGATAGCAATGGAAAGATATAAAAAACGTCGAAAGCGCTGCTCGTACACAGAAGATGCATAATTAAAAAAATCAAGAAAACTGAGCCCACACCATCCATGTCACGCGTGTCTGATGATCAGATTCGCTGAAATTTAGGAGACGTGGAACAACGAAGGAGTGACACGTGTCGACCTTTGAGTGGAACTAACACACTGGCGCGTGACGCACACCTAGATAAGCGCCAGACACGCCCAAAAAACCATATTATAAATAGAAGGCCTGACACTCTCTATTCCACACCTAAAATTAGCATCTCCCTATATATGGTTCAGAGCCATCTCTCACCCGAGCGCCAAGTTTCCCGACGCAATGCCCGACTCGAAAAACACGCTTTGAAAGTGAGTTCACGACCCCAATTTTTAAGACTTTTATATTTTTCCAAGGGGAATACATGATAGTTAATAAATTATTGATTTCAAAAACTATGGTTGAATATTATATCATAATTTGTCATGCAATGTTGTTATACCCATATCTTTTGGATAATATCATGTCTTGTAGTTATTCTGCCCAGAGGTTATGGATAATATTATGCCTAGTCGTTATAATGCACAAACACTTAGGATAATATTATGCCTAGTAGTTACTCTGCCCAAATCTTTATGATAGTATTATGACTAGTCGTTATTATGGCCAAATTTCTCAATGATAACATTTTATCTAAGTAGTACTGTGCTCGAATACTCATCCGAAACAACTAAACTAATATAGTTATATAGTTAAATATAATTAGGAGAACCACATGAGAAGAAACAAAGTATACATTAAGGCTAAACAAAATGGATGTTAATCAGAAAACTATTCATTTATTTGCTAATTAAAATTTAGCTAACCCCCGACCTAAAATCGTTAAATCATAAGTGAGTATGAAAGGTATGTACAAATTTATACAGGGTTGACACCCCTACATGTGGTTGCTTGCTACAGCCTTAGCGGAAGAGTAATAGTAGGGATAACTTTGTTATCTATTACGAAGTCCAATGAAGCGTCGTCGGGACAAATATGAAGTCGAAGCTAGATTATGGCAATTGATTGTAACATTGTTCCGCTAGCCTTAAATAATTAATATACCAAGAGGGGGGGGGGGTGCCTCGAAGTATAATTTGTATACAATTAAAGATAAGAGTACTCTAAAAGAATAAAAATTATCCATGAGAATAACAAATCGATATCCATAGTAAATGGCACCACTAGTCAGAACCTAAAGCTATTAGTGTCCATGAACAGTGGAAACCCAAAGCATCTGAACAATTATGAAATAATGAAGGCCTAGGACACTATTTATAAAAAAACATTCAAATTATTACACAAGAAGTATTCAGTACTAAAATATTGATAGAAGGACAATTTATACCTATGTAAATACCTGCAAACTCACTAACATTATGTTGACCGTTTTCAAAACTGCATGTATTGCTACGATTTGAAAAGGTGGAAGCTCGCACCACAGAAGATCAAGACGCAAGGATATAGACTAGTGATATGTTTTATTATGTAATCCTAATGTTCAAACCATTCGAATTAATGTAACCCCTATTTTTCGAGAATGAAAATATTTGATATTTGTATATTGTTCAATATCTATGATTCAACTTTTTAACGTCGCACGACACGACATTTCTGCCACTGAACAGGGGTGTGACAATCAAGGGCATTCTTTCCTCGCTTCAAACTTTCGTTTTTATGTGTTTTATTGAACTATCTGTTTCATTTTCTAATTTTAGCATCCAGGATAATCCTTCATTTTCATCTTTGGGAGGGGGTTAGTAGTCAAAATTTGCATTTTTTATTAAAAAAATTAAAATTTCCAGTTACTCAATTAAATGTTTTGTTTTTCTCTTCGGTATTGTATAATTGTTTTTGAGAAGAAGTCCAAAAATATTTTTATTTTCTTTTCAATTTTCCACATTATTAAAAAATCCAAAATATTTTTAGTTTTAGTTTGTAGTTTTGCTTCCTGTATAAAACAAACAGTTTTGAAAAAATTTGAAAAAGTTACATGAGGCTAATTGTAAAAATAAAAAGAATAGTATATCGAAACACTGCGTGAACAAAAATAAAATAGTTTTTTTTATCTAACTCTTGAAGCTTATAATTATGAACCTGGCTCGATAAGTCTTGACCCCACGAGACACATACCTACTTGTTGACACAAATTACATTTCACGGTAAGAGAGAGCTTTATGTCGTATTCACATAACCAAAAATGAGGAAGCGAGCAAAAATGTCATATCCGAGATCGTTGTGGGTGCAAATTGTCAAATATAATATCCAAGTCAAATTTCAAGCACTTAATCGAAGGAATCTCCACAAATACACAATGAGTATATAAGAAATCAAAGTTGAAGGCAAAAGATACAAAAATTCAAGTTTTAATTAAATCAAGAGCCGCCATAAAGTCAAACCTTGCAGAACTAAAGAACTATGTGATATGGTATATGGAGCTCTTGAAAAAGTGAAAGCATAGGAGATTAGGCCCTTAGGCCCCTACAGGAGGGTTGACTGCTTCAGCGAAAGTTGATTTGATGTGAGAGGGCCTCTGGGATGGGTTAGGCTTGGTTTTTATGAATGAGTCGAAAAGACGCGAAATTGTTAAATATTCTATTTCTGTGAGCAAGGTAAATCCTCCTTAATAAATTAAAATCTTTTTGCCACATGTCATCTTCTCCTTCATTTGGACACATGACATTTTCTAGAATTTTTGAATTTTCTATTTTCCACTTGTCATTTTATTGTATTTTTCATTTTATTAAATTAAACCTCCACATTTAATATCTAAGGTAATATATATGTAAGATATTTATTAAAAGGGGTTTATATATGTAATGTATTCAATGTATTAAAGCCTCATTAAATTTAATAATTTAAAATTTTTCTCATTTTTCTTATCAATTCAAACTTCTCAAATTGTTAAAATTTTATATTTAATTTTTTAAAATAACGCCATGTAATACATGGGTCTCACATCTAGTTAAGATATAAAATTTAAATAAAATTTATAGTTGGTTTATTAGTTTACACTGTTGATCATCTTTTTGACCTTGGAAATCTATGATGCATGGAAAATATTGAAATTGTTGTTTAGGTAGTGATTTTATTAGAGCTTCCTCGATCTGAAGTTTGATCTTATGAAAAAAGAGTGAATTATTTTTAGTTTTTAAAGTTTCAGTTTTTAGTTTCCCTAATTTTATTAATAATGAAACTTTAAACTTTGTCTCAAGAGAAAACAATAGGATGTGAACCTAGTGCACATAAGATGAGGAAAGTGATAACTCCCAATGTTCATGTAGTTAAGAAATTAGAAGAAGAAACCAACTATATAACCAAATGCAAAATACACACAACTTAAGTATAACTCGAATTACTATATTAACATTCTATACTTAATAAAGACGTATATTGTAATGTCATACCTAGGATTCCATGGCATCAAAAATGACAATTTGTCCTCACCCTTTTTTCTCTAGTTGTGAAATGGACTACGAATCATAAAACATATGTCCAACCTTAAGTTATATGTAACTAACTAGAGGAGTACAATAAATTTTGTGACAGTTGACTTAGAAAGCCTACCCAACCGCTAGGTAGCGTCTGTTAGTAGATACTACGATCTAAATTTCGGGACAAAATTCCTTCAACGTGGGGAGAATGTAAAAACTGCAGAAAACGTCGCCAATCGAAAATCGCTCAACATAACGAAAGTCAAACATAATGGACTTAATATATAGTATTTACTAGAATATAGAAAATATACAAGATTTCATAATCCGCCATATAAGAAAAAGCAATCAAAACGTCCGACAACTATAAAAATAAGTGCACGTAAAATTGTGTTATTTTGTATAAATAACAACATGTTCAGAATGTATTCATTGTTCTGATCTTGAAAATATAAAATTCGTAAAAATCCGACTTCGTAGGAGGAAGTTATAATTTTATAAAATTTTAAAAATCAACCATGCACAATGACTGTGTGTCGTAAATATTAAAGGAAAAACAGTTGAATTTTAGCAAAAGTTATGTAAAGGAGAATCAAACTACTCATAGCTATAAAACCGAAGAGACAAAGAATGTCAAAAAATGGAACCCGTAAGAGGAAGATATGATTTTTGCAAAGTCATTTAGGGTATAAAAATACGGGGTAAAAATAAAATAAAAATAAGCCGATACAACCTAAAGGAAAGTTATAGTATTCGTCGATAGCAACGCAAAAATATAAAGAACGTCGAAAGTGGAGCACGTAAGCAGAAGATGCGTAATTAAAAAAATCTAGAAAACTGAGCGCGGACCATCCATGTCACGCGCGTCGCGCGTGTTTGACGATCAGATTCGCTGATATTTAGGAGACATGGAACAATGAACGGTGACACCTGTCGACCTTTGAGTGGAACCAACACAATGGTGCGCGACGCACACCTAGATAAGCGCCACACACGCCCAAAAAACCATATTATAAATTGAAGGTCCGCCACTCTCTATTCCACACCTGAATTAGTGTTTCCCTCTATGGTTCAGAGCCATCTCCCACCCGAGCGATCCCCATTCGCCAAGTTTCCCGCCGAAACGCTCGAGTCGAAAAGCATTCTTCGAAAGTGAGTTCACGGCCCCAATTTTTAAGTTTTTAAAATTTTTCCATGGGGAATACATGCTAGTTAATAATTTATTGATTTCAAAAACTATGGTTGAATATTATATCATAATTTGTTATACAATGTTGTTATACCCATATCTTTAGGATAATATAATGTCAGGTAGTTATTCTGCCCAAGCGTTATGGATAATATTATGCATAGTCGTTATAATGCACAAACATATAAGATAATATTATGCCCGGTAGTTAATCTGCCCAATCTTTACGATAACATTATGACTAGTCGTTATTATGGCCAAATTTCTCAATGATAATATTTTATCTAGGTAGTCATGTGCTCGAATACTCATCCTAAACAACTAAACTTATATAATTATATAGTTAAGTATAATTATGAGAACCACGTGAGAAGAAACAAAGTATACATTAAGGCTCCACAAAACAGATGTTAATGAGAAAACTATTCATTTATTTGCTATTTAAACTTTAGCTAATCCCCGACCTAAAATCTGTAAATCTTAAATGAGTGGGAAAAGCTATGTATAGATTTATATGGGGTTGACACCCCTACCTATGGTTTCTTGCTACAACCTTAGAGGAAGAGTAATAGCAGGGATAACATTGTTATCAATTACGACATCCAATGAAGCGTCGTGCGGGAGAAATATGAAGTCGAAGCTCGATTATGGCAATTATTTGTAACATTGTTCTGCTAGCCTTAATTAATTAATCTACCCAGGGGGTGCCTCGAAGTAGAATTAGTATATAATGAAAGATAAGAGTACCCTAAAAGAGTAACCATATATCTATGAGAATAAAAAGCAATATCCATAGTAAATGGCAGCACTAGTCATAACTGTGACAACCGTCAAATTCAAGTCAAAGTCAAAGTCAACAAGTCAACAAGTCAAAGTCAAAGTCAACAATGTCAAACCGGTCAAACTCAACTAGTACTTGTATGTTAAAACTTATTCTATGTATAAAAATGTGCATTTGTATGTCAAGAATTCAAGTGTCTCGGAGAATCTATGTGTTTAGCAATGTAAAAACCCTAAAAAGGGAGTAAAACGCATCAAAACACGACTATGGACCCTTTTGGGGACTTAAAACAATCGTGAACGAAGCATAACGAGGTTCATTAACCTTGCATTACGAGATTATACGATAATAATGGCTAAAATTAAATCTCTCCCAAATATCTCCAAGTATGTGAAATCTCTCCCAAATCTCTCAAAGTATGCGAATTCTCTCCCAAATCTCTCTCAAAATCTCTCTCAACTTTTTATAGTCATCTGGGTCATCCCGACCCTTAACTTGGCCAAAAACCGCTTGAATCGGGGAGTTATATCGAAAAACAGCTAAATAGGGTCGAAACCCTCTTAGGAACCGAACCTCTTCGAGTCGAACCCTTCTATTAGGACCGAAGTCTCCTGTCAGGACCGAACCAAGCTTTTCGGACCGAACCCCCTACAACCAAAATGAGCCGCAACCTCCTGACACCCGAAATAGACCGACCCCTCGGTCCATTTCGGTTCCTTGGCACCTTCGGGCCCGAGACCCATCTTCGGTTCTCCTTCTCCTACTCTCGGTTCCTTCTCCCACCTTCGGTCCTCACCTCCTAAGAGTCGAACTGTTGGATTAATGTCTAAGTCCATAACTATATTTGGTATGTACTTGACCCGACCCATCATGGTCGATTTGGGTTGCACTTCACCGACACAATTTATATGGATAGTCTTTTGAGAATAGTATATTTATGATTTATATTAATATATTATAAGTTCTAATATATTAATATGGAATTATATTATTTAATTAGTATTGATCAAGAATTAATTTAGAATTAATTAAGTGATCAAAAAGAACTAATTAAATATGGACTCTTATATATATATATATGGAATGGGCCAAGTTCATTTAGGTTGGGCTAAGCTTTCATGGATGGTCCATGGAGCTTTTAACCCATGGATCCTATGTAAATGAAAGGTTATGGGTATTAAGGTTTACATGGATGTAACCCTAATCCTCCATAATATATAAAGGGGTCATTGGCTCACAAAATTGGCACAAGTGAGTGAAAATAAGAGTGAGCCGATTTTAGTGTGCATACATATTCTCTCAAGTTCTTCCAAGGTGTTTTGGTGATTTGTGATTCCATTTGAGGCTTCCACACTATTGGGGCTAAGCTCTTAAAGCTTGAAGGCATCAAACTACATCAAAAGGTATGTCATCTAACTAGAACTTTGTAGTATAGGTGCTTCATAATATGCTAGTTAGGATGAAACCTTGGAATAGTTAATATTTGCATGTATAATAGAGAAAACATAGATCCAAGGTTTATAGGGTTGCATGTACACCATAGGAGTGTTAGAATGCTCAAAACCCAACAGTGGTATCAGAGCCATGGGTTGTTTTCTGTTATATTGATACAAATGTTTTATTTTCAAAGTTGGAAAAAAAGAAAAAAAAACATGACGTTTGTCAAATTTTAAGATATTTACTTGTTTTTATGAAAAACTAATTATTTGTAAAATTTGAATCATTTGCTATATGAGTTGAATTAGGTCAAATTTAGTAAAAGATAAAATGATATGATTATTTTATTAGTTTTAAAAGTTTGGTCTAAAGAGTTTTTTGAAACCTCCATAAGTTATGGATATGAAAAAGTTTTTAAAAAAATTGATTCAAAGTTTTTTATGGAGTTACAAAACTTGGTCTTAATGTTTTAAAGAATTCCATAACTTGTTCTTAAGTTATGGAACATGAAAAGTTTCATCATAAAACAAGTATTTAACTCCATAAGTTATGGAATCCAAAAGTTTTCAAGAGTTACAAAACTTGCCCTCAAGTTTTGGAATTTGGAAAAAGTTTTTTATGATACAAAAAAAGAATTGAATTCTAAAACTCTTGGGTTCATAACTTAAACAATTAATTAAATGGTTTTAATTTTGAATTTAATAATTGGAATTATGATGTTTTTATTGAATAATTCAATTAACTCTTATGGACTTTATTAATAGATAATTAAAGTGTTTAATTAAAAGAGAATTAATAATTCCATAATGACATGGTTTAAATTTAATTAAATTAAGAGTATAGTTTAATTAATAGATTAAACCACCAAGTATTTTAAATGTCTAAAATACACCATTATACTATTATAATATTAAAAGTTTAATATATTATATGTATAAGAGCAAGTCGTCTTACCATTAGTAGGCCTCATTCACGAAGCCGGTCTATAAGGGGAGTATAAGGTTACTGCCTATAAAATGGCAGTTTAATGGGTGTCCACTCTCACCCACCGCTTCCTTGACTGGTGGAGGGTCGTTAGCCGAACAGGTAGGACAAGGACTATAATTCTCCCTTCATTAAAAGTATTAATGATAAATACTAAGTAACTAAACTTTTTATAAATTCTCAATCTTAGTTACTTAGGAAAATGTGAATAAGGTGCTAATCCATGAAATTACACTTTGCACTTTGTTTAAGCTGTTAGTGGAGCGTGTGTGGTTAACCGGCACACTAACCTGGAGTTAACAAGGTAGGTAAAGGGTAACTTAATGTTTATCATAGTATCGTTGGAGCGTGTGTGGTTAACCGACACATCGATTGAGGGGTAAATATTAAGGGTACCAAATATATTTGCATGGTTACTTCACACCTTGTTTTGTGATCCTCGGCATCCCAGTCACAAAACCTGAAGGGCACACTCGAGATTGAAACATGCCATTGAAAAGTTCAATGAATCTCAAAAGAATCTAGGAGTTTCAAAACCAATTAAAACCTAATAATACATTTCGTTTATCTTGGTGGAAATTGGTGAATCGTCATTCACCTACCTTCAAATATTTTATAGCTTGGATTACGGCATCCCTCTTCCAAGTTATAAAATAGTTTGTTGGGTCCTAGCCTTAATATATCATATTGGGTGTTATATTAAGGACTTAAATCAACTTTACGTGAATTTCTCCCATTGTTGATGTCTGGTTTAGACAACAATGATCTTCCCAAACCAAGCTTTCGTAATGAATATGACTCCCGAGTTTGGCTCATGGAAGTCATACTTCTCTTCCTCCACCTCCTCCAATTATTCTCCCTAACCCACAAGTTCAAAGGTCACTCAATCCCTATTGGCAAGCAAGGTCTATGTGTGATCACATCTTGGAGATGAAGTCACATATTGACAAGCCGGGAGAGTTGGGTGTCAAAGTCTTAAGAAGGTTGGATGTTCAATCACTTTCTAAGTCACTTAGTGAGTTCCTTTGGGACTACTATGAAACAGACTATGACATGACCCTTAATGATCTTATCTATTTGCTTGGTTAGCAATGATTTGAGGACTAGTAAAGCAAATTGATTAGGAGATCAACTTCCCAATGGACATTGACAATGGTAACATTGGATATCTAGAAGAGCCTTCTCATCCCAATGAAAGGGTTTGACCATAGTCAACTAGGTTGACCAAATGGTAAAGAGAAAGGCTAAGTCTACGATAGTCCTATGTACCATTCCCAGTGAGTCCATATGTTTCTCTTGTCAAAGGAAGGGGCATTGATTGCGAAGGTGCCTATTTACCTGAAAGATCATAAGGTTGATCAAGTCAAGAAGTTTGACTCTGCTTCAGGTAAAGTTCACTATCTAACTCTGTTAAGTTTCTATTCTGAGATTCTTATTACATGATGTGACTTGGTCACATGTTGATGTTTTAAGAATCAAAGAAAAGTGAAGAAACTTAAAGGAAGTATATGCTGATTCTGATCGCGAAGATGGTTTTTGATCGTATGGTTCGGTGATCAGAATTTTGAGCTGTTGCTTAGGAGTTATGATATATTGCTTAGGAATAGATAACAACACGTTTTTCATATGCATTTTCATTGTAAGGATAAGTTTTTCCGGAAGTTTTAAAAAAAAACAGTGTTGATTTATTTATTTTAAGTATCCTTACAATGGTATTTGTGAAAAATTGTTGTTTACATGTTTCCATTGATAGCAATATTGGAAAATGGATTTGATTCTTTCATTTGTGGTAGTGTCTAAATTTACCAAATAAGGAAAGTTTCTCATCACCCAAGTTTTCAATTGGACCGAAACTTGGAATCATGCAAGTTGTATAGTATGATGAATGAGAACTTTCAGCTTTCGAAAATTAAGACTAATTAGTTGTTCACATGTATATGTGAGTCAAGTAAATGACTAAAGGGATCGAGTACACATTCTTGTGCACTGGTCAAGTCCACCACAAAGATCGATAAGACTATTCGTCATGATTTACTAAAGTTTAGTAAATATGGTTATACTTACATGCTTAAGTGTAATTCTGAAGCATTGGAAAAGTCTCGATGTATGGCAGAACGAATGAGAAGAATCAAATTAGGCAGAAAGATAAAAGTTTCTCAAATCTGAAAAGATGGGAGAGTACTTTAGTATCATGTTTTGTGATCATCTTAATGATTTAAGAACCACATCACAATTGGTCTTCTAAGGACATCTTAGTGCATTCTTATGACTAAAAAGAGGAGTCATGAATTGTTGAAATGGTTAAATCAAGAAGATGAGTCATACTTCGTTTCAAAACAAGTCTTAGAGTCATACTCCAAGACCATAAGTTGAGTGACATATCTTAAAGAAAGGTTTATAACACTTGTCAAATGTAACAGTAAAAGTGTCCTACTCTTGTACATTTGAAGTTGGTAAGTTGTGATGTTTTGGATTAAACATAGACCAACTAAGGCCAATTGTGTGAAGTGTTTGTCGTGATAAAGAATCCGCACTATCCCTTGAATATTTGACAAGAGAGTCTTATATGTCAAGAGGACAATGGGAGTCTTAAAGGTCTTGAAAGTCTCAAGAACTAATCACGAGTAAAACCTGATGTTCTTCACTAGCACACGACTTGAGGTTTATAACCTATCCTGTTGACATACTTCTATTTCTGTGCCCATTCCAGTTAAAGTTGGTTTTGCATATGAGTTCTTAGAGTTCTCAATTGGTTGCATAACAACTTGGAAGCAATGACAGGCTCTTGTACTGCCAGGTGGCAATAAATTAAGATTTAGTTCAGTCCATATGAGTTTGGATTTGTCACTAACGTTGTCTTGTGATTATGGTTTTGACAGATTCACATGGATAAGAACACATACACCATAAAATCTAAGGGTCATAAGGTTTCTCTCCGACTCATGAAAATGATGGTGAGGAAACGCTTCCACCAAGTAGATTTGAAGCAGATGACAAAAGGTCTAAACAATTGAGACTATGATTACGGCATCCCTTTTCATAGTTCTGAAATTGTTTAGACACACATGCATGCTATCTAAGGAAAGGTGTATGATTTTGATAAAGTTTTATCAAAGCATCTCGTATCAAAAATCTAAACTTTGGTAAGAAAGTCAATAAAGTATTGATTTCTAGAAGTCCAACTGATTTCTGAGTACATGTCAAAGCTAGTGGGAGCATAAGTGTTATGCTAATAATCATCATGTTAATGGGAGCATGATAATTATTGTTAGTGTTGCAAGTTAGCAATGTTAATTATAGAAAACAAAAGTTTCAATTCGTGAGGCTGCAGGGATTGAAAAAGTTGTTTTGCTATAATTAAGGGAGATGATATACTTCATTTCAGTTCTAAAGGCTTAGATTGAGACCTTAATCATCTTTAGTCAAGAATATATATATGAATTTCATGTTGGATTGGTTCAACTTAAGGAAATTCTATATATTGCGTTCTCAAATTTCGATTATGATTACGACATCCCTCTTCATAGTCAAATTTTGAAAACATGGCAAATAAAAATATTGTAGCAAAAGACTGGTCTAGAATCATGTCTTTATGTGAGACATCATGAATCGTGTACCATTTGCTTTGGGTACAGGATCGATTGAATGTGCTATAATATTTGTCATTTCTAAATTTTTCCAAATGCCCAGAGGCATTAAGAAGGGAAAAGGTCTAGAATTAGATATGACTAAAATGATTAAGCAATTGTCGAGGACAATCTGAGGTTTACCAAAGATTGGTTGCTCAGGAACAGTTGGAAGTATAGTGCTAATTTTGGAAGGACCATATTGACATATTATGAAAAGAGGCATCTCTTATTCAGAAGTGATAATCAAAATGAGAATATGGAGTTGTCTCCATAGGTGGAAGTTATCTGTGTAAGATTAGAAAACTTAATGCAAGAAGCATGTCCAAAGCAATGTACTTTGAATATGAGACTTAGTTTCCATGGAGTTGATCTCCATTGGAATACCTTATAATGACTGTTGACAAGTCTTTGTGACTTTGTACATATTCATTACAGGAGGGTCAGTGCATATAAGTTTAAAATCTAAACAGATTTCGATAAATGATAGAAATTTGAAATTCTCACATTTTTCGATAAGGATTTGGGAGTGTGATAGAATCATTGAAATTATGTTCAATTGGTTTATTTCACAAAGTAAGGATCATAGACAAACATAGAGTGCATACTTGGTGTATGGCAAAGCTATTGTTTAAGAAAAACATAGTGTACATGCTTGGAGCATGTGACAACTAGTGTTTTTAATTCAAGTATAAAGTTGATAAAACCGAAACAATGAATAATGAGTAATCAGTATGGTGATAAATAAAAGTGTTTATTTATATTCATAGGGTTTGATACCATATTTGATTCATTTATTCTTGTGTTTCACTTTGCATGTTTTGACTTCCAGAATAACTAAGTCGCTCTTCCTGAATGATTAAGTTATTAAAACCATCCACAGTCGGTCATATGTTGGAAGTAGATATGAATCAAGACTGTTATGGGTTGGTTTGTAGAGGTCCAAGTTGGTGGACAAAGTGGTGATATAACACTCATGAGTGCTCATAAGTTCTGAGTATTGGATTCAACCCACGCTCATTTGAATCACTTCATGGATTTTATCACGAGTGATTATGAGACGATAATATCTTATATTCTTCAAACCTAGAGATATGAGTTGTTACTATGAGTTGGTTATACATTGATTGCACGAAAACGCATTTGGTAACTCGATGTTATAAAACGTGCCTTTGTGTATGATTCAACAAGTAGTAGAACAAGCCATATGAGTCGAATTTTATCCATTCCTTTTACCTTCGGGATAAAAGCGATATCTGTGGGCCCCTCGATGATTTAGCGATGACACATGTGAGTGCTTGGCCAAGTCAGGACTGGTTTGATTTGTTCAATCAGTCAGTCATCATAAATCGAAAATCGGGAAACAACAAATTGACAGAGAGAATGATTATAATCAATGTCTCAGTCCATATGATATCTAGAATGGAGGAATATATGATCCCTTATCTAATGGACAAGTCATTGACAAGGTGAGAGTTCGACAAAAGCTTTAAGAGCTACGATTGCCAGTTAGGTTTTGAAGTCATACTCAATAATAGTTTTAGACTTATCCAAGTGGGAGACCGTTGGATTAATGTCTAAGTCCATAACTATATTTGGTATGTACTTGACCCGACCCGACATGGTCCATTTGGGTTGCACTTCACCGGCACAATTTATATGGATAGTCTTTTGAGAATAGTATATTTATGATTTATATTAATATATTATAAGTTCTAATATAATAATATGGAATCATATTATTTAATTAGTATTGATCAAGAATTAATTTAGAATTAATTAAGTGATAAAAAAGAACTAATTAAATATGGACTCTTATATATATATGGAATGGGCCAAGTTCATTTAGGTTGGGCTAAGCTTTCATGGATGGTCCATGGAGCTTTTAACCCATGGATCCTATGTAAATGAAAGGTCATGGGTATTAGGGTTTACATGGATGTAACCCTAATCCTCCATAATATATAAAGGGGTCCTTGGCTCACAAAATTGGCACAAGTGTGTGAAAATAAGAGTGGGCCGATTTTAGTGTGCATACATATTCTCTCAAGTTCTTCCAAGGTGTTTTGGTGATTTGTGATTCCATTTGAGGCTTCCACACTATTGGGGCTAAGCTCTTAAAGCTTGAAGACATCAAGCTACATCAAAAGGTATGTCATCTAACTAGAACTTTGTAGTATAGGTGCTTCATAATATGCTAGTTAGGATGAAACCTTGGAATAGTTAATATTTGCATGAATAATAGAGAAAACATAGATCCAAGGTTTATAGGGTTGCATGTACACCATAGGAGTGTTAGAATGCTCAAAACCCAACACGAACCTCGCAGGTTCGCTCTTTAAGCCCGATTTTCAACTACTTTCGCTTCCTAAGCCCGTTTTTGACGGGGATTTTTCACCAAATTCATATTTTTATCATTTTAAACTCCCTAAACTTATATTTTATTCATTTCTCAAGGATTTATTAATTATAAATTATTATTTTATATTAAGAAGAGTATTCTACCCCACAAGTGGGTCAAGTGTGCCCACTTGTCTCCATGTGTCATCTTCTCATTGGTCCAACCCTATCCACATCACAAAAGCCAAGGTAAACATCCTTTCAACTTTGTAAATTGCTCCAGCAACATCTATATAAAGAACTCCCTGGAGGATTTCTTTGTTCACTTTGATCATTTCCTTCACTTACACACTTCTCTTACCCCTCAACAACACTTCTTTTCTCTCTACTTCCCACCACTTTTTGGAAGTGTTCTTGAGCTATTAATTCACTTTTTGGTAAGTATTCCATCTAAACTCAAGTCTTATTCCATGTTTTCATAACATCGTTGAATCATCTACAGACATTTTAACACCAAATAATTGTTCTTAGGATCATCCAAGCTTTCACCTGTTCATCAAGTGTTCTTGACTTGATACTCCTTGTCTTCAACCTTCCACTCTTCAAGAAATCACTCAAGGTGAGTTCATACCCCTACATTTTCCAGTTTTCTTTAGTTTTCAGGGGGGGGGGGGTAATACAAGTTAAAACACCAAAACATATTTAAAACTTAACTTGACAGCTTACAACAGAAAAGTTGTGACCTGTTCACGAACTGTTTTACCCAACTTAAACTTAATATTTTTCAAAAATGTTTAATATGCAAATTGTTCAGGTTTATAAGTTTAAAATGACTACTTGGAAATCTCCCTATGATTTTTCTACAATTTATGGTGATTTTTACAAAACTGCCTATCACTGCAGCAACAAAATCGGACCAGGTTGTGAAGATGAACATTTTCACACTGGTTTGAAACCACCAAAAATTATAGGAAAATTTATGGATACAGTAGACTCTTTTTTTCCAAACACTCAGAGTTTACGGATCCAGTTTTCGTCTTACGATGATTTTTCTATGAATATTCTAAAACAGTGACAGTTAAGGATAACATTGTCAAAAACATGTTTAAGAGTTATTGACACCTTGTAACATGTTGAGCAAGGTGTGTATGATTTACACCTAGTATTTTCAATGTCATTTTATTGAAATACAAAGACATGCATAACAAGGTTTCATTCAAACACACAACACTTTTGATAAACTATAATAGGTATAGTTTGAGCACTTCGTTTAACAAAGAAAACAGTAACACGATCGATTTACAAAATGGGTATTTCATTACAAATTACGTGAACTTGTTAATGAATAAATTTGTGAGACATTCTCCTTCGGGGTACTCTTAAGTACCACAGAAAAGTCCTGTAGTTATAATCAGAATCTCCTGCAGGGAGAGCATGATAGTTGTGTATAGATCTATATTGGGTCTGACAAACCCGCACCTAAGCTGCTTGCAACAGCTAAACCGGCAGGTCTGGGGTGACAAGTGTCATAACAATTCCGACGCCTGAAGAACGTCGAGTACGAGGTCTTCGAGTTTTAGCATGGTTATAACATCTCACATGGGGAATTAACAAAACACACAGTTCATGGGGATTTAAGGAGTTTTATTTAAATATAAAACCACACACATAAGTATGACGATTTACTTACGTATACTAAGTCTTGGTTCAGTTAAGACTACAACAAACCTTGTAGAAAATATTGGATTTTCTGATAACAAACTTGTAATAAACTTTAAGGAACAACATTCATCTTTCATTCATAAAACTGCTTATGAACTCACCAGCTTTATGCTGATACTCTTTCAAAAACATCTTGTATTCTCAGGTATTCAGTAATACAGGTAACCACAAGATTTTTGAAGGCAAGACGCTAAGGCGCAGATTTCTTTTGAACCATTTTGACATCATATGTAATTTATTTGGAAACATGTATTTTTCCAAACGATGTAACCTTTTAAATTATCTTTATGATGGTTGTGTTTACTTTCTTCACTATGGTTATGATACTGAGCATGACGTCCTCTGCCCCCGACGTTTCCACCGTTCTGGTTTGGGGGTGTGACAGATTGGTATAAGAGCTTTGTTTATAGTGAACTAAGTATATCGAACCACGTAAGATATACAAACTATAAATACAACGGGACAAAATTCTCTGACGTAGCTTTTCAAAAACACTTTTAAAATAGAAATTAGTATTTTTATAAAAGTATTCGTACAATCGCACTCATCAATTCAATATCATAATGGCAATAACATAAAAGTATCAAGAAAAGTTGGACAGCATGATTCGACTTCGGGGTATGTAGTCAGATCTTGGATGAATATAGCCCGATTAACAATATTTAGCCAAGATATGACGAATGTATGCCGAAGAAGAATCATGATGAGCAACAAGTCTTCAATTTACCAAAAACTTCGAGAATCAAACATAAAAATACTATAGGAGTATTTTAACACAAGAACCGTAAAAACCACATAATAAATTTGTGATAACTAACTTCTTATTCCCAAAATTTCTTGCGATATCCTTCTTATCTCTATTCTCGTACAGGCACAATGACAGGATTTCACTTACCGGGTGATCCCTATTTCCCCAACCAAGGGAATGCCGATTGGATTGTGGAAGACCCAGATGAAGATCCCGAAGAAGAACCCATGGAGGATGAGGAACCCATGGAAGAGGAAGAATCCGTGGACGGCGAAGAGGAAGAAGACTCAGATGGAACCGACTCCGAAACCGAAGTTTACAATCCACACCCTGCCCCTATTCCTCCGCAACACTTCTAAGGCCCGACGCCCCAATGGGCTGAAACTATACATCGATGGAGACGAGAGCAAGGTCAACGACCTCGCTATGGCATGAAACGAATTTTCTACGATCTCAGCAGAGGAGGGTCAGCCGACCGAGCCCTTCCTGTCATGGTTCACCGTGTCACACGCCACAAAGAGCAATCAAGGGTGAACCTCCGCCACCTCATGGAAATTGGTGCAACCAGCCAAGTCAACTCCGTTCGCATTCGCCGGTTGGATGATGATGACGATCGAACTCGAGATCGCACCGAGCTTCTTCGACGGGAAATGCCCGCAACCCGAGCTGAAGTGCAAGAACTCCGAGAACTCCGAGCCACTCTAGAAGGACGTCTGGCAGAAGCAGAGCGCCAAGTGGCAGAATCCAGAGCCGAAATGATGAACTTCGTGTCTTCACTTGGTGATCCTCAGAGCTTCAACCGCTGCAAGTAGTGTTTGCATTGCTCGCTTCAGTTTAACCTAGTTTTGCGGATAAATACTACTATTATTTTCTAGTATTTTATGTCCGATATCGCGATGTAAGTGTTTACACTTCCGGGATCAGTTAGGCGGTCAAAATTTTCCCATACATTGATGTAGCATAGACCCCTTGTCGGGTCAAATTTTCCCCAATATTGTATATACTAAGTTATATCAATGAAATTGACACGCTAATTGCTTTATTACCTCAAGTTCATAACAGGGATTGTTTTCGGATTAAATTTACTGGTATCCGATTTATGATTGGTTGATGTATAAATCAAAGTTATATATAATTGAGACCATGTCGACCTAGAAATGGTGGTTCTGCCTTGGATCCTGTTGCTTGTTTGGTTGTGGGCCCAGGGCAGACCCATTAGATTCGAAAGTTTATTTAATCTTAATTATATATAAATATTATACCTCAAACGATCGATGGATGGGCACGGTATGGATTCTATTACAGACATTTCATGTGAATCAAAACTATCAACATTCATAAAGTCTATATTTCATTTTCTATAGACCTCTAGTATGAATGGATTCATATAATATCTTTACAAGTCGGAATCATGATACATATAAAGAACTAATAATGTTTAGTTTTAACTCTCGACTTGTAAGTGCTATTAAAGACTTACTGTCTTTTCATTCTTGAGATGGCAGAAAATGCCACCTCGTAGAAATCCTAGACGCGGCGGCGCCGCAGGAGCTGCAGTGCCACCACCACCTCTACCACCCCATTAGTTCGATCCAGTAATGTTCCAGGTGGCCGTAACAGCCGCGGTAGCAGCCGCAATGTCCCAAATCAGCACCAATAATGCAGATCGTTCGGGTAACGGTGCCATAAATTCCAACCACGGGGACAGCCAGGGACACTCGAGAGAGTGTACCTATAAATACTTTACAAATACCAAACCCAAAACCTTCAATGAAGCGGAGGTGTCATAGCATTGCTGTAATGGTTCGAGAAAACCAAATCCGTTTTTGAAATATGCGCATGCCCTGAAGCAATCAAGGTTAAATTTGCAGCATGCACATTCTCTGAAAGGGCCCTCACCTGGTGGAATGGCCATGTCAAGGCATTGACACTTCCGGTGGCTAACTCGATAACGTGGGAAGACCTGAAAACGATGTTGATGAAGGAGTACTGCCCAAGGGCCGAGATACAAAAGTTGGAAGATGAACTTTGGGGTCTCAAAATGACGGACTCTGACATCCTGTCTTATACCTCAAGGATCAGCGATCTAGCCATGCTGTGTCCCGGGATGGTTCCGTCGGAAAGCAAAAAGGTAGAAAGATACATATGGGGACTATCTCCCCACCTTCAAGGAAAAGTATTGGCCTCAAAGGCAACTACCTTTGACAGTGCCAAAGAACTGGCACAACAACTCATCGATCATAAAGCCAGCCATGGCACTGTGACAACCACCACTGAACAAGCAAAAGGGGGGAGCAACAAAAAGCAACAAGTGGTTGCGGGGCACGCTGCCACAACCACTGCCAACCCAACTCTGATGAGGCAATATGCCGGGAACCTACCCAAGTGCAACAAGTGCAGCTTTCACCACAACGGCGCATGCCGTGAAATTCATTGCACCAACTGTAACAAAAAGGGGCACACCACTAGATTTTGTAAAGCTCCAGTCCAACAAAACGCACAAGTTGCCAACGTCGGAGCAAGTCAAACCTGCTATGGTTGTGGAGAGGCAGTACACTTCAAGCGGAACTACCCAAAGGCAGGAAACCCCAACCCTGGTGAAGTGGGCAGATTTCTGGCGATAGGTCATGAGGAAGCAGTTACAGATCTAACTGTGGTCACCGGTATGTTTCTCCTCAACAATACATACGCATGCATTCTTTTTATAGTGGCGCGGAGAAAAGCTTCATGAGCCAGCAATTTAAACGCTTGCTTAAACAAACACCACAAACACTAAAAGACACATTCACCGTAGAAATGGCTTTTTGAAAAACAGAGAACACTAACGACATTTACACCGGGTGTACCCTCACCTTAAACAATCACTCTTTCCAAATCGACCTTATGTCGGTCACCATAAAAAATTTTGATTTCATCATTGGCATGGATTGGTTGTGCCTTCACCATGCTGAAATCCTATGTCACGAAAAGGTCGTTCGCCTTAATCTGCCAAATGGTGAAATTGTACACAAAATTCTCAAAGTGCGAGTTCTGGATTCGAGAAGTGAATTTCCTCGGACATGTAGTCAGCAAGAAAGGAATACATGTGGACCCTTCAAAGATCTAGGCAATCGAAAGCTGGGCAGCACCAAGAACACCCATATATATACGACAATTTTTAGGACTCGCCGGTTACTATCGAAGATTCATTCAAAACTTCTACAAAATCGCTAAACCACTCACCACCCTGATCTAAAAAGGAGTGACTTTCGTCTGGGGGGATAAACAGGAGGCTGCGTTCCAAACACTGAAACGAACTTTGTGCAGTGCTCCGATCTTGTCCTTACCGGATGGAACAGAGGACTTTGTGGTTTATTGTGATGCGTCAAACCAAAGTCTAGGATGTGTGTTAATGCAACGAAGAAAGGTCATTTCCTACGCCTCAAGACAGCTAAAGACGCACGAGGTAAACTACACGACGTACGATCTCGAACTAGGAGCATTAGTTTTCGCCCTAAAAATCTGGAGACATTACCTCTACGGCACCAAGTGCACTATCTTCACCGATCATAAAAGCCTTCACCATATTCTTAATCAAAAAGAACTCAACATGAGGGAAAGGCGATGGGTGTAATTACTAAAAGATTATGAATGTGAGATTCGTTATCACCCCGGAAAATCCAACGTGGTTGCAGACGCCATGAGTAGAAAAGAATACTTGGGTCGCCGAGTAAAAGCGTTAACCATGACCATCCATTCACACCTGTACGCACAGATCAAAGAGGCACATGAAGAAGCCTTAAAACCAGAGAACGTGGCAGGTGAAGCGTTGAGAGGAATGGACAAAAATCTTGAAGTCAAGGATGACGGAGTTCGTTGTCTCATGAACCAGATCTGGACACCAAAATTTGGTGGATTCAGGGACGTTGTCATGAACGAAGCTCATAAAACTCGTTACTCAGTGCATCCCGGCTCAGACAAGATGTATTTAGACCTCAAGAAGCTGTATTGGTGGCCGAACATGAAAGCCGAAATAGCTACCTTTGTGGGCAAGTGCCTGACTTACGCCAAGGTTAAGGTGGAGTATCAGAAGCCCTCATGACTACTTCAATAGCCAGAGATACCCGAGTGGAAGTGGGAGCGGATTACGATGGATTTCATTACCAAGTTACCTAAGACAACGAGTGGACTTGACACCATTTGGGTAATCGTCGACAGATTAACCAAATCCGCACACTTCCTACCTATAAAGGAGTCAGACAAAATGGAGAAACTGACAAGGCTGTACATTAAAGAAGTAGTGCGACTTCACAGAGTACCGATATTTATTATCTCCGATAGAGATAGTCGGTTCACGTCACGATTCTGGCAGTCACTGCAGAAAGCTATGGGAACTAGGCTGGACATGAGTACAGGCTACCACCCACAGACCGACGGACAGAGTGAAAGGACCATTCAGACGTTAGAGGACATGCTAAGAGCTTGTGTGATAGACTTTGGTAAAGCTTGGAATGCTCATTTACCCCTTACCGAATTCTCATACAATAATAGTTATCACAGTGGCATCAAAGTTGCTCCGTTCGAAGCCCTCTATGGCCGTAAGTGCAGATCACCCCTGTGCTGGGCTGAGGTGGGCGATACGCAACTAGCAAGAGGGCAAGTCCGTAACAACACACTCACTGGACCGGAAAGCATAAGGGAAATAACCAAGAAGATCGTCCAAATTCGAGAACAAATGAAGGCTTCGCAAGACTGACAAAAGAGCTATGCGGATAAGAGACGGAAACCTTTGGAGTTTCAAGTTGGGGATCGAGTACTACTAAAGGTATCACCTTGGAATGGATTAATACGTTTCAGAAAATGTGGGAAACTAAATCCAAGGATTGGCCCGGTGGCATACAAGCTACGATTACCCCAGGAACTCAATCACGTTCATCCTACCTTTCATGTTTCGAACTTAAAAAAATGTTTGTCTGATGAGACCCTTGTCATTCCTTTGGAAGAAATTGAGATCAATGAGAACCTCCACTTCGTAGAGGAACCTGTTGAAATCATGGATCGAGAGAATAAATCGACGAAACAGGGCCGCATTCCCATCATAAAGGTCCGCTGGAACGCCAAGCGAGGACCCGAATTTACTTGGGAACGAGAGGACCAAATGAAACAAAAGTATCCACATCTATTCCCCAACCCATGAAGTCCCACTCAAAATGCAAATTTCGGGACGAAATCCCTTCTAACGGGGGATAATGTGACAACCGTGAAATTCAAGTCAAAGTCAAAGTCAACAATGTCAAACCGTTCAAACTCAACTAGTACTTGTATGTTTAAACTTATTCTATGTATAAAAATGTGCATTTGTATGTCAAGAATTCAAGTGTCTCGGAGAATCAATGTGTTTAGTAATGTAAAAACCCTAAAAAGCGAGTAAAACGCATCAAAACACGACTATGGACCCTTTTGGGGACTTAAAACAATCATGAACGAAGCATAACGGGGTTCATGAACCTTGCATTACGAGATTATACGATAATAATGGCTAAAATTAAATCTCTCCGAAATCTCTCCAAGTATGTGAAATCTCACCCATATCTCTCCAAGTATGTGAAATCTCTCCAAGTATGTCAAATCTCTCCCAAATCTCTCTCAAAATCTCTCTCAACTTTTTTTAGTCATCCGGGTGATCCCGACCCTTAACTTGGTCAAAAACCGCTTGAATTGGGGAGTTATATTGAAAAACAGCTAAATAGGGCCGAAACCCTCTTAGGAACCGAACCTCTTAGGAACCGAACCTCTTCGAGCCGAACCCTTCTATTAGGAACGAAGTCTCCTGTCAGGACTGAACCAAGCTTCTCGGACCGAACCCCCTACAACCGAAATGAGCCGAAACCTCCTGACACCCGAAATAGACCGAGCCCTCGGTCCATTTCGGTTCCTTAGCACCTTCGGGCCTGAGACCCATCTTCGGTTCTCCTTCTCCTACTCTCGGTTCCTTCTCCCACCTTCGGTCCTCACCTCCTAAGAGCCGAACCTCGCAGGTTTGCTCATTAAGCCCGGTTTTCAACTACTTTCGCTTCCTAAGCCCGTTTTTGACGGGGATTTTTCACCAAATTCATATTCTTATCATTTTAAACTCCCTAAACTTATATTTTATTCATTTCTCAAGGATTTATTAATTATAAATCATTATTTTATATTAAGAAGAGTATTCTACCCCACAAGTGGGTCAAGTGTGCCCACTTGTCTCCATGTGTCATCTTCTCATTGGTCCAACCCTATCCACATCACACAAACCAAGGTAAACATCCTTTCAACTTTGCAAATTCCTCCAACAACATCTATATAAAGAACTCCCTGGAGGATTTCTTTGTTCACTTTGATCATTTCCTTCACTTACACACGTCTCTTACCCCTCAAGAAAGCTTCTTTTCTCTCTACTTCCCACCACTTTTTCGAAGTGTTCTTGAGCTATTAATTCCATTTTTTGTAAGTATTCCATCTAAACTCAAGTGTTATTCCATGTTTTCATAACATCCTTGAATCATCTACACACATTTTAACACCAAAGAATCGTTCTTAGGATCATCCAAGCTTTTACATGTTCATCAAGTGTTCTTGACTTGATACTCCTTGTCTTCAACCTTCCACTCTTCAAGAAATCACTCAAGGTGAGTTCATACCCCTACATTTTCCAGTTTTCTTTAGTTTTCAGGGGGGGGGGGGGGGAATACAAGTTAAAACACCAAAACATATTTAAAACTTAACTTGACAGCTTACAACATAAAAGTTGTGACCTGCTCACGAACTGTTTTACCCAACTTAAACTTAATATTTTTCAAAAATGTTTAATATGCAAATTGTTCAGGTTTATAAGTTTAAAATGACTACTTGGAAATCTCCCTACGATTTTTCTACAATTTATGGTGATTTTTACAAAACTGCCTATCACTGCAGCAACAAAATCGGACCAGGTTGTGAAGATGAACATTTTCACACTGGTTTGAAACCACCAAAAATTATAGGAAAATTTATGGATACAGTAGACTCTTTTTTTCCAAACACTCAGAGTTTACGGATCCAGTTTTCATCTTACGATAATTTTTCTATGAATATTCTAAAACTGTGACAGTTAAGGATAAAACTGTCAAAAACATGTTTAAGAGTTATTCACACCTTGTAACATGCTGAGCAAGGTGTGTACGATTTACACCTAGTATTTTCAATGTCATTTTATTGAAATACAAAGACGTGCATAACAAGGTTTCATTCAAACACACAACACTTTTGATAAACTATAATAGGTATAGTTTGAGCACTTCGTTTAACAAAGAAAACAGTAACACGATCGATTACAAAACGAGTATTTCATTACAAATTACGTGAACTTGTTAATGAATAAATTTGTGAGACATTATCCTTCAGGGTACTCTTAAGTACCACAGAAAAGCCATGTAGTTATAATTAGAATCTCCTGGAGGGAGAGCGTGATAGTTGTGTATAGATCTATATTGGGTCTGAAAAACCCGCACCTAAGCTGCTTGCAACAGCTAGACCGGCAGGTCTGGGGTGACAAGTGTCATTACAATTCCGACGCCTGAAGAACGTCGAGTACGAGGTCTTCGAGTTTTAGCATGGTTATAGCATCTCACATGGGGAATTAACAAAACACACAGTTCACGGGGATTTAAGGAGTTTTATTTAAATATAAAACCACACACATAAGTATGACGATTTACTTACATATACTAAGTCTTGGTTCAGTTAAGACTACAACAAACCTTTTAGAAAATATTGGATTTTCTGATAACAAACTTGTAACAAACTTTAAGGAACAACATTCATCTTTTATTCATAAAACTGCTTATGAACTCACCATCTTTATGCTGATACTCTTTCAAAAGCAACTTGTATTCTCAGGTATTCAGTAATACAGGTAACCACAAGATTTTTGAAGGCAAGACGCTAAGGCGCATATTTCTTTTGAACCATTTTGACATCATATATAATTTATTTGGAAACATGTATATTTGAAAATGATGTAACCTTTTAAATTATATTTATGATGGTTGTGTTTACTTTCTTCAGTATGGTTATGATACTGAGCATGACGTCCTCCGCCCCGAACGTTTCCGCTGTTCTGGTTTGGGGGTGTAACAATAACCTAAAGCCATTAGTGTCCATGAATAATGGAAACCTGAAGCATCTGAACAATTAAGAAATAATGAAGGCATAGGACACTATTCATAAACAAACATTCAAATGATTACACAATAAGTATTCAGTACAAAAATATTGAAAGAAGGACATTTTATACCTATGTAAAAACCTATGAACTCACTAAAATTATGTTGACTGTTTTCAAAATTGAATGTGTTGCTACAAAATCGAAAGATAGAAGCTCGCATCACAGAAGATCAAGACGCAAGGATATAGACTAGTGATATGTTTTATTATGTAATCCTAATGTTCAAAACATTCGAATTAATATAACCACTATTTTTCGAGAATGGAAATATTTGATATTTGTATATTGTTTAATGTATGTTCAGTAACTATGATCCAATATTTTAACATCGCATAACATGACGTTTCCGCCACCGCCCAGGGGTGTGACAATCAAGTGCATTCTTTCCTCGCTTCAAACTTTTGTTTTTATGTGTTTTATTGAACTATGTGTTTCTTTCTCTAATTTTAAGCATCCAGGACAATGCTTCATTTTAATCATTTGGAGGGGGTTAGGAGTCAAAATTTGCATTTTTTGTTAAAAAAGCTTTTTTTTTTTAAAAAAAATTTAGTTTCCAGTTTCTAAGTTAAATGTTTTGTTTTTCTCTTATGTATTGTATAATTTTTTTCGAGAAAAAGTCCAAAAATATTTTTATTTTATTTTCTATTTTCTACATTATAAAAAAACCCAAAAGATTTTTAGTTTTAATTTGTAGTGTTGATTCATGTGTGAAACAAACAGTTTTGAAAAAATTGAAAAAGTTACATGAGGCTAATTGTAAAAATAAAAAGAACAGTATATCGAAACACTACGTGAGCAAAAATAAAATAGTTTATGATCTAACTGATGAAGCTTCTAATTATTAACATGGCTCGATAAGTCTTGACCCAGCAAGACACAGACCTATTTGCTGACACACAATACATTTCATGGTAAGAGAGAGCTTTATGTCGTATTCACACAACCAAAAACGAAGAAGCGAGCAAAACTGTCATATCCGAGCTCGTTGTGGGTGCAAATTGTCAAATATAATACCCAATTCAAATTTCAAGCACTTAATCGAAGTAATGTCAAGAAATACAAAAAGAGTATTGAAGAACTCAAAGTTGAAGGAAAAAGATACAAAAATTCAAGTTTAAATTAAATAAATAGCCGCCATAAAGTCAAACCTGGTGCAATTGAAGAACTATGTGCTATGGTATATGAAGCTCTTGAAAAAGTGAAAGAATAGGACATTAGGCCCCTATAAGAGAGCTGACTGCTTCAACGAAAGTTGGTTTGATGTGACGGGGTCTTTGGGGATGGGATAGGCTTGATTTTATGAATGAGTCGAAAAGACGTGAAATTCTTAAATATTCTATATCTGTGAGCAAGGTAAATTAAGATATAAAATTTAAATAAAATTATGGTTGGTTTATTAGTTTACACTGTTGATCATCTTTCTGACCTTGGAAATCTATAATGCATGGAAGGTATTGAAATTGTTGTCTAGGTAGTCATTTCATTAAAGCTTCCTCGATCTGAAGTTTGAAATTATAAAAAAAGAGTGAATTATTTTTAGTTATTAAAGTTTTAGTTTTTAGTTTCCCTAATTTTATTTTAGTGTTTGTTATTAGTTGCTTTTAGGTCATCTGGATCTTTCCATTCTGTTTATAAGGTTTAATGTGACAACCCGAAATTTCTATCTTGTACTTTCAACCAAATTCAATCAAAGTCAGACTTATTTCTGCTATCTTTTAGCACTGTTTAGAGTCCGTTTGGGTGTTTTTAATCATATGGCATTCAAGAATCAAATGTTAGGAAGTATCTTCTATGGTTTAATGTGCAACAATCAAGCCTTAAACCCCATTATGAGGTGTTTACGGCCAAACTTCATGAGTTTGGGCCGTAAACTCATCCATGGCCGTGAACTCATGCTATATGCATGAGTTGACACCATTTTTCATTCATTCCTTTCCTTTCAAGTTCAAGAACTCCCATTCTCTCTCAAGTATCAACAAGTTCTTCATCTTAATCTTCCAAAAATGTAAGAAATTCTTCCTTTGAATTGTTGTTACATCTCATTAACTAGTACAACCCTTTGATTTCATCCATGAAATCATTCCATTTTGATAGATCTTCAAATGTTCTTCATTTCACCAAGAACACAAAGAACACACACTAGTGTTTTTGGACCTTAATCACCCTATCAAGCTATTATATCGTAAGTATACAACCCTTAACTTGTTGTATACTTGAAATACTTGAAGAACACTAGGAAAACATCCAATTGACAAGAACAAAGGAAGTTTACAGCTAAGGCAATCTCCCTTGGCCGTAAACCCAAAAAATGGTGCATTTGTCGGCCTTAGACCCCCCTAAAGACTTCTAAAGTCTTGAGTATCTTCGTTTTTGTGGTACTTACTAGTTATACTACTTGAATTCATCCAATATCTAAGATCAAAGAGAGTTTATGGCCAAGGTAATCACCTTTGGCCATAAACCCTAATTAGTGGTGCAATGGTGCCACTAATCCTTCCTAAGTCTTGGAACTAAGTCTAGAACACCTCAAGGAAGAACATAGGACCTTAAAGCACAAAATGGTACAAGATACCATGAGTTTATGGCCGTAATCTCATAGGGCCGTAAACTCATGTGAGACTTACCATGTTGGCCGTAAACTCATTAGAATAACCATACACCCCTTAAATGAATCACATGTGATTCCAACACTTCATTACAAGTGTTTCCTAGTCTCTAAGGTTGTTCCATTGCATGATTAGTTGGCCATACACCCCTTAAATGAATCACATGTGATTCCAACACTTCATTACAAGTGTTTCCTAGTCTCTAAGGTTGTTCCATTGCATGATTAGTTGTTATAAACACTAATTGTCTTCATATATGTGTCATTATATGTTAAATATGACCCCTGTGTGCTCAAGTCATCACTTGACATGTCCTATACCTTTCTTTCATTCATATCCCTCACTACACGTGAGGTCATACCGCCGTATTTTCATAGTTTTTACTGTTTTAAGGGGGGGGGGGGGGAATACAAGTCTAACACAAAGATTTTGTGTTATAACAAATGATTTCAAATGGATTACAGTTATCAAAACAAATGGTTTCAAACATCTTATCAAAATGAATTTCAATATCATCAAATGAAGTGGTTTAAAGTGTTTGATTCAAAAAGACGTCAAGTCACCAAAATGGATTTCAAAATATAAAACTTCTTTTAAATATTTATTAAACTTATATTTTCCCCAAAAATCATACTAGTATATATATATATTTATATAAATAAGATTTAAAAGGCTTAGGACTGATAACCCACTTTGGTTCATTTTCCTTGTTTGGATGTGGGATTACAAGTATCAGTTATTAGTCCGAGTGTCATTTAAATTTTAGTTATATATATTTGTATATGTATACAAGTATAAAAGTTTATTCAATTAGATTCAATTACCCTTTGTACATGTTGGGCAAAGGATGCCATACATGAATACTCGTTATCAAATCAGAAAGTACATATAAATTATAATAGGTATAATTTATGATACACATAACATAAATTCACGATACTAGTATACTAGAGTACATGGTTTTACAAAAACAAAGGTTTAATTCAAAAACTATTCAAGGGTATACATTCTTTCAAATACATGTTAAGAGTACTAATTCAAAGATATACTATCAATCATTTACTTCAGAATGATTGGGTTTTTCATAACTGTTATACATGTAACGTTATATGCTTTTATGAGACAAGTAGTATAGTTTGTTTAATTCATTTTAAACGATACAGTAAAGTCCTGATATTATAACCAGAGTCTACAGCAGGGGATCGAAACAATGGGTGTATAGATCTATATTGGGATTGACAATGCCGCACTCGGACTGCTAGCTACAGTCAGGCATACACGCCTGTGAGTGACAATTGTTATCATCAACTTTCAGTGCATTCATAGCGTTGGATCAGGCCATCTAGTTAGTATGGTTATAATAACTCATTAAAGGATATTAACAATACGTTAGTGTATAATTAACTAAACTTAAGTACAATTTCAAAGTACTAGTTTACAAAGATACAGTTTACAAGATACAGTTTACAAGATACAGTTTACAAGATACAGTTTACAAGATATAGTTTATAAGATACAGTTTACAAGATACAATTTACAAGATACAAGTTTACATAAGGATTACAAATACAGAACATTGATTTACAAATAGAACAGTTTTATACAAATACAACTACTTTTCACATACAACAGAAAATATAGGATTTTCTGGAAACAGTTTACATATTCAAGAAACAGAAAACATTCTTACAAAACATAAATACTTATGCACTCACTCAACTTTATGTTTATACTCTCTTTTCAAATTACTTGTATTCTCAGGGAACCCGTAGACAGGTACACCCCGAGCGTTTGAGAAGATGGAGCTGTTTATGTTTTGTCTTCGTCTTTTGTACAACTTTTTAGTTTCAGTATACAATGTGAAACACATGTAAATATTTATACTTTTTAATGCGATGGTTGTTTGTACTTTGATTACTATATTACATGTGTTGTGATACTACAAATGAAGTCCTCCACCCCGGACGTTTCCGCCGTCTGGTTTGGGGGTGTGACAGATTGGTATCAGAGCAATGTTTATAGTGAACTCAGTATATCAATCCATAAAAGATATACAAACTATAAATACATTTGGGGCTAAGAGCTCTGAGTACAAGTATACTTTTAAAAATTTAATTATTTTTACAAGAAGTGTACTAACACCCATACCTACAAGTACAGTATCACAGTCATAAGAACTTAAAAGTATTTGGATGTTGAGCATGACAGTCAAACCTGGATAGTTATGTAATAATATATGGGATTAATATAGCCTGATCAACTATATTGATTTGAGATATGACCAACATGTGTTTGGGAGTGACAGTGGTGTTGTGGCATGTCTAAAACTTACCATACATATTCAGAAGAACTTTGGAACAGAACATAAAGATTAAAATACTATAGAAGTATTTTAGGCACTATATACTAATAACACACATGTGAAATCAGTAGAACAATCAAGGGTAGAACTATAAATATTAAGGGTATATTACAATTATATATAATTAAAGTTATATGGACTTAGAATATGTGATTTGGCTTCATTTCCTGTTCCTTGTTTGGTTGTGGATTTTGAGCCGGGTCATTTAGTCGAAGGTCGAATATAACCAAGTTATATATAATTAATATGCACTTTATAGTTATAGTAATATCTAGAACAAGTTGTACTTAGTACATTATTTGTTAATTGTAGGTCTTTCTTGTAGAAACTTATCGTTACTAATTATATCCTATATCTCTTATCCCTATTCTCGCTTAGATAACAATGGCTGGATTTTACATACCTGGAGACCCTTATTTCCCTAATCAAGAACTATATGAAGAGCCAGAAGAAAATCACGAAATTCCCTTAGATGATGATTTTGCAGAAAACTTTCCTGAAGACAATGATTCCGAATCAGAAGCCTATAATCCACCACCAATTGCTCAAAACCCTAACCCTCGTCCAGTTTTCCAAATCAGACTCCTCTATGGGTAGAAAGCTTGGAAACATGGAGTCAAGAGCAGGGTCAGCCAATACCTTACAATGGAGATAGAAGCTTCTATAACTTAAGCGAAGGAGGTTCAGCAGACAGAGTTCTGTCGATTATAGTCAGCAGAATTGCTCGAAATGAAATTCAGGGTAGAGCAGCCATCAACCGAATCACGGAAGTTGATGCCAATGTGAGAATTAATACAATCAGTATTAATCGTCTTGAATATGCTCGTGAGAGAGATACAAGGGACAATGAATATCTATTGCAAGCATTAGCTGAAACTCGAGCTGAAGTCATAGAGCTTAGAGCACGCCTGACAGTGTATGAAAGGCATCTGCTTGCTATGGAGCGTCAAATGGTTGAGATGAGGTTTCATCCAAATGATACACATCGCCATTAGGAAATACTCTACTCGTTTCCTATTTCACTCTTTTGGTTATAGCTAAGTCTATGGATAGGTTTTAGTGTTATTTTTCAGGTTTTTCAGTAAGACCACGAAAATTTTATTTTCGATAGGTCTGTATGATGTCGATATTTTTCTCAAAATTTGGTATATTGTAGACTTGTCTAGGGTCAAGTTTTCCAGACTTATGTATTCAATATGCCAATGTAATCGACATACATTTTCTTAGTAATTGAAAAATAACCATTCACTTTCATATTATTCAGTTATAAGTTATACTTACCCTAGACTTCTATTTCCAATTCATTCCAAGATTCATATCGAACTATATGTTTTAGTTCAGAGATATCAAAATTCATATTCACTCTTGATATCTTATCATCTTTGTATCTTTTGACTTTTATAGAAAAAGATGCCTCCTCGTAGAAATCCAAGACGTCAAAATGTTAATGAACCACCGGTACCACCTCCGTCACCACCTCCTCAGTCCGACCCCGCTATGTTCCAAGCGGCGATCACGGCGGCTGTAACTGCTGTTATGGCTCAGATCAATACTTCTGGAGCTAGTGGTTCAGGAGCTGGTGCAAATCCCCTAATCAGGTTGAAGGTCATGGGAATTCGCGAGAATGCACTTATAAAGATTTTACCAATGCCAAACCCATGACCTTTAATGGAACTGGAGGAGTTATGGCATTACGGCAGTGGATAGAGAAGACACAAGCAATTTTCGACATTTGATCTTGTCCTTACAACAACAAAGTCAAGTTCGCTGCTTGCACTTTTTCGGAAAGAGCTTTGACGTGGTGGAATGGTCACGTTAAGTCACTTACTCTGGTAGTGGCTAATTCGATCAGCTGGGAGAACTTCAAGGGTATGCTTATGCGGGAGTATTGTCCGCGAGGCGAAGTTCAGAAACTTGAAGAGGAGCTCTGGGGTCTCTAAATGGTTGGTTCTGATATATCAACCTATACTAGTAGATTTTGTGATCTGGAAATTCTTTTCCCGGATATGGTTGCTCTTGAGAGCAAAAAGATTGAGAGATATATTTGGGGACTGTCACCCCAAATTGAAAATAGTGTGTTAGTTTCAATGCCTGTTACTTTTGACAGTGCCAAAGAGCTGGCACAATCTCTTATTGATCATGGAATCCATCAACACTCGGTGGTTGCTACACCAGAACAACCCAAGGGAAACAACAACAACAACAATAACAACAACAACAACAAGAAGGGTCGGAACAAGAGGAGGGGAAAGTTTTCACAGGATTCCTCAAAGAAACAACAACTGGCTACAGTCAACGCTGCGACTGTACCTACTGTTGTTCCTGTTAATCCAGCACTAACTAAGCCATATGCTAGTAATCTCCCTAAGTGCAACAAGTGAAACTTTCACCATAATGGAAATTACAGGGAAATGCAGTGTCGTAACTGCAACAGAAAAGGGCATACCGCCCGATTTTGTAGAGCACCACCCTAACCACTTAACCAAGCACCTGCGGCTGGAGTTGGTCAAGCATGTTATCAGTGTGGTGAAGTGGGGCATTTCAAGAGAGATGTCCTAAAGCTGGAAATGCAGGTGGAGTGGGGAGAATTTTAACTTTGGGCCAGGAAGAAGCAGTAGCAAATCCCGCAGTAGTTACGGGTACGTTCCTTCTCAACAACACTTATGCATGCATTCTATTTTATTGTGGTGCTGAGAAGAGCTTTGTGAGCCATAATTTCAAACACTTGCTAAATCAAAACTCCCAACCATTAAAAGAAACATTCACAGTCGAAATAGCTAACGGGAAATCCGAATCCACCAACGAAATATACATAGTATGTACTCTTACCTTGAATAACTTTTCGTTCACAATTGACCTTATGTCGGTCTCTATCAAGAGTTTCGACGTAATAATAGGTATGGATTGGTTGTGTCTTAACCGTGCCGACATCCTATGTTATGAAAAAGCCATTCGTCTGAACTTGTTAACTAATGAAACTCTTGTTATTTATGGTGAAAAACCCGGATCGAACCTCCATATCATTTCTTGCATTAAGGCACATAAGTACCTCCGCAAAGAGTACTGTGCTTTCTTAGCTCACGTGGTAGACAAAAAGCAAGAAGTGAAAGATATTGCGAAAATTCCTGAAGTATGTAACTTTCTCGACGTTTTTCCTGATGATCTTCCAGGAGTGCCTCCCGAACGACAAGTCGAGTTCAGAATCGACTTAATTCCAGGGGCTACCCGTGTCGCCAAATCTCCTTATCGCCTTGCACCTTCAGAAATGCAGGAATTATCCAGCCAGCTTAACGAACTCCTTAGCAAAGGTTTCATAAGACCAAGCTTCTCACCCTGGGGAGCACCGGTTTTGTTCGTGAAGAAGAAGGATGGATCATTCCGTATGTGCATAGACTACCGCGAGCTGAATAAACTTACCATTAAGAATTGATACCCTCTGCCTCGCATAGACGATCTGTTCGACCAACTTCAAGGTTCGAGCTACTTCTCAAAAATAGACTTAAGATCCGGGTATCACCAGTTACGAATTTTGGAGAATGACATTCCCAAAACCGCGTTCAGAACTCGTTATGGTCATTATGAATTCGTAGTGATGCCATTCGGATTGACGAATGCACCTACTGTGTTCATGGATTTAATGAAGAGAGTGTGTCGTCCATTCTTGGACAAATTCGTCATAGTCTTCATTGACTACATCCTTATCTACTCAAGAAGTGAAGAGGATCATAGCCAACATCTTCGTCAAGTTTTGAAAACTCTTAGAACAGAGAAACTTTATGCGAAGTTTTCAAAATGTGAATTTTGGATCAGGAAGGTTGATTTCCTAGGTCACGTGGTCAGTTCAGAAGGAATACACGTCGACCCTCCCAAAATAAAGGCAATTGAAAACTGGTCAACACCCAAAACACCTACAGAAATCCGTCAATTCTTAGGTCTTGCTGGTTATTATCGCAGATTCATTCAGAATTTCTCTCGAATAGCTAAACCTCTTACCACTCTGACGCAAAAGGGTGTAACTTTTAGCTGGGGAGAAAGACAAGAAACAACGTTCGAAACACTGAAACAAGCCTTGTGTAGTGCACCAATCCTGTCTCTCCCTGAAGAGACAGAGGATTTTGTAGTGTACTGTGATGCTTCAAATCAAGGGCTTGGATGTGTTCTTATGCAAAGAGGAAAGGTGATATCCTATGCTTCAAGACAGCTAAAGACATATGAAGTCAACTATACAACACATGATCTTGAGCTAGGAGAAGTGGTATTCGCTCTGAAGATCTGGAGACATTACTTATATGGCACGAAATGCACAGTATACATGGACCATAAAAGTCTCCAACGTATCTTCAATCAAAAAGAGCTGAACATGAGACAACGACGGTGGGTGGAGCTACTGAACGACTACGATTGTGAGATTCTTTATCACCCTGGTAAAGCTAACGTTGTAGTTGATGCCCTTAGCAGAAAAGAATACTCGGGACTCCGAGTAAAGTCGTTGACCATGACAATCCATTCACATCTGTCCACACAGATCAGAGAGGCTCAACTCGAGGACTTAAAACCTGAAAACATGGCAGGTGAAACTTTGAGAGGAATGGATAAAAATTTCAAAGTCAGGGATGATGGAGTTTATTGTTTCATGAACCGGATCTGGACACCTAAGTTTGGTGGGTACAGAGAAGTAGTCATGAATGAAGCCCATAAAACCAGATACTCCATTCATCCAGGTTTAGACAAGATGTACCTGGACCTCAAGAAACTTTACTGGTGGCCAAACATGAAGGCCGAAATTGCTACCTTTGTGGGAAAGTGCCTTACTTGTGCCAAGGTGAAGGTAGAATACCAGAAACCTTCAGGTTTATTGCAACAACCTGAAATCCCTTAATGGAAGTGGGAGCGAATTACAATGGATTTCATAACCAAGTTACCCAATACATCGGGTGGTTATGATACTATTTGGGTAATCGTCGATAGATTAACTAAATCTGCACACTTCTTACCAATCAAGGAATCAGACAAGATGGAGAAACTAACAAGAACTTACGTCAAGGAAATCGTTAGACTGCATGGTGTACCAATATCTATTATTTCCGACCGAGATAGTAGATTCACATCTCGTTTCTGGCAGTCTTTACAAAAATCTTTGTGAACTAGGTTGGACATGAGTACAACCTACCATCCTCAGACTGACGGACAAAGTGAGAGGACGATTCAAACTTTAGAAGATATGTTGCGAGCTTGCGTGATAGACTTTGGTAAGGCATGGGATACTCATTTACCCCTTGTCGAATTCTCTTACAACAATAGTTATCACACTAGCATAAAGGCTGCTCCTTTCGAAGCTCTCTATGGCCGTAAGTGCAGATCCCCTATGTGTTGGGCTGAAGTGGCGATACGCAGTTAGCTAGAAGTCAAGTTCCTGACGGTTCCCTCACTGGTCCGAAAATCATTCGTGAAACCACGGAGAAAATCGTACAAATCCGGGAGCGACTTAAAGCTTCCAGAGATAGACAGAAAAGCTACGCTGACAAAAGAAGAAAACCTTTGGAGTTTCAGGTTGGTGATCACGTCATGTTGAAGGTCTCACCCTGGAAGGGCATGATACGCTTTGGAAAGAGTGACAAGTTAAATCCAAGGTACATAGGACCATTCGAGATTCTTGCTAGAATCGGTCCTGTAGCTTACAAACTCCGTCTACCTCAAGAACTAAGTAACATACATCCTGTTTTCCACGTCTCAAACTTGAAAAAGTGTCTGTCCGACGAGACTCTTGTTATCCCACACGACGAGAGCCTCAACTTCGTGGAAGAACCTGTAGAGATCATGGACCGAGAGGTCAAGCAAACGAAACAAAGCCGTATCCCGATAGTGAAGGTTCGCTGGAACGCCAAGCGAGGACCTGAATTCACTTGGGAATGTGAGGATCAGATGAAACTGAAATATCCGCATCTTTTTACTTAGTTATTTGTAATAGATTATTTGTGAAACTCTAATTTCGGGACGGAATTCTCTCTAACGGGGGGATGATGTGACAACCCGAAATTTCTATCTTGTACTTTCAACCAAATTCAATCAAAGTCAGACTTGTTTCTGCAATCTTTTAGCACTGTTTAGAGTCTGTTTGGGTGTTTTTAATCATATGGCATTCAAGAATCAAATGTTAGGAAGTATCTTCTAGGGTTTAATGTGCAACAATCAAGCCTTAAACCTCATTATGAGGTGTTTACGGCCAAACTTCATGAGTTTGGGCCGTAAACTCATCCATGGCCGTGAACTCATGCTATATGCATGAGTTTACACCATTTTTCATTCATTCCTTTCCTTTCAAGTTCAAGAACTCCCATTCTCTCTCAAGTATCAACAAGTTCTTCATCTTAATCTTCCAAAAATGTAAGAAATTATTCCTTTGAATTGTTGTTACATCTCATTAACTAGTACAACCCTTTGATTTCATCCATGAAATCATTCCATTTTGATAGATCTTCAAGTGTTCTTCATTTCACCAAGAACACCAAGAACACACACTAGCGTTTTTGGACCTTAATCACCCTATCAGGCTCCTATATCGTAAGTATACTACCCTTAACTTGTTGTATACTTGAAATACTTAAAGAACACTAGGAAAACATCCAATTGACAATAACAAAGGGAGTTTACGGCCAAGGCAATCTCCCCTGGCCGTAAACCCATAAAATGGCGCATTGGTCGGCCTTAGACCCCCCTAAAGACTTCTAAACTCTTGAGTATCTTCCTTTGTGTGGTACTTACTAGTTATACTACTTGAATTCATCCAATATCCAAGATCAAAGAGAGTTTACGGCCAAGGCAATCTCCTTTGGCCGTAAACCCTAATTAGTGGTGCAATGGTGCCACTACTGCTTCCTAAGTCTTGGAACTAAGTCTAGAACACCTCAAGGAAGAACATAGGACCTTAAAACACAAAATGGTACAAGATACCATGATTTTACGGCCGTAATCTCATAGGGCCGTAAAACCTAGGCCGTAAACTCATGTGAGACTTACCATGTTGGCCGTAACCTCATTAGAATGGACATACACCCCTTAAATGAATCACATGTGATTCCAACACTTCATTACAAGTGTTTCCTAGTCTCTAAGGTTGTTCCATTGCATGATTAGTTGTTATAAACACTAATTGTCTTCATATATGTGTCATTATATGTTAAATATGACCCGTGTGTGCTTAAGTCATCACTTGACACCTAGCATCATATACCTTTCTTTCATTCATATCCCTCACTACAGGTGAGTTCATACCCCCGTATTTTCATAGTTTTTACTGTTTTAAGGGGGGGGGGGGGGGAATACAAGTCTAACACAAAGATTTTGGGTTATAACAAATGATTTCAAATGGATTACAGTTATCAAAACAAATGGTTTCAAACATCTTATCAAAATGAATTTCAATATCATCAAATGAAGTGGTTTAAAGTGTTTGTTTCATAAAGACGTCAAGTCATCAAAATGGATTTCAAAATATAAAACTTCTTTTAAATGTTTATTAAACTTATATTTTCCCCAAAAATCATACTAGTATATATATATATATATATATATATATATATATATATATATATATATTTATATAAATAAGATTTAAAAGGATTAGGCCTGATAACCCACTTTGGTTCCTTTTCCTTGTTTGGATGTGGGATTACAAGTATCAGTTATTAGTGCGAGTGTCATTTAAATTTTAGTTATATATATTTGTATATGTATACAAGTATAAAAGTTTATTCAATTAGATTCAATTACCCTTTGTACATGTTGAGCAAAGGATCCCATATATGAACACTCGTTATCAAATCAGAAAGTACATATAAATTATAATAGGTATAATTTATGATACACAGAACATAAATTCATGATACTAGTATACTAGAGTACATGGTTTTACAAAAACAAAGGTTTAATTCAAAAACTATTCAAGGGTATACATTCTTTCAAATACATGTTAAGAGTACTAATTCAAAGATATACTATCAATCATTTACTTCAGAATGATTTGGTTTTTCATAACGTTTATACATGTAACGTTATATGATTTTATGAGACAAGTAGTACAGTTTGTTTAATTCATTTTAAACGATACAGTAAAGTCCTGATATTATAACCAGAGTCTCCAGCATGGGATCGAAACAATGGGTGTATAGATCTATATTGGGATTGACGATGCCGCACTCAGACTGCTAGCTACAGTCAGGCATACATGCCTGTGAGTGACAATTGTTATCATCAACTTTCAGTGCATTCATAGCGTTGGATCAGGCCATCTAGTTAGTATGGTTATAATAACTCATTAAAAGATATTAACAATACGTTAGTGTATAATTAACTAAACTTAAGTACGGTTTCAAAGTACTAGTTTACAAAGATACAGTTTACAAGATACATTTTACAAGATATAGTTTATAAGATATAGTTTACAAGATACAAGTTTACATAAAATTACAAATACAGAACATTGATTTACAAATAGAACAGTTTTATACAAATACAACTATTTTTCACATACAACAGAAAATATAGGATTTTCTGGAAACAGTTTACATATTCAAGAAACAGAAAACATTCTTACAAAACATAAATACTTATGCACTCACTCAACTTTATGTTGATACTCTCTTTTTAAATTACTTGTATTCTCAGAGAACCCGTAGACAGGTACACCCCGAGCTTTTGAGAAGATGGAGTTGTTTATGTTTTGTCTTCGTCTTTTGTACAACTTTTTAGTTTCAGTATACAATGTGAAATACATGTAAATATTTATACTTTTTAATGCAATGGTTGTTTTACTTTGATTACTATATTACATATGTTGTGATACTACAAATGAAGTCCTCCACCCCCGGACGTTTCCGCCGTCTGCTTTGGGGGTGTGACATTTAATCTTTTCATTACTTGGAGGCAAGTAAGTTTTAAGCTTGGAGAGATTTTTGTTAGATTCCATTTCATGAATCTTTTACATTAGTGTTTTGTATTATATTTATATATTTTTCATATGCATTAGTTTAAATAGTCTTCAGCTCACGTTGAACGCTAGAATTTCCGTACTGCCCTTGTTTTTATGTCATTTACAAATACTTCGAGTGGAGTGGTTCTTCGGAAGCAACTTAAATGCATATTTGGAACTTACTTGACCTAATACACCTGAGGAAGTTGGAACCAGGGTTATATTTGTTGAAATTGAAGAGTTCGCGTCAGAAATGTGCATTTTTGAGTTAACATGATCGTGTTTTTGGACACACATTTCTGTTTTTATCTTGTTCTTCTTTGCAACTTTTCCAAGCAAAATATTGATTTTCGGGACCTCAAAGGACTTACGAAATCATGTTTCTTCATAAAACGTGATCGTGTTTTTGTTTTCTTTGTCCGAAATAGCATCGTACTTCATACAGCACGAAAAACCAAAATTTTCGAGATTTCAGAACGAAAACACGATCGTGTTTTCTCAAAGGCATGATCATGTTTTTGTAGAATTTTCGTCTAATGCTTCCAAATTGAATATAAATACTCCCTATCTTCTCAATTAAAACTCTAGACGTTCTTTGTCAACCAAAGACGACTTTGGAGGTGATTTCTTCACTTTTTCATCAATTCATAAAGGCCTGAAGGCTGTGGATCATCACTTTCATTTATTTTAGTAATATTAGTAGTTTAATTTCTCTTTTCATTATTCTAGATCGTATTTTACCCATATCTAGCCAAAACCTTGATTTCAGTTCTTTAGAGATGAGTACTTTTTTTTATAGTTAATCTTTAGATTTGGTTTTTATCCTATGATTCAATCTAGTTGTTTTAATTTTGATCTTAATGAACGTTTGATTTTTAAGTCCTTCTAGCATGATCACCTAATTTACAATTAAATCATTATAGTGAACCAATTATTGAAACCCGTAATTTTTTTAATAGACTGGTAATAAGTAACAAGTAACAAATCGGTTCCTAGTTGGGATTTGACTCTGTTATAAACTGAAATTTCATATTTTTTTTTTGCTTCCGACGTTGTGAGAAGTATTGAATATTGCTGTGAATTTTACACAGACCATAATGTTGTTTTTTCTGACTTGATTAAGAACTTATTTATTTAGGTTAGTAAAATGTTAGGAGTAACTGAAGAGCTTGTTTTGGTTAATTAAATAGGTAAAAGAGAACTTACTAGAGCTAGATAGTAGTTTTCAGAACCAGTTTAGATAGCACACATCTTAAATAACCAGGTCTATGTTGATTTCATAATTAGGAAAGTCATAGCAGAACTGAATTCACATTTTATTTACTTTATTTGAATGTTATTTTAGTTTTAACCAATAGTCAAAAATCCCCCATTTTACATTTTTTTGTTTTATGACTAGTGTGCACCTTACACAAAGAGGCATTGACCATTAGGTTGTGTCCCTAACGATTCAAACCTGCTTCCCTATGCCATCCTTTAGTGCAACCAAGCAATGATAATTTATTTGTTAAAGACTTTTGCCACAACGTTTTAACAATCACAATTAATTCTAAGAAAATAATATATTCTAATCTTAAAACGGAGATATATAAGTTATAGTTTATGAATCCGTTGTACATTGGTTTGCATCAACATGCCCGAAACTAGATGTCATAAAGTTGATTTCCATGTATGACATAATAAAAAAAATGTATGATTATATAGTCAAAATTTATTTGTTCCTTTGCCTATTAAAGGAAAATCGATATCTTTGGGCCCCTCAGTGATTTCATGTCGACATTATAGTGTTAGGCGAAGCGGGGACCAATTGATGTGTTCAATTTGTAGTTTGATGACGTCATCATAAATAGGGAAATCGAGAAATGGAATCTTAGACAATGAGACTGATTCTAATCTATGTCACGTGTCCATATGATATCAGGAAGGACAGAGGAATAGCTAATCACTTATCTTAGGCTGACGTTTGATTTAATCAGAGTTTGGTAGAGGCTTGGAATACACTCTTTACTATTATTCATATATTTATACTTGTAATTGTAGTTGTCGACTTATCTACGTGGGAGACTGTTGGATTCGGGTTCCTAAGGTCTTAACTAAATTTGTATATTGAGTGAATAATAGTAAAGTAATTTTTGGGTTGCCCTCATAACTAGAAAATGGCACGGATTGATAATGAGAGAGATATATAATTTATTAATATATTATAGGATTAATATGTTAATTAGAAATGGAAATCATTAATTAAGAATTAATTACTGTTAATTTATATAATTGTTCTGGATTAATTAGAATTAATTAATGGTTCTAAGGGTTAGAATGAAATTGTTTAAAAATTGAACAAGGAAGCATTCTAGAACCTCCCTAGGAGGAAACGGTCCTTGAGTCCATTTTTAGGGCTTCTGGAAGTCTCATTGGTTGATAAGGAAAGTGACTTTGAATTGCAATATAATATTATTATTTTAAATTCAAATTAGGGTTTCCTACAACTATAAATAGGGACCTCCATAAGATTCAAGAACCCTGCACAAACACAAGGAATTTCCAAAATCCCTCTCCCTCTTTCTATTTTTGATCCTAGGGATTTCCTAGGGTTTGGGTGTGATTCATTAGATGCTTCCACACTATTGGGGCTAGCATTCCAAGAAGGGTTCTTAAAAGTACATTGCTATTTTTGATAATAGCAATAAGGTATGTAATCAAACCTTGTAATTTTATATTTTACTGGGGTTATTTAGTTTTTCAAAGTATGTTGCTATTATGTGAAAAGTCATACAATTTCTAGGATGCATATTCCATAACTTTTATGTGAAATTATACAAGTACGTAGAAGTAATCTAGAAATCTGATAAGTTATTACCACTAGGAGATGGGACAGAAAGAAGGTTGGTATCTTGGGTAAAAGAAGCTGTGAGAGGTGAGTTGGTAGAGGTGGGTAGTAGAAACATAGGCGACTCGATGGAAGTGGCAGGGGAGAGCAAGTAAACATGGGAATAGGAATAGAAGGGAGTGAATTGTCAGGAGTAAATGAGTCATAGTCAGACTCCCTCGGAGCAACATGAAAATCAGTAAAAGGAAATTGTTCCTCAACAAAAAAAAACATAAAAAGAGATGTTGATACGCTAAGTTATTAGATCATGACATCAATTACCTAAATGGTATGTTGAGGGTCTGAGATAGACACAAGTTGTAATGCCCGTAGATCCGGGCTAGTCAATTTAGAGATAATAGGGGTCAAAAACGACTTTTCGACAAAAGATTATTTAGAATAAATAATCTTAACCGAGTTGTAGAATATGTCTCAAGGGTTCCGTACATATAAAGAACGCCGAAATCCGAGTTATAACGAAGAAGTTGTGGCCCGTCGAAGTTTTTCGGCAAAACCGGCACGGCACCGAGAGACGTAAATAGTGAATTTACGATAGAGGACTTTTTAGCCTTAGTGATCTAAACAAAAGTTGTAGTATACGTTAAACCGAGAACATACAAAAAAAGAACGCCCAAATCTGACTTTGTATGAAGAAGTTATGAATTTTCTAAGATTTGACACAAAAGTGCACGACCCGAAACTCGAATTTTAGTTCGAGCGGTTTTTGGACTACACAACCTAAATGAGAGTTAAAGATCTCATTAATAGGAACTCAACGATAAAAAGACAGACGGAAACGGAGTCCGTATGAAGGAGTTACGAATTCTTCGCGGTCATTTAATAGTCTAATCTCCTCCTACTGTTAAATTTAAGATCGGTCGAAAATTAGCCAATGGAGTCTAAATGAAAGTTGTAGATCTTGTTTCTACCTACGCGTGGATATAAATTACGTCAAAAACGGAGATCGTATGCGAGAGTTATGGTTTTTCTAAGCCTAAACGGAGAGGATGTTGTGCGCAATCGGGTGACGTGGCTAAATCCTGGCCGTTTCTTCCTCCCCAAGGCTAGCCACCAGAGGGTGACATGTGGCATGGACTCGACGAGTAGGTCCTCCTAATCGACGAGTAGGGTTGTTTCCCAGCCTATAAATAAGGGTGTCGGGTGAAACCTTCTCCTCACACCTCCCACTTCTACTTTCTCTCTCTAGAAACTCTCTCTAAGCCTCCCTACCCCCAAAGCCTGGGGTAAGTCCCTAGCACGATGCGGAAGCCCCGAAACTCTGCTTCAATATAGTAACATTATTAGGTCCTTAAAATAAGAGCCTTCAGGTCAGAAACTATGCTTCGGCGGAGCCCGGTTTTGAGAAAAATCTGTTGTAACTGAGCTACGCTTACCCTATCTTTAGTATAACTTATGTTTCAATATAGTAACATTATTAGGACCTTAAAATAATTATTCAGGCTATTATTATGAGTTATATAAGAGTGTTTCTTAACGCTTGAATAATAGTAATAATAGATAGACTATTAATTAGTTGTGGTTAACGTTAGACTAAACCCTAGTGGTATTGATACTAGGTTTTGTCAAGGGAAAATTATTTTGAGATAACGAAGTGATGTCCGAGTACTGAGTCACCACCTTCCCAAGTGAGTACATAGTTACTTTCATCTTACACATAGATATGAAATATTTTATATAAACTACGTGCTATGTGTGCATATTATCTGTATACTTGCTATCTATGCTGGATGAACGATTTTATACAAGTTTTAAATGATTTAAACTGTATATGTATTTTATATCTACAAAATATGTTGGGTAAAACATGGGTAGATGAAATATAAGTTGGATGATGAAATGAGAGGTGATATAGAACGTGAGATAATGGTGAGAGGTAAACCATGAGAGAAGCCTTTTACCCATGTGTTGGCCCCGTCATTCGGCAGAGTATGGATGACAACCACAGACTATTCTAGACAGTCAAGTGGACACTAGCAGGCTCGCAACCTGTAGGTGTTTTGAACTGTGTGCTCACCAGCTGTACTCTAAAAAAACCCCTTGACATGTGTTGTGAGAGGAGTATCGGAAACGACACTGTTGATAGATGATATTAACCCTGGCGACTATGCAACGTAGTGCCTAAACCCCTTGACATGTGTTGTGAGAGGAGTCTCGGAATCGTTACTGTCGATAAAAAAGAATAACCCTGGCGACTATGAGACTTAGTGCCTATTGAGTAAGCCATGACAACGATGGATTTCGTGCCGATTCCTTAGGATAATCCTTAGGAATAAATGAACGAGGAATAGCTGATTCTTAGGGTAGATCCTTAAGAGTAAAGAACATAATGGGGATGGGTAATTGGGTTGATTGTTTGATGTTTAACATAATAATTATATTATTGTAGGTTGAAAACCCTATGTACTCACCAAGTTTCCCAACCTGACCCACTCAGTTTATTTGAATCACAGGTGTCGATATGAAGTTACATTACACTGAGAGATTAAGGAGACATAAATCACTAGTGAAAATGAATGTAAGCTCTGTTTATGATTATGTTTCTGTATTGACGATGACATCCCAATGTTTTAAAACGAATGAAATATATTTCTTCGGAAATGCCTTGATAACGTATTTATCATGTTTTTCTGTGAACAAATTCCGCAACATTTTTATTAAAATAAGTACTCTGTTTTTTATAAAGAATAAACAAAATCGGTCTTTTCTGGCCGTGAAAATTCGGATGTCATAGTTGGTATCAGAGAATTAGTTTAAGCGAACTAGGAATAAAGATTTATTTCTAGACTTAAACTTAGAATGCTAAGAGATGATCGTGAGAAGAGTGTCTAATATATTTTAGGTAGTACACCTGAATAGACACAAGCACTAGCTTAATTAGGGAAGTTGCCTAAAATGCTTTTATGTGCTAAACGATTTAAGATATGCATTATATGATCGTATCTATGGTCTGTTGCCGACCGGATCTATATGTTCAGACTTCTAAACATTTATTTACGATATTAGAACTCGAATGTAACTTTTCGGAGTAATAACGTGGAATACGCGTCTAAATCTTCTCTATCTATATTCTCGTCTTGATGCGCAGAACGCATGCTTTCGTGAATGTAACGTCATGGTGAAGGCTTGTAGCGAATTGAGTAAATGGAGGAAACGAAAAGGCTTATGATAGTGAATGACACCTATCAGAAGATATCGTAAGAGTGGTATCTTGCCTTTAGAGTACGTCAGAAAAAAAAATAACAGTTCGCTTATGATAGTGAATGACACCTAAGAAGATTGTTGTTATTCCAACCCTATTGGTCATATCGAATTGTAACGCCCGTAGATCCGGGCTAGTCAATTTAGAGACGATGAACATCAAAAATGAGTTTTTGATGGAAGATTATTTAGAAGGATTAATCTTAACCAAGTTGTATTATATGTTACACGGGTTCTGTACATATAAAGAACGCTGAAATCCAAGTTATAACGAAGAAGTTATGGTCCGTCGAAGTTTTACGGCAAAACCGGCACGACACCTGGAGACGTAAATAGTGAATTTATGGTAGAAGACTTTTTGGCCTTAGTGATCTAAAAAAAGTTGTAGTGTACGTGAAACCTAGAACATACAAAAAAAGAACGCCCAAATCTGACTTCGTATGAGGAAGTTATGATTTTTCTAAGATTTGGCATAGCAGTGCATGACCCGAAACTCAAATTTTAGTTCGAGCGGTTTTTGGCTTACGCAACCTTAATGAGAGTTGAATATCTCATTAATAGGAACTCAACAGTAAAAATACAGACGAAAACGGAGTCCGTATGAAGGAGTTACGAATTCTTCGTGGTCATTTAACAGTCTAATCTCCTCCTACTGTTAAATTTAAGATCGGTCGAGAATTAGTCGACGGAGTCTAAATGAAAGTTGTAGATCTTGTTTTCACCTACGTGTGGAAAAAAAGAATGTTGAAAACGGAGCTTGTATGCGAAAGATACGGGGTTTAGAAGTCGGCAAGGTGCTGTGCGAAATCGGGTGATGTGGTTGAATATGGGCCAAGGCTTTCTCCCCAAGGCAAGCCACCAGAAGGTGACATGTGGCATGGACTCGACGAGTAGGAGGACCTACTCGACAAGTAGAGCTATTTTCCAGCCTATAAATAGAGGTGTCGGGTTCCCTCATTCTTCACACCTTTCCAAACCATTCTTTCTCTCTCTAGACTCTCTCTCTAGCCCCCAAACCCCCCCTAAAGTCTAGGTAAACCCTCTAGCACCCGAAGGAAGCCCCAAGGCTCCGGGAGGCCGGAGAAAAGAGCCTTTCGGCTCAGAAACGCTGCTCCAGCGAAGCCCGGTTTTGAGAAAAACCCGCTGTAAGTGCGCTACGCCTAACCTATCTTTAGTATAGCTTATGTTTTAATATAGTAATGTTATTAGGACCCTATAATAATTATTTGGGCTATTATTATGAGTTATATAGTGTTGTTTAACACTTATATAATAATAATAATAATAGGTAGACTATTAATTAGTCTCAGTGAATATTGAGCTAAACCCTAGTGGTAATGATACTAGGTTTTGTCAAGGGAAATTGTTTTAAGAAGTAACGAAGCACTGTCCGAATTCAGAATCACCACCTTATCAGGTGAGTGCATAGTTACTTTCATATTACACATAGATATGAAGTATTTTAATATAAATTACGTGCTATGTGTGCATATTGTCTGAATACTTGCTGCCTATGCTGAGTGAACGATTTTTATAAATGTTTTAAATGATTTAAAATGTATATGTATTTTATATCTACAAAATCTGTTGGGTAAAACATTGGTAGATGAAATAGTTGTTGTGTGATAACACGATGAAATACATCAATGTTGGCAGTGATCCAGTCATCTAGTGGAGTATAGAGGACGACCACGGACTATACTAGACAGTCCAGTGGAACGCTAGCAGGCTCGTAACCTGTAGGTGTTTTGGAACTAAATGTGTTCACTAGGTATTTTTTAACTAAGTGTGTTCACTAGGTATTTTTGAACTAAGTGTTTTCACTAGGTATTTTGAACTGAGTGTGTTCACTAGGTATTTTTGAACTAAGTGTGTTCACTAGTTACTTTTGAACTAAGTGTTTACCAGATGTTTTGGACTACGTGTTCACCAGTTGTAATCTATAAACCTTGGTAACGATGGACTTCGTGCCAAATTCCTTAGGATGATCCTTAGCAATAAATGAACGAGAAATATTTGATTCGTAGGGTAGATCCTTAAGAGTAAAGAAGATAACGGGGATCTGTAATTGGGTTGATTGTTCGATGATTAAACATAATCATTATATTATTGTGGGTTGAAAACCCTATGTACTCACCAGGTTTCCCAACCTGACCCACTCAGTTTATTTGTATCACAGGTGTCGATATGAAGTTACATTACACTGAGAGATTTAAAAGAGATGCAGATCAGTAGAGTAAATGAATGTAAGTTCTGTTTATGCTTATGTTTCTGTATTGACGATGACATCCTAATGTTTTGAAAATGAATGAAATACATTACTTCGGAAATGATTTGATAACGTATTTATCATGTTTTTCTGGGAACAAATTCCGCAACACATTTCTTTAAAAGAGACTCTGATTTTCAAAATAAAGCATAAACAAATCGGTCTTTTCTCGCCGTGAAAATGGGGATGTCACACAAATTGAGTCCGATTACGAGGAGTATGTTACGTGGTTCGGAGAATCAAGTTTGATGTAACATCTGAATTAAGCCGGAAGATTGAAATAAAAGATAAATCAAATCAATCGGTAGAGGTATCGCGATAGTTGCTTGTCTGTTCTGGAATTTTATTCTAAAAGACCTGAGTCCAAGCAATGCATCATACGATGAGAGGTCATTAGAACATGACCCATCGGTCTATTATGATAATCCAAGGAAGAAACTTATCTCAGGGTTGTTAAAGAAGGAGTCTCCAATAAAGATCGAGATTGTGACATGAAGATCATGATTGGAAGTCTAACATGAGATAGAGAGTGGGTCCAAGATCGGGCACCACCTGCAGTCATGAAGTCTTAGAGTTAGATGCTCGTTCAAAGAAACATCAAAGTTACGGTTATTACTTAGGATGAAGATATAACGTATGGAGTCATCATGTGAGCCCTGTTTCGTTGATGATTCCGGGACGTAATCATCCTAAGGGGGAGATAATTGTAATGCCCGTAGATCCGGGTTAGTCAATTTAGAGATAATAGGGGTCAAAAACGACGTTTCGACAAAAGATTATAAATAATCTTTTACCGAGTTGTAGAATATGTCACAAGGGTTCCGTACATATAAAGAACGCCGAAATCCGAGTTATAACGAAGAAGTTATGGCCCGTCGAAGTTTTTCGGCAAAACCGGCACGACACCGGGAGACGTAAATAGTGAATTTACGATAGAGGACTTTTTAGCCTTAGTGATCTAAACAAAAGTTGTAGTATACGTTAAACCGAGAGCATACAAAAAAAGAACGCCCAAATCTGACTTCGTATGAGGAAGTTATGAATTTTCTAAGATTTGACATAGCAGTGCACGACCCGAAACTCGAATTTTAGTTCGAGCGGTTTTTGGCCTACGCAACCTGAATGAGAGTTGAAGATCTCATTAATAGGAACTCAATGATAAAAAGACAGACGAAAACGGAGTCCGTATGAAGAAGTTACGAATTCTTCGCGGTCATTTAACAGTCTAATCTCCTCCTACTGTTAAATTTAAGATCGGTCGAAAATTAGCCGATGAGTCTAAATGAAAGTTGTAGATCTTGTTTCTACCTACGTGTGGACATAAAGTACGTCGAAAACGGAGCTCGTATGCGAGAGTTATGGTTTTCCTAAGTCGGGAGGCTGCTGTGCGCAATCGGGTGACGTGGCGAAATCCTGGCCGTTGCTTCCTCCCCAAGGCTAGCCACCAGAGGGTGACATGTGGCATGGACTCGACGAGTAGGTCCTCCAACTCGACGAGTAGGGCTGTTTCCCAGCCTATAAATAATGGTGTCGGGTGAAACCTTCTCCTCACACCTCCCACTTCTACTTTCTCTCTCTAGAAACTCTCTCCAAGCCTCCCTAACCCCCCAAAGCCTAGGGTAACTCCCTAGCACGAGGCAGAAACCCCGGAGCGCCTGGCTGCTCCAAAAACAAGAGCCTTCAGCTCAGAAACTCTGCTTCGGCGGTGCCCGGTTTTGAGAAAAATCCGCTGTAAGTGAGCTATGCCTACGCTATCTTTAGTATAACTTATGTTTCAATATAGTAACATTATTAGGACCTTAAAATAATTATTTGGGCTATTATTATGAGTTATATAAGAGTGTTGCTTAACGCTTGTATAATAGTAATAATAGATAGACTATTAATTAGTCGTGGTTAACGTTAGACTAAACCCCAGTGGTATTGGTACTAGGTTTTGTCAAGGGAAAGTTGTTTTTAGATAACGAAGTGCTGTCTGAGTACTGAGTCACCACCTTACCAAGTGAGTACATAGTTACTTTCATCTTACACATAGATATGAAATATTTTATATAAACTACGTGCTATGTGTGCATATTATCTATATACTTGCTATATATGGTGGATGAACGATTTTATACAAGTTTTAAATGATTTAAACTGTATATGTATTTTATATCTACAAAATATGTTGGGTAAAACATGGGTAGATGAAATATGAGTTGGATGATGAAATGAGAGGTGATATAGACTATGAGATAAGGGTGAGAGGTAAACCATGAGAGAAGCCTTTTACCCATGTGTTGGCCCCGTCATTCAACAGAGTATTGATGACAACCACGGACTATTCTAGACAGTCAAGTGGACACTAGCAGGCTCACAACCTGTAGGTGTTTTGAACTGTGTGCTCACAAGCTGTACTCTAAAAAAAACCCCTTGACATGTGTTGTGAGAGGAGTATCGGAAACGACACTGTTGATACACGAGATTAACCCTGGCGACTATGCAACGTAGTGCCTAAACCCATTGACATGTGTTGTGAGAGGAGTCTCGGAATCGTTACTGTCGATAAAAGAGAATAACCCTGGCGACTATGAGACTTAGTGCCTATTGAGTAAACCATGGCAACGATGGATTTCGTGCCGATTCCTTAGGATAATCCTTAGGAATAAATGAACGAGGAATAGCTGATTCTTAGGGTAGATCCTTAAGAGTAAAGAAGATAATGGGGATGGGTAATTGGGTTGATTGTTTGATGTTTAACATAATAATTATATTATTGTGGGTTGAAAACCCTATGTACTCACCAGGTTTCCCAACCTGACCCACACAATTTATTTGAATAACAGGTGTCGATATGAAGGTACATTACACTGAGAGATTAAGGAGATATAAATCACTAGTGAAAATGAATGAAAGTTCTGTTTATGCTTATGTTTCTGTATTGACGATGACATCCCAATGTTTTAAAACGAATAAAATACATTTATTTGGAAATGCCTTGATAACGTATTTATCATGTTTTTCTGGGAACAAATTCCGCAACATTTTTATTAAAAGAAGTAATCTGATTTTTTTATAAAGAATAAACAAAATCGGTCTTTTCTGGCCGTGAAAATGGAGATGTCACACAAGTAGAAGAGTATAGTGACAAATTGTTTTGAGCTCTTGAGGAAGTGTTTGGATAAAAATGGAATCCAAAGACATGGAGATGATCGCATGAAGAGGCAAACCCAAAGAGGATTTCAAATGGATTTTTGTAGGAAAGGGTGGTAGTAGAAAGAAGATTAAGAGTATGAATGGCGATATGAAGAGCTTCTATGGTAAACATAGGCAGAAGGGACACTTGAAATAAGAGAGTGTGAATAATGTTTCATATGGAGCAGCTGAAACATTCAACTTTTCCATTTAGTTGGGAGGTATGTAGATAGGGAAAACAAACTTTAATTCCATTTGAGTGAGAATATTTTATGAAGATTGGTTGTTAAATTCACGACTGTTATCGCAATGAAAAGGTTGAATGTTTGTTTTCAATTGACTTTGAACATAAGCACAAAAGTTGCAAAATATACTAAAAACATCATATTTAACACGAAAAAAACCCATAGAAAATGTGAATAATAATTTAAAAATAAAACATAGTATTTAAATCCACTAATATTAGTAACCAGAGATCTGTATAAATCAAAATGAATCAACTCAAACATACGAGACATTTTAGTATACAAAGAACAAAAGGCAAGCGAAAATGCTTCCCAAGTTGAGAAGCATGGCACATGGAAATCTTATTTTTATAACTAGACAAAAAATGATGAGAATGTGAAAGTTTTAGAACCAAATATTCGGGATGGCCTAGTTGACTTTGCCAATTAGGAAGGGACACAACAGAAAGGGTAGTGGTGGTGAGGGATGTGGTAGATGAGGGGAGGACTGGGTACAATTCATCAACACTATCAAACATTTGTAGGAAGGTGCCTATGTCAAGATCCTTCATGAAAAAACTAAGAGGTTTAACTCAACATAAACAAATTTATCAATGGTGAAATGACGAACAAAGATGATATTTTTAACCATATGATAGGAAACAAGCACATTATTTAAAGACAAACGGTTGTGTGAGTTTGGAAAAAAAGTTTGACCTATGTGACTAACGGGAAGCATAGCACCATTACCAACGATAATAGATTTAGATTTACCTGGTGTTAGAGAGAGTATGTTACCTTGGTTAAACGACATATGTAAACTTGCACCCGAGTCCATATAGAAGTTGTTATCTAGTGGTTGTTGAACGAACATAGACTAGAACAGGCAGGCCAATTTAGTGAATTATGGAGAGTTTACATGTCCGTCAAAAGTTGGAGTATTCATATGTTGCTAAAAAGTCGGATAACTAGAAAAGATTTATTGTCCAAAAAAGATTTGTTTACCAAGATATTTTTGTTGGAAGGAGTTGGCGGTGGAGAGAGGAGTTAGGCCGAATGGTTGTGAGTCGATTGAAGCGGGCTGCCGAAGGGAATCACGAAAACCCAACATTGAAGTTGGAAGGCCGTTGAGTGGGCATAAGTTGTTGAAGCAGTTGAGTTGGGATCAACAGTGGCAGGTCCTACTACTGTGAGCAAATGTTGAAGTTGCCACTAGCTTGATTTCCAAGTTTTTTAGTTTCCATGTTGGTGTAATAAGCTTGAGCCTTTATGTGAATACCTACAAAAGTGTTAGGAGTAGCCAAATGACCCGAATTACCTCGCTCTTTTGGAGCATTTTCCTTGTTGCGATTTTTGGACAATTTATTTTTCGATTTTCCAAAATATGTTGAGGAAGAATATAGAGCAATGTTTGTGGATAAAGCTGCCTCAATATTGGAGTCGTTATTAGCCTCACGTGACTTATGTAGATGAAGCATATTTTTTTCTTCAGGAAATGTTGGGAATGACTTCGTATTGGTGATAACATCAACAATACGATTGTAAGAGGGAGGTAATTGGCTTAAGACTTTGATTACAAGTTTAAATTCCATAATGGATGAATCAACATCTTTAAGATCATCAAAACGTTTCTTCAACGTATGACAAAATATGGTGATTGAGTTGGAACCCGTACGTGTATTATAGAATTGATTTGATAGTTGGAGCACACACAAGACCTATTCATTCAAAAAGATTTTTTCAAGATTGTCCCACAAATCTTTTGTAGTGGAATCATCGTTTGAGATAATTGGTATTAAACATGGATCACAAGTAGAGAAGAACCAAGACTAGAAGCAAGCATCAATACAATTCCACTAATCATCATCACCACTTTATATATTAAATTTCCGATGATATGACGTTAAACTTGAGTAACCTAACACACATTTTAAAAACATTGTTTGCCATAACTTATGATTGGATCCATCCATAGTTAGTTTAAAAAGAAAACTAAGAGTAGACATTGGTTAGGGAATAAATCAATTGTTCAGAGGTTGGGATAGAAGTAGAAGATGATGCGTAGATGATAGACATGATCTACAGTAAGGAGTAAAGAAGGGCAGAAGTTAGCGAGAAAGGTAGCCACAACAGTAGCAAAAATTTGGAGAAAACAGTAAAGTGGAGTGGTGGTTGAATATGGTCGTTTGGGAAACTCCAGATCTTGGGACTTACATTTTTATTAGATCTGGACTTGTGGTGAAGTGAAGAGTGCATGCATTTTCTCTCTTTTCTCCATTCATGAATGCTTTTCCAAATTCTTAACTTATGAGATCTAGGATTTTTGTTTGGGCTTTTTTATTGCATGTGCATCGATAAAGTTTGAAAGTATATCCATTAAATCATTGAATCGATATGGATTTTAAAGTATTAGCCTTTTTCATTAAGAATTAAGAGGGTTAGAAAGACATTATTAGGACGTTGGTTGCGACGTGTCTGCTGAGTGTTGCAACACATCTTTTGGACCAAATGAAACTAGTTTTCCGTGTAGTGTAGCATGGAGTGTCAGGTCAAGGTTCACGAGTCATCTAGTTGTTGAACGTTGATCGTTGAATTTTTTACTAGTATGACTTTTGGTCAAACATGGAAGGTTAGTTGTGTCTGCTCATTTGGGTGCATACATGTATTTTAAAATTCCTAGTAGTAGTTATGTATGGTGACTTGGGAACTTTGGGGAAATTTTGGGACGAGTACGGATAGGTGTGGAAGGTAGTATCAGCCCGTACTACCAAAATCATAGGATATGTACGAGGATGAGGAAGAGTCACAAAAAATACTAAGGAACAGGTAGATAGGTAGACAAAATGGGATAGCATTATGAACTCATTCTAATCTATTATCGTTTATATTTGTAGTATGGTGATGACTATACTAGGTGGTGGTTCTAGTTCTGGTCCTGTCTTGGATTCTCGAGATGGGTCGGGTCGAATGATGCAGACCCGTATTATTGGATATGTGCAAAGGTATTGTCAGTTGCAAAGGTATAGTCAGTTGATTCTTGAGATGTTTAGCATGATTAAGACCCAGTTGGTAGCCATGTTTTATTAGCAATTTTTACTGAGGGCCACAACTATTATTTACCACAACTTTGTAGCTATTCAGCCTCACGTGTTCGAAGACTCAACTGAATCAAGAGTTGAATCTGACTACCCAATGGACCAAGTAATTAGCTACATGAACTACCTATACCAAACATAAGCTAAACCTCAGTCTACAGATAAAAACATATAAGTTTTATGAAAAGCCAAACTAGTCAAAAAGTCCATGGTCAACGGTCAAAGTGAATGGTCAACCACCACTGACCACCATGTCGAGGCCAAATCTCTTAACTACATCGTGGTCACTAAAGGAAGAATAGTCACGACTATACATCACAACCCGTTCCACCATCATCCATTCACTACGTCGCGGTTAACAATCCCAACAACTTATTCCATTAATGTCCAAAGCTCAAAATTTAAGATCTAAAGCTTCTAACGGACTTAATGGATAAATTTCCAGACTTTATCCATTAACAACCAATCCAAGTCTCAAACTTAAGACCTAAGTCAGTTAGATGCTTATAATCACCATGAGTTATGTATGGTTCCAAGGAAACCATGTAATACTATTTTTTTCCAACAAAACCAGTCCATAAATAAACACCAACCAAACCTAAGGTTATTGAGTTGCTCAATACTCCAAGAACATTCATCAAAAGCACTTGAAGGGACCTCAATTCTATAAATGAGAACCATGACAAATAAAGGTGGGATATTTATACCTTTAAAATCTCCATAAGGTGCAAGAGACCCAAGATATGAACTGCTAATCCACTCACTAAGAAGAAAGATCACCTCCTTTTTCTTTGAATATCACACCAAGGCTTGAAACACAAATAACACACACTCAATGTACTAAGAATACATCGACGCACTAGGGTTTATCTTCTAGAGGATGGAGGTTGAGGATGAGAGCAAACCCTAGCCATCTGATTGCTTAAATAGGGCACAAGGACCAAGATTTCGGGTTTTGAGCCTAGCCGCCACTACATCATGGTGGACACCCGACTGTCTCGACATTCAATGTTGTGGTCGCATTGTGCTACCCTGATACCCATACCGCATCTAAATGTTTTTCCTTAGAACCTTATTCTCAAATTCCATAAGTCTTTAGTTGATTAAACCTGAAAACAAATGTTATAATTCTCCCCTAGTTTCGTCCTCAAAATCTGTCGTGGTTAGAAAGTCAGAAAACAGCTCTAGTCACAATCTGTATGCTTCCTCTAATGACTTCATAAAATCAATGCATCCATAAAAAGATTCGCGAAGCCTCTCGGAATCTAGCCAATACCAACAAAAGAACCCAATCACTTGAAAATACTCGGCTGCAACAACTACCTTTCTCCCACCGATGATATGAACCATGTCCATGTGAAAAAACACTCAAACCGGGAACTCACAAAACTGCAACTACAAACCAACTATAGTGATATACTTCACCAGAATGAGAAACCATCAGTCTAAATCTCCAGAATTCATTCATAAAATCTTGCGTTCATCTACCTGACATACCTACCCCTAGTCCCGGACTACAAACACCACGAAACCATAATGTAATGAACACACAAACATTCTGATCATAAATTTCAACCCATACCAGATTGAAGAATTCATGGCGTCAAGCCCTCAAATGCAAACTTGACTTCTGACAAGTCATCAGTATCCCGCTGCTCCTACGCGCGTAACAATGGTCAATCCAAAATCTCGCGTGGCATCCAAACTTCCTTAACAACTCAGGTACACAACCACATGATAAATCATCCAATATATATACAAATAACTTCTTGGTTTGGAGTTACAAACCAATACCCAACATTGTTAATCAAACCCTTAATAAACATCCCATTAAAGCAAATAAGGACCCACGAACACAAACACTCAACAATAGACTTCTGATACACTACTAAGACTTTCATAAAACAACAACCTACTAGTTTTATGATCTAAAATAGCTAGACATCGAGCCTGTATACCACCTATAATGCTCTAACACCCAACTATAACAAACCAAAATTTAAAAGGATTTGACTTTGGGTGAATAATTAACCAAAAAGGGCAATTTGGTCATTTAGAGGAATTTCAAGAATTAAAAAGATGTAACTTCATGAAATGAGTCAATATATGTCTAAGTCACTTTTATACAATAAGATAAATGAGTTCAAGAGAAGAAATCCAAGAGATGTTGCATTAAGGACATAAAGGGTAAAATGGGATTTTTATGCGTTTTGGGCCAAGTTTATGGCTTAATAGATTAAGACCAACAAGTAGTTAGTATAAGGTGATTTAATGGAGTTGAAGAAATCATCCCCAAATTTGTGTGGATATACAGATCATGAAGAACATGTTTAAAATGATGAAGTTATTACTGTCAAAAGTTAGAAGAAACACTGTCCCAAAACTGGAATGATATCAATTAAGGAGGTGCTGAAACACAGGCACCGTGGTGTGGTAAGCGCTTTACCAAAGTTGTAATGTACTTCTAACCATGGCGTGGTAATATGGGGTACCACAATGTGGAGGTGAAAGTAGGATTATATATAAGAAAGGCATTGCAGCTTGGTCAAAGGGAGACTACATCCTAATTAGTCACACCATGATGCGCTAAACATGCTTCCACAACACATTTACGCAGTCCAGAGAACATATTTCAATCTATTAAGGGTTCATTTCCGAATAAATTCCTCCCAAACTCATTGGAGAGTTGCAAGATGGTGATTTTAAGGGCAAGAAGGAGACCAAATAAGTTAGAGATTGAGGATTGTAAGGATTAGCATCCTTTCCCTCTTAAGGAAACAATTTCTTCATTTTATGAAGATTATAGCTTCAATCGTGAAATTGTTAGATTGGTTAGATTGTTTGATTTAATCAACTTGTAGTTCGATTTGTATGTTATTGAGAGTGTTTATAAGCTTTAAACAAGCTTTGTATGTGATTTCCAAGATGAACTTTGTATATTTATAAGTTAAGGTTTCAAACCCTAATTAGCGAGGAAGATGAATTAAAGAAATATAGTTTAAAGTGTAATGAATTAGGTAGTGTGTTGAGCGTAATTGATGGGGTACAACATATTTAGAGGTAGAAAATAAAATGTTCGAATTATGATCAATTAAGTGATGATTTTGGTATGGAGAGTGACTAAACTCTATATATGCTAAGACACGTTCTAAGGAGATTAATATTTTGTATGAGTAGGCATTGAGAAAAGAATATGGATCAAGTTGCATCAATTGAAGAATGGAAGCCAACGAAATTTAGTGTTCACTAACTAACAAAGTGAGTTATAACTCTCTATCTGTCACTAGCATATGATTATATTTATTGTAATCATTTGTATTAATATGTATACTGTTAGGTTATATTTTGTTGGTTTGGGCTAGGCATCCATCTGTATAGGTCTTGTTAGTTTTTGTATGGCTTGTTTGGGGTGTTTACGGTTGGGTGAACCAAAAACATGGTGTTTTCGGTTCAGATGGTGTTTGAGGCTGCAAGGCTGTTTGCGGCCGTGAACTGTTTACGGTTCACTGTTCCCTATAAATATGTGTCAGTCTTGTCAGAGTAGTTATCGGTTGTATGTGTGTGTTCCATTGTACCTGACATTTACGGCTCAATACAAACGTGTGCAATTTGGATCACTCTTGCTTGTACTCCTTCTTGTTCTTATTCACTATAGCTTGTTCTTTTGTTTGATCACTAGTTGGTTCCAAATTTGGGGACTTACAATTGGTATCAGAGACATAATAGTTTCAAAATTGATCAAGTTGTGTTTTCGGTTGGAGTGTTCTTCATTTTCGAGATTATTCAAGCTTTGTTACTAAGTTTGTACTGTTGATCGTGATTTCAAGGCCAAAGGGATTGAAGATCTGCTCGAAATCAGCTGTTTTCAGCAATTTCTGGACGTTTTCGGCTGTAAGTTGTTCATCAGTTTATGGCTGTAAACTCGTTTTCGGCCGTAAACCACCTTGTGTTTACGACTGTAAACTGTTTTCGACTGCAAACGTGCTATCTTCGGATGTGAACCCGTGTTTTTGACTATAAAATTGCTATGAGCCGTACATTGTTCTAAACCGCAAACCCATGTACGACTGTAAACACTTTTCATCCGTAAACCCTCCTTAGCTGCAAACCTTGTTTTCGGTTGTAACCCTTTTTTCGGTTGTGCCTTCTTTACAGGTTTTGTTTTCAATCAATTAAGAAAATTAAAAAAATGGAATCACAAAACATGACAATTCATCAGGAGTTGGACTGTATCATGGGAACTACCACAAGAATCCCGCGTCTTCTGTCAGCTGATGGATTTCCTGAATGGAAATACAGAATGGAAAAATACATCAAAATGAAGGATTTCAAAATTTGGCGCAACATTCTAAAGGGTCCAGTTAGAATCACTATCACTCTTGCAAATGCAACCATTATCGACAAAGATTTTGCAAATTACACAGATGCGGAATTTGCACAAGGAATCAGGGAGTATGACTCAGCCAAAGCTCTGTGGGAAGCACTGATTGAAGTTTATGAGGGAAATGAAGACATGAAGCAGAACCGACAAAACATGCTCAGACAGAAGTTCAATATGTTTAATCATATTCATGGAGAATCATTGGAAGCTCAATTACAGCGATTTATTACTCTCACTACCGAAATGAGCACAACGGGAATTTCTGTTCCATGATCTGAGATTAACAAGAAACTGATGAATTCTCTTCCTAAGTCTTGGGACATGAATGTCTCTGTTATCAAGAAGACAAAGGATCTCCACCGACTCAGTCTTGCAGAAACAATGACAATTATTAAAGCATGTGATCTTGATGACAAGCAAAGGGAAATTAACCATGTGAACTCTTACTCGACTACTAATCTGGGGATTTCTTCGAACAATGCCTTTTCATCCTTTACTGCTCCACAAAGTCAAACTTTTGCTGTTCCACAACCACCATCCCATGTTGTTCCACCATCCATGCCTTATCCACATACAACTTCATCCTCCAAACCTCTTGTTACCACCTCTGCTCCCAAAGAAGCCGAAGAGAACATGGCCCTAGCCTCTGTCCTGGTGAATTGCTACAATGCCTTTGTGGCTGTAGAATTGCCCCCTCAGATTTCTTTCGCTGATCTTGATCAGATTCACCCTGAGGATGTGGAGGAAATGGACATTACATGGCAGATTGCTATGGCGGTTTTCAGAGCTAAACAGTTTGCCAAGAAAACAGGGAAAAACAATTGGGACATGAATGCAGAGAAGAAGGTTGGATTCAACAAAGGAAAGTTGAGGTTATTAAACTGTCACGAGACTGGTCACTTTGCTCGTGATTGTCCGAAGCCTGATAGAAGAGTAAATCATGAAAGAACATCGGTGTCGGTTGGAAATAACAGGGGAGCAGTTGCTAACAATGAGACGGAAAATCTTGCAGTGGTAGATCAGTCATTTGATTGGGAAGATCAAATTCAGGCCTTGAACATTTCAGGACCTGAAAATGCACATTTGGCCCAGATCAGTGAAGTCACCGAGGAGAATGTTGGAGAGGATCCTGAAGAAGAGATGTTGGAATTGAAGTTTTCCTTCATGGTATCCACTACCCCGGAGCCTGAGAAAGAGGAGTTCAGTCAAATTTCTTGTTCTCAAACATAAATTGATACTGTTGAATTTTTACGTGAAGAAATCGAATTATTGCGTAGAGAGAACGAGGACCTTTATGAAGTTTATTGTTGGATAAGGTGTCAAAGTCCATAACTATATTTGGTATGTACTTGACCCGACCCGACATGGTCTATTTGGTTTGCACTCCACCAGAACAATTTGTATGGATAGTCTTTTGAGAATAATATATTTGTGATTTATTAATATATTATATATTATAATATATTAATATGAAATCACATTATTTAATTAGTATTGATCAAGAGTTAATTTGGAATTAATTTGGTGATCAAAAGAGGCTAGTTAAATAGGGATTCTAATAGTATGGGCCAATGGATTATTTAGAATGGGCTAAGCTTGCATGGAAGTCCATGGAGCTTTTAACCCATGGATCCAATGGAAATGAAAGGTCATGGGTATTAGGGTTTAGATGGATGTAACCCTAATCCTCCATACTATATAAAGAAGTCCAAGGCTCTAGAAATGGGACTAGTGTGTGTGATATCAAGGTGAGACCGATTTCTAGTGAGCTCCATATTCTCTCAAGTCTTCCAAGTTGTTTTGGTGATTTGTGACTCCACTTGAGGCATTCACATTGTTGGTCCTAGGCTCTTAAAGCTCCAAGGAATCAATCACAATAAAAGGTATGTAATTCTTTCTAGTTTTTGTTATACAAGTACGTAGGATTGCATGCCAGAAAAGATAAAGCTTTGGAAATCAAATTTTGCATGTATAATAGTGAAAACATAGTTCCAAAGCTTTTAGGGTTGTATGTGCACCTTAAGGTTGTTAGGATGCTCAAAACCCATCAGTGGTATCAGAGACTAGGCTTGTTTTCTATTATATTGTTGCTTATATGTGATTTTGCAAAGCTGTTTTGCTGTCTGACTGCTCAACTCGGCGAGTCCATGCACAGACTCGACGAGTTGATGCTTTTAGCCTTGGACTCGGTGAGTCTGGACCTCCACTCGGCGAGTCTGATGAGCTGACAGCAAACTATTCGACTTTTTTTTGGCATAAATTGGGTTAGGATCATTACCTATAACCGTTTTTAATCATTTGAAGTGTTTTTTATGATATGATAATGTTTATCCTAATCTAATTACAAGGCAATTGTCGTAATTTCAAGAATTAGTTAATATGATTATGCTTAATGTCTTGAAGATTGATGATATGAATTGCTTTGTTCTATGAGTTTGAATATGATCATGCATGTTTATTTGATTAATTGAATCCATGATATATGTGTATTAATGGAGTCCATAATTCATCCTCAAGTTATGGATTACCAAAAGTATTTTCTTTAAAAGAGTAATTAAGAACTCATAGGTTATAGAAATGAAGAGTCTTAATTTTTAATAGGCCATTAAACTCACAAGTTATGAGGTTGAAAAAGTTTTGAAGAGTTCCAAAACTTGCCCTCAACTTTTGGTGTGACATCCCCTAATTTCTCGGCCAGAAAAGACCGATTTAATTTATGTTGTTTAAAATAAAATCAGATAAATCTTTTCAAAAGATGTTGCGGAATAGGTCCCAAAATAAAACATGATAAAAGTTTATCAAAACCCTTCTTTAAGAAGGTATATATTTTCCATATATATCAAAACCTCGGGATGTCATGTTCCGATACAGATCAAAAGCATAAACAAGACATTATAAGCCTTTCAACAGTTATTTACAACTACTGGCCTATAATCAAAAAATCTCTCATCGTCCTTCGACTATGCTCGGGGTCCACTACCTGTAATCATAAAAAGCTGAGTGGGTCAGGCTTGGGAGCCTGGTGAGCATATAGGGTTTTCAACCCATAATAATAATAACTTATTAAGTTCACCAATCAACAATAACCCTGATTACCCATTCCCGTTGTCCTCACTTTACGTCCCTAAAAACCTAAAACAAGGGACTTATTGTTAGGGTGCAAAGTCACTATTGGATGTAGTGTTTTAGGCTTACCCTCTTGTATGTGTAAATAGGTTGAGTCTTTCCTATAAATAGGAAGTGAGTGACTCCCATTATGTAAGGAACCAATTTGGAGTGTTAGACTAGAGAGAGAAATTGTGTACAAACCCATTTGTATATCCTTTCTATATCTAATATGAGCTTAAAAAGATTTATTTACTCTTTGTGTTCTTGATTTTACATGATGATTTACTAGATCTTTCTAATTCCGCACATGCCATCATAATCAACACCACTACAATTGGTATCAGAGCGGGTGTTCTTGATTGGATCAAGAATTAATCCTTGATGGCTTTCTACATTTGGTGATTCTTCATATTTTGATCTTTGATCTTCATGTTTTAGAGAGTTTTTGGATTCTATAAATCGAATTCATCTTTGATTCTATTCATAATTCGATTTTCTTCACTAGAATTCAAGTGATTTTTACTTTCTCTCTCTAGAAAACCCATTCAAAATCACTTTCTCTCTCTAGAAATTTTCAATTTCTTGTAATCATGGTGGATTTGCCATATGATTCTTGGATTGTGATCATTGAAGATATCAAATACAAAGTCAATGAAGATCAATTTTATGGGTTGGTGTTAAGCAAATTGATTTCATGGGGTAATATGGTTTCTTATGGAGGTTTGAAGGATGATCATGGAAGCTTGGTATTTCAACCACTTTGTAAGATTGCATGGTTGAATAAAATTGCCTTGTCCATATTAGTTCGTAGTAGAAATCAAAAGGAAGGAGAAGAAAGAGATTTGTTCAATAAGAAATATGTTTCTCTAATTGAGGACCCAAATGATCTTCGTGCTCTTAAGTTTGTTGAAGTTCAAGACTATGGAGTTCAATATGATGTTCTTGATGTTCTTGAAGTTCATGATAAGAAGATTCAAGTTGATTCTCATGATGAAAAGGTTTTTTGCTCGATTGGAGTTCAAACTGATGATATTTTGTGTTCTTGTGATTCGTTTGAAGGAATGATTCCTTATCGAAAGCCGGTGATCCACGAAATTCACAAGTATCAAACTCCAAAAGATTTGATTCAAACTCTAAAATTTGAAGTTGTGGAAAGTGGGTTTGTTCATGAAATCAAGTCTTCAAGGTGCAAAAAGATGAGAAAGAAAAAGAAGAAGAAGATTAAACGGAAGAACAAGCGGGTTTACTCACAAAAATCGTCAAATGTTGTGAAACCGAAATTCGTGAAACAAATTTGGGTTCCAAAGCAACAATCTCCAAAGGTTGTATTGAATTTGAAGTCAAAACCCAAATGTGTTGGTGGTTCTTTTGAAGATGTTCTTGGATCGTTGAAGAACACGAAGAACGAGTTGTACATCTCGCATAATGGGTGGTACAATGTTCAAATTGGAGATTTTCTTGTTCCGACAAAAGAACCAAGATCTTCTAAATTTGATTCGTTCGTTGAAAACGGATCTCGATTCGTCAAAAAGGTATCTCAAATTCTCAAATGGATTCCAAAACGTCCATGATTTCGATTCGTATTTTGCGTTTTTCATTTTTGATCGCCTTGATTCGTTGGATCTATTTCGTTTCAAACCCTATTGTTATCCAACAATTTTTTTAGATCAAGAACCAAAATCAAAATCAAATTATGAATTTTTCTTTACTAATCTTTGATCCATACTTCGAAGTCCAAACCAGATATGTTCACTGTTCATACTTCGTGTTGAAAAATGTTTTTATATGTGATCATCACTGAAATAAGACGAATTGGTTTTATATTATATAACAAATATTATCAGTTATTTCAGGTTGCGTGGATTCGTGCTTAATTATGAAATAGAAAAATATGCAAAAGACAAAATACGAAAAGACGGAAAAATAGACGCAATATTTGGTCGTTTGAAGACAAAACAAATCAAGACTAAAATTATCAAGAATTTAAAAAACCTCAAGGGTCAAAAATGGAAATTCAATTCACAATTGGATATATATATATATATATATATATATATACAAGTGTGTGTGTGTGTATATATATATATATATATATATATATATATATATATATATATATATATATGCATGATTCATGTATATATATATATATATATATATATATATACATGAATCATGCATATATATATATATATTGGAAAGAAATCTTCACAAAAGAAAAAGTACCAAACATCATGTGTGCTTCCAACCTTTACAATCAATCAGTTCATTACTTTTCCTTAAACAAACAAGAGTTGCTTGATTCCTTTGCATATATATAGATGCATGTTTACATGAGTTTTTGTGTGTGTTTTGTGTTTCCTTGTAATATATCTCTTATTACTCTCTCATCTCCAGAAGAATAAACACATAGCCAACCTCAAAATACTCTCCAAACACCCTCCAAATACCCTCCTTAAACCTCCTCCAAAAAACCCTTTCAAATCACCACAACCATCATCACCTTGCTGATTTTCGACATCAGAATTTGCAAGTTAAGAAAAAATTCACCGAGCACAACTCAACAAGATAATACGGGAGAGATTTGCACCGCAATTTATTCAGGACCTTACCTACATCCAGGAATTTTCCTCGATTTTTTTGACCGCTGCAAACCCCAGAGAGACGCGAGAGAGAATTGGCTATCCAGAGAGATTTACTACGAAAATCTATATTCATAACCACCCAAAACTCTTTCAACATCACCCTCTTTGTTACCTTATACCACCAAAACTACAACCTTATTACACCTTCTACCACCCTCCAAATACCCAATTCAACCTCATCAAATCACCTTAAAAAACCCCATACCCACATAAAAAAAACATTACCTGTGTATTTTGTATCGTTTTGTAAACAATTCATTGTTACATAAAAACAACTTATTGTTACTTACCGGATTGAACTTTGAACAAATAGAGACACAGTCTATTAAGATCAAGTCCAATTCTAAACCAGTTCAATCAATTTATTGACGAACCGACTTTATATATATATTTATATATTTATATATTTTATTATAGCTTTACGTCATTTAAATACTGTCATTTATTTCATTTATAGCTTTCAGTCATTTATAGCTTTCCAGTTTATATTTATTCCGCACTTCTTATTTTTTTTTCCGCATCTTATCTCCTTAAATATATATATCTGTCACCCAGTAACTGGTATCCGAGCCTTTATTCGTGGTAATCAGATCGTATATTTTCAACACTTCGGAGCCCAATCCAAGAGTTTTTGATCCATTTTATTTTCTATCAATAATCTGATTAATAAGCCCAAATGTCTTATTCATCTACTGTTCATTGATAATTCAAATCACCGACTTCCGATTCATCATCGATGTATCAGAGCTTGTGTGATTTACCTTGAAATTTTTGTCGAAAACTTTTGGTTAGCGTTTATAAACCTTCCAGAAGTTTTTCTTTAAAAATTTCATTTTAATATCACTTGTTCAAAATCCTTAAAAAAAAATTAAAAAATTAAAAAAAAAAATTCTTAAACAAAAAAATTCAGAGCTTGTGTGATTTACTTTGAAATTTTTGTCGAAAACTTTTGGTTAGCGTTTATAAACCTTCCATAAGTTTTTCTTTAAAAATTTCATTTTAATATCACTTGTTCAAAATCCTTTCAAAACAAAAAAATGTCTTCTGCTAATTACTCCAACATGAAATCTGTTTCTATTGCTAACAGCTTGGGATCTGGTTCACGGGCACCCATACTTATTCCTGAAGAGTATAATTCGTGGGTTGGCCGTATGAATCTTCATCTTAACACCATAAGTGAAGATGTCTGGAATTGTGTAGAAGGAACATATATTACTCCAGAAGACATGACTACTCTTGTTACAAATCAAGCCACTCTTGCTGAAACCGAAAAAAGACTGCAACTCCAAGCCAAAAAGGAACTTGTGTCTGGAATTCCCCACAGTATTCTAAGTCAAATGGATGACATAATACTGTTGACTGCAAATCAAATCTGGGAAAATTTAAAAAATCGTTTTTGTGGAAATCAAAGAATTATTGGAAACAAAAGAACATCCGTTTTAAATGAATTCGATAATTTCAAGATGCTTTCATCAGAAACCATCCATGATGCTCATGATAGGTTCAATTTTATCATGGTAAAAATGAACAATTTGGGCATCAAAAAGACACAACACGAGATAAATCTCAAGTTTCTAAACAATCTTTACGAAAGCTGGAAGATGGTTAAACTCATCATTCAGGGAAATCCAGCCATTCATACTGAAACTTTATACAATTTGTATGGAGAACTTCAATCGTATGAATCCTCGATTGACCCACCAACCACTACAGCTTTTGGAGGACCACTTGCTCTCGTTTCCACATCTTCTCAAAACCAAACACCTTTTAATGAACAAAACTTCAATCATTTTAATCAGACATCTCTTCAAAACCAACCCTTTTTGAACAATTCTTTTGATCAATCTAATTTAAATGATGAAGCAGACTACCAACAACTGTGTGCTTTGGTAGCAAACACAAACCTCCAGAGATTTATTCCAAATCACGGTCAATCGAATTTTAAACCAAATTTTCAAAACCGACCATCATTTGGACAAAATAATTCTGGATTTCAACCAAGACCTCAACCTGTTCAAAACAACTCAGGTTTTCAACCAAGACCTTATTTTGGACAAAATTTTCAAAGACCTTCCTTCCAAAACAATTCAAACCAAGGTTTTCAAAACCAGGGATTTCAAAACAATCCCAACTCAAGTCATCATAACAATAACCAAAACAACAGTTTTCAAAACCAAAACAGAGGATTCCAAAATCAAGGTTACACTAATCAAAACAATGGCTTTCAAAACAACCAAAATTTTGGATTCCAACAGAACCCTTCCCAATCTTCCCAACAAATCCAAACTCAAGCTCCTGAAAGACTTCCGATTAAAAGTCAAAAGGATGACAGTGATGAAGAAGTGATCATTTGTCACAACTGCAAAGGAACTAATCACTATGCCAGAGAATGCCGAGCCAAAAACAAAACCAAAGTCAAAGACTCACCATACTACGCTCAAAAAGCCGATGAATTAAAGAAACAGGAAAATCAAGATAAGCAAAGAGCATTGATGGCAATCCATGAACCAAACGTGGAATACTGGCCAACTTCTGAAGACGAAGCTGACAATGAACCAACACAATCAAACTTCTGTTTCGTAGTTGGTGTTGATAGACCTTCAAGAGCTCCAAACGTCATAGAACAGGTATGGTCTATGATCTCTGAACTTGGTCTTTCCAAATCAATTTTTGAGTCCCATATAACCAAGATTGAGAAAAGTCTAGAAGCTGATCTCAAAAAATATCATGACACAATGATCAATTCCGATATCTGCAAATCTGAGTTACAAACCTTGCAACTCAAATTTGGAGAATCAACAAGGATAAAGAACAAATTGAAAAGAGACGTTGAAAGAAAATCAAAAGATTATAATCACGTCTTGGAACAATTAAATCAAACCCTAATTCAGAAAAAGGATTTGGAACAAAAAAATCAGTCAGTCATTTCCTCTGAAACAAAAGATGTTTTAGAAAAGGAAATCCTTTAGTTGAAACAAAACTTTCAAGAATCAACTGAAAAATACAAAACTTTAAATGAAAAACTGACTGATTCTTTAAACCAAACCAATTTTCTTGAATCTGAAAACAAAAGATTGATATGGAATATGAATTCTATCAAAATTGCTAGAAAACTAAGTGATGATGTTTTCACCAAAGCAAACACCTTAGGAACTGGCAAAATTGATACGAATTACAGACCAGGAATTGGAAGAGAATCCTTTGAAAATGAAATAGCTAAACAAGAAAACATGACAATTTGTGAAAATTCTGAATCCACTCTTCCAGATCTTTTCACATCTGCTAATGAGGAAGATTCAGATGACGAAACAGTTATCAACTATAGCCCAGATGACACTGCTTTCACTGTTTCCATAAAGTCTATCAAAAGAGTTGTAAAATCTGAAACAAACTCTGCTAGTTCTTCAACAAACCAAATCAAACATACCAATGAAGCAACCATAACCCCACTTAACAAACCAAAGGCTTTTGAAAACAAACCAAAGAAACCTGTTAAACCATACGTCATACCTCAAAAACAGGTTTCCAAACAAAAACCAAAACCTTTTCAAAAACCTTTTGAAAACCGCTTTCAAGAGATCACCTTTAAAAATTCAAGGAACTTTCAAAAACGACCAAATCAGAAAGTTTCAAAACATCATCTTCAAAAATTCTTTCATAACCGCCAATCACATCCCAGATATGAAGAGAATTTTTCAAAAAAAAAATTCACATCTAGGATATCATTCACCAAATCACAGATTTTATCAACCAACAAATTTTCAGAAACAAATCACTTTTTGGGAAAATTTGATAAATAAAATCAAACCTCAACCATTCCATCCTTATAAAGCAAACTCTTATAGCAATATGAAGTCAAATGCTACAAGAAGTTCGGTAAACAAAAAACCCAAAATAAAAACAACTAACAAACCAGGACCCATTCAGATTTGGGTACCTAAATCTTCTGTCTAAATTGCAGGTATCTAATGCTGGAGAACCCAAGGATGATACATGGTATATTGATAGTGGCTGCTCCAAGCATATGACAGGAAACCGAAACTACCTTCGTGACTTCAAACCCACCCAAACCAATCAAGACGTTACCTTCGGCAACAACATGACGGCAAAAATCAAGGGTTATGGAAACATAACAAATGGTAACTTCACCATAAAGAAAGTTGCCTATGTCGATGACCTGAAACACAACCTCATCAGTGTTTCTCAACTGTGTGATAACAATCTTGAAGTCCTATTCACCAAACAAAGAAGCTTGATCATGGACGCCAAAACCAAAGAAATCATTGTTGATTCTTACCGTGCCGGAAATATGTATCCACTTGACATGGATCTTATCTATGGTAAACCCGATATATGTCTGCTATCAAAAGCCCCAGCAGATATCAGTTGGTTATGGCACCGCCGCCTTTCCCATCTACACTTTGGGTACATCAACAAACTGATTGGCGATGATCTTGTTAGAGGGCTACCACTTCTGAAGCTCAATAACGAAACTCTTTGTGCCGCATGTGAAAAAGGAAAACTTTCCAAATCAACTCACAAAAGCATCTCAGAATCTAGTGTATCCGAACCACTAGAATTGTTGCACATAGACCTTTGTGGCCCTGCCAAAACCCAAACCATACAAGGGAAGAAGTATATTCTTGTTGTCGTTGATGGTTTCTCGCGCTTTACTTGGGTCTTCTTCTTAAGACTAAAATCAGAAGGACCTGAAGACATGATCAACTTCATAAAACAAATCGAACTGAAGCTCAAACGACCTGTTCGAAGAATCCGAAGTGATAATGGTTTAGAGTTCAAAAACAAGACTCTAGATTTATTTCTCAAAGACAAAGGAATTGAACATAACTTCTCAGCCCCATACACTCCACAACAGAACGGAGTTGTCGAAAGAAGGAACAGAACTCTATGTAAAGCTGCAAGATCAATGCTTATCTTCGCTGATCTGCCACAATACTTCTGGGCAGAAGCAATAGCCACAGCTTGCTACACTCAAAATCGTTCCTTAATCCATAAACATCTTCATAAAACACCATATGAAGTCATTAACAACCGAAAACCAAACATCAAATTTTTCCATATTTTTGGTTGTCGATGCTTCATAAAGAACAATAAAGATCACCTTTCAAAATTTGAATCAAGGTCGGACGAAGGAATTTTCCTTGGTTACTCGTTTTCCTCAGCTGCTTATCGAGTACTGAACAAACGTACCAGAGTAATTGAAGAAAGTACCGATGTTCATTTCGATGAATTTTATGTCAGGAAATTGGATCGTGAACATTTTGGTTCAAAAATGATCGATAATATTTTTCAAAATCCAATTCAACAAACACCTTCTCCTGACAGAGATATTGAAATCGATCTTGATTTACTTTTTGAACAACCCAAAACCGCTTACAATTCTGAACTTCTAACTACTTCTATTGATTCTACAGGAACAACCACTGAAGGAACTCCACAAACAAACCGAAATGATGCAGATCAATTCGAGGGGGAACCACCTACACATACTTCTTCATTGGAACAAACACCAAATCCTCCTTTAAATACCCCATCCCCAAATATCCAAAACAATCCCGATGCATCATTTATGAGGAAACCTTCAAACCTATTCCAAGATGAAACTCCCGGAGAAGAACAATGGGATACTGAAATTCCAATTATTATAGTGGAAGAGAATCACTTAATAAAATGGACCAGAAACCACCCAACTAACCAAATCATCGGAGATCCAAACTCAGGCATCCAAACTAGAGCCGCAACTTCTAATGATTGTTTATTTGGAGACTTCTTATCCATGACTGAACCCAAAACCATACATTCTGCTCTCAAAGATCCAGACTGGGTAAAAGCTATGCAAGAAGAGCTAGAAGAATTTGAAAGAAATGACGTATGGAATCTTGTCCCTACCCCACCCGATGTTTCTGTTATAGGTTCAAGATGGGTATTCAGAAACAAAACTGACGATCAAGGAATCGTTTGTCGAAACAAGGCACATCTCGTAGTCAAAGGATATTCACAACAAGAAGGAATCGACTACGATGAAACATATGCTCCAGTTGCCAGAATTGAAGCAATTCACATCTTTCTTGCATATGCTGCACATAAGAACTTCAAAGTATTCCAAATGGATGTTAAATGTGCATTCCTACATGGAGAGTTAGATCGCGATGTATACATCCAACAACCACCAGGTTTCGAAGATCCCAAATTTCCTGATCACAGCTTCAAATTGCAGAAAGCTGTCTATGGCTTGAAACAAGCACCCCGAGCCTGGTATGCCACATTGACAACCTTTCTCGAAGAATCAGGTTTTAAAAGAGGTTCAATCGATCAAAACCTCTTTCATAAAATCTATAATAAACATCTTTTAATCATACAAATATATGTTGATGACATTATTTTCGGTTCTACTGATGAATCTTTGAGTATTAAGTTTGCAGATCTAATGAAGAGCAAATTTGAAATGAGCATGATTGGGGAGATGACTACTTTTCTCGCACATCAAATCAAACAGTCAACTGATGGCATTTTCATCAACCAAGAGAATTATGTCAAAAACCTACTCACTCGCTTTTCAATGGACAAATCCAATACCGCAAAAACCCCAATGGCTTTTGGATACAAAATCGATGCAGACTTAAATGGCAAACCTGTTGATCAGAAAAGATATCGTGGAATGATCGGATCACTATTATACCTCACTGCCAGCAGACCTGACATCATGTTTTCTACATGTGTCTGTGCCAGATACCAAGCAATTCCTATGGAATCCCATGTAGTTGCTGTGAAACGCATCTTCAAATACCTAAAAGGCACTCCCAAACTTGGCCTTTGGTATCCAGCTAAATCCGATTTTCAGCTGAACGCTTTCACCGACTCAGACTATGGAGGATGCAAGTTAGATAGAAAGAGTACATCTGGTAGCTGTCAATTCCTAGGAGGTAGACTAGTGAGTTGGACTTCAAAGAAACAGACTTGTGTATCCACATCAACAGCAGAAGCTGAATACGTCGCTGCCGCCAGCTGTTGTTCGCAAGTCATATGGATGCAAACTCAACTGCGAGACTATGGCTTCAAAATTTCACAAATTCCCATATTTTGTGACTCAACTAGTGCAATTGCCATTTCTCACAATCCCGTTCACCATTCCATGACAAAGCACATCGACATTCGATATCATTTCATCAAAGACAACATTCAAAAGGGTCATATCGAATTGCACTTCATCAACACCGAGGATCAAATTGTCGATGTCTTCACTAAGGCTCTCGATGAAACAAAGTTTCAATACTTCCTAGGCCGTCTAGGAATGTTAAATCCAGATAACATCCATCCTTAAACTTTTACTTTTTGTTTGTACAAAAGTGTGTTTACTTTCATTCAAAAGGAAAATTCAAAAACAATTGAAAATTGCTTTCCTTTCAAAAATACCAAAACATTCAAATAACCAATATTTCCAAAAACATTCAGAAAAACAAATCTTCAAAAAAAAAATTAATAAAAGACTTGCCATAATAAGCTTTTATAGAACCTTGTGATTAATCTTCTCTTGACTTAATTTTCAGATGCTTATGCTCGATGAAGATTTTAAGTCATATTGATTCTCAATTGGAGTGAAGGTTCAAATATCCTACTTTTCATAATGTATATAACTTTATTTCCTTCGATTTTATTTCATTATTGACGATTTTAAATAATCAAGGGACATAAGGTTAGGAGGTTCAGATGAAAACAAAAACCCATGTGAGAATTTGTGCCTCGTCGATCTAAATCATTGTGGAAATCATTTCTTGTGAGCTTAGGTGTGTCACTATTGCTTATAAGGTATACCCAATTATACCTTGTCACGGTCTCATTTTTGCTTAGATATCAAAATGACCAGGGACGATACATTCATTTCTTACATACTAGACAAACTGTCTTTTATGCCACCTATCCCTACCTAGATAAAAGCCAACCAAAAATGAAGACTTGCGATCCCATGATCCATCAAGCAAACAACGATATATCCTTACAAGAAAACCAAAGGAAAAACAAATATCTATCAACATCCAATCCTCAAAGACAAATCAACAAGAAAACAAATGGATTCAATAAAGATATACCAAACAAAACAAAAAAAATATTCTATATTTGGTATTTTCAAACAAACTTTCAACCAAATGGTTATTTCAAAACAAAAATCATAAAATCCCGCGATTTGTTTTAACCATTTTTCACAAAAGAAGATATCTCAATCGCTCAAGTCAAATACTCTTAAAAAGGTCTCAAATGTAGCAAATTCTCAATGCTAAAACAAAATATCTTTTTACAATAAATCGATATTAATCAACAAACAGGATATTATCAAAGAAGAAGCTGCAACAACAATGGATTTCCCGGGATACTGTAGCCTTCATCACTGAAGAATCTTAGTTGCAAACTGCACTATGAAAATTGCTAAACCCCTCTACATGTATTTCCCGACGGAGAGAGAGTGAACTTTAATGGCATGAATGAAGAAACCCGCTGAGTAATGCCGAAACCAGTCTTATGTGATTGATTATCTAATAATGAGACTAAGTGACTTTACAGGAAAAGCATAGCTGAACACCTCCAATATGAGTGTGAGTCGTCAGAGAGAGATATCACTCATTTTTAGTGATCATTAACTTGTTCTGCTGCCAGAACAACCAAACACCTAAGTGAAGTGTGAGCTATACCTATGAGCGTTCATCTGAATCGACCTGTTAGACCACTTGTCGTCATTAATAATGCTATAAAATCTAAGGAAATTTCTTTAGATACATATATGACTACCCTTTGATAACCGAACCCGAGACTTTGATTCGGAAACAAATTTCTGAAAATCTTTTACATAAGATATGTTAAACCAAGTCACAAACTTTCAAAAGATTACAATGGTTTTATATATATCTTCTCATTAACAAAACTTTTATCCCAAATCTTCAAGATTAAAACTGTTAATGTGATTATATCTATCCTTATTTCATCAATGATCACATAGGGGGAAATTGTTGAAAAATGTTTTTATATGTGATCATCACTGAAATAAGACGAATTGGTTTTATATTATCTAACAAATATTATCAGTTATTTCAGGTTGCGTGGATTTGTGCTTAATTATGAAATAGAAAAATATGCAAAAGACGAAATACGCAAAGACGGAAAAATAGACGCAATATTTGGTCGTTTGAAGACAAAACAAATCAAGACTAAAATTGTCAAGAATTTAAAAAACCTCAAGGGTCAAAAATGGAAATTCAATTCACAATTGGATATATATATATATATATATATATATATATATATATATATATATATATATATATATATAAAATATATATATATATATATATATATATATATACATATATATATATATATATATATATATATATATATATATATATATTATATAAATATATATGTATATATATTATATTATATATATATATGTATGTATATTGTATATATATATATATATATATATATATATATACATGAATCATGCATATATATATATATATATATTGGAAAGAAATCTTCACAAAAGCAAAAGTACCAAACATCATGTGTGCTTCCAACCTTTACAATCAATCACTTCATTACTTTTCCTTAAACAAACAAGAGTTGCTTGATTCCTTTGCATATATATAGATGCATGTTTACATGAGTTTTTGTGTGTGTTTTGTGTTTCCTTGTAATATATCTCTTATTACTCTCTCATCTCCAGAAGAATAAACACATAGCCAACCTCAAAATACTCTCCAAACACCCTCCAAATACCCTCCTTAAACCTCCTCCAAAAAACCCTTTCAAATCACCACAACCATCATCACCTTGCTGATTTTCGACATCAGAATTTGCAAGTTAAGAAAAAATTCACCGAGCACAACTCAACAAGATAATACGGGAGAGATTTGCACCGCAATTTATTCAGGACCTTACCTACATCCAGGAATTTTCCTCGATTTTTTTGACCGCTGCAAACCCCAGAGAGACGCGAGAGAGAATTGGCTATCCAGAGAGATTTACTACGAAAATCTATATTCATAACCACCCAAAGCTCTTTCAACATCACCCTCTTTGTTACCTTATACCACAAAAACTACAACCTTATTACACCTTCTACCACCCTCCAAATACCCAATTCAACCTCATCAAATCACCTTAAAAAACCCCATATCCACATAAAAAAAACATTACCCGTGTATTTTGTATCGTTTTGTAAACAATTCATTGTTACATAAAAAGAACTTATTGTTACTTACCGGATTGAACTTTGAACAAATAGAGACACAGTCTATTAAGATCCAGTCCAATTCTAAACCAGTTCAGTCAATTTATTGACGAACCGACTTTATATATATTTATATATTTATATATTTTATTACAGCTTTACGTCATTTAAATACTGTCATTTATTTCATTTATAGCTTTCAGTCATTTATAGCTTTCCAGTTTATATTTATTCCGCACTTCTTATTTTTTTTTCCGCATCTTATCTCCTTAAATATATATATCTGTCACCCAGTAACTGGTATCCGAGCCTTTATTCGTGGTAATCAGATCGTATATTTTCAACACTTCGGAGCCCAATCCAAGAATTTTTGATCCATTTTATTTTCTATCAATAATCTGATTAATAAGCCCAAATGTCTTATTCATCTACTGTTCATTGATAATTCAAATCACCGACTTCCGATTCATCATCGATGTATCTTTTTTGAATTTCAAAATCGACTGGTATGATTTGGAAGGTGAATTCGAAATCGAAAGTCAATTAGAGTCGGTTAGAGTGGATTGGAGTTCAACTGGTATTCAGATGTTCGAGTCGAGAAGATTGAATTTGACGGTGTTATTAGATATTCGGACGGGTTTTGGATTCATGTTTGCAAAGTCATTACTTAGAATCGAAATCAGATGGGTTAAAATTTCGATTTGGATGGGTCAGGATTTGAAGGCGTCAAATTGATTTGTGTTTATTAGTCAAGAGAATTTGAAGTCAGTTTCAATTTCTGATACCCAGTTATGGTTGCAATCGAAATCAATTTTGTTGCATTTGTGAGTTTGATCTGATATTGTTCAAAGATTCATTGTTTTAGTGTTATGAACAATTGAGATGGTCAAAGATGAAAGTCAAAATCGAAACGATTACTCATTGTTTTGATCGAACAAATATTGTAGTCTGGTGAATGGGTCTAGCAAGATTGTTGTAATCAGAAGTTGTAGCATCTCGTTCTCGCAAATTGAGTTGTTGAGAAGGGATATTGAATCAAGGTTTAATTTTTCGATTATAATTTTGAATCGAAAATTAATTGGGAAGATGAAGGTTTCGAGAGGTTTTCAAAAATGAATGTGCGACTCGAGAGTAGTTTCTTTTGCGTCTGAAATCCATTGGGGAAGAAGAAGGCTAAACTTATGAAATCTGTCCTTGAACTTTCAGCGAATTTGCAGTTTCTAACCACTTTGGTTATTACGACGGTTTTCTACATTTTGGAGAAGTGGGAACAATATTTCTCAATTGAAATTGGACTAAAAATTCAGAGAAATTGAAGAAGTTTCAAGTTTGGTCCCTGCAGTTTGTGCAAATTGATGCTTTCTACCCAGCTTTGAAAAAGGGGGAGAGTTTTGCATATTTGGCTGTTTTGGTCGCAACGGGTCCCTGCAAGTTTCAGAAGGTGACAGTTTCTACCCGGTTTTTGAAAAATCTTGCAACTTTCACTCAAAAAGTCAAAAATTTTCATAAATTGGAAAATTTTTTGTGGCTTTTTTGTGATTGTTTTTCCGTGCAAGATTTTTGGTGATTCATTTTTGGTACACATCAAGGGGGAGTATCGTGAAGACTATTCCTCGGGCGCTTCTCACCCTTAGTGGGTTTTATAATCATTTTTTGATTATAAAAAGGGGGAGAATGATGGATATTCGAAGCTTCTCGGGTTTATCGAATATTCATTTGCGGATTTGAAGACCGGTGTTACTTCGAGGGGGAGTTTGGTCTTGATCGCGCTAGCTCGTTGGAGATTGAAGCCGGACATCCAATCCTAACTTTGAGGGGAAGAATGTTAGGGTGCAAAGTCACTCTTGGATGTAGTGTTTTAGGCTTACCCTCTTGTATGTGTAAATAGGTTGAGTCTTTCCTATAAATAGGAAGTGAGTGACTCCCATTATGTAAGGAACCAATTTGGAGTGTTAGACTAGAGAGAGAAATTGTGTACAAACCCATTTGTATATCCTTTCTAGATCTAATATGAGCTTAAAAAGATTTATTTACTCTTTGTGTTCTTGATTTTACATGATGATTTACTAGATCTTTCTAGTTCCGCACATGCCATCATAATCAACACCACTACACTTATCCTAAGGAATATTATCGGGTTGGACATTACTGCTAAGGGGACTCCTCAGCCATACATGTCCTAAAGGCAACCATGAGGGGATTGGAGTAGGCCAGCAAACATTTAGTTCACCAACACCTACAAGTTGCGAACTTGCTAGTGTGCCACTGGACTGTCTAGAAAAGTCTGTGGTCGTCATCTATACTCCGTTAGACGACTTCGCCAAGAACAACACCAACAACACCAACATCGACACCGACACCGAGGCCTCTCACCATTTTAACACACACCGACTACCTACCCATGTTCTACCCAACATATTTGTAGATAAAATACATATACAGTTTAAAACTTGTATAAAACATCTGTTCAACAGTCACCTCAAATAAACAGTTAATATATTTACACATAACATGTATTTTAAGGTAAATACTTCATATCTATGTGTAAAGTGAAAGTAACTACACACTCACTTGTTTTGATGAAAATCGGGCATCAATTCGTTTCCTAAAACGATCGTTTCTAATAAAACCGGGAGTTTTATTGAGAACCCGGGCTCTACGAAGGTCGGGCTTCGAAACCGAAAAGATAAATTTTTCGGGCTTCTCGGGCACTTCGTGGCGTATTCCGGGGCTTATAATCGATAACGGGGCTTTGGGGGATGTTAAAATGAAGAAAATATGGAAAGAGGGGCTAAAAGTGGCAATTTCTTAAAAATATCTGAGAAGGCTTGCAGCCTTCTATTTATAGGGAGGAGCTTCTGATCGGACGGCTGAGAAGCCTCCACGTGGCGAAGATCCGAGGCTCGTAGGGGAGGGCTCGCACGTGGGCTGCGCGTGCGAAGGCTTGCTGGCAGCTTCTTACTGGACCGAGGTGTAGGGTCCGAAGTAGAGGGGTCCGTGGCTCATTGCGAGGGTTCGGTCACGAAGAAAAGGGCACGCGTCGGCTTCTCACTGGACCGCTTCGGATCAGCTCTTCGGTTCGGATGACTCAGCAGCATTTCGGACACGTGGCTCGCATGACTCACCAATTTCGGACACGTGGCACGTTCTAAGCGAAGGTGACATGGCAAAAATGTGACTGTGCGAATTTTCTCGATTTTTGTGCAAAAACTTCTAAAATCCATAACTTTCGCATACGAGCTCCGTTTTTGACGTTCTTTATATGAACGCGTAGGTAAAATTACGCTCTACAACTTTCGTTTAGACTTCTTCGGCTAATTTTGACTTTAATTTTTAAATTATTATTTTTAACAGACTGGGACAGGAAATCCGTTAAAAATTCATAACTTGTTCATCCGACGTCCGTTTTTGTCTGTCTTTTTACCGTTGTGCTACTAATGACGAGACCTTCGATTCTCGTTTAGATCGTGTCGGCTAAAAATCACTCGATCTAAAATTCAAGTTTTTAGCTGTCTACTGCTAAGCTGAAACTTCGAAAAATCATAATTTCCTCATATGAAATCAGATTTGGGCGTTCTTTTTATACCTACTCTCGGTTTAATGATCACTAAACGTTTCGTTTAGATCACTAAGGATAAAAATGATGGGTTTTAAGCATAAGAACAATCCTATGTGCTCATACAAACCCTAATGCTTGGATCTAGGTTTCTCTATTGTACATGCAATGAATCCAAGACTTACAAACCCTAGATCTATCAAATAAGAACTGAAATAAGGGTTTAGTAATTACCTTTAATTATTGTATAGCAATAACAATCAATCCTTGCTTTGATTGGCTTCAGAAAGCTTAGTGCCTCAATTGTTGCACCTCTAATGGAGTCACAAACACCACTAAGCAACTTGGATGAAGAGGGAGGAGAGAGGAGGCACCAAAAACGGCTGGAAACCCTAAAGGATTACTTGTCCACGTTTTTGGGGCTTAAGGGTCCTTTATATACATGTAGGCTATTAGGGTTTGCAACTAGGAAACCCTAATCTGGCTGCTTAGGCCCTAAGTAGCCCATGGACTCCTTTAACATATCCCTTGGACGATTTCTAATGGGCTTCCCATAGAATTCGTTCAACCTATATATTATTAGGTGATCCATAGCCCAATCGTAATTATCTTATAATTACAAATCCAGTCCCCTTAATTTAATTAATCTCTTTTAACCACAAAATTAATTCTTAATTAATTCTTGACTAATATTAATTAAACTATATGATTTCTCCTTTAATATATTATTCTTATAATATATTAATAAACCTTTCTCTCCTTAATTCATCCGACATATTGCTATGGTGAAGGCAACCCAAAAGGACCATGCATATAATCGGGTCAAGTACATACCAAAATAGTTATGGACTTAGACACTAATCCAACAGTCTCCCACTTGGATAAGTCTAATAAATATTATGTGTATGACTTCAGAACCTGATCAGCAATCGTAGCTTCCAAAAGCCGCTGTCAACTCTGATCTTATCAGATACGCGTGTCCTTTAGATAAGGGATTATATATTCCTCCATTCTACAAGATATCGTATAGACATGAGACATGGATTGAAATCATTCTCTCAGTCTATGTGTCGTTTCCCGATTTCCGATTTATGACGACTGGCTAATTGAACAAATCAAATCAGTCCTGGCCCGGCCGAGCACTTTCCTTTGTCATCACTAAATCATCGAGGGGCCCACAGATATTGCTTTTATCTCACCTTGGGTAAAAGGAATGGATAAACTTTGACTCAAATTCTTGCTTGCACCTACTAATCGAATCACACACAACAATAAGTTTTATAACACCAAGTTACTGGTGCGTTTACTTATCATCAATGTGCAACCGACCAGCATATAACAACTCACACGTCTCGGTTTCAAGAATATACAATGTTATCGTCTCACCAATCACTCGTGATAAAACCATGAAGTGATTCAAGTGAGCGTGGGTTTAATCCAATACTTTAATCTTATCAAAGCACTGATGAACTCTGCAGCAAACTTGTGCTATGTCTAAACACTTTAGACAATCTGCAGACAGATTCATGACAGTCTTCCTTCATACCTACTTCCAACGTATGACCGACTGTGGAGGTTCGAATAACCTAGTTATTCTTGGAAGTCAAAACATGCAAAATGAAACGCAATAATAATATTAATTCTAATGGTCCCAAAACTTTTTGAGCGTAAATAAAACACTTTTATTTAAACACCATATTGATTACTCAATATTCATTGCTTACTGTTTCAGAAACTCAACTTATTACTCGAATTATAACCACAATTGTCCCATGCTCCAAGCATGCACACTTTGGTTTCCTATGGTCCATACTTTGTAAAATTAGATCAATTGAAAACTTTTCCAATGAAACTCATTTCACGATCCCCAATCCTTATTATTAGTGTAAGAATACAAGGTTCTTGCCATTATTAGAATATGTTAAATTCTAACATTTTATGCAACAACCCTTTCGTAAAGTCATAGCGCAAATGTCACCAGGACTTGGCTAATGAAATTACTAAGTTCTCTATCAGAAATTGTTACAAAACAATTTTATAGATGTGATGTCTCTCACTCAAAGTACATTCCTTTGAACATCCTTTTGCATAAAAGATTCTAATCTACATAGATTCTTAATATCTAACACCCATTAATGGAAACATTTCCATATTTGCCATATGACAACTCATTCTTAATAGAATCCTATCTATTCATAATAATGTCAATATAGTCAATCCAATACTATACTTCCAACTACCCACAAGCGACAAAACCTCAGTGAACCTCAGATCGTCCTTTGATAGTTGTTTAATTATTTTAGTCAAAACCGATTCTAGTTTCTTTTCCCACTTAATTCCCTAGGCAGTTGGAAAATTTTAGAATGGTCAAATATTTTAGCATATGCAATCGATCCTATACCCGAAGCATATTGGACACGATGCATAATGCCTCACATAAAGACGTGATACTTTATCAGCTTTCTGCCATAATATTTTATGTGCCATGTTCCCACAATTCGAACTATGAAGAGGGATGCCGTAATCATAATCGAATTTTGAGAATGCACTATGTATCCTTGACTAAATTTATTAACGTTTCTCGATCTAAGCTTTAGAATTTTGAAACGAAGTATAATATTCTCTCCCTTAATTATAGCAAAACAACTTTTCAACCCTTGCAACTTTGCAAAGTGAATCTTTGTTTTCTATAATTAATATTGCTAACTTGCAATACTTACCATAATAATCATGCTCCCACTAACATGATGTTTATTTTCTTACCAGCATAACACTTATGCTCCGACTAGCTTTGACATGTATTCATAAAACAATTGAACTTCCAGAAAACAATGCTTATTGAATTCCTTAAGTTCACATTTCTAATACCTAATGCTTTGATAAGCCTTTATCTAAGCTTTTTAAGCTCATACACCTTTGCCTTAGATAGCTCACATGTGTGTCTAAACAATTCAGAATTTATGTTACTAAGTCCCAAATGTTCAGATCAATTGCCAAATCTCACAATTCGAACTATGAAAAGGGATGTCGTAATCATAATCGAATTTGAGAATACAATTTTCACAATTGCTATCTTCTTAAAATCTCTCTTAGTGAAAGCATTTCCTCACAATCATTTTCATGAAGGAGGAAAACCTTATGACACTTAGATTTTAAGATGTATGTGTTCCTATCCATGTGAATTTGTCAAAACGAAAGTTTGCGACAAATCCAAAACCATATGGACTGAATTTGTTCAATCTTGATTTCTTGCCTCATGGTAACATGAATGCCCACCATGTCTTCCAAGCAACTCATCCTTTCATATCAATGTACTTTCCATTGCTCAAGGTGCTTTGCCTTTATGCATTCAAATGAGAACTCATAGAACTCACACGCATAATTAACTCAATTGGAATGGCATAGAAAAAGAGTATGTCATCCACGATAGGCTTTAAACCTCAAGTCGTGTGCTAGTGATGATCAACTAGGTTTACTCTTGATTTGTTCTTGAAACTTTTCAAGACCATTAAGACTCCCACTGACTCCTTGACATATAAGATTCTCTTGTCAAGAAACATTTCTTGACAAACAAATATTCAAGAGTTAGTGTAGCCTTTTGTCAAGTTTAACACTTCACACAATTGGTCCTGGTTGGTCTTTGTCTTATCCAAGACATCACAACTTACCAATTTCAAATGTGCAAGAATAAGAAAACTTTTCCAAATTCCACATTTGTCGAGTGTTATAAACCTACTTAAGACTTGTCACTCATGTCAGAATCTTGACTCTAAGACTTGATATTGGAACGAAGTATGATTGACTTCTTGATTTAACCATTTCTACAATTCTCAATTCCTCTTCTTAGACATGCAATTGCACTAAGACTCACTTAGAGGATCAACTGAGATATGGTTCTTAATCATTAAGACTTATCATAAAACACAATAAAAGGTACTCTCCCTTCTTCTTAGAATAGAGAAACTTTTATCTTTCTGCCTACTTGATTCTTCTTACTCGTTCTGCTATTGATTGAAACTCTTTCAATCAACTCAGAATTATACTTAATCTTATAAGTATAATCATATTTACTAAACTTTAGTAAATCATGACGAATATCTTTATCACTCTTGTGGTGGACTTGATCAACGCACAACCTAGTGTACTCCATCTCCTGGTCCTTCTCTTAACACTTTGCCAAAGAATTAGTCTAATTTCCAAAATATGAAGTTTCTCATTCATCACGCAACCAATTTGTATGATTCCAAGTTTCTGTCCAATTGAAACTTGGGCGATGAGAATCTTCCTTTATTTCGACATTTCACAAATAACATAATCAAGAATCACATCCAATTTAACATTGCTAAAATTAGAAATACATAAACATCCATTTTCACATATGCCATTGAAAGGACAAATAAATAGGACGAAATCAAAATTCATTTTATTGTGGAAAAACTTGTCCTTACAATGCAATTCAAATGAAAACTATGCTATTTCAATTTCTAAGCAATCTATTCTAACTCTAAAGTAGTAGCTCAAAAATCCGATCTTCAAGCAATTCGATCGAAATCCATTTCTTCACGATCAGATTCAGCTTACTTCTTCCCTTAAGCTTCCTCTCTTTTCTTCGATCCTACAAAACATCAAAATGTAATCTTATCACATCATGTATTGAAAATAAAAGAATAGGAACTTATAGAGTTAGTTATTAGATTTTACCTGAAGTAGATCCATACGTCTTGACTCTCCCATCTCTTAGATCTCTCAGGTAAACATGGCAGCTTCGTCTCCAATGCCCCTTTTCTTGGCAGTAGAAGCAGATGGACTCTTTTGGAATGGCACAAGGAACTATCTCAGAATTTACCTTTTCTGGATTTCCAATATCACCATTTTCAATGTCCATTGAAGTTTGGAAGTTTGATTTGCCAGACAAATTTGCTCGATCAGCACGCCAAATCATTTCTAATTCAGCAGCTATAAGAAAATAGGTCAAATCAATGACGGTCACGTCATGGTCCATCATATAGTACTCTCTAACGAACTCACTATATGATTCTGGAAGTGACTGAAGAACCCAGTCAACAGCCAACATTTCTGAGATATCGACACCCATCATCCTTAACCTATCAATGTGTGACTTCATCTCTAAGATGTGTGCACACACAGGTTTCCCATCTTCGTGTTTACTTGCCAATAGGGCTTGAGTGAGCTTGAACTTTTCAAGCCTTTGAACTTGTGGGTTAGGGAGAATAATTGGAGGAGGTGGAGGAAGTGAATCATGACTCTCATTTCCTTGATCGTATCGTGGAACGTCATATTCATTTGGAAAGCTTCTTCCAAGGGACTTGGGAAGACCATTGTAAGATTTAGACATCTACAAAACGGGAGAAAATTCAAGTTAGTTGATAAGAATCCTTGATGTAACACCGAAATGAAACATCAAGGCTAGGATCCAACACAACATTCTACAACCTAGAAGTGGGATGATGTAATCTAGTTGCAAAATATTTGAAGGTAGGTAAATGACGATTTACCAATTCCCACCATGAAACACGAAAAAGAAATTTAAGTTTTAAATGAATTGAAACTCCTAGATCTTTTGAGATTCATTGAACTTTTCAATGGCATGTTTAATCTCGATTATGCCATTCTATTTGCGACTGGGATGCCGAGGATCACAAACAAGGTGTGAATAACCATACGAATCACATGGTGCACCCAATTGCTACTATCACCTAATCAATGTGCCGGTTAGCCACACACGCTCCATTGATCTATGATAAACATCGACCCACCCTTCGCCACCAATGTCAATCCCAAATTAGTGTGTCGGTTAGCCACACACGCTCCACTAACGTTTGACAAGGGTACGAAGTGTAATTCCATGGATTAGCATACAAATTCACATTTTGCCCTAAAGTAACTAAGATTGGGAATTTGTAAAAGCATTTAGTTACTTTGTACTTCATTATACTTATAATGGAAGGTTTCGTCCTATCCTACCCGTTCGGCTAAGGACCCTCCACTAGTCAAGACTGCGGTGGGTAAGAGTGGATACCCATTCAATCGCCATTTTATAGGCAATTTCCTTAAACACCCCTTATAGACCAGCTTCGTGAATGAGGCCTACTAACGGTAAGACTGACTCTTTACTAGGTGGTTTTATTAACTTTCTCTTTTAATTAAACTTTTAATTAACTTAACAAAACCATGAGGGTGTAATTTGATTTTTTCAAAATACTAGAGTTTTAGACTTTAAATATTACATAATTAAACTATTAATCAAAATTTCAAATTCCAAAACCTGAGGGCAAGTTTTGAAACATTTCAAAACATTAGGGTTTAGAATTTAAATATTTCAACATTAAACTTTTAATCAAAAAAATTTTAATTCCAAAACTTGAGGGCAAGTTTTTGAAACTTTTCAAAACATTTGGGTTTAACTATTTAAATTTCAAAAACAAAACTTTTAAGTTCAAATTTAAACTATGAAACCTAAAGGGAGTAATTTGAAACTATTCAAACTTACTAGGGATCAAATAACAAATAATATAAATCAAACAATTAATTTAGTGATTATCTATATTTGACCTAATTCAATTTCTTGCAAGATAAGTTACCCAATTAATACAAATAATCAATTTTAATCACATAAGGAATCTATTTTCTAATCAATTGGTAAATATCTTTTGTTTTTGGCAAGGATAGACTCACAAAATCATTAAAATTCGAATTTTATCAGTAAAAACAGATTAGGCAACTATTCCATAGCAAAGACAGCAAGAAATCCCGATATAGCCTCTGTCAGACGATACGACTAGCCGAATCACTCATGGACTCGCCGAGTAGGGCCGACTCGCCGAGTCCATGAAGGGACTCGCCGATTCCAGTCGAACAGAAGGCAGAAAAACGATTTTCAGCATGTAAACATTTATAGCATCACATACAACAGAAACCAATCAAGGCTCTGATACCACTGATGGGTTTTAAGCATAAGAACAATCCTATGTGCTCATACAAACCCTAATGCTTGGATCTAGGTTTCTCTATTGTACATGCAATGAATCCAAGACTTACAAACCCTAGATCTATCAAGTAAGAACTGAAATAAGGGTTTAGTAATTACCTTTGATTGTTATATATCAATAACAATCAATCCTTGCTTTGATTGGCTTCAGGAAGCTTAGTGCCTTAATTGTTGCACCTCTAATGGAGTCACAAACACCACTAAGCAACTTGGATGAAGAGGGAGGAGAGAGGAGGCACCAAAAACGGCTGGAAACCCTAAAGGATTACTTGTCCACGTTTTTGGGGCTTAAGGGTCCTTGATATACATGTAGGCTATTAGGGTTTGCAACTAGGAAACCCTAATCTGGCTGCTTAGGCCCTAAGCAGCCCATGGACTCCTTTAACATATCCCTTGGACGATTTCTAATGGGCTTCCCATAGAATTCGTCCAACCTATATATTATTAGGTGATCCATAGCCCAATCGTAATTATCTTATAATTACAAATCCAGTCCCCTTAATTTAATTAATCTCTTTTAACCACAAAATTAATTCTTAATTAATTCTTGACTAATATTAATTAAACTATATGATTTCTCCTTTAATATATTATTCTTATAATATATTAATAAACCTTTCTCTCCTTAATTCATCCTACATATTGCAATGGTGAAGGCAACCTAAAAGGACCATGCTCATAATCGGGTCAAGTACATACCAAAATAGTTATGGACTTAGACACTAATCCAACAAAAAATTAGTTTATCAAAAACTCACTTTTTACGACATTCAGCACCGTGCCGGTTTTGTCGTGAAACTTCGACAGGTCATAACTTCTTCGTTATAACTCGGATTTCGGCATTCTTTATATATCTGTAATCTTTGTCACGACCACTACAACGTTCTTAATAGATAACGGCTTTATCTAATATTTATTTTTGACGCTCATTTTTATTCTTAATTATTTAACTCCTAGTAATTAAGCATAAAACACATAATATTCACATAATTCTTTTTCATTTCTTCAAAATGAGTTACAAAGGTTAACCTAGAATATCACCCCAATATTAATGCCTAGGCTAGAAACACGAGTGTTACAATTCTCTCCCCCTTAGGATGATTCCGTCCCCAGAATCACACATCACCAAACAACTGCGGGTAGCGACTCATCATGTCACTCTTCGTTTCCCAGGTGAGATTTGGCCCATTCGTATGTTTCTAACACATAAGCACTAATTCGACCATTTTACATCACAACTTCCTAGTCTTACGGTCAACGATTGCCTCAGGTTCTTTAATCAACCTCTTGTTTTCATCCAACCTTAATTTAGAAATGGGAATTATGTCGGGCACATCTCCCGTAAATTTTCTCAAATAACACACATAAAAGGTATTATGAATACCCTCCAGTTCTTCCGGTAATTCTAGCTTGTAAGCTTGATTCTCGATCCTCCGAAGAACTTTAAATGGTCCAATAAATCTTGGACTCAACTTTCCCCTTCTACCAAATCTTATAAGTCCCTTCCACGGCGAGACTTTAAGTAAAACCGAATCTCCAAGTTCGAATGATATCGGTTGTCTTTTCTTGTCAGCATAGCTCTTTTGAGCAGCTAACCTCCTTTCCCTGATCACTTTTAACTTTTCAGTAGTCTGATGGGCTATTTCAGGTCCCACAAGCTGCTTTTCCTCAGCTTCCAACCAACATGACAACATTCGACACTTTTCCCCATACAAAGCATGATAAGGTGCCATCTAGATGTTCGAGTGGAAACTGTCATTATAGGAAAATTCTACTAGAGGTAAGTGTTTACCCCAGTTACCTTGGAATTCCAAGGTACATGCTCTTAGCATATCCTCCAATGTTTGAATCGTTCATTCGCTTTGACCATCGGTTTGAGGATGGTAAGCTGTACTCAAACACAACTTGGTACCCAATTCCTCTTGTAGACTCCTCCAAAACCTTGAGGTAAAACGGCTGTCACGATCGGATACAATCGTAAACGAACACCGTGAAGCCTCACAATTTCCTTCACGTAAGAATTCGCAAGTTTACCCATATACCATTTTTGTTGGCTGCTATGAAATGCGCACTCTTAGTGAAGCGATCAACGACCACCTAAATCATGTCGTGACCGTTCCTTGTTCTGGGCAGTTTAGTCACAAAATCCATAGTGATGTCTTCCTATTTGCCCATGGGTATAGACAAAGGTTCTAAACTCCCATACGGTTTCTGATGTCGTGCCTTAACCCTAGCACAACTTACACACTCGGCCACATACTTTGCAACATCGAGCTTCATCGTCGGCTACCAGTAATAGGGTTTTAGATCCTTATACATTTTCGTACTGCCGGGATGAATCGAGTACATGGTTTTGTGAGCTTCTTCCATCAGAAGACCTCTTACTCCTTGTCACACCCCCAAACCAGACGATGGAAACGTCTGGGGGTGGAAGACTTGAATTGTAGTATCACAACACATGCATCATAGTAATCAAAGTACAAACAACCATTGTATTTAAAAAGTATAAGTATTTACATGTGTTCAATCATTGTATATTGAACCAAAATATAGTTATACAAAAGAAGATATGACTCAACAAAGCTCCATCTTCTCAAAAGCTCGGGGAGTACCTGTGTATTATTTCCCTGAGAATACAAGTAATTTGAAAAGAGAGTATCAACATAAAGTTGAGTGAGTGCATAAGTGTTTATGTTTAAAAGAGTATATTTGTATCTTGTATATGTGAACTGTTCCAGAAAATCCTATATTTTCTGTTGTATATGAAAAGTAGTTTTATTCTCATAAAACCGTTCTCTTTGTATCAACGTTTTGTATTTGTATTCCTTTATGAAAACTTGTAACTGAGAGTCTGCCTGGCTCCGCCAGCTGTTATTGAAAACTGTATTGAACCATTGTAGTTTGTATTCTAAAAACTGGTACTTTGAAGGTGTACTTTCGTTTACTTGTTTATACACTAACGTATTGTTAATATCTTTTTAATGAGTTCTTATAACCGTACTACGACGGATGGCCTGAAACAAACGCTTTGTGGGCGTTTAAACTGTTGATAACAATTGCCACTCATCGGCGTGTATGCCTGACTGTAGCTAGCAGCCTGAGTGCGGGGTTGTCAATCCCGATATAGATCTACACACAACTTGTTTCGATCCCCGAGGCTGGAGATTCTGGTTATAATGTCAGGGCTTTACCTTGGTTGTCTAAAATGAATTAAACAACATGAATGTCTCATAAAAAGCATATAAACGTTACATGTGTATTAGTTAAGAAAACCCAATCATTCTGAAATAAATGATTAACAGTATGTTCTTGATTTAGTATTTCAAACATGTATTTGATAAGTGTAAACCTTGATTTGTTCTGTATCAAAACCCTAGTTTCTTGTAAGACCGTGTATTCTTATAGTATGAATTATTGTTCTATGTATAAATTATACATATTATAATTTATATGTACTTTCTGAATATGTATATAACTGTATTTAGAATGTAACCCGTTGCTCAACGTGTTACAAAGGTGTTTGAATTGATGAAATAACTTTTATATTTATATACATACACAATTTCATATACAAGTAAAATTTAAACGACAGTCAGACAAATAATCGGAACTATAAGCCCACATCCAAACAAGGAAAATGACCCAGAATGAGTTATCAGTCCTAAGCCTTTTAAATCTTATATATATATATATATATATACATATATATATATATATATATATATATATATATATATATATATACAAATATGAATTTTGGGGAAAAATATAAGATTATAAAAGAGTTTGATGTTTTGAGTATTTTTAGATAATTTAATGTTATTTTATCATGATTTGAATCATGATTTTATAACACAAAGTTCTTGTGTTATGCTTTTATTTCTCCCCTTAAAACAGTAGAAATTATGAAAATACGGGGGTATGTACTCACTTGATAGATGGTGAACCGGACAGAGTTTCGTTTCACGAAAATGAGATTATTTGTCGGGAAACCGGCTCAAATTGGGCAGAGTTTTGACAGGAGAGAGGTTACTTCTAGGGAATCTCGGGGCTTCGAGGCTTGCTTAGGGTTCGAGACTTGATACCGGGGCTTTAGGGGTTGTATATGAGCTTATGAGAGTGGAAAATGTGAAAGAGAATGAAAATTAGGGTGAAAAAGTGTAAAATTTCAGAAGCCCTCGCATGCTATATATAGTCCGAAGGTTCGGACCCAAGCCTATGCGAGGCTGCCACGCATCGGACAGATGGCGAAGGGAGGGGACTTCTTCGGACCGGAGGCTCGCTGCTGGCTGGCTCGGATTGGACCAAACCTCGGTCAATGGGAAGAGGCCACGTGCGAAAGAGGGTGTCCGCGGTGTGTGCGAGGGGTGTCTTCATGCGAAGCTGTTCGCTTCTAAGTGGACCTTGGCTGTGGTCCAATCAGGAGGTGGCACGCATGAGTTCGGTCCACTCAGCAGCTGCCACGTGCGAGGGTGACGTGGGAAGCGAAATTGCCCGGTTTTTCCCATTTTTTCTTTATTTTTGTGCCAAACTTGCGAAAATCATAACTTTCGCATACGAGTTCCGTTTTTGGCGTTCTTTATATGCACGCGTTGGTAAAATCATACTCTACGACTTTCGTTTAGACTTTGTAGGCTAATTTTGATTTTATTTTTAATATTATTATTTTAAACAGACCGGGTCGGGAATCCGTTAAAAATTCATAACTTCTTCATACGACGTCCGTTTTTGTCTGTCTTTTTACCGTTGTACTACTACCGACGAGACCTTCAATTCTCGTTTAGGTTGTATTGGCTAAAAATCGCTCGATCTTTATTTCGAGTTTTTAGCTTTACACTACTATATTGAAACTTAGAAAAATCATAACTTCCTAATACGAAGTCAGATTTTTTCGTTCTTTTTATGAAAGTTCTCGGTTTAACATAAACTACAACTTTCATTTAGATTGTTAAAGCTAAAAAGCCTTTTATCGAAAATTCAGTTTTTACACTGAATAGTGTTTTGCCGGTTTTGTCGCGGATTTCGATTGGTCATAACTTCTTCGTTATAACTCGGACTTTAGTGCTCTTTATGTTTTTGGAAACCTTGTTAAAATCTCTATCACTTGGTTCATCCCAATCGAGATTGCTAAATAATTAATTTTTGAGGGTCAATTATGTAAATATGCACATTATACTAAAATTTCTCTCTATTATTATTATAAAAAGAACTACACATTGACCTATACTATGACATAGGTTTGAAATAACGATTTGTTACATTATCCCCCCGTTAGAGAGAATTTCGTCCCGAAATTAGTATTTCAGGTAGACTAGGGAAAAAGATGTGGATACTTCTGTTTCATTTGATCCTCCCGCTCCCAAGTGAATTCAGGTCCCCGTTTTGCATTCCAGCGAACCTTCAGTATCGGGATACGGCTTTGTTTGGTTTTCTTAACTTCCTTGTCTAGAATCTCTACGAGTTCTTCCACAAAGTTGAGGCTCTCGTTTAACTCGATATCCTCGAGTGGTATCACAAGTGTCTCATCAGATAAACACTTTTTCAAGTTTGAAACGTGGAAGGTAGGATGAATGTTATTTAGTTCTTGGGGTAATCGAAGTTTGTAAGCTACAGGACCAATTCTAGCAAGAATTTCGAAGGGTCCTATGTACCTTGGACTCAATTTTTCACACTTTCCAAAGTGTAGCATGCCCTTCCAGGGGGAGACTTTTAACAAGACGCGGTTACCAACCTGGAATTCCAAGGGTTTTCTTCGTTTGTCAGCGTAGCTTTTCTGTTTATCTCTGGAAGCTTTAAGTCGCTCCCGAATTTGTATGATTTTCTCGGTGGTTTCTCGAATGATTTCCGGACCAGTGAGAGCACTGTCAGGAGTTTGACCTCTAGGGGATCTGCACTTGCAGCCATAGAGGGCTTCGAATGGAGCAGCCTTAATGCTAGTGTGATAACTGTTGTTATAAGAGAATTCAACAAGGGGTAAGTGAATATCCCATGCTTTTCCAAAGTCTATCACGCATGCTCGCAACATGTCTTCTAGTGTTTGAATCGTCCTCTCACTTTGTCCGTCGGTTTGTGGATGGTAGGCTGTACTCATGTCCAACCTAGTTCCCAAAGAGTTTTGTAAAGACTTCCAGAAACGAGAGGTGAATCTACTATCTCGGTCCGAAATAATAGATATTGGTACACCATGCAATCTAACAATATCCTTGAGGTAAGTTCGGGTTAGTTTCTCCATCTTGTCGGTTTCTTTTATTGGCAAGAAGTGTGCGGATTGGGTTAATTTGTCGACGATTACCCAAATAGTATCATAACCACCCGAAGTCTTGGGTAATTTGGTTATGAAATCCATTGTAATCCGCTCCCACTTCCATTCAGGGATTTCAGGTTGTTGTAATAAACCTGAAGGTTTCTGGTATTCTACCTTGACTTTGGCACAAGTAAGGCACTTGGCCACAAAGGTAGCGATTTTGGCCTTCATATTAGGCCACCAGTATAGTTTCTTAAGGTCCAGATACATCTTGTCTGAACCTGGATGAATGGAGTATCGGGTTTTGTGTGCTTCATTCATAACCATGTCTCTATAACCACCAAACTTTGGTGTCCAGATCCGGTTCATGAAATAATAGACTCCATTATCCCTGACTTTGAAGTTTTTATCCATTCCTCTCAGGGTTTCACCTGCCACGTTTTCGGGTTTCAAGGCTTCTAGTTGAGCATCTTTGATTTGTGTGGACATATGTGAATGGATTGTCATCGTCAACGACTTTACTCGGTGTCCCGAGTATTCTTTTATGCTAAGGGCATCAACTACTATGTTTGCTTTACCAGGGTGATAAAGAATTTCACATTCGTAGTCGTTCAGTAGCTCCACCCATCGTCGGTGTCTCATGTTCAGCTCTTTCTGATTGAAGATGTGCTGGAGACTTTTATGGTCCGTGAATATTGTGCATTTCATGCCATATAGGTAATGTCTCCAGATCTTCAGAGCAAACACTACCGCTCCTAGCTCAAGGTCGTGTGTTGTGTAGTTGACTTCATGTGTCTTAAGTTGTCTGGAGGCGTAGGAGATAACGTTTCCTCTTTGCATAAGTACACACCCAAGCCCTTGATTTGAAGCATCACAATACACTACAAAGTCCTCTGTCCCTTCGGGTAGGGACAGGATCGGTGCACTGCACAAGGCTTGTTTGAGCGTTTGGAATGTGGTTTCTTGCTTCTCTCCCTAGTTATAGGTTACACCCTTTTGCGTCAAGGTGGTCAGAGGTTTAGCGATTCGGGAGAAATTTTGAATGAACCTGCGATAGTAGCCAGCATGACCTAAGAATTGTCGGATTTCTGTAGGAGTTATGGGTGCTGGCCAGTTTTCAATTGCTTTGATTTTGGAAGGGTCCACGTGTATTCCTTCTGAACTGACCACGTGACCTAGGAATTCAACCTTCCTAATCCAAAACTCGCACTTTGAAAACTTCGCATAAAGTTTTTCGGTTCTAAGAGTTTGTAATATTTGACGAAGATGTTGGCCATGTTCTTCTTTGCTTATTGAATAGACAAGGATGTCGTCGATGAAGACTATGACGAATTTGTCCAGGAATGGACGACACACTCTGTTCATTAGATCCATGAACAAAGCAGGTGCATTTGTCAATCCGAATGGCATCACAATAAACTCGTAATGACCATAACGAGTTCTAAATGCGGTCTTGGGAATGTCTTCCTCCAAAATCCGTAATTGGTGATACCCGGATCTTAAGTCTGTCTTTGAGAAGTAGCTCGCACCTTGAAGTTGGTCGAACAGATCGTCAATGTGAGGTAGAGGGTGTCGGTTCTTGATGGTAAGTTTATTCAGCTCGCGATAGTCTATGCACATGCGGAATGATCCATCCTTTTTCTTCACGAACAACACCGGTGCTCCCCAAGGTGAGAAGCTTGGTCTTATGAAACCTTTGTTAAGGAGTTCGTTAAGCTGGCTGGATAATTCTTGCATTTCAGAAGGTGCAAGACGATAGGGGGATTTGGCTACGGGGATAGCTCCAGGGATTAAGTCGATTCGGAATTCGACTTGTCGTTCGGGAGGTACTCCTGGAAGATCATCGGGAAAAATATCGGGAAAGTTGCAGACCTCTGGAATGCTCGCGATATCTTTCACTTCTTGCTTTTTGTCTACCACGTGAGCTAAGAAAGCACAGTACTCCTTGCGAAGATATTTATGTGCTTTGATGCAAGAAATGATCTGAAGATTTGTTCCGGGTTTGTCGCCATAGATAATAAGAGTTTCGTTAGTTGGCAAGTTCAAATGAACAGCTCTTTCATAACATAGGATGTCGGCATGGTTGGGGCACAACCAATCCATACCTATTATGATGTCAAAACTTTTGATAGAGACCGGCATAAGGTCTATTGGAAAAGAGAAGTCATTCAAGGTAAGGATACATCCTATGTATATATCATTGGTGGATTCGGATTTCCCGTTAGCCATTTCTACTGTAAAAGTTTCGTTTAGTGGTTGGGAGTTTTGATTTAGTGGATGTTTAAAATTATGGCTCATGAAGCTCCTCTCAGCACCACAATCAAATAGAATGCATGCATAAGTATTATTGAGAAGGAACGTACCCGTGACCACAGCAGGGTCTGCCACCGCTTCTTCATGACCCAGTGCTAAAATCCTCCCAACTCCACCGACATTTCCAGCCTTTGGACAATCTTTCTTGAAATACCCCACATCACCGCATTGGTAGCATGCTCGGCCTACTCCAGTGGCAGGTACTTCGTTAAGGGGTTGGGGTGGTATTCTACAGAATCGGGCAGTATGCCCTTTCCTGTTGCAGTTTCGACACTGCATTTCTTGGCAATTTCCATTGTGGTGAAAATTGCACTTGTTGCATTTAGGGAGGGTACCAGCATAGGGCTTTGTTGGTGCAAAGTTATTGGGGACAGCAGCAGGTACAATAGCGGGTATGGTAGCAGGTACAGTAGTAGCATGGACTGCCACTACTTGTTGCTTCTTTGCTGGTTCTAGAGGAGATTTTCCCTTCCCCTTGTTCCAAACCCTCTTCTTGCTGTTGTTGTTGTTCTCCTTGGGTTGTTCTGGAGCAGAGACCACAGAGTTTTGACGGGCTCCGTGGTCGATGAGAGATTGTGCCAGTTCTTTGGCACTGTCAAAAGTAATAGGCTTTGAAGCTAAAACACTTGACTGAATTTGGGGCGACATACCCCAAATATATCTCTCAATCTTTTTGCTCTCGATAGGAACCATATCCGGACAAAGTATTGCCAGATCACAGAACCTATTGGTATAGGTTGATATATCAGAACCAACCATTGTAAGAGCCCATAGTTCTTGCTCCAGTTTCTGTATCTCCCCTCGCGGGCAGTATTCCCGCATTAACATGGCTTTTAGGCTCTCCCAGCTGATGGAGTTAGCCACTATCAGAGTGAGTGACTTAATGTGGCCATTCCACCACGTCAGAGCCCTATCAGAAAAAGTATAGGCATCAAATTTAACCTTGCTACCCTCAATACAAGAGTAAATTTCAAAGATTGCTTCTGTCTTCTCAATCCATTGTCTTAGTGCCATAACTACCCTAGTCCCATTAAAGGTCCTGGGTTTAGCATTAGAGAAATCCTTATAAGTGCATTCTCGCGAATGCCCATGACTTTCGCCATGGTTAGAAGGATGTGCACCGACTCCCGACCCACTAACGCCAGGAGTATGAATGTAAGACATGGCAGCCGCTACAGCCGCCGTGACCGCCGCTTGAAACATAGCGGGGTCGTATTGAGGAGGTGGTGGTGGGGGTGGCGTCGGTGCTTCATTGGTGTTGACACGTTTTGGATTTCTATGAGGAGGCATCTCTTGCTATAAAAGTCAAATAGATAAAAAGATAGTGAGATATCAAGAATGAATATGAATTTGATATCTCTGAACTAAACACTTAATTCAACATGAATCTTACAAAGAATTGGAAATAGAAATCCAGTGCAAGTACAACTTGCAACAGGATAATATGAAATTGAATGGTTATTTTTCAAAAAGTATGAATGTACATGTCAACTGTATTGGTATATTAAGTATATAAGGTCCAAAAAACTTGACCTTAAAGCAGGATTATAATATACCCCAATACCGAGAAAGTGTCGACATCAAACCAACCTACCGGAAAAATAAAATTTCCGCGGTTGTATCGAAAGTATGAAAAATAACACTGGAACATTTCTGCGATCCAAAACTTTGGAATAAGATGATTATGAAAACTGTAATAACTCTTGTTGAAGTAAAGTGCTTATCGTTTTATTGATACTTGATTTGTACATAACATAGAAAGTAGTATACACATTCGATATAGAAAGTAGAAAGTAGGAGTAGTGCGAACACTACTTGCGACGATTTCTACGACGATTGCTAGGTTCCGCTTCGTCTTGCGCTTTCCAGCGCCTTTCTTGGGCAGCTTGATGCTCCCTTAGTTCTCTGATCTCTAATTCAGCAGCACTAAGTTTCCTTTGAAGGGCTTCAGTATGGTGTTGGGTGTCATCTTGCATCTCGTCAAGACGAAGGATATCTGCAGTGTTTGCCTGCGCAACCGCATTCACCTCTAGGATCCGATTGATCGACATTCTTGATTGATCGAACTGCCGGGCTATCCGGTTTACTATAACTGGAAGAGCTCTATCAACAGTTCCTCCTCTAGATACGTTATAGAAACCTCGTGCCATTCCGTATGGAGGGCGTTGGCCGTCTTGTCGACTCCAATGGTTTATGTATCGGCCCCACTCAGGTATTGGTTCTGCGTCCTCTTGCCTCTGGGGAGGCTCCCCAGGGTTGTAGACTTGTGGCTCTGTATCTATACCACTTGACTCGCTGTCCTCAAAGGGTTCTTCGTCTGATTCTGTGATCCAGCCTGCATCATGTGGATTGTAGGGGTCTCCCGGTAAATTGGGTGCAACCATAGGTTTTGTATTAGAAATAAGATTAGTAAAATACTCTCCATAGTATTTTAATCTTTGTATTTTGTTCTATAGTTCTTCTAAATATATATGGTAAGTTTTAGACATGTCTCAACACTATTATCACTCCCAAACACATGTTGGTCATATCTCAAATCAATATAGTTGATCAGGCTATATTAATTCCAGATATGATTACATAACTGCTCAGGTTTGACTATAGTACTCAACATCCAAATAATTTTAAGTTCTTATGATTGTGATATTGTACTTGTAAGTATGAGTGTTTTCTTATGACTGTGATACTGTACTTGTAGGTATGAGTGTTAGTATACTTCTTATAAAAATACTTAAATTTTTAAAAGTATACTTGTAGTCAGAGCTCCTTGCCCCGATGTATTTATAGTTTGTATATCTTTTATTGATTGATATACTGAGTTCACTATAAACATTGCTCTGATACCAATCTGTCACACCCCCAAACCAGACGGCGGAAACGTCTGGGGGTGGAGGACTTGAATTGTAGTATCACAACACATGCATCATAGTAATCAAAGTACAAACAACCATTGTATTTAAAAAGTATAAGTATTTACATCTGTTCAATCATTGTATATTGAACCAAAATATAGTTATACAAAAGAAGATATGACTCAACAAAGCTTCATCTTCTCAAAAGCTCGGGGAGTACCTGTGTATTATTTCCCTGAGAATACAAGTAATTTGAAAACAGAGTATCAACATAAAGTTGAGTGAGTGCATAAGTGTTTATGTTCAAAAGAGTATATTTGTATCTTGTATATGTGAACTGTTCCAGAAAATCCTATATTTTCTGTTGTATATGAAAAGTAGTTTTATTCTCATAAAACCGTTCTCTTTGTATCAACGTTTTGTATTTGTATTCCTTTATGAAAACTTGTAACTGAGAGTGTGCCTGGCTCCGCCAGCTGTTATTGAAAACTTTATTGAACCATTGTAGTTTGTATTATGAAAACTGGTACTTTGAAGGTGTACTTTTGTTTACTTGTTTATACACTAACGTATTGTTATTATCTTTTTAATGAGTTCTTATAACCATACTATGACGGATGGCCTGAAACAAACGCTTTGTGGGCGTTTAAACTGTTGATAACAATTGCCACTCATCGGCGTGTATGCCTGACTGTAGCTAGCAGCCTGAGTGTGGGGTTGTCAATCCCGATATAGATCTACACACAACTTGTTTCGATCCCCGAGGCTGGAGATTCTGGTTATAATGTCAGGGCTTTACCTTGGTTGTCTAAAATGAATTAAACAACATGAATGTCTCATAAAAAGCATATAAACGTTACATGTGTATTAGTTAAGAAAACCCAATCATTCTGAAACAAATGATTGACAGTATGTTCTTGATTTACTATTTCAAACATGTATTTGATAAGTGTAAACCTTGATTTGTTCTGTATCAAAACCCTAGTTTCTTGTAAAACCGTGTATTCTTATAGTATGAATTATTGTTCTATGTATAAATTATACCTATTATAATTTATATGTACTTTCTAAATATGTATATAACTGTATTTAGCATGTAACCCCATGCTCAATGTGTTACAAAGGTGTTTGAATTGATGAAATAACTTTTATATTTATATACATACACAATTTCATATACAAGTAAAATTTAAACTACACTCAGACAAATAACCGGAACTATAAGCGCACATCCAAACAAGGAAAAGGACCCAGAATGAGTTATCAGTCCTAAGCCTTTTAAATCTTATATATATATATATATATATATATATATATATATATATATATATATATATATATATATATATATACAAATATGAATTTTGGGGAAAAATATAAGATTATAAAAGAGTTTGATGTTTTGAGTATTTTTAGATAATTTAATGTTATTTTATCATGATTTGAATCATGATTTTATAACACAAAGTTCTTGTGTTATGCTTTTATTCCCCCCTTAAAACAATAGAAATTATGAAAATACGGGGGTATGTACTCACTTGATAGATGGTGAACCGGACAGAGTTTCGTTTCACGAAAAGGAGATTATTTGTCGGGAAACCGGCTCAAATTGGACAGAGTTTTGACAGGAGAGAGGTTACTTCTCAGGAATCTCGGGGCTTCGAGGCTTGCTTAAGGTTCAAGACTTGATACCGGGGCTTTAGGGGTTGTATATGAGCTTATGAGAGTGGAAAATGTGAAAGAGAATGAAAATTAGGGTGAAAAAGTGTAAAATTTCGGAAGCCCTCGCATGCTATATATAGTCCGAAGGTTCGGACCCAAGCCTATGCGAGGCTGCCACGCATCGGATAGATGGCGAAGGGAGGGGACTTCTTCGGACCGGAGGCTCGCTGCGGGCTGGCTCGGATTGGACCAAACCCCGGTCCAATGGGAAGAGGCCACGTACGAAGGAGGGTGTCCGCGGTGTGTGCGAGGGGTGTCTCCGGGGTGTCTTCATGCGAAGCTGTTCGCTTCTAAGTGGACCTCGGCTGCGGTCCAATCAGGAGGTGCCACGCATGGGTTTGGTCCACTCAGCAGCTGCCACGTGCGAGGGTGACGTGGCATGCGAAATTGCCCGGTTTTTCCCATTTTTTCTTTATTTTTGTGCCAAATTTGCGAAAATTATAACTTTCGCATACGAGCTCCGTTTTTGGCGTTCTTTATATGCACGCGTAGGTAAAATCATACTCTACGACTTTCGTTTAGACTTCGTCGGCTAATTTTGATTTATTTTTAATATTATTATTTTAAACAGACCGGGACGGGAAGCCGTTAAAAATCATAACTTCTTCATACGACGTCCGTTTTTGTCTGTCTTTTTACCGTTGTACTACTACCGATGAGACCTTCAATTCTCGTTTAGGTTGTGTCGGATAAAAATCGCTCATTCTATATTTCGAGTTTTTAGCTCTACACTGCTATATTGAAACTTAGAAAAATCATAACTTCCTCATACGAAGTCAGATTTTTCTGTTCTTTTTATGAAAGTTATCGATTTAACATAAACGACAACTTTCATTTAGATTGTTAAAGCTAAAAAGCCTTTTATCAAAAATTCAGTTTTTACACTGAATAGTGTTTTGCCGGTTTTGTCGCGGATTTTCGATTGGTCATAACTTCTTCGTTATAACTCAGATTTTAGTGCTCTTTATGTTTTTGGAAACCTTGTTAAAATCTCTATCACTTGGTTCATGCCAATCGAGATTGCTAAATAATTTATTTTTGAGGGTCAATTATGTAAATATGCACATTATGCTAAAATTCTCTTTATTATTATAAAAAGAACTACACATTGACCTATACTATTACATAGGTTTGAAATAACGATTTGTTACACTCCTCCCCCTTAGGTACCCAAATCCTATCTTTGAATACCTTCAGTCCTTGACCGTTTGTATCAAACACCAACGTTTTGCCCAAACGTTCCTCCTTTCGGTCATTTCTCTCTAAAGCTTCCTCTTGAGCTTTCTTTATACTTTCCACAATTGTCGAGACAACTTTAATTCTCAACGCTCTTGGCCTTTTCTCTTCAAGATTTACCTTCCGACTGAGAGCGTTAGCAACAACATTTTCTTTACCAGGGTGGTAAAGTATCTCACAGTCGTAGTCCTTGAGTAACTCTAGCCAGCGCCGTTCCCTCATGTTCAATTCCTTCTCCATATCTTTAAGGCGAATACTACCGCTGCCAACTCCAGATCATGAGTGGGGTAGTTTTTTTCATGCTCTTTCAATTGCCTCGATGCATTCGCTATCATTTTATCCCTTTGGGTCAGAACACACCCTAACCCAACTTCTTTAACAACGAACGCGATACTTCTATTGATCGCTTTAATCAGCCTTTACTTCAGTTCGGCTTAAGTCAACTGCTACATCGAACTTGGTTCTCTGAACCACATAACAAACTCATCGTAGTCGGACTTAATTTGATATGACCACTAGGGTCGGAATAACAGTCATCTTCTTAGTCATTACCGAAACGATGGTAACGACAGACTAGAATAAGACGGAATCAATTATGAGTTCCTTGGTAACCTTGTGACTTTCCCTGATCCAAGTGTGAGTCCTGTGGTTCCAGTAGTATAGATCTCTACTACTATTCACACCTACTCATACACGTCCCAAGTACTGTATCGCAGTCCCCAAGTCCTAAAATCACAAAACAATTTAACACATACGAATGTGTTGTTGGGTTAAATAAGTGTTGCGTCATGGGCTCGGTCCATAGCCCAGTTTTTCTATCCAGTTTGGGCCTGTCCAACTGTGATTTTTTTGTTTAGGGTTTAGTATTTAAGGTGCATGCATGCAGCCTTAGTGATTAACGAATTGATAATTATTGATTTTGTACTGTAAACCCTAGCTCGCCTCCACAGTGGAAGTTCTTTGTCGAGCTCTGCTGAGGCGTGACTACATTTGAATCATTAAGCACTATTTGATTCTATATCTTGCTTATTGTGTTTGTTTTGCTTATTTTGTTTAACCTGTTGAAAGATATAATCGATCTAAGAGTTATTCAACTCATCAATTGGTATCAGAGCAGGAGACTATGTAATTCATACACATCTCTTCTGTTGAAGAAGATCTTAGGGTTTTCCGCTTAGATTGATATTACTAGAGCCGTCATCTGCTATTGACGTGGTTCTTTAAATATTCGATCTTACCCTAACATTATTTACAAGCCTGATCTTAAGCAGGTATTTAAACAAACATCGACACATCCATGGACGATTCTCAGTCAAACCCAATCAACATCTCAAACAGCATAGGATCGACGACAAGGATTCCGATTTTATACACTCAAGATTATGAGGTCTGGGTGCATCACTTTGAAGATTACATGATTGGCTCAGAAGATAATGGATACTTGATTTGGGAGGTGATCACAGTCGGTCCATTTGTTCATGCAAGTACCTCAAGAGTTGTTAAAACTCAAAAGGACTATAATCAACTCATCAGTGACGTGAAAGATATACCTCAAGATAAGAAGGAAAAGTTTCAATGCAATATCAAAGCTTTAAGGATGATAAGGTTTGCATTACAGTCAGACACGTTTTGGTTGGTAAGCTCTTGCACGACAGCAAAGGAAATATGGGTCAGGTTGAAGGAATTATATTCTACAGATGAAGATCTTGAGCATTCAATCCAAACACTGTTGCTCTCAGAATTTGGTGATTTCAAGCAGAAGCCCGAAGAAAAGCTTTTTCAAACTTTCGATCGCTTCAATCATCTCTTAAGTAAGATGATCAAGCATGGGATCGAAAGGAAGGTCATTGAACAAAAGGTAACATTCATGAATGGTCTTAGATTGGAATGGATGGCTGTAGTGTCAACAGTAAAGGCTCATGAACAGTTCAAAAGTTATTCTCTTGGAAAACTGGTGGGGATACTGAAGTCGCATGAGAATGCCTTGACTAAAGAAACGAATGTGGTTTCTAGGATGGGATCCTTAGCCCTAATCTCAGAAGGAAAGAATACTGCTGAGGAAGAAGAAGATTTAGATCTATTCGAATATGATCTAACAAGCGAAGACTATGCTCTGATGGTGTCAAATCCCAAGAAGTTCATCAAGAGAAGGTTCTCAACATACAAGAACCGAAACTGGCAAGGCAGTTACAGCGCCGAGAAAGCAAAGGAGGAACCGAAAAGTGTTTCTCAGACGGAAGAACCAAAGAAGGAAACGAAAGTTGGAGGTGACTCGGGCTTTACCTGTCACTACTGCAGAGGTAAAAATCACTTCGCCAAAGACTGCATGCTCAGAAAGATGTTTGAGAAGAACAAAGAAGGGGACGATGAAGCGAACCTCACAAGGCGTTTGGAGGAAATCAGGAAGAAGAAAGCAGGATCTAACAACACTATGAATGATCTTATTGTGCAGGGAAATGCAGTCGATGATGAATTTGGAGGCGTTGAAATTTGGTCGACTGATTCAGAGGACGAAGAAGTGAGGAAGCCGACTCATGGCAAGGCTCTGTTGGTGAAGGAAGAGGACACTGCAGGAAGGTGTTTGATGGTGACTTCTGGAGTGTCACACATGCGAGGCTATACCACTGAAGGGGGACATGATGAAGATAAGGAGAGAGAAGTGCAATGTTTAGCAGCGAAGCCTGTCAGTCAGCAGATCAACGAATGCGACGAGTTGATCCAGAAGGAACAATCTATTCTTATCTCTCTAAAAAACCCTATCACCAACTATGAAAAGTAACTCAATGGATTAAAATCCAAATTTTCTAGTCTAAGTGGAAGTTTAAGTCAAACTCGCGTCACAAACTCTAACCTAACTGATCAAATTAGCAGGGTATCATCGAAGAGTGAGGAGAGGCAAATGTGGATTGAGCAGAAGGAGAATGAGTTGATTAGATCTAGGGACGAAAAAAATTATTTGCAAAGAGATAACTTGAAGCTTTTAAAACAACGAAATGTTTTTTGTTTAATTTCTAAGCGTTTATATACCAATATTACTCAATTACATCTCGATTGTGAAATAGGGAAGAAGATACATCGTATGATTTTACCCTTCCTTGAGTTAAAGGAGGATGAAATCGATGCCGATGCATATGATTGCGAAAATGTTGTTTCTTCTGAGGATATTTCTCCTACTTACAGAATCGGTCTTGACAAAATAGAGTCCTTCATAAAGTCCAAAGACCATAAGGACATGCTCAAAAATTTGTTGGATGAAAATGACAAATTGAAAATCCAAACCGAAACAGTGTAGAAATTTGTCTCGTTGAATGCTAAGTTGAGTTCAGAAAATAAAATTGATGTTGAAAATACTTCTGAATTTGATGAGGATGATGATATGAGCGTCATTTCTGTGGAAGATGAGGTTGACTGTTCAGAATTTGTCAAAAGCGAACTCGAAACTAACAAAAATCTTATTTCTGAAAATTCGGTTGAGTTCGCTCGTTTGTCCAAGGACAAGACCAAAGTCCTTAAAGAAAAGGCCGTAGTGTATCAAAAGGTCCAAACGACTCCAAATCAGGTGTACAAATTTAATGGAGTTACTCAGCAAAAAACAGCCGAACTAACGGCAATAGTAGCAGAAGATAATGCTGAAGGATGTGATGAGTATTTCTGGTCAGCACCTATTGATAATTCCGATGAAACAGTAGGTCTGTCGCAGAAAACATCGTGGAGGGTAAAAGGAAGGTATGTGGCAGAACCACTTAATGATCCTTCTCGTTTTGATGAGCCTAGCACAAGTGGTACCAAAACACCTTCAGATGAACAAGTCATCGTATCAAGCGAAACCTCCTCACTCAAGAGCGAAGCCTGTGTTCAAAAATCTGAGAAAAAGGCCAACATCCACAGAAATCCTAAACAGGTGAAAGAACGAAAGCATTAAAGGAATGTGAGGTACAAGAAAAACCTCACTGCAAGGATGCAGTTCTGGCGATCTCAAAATCCCAACTACGTTCGCTATGAAAAACCTTCTAAGCAGAAGGTGGAAGGAAAAGAAAACTCCAACATTCACAGTCAGCATGGAGCAAACAACCGAAGACAGAGTTTCGGTTCTCAAAATCAATCTAACCGAAAGAAGAGTTTCGGTCCTCAGAACCAACCAAACCGAAAGAAGAGTTTCGGTCCTCATCATCAATCCAACCGAAAACAGAGTTTCGGTCCATTAATGAATATCTACCGAACTCAAGGTTTCGGTTCTCGAGAGGAGAAAAACCAAAAGAGTGGTTTCGATTCTAGACTAATCAGCGAGAAGAACCGAAGGGAAAGTAATTATGGATCTCATCCACAAAACAGCTACATCCGAAAAGCTAACACCGTTTCCAAATCTCATTTCCCTAGTTCTAACCATCACTCACAGAATGATCAAAAGAGAAAAGAAAAACTTTGTTCAGAAAATGGAAAGAATTCTTCAATCAAGCCTGATGATGATCGAAAGTACGGTAACGTAAAATACACATATTCAGCAACACCACCTAAAGTGCTTAAATCAGATAAAATCAAAGTTTTTACCTTAAAAAGAAAAGATGAAACAACGTTAACAAAAAGAACCTTTTTAGTTGATGTTTCGCTTATAATTCCCTACTCTGTAAAAGTCTCACGAGGACCCAAGAATCTTTGGGTTCCTAAATCTGCTTAAATTGTGCAGGTTATACGTGACGAGCAGTTTGACGATGAATGGTACATAGACAGTGGCTGCTCGCGTCACAAGACAGGAAGAAGGGAAGAACTGAGGGAGTTTCGGTCCCTTACAAATGGTGGAAGTGTCAAGTATGGTAACAACTCGTTTGGCACGATCAAAGGCTATGGTATGATTATCAATGGAGAGTTCTCAATAAGAAAAGTGGCGTATGTTGAGGGTTTGCAACACAACCTTATCAGTGTTTCTCAACTGGTAGTTGGTACTGGGCTAAAGGTGTCATTCGACTACGAGGGACCAGAGAATATTGAAAAGAAGTTAAACAATATTCTGCTAAAATCAAAGTGAAAAGGAGAGATGTACCCTCTGAATCTCAATCCCATACGGGGAAAACCAACAATCTGCTTGCTGTCAAAGGCTCATTCAAACGAAAGCTGGCTATGGCACCGAAGACTTTCCCATCTGAATTTTAAAGACATCAACAAACTGGTACTTGGGGATCACGTTCGAGGTCTTCATGTTCTAAAATTTGATAAAGAACAGATGTGTGCTGCATGTGAAATGGGAAAGCAAAGTCGACAGAGTCATCCTTCTCGCATCAACACAAAAATTATCGAACCACTTGAATTACTTCATGTTGATCTTTGTGGTCCTTCATCAATCGAAAGTGTTGGTCGCAACAAGTATATACTTGTTGTAGTAGACGACTTCTCTCGATTTACCTGGGTATTCTTTTTGAAGCAGAAATCGCAGGCCACTCCTCAACTTAAACTCTTCATCAAGCAAATAGAAGTCCAGCTAAGAAAGGTTGTTCGTAACATAAGAAGTGACAACGGCTTGGAGTTTAAGAATAAAGAATTTGAAGAGTTTCTTGCAGAGAAAGGAACTACACACAACTTCTCGGCTCCGTATACTCCACAACAGAATGGTATTGTCGAAAGGCGAAACCGGTCTTTGTGTGAAGCAACTCGAACTATGCTGAGCTTCGCCTCATTACCTCTGTATTTCTGGGCTGATGCCATTGTTGCTGCATGCTTTACGCAGAACAGATCTTATCTCAATAAACGCTTTTCGATTACTCCATATGAGATTTTAAACAACCGAAAGCCTAATGTCAAGTTTTTCCATGTGTTCGGTTGAAGGTGCTTCATCTTTAATTCAAAGGAGCACCGAAATAAGTTTGATGTGAAAGCAGATGAAGGAATCTTTTTACGCTATTCCTTAACCTCTAAAGCATATAGGGTTCTCAACAAACGTTCAAAGAAAATCGAGGAGACCTATTATGTTACCTTCGACGATAACTACGTCAAGAGACTCAAATCCACCGAAGGATCTGTGGGGGATATATTCCTAATTTCTGGTCAAGTTTCAATACCAATTTCCAACCTATTTGAACAATACATGCTGCTGTTTGATGAACCCGAAAAGGCCATTCACTGTGAATCTGAAGCTGCAGACAACAAGGTAGATAACTTGAAGAAGATCATCGATGAAGTTGCAGCAAACATGGAAGAAAACCAACAAGAAAGACACGAGTTAACCTCAAAAGGATTGCTCACATGCTCAGGGGGAGGGTTCGTCTGATCTTCCCAACCCAGATTCAACATTCGAAGGGGAGAACTCTGCAACCGAAAGTCAAGTCCAAATGGAACATTCTGATCCTGAAACTGAGGAAGTCTCATCCTTCGAAGTGAAAGATTCTAATCCTACAACAGAGGAAGTATCATCGTTCGAGGGGGAGAATGTGAACATTAACGATGATGACACTCAGTCAGAGATTGAAGTAGAAGTGAACGCTGAACTGGATCCTTCATTCGATCCTAATTATCCTCCACTCATCAAATGGACCAAAGATCATCCTCAATCACAAGTTATTGGTGATTCCTCAGAAAAAGTTCTTACACGATCTCAATTAAAAGAGAAACGTACAGTTCTCTTTTTAAGAGTAGAATTTTGTATGTTCAATTCTTTCGTCTCAAAAGTCAAACCGAAGACAGTCAAGACTGCACTTGATCATTCTGATTGGGTACAGGCAATACATGACGAACTACATGAATTCGGACGAAATAAAGTGTGGACACTGATTCCAACACCAAGGTATGCCTCTGTGGTTGGATTAAAATGGGTGTTCAGGAATTAGATGAATAAGGAAGGGAATATGATACGCAACAAGGCGAGGTTGGTCGTGAAAGGATACTGTCAAGAAGAGGGCATAGACTATGAAGAGACCTTTGCTCCAGTAGCACGGTTAGAATCAGTTCGCATTTTTCTTGCCTACGCTGCACACAAAAACTTTGAAGTCTTCCAAATGGACGTACAGTGTGCCTTCTTAAATGGTGAACTGGAAGAAACTGTGTATGTAGAACAACCACCGGGCTTTGTGAACGAAAAATATCCAGATCACTGTTACATCCTGGATAAGGCGGTCTATGGTCTCAAACAAGCTCCACGTGCCTGGTATGAAACTCTAACTAGATTTTTGAAAATGTATAAATTTAAACAAGGTTCGGTTGACCCAACCTTCTTTCGCAAGAAAGAGGGTAACCACCTTATGATCGTTCAAATTTACGTTGATGACATCATCTTCGGCTCCACAAATCCTAGCTTAAATGCTGAGTTTAGGAAGCTGATGGAAACTAAATTTGAAATGAGCTCAATGGGTCCCGTTAACTTTTTCCTTGGTCTAAATATAAGATAGGGACCCGAAGGCATTTTCATTAATCAAGAGGCCTACACGAAGACATTGCTTGCCAAGTTTGGAATGTTGGGAGATTCAAAAGTGAAGGTTCCTATGGCGTTTGGCACAAAGCTAACACCTTCTCTGGATAAACCGGCTGTTGACGTGACTCTTTACCGTCAAATGATAGGGTCTCTAATGTATCTCACTGCTAGTCGACCAGATATAATGTTCTCTGTTTGTTATTGTGCAAGGTTTCAAGCAAATCCACGCGAACCACATCTGTTGGCAGTCAAGAACATCTTTCGGTATCTAAAACGAACTACTTCTCTCGGGTTGTGGTACCCGGCCAACTCAGGATTCTTTGTCCAAGCATTCTCAGATGCTGATCTTGGGGGATGTGGTCTAGACCGGAAAAGTACCACTGGAGGATGTCAGTTTTTGGACGGCAAACTCGTAAGCTGGCAATCTAAGAAACAAACATGTGTTTCTCTCTCCACTGCCGAAGCAGAATACATTGCCGCAGCATCATGCACATCTCAAGTCATCTGGATACAAAGTCAACTTCGTGACTGTGGCCTGAATATGAAGAAAATCCCACTATATTGCGATTCTGAAAGTGCAATTAGGTTTTGTCACAACCCAGTGCAACACTCAAAGACGAAACACATAGCGCTGAGGTATCATTTTATCAAAAATCATGTGGAAGACGGTAATGTCGAAATTCATTTTGTAAGAACCACTGATCAACTAACTGACATCTTCACTACGGCCTTGCCTGGAGCAAGTTTTAATAAAATATTGCATGGCCTAGGAATGATGGAAGCTGAATCCGTCCCGAAATCTCCTGTGTTTCAATAAAAGTTAGAAGCGAAATAGAGCGAACGCTCGGTCCATTTCGGGTTCGGTTCTTCTGGGAACCGAAATGCACGGAACGCTCGGTCCATTTCGGGTTCGGTTTCACCGGTCTCGCTTTGACTCTAATTTATGTCGCATGGTTTCGGTTGTATAGTTTGTTTACTATTTTCTTAGAAATTTCGTTACGTTTTTCTTTACGTATTTCTTTTATATTTTTCTAAAATCCAAAAATATTTTTATTTATGTTTTTAATTCTTTTTCAGAAAATTTCATAAAATCCAAAATATTTTTACCTCTGTTTTTAATTCTTTTTCAGAAAAATTCCTAAAATACAAATTTTTTTTATTTAATCACTTCAAAAATTTGCTCTGTTTACTTTCTGTACACTACTTTCTCTCACTGATGGAGCTGGGGCAGGTATCAATCTCAATCTTTATACTAGCTACGTGTCCCTAGAAGCATGCTGCTGTATGTTGACCAAAGCCTCGATCGATTTTGAGTAAAGCCTTAATGACTTGATATATACAAATCTTGTCTCCCCAATCAGGCTGTCAAATTTACTCTAATCATGAGTTGCCTTACTCTTCTCACATTGAGTTAAGAGTTTTTCTGCTTTGTCAATCCTTTATGACAGAGGCACATTCGGTTCTCTTAACCACCTTATTTTTCTCCATCACAGTTCGTTTCATATCTGGTAACCCTTGAGACTCTTAGCAATAAACACTGAGGTTTATGGTTACAAAATTTCTATGTTGATGATCTTCTTTCGTCCACCACGAATTAAGTGAAACCCAAAAACCAACTCCCATAATGAATTAACGGTGAACACTTCAACTTTCTAGCTATTAAATGTCACCTTATGAAATCTCAATTTTCTTTTTGTGCGATCTTTATGAAATTGTTTTTCACCAAGACTCTTTCTTCCAAAAGGATCCAGTTTTTATTTTTTTGAGATTTCCTGTTATCTTTTTCAACAAGTCACTGAATATGTTTCCTACCTACTTGTTTAACAGGCCACATTGGCTCACAAGTACTTCGTTCTGTTTCGGTCTTATATCAAGTATCAGAATCATGAATTGAAGCGAAAGCCAGCCTTTATAGCCTTAATTAAAAAGATGCCTTTCAATGCTTCTTAACAAGTACTTGATCGTTATTCAACGGGAAGCCCCACAAGCACTTTGAAGTCTCTCTTGACTTTGAAGGAAGAGATTCATGCCCGGGATCAATTGCTTTATGTCTTAATAGACATCACAACATCCAACAAAGACTTTGCTTTATTTCTTTCTCATTTACACCCTTATGCATACACATTCTATATTCTCAAAGAGGACTTGTTCAGTTCTTAACAAGTTAATGCAGACGGTTTCGAAATTAAAAGCGATGGTTTGGTGTAACGTCTTTGAATTATTATGGTAATCGCTTTTTATTGAAGACTCATCCGATGACTCAGCAGGAAGTTTAAATGCTTGACGATTTGAATTATGGATAAGTTTCGATGGCGTCAGAATTTGAATTGGTCAGCATGCGTCATCTCTACTTTATCGGGGTTGTAAGCCGTCAAAATCACGCCTTTTCAGCAGTTGTTTCCAAGATTTCAGCAATCATCACTTACGATTTTTCTCTCTCCAAGATCATATATAAGGGCTACTTTCAGTGCGACTGTTCCTTACCACACTTCTATTCACTAGAGCAAAAGCAGGCGATCAATTTCTCACTGTTCATCTTCTTCCTCAACAAGCTTCATCAATGGCAGAATCATCCTCAATTCAAGAAACGACTGCACGCTCCACTCTTCTTGCCATCAAGCCCAATCAGAATTTGCTGATTGATCTCTCCCCTTTTCTTTACGATACCTACATGTATCAAGTGGTGGAATGCCTGAAATATTCCCCACTCGTTAAAGCCCTTACCACCGTCGAAGTCGTGCCGATGTCTTGTCTCTCTCAAATCTATTCTTCTGCATCATATGACAAAGGGGCAGACAAAAGTTTCTTCAATATTCTTAACCAAAAAGCCTCAATCTCCAAGAATCGATTCTGCACTCTTCTAGGGCTTGCATATGAAGACTCCATGGTTAATCCTGATTCTATTGCAACAGGTCAACTCTTCTCAATGTTCTACAACATGGGTTATACTGAAACCCTAACCACTGTGACAAAGTTCAAAAAGTCCTGCCTTCCTCATCAATGGAATGGCCTCTTCACTCTACTCTTCAAAGGGCTTTCAAAACGTAGTGTCGGTTCTGAAGGGGCGAGTAAGTCCTTCATGACTCTACTTTATGGTGTGTACCATGGTCTTAATCTAGATTATGGAATGGTTTTATGGCTTCAACTAATTTAGAGTTTATCATCTTCTTCTCGCCATACCGAAATCTCTTGTGCTCGCTTCTGGACTGTTATCACTCAGTGGATAATGGATCGTTTTCATGTTCCTATCATGGCAGACTCCATGCTTTCTTCGACTGCTACGTTTCACACCACCAATATCATTGTTACTCATCCTTCAAAATTTGCTTTTGTTGGGTCCATTCCTGAGTCGATGTCTGCCTTTGTGCCTCCTTCAAGCAAGCTTATTCAGGAATACAAGAAGCTTCCCTCCTCTGGTCCAAGGGAACTTACTGCTGACATGGTGAAATCAATCAAAGATGCAGACAAACCTGCCAAAAGAGGCAAAAAGCCAGAAGTCAAAAAGGGAGATAAGGGGGGCCAAGTCTCAAAAGTTCAAACCCCTAGGAAGCGAAAGTCGGAGAAAGCAGCACCGGCTCAGCCTAAGGCGAAGAAAGGCAAGAAACGTGCCCGCCGGCTAATTCTCCAATCCTCGAGTGATTCTGATTCAGAGTACGTGCCTCCTAATCAACCACCAATTCCTCCCTGTGAATCTGACAGCGACAATTCAGAGGATGAAGGTTTGGTTCGTGGTGATACACCACCTCGCTCGCCTACACCTGAGGAACCTGTTCGGTCCCAAGCTCCTTCTCCTCCACTGGTTTCTGTTCCTGTCTACATCCCTCCGATTTTTCCTATCATTTCATCTCAACCATCCTCTACTATTCCCATTCCTGAACCCATCTTCACTGAGTCTACTACTACCACCACTACTGGAGTTCGAATCAACGTATCTGATACGGGGGCTCGTTCTTCAGCACCCGAGCCCCCGGTCACTACCGAACCCCCTGTAACTACCGAACCTCCAGTAAATACCGAACCACCATCACCTACCCCATCTACCGAAACCAACACTGTTCTTGGAGGTGAGGACTTGGAGTTTGATTCCACTTACTTCAGTCCCTACCGTGTTCAAAGTGATGAGGATGACGATGCTCCTGTTACTAAGCGCCATCTAAAGACGGTTACTGACAAACTCGATCAACTACTTTCTTCCACATCAACTGGTGCTTACTTCGAAGCTGCTCTCAAGGAATTATTTTCTTCTGTTGTCAAAGAGCATGATGCATATCTCTCTGCCATAGCAAAGGCCATTGATGCCTCCACTTCCCAATGTCAGAAGGCCTCGCTTGCTGTTAAGGCCTCAACGAAAGAATGCAAAGATGCGACCGCAAAAGTCGAAAAACAAAATTTTGAGCCTCAGTTATTCCTCGATTCGTTGCAAGCCGCCGCTCAAAAGAACTCTCATACAGTGAATGATTCGGTTGATAATCTCAAGCGTTCTCTTGAAACCGAAAGGACTAATCTTGAAGTCGCTCGACAGGCCATTGAAGCTGCCAATGAAAATCTTCATGATAATGTCAAGAAGCTGCCGAACTGGCTGCTGAAAATCAAATTATGGATGAGCTGGACAAAGGTACTTCTCAGCTCAAAATTCAAAATCTTAAGCTTCGTTCTGCCACAAGTGAGCTTAATGATTTAAAGTCTGAAAGAGAAGTAATTAGAAGCTCCGTATGTGATGTTCATTCCATTTTGTTACATCTTCTTGACGCCCATGACTCTATTCTGACTATATCCATCAGACGCCATTTAGCAGATAAACTCAGACCTGCGTTGGATATCTTGAGTCGGATAGAGGGTGTTCCGGTGACTTCTGTCAAGCTGAAACAAGGGGGAGAAAAGGAAAAGGAAAAGGTTACTCAAACTGGCAGGGATAATACTCAACCTCCTCCCGAACCCAAATCAACAGCTGCACCGAAGGTTAATGTAGCTTCGGTCAGCAAAAGGGATAAGAAGAAGAAGAAAATTGGTGAAGATGATTTAGATGATGATGATGACTTTGAAGATATCTTGGGTGAAAATCCCTCTAAGCCCTTTAGGAAAACTAAGCCTACTGATAAGGAGCTTCAGGAAAAGATCGAAAAGGAATCAGTTGGGCTCGAGAAGACGCAAAAAGAAAAGGAGCTCTTAGATAAAAAGAAGTCCATTTTTCCAGAATGGACCATTGATTCGCTCCAGAGAGAAGCTATAGATGAACCGAGTACTCATTGGCTCGAACCTGTTATGCCGTTCGGCCTTGAAAACTCGAAGGACACTCAATTTGATATGCCAATCACTCGAACGGCATTTATCTTTCATTTCTTCAACTCAACTGCTATCATTCCCTCTCCGGACCCGAAGGTGGATCGAGATCTGTTGGAGTTTTATTTGGAATTCGCTCAGCCATAGTACTTGACATGGAGCTCACAGAAGATTACTACTGTCAAGGTACTGAAGCCTTATTCAGCCGAGAAATTTATCAACGTCAAATTTAAAGTGACCCGAGGCTCTGAAGGCTCGGTTCATAATTTTTCCCTGGCTGATCTACCGAACCTTAACCCTCACGACTGGATACTCCTCAACAACATTCTGCTGTCAAATCCTCAGGAGTATCAACCGATTATAGACCATATCAAGCGAATGCTTGTTTGCTACATTCATGAAGTAGCGAAGATGGATCAAGAAATCGCATCTGCCATTCACAAGCGACCAACGATCAAACCCATTGGAAGAACTGGCAATGTGAACGCAATGGTCAAGGGTAAAATCGACCCAAAATTTCACACGGTGATGTTTGTTAGAGGTGAAAGTCAAAAATGTCTCTTTGCTCTCGTTGATAAGCACCTGTTCTCAACAGCTTGCTTGGAGCATATTTTGGACATCATTCACCGTTGTGATCAGAAGTCTACAGCCGACAAGAAGTTGTTTACTGATATGCTACGATGGTACATTCAATTTCGGCAGACGCTTCTTGCTATCATTCCTCGGCTGTTCAAGGTTGTGAAGAAAGTGAAGGCTACACAACAGAAATAATCTCTCGCCTCATTTGACGCAAAGGGGTAGATTGTTGGGTTGAATAAGTGTTGTGTCATGGGCTCGGTCCATAGCCCAGTTTTGCTATCCAGTTTGGGCCTGTCCAACTGTGATTGTTTTGTTTAGGGTTTAGTATTTAAGGTGCATGCATGCAGCCTTAGTGATTAACGATTTGATAATTATTGATTTTGTACTGTAAACCCTAGCTCGCCTCTACAGTGGAAGTTCTTTGTCGAGCTCTGCTGCGGCATGACTACATTTGAATCATTAAGCACTATTTGATTCTATATCTTGCTTATTGTGTTTGTTTTGCTTATTTTTTTTTAACATGTTGAAAGATCTAATCGATCTAAGAGTTATTCAACCCATCATGTGTCCAATTAATCATAAAATTTTCCTAGACTCTACTAGGACTTCTTCCATACGTATCTTCAATCATCAATTCTGCTTCAACTTGGTTGGTGATGGAAATTCCAGACGATTGGGACAACTTCAAAAATTACACCAACCATTCCATTCATCAGATGACAAAACCAGGCTTTATATTATTTCCTAGAAACGATTACACAAAGGTTCAAGTTTACCCTATACTATGCCTCTAATATTCTAAACTACAAGTTACTAACTACATTGCTACTTTATGTCTTAGTTTTGGGAATATAAGGTCCTTACTCATGATCCCTTATATTTCCATCTGCTTCATTAAGGATCATTTGGAATGCCTTTGGTTTTAGTTTTGGTGGAACATTGGGCATTGCTGCCTCCTTCTTCTTTGGGCAATCCCTCAAAATATGCCCTTCTTCATGGCACCCATGACAAACATTAATAGTGAAGGTGCATTTCTTGGCATAATGCCCTGGCTTTCCTCATTTGTAACAAGTGAGTTCCACGCTGCATTTCCCAACATGTTTCTTCTTGCACCTGTCACACCACTTGGCTTCGGCTTCACCTCTGAACTTTCTCGAACGAGTCTTCGAGAATTTGTTCTTCTTATTGGAACCAGATCCGGTCGGCAACAGACCATAGATCCGAACAAATAATGACATATATGGCAACATATAGCATTTAACACATAAAGGCATTTTAGGCACCTTTCCTAAAATAAACTAGTGCTCGTGTCTAAAATATGGTAGACACTCATCTCACAATCATCACTTAGCATTCTAAGTTTAAGTCTAGAAATCCTACAATTTCTTAGTTCGCTTAAACTAATGCTCTGATACTAACTGTGACATCCCCTAATTTCTCGGCCAGAAAAGACCGATTTAATTTATGCTTTTTAAGATAAAATCAAAGAAATCTTTTCAAAATATGTTGCGGAATAGGTCCCCAAAATAAAACATGATAAAAGTTTATCAAAACCCTTCTTTAAGAAGGTATATATTTTCCATATATATCAAAACCTCGGGATGTCATGTTCCGATACAGATCAAAAGCATAAACAAGACATTATAAGCCTTTCAACAGTTATTTACAACTACTGACCTATAATCCAAAAATCTCTCATCGTCCTCCGACTATGCTCGGGGTCCACTACCTGTAATCATAAAAAGCTGAGTGGGTCAGGCTTGGGAGCCTGGTGAGCATATAGGGTTTTCAACCCACAATAATAATAACTTATTAAGTTTACCACTCAACAATAACCCTGATTACCCATTCCCGTTGTCCTCACTTTACGTCCCTAAACACCTAACACAAGGGACTTATCCTAAGGAATATCATCGGGTTGGACACTACTGCTAAGGGGACTCCTCAGCCATACATGTCCTGTAGGCAACCATGAGGGGGATTGGAGTACGCCAGCAAACATTTAGTTCACTCACACCTACAAGTTGCGAACTTGCTAGTGTGCCACTGGACTGTCTAGAAAAGTCCGTGGTCGTCATCTATACTCCGTTAGACGACTTCGCCAAGAACAACACCAACAACACCAACACCGACACACACCGACTATTTTGTCTACCCATGTTCTACCCAACATATTTGTAGATAAAATACATATACAGTTTAAAACTTGTATAAAACATCTATTCAACAGTCACCTCAAATAAACAATTAATATATTTACACATAACACGTATTTTAAGGTAAATACTTCATATCTATGTGTAAAGTGAAAGTAACTACACACTCACTTGTTTTGATGAAAATCGGGCAGCAATTCGTTTCCTAAAACGATCGTTTCTAATAAAACCGGGAGTTTTATTAAGAAACCGGGCTCTGCGAAGGTCGGGCTTCGAAACCGAAAAGATAAATTTTTCGGGCTTCTCGGGCACTTCGTGGCGTATTCCGGGGCTTATAATCGATATCGGGGCTTTAGGGGATGTTAAAATGAAGAAAATATGGAAAGAGGGGCTAAAAGTGGCAATTTCTTAAAAATATCCGAGAAGGCTCGCAGCCTTCTATTTATAGGGAGGAGCTTCTGATCGGACGGCTGAGAAGCCTCCAGGTGGCGAAGATCCGAGGCTCGCAGGGGAGGGCTCGCACGTGGGCTGCGCGTGCGAAGGCTTGCTGGCAGCTCCTTACTGGACCGAGGTCTAGGGTTCGAAGTAGAGGGGTCCGTGGCTCAATGCGAGGGTTCGGTCACGAGGAAAAAGGCACGCGTCGCCTTCTCACTGGACCGCTTCGGATCAGCTCTTCGGTTCAGATGACTCAGCAGCATTTTGGATACGTGGCTCGCATGACTCACCAATTTCGGACACGTGGCACGTTGTAAGTGAAGGTGACGTGGCAAAAACGTGACTATGTCAATATTCTTGATTTTTGTGCAAAAACTTCTAAAATCCATAACGTTCTAAGTGAGGGTGACGTTTTTGACGTTCTTTATATACACGCGTAGGTAAAATTACGCTCTACAACTTTTATTTAGACTTCATCGGCTAATTTTGACTTTAATTTTTAAATTATTATTTTTAACAGACCGGGACAGGAAATCCGTTAAAAATTCATAATTTGTTCATCCGACGTCCGTTTTCGTCTGTCTTTTTACCGTTGTGCTACTAATGACGAGACCTTCGATTCTCGTTTAGGTCATGTCGGCTAAAAATCACTCGATCTAAAAATCGAGTTTTTAGCTGTCTACTGCTAAGCTGAAACTTCGAAAAATCATAACTTCCTCATACGAAGTCAGATTTGGGCGTTCTTTTTATACATACTCTCGGTTTAATGAACACTACAAGTTTTGTTTAGATTACTAAGGCTAAAAAGTAGTTTATCAAAAACTCACTTTTTACGACATTCAGCACCATGCCGGTTTTGTCGTGAAACTTCGACAGGTCATAACTTCTTCGTTATCACTCGGATTTCGGCATTCTTTATATATCCGTAATCCTTGTCACGACCACTACAACTTTCTTAATAGATATCGGCTTTATCTAATATTTATTTTTGACGCTCATTTTTCTTCTTAATTATTTAACTCCTAGTAATAAAGCATAAAACACATAAAACACATAATATTCACATAATTCCTTATCATTTCTTCAAAATGAGTTACAAAGGTTAACCTAGACTATCACCCCAATATTAATGCCTAGGCTAGAAATACGAGTGTTACATTTGGAATTTCAAAAGTCTCACACATTAGTACTTTAATTCCAATCCCTATGGTTTTAAAAGTTTAAAATTCAACTCTTATACTTTATAATATTATAAGTTAATATATATATATATATATATATATATATATATATATATATATATATGTATGTATAAGATCAAGTCAGTCTTACCGTTAGTAGACCTCATTCATGAAGCCGGTCTATAAGGGGGGTATAAGGTTGTTGCCTATAAAATGACAGCTTAATGGGTGTCCACTCTCACCCACCGCTTCCTTGACTGGTGGAGGGTCGTCAGCCGAACGGGTAGGACAAGGACTGCAATTCTCATTAAAAGTACAATGATAAATATAAAGTAACTAAACCATTTTTAAATTCCCAATCTTAGTTACTTAAGAAAATGTGAATTTGGTGCTAGCGCATGAAATTACACTTTGTACTTTACCAAGTCGTTACTGGAGTGTGTGTGGTTAACCGGCACACTAACATGGACTAGTAAGAGTGGAAAAGGGTAACTTAATGTTTATCATAGATTGGTGGACAGCTTGTGGTTAACCGGCACATCGATTAGGTGATAAAATTAAGGGTACTAGGTTAATTTGCATTGTTATTCATACCTTGTTTGTGATCCTCGGCATCCCAGTCACAAACTTGAGAGGGCACAATCGAGATTTAAACATGCCTTTGAAAAGTTCAATGAGTCTTAAAAGAATGTAGGAATTTCAATTCATTAAAACTGAATAACTTATTTTGTTTTTTCATGGTGGAAATTGGTGAATCGTCATTCACCAACCTTCAAATATTTTATGGCTTGGATTACGGCATCCCTCTTCCAAGTTATAAAGTATTGTGTTGGGTCCTAGCCTTAATATTACATTTGGGTGTCTTATTAAGGAATTTTTATCTAATCTAAACTTGTCTTTCTTCTTTTCAGATGTCTTCCAACAATGCTTCTAGCTCAAACCCTACCGGCTCCTTCTTTCTCATGAACCTTTGTGGGAGGGTGATTTTTGATGGAACTAATTTCAATGACTGGATTAGGAACATCAGAACGGTCACACGCTTTGAGGACAAGGAATATGTCCTTGACAAGGATCTGAAGGAAGGTGATGAGTCATCCGCTACTCCACAAGAGGTTGCTGATTTTAGGGCACATGAGAAAGATGACACCAAGGTGGCTTATATCATGCTTGCCACTATGGCACCTGAACTCCACAAGTCATATGAGGACTTTTACCCTTTTGAGATGCACCAGGATCTGATGGAAAGGTACCATCAGAGTGCACGTCAAGAGAGGTATGAAATAATCGCCTCCATGATAACAACTAAGATGAAGGACGGAGAGTTCATCACGGGCCACCTAAAAAAATGCAAAGATTTGTGGACCGTCTGCTCAAACTGAATGTGAACCTTGATGAGGAGTTGGCTATTGACATCATACTGCACTCCTTACCTCCCTGCTATGATCAGTTTTGCATGACCTATCACATGAATAAGGAGGAGGTCACCTTGAGCAAGCTTCAGGGACTTTTGAGGACTACTAAAAGCAACCTCAAAGGGAAAAATGTTGTTTATACTCCTATCACTGCCCTTGTTCTGGCAATCGGGCATGGAAAAGGGAAAAAGAGGAAGATCCCTTCGAAGGGTACAAAGGGAAAGTCTCTTGAAGGCTCTTCTTCAAGTGGAGCCAAAGGTGGTTCTGCTACTCCTACTTCCAACCCAAAAGAAGCACAATGCTTCTATTGTCAGGAACAGGGGCACTCGAAGCGAAGCTGCCCCAAGTACTTGCAAGATATAAAGGATGGGAAGATCAGGCCCTCCTTTGCAGGTATTTACGCTATATTGTCTAATAACTCACCACATACTAATTCTTGGGTCCTTGATATAGGGTGTGTAATTCACATTTGTTCTGATTTGCAGGGACTAAGAAGAATTGAGGAAGTGGAGCACGGGAAGATAAACTTAATCATGGGGAATAGGAAAGCATCACATGTCACTAAGATTGGAGTTTACACTTTCTTTCTAAGTAGTGGGTTAACATTATATTTGAATAAATGTTGTTACTCGTCTGAAATGGCGAGAAATATTATCTCTTTTCATGGCTTGTACAAACAAGGTTAGTTTTTCATTTGATAATGAATGTGGTGTATATGAAGCTGTGAATGTTGTAGATAACTTAGGAAATAATGTATTGCATATTGATTCTTCCACTAGTTTGGATAAGGCATCCTTGTGGCATTGTCGTCTTGGGCATGTCAACAAGAAGCGCATAGGCCAACTCCAGAAGGCTGGAGTCTTGGGGTCATTTGACTTAAAGTTAGATGATAGTTGCAAGTCTTGTTTACCTGGAAAAATAACAAAGTCAATCTTCACTGGTACTTGTGCTAGGGGTGAAGGTTTGTTGGATCTCATACACACAGATGTGTGTGGACCATTCAGAATCGCCACAAGGGATGCTAACCGCTTCTATGTGAATTTTACTGATGATTATAGTAGATATGGCTATGTCTACTTAATCAAGCATAAGTCAGAAACCTTTGAGAAATTCAAAGAGTTTAAACAAGAAGTGGAGAATCAGTTGGGCCGGAAGATAAAGATGCTCCGATCCGATCGAGGTGGTGAGTATCTTAGTATCGAGTTCCTTGACTCTCTTAAGTAATGTGGAATTGTTTCACAATTGACACCTCCCATGACACCACAGCTGAATGTTGTGGCTAAAAGACGTAATCGAACCTTGTTGGACGTGGTTCATTCCATGATGAGTCGATCTTCGTTACCAATCTCATTTTGGGGGTATGCCTTAGAGACTGCCACCCATATCCTTAATCTAGTCCTTACCAAGAAGGTTGCCAAAACACCTCACGAGATGTGGACTGGGAAAGTACCCACTTTAGACCACGTCAAGATTTGGTATTGCAAGGCTTTCGTGAGGCGCGAGACTCACGATAAGCTTGAACCTCGAAGTGAGCAGTGTATTTTCATCGGCTATCCATAGAAATCCTTTGGTTACCTCCTCTACAGACCCAGTGAGAATGTGGTCTTTTTGGAAAGGAGAGGAGTCTTTCGTGAGAGAGAATTCATAAGCAAAAGAAACAGTGGTAGGAAAATTGACCTTGAAGAGCTTCAAGAGTCAAGCGGTGAAGGAACCTCAAACCCTAGCAATCAACCTGAGGAGGAAACTCCTGTTGAATCAACTGAAGAGACCATACCTCTGTGACGTTCCACTAGAGTTAGGAATCCACCTGAGCATTATTATGGTTTCCATATTACTGCGGAAGATGATACATTTATCAATGATAGTACACTGGTAAATCTGGATGAACCTAACAACTATAGGGAAGCCATGGTAGGCCCCGAGTTTGCTAAATGGAAAGAGACTATGGATAGCGAGATCCAATCCATGTATGAAAATCAAGTTTGGAACTTGGTTGATAATGTACTGGGTCGTAAGACAGTCAGGTGCAAATGGATCTTCAAGAAGAATACCGAAATGGATGGGAAGGTACACAGTTTCAAGGTGCGACTGGTCGCGAAAGGCTTCACTCAAACTCCAGGAGTTGACTATGATGAAACCTTCTTGCCAGTACGAAGATTAAGTCTATTAGAGTTATGCTAGCCAGTGCTGCATTTTACGATTATGAAATATGGGAAATGGATGTCAGAACCGGTTTCCTTAATGGAAAGTTGGCTGCATATGTTTCCATGAGTCCGCCAGAGGGTTTTGTCAGTGCAAAGTATCCTGGTAGAGTGTGTAATCTTGAGAAATCCATTTATGGATTGAAACAAGCATCTTGCAGCTGGAATCTTTGTTTTGATGAGAAAGTCAAAGAGTTTGGTTTTTCGAGAAGCGAGGATGAGTCCTGTATATATGTAAAAGCTAGTGGGAGTATAGTTAGCTTTTTGGTACTGCATGCGGATGAAATACTACTCATAGGAAATGACATCCCAACTTTGCAGGAGGTTAAGTCCTGCCTTGGGAAGTGTTTCGCTACGAAGGAGCTTGGAGAAGCTGCCTATATCCTAGGGATAAGGATACTGAGAGAGATGAGTAAAAGACTAATTGGAATTAGTCAAAGCACTTACTTGGACAAGTTGTTGAAAAGGTTCAACATGCAGAATTCCAAGATAGGTGACTTACCGAACCAGCACAATGCCAGACTGAGAAAGACTTAGAGTCCGAGTACAGAGGCTGAGATAACTGAGATGAGTCTATCACCATATGCTTCCTCTGTTGGCTCGATCATGTATGCTATGACTTGTACACGCCCTGATGTGTCCTTTGCTTTGAGCATGGTCAGCAGATATAAGGCGAACCCTGACAAGGCCCACTGGACTGTGGTAAAGAATATTCTCAAGTACCTGCGAAGGACTATTGACTGGGTCCTTAACTTTGGTGGGAGTGATGACTTGAGAGTGATAGGGTACAGTAACGTCAGTTTCCATACTGATAGGGATAATTTCCGCTCTCAGTCGGGGTGGGTCTTTATCCTAAATGGAGGAGCAATTACTTGGAAAAGTTTCAAGTAGGAGACAGTAGCTGATTCATCTTGTGAATCAGAGTACATAGCAACAAGTGAAATGGCAAAGGAGACGATATGGCTAAAGAACTTCATTGGAGTCCTTGGAGTTGTACCAGCTATAAAGGAGCCTATGGAGATTTTCTGTGACAGCAATAGTGCGGCGGCATTAGCCAAGGAACCAAGAGACCATGGCAGATCAAGACACATTGACAGAAAATATCACTTCATAATACACAAGATAGAAGAAGGACTCCTCGTGGCAAAGAGGGTATCTTCAGAAGATAACCCAGTAGATCCCCTCAGGAAAGGACTGACTAGGGTTATGCATTTGCAGCATGCAAGGAGCATCGGGATGAAGGACGATATTAGTTTTAATAATTAGATAGCTATTTCTGAAAATTGTAAAATGTAATTGACATTTGGTGATTAAATAAAAGTTGTTATTTGTTTATGAGTAAAGTGTTAATATCTTGTGTCAATCGTTTACTTTTGTTTCAACTTTGCATGTTTTGACTTCCAAAATAATTACTTTATTCAAAATCTCCACAGTCAATCATACTTTGGAAGTAGGTATGAATCAAGACTGTCATGAATTGGGCTTGTAGATCTCTAAGGTGTTTAGACATAACAAATGTTGCTGCAACATTCATGAGTGCTCATAAGTTCTGAGTATTGGATTAAACCCACACTCACTTGTATCACTTCATGGAATTTATATCGAGTGATCGTGAGATGTTAATATCATATAATTCTTCAAAACTAGAGATATGAGTTGTTGGCTATGAGTTGGTTGTACATTGACTGTACGAAAAGGCATCAGTAACTTGATGTTATAAAACGTGCTCTTGTGTATGATTCAACAAGTAGTTAGTACAAGCATCTGAGTCGAAGTTTATCTGTTCCTTTTAGTCCTTCGAGGATTAAAAGCGATATCTTGGGCCCCTCGATGATTATGTTTTGACCTATGTACCGGGCCCGGTCAGAACCTAATTGATGTGTTCAATTTAGTTCTATGTCAAACAAATCAGAAATCGGGAAACAAACTGCTGGATAATAAGTACGACATTGTTCGATGTATTTGTCCGACCGATATCTTGAACAGAGGATTATGTGATCACTTATCTAAAATGGCACTTCATAGTTCGACAAAGTTTTAAGAGCTACGATTGTTGGTTGATTCCTGAAGTTATATTTGCAACTATAGTTATTAGACTTATCCATGTGGGAGACTGTTGGATAAGGTGTCTAAGTCCATAACTATATTTGGTATGTACTTGACCCGACCCGGCATGGTCCATTTGGGTTGCACTTCACCGGAACAATTTGTATGGATAGTCTTTAGAGAATAGTATATTTGTGATTTGTTAATATATTATATATTATAATATATTAATATGAAATCACATTATTTAATTAGTATTGATCAAGAATTAATTTGGAATTAATTTGGTGATTAAAAGAGGCTAGTTTAATATGGATTCTAATAGTATGGGCAAATGGATTATTTAGAATGGGCTAAGTTTGCATGGAAGTCCATGGATAGCCCATGGAGCTTTTAACCCATGGATCCAATGAAAATGAAAGGTCATGGGTATTAGGGTTTACATGGATGTAACCCTAATCCTCCATACTATATAAAGAAGTCCAAGGCTCTAGAAATGGGACTAGTGTGTGTGATATCAAGGTGAGGCCGATTTCTAGTAAGCTCCATATTCTCTCAAGTCTTCTAAGTTGTTTTGGTGATTTGTGACTCCACTTGAGGCATTCACATTATTGGTGCTAGGCTCTTAATGCTCCAAGGAATCAATCACAAGAAAAGGTATGTAATTCTATCTAGTTTTTGTTATACAAGTACCTAGGATTGCATGCTAGAAAAGATAAAGCTTTGGAAATCAAAATTTGCATGTATAATAGTGACAACATAGTTCCTAAGCTTTTAGGGTTGTATGTGCACCTTAAGGTTGTTAGGATGCTCAAAACCCATCAGTTATACCCTTTGGAAGGGCCAAAGACCACTAAAAGAACAATTAGAGATCAAGACTCAAGACTTTAGGAAACTACAGGAAGAGTATAGCAACAAGTGTGAGAACTACAATTTTATCGAGAAACAACTTGCCATTGTGACTGACAAGCTTGACACATTAAAAATTCGATTTGAAAATGCTGATTTTAATTTCAAAAATTTTGATGTGTCAAGTGAGAGAGTTGCAACCATAATAGAGAAACAAATGAGATGGAAAGACAAGAAGCAGGTAGGTCTAGGGTATGAGAGTGTCCCTCCTCCATTTAATCACAATTATACTGTTATCCCTATGACCCAAGAAGAAATAGACAGAGAGGAATATCTTGTGTATGGCAAACCTGTTGTGCCTATGCCGGAGAGTAGTGCTAGGGAAAAGGATACTAACATTTCTACTTCCTATGCAGATTATCCTTTAAGTCAAGGAAAGCATGCTTCTGAAGAGAGAGTTTCTAATAATAATCTTGTCTCAAAATCTGATGTTTTTGTTTCAAACAATGATGCTTCTGTTTCTAACTCTAAAACTGATGTTTTGGTTTGTGATGATTCTGTGTCAAAGTCTGATGATTTAGATGTTTTTGATAAGTATGGTGATGTGTTTGATAAATCTTATGTTTTTGTTACTAGCACACACACTCCACCGACACCTGTCACCAACCTGAATCTTGCACATGCACTTGTGGGAAGAGTAAGGGAGTTAATAAGAACACTAGACCATAAAAGAGCGGTACCAGTTTTTATGCTAAGAAACAGACATGCTTTAACTGTGGAACTGCTGGTCATATTGCACGCAATTGTCCAAATCAGTCATTTGTTCCTTTTTATGCACAAAGAAGAGAGAACGAGTCATGAGGAAGATATCTCGTTAGAAAATTCTCGAGACCTCGTTCTCGTGATGATAATTGGAATGTCAATAAAGACAGAAAACAGGGTGAGCTTCAAAAGAATAAACAGGTTTTACATGAAAATAAAACATGTACTTTAACGAAAACGAACGTGGCTAAGCCAAGATCGGGTTCGTCAAAGTCTTCGTCTGGGTTTTTGGCTAATCATAGACGGAAAACCAAATGATCAAAACCAAAGAAAAATGTTTCAAAATCACCTATAAATGTTTCTAAACCTAACTATCAATGGGTGCCCAAACAGTTAAATGTCCAGTCATCTCAGTCTTCTATATGTGCATCTGGTAATGAATCAAACTCAAAAAGTGAAAAATAAATTTCTGTTACTAACAAGAGAAAACCCAGTGTTTCAATGACATGGGTTCCAAAAACTAATTAATCCCATGCATCGTGCAGGAATAGCTACGGAGGAATGTCGTCAGACCCTGGTATGTCGACAGTGGTTGTTCCAGGCACATGACAGGAGATATCTACCAATTGCATGACATTCAGAATTTTAATGGGGGCTATATTTCCTTCGCAGGAGGAGAAGGTGGGAAGATCACCCAGAAAGGAATTGTCACAAACGGAGTGCTTAGCTTTGAGAACATTAACGATGCTCCTGAGTTGAAGCACAATTTATTGAGTGTCTCACAGATCTGCGACAAAGGCTATTCAACACACTTCACTGACAAAGAGTGTCTTATCTTGAAGCCTGGAATCGTTATCCCTGAAGATTGGATCTTGGTGAAATCAAAGAGGGACGGAAATACATACATCATAGACATGAATCATAATACCCCGGAACAAGTTACATGTTTCTTCTCTAAAGTCTCTAAGCACAATTCCATGCTTTGGCACCGTCGTCTCAGCCATGCTAACGCCAAGAACCTGAATCGTCTTGCTAAAAACGAGATTGTGTGTGGCCTTCCTGTCAAAGACTTTATCACTTTTGAAAAATGTGTGGCGTGTGCACAAGACAAACATCATCGCAAGCCCCATTTGCCAAAGGCTATCAACTCAATAAGCAAGGTTCTTCAATTGTTGCACATGGATTTATTTGGTCCGGTTAACGTTCTCAGCATCAACAAGAGCTCTTATTGTCTGGTTGTGATAGATGACTACTCGCGATTCACATGGGTTTTCTTCTTATCCAACGAGAGTGGGATCGCTTATCTGATTAAGAAGTTGATAGTGATGATTGAGAATCAAACAAGTGAGAAAGTGAAGGCGCTCAGAACTGATAATGGCACGAAATTCAAGAACGTTGTTCTGGATCATTTCTGTGCCGAAAAGGGAATACTACGTCAGTACAGTGCTGTTCGTACACCTCAACAAAATGGTGTTGCTGAACGGCGCAATCGTACTCTGATAGACGCTGCAAGGACGATGCTCTGTGATTCTAAACTACCGGTCTTCTTTTGGGCAAAGGCGATCTACACTACCTGCTACGTCCAAAATCGTGTCCTGATCAACAATGCCCATATGAAATTCTATATAATCACAAGCCATCAGTTGCTCACTTCCGAATTTTTGGATGTCCTTGCACCCTCCTTCACTTAGAGTCCAACCCAGAGTTCAACTCGAAGGCTGATGACTTCTACTTCGTGGGATACGCCGCACGAACTGCTTACAGAGTATAGAACAAGAAAACCAAGCAGATTGTGGAATCTTTCGATGTGCGCTGGCTGGAAGAGAATGAGACAGATGTCCGACTCGGTCCTGACTGGTTATTTGATTATGCTTCTTTGTTTAAATCATTTAATGTGTTTTCAGATGATGTGTCAGGTTCTTGCTCAGGTACGAACTTTGTTATTGAAGATGAAGAGGAAGATGTTGTGTACAGATCACCTTTGGTGCCTTCTACGATTCCTTCAGTGGATGACCCTGTTCTAAGTACTTCTTCAGATTCCCTAAGTCAAAGAATCAATCCTGATGCTGAAGCCACCCCTCTTACTCTTGCTGAAAGAGAGTTCATGACCAGAGATACTTTCGCTGCTACTCAATCTTTCATGGAGCTTCTATTTCCCGAGCCAATTGCAAATGAGTACGTGGCAAGCACCTCTCACGGGTCCAGAGCGTCTGAGGCGGATGATTCAGCAGGTGACAGACTCGTCAAGAACAACAACCTTCCTATCACACACAATGACCTCATCCATGAAATTCCAACCTAGTCACACCCCCGAACCAGACGGCGGAAACGTCAAGTACATGGTTTACATTACATGGTCCAAAAATATACATGAAACATAACACATTCATCACCAGACATTACATAGTACAACTGGCATTGTTTACATCAAGTACATGGTTTACGTTACATGATCCCAAAATATAAAGTGTTTGGTGATTACATACTACAAAAGAAACTTTCAACACACTGGATGCTTCCTCGTTCTAACGATTACCTGAGAATACAAGTTATTTTGAAAACGGTCAACATATATAATGTTGGTGAGTTCATAAGTGTGTCTGATGTAAAATAGTTTATGTCGTTCGTAAAACCTAGAAAATCCGATATATTCTGTATTAAGAATTTTCATGAAAATGTTGTGATGATCCTGTAAGTATATGCGTGAATGATTTCAAAACGTGTATAAATGAGAAGTTTTGCATTATAGTTTTTGAAAGTACAAATGAGTAAGATTGGTTTCCCCGGAAAACCCGATGTTTTCCGATAAAAACTTATGATTGTTTTGCATTATTGTATCGTCACATCGAATGAATATGATTTCCCTTGATTTACTTAAATGATATCGGATTTCTACCTGAGTCGTTATAACCATGCATGATAATGACTAGTTCGTCTGTCTTGGCATTCTAATGAACACCGAAATTGATCTTAAGATTTTGTCACCCTAGACTGGCCGAGTATAACTGTAGCGAACAGCTTAGGTGTGGGGGAGTCACCCCCGTATAGATCTATACACAAACTCTCACTCTCCCTCCAGGAGACTTTGATTACAACTACAGACTACAACCGACACTTATTGGTATCACCCGTTATTACTCACTTAATCCACATGAATTTGATTAACCTTGATTAATGACCTGATTTTAGTTTACTTGAAGAGAAGGTAAGCCAAACAGACGAGGAGAAGAGGACTACTAGGCCCTACTAATTACGTATTGGTATCACCCGTTAAAAGATTTCCATTTTAATCCACAATTTTTGCAATTTTTACACTTTTTACCCAAAATCCAAAATCTTTCCATTTTTAATCCTTTTTGGCAAATATGGTCATTTTAACCCTAGAAATAGATTTATTTACTTTTCTACCCACTGTTTTGAGAAATTTACCATTTCAGCCCCTTAAACCATATTTTTCGCAAAATTTGGGCCTATGGGTCGAAAAGCCCAAAATTCTAGCCCAATAGGCTACAATTTACATTTTTAGTCCTTTGAAAAGCATAATGTTCATAAAAACTCTATTTTAACTGTTTTGACCTTTTGAGCCTTGTAAACACCATAAATGATAACTTTTTCCCCAACTTTTGTTTATTTGACAAAAATAGTCCAATAATGAGTTTTATGTTGTAACATGCTTGTTATAAACCTTATATGGTAGTTTTTCTTAACTTGTTAAGTTTAATACATCCTAGATCAGATATTTTTCCTTCTTGAACTATAGATCTCGAAATATCTTTCATTTTTGGCACATATTTACCATATAAACACAAGAAATCACACATAAGATACAAATACACATAGATCTACACATTTTACTTGTATTCTCCCCCATAAAACATGTGAAAACCGAAAATAGAGGGATATGAACTCACCTTTGCTTGTTGTTTTCGATTTGAAGAAAGAAATGGAAGAGTTTGATGCTATTTTCGGCCCTAGCAAGCTTTCTTGGGTGGATCTCGAACTTAGTATGTTTCTAGGAGTATGATCATGAATTTAAGGTGGTAAGAAGAATGAATGAGTGTAGAAAGGAAATATGTTTGCAAGATCTTACCACTAGAGTGTAGCTTGAAGTGATCTGTAACATCCAAAATTTTATGCCAAATTTAAACTTCTCAAGCATAAATAAAACCAAATAGTAATTGTTTACAAAAGTGTTTTCAATTCACTATTCAATCAGAGTGTCCCAAAAGCCAGATCATAAGGATGAGGAACGGTACGGTCACGCCTTCGCCTTGCCATGAACTCCTGAAGTACCTGAAACAATAAACTGAAAATTGTATGCCCGAGGGCTTAGTGAGCTACACCCAAAATACCAATACCACATTGATAATACCATATCCGTAATAATCAATCAATCAACATGCATACTGGGCCATCGGCCTGACTGGACCGCCCTACAGGGCCTACAGTCCAACCGAATCTATACCGAGCCTTCGGCATGACTGGACTGCCACGTGGGCCTACAGTCTTCCCGGACCGCTCATAGGGTGTGTTGGCCTTCAGCACAAAGCAGGACCGCCTCAACCCAAGCAACAAGCAAATAACCATGTACGTATAACTAACATTTACTGGCATATACAAACATCGAACATATCTATCTCACTGATTACCAAACATAGCAATCTCTCATAACTAGAGCACTGACCTAGCAGGTCACTAACATATCAATCCCTATAGATCATAAGAGCATAACATACCGTCTATCCTGATTCTAATCTAACAGATCATATCCACATGTAGCATACCATAACGATAACAACTAAAGGGCCGGCCTTGGTGCCTTAGACCCTATCGATATAGTGAGGATAACTCACCTTGCAGATGTCGACTTGTTAGATAAACTTCAACCCTCGGATCACTGCCACAAACTCCACCACCTATTACCATAGTATAATCATACCTATAAGTTCCCAACCCTTCAAGGTACCCCTTAAGCCAACTAATCAAACCCTGGTCAAAGTCAAAGTCATTAGTTAAGGTCAACAGTCCATCTTGACCTTGACTCGCCGAGTACCCCCGGCTACTCGTCGAGTTCCTTGAAGTACTAACCCACTCGCCGAGTCACCTGAGTGACTCGTCGAGTTCCTTTCGTTTATGATTGAGACCCTAAGGCCACTCGTCGATCTTCCTTCTTGCAACTCGACAGTTACCCGCACATACATAAGTTGGGGCAACCTCATCCGACTCGCCGAGTTGTTCATCCACTCGTCGAGTCTACGACAATCTTAATTGGACTCGCCGAGTTGTTCTTCCAACTCGTCGAGTTAATGCCTATCTTCATATGACTCGCCGAGTCGACCATGCGACTCGCCAATTCCCTTCAGTCCTTTTTGCCGTACATACTCATTTGAGCCATGCAGCAGCTCCAAACTACAGCTCCAAGCTTCTAAGGCATGCTTTTCACGTAAAGTTGCAAACTTTACGTGCATGCATAGCTACAAAGGCTCGTAATGTCAAATCCAAGCTTACAATGGGGGTTTCATATTCAAAGAGGTTTCATTCACGCCCAAACCAGAAACTTTATGACTCTAGGACTTAGGAAGGGTACAGATCTGAAGTTACAACTTCAGATCTAGACCATAGTCCACCTTATCAACTCAAAGATCCATAAAAGCCCCAAACTCAACCAAAAAGATATCTAAAAGGGAAAAGAAGTAAAGGTGGCGACTTGATACCTTTGGAAGATGCTAACTGAGGTAGATTCTTATTCCCACACCTTCCTTGCTCCAATTCCCTTGCCTTCCAAGTTCCTCTTCTCCAAAGATCTTCCTCCCAAGCTTAATACACACATAAAAGAGCACCACACGAATTAGGGTTTCTCAAGAGCTCTCAAGAACTGCAAAGAGGCCAAAAGAGGCTTATGCTTCCTTAAATAGGGTGCAAAACCCCGGGATTTAGGGTTTCCTCTGCCAGCTCCTACTCGTCGAGCCCCTTCATGGACTCGGCGAGTAGGTCACTAAACACGCGCATCAAACCCGTTGCTACTCGACGAGTAGGGCAACCAACTCGTCGAGTAGGCCTTGAAACCAATTAAATTCTTATTTAAAAAATACCTGGGAATCGGGGCGTTACAACTCTCCCCCACTTAAACTAGACTTCGCCCTCGAAGTCTGCTGGAATAAACAATGCTGGATAATGCTCCCGCATTTCCGCCTCCGGCTCCCACGTCCACTCGGATCCTCTCTGATGCTCCCACTGCACTTTTACCAAAGGTATCTCTTTATTCCACAAAATCTTCTTCTTCCTTTCCAAGATGGCTACAGGCCTCTCCACGTAATTCAGGTGCTCATCGACCTGAATATCATCTATCGATACTACTGCCTCCCTGTCCATAATACACTTCCGCAAGTGCGAAACATGGAATGTGCTATGAATTCGGCTGAGCTGCTCTGGTAGCTCAAGCCTATAAGCCACCTCGCCAACCCTGGCAATAATCCTGAATGACCCAATATAACGGGGACCCAATTTTCCCCTCTTCCTAAAGCGGATCACACCCTTCCAGGGCGAGACCTTCAGAAGTACCATGTCACCAACCTGAAACTCTAAATCAGATCGGCGTCTCTCATCGTAACTCTTTTTCCTACTCTGAGCGGTCTGCAGCCGCTGTCTGATCTGCTGGATCTTTTCGGTAGTCTGCAAGACTACCTCTGTTCGACCCATCACTCTGTGTCCAACTTCACCCCAACAGACCGGGGTTCTACATCTCCGACCATACAACAACTCTAAAGGCGCGGCGCCAATACTGGAATGATAGTTGTTGTTGTAGGCGAACGCTGCCAACGGTAGGTGAGAATCCCAGCTCCCACCGAAATCAATAACACACGCCCTCAACATATCCTCGAGGGTCTGAATGGTCCGCTCGCTCTGACCGTCGGTCTGCGGATGGAAAGTTGTACTAAAGTGCAGCCGCGTACCCAGTTTCTCAGGAAACTTCTGCCAAAAACGGGAAGTAAACCTGACCTCCCGATCGGAGACAATGGAGACTGGAACCCCATGGCGAGAGACAATATCGCTGACGTACATATCGGCCAATCTCTCGGCCGACGAACTCTCCCGTATGGCCAAGAAATGGGCACTCTTGGTCAATCGATCCACGATGACCCATATAGCATCAAGCCCCTTCGCCGTTCTCGGAAACTTGGTACTAAAGTCCATCGTGATATGTTCCCATTTCCACATGGGAATCTCCAGGGGATGCAGTTTACCATGCGGCCTCTGATGCTCGGCCTTGACCATCCTACAAGTCAAGCACCTCTCGACGTACCAAGCGATTTCTCGCTTCATGCACGACCACCAGTAGCTCAAACTCAAATCCCGATACATCTTGGTGGCCTCCGGGTGTATAGAAAAGTGAGACTTATGAGCCTCCCCCATCACTATCTGCCGGATCCCTCCGGACATCGGAACCTAAACCCGACCGTGTTGGGTCAATAATACGCGGCTATCTTGAACAAACCGGGCGTTCTCGCCCTTAATCCGCTCCATCTTCCAGTTCTCTGGTCTCATGCCCTCGACCTGAGCATCCCTAATCAAGCTCACAAGCAGGGAATCCACCGCTATCCTCATATACCTTGCCGGGGTAGAAGACCCAACTGACTTGCGGCTCAAAGCGTCCGCAACCACATTCGCTTTACCAGGATGGTAAAGGATCTCACAATCATAGTCCTTGACTACATCCAGCCACCTGCGCTGCCTCATATTCAGGTTCGGCTGATCCATGATGTGCCTCAAACTCTTGTGATCCGTGTATATAGTACATCGGACCCCGTACAGATAATGCCTCCAAATCTTGAGAGCGAAAACCACCGCTCCCAACTCAAGATCGGACGTAGGGTATCTTGTCTCATGCGGTTTCAGCTGCCGCAATGCATAGGCTATCACCCGTCCCCTCTGCATGAGGACCGCCCCCAGACCTGTGACGGACACATTACAAAATACTATGAAATCCTCGACTCCCTCGGGGAGCGTCAACACTGGAGCCACACACAAACATCGTCGGAGGGTCTCAAACGCCCTCTGCTGCTCTGGGCCCCACCAGAAATCCACCCCCTTCCTCGTTAGACGAGTGAGGGGTACTGCAACCTTGGAAAAATCTCGAATAATTCTCCGGAAGTACCCTGCTAATCCCAAGAAACTCCTGATGTCGGAGGGAGATTTCGGAATCTCCCGCTGCATAACCGCCTCGACTTTGGCCGGTCGACCAAAATCCCCTCCTGGTTAATGAGATTTCCGAGGAACTGGACCTCTCGTAACCAAAACTCACACTTTGAGAACTTGACATACAGCCGTTCTCGTCGCAGAACCTCCAGCAGCTCCCTGCGGTGCTCCTCGTGCTGCTCTCGGGTGTTGGAATACACCAAGATATCATCTATGAACACAATGACCGAGCGATCGAGCATCGGCCTGCAGACTCGATTCATCAACTCCATGAATACTGTTGGCGCGTTGGTGAGCCCAAACGGCATCACGACAAACTCGTAATGACCATAACGAGTCCGAAACGCGGTCTTCTCCACGTCTTCCTCCCTCACCCTGACCTGGTGATACCCGGATCTCAAGTCGATCTTGGAAAACCAAGATGCACCCTGCAGCTGATCGAAAAGATCATCTATCCTTGGGAGTGGATAACGGTTCTTCACCGTTATCTTTTTCAACTCCCTGTAGTCGATGCACATCCTGTGTGAACCGTCCTTCTTCCTGACGAAGAGGATCGGTGCTCCCAATGGGGAACTACTCGGACGAATAAACTGCTTACCCAGCAGCTCCTGCAACCGAGATGACAACTCCTACATCTCTGGCGGTGCCAGTCGGTACGGCGCCTTAGCGATAGGGGCTGCCCCCGACACCAGATCAATCCTGAACTCCACCTGCCTCTCCGGAGGCACTCCAGGTAACTCCTCCGGAAACACGTCAGCAAACTCTCTAACCACCGGGACCTATGAAACTGAAGTCTGATCCCTGAACCGCGTGTCCACCACACACGCTAAATAACCTGCACATCTGTGCTGAATATACTGCCGAGCCCTGGCGGCCGAACAAAACCCTGATCCTACTCTGGTGCCTTCACCATATACCACCAGTTCTCCCCCACTTGGGGTTCGAACTACTACTCGCTGTCCCTCACAGTCGATCATGGCGCCAAACCGGCTGAGCCAATCCATCCCTACGATCACACATACTTCCCCCATAGGAATAGAAATCAAATCTATCGGGAATGATACCCCGAAAATCTCCAGCTCGCATCCCCGGTAAACTGAAGAAGCAGAAATCCCGTGCTTGTTGGCGATCGAAACTCGCAACGGACACTCAAGCTCATCTATCGATACACTGAACTCTCTACTGAAAGTGTGAGATACAAACGACCGACTCGCCCCCGAGTCAAATAAAACAAATGCAGGCAAAGAGTTTACTAAAAACGTACCTAAACACACACACCAACGATAAGCACAACATAGATAAAATGACTTAAACTGAAAATAGAAACATACCAGCAACCACATCCGGTGCTGCCTTGGCCTCCTCGGCTGTGAGCTGGAAGGCGCGCCCCTGAGCCTTCGGAGGCTCCGCCTTGACTGTCCACCCATCCCCAATCCTCAAAGTAGCCGGTGGGGATCCGTACGCCGGCTTGGCGGCGAGCTGCGGGCAGTTGGTCTTCACGTGACCAACCTGATGACAATGATAACAAATCCTCATATCTGCTGGAGGGGCGGACTGGCGACAGTCCTTGGCATATTGCCCCTACTTGCCATATTTGTGGCAACCACCTCCTGCTCGACAAATCCCTGAATGACCCCTGCCACACTTTCCACAAGTGCGGCTCTGCTGACCCCCGTTCCGAGTATCAGCGGTCTTCCACCGCTTAGGTGCCGGCTGAGACTGTGTCGGAACCTGACGCTGCTCCTTCAACTGCATCTCTATCTCCAACTCGCGCCGCCTCGCGGCTTCCTGAAAATCAAAAAGAGTCTTACAACGTTGCGTAGCAACAAACTGTCGAATATCAGTCTTGAGCATACTCAGAGAACGAGTCATCTGAGACTGCTCTAAAGCAAACTCCGGGCAGAACATAGCCCTCTCTGTGAACATACGAGTGAACTCCATTACTGACTCCCCATCCTGTCTCAATGTCAAAAACTCCTGAGCAAGCCGCTCCCGCTCAACACGTGGAACGTAGCAGGTGCGGAACATATCCCGAAACTGCTCCCAAGTAACAGCAGCTCGCTGATCATCTGTGTACGACCCTGTCGTCAATCTCCACCAGTCCTTTGCCCCAAGCCTCAGCAGGTTCAAGGCACACCTGACCTTGTGGTCAGCAAGACATGAACACGTGAAGGAACATACCTCCACGTCAGATAACCACCTCATAGCCCTGATCGCATCTTGTGTACCATCAAACGTCGGGGGCTTCGTATTATCGAAGTCTCGGTACTGGAAAGCCCTGCTGGCTCCTCCTCCAACCCCTACCGCAGTTACAGCCGAAGTGGCTGCAGCGGTAGCTGTCTCTGCTAGAGCTGCATATCGCTCATCAAAGTACTCGACCATCGCGGTCTTAATCGACCCAAATATCTCTGTCAGCTGCGCTCGGAACGCTGCAGCAATCTCGTCGTGCATAATTTCCCGGATCCTGGCATCCAACTCCTCGGTCCCTATCTGTACCACGGGCTCAGGTGCTATCAGCACCTCTGACCCTCCGTCTCCCGATCCTGATCCTGATTCTGATCCTGATCCGGATCCAGTAGCAACATGTCTCGTCACCACCATACTGAAATATATATTCAAGTCATCAGATAAATAACATAATATCGGGAGACCAAAACCCGCAAACCCTAGGGGTTGTGACTTCCTTGCTACGCGTATAGTTCCTGTGCTTTCAGTAGTACGGGCCCATACTACCTTCCACACCTACCCATATTTGTCTCAAGTATCACCACAACACGCTAACATTATCATAAACATAATATGCGCTCAACCCTTACTCCAAGGGAAACATCGCCCATCCCACAACTGATCTCACGGCTCCTCACAACCCACACATCCATGAAACTTTCATCAACCCCTGCAGTGCTAGTGCAGGCTAGTCGCACATAACACTGGATCCAATAGACTTTCGAATACCCAATCATATCCGAAGACTGGATCAAACATTCTAAGGCTATAAGATCTTGATTACGCACAGCCGTGGCGCCTACACTAACGACTACAGTAATGATGTCAATTCCATATACAATAAACCCTAGGCTAGTAGACATCATATAATCAGGCAAGTCTATCATGCGATTCCTGAAGATCCCTAGCCTAGCACTAACATGCTGTTCTAACATATCATAATAACTGTATGGTATTTTGGGGTTTACTTACAGGCTCCGACTGATCGTACCCTCTGCATCCTCCATCCTTTATTTTGAAAACCATTTTAGAATTTATTTCGAAAATTTCCTTGATTTGAGACTGGGTTCACTGTGTTTCCCCCAATTCACTCAAACCAAGGCTTTGATACCAACTTGTAACATCCAAAATTTTACGCCAAATTTAAACTTTTCAAGCATAAATAAAACCAAATAGTAATTGTTTACGAAAGTGTTTTCAATTCATTATTCAATCAGAGTGTCCCAAAAGCCAGATCATAAGGATGAGGAGCGGTACGGTCATGCCTTCGCCTTGACATGAACTCCTGAAGTACCTGAAACAATAAACTGAAAACTGTAAGCCCGAGGGCTTAGTGAGCTACCCCCAAAATACCAATACCACACTGATAATACCATATACGTAATAATCAATCAATCAACATGCATACTGGGCCATCGGCCTGACTAGACCGCCCTACAGGGCCTACAGTCCAACTGAATCTCTACCGAGCCTTCATCATGAATGGACCGCCACGTGGGCCTACAGTCTTCCCAGACCGCTCATAGGTTGTGTTGGCCTTCAACACAAAGCAGGACCGCCTCAACCCAAGCAACAAGCAAATAACCATGTGCGCATAACTAACATTTACTGGCATATACAAACATGGAACATATCTATCTTACTGATTACCAAACATAGCAATCTCTCATAACTAGAGCACTGACCTAGCAGGTCACTGACATATCAATCCCTACGAATCATAAGAGCATAACATACCGTCTATCTTGATTCTGATCTAACAGATCATATCCACATGTAGCATACCATAACGATAACAACTAAAGGGCCGGCCTTGGTGCCTTAGACCCTATCGATATAGTGAGGATAACTCACCTTGCAAATGTCGACTCGGTAGATAAACTTCAACCCTCGGATCACTGCCACAAACTCCACCACCTATTACCATAGTATAATCATACCTATAAGTTCCCAACCCTTCAAGGTACCCCTTAAGCCAACTAATCAAACCCTGGTCAAAGTCAAAGTCATTAGTTAAGGTCAACAGTCCATCTTGACCTTGACTCGCCGAGTACCCCCGGCTACTCGTCGAGTTCCTTGAAGTACTAACCCACTCGCCGAGTCACCTGAGTGACTCGTCGAGTTCCTTTCGTTTATGATTGAGACCCTAAGGCCACTCGTCGATCTTCCTTCTTGCAACTCGACAGTTACCCGCACATACATAAGTTGGGGCAACCTCATCCGACTCGCCGAGTTGTTCATCCACTCGTCGAGTCTACGACAATCTTAATTGGACTCGCCGAGTTGTTCTTCCAACTCATCGAGTTAATGCCTATCTTCATATGACTCGCCGATTCCCTTCAGTCCTTTTTGCTGTACAGACTCATTTGAGCCATGCAGCAGCTCCAAACTACAGCTCCAAGCTTCTAAGGCATGCTTTTCACGTAAAGTTGCAAACTTTACGTGCATGCATAGCTACAAAGGCTCTTAATGTCAAATCCAAGCTTACAATGGAGGTTTCATATTCAAAGAGGTTTCATTCACGCCCAAACCAGAAACTTTATGACTCTAGGACTTAGGAAGGGTCTAGATCTGAAGTTACAACTTCAGATCTAGCCCATAGTCCACCTTATCAACTCAAAGATCCATAAAAGCCCCAAACTCAACCAAAAAGAGATCTAGAAGGGAAAAGAAGTAAAGCTGGGGACTTGATACCTCCGGAAGATGCTAACTGAGGTAGATTCTGATTCCCACACTTTCCTTGCTCCAATTCCCTTGCTTTCCAAGTTCCTCTTCTCCAAAGATCTTTCTCCCAAGCTTAATACACACACAAAAGAGCACCACACGAATTAGGGTTTATCAAGAGCTCTCTAGAACCGCAAAGAGGCCAAAGGAGGCTTATGCTTCCTTGAATAAGGTGCAAAACCCCGAGATTTAGGGTTTCCTCTGCCAGCTCCTACTCGTCGAGCCCCTTTATGGACACGGCGAGTAGGTCACTAAACACGCGCATCAAACCCATTGCTACTCGACGAGTAGGGCAACCAACTCGTTGAGTAGGCCTTGAAACCAATTAAATTCTTATTTAAACAATACTTGGGAATCAAGGCGTTACATGATCTTTGGATGAAATCCCTCTTGAAGCCCTTATAATTCTTGAAGGTTTGAATGGAGGATGAAGAGTTGATTTCTTTGAGATTTTTAGGAAGATTTTTAGTGAGATGTGTGTGTGTTTATGTGTTTGGCCGAGAAGAAGATGAGAGGAGGGGGGGGGAAGAGAGAGATGATGATTTGACATGCATGGAAGTATGGGATTTTCAAGCTTTGTTACATGCTAAATAATATGGAGGTGGCAATGCCACACAAATCCTCCATTTTCTCTTTTTTTTTTAACTTATGGGCCGAAAATGGGCTTAAGGAAAGGAGTAGTGTAATAATTTGAGCCCATTCTTGTTTTGTTCGAAACCATGTAGCCCATAAAGAAAATTCTCGGCCCATTGGGCCGTTAAGTGTATTCACGGCCCTATTTGCATAAAAGAATGGGTTTTATGGCCCATTAGGGTAATTTATTTCATTTTAGGCCCATTATGGCCCAAAATGTTAAATTTTATGCAAGTGGGTCCAATTAGAGCCCATTTAAAAGTTCTAAGCCCAAAATAGTCAAATTGGAAGCTTATTGGTCCATTAGGCCCAATAACGAAATCCTAGTCCATATTGGACTTAAACCGGGATTTCTAGGGTTTCCAATCTTTCGTTGACTATTTGAGTGTTTGTACAGGGTGTTTGATGAAATTTTGTTGTCATTGAATAAGCATCATACATGCTTTCAAGTTTTAGTTACAATGTTATCCTTGTTAAGCGTTTACAAAGCATTAGAATTCCTAGTTGTGACACACCAGACTTCAACGCGATCATTCGATCGAAAACGTTATTGGTCAACTAGGCAACAGAGCTAAAACGAGGAGTCAGAGTGGAGATGTCAATACATGTTTCTACTCTTGCTTCATTTCTAAGATAGAGCCAAAGAATGTGGAAATGGCATTGAATGAGCCTAGTTGGGTTGATGCGATGCTGGAGGAACTTAATCAATTTGAGAAACAGGGGGTTTGGAAACTGGTTGAGCTGCCAAAGGGCAAAAAGTCTTTGGACAGGCGTTGGGTGTTCCGTAATAAGCAAGACAATTATGGGGTGATTGTGAGCAGTAAAGCACATATGGTTGTTCGTGGGTATCGGCAAATTGAAGGCCTTGACTACACTGGGGTGTATGCTCCTATAGCGCGCTTTGAAGTTATTTGTATCTTCCTGGCTTATGCTTCCTACATGGGGTTCACCGTTTATCAGATGGACGTTAAGTCCGCCTTTCTATATTGAGCTGTGAAAGAAGAAATTTATGTTGATCAACCTTTTGGTTTTGTCAACTCAAAATTTCCAAATCATGTCTACAAATTAGACAAGGCTCTGTATGGGTTGCATCAGGCTCCTCGAGCTTGGTATGCTACTCTAACAGATCATTTGCTTGAAGATGGTTATACTAGAGGCACGATTGATCAGACGTTCTTCATCAAGCATGTGGATGGCGACCTAATTCTTGTAAAGATATATGTTGATGACATCATTTGCGGGTCGACGAGCTCGAAGTTGTGCAAAGAGTTCGAGGCTGTTATGAAGAAGAGATTTGAGATGAGTTCTTTGGGAGAAATGACTATGTTCTTGGGTTTGCAAGTTCGTCGAGATTCAACCGGAATCCTTTTGCATCAAGGAAAATATGTTGAAGACATGCTTGAGAGGTTTGGGTTTAAGGACTCCAAAGCTGTCTTGACGCCGATGGATGAACGACCCTTATTGTCTCCAGATCCTGATGGTGAATCCGTAGATCAAACAGAGTATAGATCGATGATCGGATCCCTGATGTATCTGACTGCAAGCAGACCCGGCATCGTGTTCGTAGTCTGTCAGTGTGCACGTTATCAGGCTAATCCTAAACTCTCTCATTTAATTGTTGTCAAAAGAATGTTTAGGTGTCTCAAAGGTAGCCCAAAACTGGGTCTTTGGTATCCTAAAAAATTTGATTTTGATTTATATGCATTTGCTAACAGCAATTATGGAGGTTGTGAACTTGATAGGAAGTCAGCAATTATGGGTCTTAGGCGACCGTCTGCTTGATAGGAAGTCAGCAATTATCTGTCAGTGTGCACGTTAGGAAGTCAGCATAATTGCTGACTTCCTATCTTCTGTGATAATGATGTTGCAATCCAAATCGGTAAAAATCCTGTCCAACACTCCAAAACCAAGCACATCGACACCAAATTTCATTTATCAGATATTGTTATGAGCGTTCGCTCATTCAGTTGGAGCAGATTCACACTGATAATAATGTGGCGGGTCTGTTCACCAAACAGTTTAACAAAGCTCGATTCGATGTGCTTGTGTGCTTTCTCAAAATGATACGCTTTGAAGACTGATTTTTGTTTTAGGTAGTTTAAATTTGCGCATTTACTTTCTTTTCTTTCCTATGCACAAATTTAGCGGGAGAAATCAAAACAAAACAAAAATTAGAAAATCAAAAATTCAAAAATAGTGTTATTTCTGTTTTATTTTTTTTCAGAAAATAAGAAAAATCCAAAAATAGTATCTCATGATAGTCTGTCTGCAGGTGATGTGCTGGGAAGTGATATCAACCAAGTGATAACAGGCAATTTTATTTTGTGTAAGGTACCAACGCTGAACTGACTAGGCTCTGTGTTCAATGCGCTGGTAGGCACGAAAGAGTTCAATGGACCAGACTAGGTATAGACGGACATTTAAAAGGACTTGACAAATATTAACTTAGATAGTTCCGTTTGGTCTGACAATACGACGCTTGGGTAGATTGAGCAGTAAGATATACATGGGAATCTGCGGGCTACACTAAAGTAATCCGTATCTAGAACTGTGGCGTAACTTTTCCTCGATGTATGGACGCATGTACTTAATTCCGGTAATGATAGGGCGACTGGGGAATTCCGATAAAGTAGGTCTGTAGAAGGTTATTTCTTGCTTTCTTTCTGTCAGTCATATGTTGCCTCCTCTGCGTGATTGGAAGAGATTCGACCTGGACTGCAACATATGCAACTGTATTTCTATGCATCTTCTTATCTATGCAATTCTCTCTGTCTGTTAGTCATATGCTGTCTCCTTTGCGTGATAAGTTCTTATCCGACCTAGAACACATCATATGCACCATTCTATTTCTCAATACCTCTATCCAGTTAGTCATATGTTAATCCCTTTGCGAGATTGGAAGATCCGGCCTGGGAGTACGACATATGCATTCTAAATCTGATTTTCCTCCTAATAATTATCTGCTTATCTAAAGTAAGGAGTATTTTGGAAGACCTTGATTACCGGGGTATATCAGGAAGCCGGAAACATGTTCTAGTACATCTAAAATTGCACATTCAATAGGTTATATGTAGATCTTGCTGCTAAATTTAGGTGGACAACCATATCCGTGGTCGCAGTCAGTCAAATGGACCTTTAGGAATATTATTTAGGAACATAGGGTCAAAAGTATTGTCACTTGTAGCATGTCCAAAATTCGTCACAATCTTTAGTGTTTAAGTGGCCCACAATATCAGCGATTGACCAGATCTATTCATGAAGGTGGAGGTACTGAAAAACAGATTAAGGCTGTTGTAAAACTTTGATCCCAAAATCACGAAAATAATAGTAGCAATGGTGAAAAGAAATTAGTGCTATTTTATTTTCTAAAAATTTTAAAAAAAAACAAAAAAATTTAGTTTGAATTTAATTTTTTAGATTTTAATTTAATTTAAATTTTTATTTTTATTTTTAAGCCTTCAAAACGTTTATTATTATTATTAATTTGGATGTATTGGGGTTCAGATTTGAAGCTATTGGGTTTGAAGCCCACGGGTCTTACGCCGGATATGGTCCCTGGTATAAAGGGTAGAGTTCACAGCTGAAAACCCTTTTCCCCTCACTTTCGCGTGTTCGGCCGCAAACCCTTTCCATTCTCTCTTAATTGTTCTTCAATCTTCGCTCCGATTCATCATTGTTTTGCTGTTATTATCTAAAATTGAATCGTGAATCTTGTAGGTACATCAAAGGCGAACCCCACATAGTTGTTTTTCATGCGAATCGATCACGTTTTGTGGGTTTATTGAAGCAAAAATGTTTTCCAGCACTGAACAACGTTTACGGCCGCAAATCCGTGTGGCCCTAAACACGTTTACGACCGTAAACCCGTTTACGGTCGTGAACCTGTTTTTGGCCATAAAATTGTTTTTCATTTAAATCATTTTTCATTTAGGCCAAATAAATTGATAATTGAGAAAAATTAATTTTAATTGATTAAATCATTAGTTTTCTCACTTGGCTTGTTTGGTGCAGATCAAATGGCAGACTTAAAATTTTCTGACAACCACAACATAGTTGCTTTCCTGTTTGATCCACCAGCTGCACACCAAGAATTCAAGTCCATGATTCATGGACTCAAGAGATGTTGTCTTGCACATGCCTTCAGGACAAATCCCATCATCTGTCAAGACTTGGTAAAGCAATTCTGGAACAAAGCCTTTATGCAGAAAAGAGAATATAGTGTAGATACAGTGGAATCAATTATTAATGGAAAGAAGATCGTGGTGTCTGAGCAAACCATTCGTGAGGTGTTGCAGATCAATGACCAGCCCGAGTTCCCAATTGATATTTCCATGGAACAAACAGAAGAAATTGTCGAGAAGATGGGCTATGAAGGAGTGCTTCCTCCTACTGTGAAGAAGTTGTTTCCTCCTTACTGGCAATTTCTTGCTCACGGCTTCAAAATCTACATCTCAGCTAGGAGAGCTGGTACTGAAGAGATCTCACTACTAAACACAGGTGGTATTGCTGCTCTTGCCTCAGGTATTGATTTCAACTTCTCAAGATACATTCTGAATGAGATGATGAGCAATCTGGAGGGAAAGAGGAAGGATGAGTTTCTGATGTTCCCGAGGTTTCTACAAATGATATTTGACAGTAAATATCCAAAGTTGGAAAGAAAAGGAGAAACTTTGGACTTGAAGTCCTTGGGAGCAAATACTTTTGGGCTGATGAAACAAAACCGCAAGGGTACAAAATTTGAATTCAAAGGAAAATATCCATAGGAAAAATTCGGCCAGTTTGCAGAGATTAATGATGCATCAGAATCAGAAAGCCCATCTGACGATGAAGATATTGAAGACGATGTCATTACAACTTCTGAACATGAAGAAGAACTTGTTCCTCTTGTTGCTATCATTGCCGAGGAAAATGTACAAATGACTGATGTGGAGGTGAATGATGATGATGATGATGAGGATGATGATGAAGATGATATGGATCTAGGTGTTGATCTATCTGGATACGATAATCATGATTTATTCTTCATCATTGAGCAGGATAATGATTTAAGGCTAAGTAATGAGGATCTCGATGCTTTCTTTGACAATTTCCATGATGTTGTTCAACCTGCAACGAAGACAGAGGGAGTTAGTAGTGTTCTCAAAGTGACGCCTCCAACTTTTGATCAGATAGCTGACACTTCAGGAATCTGGATACAACTTCAAGGATTCATCCCCTTCCAGTTGCTACTCAAGCCTCTTTGCCATATGAAAGGGATCTTATTATGACACAAGCCTCCCAACCTCCAATCAAAAGGAGAAGAGCCGATCTGAGGCCGGGAGTGCGAATCAGGGAACAAGCTCCGCCAGTCCAACAATCCACTGCTACTGCAACACCAACCCAACCGACCCATGAAGAAAGTCAAGTTTTTAAAGAAGGTCCAAGTGTTTCTCAATCTTCTTATGAGTCCGGGAGCTCTTCATCTCCTGGGGGTTCCTCCCAACCACTACATGTGCATGATGCTGCCTCTAGGAGGCTTGCCAGGTTTTTGGCCCAACAAAATTCAGACCCTTCACCCCGAGGCAAAGATATATCTATTGGTGAAGGAAGTTCAGGGGGAGCGGGCCCATCAATTTCTGAGATTAAAGAGGAAATTGGTTTTCTGAATCAAAAACTCATTGAAAAAGACGTTTTGATTGGAAATCTCGACATTCGAGTTTCCGAGCTTGAGGAAGAAAATTTATTAAAATCAAAACAAATTTCTGCTCTACAACTCAACATTGGAGCCTTGTCAGCTGGTTACTTCGACCTGAAGAACAAACTGATAGCAGAATTTGGCGACAAATTCAAAACAACTTTCGAAGAACCAACTGCAATCGAGACCTCTCAAAGTACCCCTGCCAGTACATCTTAACCAGATCTGCTTGATAATTCTCCACCAGTCAGAATCACAAGGATTGTTGACCGGTTTGAGACCGAACCAACTCAAGCTCATCCAAGGATAACTCTGAACCAAGGTCCAAGACAAGTTACTAATCAACGAAAGGGAGGTTTTCTCTTCATGAAAAACTTTGACAAAAATGTTCGTGGAGATCAACCTCAACTGACGGTGACTGAGATCGGAAAGAAGCGATTCAGAGATAAATATGGTGACCGGTCAGGAATTCTGATGTGGGGTTTTCATTAAAAATTAAATTGTTGGTTGGTGAAGCGAAAGAGCGGAAATGTGGAATATTACAAGCACAAGAATGATTTTTCTTCTTAGGCAAAGGTGGACCTCACTGAGCTTTCTGAAGCTCTATTCTCCAACCGAGCCAACGATCCTCGCATAACTGATTTCAAACTTTTCTTGGAGAATCAAGTTAAGAGGAAATTTGATGGGATGAAAACTTCTGAATCCTTCGTGAAAAGTGTCAATGGTCTTCTTGACCCTAAGACCAACAAGACCCTCAAGTATGTAATGTGGGCTACTACAAAACAGATGACACATATTCCTATTGTTAAGAACTTTTGTGATGGATCACTGAACAATATGGAATACTGGGTTTATCATGAAGCCACAACCTCCGCTGTCATCAAATTTATAGATGGTGTCTTTCGCATCGTTGATAAGAAGGATTTGCTATAGTTTGGTGACCGGGATAGTCACACATTGGCTCGCCATCAAATTGTAAGCAAGCATGAGATCTTTGAGGTTGTTGCGAAAGAATTTACAAGAATAATTGCGGAGATTACTGAGAAGAAGATGTGGCTGGGTGCGGTGGGAAGGTCTGATGTGCTGGTCGTAGAAAAATACTGTACTTATGCTCGCCTCAAACCAAGGGGAGACTGTTAGGTCATATTTTGTTGGTTTGGGCTAGGCATCCATCTGTATAGGTGTTGTTAGTTTTTGTATGGGTTGTTTGGGGTGTTTAAGGTTAGGTGAACCGAAAACATGGTGTTTTCGGTTCATATGGGGTTTGTGGCTGCAAGGCTGTTTGCGGCCGTGAGCTGTTTACGGTTCACTGTTCCCTGTAAATATGTGTCAGTCTTGTCAGAGTAGTTATCGGTTGTATGTGTGTGTTCCATTGTACCTTACGTTTACGGCTCAGTACAAACATGTGCAATTTGAATCACTCTTGCTTCTACTCCTTCTTGTTCTTATTGATTATAGCTTGTTCTGGGGTTTGATCACTAGTTGGTTCCAGATTTTGGGACTTACAATGCATGTTTTAATAGTAGCGAGATTGTGTCATATACCCACAAGCTATTAGATGAAGATAGACGTTGGATGTATGATTATGTGTAAATGGTATTATATAAAATATAATCTTATGAATAAATAAGTTTTCATGGTTAGATATTAGTGGTATGGTGTTAAATACCCATAACATATTAGATGAAGATAGAGTATGGAAGTGTGACTAGATGCTAAGGTTTTTGCATGTAATAACTATGTAATAGTAGATGAAGATTTTGATTAATACATAATGAATTAAGTAATAGATTTATAGTAGCAGATTTCTTAAGGAAATGATGAGATATAATTTTATGTGACAAGTGATATGTATAATCATGGGTATACCATAACATTCACATGAAACATTATGGGAAGGTATAAATACGATTCCTTCAGGAATAAGATTATGATTCCTGCAGGAATAATATTATGATTCCTATTGGAATGAGATTATGATAATTATGAGAATGAGATTAGGATTCATTTGGGAATGTAGATAGATGATTTTTGCGGGAAAAATATTTTGTGTTCTTAGAGAAGGTTGAGATAATGGTTCCATGAATGGAACAAAGTAAGAGAGTTATTCTAAAGAATCTTGATATATAATGCATGAGTTATTAACTGTAGAGGATCCACAAGGTATCATTGCAATCCATGACAGATGCATGAAAAGAGATGTTGCCAAAGGATCCGCGAGGGATCAAAGTGTAAAGACCCAAATTTCCCTACTATAAATGAGAATAGTACTCCTACAAGTTTATTTATTACACTAACAATTTACTTTGCTTAAAGTTTAGTTATCGGGGTCAAAGTGTAACAAAATGATACTTGATCCTATATATGGGTCATAGGGTCATTTTCTCACAATTTAGGGGCCCAGAATGAAAGTTATCAAGTATTTAAGAAGGCTAAACCCAAAAATCCGGGAATCATATCACTTTCCATCTAAGAAATCCTAGGTAACAGGCTCCAATTCTCTTCAAAGTGAGTTTTTAAGTGTGGTTTCCATAGTTGAAGATTTAACGAAGATGCAAGAAGTTGGCGTGGAAATTTTGGTGCTTTCGAGTGGGGATAATTCCTTGTAGAGGTCAAGACTTATTCCTTGATTCTTCTCCTGGAAACTCACCACTTTTTTATGGTATAAATGAATTTATTACCATCCATCTATATTTTTTGAGACCTTGTCATAATCCTTGAACTATTTGGTGATGTTTGTCAAAGTTAGAAATCTGGACAGAATTGTTGATCTGTTTTGTGAAGGCTTTAGAGCTTGATCTGTTCCAAATTCGATGATTCCCTAGAGAGATGAAATTATAGTAAATGAAGTCTAGTTTCAATAAATTCTGATAACACCCTTCTTGGAGTTGTATATTTTGTTTTAAGCTCAAAACACTGAAGATGGGTCATGTTGGGAAATAATATGCAATTACCAATTTGTCACTATTGTGTAAAATAATATAGAAATATCATCGGAAGTCGGATTTAGGATCTGTAAAGTTTAAAAGTTCATATTTTGAGTCTAGTATGTCCCTGATTTTTCCCAGTACTTGATGTTATCTATAACGAAGGTGAAAATCATTATTTTCTCTGACTGATCAGAAACTAGCTGCACGGATATGTAGTTTTGGAAAATTCATAGAAAATTGTAGAAAAATCGTATGGACCTGTACAAGCACTTTATAAAAAGATAAGAGTAAAAAATATTGGAATATTAAATAAAAGTTTAATTTGTATAGGTTTTGGTGGTGCTAAAGTAGCCTTCAACATGTTGTTTCAGATTGAAATCTAAGAATTTGTCATAGTAACTAGTTTGCATGTTTTGGGTATAGAATTGATATTTTTGATCTTGTAGACTTATAGTAATATAGTGGTTTGTGTTATACTAGGGGAAGGTTTTCTACCTCAGTTCCTACAAGATTTGAAGTGTAGGGGGACACGTTTTGACAAAGGTAAGTTAATCTTGTGCATTATTAAAGTACTTTGTTAGGGAATTTTGTATCTTAAATGGATTGGAATGAACCTAGATTTTTAGGTTGCATATACCCCAATTGTATGTTATGATAAAAAGAGTGCCTTGTGTTGATTTTGTGTGTTGTGTGCATGTTATGATTTGTTGGAAATACTTGCATGTGATGTTTTAGGACAAAGCATGCTAAAGGGTTGATATCCATATAAATGAAATATGCATGGAAATTAGATGTGATGTAAAATGTTATAGCTTGTAATTAATAGTTGTATGTTTCCATAAGAAGAACTTGTGAAGTAATATGCTACAGAAGATGATAATAAATATAGATGATTACTTATGGAGCTCATATGTGTAATTGCTTAAAAGATGAATAATTAATTAATTAAATAAAAAGGGAATACATTATTGGGGGCGAATAGTAGCAACCGAGACATAGATTCGTGCCCTATCCAAATTATTTGATGGCCTAGTGGTTTGAAAGATACATATACGGTAAGAGATTTATCCAAAAGATATGTCGAGTGATTTTTGTAGACAATCACTTGGGACATGGTCCTAGCGGTGGGTGGACTGGAGTGATGTTGTCCATGCGGTGGGGCCAGCGCAAACATTACGTGGGATTTGGTAGGTATAACGCGGTAGAATAAACACCGCTTAAAAGGAACCTTAACTTCTTCATACGAAGTCAGATTGAAGCTCTGTTCCATATTGGGTGAAACGCAAAACTTTGAAGAATCATAACTTCTTCATTCGAAGTTAGATTCAAGCGTTTTATATATCTACGGAAATCGTATTGACATCTTCTACATGTTTATGATGATTATTTTGGTTCAGAATTAAAATATTTTAACTTCGTATTTTGTAATAATTGCTTAATATTACAATCTACGGAAGTAGTAAAAATGGGGTTTTCACAAACTTTTCAAGAAAGCATAAACCTGCTATCTACCCAAGTAGTACATGTGACCTAATAAATACTTGGATTCTTACCGATACATGAAGGAAAAATTCGACTGACACTGAAGAAACAGGACAATAGAAAATCGTATCCCCGAGCATTCCAGTAATAACCTGCTACCCTTCACTTCATACAACAAAAGACTGAACCCATAATCCACATGCTCGAGTCGGAGATTCTTCTTATGCAACTCACAAAATTCGAACTTATTCCATGAACCTCTAATTAGTATACTCAGCCCAACCGCATTTAGGGTTTGAACTAACACCAAATATTGTCCATAATTATCTAAATCTTGATCCTATCCAACTGATACATTTCTTACTTGATTTCAAGAGTGTATAAAAAATAGAAGAGATAAACCCTTTGATAACAACCAGCTAACCCTAGGGAAACTCTGAATCTTAGATGGAGGCCTTAGAACCTCCCACTACACCATTGCCCCGATCTTAGCAGAGCTGACCAAGATGCCATTTTGGTTGACGGGGTATCCAAAGAATTGAATTTTCGCACAACCAAAACTTGTATCTAAAGAATTTGGCATACAATCCCTCCTCACAACTTCAAGAATCTCTTGCTGATGTTCGAGCAATAACTCAGACAGACCCAACCTAGAGTTAATTCTTTAGATAGAAATAGACGGTTTACCCATACAATTCTCCCATGAGTCCCCATCAAACAATCCAACATAAGAATAAAAAAAAATACAAAATGCATCATTATTATAACTGAAACACACTAGTGACAATGGAGGTTTCTGGTCCTAAAATTACCCCTTCCAGATCCCCTGGAGGAATGAACTTGGTCATGACCCAATTTATTCCAAAGAAAGGAGACCCTTACTCGTCTATTTATATTCTCGATTGAAATGACTCTTTTGCATACATTTAGAATATTTTGATGCAATAAAACTACAAGCACCATCTTGCTATTTCCCACACTTATGGATACAACCCAACTACCTGGATCATCCAAACAGAAACCCAAAGCCTTGAATTTCTCATTTCTGATGGTGCCTGCACGTACACACGTTCTAAGGTACCGTTTTAGGTCTCCAACCCAGATCTGAAATCATATGTTTGATCTACATCGAAGATAGCTCTTCATTTCTAAACTAAGTAAAAAACTCAACTCATGACAAGTTATTCACCCTTACTAGGAAAAACAAAAGAATCATGACTCTAACATCCCCTTGCTATAAGACGGAAGCCAATCACATCAAGCCGAACCTTGCGTGTAAGGGTGGAAATGGTGTTGGAAACACCTTCACTTAATCTTTCGATTGAATAATGAAAGTCTGATCTCCCCTCCCCTAAATCATAGGAGACTGAATTATATCTTCTTTGTAGAAACGATAATTCAGGTCATCGGTTGACCAGCCATGGCAAGGTATGCATTCCTCATGCCGATCATCATTAACACCTCAAAATAAGTTATCAAGACATCAAAATCAACCGACATGCATAAGTCGACAACATTCATATCCAAACCTTCATGGCCATCAGGGGCGAAGAAAAATCGAGATCATCCTCATCCCTTTTAACCATACCTATATTACCAAAATAGATGGAAATAGACTAAAATAAAACATGGTGCCAAACCACAATGTCTACTCTTAACTAGCTCCTTTGTAACCTTTCTAACTCTTCCTGATCCGTATATGGATCATGTGCTTCCGGTAGTATGGGAACATACTACCTTTCAAACCTATATATACTTGTCCCAAGAAATATATAAGGTTCCCAAGCTACTATACATGAGCACTACCAAACATTCAATTCACTAATATACGTGTTCAACAAACATACGCCACTATTCTTCAAAGATTCTACTTTTAAGATTCCTCTTACACGAATTCCTGAAAGATCCTTAGCCTATACACTAGCATGTATCTCAAATAGTTCAAATCACAAGTAAAAAGTCATTTCTCCTAAGCAGGCATTTTGGCGTGCAATATTTAGCAAATCCTTAGTCTCACTTCTATGATGAATATTATAGTATAACATATATAACATATCAACATCTATGGGTATTATGCGAAAAACTTACTTGAGCTCCGATGGATTTCACATATGATATACAACGTCCTACTTTTCAAACCAAATTTTAATTTTTAAATCAATTAAATCATACCATTTTCATTCACAAAAAATAATCAACTAATTGTGTTGAGAACATAAATCAAAGTATTGATAAAATTAATACTCCCGAACATCTCAAAATCATACATAGCAGATGCAAAGCAATAGCATCATGCCCCTCCTCCTGCAATTATAAGTACCTCAAACATTTTAAATTAAAACCATAAGCAAAAAAACTTACTAAGTTCCCCAATATACCACATATCGTAGAATAATAGACCTAGCCAAATAGTTATGTTTCAATCAAGCAGGCCAAACCCAACACACATACATTTGGGCCCATCCCATTATCATATTGATGGGCCTATCCCAACGGGGTCAACATAACAAGAATACAAACGAACATTCAAGAACAAAAAGATAACTAACACAGTATGACACCCTGTGTCCTACAGTGTAGTGAGAAGACTCGCTTGAATAAAGAGTTCAATTTTATTACCTGAAGGCCAGAGGAATTAGCTATGTGAACTACCTATACCAAACCTGAGCTAAACCTTAGTTTATACCTCAAACATCTAAGTTTTACCAAAAGCCAAACAAGTAAAAAATTCAACGGTAACGGTCAAAGTCAACGATCAACCACCACTTCCCACCACGACACATCAAACCCTTTGATCGCGTTGTGATCATAAAGGACAAAATTGTCGTTACTGGCTATCGCGACCTGCACCACAACCAACCATTCACCACATTGTGTTTAACATTCCCAACAACTGATTCCATTAAGCACTTCACCATTAACATCCAGAGCTCTCGAGTTCGGATCTAAAGCTTCTAGGGGACTTATAGGATAAAGTTCCTGTCTTTATCCATTACACAACCAATCCAAGTCTCAAACTCTAGCCTTAAGTCCATTAGATACTTATAATGACCAAGACTTATGCATGATTCCAAGGAAACCAAGGCATACTACGTTTTCCATTAAAACATGTCCAGAAATAAACACCAACCAAGCCTAAGGTTCTGAATTTGCTTCATACACCAAGAACATTCCTCTAAAGGACTCAAAGGGAGCTCAAAACAAGAAATGAGAACTATAGACAATAAAGGTAGGAGCTTTACACCTTCAAAATCTCCATAAGGTGAAAAGAATTTGCTTAATACTCCAAGAACATTCCTCTAAAGGACTCCAAGAGCATTCCTCTAAAGGACTCAAAGGGACCTCAAAACAAGACATGAGAAACATATACAATAAGGAGGGGAGCTTTATACCTTCAAGGATCAAATGCTTATAAATAATATATTTGCATCAAGTTGTTGTTAGTGTGACACTTTAGGATCACATATTATCTAGCAAAATCATTCTATAATGACTCTTGGGTATATAGACCTTTATTCGACCATCTGCAGCTACATGATATCCGACTCATGTAATGCTTGAGAATGGCCATTATCATATACATTTTTTCGACAATATTCTTATTTGACGCATCGGTAAACCACATATGCATAACACTTAAAGAAAATATACTACAAGGTGAAGTTTCCATTCGAAGCATAAGATTCATATTTTAATATAAAACGGAATTTTGTTTTTATACTTATAATGTTAATACTTTTAACAAGCCAGGTGTCTTTTCAAAAAGCTAGTTGGTGGTGAGGGTGGCAAGCTCTAAATGCCACTTAAAATCCGACCTCGTTAGAAATCGAAGAGACCTCCTTAAACCTTAGAATTTAGAGTAGGTAAGCCTAATCGTGGTAAGACTGACAATGCCTTTTGAACATCCGAGGACACAATTTTCATACTTAGATGTCATTAACATATATATATATATATATATATATATATATATATATATATATATATATATATATATATATATATATATATATATATATATATATTGTAATTTAAACCGTTTAAATTTTTATTTCTATTAAATCTAAATGGTCACATGTGGACGCAAGGCCATTAATTAATACATCCAGTCAAGATTTAATTCCTTGACTTTTACTTAATTAATTAAACAATTAATTAACTAATTAAATCAATGATCTGAATATTTTGCAACTTTTTGTAAAATTGCCAAATTTTCATGTTGAACTACATCGAGGCAAATAACTTAATGGGCAAGCAACAAAATTATTTCCAAAAAAAAAATTGCGAACACTATCACCACGTTGTGGTACATCACGGAAACATGTTCTTTTATTTAGACTCACCATGGTGTGGAGGAGTACCCACCACATCGTAGCGACAAAGCAAATTCAAGTAGCATCGATTTTTCAATAGGTTTGGTTTCTAGCACCATCAAAACATTTTATCATTTATAAGCAAGATCAAATCTATGCATGCAAACTCAACTGAACACACAAGAACAAAAAATGTAAAGTGTAAATGGCGTGTATAGACTGCTCTGATACTGCTGGTGGATTTTGAGGCTTAGTAAACAACATTAAAGGGATAGCAGACGCAACAATTTTAATCGTCAATAGACCCATAAATTGAATCCATGAACGAAGCTCCAAAATCCAAAACTGTTGGTGTACAGTGGCCACATCCTGGCAATGTGGGCACTACGATGTGGTGTTGAGGTATTTGGTGGTTACAGGAAATATATAGAGACATCCGAATTTCTTCAGGGTTTTGAGAAAACTTATCATTATATTTCGTCCATATACCTATCTATTTATAGGGAAGGATATAAAATCCTAGAAGATAAGAATATAGTCACCTAATAATTATCTATATAAATGGTAATTATCTGACTACTTAATTATCTTATTTTATCCTCCAAAACATTCCAAAACTTCTATATTTCATTCAATTAGTTAAATAGTATTAACTAATAGACAAATCAAGTACTTATAATTTTCCAATGTCATTTATTGCTTATTTATGTCCCTGCGTGTAACCCAAAAGGACCCTACTATTAATAATATTATTACAAAAGGTTGTGATTGTGTTGTAACGATGGAAACCATTCTCCATCAAGTTTTTCCTAGACTACGTAGCTACCGAGAGGATGGAAATGTATCGGTATTTAAGGAATTTTAGCTTAGACATTAGAGAGTTGATAGTGACGACTATGTGCTAGTTGCTGTCAAAGTTAATTTTATGACCAACTAATGGGAGCTGGAGCATGATACCTAATAGATGCAAAAGAGAAAAGTTCAGGTTCAGGAACAACCAGAAACAAAACAGTTTAAGGACTCTGATTTAAGATCAGGAGAACAACAAGGTGACACTTGCAATAAGGATTATAACCAAGGTATGTTACAACTACAACCAGATGGTCCATATTCGGGTTTATTATTCCTTACTCGTAACAGGTGCAGTGCAGGCAAAGCGGACATCCCGAGGGTCACAAGTAGAGTTGTTCAGCTCATAGTTGAGGAGGCTAGAGCAGCGCTTGACGTTGTCACTAGTATGTATTTTTTCTTTATGTTATGAAACATTCTCCTTTTATGCTTATTGTTACATATGTGACTAGGTACATTCCTAGTCAACTCTATTACTCCTTTTTTATTTGAGAGTTATTCGTTCTTTCTTATCATTTTTATTTAGCAATAACTTTGATGATGATCCGGATCATTGGCCCACCCTTTTGTGGTTGAGATACCTGCCATTCGGATGGTTAGAGACTAAAGACTCTACCATGATTCTGTTTGGGAGATCTACAGTTTGAGGTTCTTGATAGATCTCATTCTCATTGCTATGGGTGAGATGAGCAAAATGGTAGGTATAGATAGATTTGGCTTACAATGATCGATAGTCGGTGTGAGTTGAAAAACCAGTTAGGGGTGAACTATCCATTTACAGAGAAGGCGTGTGGGGCAGCCTGACCTTTTGTTCATCCATGAGGGCTAGGAGGTATTTCTAACATGGTTGTATGGGGTTCTTGGAATATGTGGTTGATACTCAAATTGAGAAGAAGACCAATGTTGAGGTACCACTGGTTGGGGAGTTACCATATGTTTTTCCTAAGGATTTTTTGGTTGTGCCTTTATAGAGGCAGTTTGAGTTCAAGTTGCTTCCGAGTGCGGATCAGATAGCCAAATCACCATATCATCTTGCATCATAAGAGATGTACTAGTTATCCATGCAGCTTTAGGAGCTTTTGTCCATGGAGTTCTTTCGAATGAGTAGCTCACCATGGGAGCATCGATTTTTTCATCAAGAAGAAGGTCGGTTGGTGCAAGATATGCATTGATTATAGGGAGCTTAATAAGCTCACTGTGAAAAATTGTTATTCATTACCTAGGATCGGCGATCTCTTAGACTAGTTGCAGGGAGCATCGTGGTTCTCCAAAATTGATCTTCATCAGGGTATCATTAGATAAGGTTCGTAGTGGATGATGTATGGAAGACGAGCTTTCAGACAAGGTATGACAACTATGAGTTAATAGTGATACCTTTTAGGCTCACTAATTAACCCATCAGATAAACCACATTTGTAAACCTATGCTTAACCGGTAGCTGATCGTGTTTGCTGACGATATTTTGGTTTTCTATAAGACCAAAGTGCAACACGAGGAGCACTTGAGAAAGGTAGTGGAGGTTTTTTTGATGATGGAGAAACTTTATGCAAAATTCTCCTAGCGAGAGGTCCAGTTATTAGGGCGCCTCATCAACCAAAAGGGTATTTTGGTCGATCCAACCAATATTGAGGAAGTGATGCAGTGAGAGGTCCCAAAGACCCCCTCCAAGATTCAGAGTTTTCTTAGTATATCAGGGTATTATTAGAGGTTTTTTCAATATTTATCCAAGATTGAGTGTCATTGACCTGTTTAACAAAGAAGAGTGCTCGTTTTCGTTAGGCTTGTGAGCAGTAGACAACATGCGAGGCATCCATTTCGAACCTACCTGAGGGTGTTGAGGACATAGTTATTTTGATGTGAGTTAGAGATTGATTAAGAACACGAATAAATCAATCAAAGCAGTAAATAGACACAAAGATCTAAACATGATTTGTTTCGATCTATTACATCTGAAGAGTACAATAGACTATGAGAGTGCAATATGAAAAATGACACTCATTTCGTTAGATTTAACCGTTACTCTCTACTCTATATACTTACCCTATTTATAGGGTACAACAGACTCACAAAAAGTTACAAGGACTAGATATTCTGATTCTAAACTAATATTCCTTGTAAAATAGATAGAGTGTCCAAACCTAAAAACTTTCAACACTTTATTCAAGCAAACGAAGTTCAACTTCTCACTTTTCACATTCGACCCAACATTCTCCCCTTGGTGAGAATATTTGAAAATTAAGCAATCAGCTTCACCATCAGTAAATGCTCTCTTCTGAATTAAGTAGTAGATTTATAGTAGCAGATTTCTTAAGGAAATGATGACATATAATTTTATGTGACAAGTGATATGTAAGATCATGGGTAGACCGACAAGGTATCATTGCAATCCATGACAGATGCATGAAAAGAGATGTTGCCAAAGGACCGCGAGGGATCAAAGTGTAAAGACCCAAATTTCCCTACTATAAATGAGAATAGTACTCCTACAAGTTTATTTATTAAACTAACAATTTATTTTGCTTAAAGTTAAATTATCGGGGTCAAAGTGTAACCAAATGATACTTGATCATATATATGGGTCATAGGGTCATTTTCTCACAATTTAGGGGCCTAGAATGAAAGTTGTCAAGTATTTAAGAAGGCTAAACCCAAAAATCCGGGAATCATATCACTTTGCAGCCACCAAATCCTAGGTAACAGGCTCCAATTGTCTTCGAAGTGAGTTTTTAAGTGTGGTTTCCATACTTGAAGATTTAGCAAAGATGCAAGAAGTTGGCGTGGAGATGTTGGTGCTTTCGAGTGGGGATAATTCCTTGTATAGATGAAGACTTATTCCTTGATTCTTCTCCTGGAAACTCACCACTTTTTTATGGTATAAATGAATTTATTACCATCCATCTATATTTTTTGAGACCTTGTCATAATCCTTGAAATATTTGGTGATGTTTGTCAAAGTTAGAAATCTGGACAAAATTGTTGATCTGTTTTGTGAAGGCTTTAGAGCTTGATCTGTTCCAAATTAGATGATTCCCTAGAGAGATGAAATTATAGTAAATCAAGTCTAGTTTCAATAAATTCTGATAACACCCTTCTTGGAGTTGTAGATTTTGTTTTATGCTCAAAACACTGAAGATGGGTCAAGTTGGGAAATAATATGCAATTATCAATTTGTCACTATTGTGTAAAATAATATAGAAAAATCATCGGAAGTCGGATTTAGGATCTGTAAAGTTTAAAAGTTCATATTTTGAGTCTAGTATGTCCTTGATTTTTCCCAGTACTTGATGTTTTGTAATGCCCGTGTTTCTAGGCTACGCATTAATATTGATGTGATATTCTAGGTTAACCTTTGTAACTCATTTTAAACAAATGAAAAGGAATTATGTGAATACTATGTGTTTTATGTGTTTTATGCTTAATTACTAGGATTTAATTAATTAAGAATAAAAATGAGCGTCGAAAATAATATTAGATAAAGCCGATATCTATTAAGTAAGTTGTATTGGTCGTGACAAGGATTACAGATATATAAAGAATACCAAAATCCGAGTTATAACGAAGAAGTTACGACCTGTCGAAGTTTCACGACAAAACCGGCACGGTGTCGAATGACGTAAAAAGTGAGTTTTTTTTAAACTACTTTTTAGCCTTAGTTATCTAAACGAAATTCATAGTGTTCGTTAAACCGAGAGTATGTATTAAAAGAACGCCCAACTCTGACTTCGTATGAGGAAGTTATGATTTTTCGAAGTTTCAGCTTAGCAATAGACAGCTAAAAAATCGAATTTTAGATCGAGTGATTTTTAGCCGACATGACCTAAACGAGAATCGAAGGTCTCGTCAATAGTAGCACAACGGTAAAAAGACAGATGAAAACGGACATCGGATGAAGAAGTTATGAATTTTTAACGGATTTCCTGTCCCGGTCTGTTAAAAATAATAATATAAAAATTAAATTCAAAATTAGCCGACGAAGTCTAAACGAAAGTTGTAGAGCGTAATTTTACCTATGCGTGCATATAAAGAACGTCAAAAACGGAGCTCGTATGTGAAAGTTATGGATTTTAGAAGTTTTGACACAAAAATCGAGAAAATTTGCTAAAACCGAGAAATTTCGCAAGGTGGACTTCGGCCACCTCACCCTTGCTCAAATCGTGCCACGTGTCTGAAATCTGCTGAGTCATCCGAAGACGTGTCGCCTGCCCTCGCATCTGAAGCCGCGGTCCAATGGAGGTCCGACGCGTGCCTTCTAATGATGCATCCGAGCTTCGCAGGAAGTGCCACGAACCCCTCCTCCTCGGACTAGACCTCGGTCCAATCAGGAGCCTCCAGCGAGACCCTCGCATGCACAACCCACATGCTGCCTCTTCGGATCTGCTGCCACCTGGAAGCGTCTCAGCCGTCCGATCAGCAGCCTCGCCCCTATAAATAGGAGGGTGCGAGACCTCCCAGGGTATATTTGAAAATTTGTCACTTTTAGCCCCTGTTTCCATATTTCTTTCATTCTAACTTCCCCCATAGCCCCGGTATCAATTATAACACCCGAAACACGTTCCGAAGTGCCCGAGAAGCCCGAGAAATATATATTTTCGGTTTTGAAGCACGACCATCGCAGAGCCCGGTTTCTCAATAAAACTCCCGGTTTTATTAGAAACGATCATTTTAGGGAACGAAGTGTTGCCCGATTATCGTCAAATCAAGTGAGTGTGTAGTCACTTTCATCTTACACCTAGATATGAAGTATTTCCTATAAAATACGTGCTGTGTGTAATTATATTAAGTGTTTATTTGAGGTGACTGTTGAACAGATGTTTTATACAAGTTTTAAACTATATATGAATTTTATCTACAAATATGTTGGGTAGAACATGGGTAGACGAAATAGTCGATGTGTGTTAAAACGGTGAGAGGCCTCGATATTGTTGTTGTTGTTGTTGTTGTAGTCGTCTAGCAGACTATAGATGATGACCACCGACCTTTCTAGACAGTCTAGCGGCACACTAGCAGGTTCGCAACTTGTAGGTGTTGATGAACTAAATGTTCATTGGCGTACTCCATCCCCCTCATGGTTGCCTTTAGGACATGTATGGCCGAGGAGACCCCTTAGCAGTAGTGTCCATCCTGATGATATTGCTTAGGTTAGGTCCCTTGTGATAGGTGTTTAGGGACGTAAAGTGAGGACAACGGGAATGGGTAATCAGGGTTATTGTTGATTGGTGAACTTAATAAGTTTATTATTATTGTGGGTTGAAAACCCTATATGCTCACCACGCTCCCAAGCCTGACCCACTCAACTTTTTATGTTACAGGTAGTGGACCTCGAGCATAGTCGGAGGACGAGGAGAGATTTTTGATTATAGGCCAGTAGTTGTAAATAACTGTTGTAAGGCTTATAATGTCTTGTTTATGCTTTTGATCTGTATCGGAACATGACATCTCGAGGTTTTGATATGAAATGAAGTTATACATTTCTTAAAGAAAGTTTTTGATAAAATTTTATCATGTTTTGTTTTGGGGATCAATTCCGTAAAATCTTTTAAAAAGATTTCTCAGATTTTATTTTAAAAAGCATAAATTAAATCGGTCTTTTCTGGCCGAGAAATTAGGGGATGTCACAGTTGGTATCAGAGCATTAGTTTAAGCGAACTAAGAAATTGTAGGATTTCTAGACTTAAACTTAGAATGCTAAGTGATGATTGTGAGATGAGTCTCTACCATATTTTAGACACGAGCACTAGTTTATTTTAGGAAAGGTGTCTAAAATTGCTTTGATGTGCTAAATGCTATATGTTTGCCATATATGCCATTATTTGTTCGGCGTATGGTCTGTTGTCGACCAAATCTGGAAACCTTATGTATGTAGGATTCTAAGCGTATGATTACGAGATTAGAGCTAACATGTAAACGTTTCAGAGTGATCAGGGAATTGAAATATCTATCAAGGATAAAGTCCTAAATTTGCCTTATTCGGTATATAGATAATAATGGCAAGAACTCGAAGTGGAGCGGGAAATGCAAACAGAAACCAACAACCTCAACCTCAAGTGGTGGAACAGATGCCTATAGTAGGAGTTGCACCCGAACCCATCACCATGGCTGGAGTACGAACTATGATCCAGACCATGATGGCTTAACAGAGGGAGGATTTGAGGCAAATGTTGCTGAACAACAGGGATGAACCTTCAGTTCCTGTTGAACAACGTGAATTGATTGACGATCGATATGAAGAAGGAAACAACAGTAGATCGGTTGGTCATAGTGAACCGCTTGTGGTTGGGAGAAATAACCATGAGGATAGAGTGGAGAGAAATGGGTGCAAGTATAAGGACTTTATGACTTGCAAGCCATCGACCTTCACTGGAAAAGAAGATCCTGTCGGAGTAATGGATTGGATCTCGGAAATGGAATTGTCTTTCATGACTTGTGGTTTCCAAGGCAAGTTACAAACCACATTTTCAGTGCATCAGTTCAGGGGTAGTGCTACTCGTTGGGCAGAGTTCTTGGTGCAATTCAAGCGCAAGTACTGCTCGACCCAAAACGTGCTTGAGTTAGAAAACCAATTTCTAACATTGAAGAAGGGGAGTATGACCGTTGACGAATATACGAATAACTTCACAGACAAAATGGAGTTTGCTTTGCGTATTGTCCCAGATGAGCTGGCAAAAATTGACAGGTACGCAATGGGACTTCCATGGGAGTATGCGGTGCCAGTACGTCAGGCACTTACTTTGGAGGCAGCTATCTGGGCTACCAAGTCTGTTGAAGATATGATTAAGGGGAGAGCCGCCAACAAGTTTAAAGTTGGCGAAAAGAGAAAGTTTGAAGGAACTTCAGGTTCCAATAAAAAGAACAAGTTCTCGAAGACTGGTTCGAGAAAATTCGAAGGAGGAGCCGAAGCCAATTGGTGTGACAAGTGCAAGAAGAAACATGCTGGGAAGTGCAGTGTAGAAGTCACTTGTTACAAGTGTGGAAAGCCAGGGCATTATGCCAATAAATGCACCTTCGATAAGAACGTTTGTTTTGGGTGCCATGAAGAAGGGCATATTTTGAGGGATTGCCCGAAGAAGAAAGATGCAGCAAAACCCAATCTTCCACCAAAGCAGAAGGCGAGAGCCTTTCAGATGACACTTGAAGCTGTGAAAGAAGAAGCCGATGTCGCTTCAGGTACCTTTCTCGTAAACGAATTGCCTGCCCAAATTTTGTTTGATTCTGGAGCCAATTACTCCTTTATTTCGCATGAATTTGGTAGAAAACTAGCTTTGCCTGTAGATAGACTAGTTAATGCTATAATGATTGCTAGTGGCAAGTTTGTACCTGTTAGCCATCGTATGTAAAACTTCCTCATTGACTTGGATGGGAATAAGTTCCACGAGGAATTATTGCCTATCGAGTTAAATGGATTCGACATAGTTTTAGGAATGGATTGGCTTAGCGCCAATTGTCATACCCCAAAACCGAAGGCGGAAACGTTCCGGGGCGGAGGACGTCATGCGTAGTACCACAACAGTTGTGTTATAGTAAGCATAGTAAACACAACCATTACATTATAATAAGAATATTTACATTGTTCAAAAAACATGGTTTATACATATCAGTATATATAGCAAAGGTAAAAGATGTGACTTCTGGATGTTCCATCTTCTCAAAAACTTGGCAAAAGTACCTGCCTATTGATGCCCTGAGAATACAAGCCGTTTTAAAATATCAACATAAAGCTGGTGAGTTCATAAGCAGTTAATTCTGGTGAAAGAAAGGTTTCCTTGATTCTTTAAAAAGTTATTTCCCCAAGAAAATCCCATATTTTCTTATGAAAGAGGTTTGATTATCCATTAGTTACACATTAAACAGACTATTTATGAAAGATTAAGTTATCCCAGAAAATACCATGTTTTCTTAAAGATTGATAGTTGTTGCTCCATACGCGAGTATCTACCATACCCGAACAGCAGTTTTCTTTTCGAAGCTCTGGTTACAACCAGAGGAGTACATTAGTTGTATTTTCGAAGCTCTGGTTACACCCAGAGGAGTACATTAGCCGTATTTTCGAAGCTCTGGTTACACCCAGAGGAGTACATTAGCCGTATTTTCGAAGCTCTGGTTACACCCAGAGGAGTACATTGGCCGTATTTTCGAAGCTCTGGTTACACCTAGAGGAGTACATTAGCCGTATTTTTGAAGCTCTGGTTACACCCAGAGGAGTACATTGGCCGTATTTTCGAAGCTCTGGTTACACCCAGAGGAGTATATTAGAAAAGTAAATTCTCGTTACCTAAGTTGTGAGTGCCATAACCGTACTGAGACTGGATAAGGCGCGTAAATGGGCCAGTATCTTTTATGACTTTGTCACCCCTGAACCAAATGGTTCCGCTGTAGCTAGCAGCGAGTGTATGGGATAGTCAGTCCCATATAGATCTATACACAATAGTCACGCTCTCCCTCCAATAGATTCTGGTTATAATTCGTAGTCCTCCACTCACGAATCCGAGGGAATGTTACCGAGGACATGTCTCAAACTTAGCCTAACGAACTTACAAATAACAATGTTGAAAATCCTGTTTATAATTTACGTGAATCCTTTATGAAATAATACATATTATGATAAGGTTCACAAGTTCCTTGCTTTAGATTTGAAAACTGTTTCTACGGGTTGATTTCTAAATCGACTGGTAAAACGGTTTTCTGTGTTTGAAAGCATACTGAACATGAAATTATTTTAAACAAAATAATATATTTGAGCACAAGTTTCCTTGTACTTTTTCTTGTATTCCCCCCCTGAAAACATGAAAAACTCGGAAAAGTATAGGGGTATGAACTCACAGTTTATCGTAGGATCCGAAAGCACAATTGGTTACGAGTGTTGAGCGTCAACCGATGTTTCGTACACGCGTGGATCCTATTACCATATGATAACACATATGTGTGTTAGAATTAGGGTTTTTCATGGATAAACATGACGGGAAATCACCCTAAAGACTTGGAAATGCTTGTCGGGACCCGATATGATCAATTAAGGGAGGTGTACGACCATTTGAGTGGGTGTGCGGCCAGGGTGTGCGGCCAGGCTGCGTGTGCGGTTGCACACAGGAGTGTGCGGCCGTACAGAGGGTGTGTGCGGCCGTACATATGAGTGTGCGGCCGTACACTCCTCATTTGTGCCAAAAATGTCGATTTTGAGGTGTTCTTGTGCAAATACTAAGTCCTGCAAGTAAATGAAGGCCAAACTCTTCACTTTGGAGAGTTTTAATGTGTGTGCGGCCACCTTATGAAGGTGTGTGGTCGTACACCTTCAGACGATGAAGAACACGAAGAACAGTATGAGTTTTAGGCTTAGATTCAGGTGTCTTACCACTATAACAAGCTGAATGATTGAGTAGTTCACGTTTTTGAGGCCTTTAGAGTGTTCTTGGATGATGTTTCTAGAGAGAGAAAGTAGACAGAGAGTAGGGTGCAGCCAAAAGAAGAAAAGAGTGAATGAAGGGGGTCTCTTTGAATATATAGGGTCGGGTGTGAGGCTGAAGGGTGTGTGCGGCTGGCTGGCTGCGTGTGCGGCCGCACACACCTTCTTTGGTGTGTTTGTCCCAATTTTGGGATGCTACACACTTTCTAATCCTTCTTAAGACTCATATCTAGGTTATACTAAGCGTAGAGCACTCATATGGACCCACAATTTCGTTAAAAGATGAAAAATTCGAGTTTAATATTGATATACAGATCAATTGTACAGGATAAAAGTTTCGGGTTGTCACATCATCCCCCTGTTAGAGGGAATTTCGTCCCGAAATTCGAAAATAGAATACAAATCATGAATTAGGAAAGAGATGAGGATATTTCTGGTTCATCTGATCTTCGCGCTCCCAAGTGAATTCAGGTCCCCACTTGGCATTCCAGCGAACCTTCACTATCGGGATGCGATTTTGTTTCGTTCGTTTGATCTCTCTATCCATGATTTCGACTGGTTCTTCCACAAAGTATAGATTCTCGTTGATTTTGAATCTCATCGAGAGGGATTGTAAGGGTTTCATCGGATAAGCACTTCTTAAGGTTTGAGACGTGGAAGACGGGATGAATGTTACTAAGCTCTTGAGGTAATCAGAGTTTGTAGGCTACATGACCGATCCTGGCGAGGATCTCGAACGGTCCTATGTACCTCGGGTTTAGTTTTCCACGCTTTCCGAAGCGTATCATGCCTTTCCAGGGCGAGACCTTCAACAAAACGCGGTCTCCAACGTGGAACTCCAAGGGTTTTCGTCGTATGTCGGCGTAGCTCTTTTGTCTATCTCGAGAGGCTTTCAGTCGTTCTCGGATTTGGACGATCTTTTCTGTGGTTTCTCGAATGATTTCTGGACCAGTGAGAGTGCTGTCGGGGACTTGCCCCTTAGCTAGCTGCGTGTTTCCCACCTCGACCCAGCACAGAGGGGATCTGCACTTGCAGCCATAGAGGGTTTCGAAAGGCGCAACCTTGATGCTGGTATGATAGCTGTTGTTGTAGGAGAACTCAACCAAGGGTAAATGGATGTCCCATGACTTACCGAAATCGATGACACATGCTCTCAACATGTCTTTCAAGGTTTGTATGGTTCTCTCACTCTGCCCATCAGTTTGAGGATGATAAGCTGTACTCATGTCCAGCTTAGTTCCGAGGGCCTTCTGCAGGGACTGCCAGAATCTCGAAGTGAACCTGCTATCTCGATCGGAGATAATGGACACAGGTACACCGTGCAGTCGGACTATCTCTTGGATGTAGATTCGTGTCAGTCTCTCCATTTTGAAGGTTTCTTTGATTGGCAGGAAGTGAGCGGATTTAGTCAGTCGATCGACTATCACCCAAATGGCGTCGTACCGACTCGGAGATTTGCGTAGTTTGGTGATGAAATCCATAGTAATCCTCTCCCACTTCCATTCGGGAATTTCTGGCTATTGGAGTAGACCTGAGGGTTTCTGATATTCGTTCTTTACTTTGGCGCAAGTCAGACACTTGCTCACGAATGTAGCGATCTCCGCTTTCATGTTTGACCACCAATATAACTTCTTGAGATCGAGGTACATCTTGTCCGAACCTGGGTGAACGGAGTATCTAGTATTGTGAGATTCGTTCATTACAACCTCTCTGTAACCACCGAACTTTGGGGTCCAGATCCGGTCCACGAAATATTGGACTCCGTCTCCCTTGATCTCTAGGTTCTTTTCCATTCCCCTCAAGGCTTCACCCGGCATGTTCTCTGGTTTTAAGGCTTCCAGCTGAGCCTCCTTGATTTGCGTGGATAAATGGGAATGGATAGTCATTGTTAGTGCCTTCACTTTACGACCTGAGTACTCCTTTCGGCTGAGGGCATCTGCTACCACATTTGCCTTGCCTGGATGGTAGCGGATTTCGCACTCGTAATCGCTGAGTAGTTCGACCCATCGCCGTTGTCTCATGTTTAACTCCTTCTGGTCGAAGATATGCTGCAGACTTTTATGGTCAGTGAAGATGGTGCACTTGGTTCCGTAGAGATAATGTCTCCATATCTTCAATGCGAAGACTACTGCTCCCAATTCTAGGTCATGCGTTGTATAGTTTAGTTCGTGTACTTTCAGCTGTCTCGAGGCGTAAGCAATAAGTTTTCCCAGTTGCATGAGCACACAGCCTAGGCCCTGATTGGATGCATCACAGTAGACAACGAAGTCCTTCGTCCCTTCGGGCAGGGACAAAATAGGTGCGCTGCATAGGGCCCGCTTCAATGTTTGGAACGCAGTGTCTTGCTTCTCACTCCAACAAAAGGGTATGCCTTTCTGAGTCAGAGTGGTTAAGGGTTTGGCAATTCTGGAGAAATTCTGGATAAATCTACGATAGTAGCCAGCGAGACCCAAGAATTGACGGATATCCGTGGGCGTCTTCGGTGCTGACCAGTTTTCTATCGCTTTGATTTTGGAGGGGTCCACGTGTATGCCTTCCTCGCTTACCACGTGACCTAGGAAGGTTACTTTTCGAATCCAGAATTCGCACTTGGAGAACTTCGCGAACAGCTTCTCCGTCCTTAAAGTTTCTAGCACTGATCTCAAGTGTTGTCTGTGATCTTCCTCGCTTCTTGAGTAGACAAGTATATCGTCGATAAATACGATGACGAACTAGTCCAAGAAAGGACGACACACCCGGTTCATCAGGTCCATGAACATAGTCGGTGCGTTGGTTAGACCAAAGGGTATTACTACGAACTCGTAGTGACCATATCGAGTCCGAAATGTTGTCTTAGGAACATCACTCTCATGGACTCGCAGCTGATGGTACCCTGATCTTAGATCTATTTTCGAGAAGTAGCTGGCTCCTTGAAGTTGGTCGAAGAGATCGTCGATTCGAGGAAGAGGGTAAGGATTTTTGACTGTGAGCTTGTTCAGCTCCCGATAATCGATACACATCCGAAAGGATCCATCCTTCTTTTTCACGAACAAGATCGAGGCTCCGCAGGGTGAGGAACTCGGTCTGATGAATCCTTTGCCGAGCAGCTCATTGAGCTGACTAGATAGCTCCTGCATTTCTGCTGGTGCTAGGTGATATGGAGATTTAGCTACGGGGGTAGCTCCGGGGACTAAATCGATACGAAACTCAACTTGGCGTTCAGGAGGGATTCCCGAAAGATCTTCGGGAAAAACATCGGGAAAGTTGCAGACTTCGGGGATGCTCTCGAGGTCTTTAACTTCCTGCTTCTCGTTAATGACGTGGGCCAGGAATGCATAACACTCCTTCCGCAGGAGTGTCTGGGCTTTGATGCACGAAATGATGCGAAGGTTTGTGCTAAGTTAATCGCCGTATATTACAAGAGTTTCATCCGAGGAAAGATTGAGACGGATAGCTTTTTCGAAACAAAGGATATCAGCACGATTGGGGCTCAACCAATCCATGCCGATGATAACATCAAAGCTCTTTATGGAAACTGGCATAAGATCGATGGGAAATGAATGGTCGTTCAGAATAAGGGTACAACCCACGAATATGTTATTAGTGCTCTCTTTCTCACCGTTAGCCATTTCGACGGTAAACGTTTCGGTTAAAGGTCGGGATTTATGTTTAAGAAAATGCTTGAATGCATGACTAACAAAACTTCTTTCAGCACCAGAGTCGAAAAGAATGCATGCATAAGAGTTATCGAGGAGGAACGTAGCCGTCACAATGGTAGGGTCAGCCACGGCTTCCTCTGGACCCATCGTTAGCACTCTCCCTGTACCACCTGCTGTTGTTGCCTTGGGGTAGTTTTTCTTGAAATGCCTGACTTCCCTACAGCCATAACAGGCTTTACTGACACCTACTCCAGAGGCCTGGTCGGTTGGTTGGACTGGTGTCTTGCAGCTTCGAGCCATGTGACGCTTCTTGCCACAGTTGATGCAGAGCGTTTCACGGCAAGGGTCGGGGATGCGGTGATGATAGTTGCATTTGCTGCACCAAGGGAGGGTACCAATATATCCACTGGTAGGTGCTTGAGTGGCAGGAGCAGCGGCAGGAGTAGTAGCAGTGTGGACTGCTACCGTGTGTTACTTCTTTGAGGGTTCCTGCGAAGATTAGCCCCTTTTCTATCTCCAGAACTTTCTTTTCTCACCACTCCCTTTGGTTCGGGAGTGGCTGTCATTTCATCAAGATCGACTCCATGATCTATGAGTGTTTGCGCCAGACACTTAGCGCTGTCAAAGGTGTTTAGCCTGGCAGCCAAGACATTTCCTTTGGTCGGCTGGGTCAGCCGCCAAATGTATCTTTCAACCTTTTTGCTTTCCGGGGTGACCATCCCCGGGCAGAGAAGCGCTAGGTCTTCAAAGCTAGATGTGTAGGCGGCAATATTAGAACTCTTCATCGTTAGGTTCCAGAGTTCGTGCTCCAGTTTCTGCATTTCGCCCCGAGGGCAGTACTCAGCAAGCATGAGCTCTTTCAAGCTCTCCCAACCCATAGCATTTGCCACTGGTAGGGTTAGGGATTTGACCCGGCCATTCCACCAGGTCAGTGCCCTGTTGGCGAAGGTGCATGCGGTGGATTTTACTTTATTGACCTCCGAACAGGAACAGATTTCGAAGATGGACTCAATTTTTTCGATCCATTGAGTCAGTGCAATAACTCCTCCTTTGCCGTCGAAAGATGTGGGTTTTGCGTTCATGAAGTCTTTATAGGAGCACTCCTTCTGGTGTCCCTGATCACCTTCATGATTTTGGGGATGCGTACCACCTCCCAGTCCACCAGATCTGCCAGGATTCATCTGTGACATCACGGAAGCCATAGCAGCAGTAACAGCTGCTTGAAACATAGCGGGATCAAACGAAGGGGGTGGTGGTGGTGGAGAAGTGTCGTCATTTCTTCTGATGGGTCTTCTTCGGGGAGGCATCTTGTTTTAGAATCAATCAGGAAGAAGAGGATGGTAAATCCTCTGGAATGGAATCAAGAGATATAAAGCAAGATGTATCTCAATATGATGGTTAGAGTGTTCTACTAAGCGATAAACAAAGAAAGGTTACTATGCAAGTAAGTTATCGCTGAGAAACGAATAGGTAGCAACACTAGGAATGAATTTCTACAAGGTATCCGGCTCTGACTAAAATACTCCTATAGTATTTTAAATTATATGGATACCGGGTAAGTTTTAGGCTTCTTGCAACACCAAAGTCACTCCCAAGCACATGTTGGTCATGTCTCAAATGAATATAGTTGATCAGGCTATATTGACCCTAGACATGATTACATAACTGCCCAGGTTTAACCGCAGTGTTCAACATCCAAAATACTTTTGTTTTATTCTACTTAAGACACAGATTCTGGTACTCGGGTATACTTGTATACTTTTTGTAAAAATACTTATATTTTAGAAGTATACTTTTAGTTCAGAGCACTATAGCCCCTTAGTGTTTATAGTTGTATAACATGTAAGGTTCGGTATACTTAGTTCACTATAAACAATAGCTCTGATACCAATCTGTCACACCCCGAAACCGAAGGCGGAAACGTTCCGGGGCGGAGGACGTCATGCGTAGTACCACAACAGTTGTATTATAGTAAGCATAGTAAACACAATCATTACATTATAATAAGAATATTGACATTGTTCTAAAAACATGGTTTATATATATCACTATATATAGCAAAGGTAAAAGATGTGACTTCAGGATGTTCCATCTTCTCCAAAAGTTGGCAAAAGTACCTGCCTATTGATCCCTGAGAATACAAGCAGTTTTAAAATATCAGCATAAAGCTGGTGAGTTCATAAGCAGTTAATTCTGGTGAAAGAAAGGTTTCCTTGATTCTTTGAAAAGTTATTTCCCCAAGAAAATCCCATATTTTCTTATGAAAGAGGTTTGATTATCCATTAGTTACACATTAAACAGACTGTTTATGAAAGATTAAGTTATCCCAGAAAATACCATGTTTTATTAAAGATTGATAGTTGTTTATCCATACGCGAGTATCTACTATACTCGGACATCAGTTTTCTTTTCGAAGCTCTGGTTACACCTAGAGGAGTACATTAGCCGTATTTTCGAAGCTCTGGTTACACCCAGAGGAGTACATTAGCCATATTTTCGAAGCTCTGGTTACACCCAGAGGAGTACATTAGCCGTATTTTCGAAGCTCTGGTTACACCCAGAGGAGTACATTGGCCGTATTTTCGAAGCTCTGGTTACACCCAGAGGAGTATATTAGAAAAGTAAATTCTCGTTACCTAAGTTGTGAGTGCCATAACCGTACTGAGACTGGATAAGGCGCGTAAATGGGCCAGTATCTTTTATGACTTTGTTACCCCTGAACCAAATGGTTCCGCTGTAGCTAGCAGCGAGGGTGTAGGATAGTCAGTCCCATATAGATCTATACACAATAGTCACGCTCTCCCTCCAAGAGATTCTGGTTATAAGTCGTAGTCCTCCACTCACGAATCCGGGGGAGTGTTACCGAGGATATGTCTCAAACTTAGCCTAACATACTTACAAATAACAATGTTGAAAATCCTGTTTATAATTTACGTGAATCCTTTATGAAATAATACATATTATGATAAGGTTCACAAGTTCCTTGCTTTAGATTTGAAAACTGTTTCTAAGGGTTGATTTCTAAATCGAGTGGTAAAACCGTTTTCTGTGTTTGAGAGCATACTGAACATGAAATTATTTTAAACAAAATAATATATTTGAGCACAAGTTTCCTTGTACTTTTGCTTGTATTCCCCCCTTGAAAACATGAAAAACTCATAAAAGTATAGGGGTATGAACTCACAGTTTATCGTAGGATCCGAAAGCACAATTGGTTACGAGTGTTTAGTGTCAACCGATGTTTCGTACACGAGTGGATCCTATTACCATATGATAAGACATATGTGTGTTAGAATTAGGGTGTTTCATGGCTAAACATGACGGGAAATCACCCTAAAGACTTGGAAATGCTTTTCGGGACCCTATATGATCAATTAAGGGAGGTGTACGGCCATTTGAGTGGGTGTGCGGCCAGGCTGCGTGTGCGATTGCACACAGGAGTGTGCAGCCGTACAGAGGGTGTGTGCGGCCGTACACTCTTCATTTGTGCCCGAAATGTCGATTTTGAGGTGTTCTTGTGCAAATACTAAGTCATCCTAGTAAATGAAGGCCAAACTCTTCACTTTGGAGAGTTTTAATGTGTGTGCGGCCACCTTATGAAGGTGTGTGGCCGTACACCTTCAAAGGATGAAGAACACGAAGAACACTATGAGTTTTAGGCTTAGATTCAGGTGTCTTTCCACTATAACAAGCTGAATGATGGAGTAGTTGACGTTTTTGAGGCCTTTAGAGTGTTCTTGGATGATGTTTCTAGAGAGAGAAAGTAGAGAGAGAGAGAGAGTAGGGTGCAGCCAAAAGAAGAAAAGAGTGAATGAAGGGGGTCTCTTTCAATATATAGGGTCGGGTGTGAGGCTGGAGGGTGTGTGCGGCTGGCTGGCCGCACACACCTTCTTTGGTGTGTTTGGCCCGATTTTACGATGCTACACACTTTCTAATCCTTCTTAAGACTCATATCTAGGTTATACTAAGCGTAGAGCACTCATATGGACCCACAATTTCGTTAAAAGATGAAAATTTCGAGTTTAATATTGATATACAGATCAATTGTACATGATAAAAGTTTCGGGTTGTCATACCAATGATGCCGAAATATTGTGTAGGAAGAAGATAGTAAAAGTAAACCCGCCAGGGAAAGAGTCGTTTAGGCTGTATGGAGACAAACACAGAGTAAACTCTGGAAGCATTTCCCTAATGAAAGCCAGAAAGTGTTTGCCCAAGGGATGTACATCATACCTAGCGTTCGTGATCGATGCTAAGAAGGAAAAGAAGGAGGTGCATAATATCCCAGTGGTGTGTGATTATCCAGAAGTCTTTCCCGAAGATCTTCCCGGATTGCCCCCTGATAGACAAGTAGAATTTCGTATCGACTTGTTACCAGGAACGACGCCGATAGCAAAAGCACCGTATCGATTAGCACCAACAGAGATGAAAGAACTTATGACACAACTTCATGAGTTATTGGACAAAGGTTTCATTTGACCTAGTTCATCACCCTGGGGAGCCCCTGTGTTATTTGTAAAGAAAAAAGACGGGACCATGAGAATGTGCATCGATTTCAGAGAGCTGAATAAAGCAACAATAAAGAACAAGTACCCGTTGCCGATGATCGATGACCTGTTCGACCAGTTGCAAGGTTCGAGCTATTTCTCGAAGATCGATCTTAGGTCAGGATACCATCAACTAAAGGTGAGAGAGCAGGATATCGAAAAGACTGCGTTCAGAACAAGATATGGACACCATGAATTTTTGGTTATGTCGTTCGGACTAACCCATGCCCCAGCAGCTTTCATGGATTTGATGAACAACGTTTGTAAACCATACCTTGATAAATCCGTGATAGTATTCATAGACGATATCTTGATTTATTCGAAAAGCAAGCAGGAGCATGAAAAGCATCTGCCGGAAGTGCTAGAAGTTCTGAAAAAGGAGAAGTTGTATGCAAAGTTCTCCAAATGTGAATTTTGGATTCAAGAAATTCAATTTTTTGGTCATGTGGTTAACAGAGAAGGAATAATGGTTGACCCAGCAAAGATTGAAGCTGTAATGAAGTGGGAACAACCAAAAAGTCCTACGGAGATTCAAAGCTTTTTAGGATTAGCCGGATATTATTGCCGATTTATCCAAGGCTTTTCTTCGATCGCTACTCCATTAACAACTTTAACCCACAAAGGAGGTAATTAGGCTTGGAATGAGAAGCATAAGGAAGCCTTTGAAAAGTTAAAGAAGAGATTGTGTGAAGTACAGATTCTTTCGTTACCTGAAGTAGTTGATGACTTCGCAGTTTATAGTGATGTCTCTGGAGTTGGGTTGGGTTGTGTTCTAACCCAAAGGGATAAGGTGATAGCGTATGCATCGAGGCAATTGAAAGAGCATGAAAAGAACTACCCCACTCATGATCTGGAGTTGGCAGCGGTAGTATTCGCCTTAAAGATATGGAGGCACTATCTTTATGGTACTAAATGTAAACTTTTCACTGATCATAAGAATCTTCAATATCTCTTTAATCAGAAGGAATTGAACATGAGGCAACAGCACTGGCTGTAATTACTCAAGGACTACGACTGTGAGATACTTTACCACCCTGGTAAAGCAAACGTTGTTGCTGATGCTCTCAGTCAAAAGGTAAATCTTGAAAAGAAAAGGCCAAGAGCGTTGAGGATTGAAGTTGTCTCTACAATTGTGGAAAGTATAAAGAAAGCTCAAGAGGAAGATTTAGAGAAAAATGACCGGAAGGAGGAACATTTGGGTAAAACGTTGGTGTTTGATAAAAACGGTCAAGGACTGAAGGTATTCAAAGATAGGATTTGGGTACCTAAGACGGGAGGAGTAAGAGATCTTCTGATGGAAGAAGCTCACAAGACCATGTACTCGATTCATCCCGGCAGTACAAAAATGTATAGGGATCTAAAACCCTATTACTGGTGGCTGACGATGAAGCTCGATGTTGCTAAGTATGTGGCCGAGTGTGTAACTTGTGCTAGGGTTAAGGCACAACATCAGAAACCGTATGGGCGTTTAGAACCTTTACCTGTACCCATGGGTAAATGGGAAGACATCACCATGGATTTTGTGACTAAACTGCCCAGAACAAGGAACGGTCACGACATGATTTGGGTGGTCGTTGATCGCTTCACTAAGAGTGCGCATTTCAAAGCAGCCAACGACAAATGGTCTATGGATAAACTTGCGAATTCTTACGTAAAGGAAATTGTGAGGCTTCACGGTGTTCCGTTAACGATCGTATCCGACCGTGACAGCCGTTTTACCTCAAGGTTTTGGAGGAGTCTACAAGAGGAAATGGGTACCAAGTTATATTTGAGTACATCTTACCATCCACAAACTGATGGTTAGAGCGAACGAACAATGCAAACATTGGAGGATATGCTGAGAGCATGTACCCTAGAATTCCAAGGTAACTGGGATGAACACTTACCTCTAGTAGAATTTTCCTATAATAATAGTTTCCACTCAAGCATCAAGATGGCACCTTATCACGCTTTGTATGGAGAAAAGTGTCGAACGCCGTCATGTTGGCTGGAAGCTGGGGAAAAGCAGTTTATGGGACCTGAAATAGTCCATCAGACTGCTGAAAAGTTGAAAGTGATTAGGGAAAGGATGTTAGCAGCTCAAGATCGAAAAAAGAGTTATACTGACAAGAAAAGACAACCGATATCCTTCGAAGTTGGAGATTTGGTTTTACTTAAAGTCTCACCATGGAAGGGACTTATAAAATTTGGTAAAAGGGGAAAATTGAGTCCAAGGTTTATTGGACCATTTAAAGTTCTTCAGAGGACAGGGAATCAAGCTTACAAGCTAGAATTACCGGAGGAACTGGAGGGTATTCATAACACCTTTCATGTGTGTTATTTGAGAAAGTTCACGGGAGATGTGCCCGACATAATACCCATTTCTGAATTAAGGTTGGATGAAAACAAGAGTTGATTGAAGAGCCTGAGGCAATCGTTGACCGTAAGACTAAGAAGTTGCGACGCAAGATGGTCGATTTAGTGCTTCTGCGTTGGAAAAATACAAATGGGCCAAATCTCACCTGGGAAACGGAGAGTGACATGATGAGTCACTACCCCCAGTTGTTTGTTGATGTGTGATTCCGGGGATGGAATCATCCTAACGGGGAGAGAATTGTAATGCCCGTGTTTCTAGGCTAGGCATTAATATTGATGTGATAGTCTAGGTTAACCTTTTTAACTCATTTTGAAGAAATGAAAAGGAATTATTTGAATACTATGTGTTTTATGTGTTTTATGCTTAATTACTAGGATTTTATTAATTAAAAAAAAATGAGCGTCGAAAATAAATATTAGATAAAGCCTATATCTATTAAGAAAGTTGTAGTGGTCGTGACAAGGATTACAGATATATAAAGAATACCAAAATCCGAGTTATAACGAAGAAGTTATGACCTGTCGAAGTTTCACGACAAAACCGACACGGTGCCGAATGACGTAAAAAATGAGTTTTTGATAAACTACTTTTTAGCCTTAGTGATCTAAACGAAAGTCGTAGTGTTCGTTAAACCGAGAGTATGTATAAAAAGAACACTCAAATCTGACTTCGTACGAGGAAGTTATGATTTTTCGAAGTTTCAGCTTAGCAGTAGACAACTAAAAACTCGAATTTTAGATCGAGTGATTTTTAGCCGAAACAACCTAAACGAGATAGACGAAAACGGACGTCGGATGAAGAAGTTATGAATTTTTAACGGATTTCCTATCCCGGTTTGTTAAAAATAATAGTATAAAAATTAAATTCAAAATTAGCCGACGAAGTCTAAATGAAAGTTGTAGAGTGTAATTTTACCTACACGTGCGAAAGTTATGGATTTTAGAAGTTTTGGCACGAACATCTAGAAAATTTGCCAAAACCGAGAAATTTCGCAAGGTGGATTTCGGCCACCTCACCCTCGCTCAAATAGTACCACGTGTCCGAAATCTGCTGAGTCATCCGAAGACGTGTCGCCTGCCCTCGCATCCGCCGCGTGTCTTCTAATGACGCATCCGAGCTTCGCAGGAAGTGCCACGAACCCCTCCTCCTCGGACTAGACCTCGGTCCAATCAGGAGCCTCCAGCGAGACCCTCGCATGCGCAACCCACGTGCTGCCTCTTTGGATCTGCTGCCACCTGGAAGCCTCTCAGCCATCCGATCAGCAGCCTCACCCCTATAAATAGGAGGGTGCGAGACCTCCCCGGGAATATTTGAAAATTTTTCACTTTTAGCGCCTCTTTCCATATTTCTTTCGTTCTAACTTCCCCCAAAGCCCCGATATCAATTATAACACCCGAAACACGTCCCGAAGTGCCTGAGAAGCCCGAGAAATTTATCTTTTCGGTTTTGAAGCCCGACCCTCGCAGAGCCCGGTTTCTCAATAAAACTCCCGGCTTTATTAGAAACGATCGTTTTAGGGAACGAAGTGCTGCCCGATTATCATCAAATCAAGTGAGTGTGTAGTCACTTTCATCTTACACCTAGATATGAAGTATTTTCTATAAAATACGTTCTATGTGTAATTATATTAAGTGTTTATTTGAGGTGACTGTTGAACAGATGTTTTATACAAGTTTTAAATTGTATATGTATTTTATCTACAAATATGTTGGGTAGAACATGGGTAGACGAAATAGTCGATGTGTGTTAAAATGGTGACAGGCCTCGATGTTGTTGTTGTTGTTGTTGTTGTTGTAGTTATCTAGCGGAGTATAGATGACAACCACAGACCTTTCTAGACAGTCTAGTGGCACACTAGTAGGTTCGCAACTTGTAGGTGTTGATGAAGTAAATGTTCATTGGCGTACTCCATCCCCCTCATGGTTGCCTTTAGGACATGTATGGCTGAGGAGACCCCTTAGCAGTAGTGTCCATCCCGATGATATTCCTTAGGTTAGGTCCCTTGTGATAGGTGTTTAGGGACGTAAAGTGAGGACAACGGGAAATGGGTAATCAGGGTAATTGTCGATTGGTGAACTTAATAAGTTTATTATTATTGTGGGTTGAAAACCCTATATGCTCACCAGGCTCCCAAGCCTGACCCACTCAGCTTTTTATGTTACAGGTAGTGGACCTCGAGCATAGGCGGAGGACGATGAGAGATTTTTGATTATAGGCCAGTAGTTGTAAATAACTGTTGTAAGGCTTATAATGTCTTGTTTATGATTTTGATCTGTATCGGAACACGACATCCTAAGGTTTTGATATGAAATTAAGCTATACATTTCTTAAAGAAAGGTTTTGATAAACTTTTATCATGTTTTGTTTTGGGGACCAATTCCGCAACATCTTTTAAAAAGATTTCTCTGATTTTTTTTTTAAAAGTCATAAATTAAATCGGTCTTTTCTAGGCGAGAAATTAGAGGGTGTCACAATGTTATCTATAACGAAGGTGAAAATCATTATTTTCTCTGACTGATCAGAAACTAGCTGCACGGATATGTAGTTTTGGAAAATTCATAGAAAATTCTAGAAAAATCGTATGGACCTATGCAAGCACTTTATAAAAATCTAAGAGTAAAAAATATTGGAATATTAAATAAAAGTTTAATTTTTATAGGTTTTGGTGGTGCTAAAGTAGCCTTCAACATGTTGTTATTTCCGATCAAAATCTAAGAATTTGTCATAGTAACTAGTTTGCATGTTTTTGGTATAGAATTGATATTTTTGATCTTGTAGACTTATAGTAATATAGATGTTTGTGTTTTACTAGGGGAAGGTTTTCTACCTCAGTTCCTACAAGATTTGAAGTATAGGGGGACACATTTTGACAAAGGTAAGTTAATCTTGTGCGTTATTAAAGTACTTTGTTAGGGAATTTTGTATCTTAAATGGATTGGAATGAACTTAGGTTTTTAGGTTGCATATACCCCAATTGTAGGTGATGATAAAAAGAGTGCCTTGTGTTGATTTTGGGTGTTGTGTGCATGTTATGATTTCTTGGAAATACTTGCATGTGATGTTTTAGGACAAACAATGCTAGAGGGTTGATGTCCATATAGATGAAATATGCATGGAAATTGGATGTGATGTAAAATGTTATAGCTTGTAATTAATAGTTTGTATGTTTACATAAGAAGAACTTGTGAAGTAATATGCTACAGAAGATGATAATAAATATGCATGATTACTTATGGAGGTCATATATGTAATTGCTTAAAAGATGAATAATTAGTTAATTAACTAAAAAGGGAATACATTATTGGGGGCGAATAGTAGCAACCGAGACATAGATTCGTGCCCTATCCGAATTATTTGATGGCCTACTAGTTTGAAAGATACATATACGGTAAGAGATTTAGCCAAAAGATACGTCGACTGATTTTTCTAGACAATCACTTGGGACATGGTCCTAGCGGTGGGTGGACTGGAGTGATGTTGTCCATGCGGTGGGGCCAGCACAAACATTATGTGGGATTCGGTAGGTGTAACGCGGTAGAATAAACACCGCTTGAACCGAACCTTAAATTCTTCATACGAAGTCAGATATAAGCTCTGTTCCATATTGGGTTAAACGCAAAACTTTGAAGAATCATAACTTCTTCATTCGAAGTTAGATTCAAGCGTTTTATATATCTACAGAAATCGTATTGACATCTTCTACATGTTTATGATGATTATTTTGGTTCAAAATTAAAATATTTTAACTTCGTATTTTGTAATAATTGCTTAATATTACAATCTACGGAAGTAGTAAAAATGGGGTTTTCACAAACTTTTGAAGAAACCATAAACTTGCTATCTACCCAAGTAGTACATGTGACCTAATAAATACTTGGATTCTTACTGATACATGAAGGAAAAATTCGACTGACACTGAAGAAACAGAACAATAGAAAATCGTATCCCCGAGCATTCCAGTAATAACCTGCTACCCTTCACTTCATACAACAAAAGACTGAACCCATAATCTACATGCTCGAGTCGTAGATTCTTCTTATGCAACTCACAAAATTCGAACTTATTCCATGAACCTCTAATCAGTATAATCAGCCCACCCGCATTTAGGGTTTGAACTAACACCAAATATTGTCCATAATTATCTAAATCTTGAACCTATCCAACTGATACATTTCTTACTTGATTTCAAGAGTGTATAAAATATAGAAGACATAAACCTTTTGATAACAACCAGCTAACCCTACGGAAACTCTGAATCTTAGATGGAGGCCTCAGAACCTCCCGTTACACCATTGCCCCGATCTTAGCAGAGCTGACCAATATGCCATTTTAGTTGATGGGGTATCCAAAGAATTGAATTTTCGCACAACCAAAACATGTATCTAAAGAATTTGGCATACAATCCCTCCTCACAACTTCAAGAATCTCTTGCTGATGTTCGAGCAATAACTCGGAAAGACCCAACCTAGAGTTACTTCTTTAGATAGAAATAGACGGTCTACCCATACAATTCTCCCATGAGTTCCCATCAAAGAATCCAACAAAAGAATAAAAAAAATACAAAATGCATCATTATTATAACAGAAACACACTAGTGACAATGGTGGTTGCTGGTCCTAAAATTACCCCTTCCAGATCCCCTGGAGGAATGAACTTGGTCATGACCCAATTTATTCCAAAGAAAGGAGACCCTTACTACTCTATTTATATTCTCGATTGAAATAACTCTCTTGCATACATTTAGAATATTTTGATGCAATCGAACTACAAGAACCATCTTGTTATTTCCCACACTTATGGCTACAACCCAACTACCTGGATCATCCAAACAGAAACCCAAAGCCTTGAATTTCTCACTTCTGATGGTGCCTGCACCTGCACACGTTCTATCGTACCGTTTTCGGTCTCTAACCCAGATCTAAAATCATATGTTTGATCTACATCGAAGAGAGCTATTCATTTCTAAACTAAGTAAAAAACTCAACTGATGACATGGTATTCACCCTTACTAGGAAAAACAAAAGAATCATGTCTCTAACATCCCGTTGCTATAAGACGGAAGCCAATCACATCAAGTCGAACCTTGCTTGTAAGGGTGGAAATGGTGTTGGAAACACCTTCACTTAATCTTTCAATTGAATAATGAAAGTCTGATCTCCCCTCCCCTAAATCATAGGAGACTGAATTATATCTTCTTTGTAGAAACGATAATTCAGGTCATCGGCTGACCATCCATGCCAAGGTATGCATTCCCCATGTCAATCATCATTAACACCTCGAAATAAGCTATCAAGGCATCAAAGTCAACCGACATGCGTAAGTCGACAACATTTATACCCAAACTTTCATGGCCATCTGGGGCGAAGAAAAATCGAGATCATCCTCATCCGTTTTAACCATACCTATATTACCAAAATAGATGGAAATAGACTAAAATAAAACATGGTGCCAAACCACAATGTCTACTCTTAACTAGCTCCTTTGTAACCTTTCTAATTCTTCCTGATCCCTATATGGATCATGTGCTTCGGGTAGTATGGGAACATACTACCTTCCAAACCTATACATACTTGTCCCAAGAAATATATAAGGTTCCCAAGCTATTATTCATGAGCACTACCAAACATTCAATTCACTTATATACGTGTTCAACAAACATACGCCACTATTCTTCAAAGATTTTACTTTTAAGATTCCTCTTACACGAATTCCTGAAAGATCCTTAGCCTATACACTAGCATGTATCTCAAATAGTTCAAATCACAAGTAAAAAGTCATTTCTCCTAAGCAGGCATTTTGGCGTGCAATATTTAGCAAATCCTTAGTCTCACTTCTATGATGAATATTATAGTATAACATATATAACATATCAACATCTATGGGTATTATGCGAAAAACTTACTTGAGCTCCGATGGATTTCACATATGATATACAACGTCCTACTTTTCAAACCAAATTTTAATTTTTAAATCAATTAAATCATACCATTTTCATTCACAAAAAATAATCAACTAATTGTGTTGAGAACATAAATCAAAGTCTTGATAAAATTAATACCCCCGAACATCTCAAAATCATACATAGCAGATGCAAAGCAATAGCGTCATGCCCCTCCTCCTGCAATTATAAGTACCTCAAACATTTTAAATTAAAACCATAAACAAAAAAACTTACTAAGTTCCCCAATATACCACATATCGTAGAATAACAGACCTAGCCAAATAGTTATGTTTCAATCAAGCAGGCCCAACGCAACACACATACATTTGGGCCCATACTATTGTCATATTGATGGGCCTATCCTAACAGGGTCAACATAACAAGAATACAAACGAACATTCAAGAATAAAACGATAACTAACATAGTATGACACCCCGTGTCCAACAGTGTAGTGAGAAGACTTGCTTGAATAAAGAGTTGAATTTGATTACCTGACGGCCAAAGGAATTAGCCACGTGAACTACCTATACCAAACCCGAGCTAAACCTTAGTTTATACCTCAAAACATCTAAGTTTTACCAAAAGCCAAACAAGTAAAAATTTCAATGGTTAACGGTCAAAGTCAACGATCAACCACCACTTCCCACCGCGACACATCAAACCCGTTGATCACGTTGTGATCATAAATGACAAAATAGTCGTTACTAGCTATCGCGACCTGCACCACAACCAGCCATTCACAACGATGTGTTTAACATTCCCAACAACTGATTCCATTAAGCACTTAACCATTAACATCCAGAGCTCTAGAGTTCGGATCTAAAGCTTCTAAGGGACTTATACGATAAAGTTACTGTCTTTATCCATTACATAACCAATCCAAGTCTCAAACTCTAGCCTTAAGTCCATTAGATACTTATAATGGCCAAGACTTATGCATGATTCCAAGGAAACCAAGGCATACTACGTTTTCCATTAAAACATGTCCAGAAATAAACACCAACCAAGCCTATGGTTCTGAATTTGCTTCATACTCCAAGAACATTCCTCTAAAGGACTCAAAGGGAGCTCAAAACAAGAAATGAGAACTATATACAATAAAGGTGGGAGCTTTATACCTTCAAAATCTCCAGAAGGTGAAAAGAATTTGCTTAATACTCCAAGAACATTCCTCTAAAGGACTCCAAGAGCATTCCTCTAAAGGACTCAAAGGGACCTCAAAACAAGAAATGAGAAACATATACAATAAAGAGGGGAGCTTTATACCTTCAAGGATCAAATGCTTATAAATAATATATTTGCATCAAGTTGTTGTTAATGTGACCCTTTAGGATCGCATATTATCTAGCAAAATCATTCTGTAACGACTCTTGGGCATATAGACCTTTATTCGACCATCTAAAGCTACATGATATCCGACTCATGTAATGCTTGAGAATGGCCATTATCATATACCTTTTTTCGACAATATTCATATTTGACGCATCGGTAAACCACACATGCATAACACTTAAAGAAAATATACTACAAGGTGAAGTTTCCATTGGAAGCATAAGATTCATATTTTAATATAAAACGGGATTTTGTTTTAATACTTATAATCTTAATACTTTTAACAAGCCAGGTGTCTTTTCAAAACGCTAGTTGGCGGTTAGGGTGACAAGCCAGGAGCTTTTGTACATGGAGGTCTTTCGAATGAGTAGCTCACCATGGGAACATCGATTTTTTCATCAAGAAGATGGTCGGTTGGCGCAAGATATGCATTGATTATAGGGAGCTTAATAAGGTCACTGTGAAAAATTGTTATTCATTACCTAGGATCGACGACCTCTTAGACTAGTTGCAGGGAGCATCATGGTTCTCCAAAATTGATCTTCATCAGGGTATCATTAGATAAGGTTTGTAGTGGATGATGTATGGAAGACGACCTTTCAGACAAGGTATGACAGCTATGAGTTAATAGTGATACCATTTAGTCTCACTAATTCACCCATCGGATAAACCACATTTGTAAACCTATGCTTAATCGGTAGCTGATCGTGTTTGCTGACGATATTTTGGTTTTCTATACGACCACAGTGCAACACGAGCAGCACTTGAGAAAGGTACTGGAGATTTTGATGATGGAGAAACTTTATGCAAAATTCTCCTAGTGTAATTTTTGGTTATAAGAGGTCCAGTTATTAGGGCACCTCATCAATCAAAAGGGTATTTTGGTCTATCCAACCAATATTGAGGAAGTGATGCAGTGAGAAGTCCCAAAGACCCCCTCCGAGATTCAGAGTTTTTGTAGTATATCAGGGTATTATTAGAGGTTTTTTCAGTATTTATCCAAGATTGAGTGTCATTGACCCGTTTAACAAAGAAGAGTGCTAGTTTTCGTTAGGCTTGTGAGCAGTAGACAACATTCGAGACTATAAAATAGAGGTTATACGAGGCACACATTATGAACCTACCTGAGGGTGTTGAGGACATAGTTATTTTGATGTGAGTTAGAGATTGATTAAGAACACGAATAAATCAATCAAAGTAGTAAATGGACACAAAGATCTAAACATGATTTGTTTCGATCTATTACATCTGAAGAGTACAATAGACTATGAGAGTGCAATATGAATAATGACACTCATTTCGTGAGCTTTAAACGTTACTCTCTACTCTATATACTTACCCTATTTATAGGGTACAACAGACTCACAAAAAGTTACAAGGACTAGATATTCTGATTCTAAACTAATATTCCTTGTAAAATAGATAGAGTGTCGAAACCTGAAAACTTTCGACACTTTATTCAAGCAAACGAAATTCAACTTCTCACTTTTCACATTCGACCCAACATTCTCCCCTTGGTAAGAATATTTGAAAATTAAGCAATCAACTTCACCATCAGTAAAAGCTCTCTTCTGATCACCATATACCATAAGAGAGTCTTCCTTGTCTCTGCCTTGTCTACATCATCTTTCTTCTTGTAGTTGATGATTTGAATTAGGATGTTTGTGAAATGAGAATTTTTATATCTTTCCAAGTCAGACAACACCATAAGGCGGATGAATTATTTCACCGTCTTCAAATTCATTGATGTTTAATTTCGCCTTAACTAGAGTTTGAGGCAGTTTCACAATCTTGTTGAAAGCAATGGCAAGATCAATATCTATGATTGCCAAATAATCATAGTAGCTATCCAAAAAAGCTTTAATATGGCCAAATCCGATTATGAAGTCATTTCGATTCGCCTCAGGGATCTTCGGCACATCAACATTGCTCAATATCTTTGTTACAAAGATAAGATCATTGAGATTCATCAAAGGGAAATCAACAATTGTGAAATCGAATTCGACGTTGTTTGCTCTCACAACCGGTTAACGAAAGTTATGAAGGAAACCCTCGAACATAGTATCCCTTTTGATATTCAATACCTTCACAATCTTCACCAAAGACAATACTTCATCTTCATTCTTTACCAAGATAGCCTAAAAACAAATCTTTAGGTTTTTGTATTCATTTTTGTTTTTGAAGTTATCAGCGAGTTTGAACTGTGGAGATGTGAAGAGCATGTGATTGATTGGAAAGTCAAGTTGACCGAAGTCTGAGTTTTCACTTTCAAATCTCTTCTTTGGTATTTTGAGAAATTCATCATTCTTCCCGAAAACTTCAGTTGCAATCGTTTTCATAACACCAGTGCTTGTTTGGGTCACCTTTGTTGAAGCCTGGAGGATCATTTCTCTCTGTCGAGGGATGATATTGATTTGTCTTTGACGTTCCAGTTCTACAGCTTATTGCTTCATCTTTTCTTCATCCAATTGTTTAATTAGGATGACCTTCCCTTTGTCTTTCCGATCAATTGTTGAAGTTGTTTTAACAAGAGCTTTACTCGAACCTCCTTCTCCTTCTATAATAGAAATGACTTTTATTTGCACTCTCGGCTCATTTGTTGTTGTAGATGTTGTAGTTGAAGACACCATTATAGGATTCAGAGGAATTGAAGTTTAAATTTGGGTCGAAATAACCTTCCAATCCACTGCTCCAATATGACCACCAGAATCTTTTGAGGATCTAGCTCCTCCAACTCCTCTATCTCCCCATTGCGACACTTGCACAGCACAAGGAGCATTGGTTGGTAAACGAAGTACCAATTTTAAGGATTGGAGTGAGCTCAGTCTTTATGTTCGACTCAATATTCGAAAACATCTGTAAAAGTGATTATTAAGAGATGGTTGATTGATTCAAAAGATCCTCTTTTGACAAAGTTTCTTTAATTCCAAACAGGAATTCCTCCATTTCTAATTTTTTTTATCTTTATCACATTGGCTTCAAACAGTTTGGTGTATTCGTTGTTGAACTCAACCAATCGAGTGATGACACCAGTAATGACATCGACTTTTCAACCCAACAATTTATAGTTTTTCTCCATCTTCTTTACTTCTCCCGATAGTAAGGATTTGAGTTCAACAAATTTGAGATCAAGAGACTCCTTTGACGCATTCACCTTTTCGATTAAGAGTTCATGACGTTCTTTGGCATCATCACCAAGCTTTTTAATTTCATAATTGTAGCTATTTGAATGAAAAGCCAATCTTTCTGGTTGTTTTCGTTCAATACTCTCTATTAGATCACACAATCATGATTCTTGATCTTTCATCAAGTTGTCCATTTCGACTCCAGTTACATAAGATTTTCCTCCAGTAGTTGCTGATATTTGATGAAGAGCATTGAGCTTTGAGTTTAGGATCTTGAATTCCTTACTTGACATGATGAGTTCATCAGGATTATTTTCTTCTTCTGGGTTGAATTGAAGATCAACAAACGACACCATGATATTGTTGGGTTTTGAGCATTCTAACACTCCTATGGTGTACATGTGACCCTATATACCTTGGATCTATGTTTTCTCTATTACACATGCAAATATCAATTTTCCAAGGTATCATCCTAACTAACATATTATGGAGTATATACTATATGAAATATAGTTGAATGACATACCTTTTGTTGTAGCTTAATTCCTTGTACCTTTAAAGAACTTAGTTCCCCAAGTGTTGCACCTCAAATGGTTCACACAACACCACCAACAGTTAGAATAACTTGAGAGAATGATACTTCCACTCACAAATTGGCTAGCCGTCATGTGTCTATCACTAGTGCCATTTCATGAGCTATAAGGCTTCTTATATAGTGTGCACATTAGGGTTACACCATATAACTCATGACTTTCCAAATTCCTCATGATCCATGGGTTTTAACCTCCATGGAGTATCCATGGGTCACCACATGGTTTTAGCCTAACATGAAGAACTATAGATCGTAAGCCCACTTTGTAAGAATGAATGATTTACCAAATCAATCCCCATTTATTTAATTAGTCTCTTTTGATCACAAAATTAAATCCAAACTAATTCTTGATCAATACTAATTAAATAATATTAATATATTAGAACTTATAATATATTAATAAATCATAAATATCCTCTTCTCACAAAAGTCTATCCAAATTGTTCCGATGCCATGCAACCCAAATGGACCATGCTACTCTCGGGTCAAGTACATACCAATAATATTTATGGGATTAGACACCTAATCCAATAGTCTCCCACTTGGATAAGTCTAATAACTATTATTGCAAGGATGACTCCAACCCGACTATCAATCGTAGCTCTTAAAAGCTGCTGTCGAACTCTGATCTAGTCAATGACGTGTCCATTAGATAAGGGATCATATATTCCTCCATTCTGGATATCATATGCACTGAGACATGGATTATAATCATTCTCTCTGTCCATCAGTTGTTTCCCGATTTCCGATTTATGATGACCGACTAACTGAACAAATCAAATCAGTCAGGCTTAGCTAAGCACTTAGGAATGTCATCACTTAGTCATCGAGGGGCCCACAGATATCGCTTTTATCCACATGGGGTAAAAGGAATGGATAAACTTCGACCCAAATGCTCGCTTGTACTTACTCATCAAATTACACACAACAATATGTTTTATAACAACCAAGTTACTGGTGTGTTTACATATGTCAATGTGCAACCGACTTGCAACTACAATTCACATGTCTCTGTTTGAAGAATATAAGATATTATATTCTCATGATCACTCGTGATAATATCCATGAAGTGATTCAAATAAGCGTGGGTTGAATCCAATACTCGAATCTTATTCCAGGAGTACTCATGGACACTGTAGCAAACTTGTGCTATGACTAAAACACGCTTCTACAGACCTATTCAAGACAGTCTTGTCTCAATACCTACTTCCAATGCATGATCGACTGTGGATGGTTTGAATAACCTAGTTATTTGGGAAGTCAAAACATGCAAAGTGAAACACAAGAATAATACTAATCCTATATGGTCCCAAAACTTTTGAGTCCCATATTGATTAGTCATTATTTATTGTATAATGTTTCGAATAATCACCTTAATACTTGACTTAAAACCATAGTCATGCCATGCTCCAAGCATGCACACTATGTTTGTCTAAACAATAGTTATGCCATGCTCGAAGCGTGCACACTATGTTTGTCTATGGTCCTTACTTTGTGAAATAGATCAATTGAAAAACATTTCAATGATGCTCATTTCATAATTTCAAATCCTTATTGCAAGTGTAAGAATTCCAAATTCTTGTCACTGCTAGAAAGTGTTACATTCTTAACTATCATGGAATGATTCTTTTGTAATGTCTAGGTACCAAAAGTCAAAGAGACTTGAGCAATGATATTACAAGATATTCCTTTGGAGATTGTTACAGGACAATTCCATCGAAATGAAGTCTCAAATTCAAAGTACACTCTTTTGAACATCCTTCTTGCATAAAAGTTTCTAACTTTATCATCTATTCTTCAACTCCAAATATGGAAACATTCCATATTTTCCATACGGCAATTCATTTTTAATAGACTCATGCCTATTCATAATAATGTCAATGTGGTCCTTCCATTACTATACTTCCAACTGTTGTTAAGCAACCAATCTTTGGCGAACCTTAGATTGTCGGTAACAGTTGTTTAACCGCTTTAGTGAAATCCGGTTCTATTCCTTTTTCCCTCTTAATGCCCTAGGCATTTGGAAAATTAGAACACGAGAATATTATAGCATATGCAATCGATCCTATACCTGAAGCATATGGGACACGATTCACAATGTCTAACGTAAAGTCACGATACTTAATTAGTCTTTTGCTATAAATTTTTTATATTTTCCATGTTCTCACAATTCGGTCTATGAAAAGGGATCCCGTAAACATAATCAAATTTTGAGAATGCAATTAACATTTCCACATATAGAATTTCCTTATGTTGAACCATTCCAACATAATATTCATATATATTTGACCAAAATTGATTAAAAACTCAATCTAAGGTTTTAGATTTAAAATGTTATATGAATTTATCTCCCTTAATTATAGCAAAACAACTTTTCAAACCCTGCAACTTGTGATTTGAAACTTTTGTTTTCTATAATTAACATTGCTAACTTGCAACACTTTCCATAATAATTATGATCCGACTTGCATTATAATTATTATCTTACCAGCATAATACTTATGCTCCCACTAGCTTTGACATGTACCCAGAAATCAACTGGACTTCTAGAAATCAATACTTATTGACTTTCTTACCAAAGTTTAGATTTATGATATGAGATGCTTCAATAAGACTTTATCTAGGCTTCTCAAAATCATACACCTTTCCTTAGACATCTCACATGTGTGTCTAAAGAATTTTAGAACTTACAACCATAAGTCTGAAATGCTTAGACCTTTTCCATTTCTCACAATTCGAATTATGAAAGGGATGTCATAATCATAATCGAATTTGAAAATGCAAATATCACAATTCTATCTCCTTAAAATCTACTTAGTAAAATCATTTCCTCACCATCATTCTCATGAATCGGAGAGAAACCTTATGACACTTAGATTTTATGGTGTAGTTGTTCCTATCCATGTGAATTCGTCAAAACCATAATCACAAGAGAAGGTTAGTGACAAATCCAAACTCCTATGGACTGAACTTATTCATTCTTAATTTCTTGCCACCTGGCAGCACAAGGGCCTACCATTGCTTCCAGGTTGTTATTCAACCAATTGAGAACTCTCAGAACTCATATGCATAGTCAACTTTAACTGGAATGGGCATATAAACAAGAATATGTCAACACGATAGGTCACAAACCTCAAGTCGTGTGCTAGTGTTTGACAATATGTTTTATTCTTGATTATTTCTTGAAACTTGCCAACACCTTTAAGACTCCCAGTAGCCTCTTGACATGTAGGATTCCCTTTGTCAAGGAACATTACTTGACAAACCAATATTAAAGAGTTAGTGCAGATTCTAATCAAGACACACACTTCACACAATTGGCCTTAGTTGGTCTTTGTTTTATCCAAAACATCACAACTTACCAATTTCAAATGTACAAGAGTGGAAAACTTTTACTCTACATTTGATAAGTGCTTTAAAACTTTCTTAAGATTATGTCAGTCATAGTTACAATCTTGTAGTATTACTCTAAGACTTGTTTTGGGAACGAAGCATGACTCATCTTCTTGATTTAACCATTTCAACAATTCACGACTCCTCTTCTTAGCCATACAAATGCACTAAGATATCCTTAGAGGATCAATTATGACATGGTTTTTTCATAAACATTAAGATGATCATAAAACATGATATTAGATTACTCTCCTATATTTTCAGATTGGAGAAACTTTTATCTTTCTGCCGAATTTGATTCTTCTCATTCGTTCTGCCATACATTGAAACTTTTCCAATGTTTCAGTCTTACACGTAAACTTGTAAGCATAACCATATTTACTAAACTTTAATAAATCATAACAAATAGTCTTACTGATCTTTGTGGTGGATCTTGACCAGCGCACACCTAGTGTACCTGATCATCTAGTCCTTCACTTGACTCACATATACATGTGAACAAGGAATTAGTCTTAATTTACCAAAGATGAAAATTCTCATTCATCATACAATACAACTTGCATGATTCCAAGTTTATGTTCAATTGAAGCTTGGGTGATGAGAATGTTTCCTTATTTGGAAAATACCTGACACTATCACAAACGAAAGAATCAAATTCATATTGCTAACAATAGAAACACACAAACATCAATTTTCATAAATGCCATTGTAAGGTGATATAAGATAAGATAAAATCAACAAAACTTTTATTTATTTATAAAATGTGGAAAAAACTTTTCCTTACAATGCAATTACAAATGAAAAGTATGTTATTACACATTTCCTAGCAATCTATCGTAACTCCTAAGCAGCAGCTCAAAAATCTGATCTTCGAACCATGCGATTGAAATCCATCTTCGCGATCAGATTCAACATACTCTTCCCTTAAGCTTCCTTCCATTTGCATGATCCTACAAACATCAAAATGCAACCTTGTCACATCATGTATTAAGAATAAACAATTAGGAACTTAATAGGGCTAGACAGGGGACTTACCTGAAGCAGAGTCAAACTTTTTGAATCTATATTTTCTCAGATCTTTGAGGTAGTCAGGGCAGCTTCGCAACCAATGCCCCTTCTCTTGGCAATAGAAATATATAGACTCTTTGGGAATGGTACACGGGACAATCTCAGACCTAGCATTTCTCTTTCCCTTGGAAAGAGAAATCTTTTCTGGACTTCCAATGTTTCCATTGTCAATGTCCATGGAAGTTTGGGGAGTAGATCTTCCAATCAAATTTGCTTTTCCAGTGCGCCAAATCATTGCTGATTCAACAGCAACAAGCAAATAAGTAAGATCAACAAAGGTCATGTCATGGTCTGTCACATAGTAGTCCTTAATGAACTCACTATATGACTCAGGAAGTGATTGAAGAACCCAGTCAACCGCCAACTTCCTTGAGACTTCGACACCCAATACTCTCATCCTGTCAATATGTAACTTAATCCCCAAGATGTGAGTACACATAGGCCTTCCATCTTCATGTTTCACTGCAAGTAGGGTTTGAGTAACCTTGAATTTTTCAAGTCTTTGAATTTGTGGGTTAGGGAGAATTATTGGAGGAGGTGGAGGAAATGAAGTATGATTTCCACTCCCATTAATGTACGACAAAGGAATTAATCTTTCACCTTGATCGCCATGTGGGATATCATCTTCATTAAGTAAGCTTGTTCCTAAAGATTTGGGAAGACCATAGTTGTCTGAACTAGACATGTACAAGGGAGAAATTCAGGTTAGTTGATTTAATTCCTTAATGTAACACCCAATTTGAGATATTAAGGCTAGTACCCAACACAATATTTTATTACTTGGTAGAGGGATGTCGTAATCCAAGCTACAAAATATTTGAAGGTAGGTAAATGACGATTTACAAATTTCCACCACGAAAAACAAAAAGAATTTTAGGTAAATGACATGTTTAAATCTTTATTGTGCCCTTCAAGTTTGTGACTGGGATGCCGAGGATCACAAACAAGGTGTGAATAACCATCCAAATGAACTTGGTACACCCAATATTACAACCACCTAATCAATGTGTCGGTTAACCACACACGCTCCATTGATCTATGATTAACATCAAGCTACCCTTTTCTATACATTGTCAGTCCCAGATTAGTGTGCCGCTTAACCACACACGCTCCACTAACGACTTAACAAGGTGAAAAGTGCAATTTCATGGGTTAGCACCATATTCACATTGTTCCTAAAGTAACTAAGATTGGGAATTTTAATAAAAGTTTAATTACTTTATATTTATCATTATAATTTTAATGAAAGGAAAATTTAAACGTCCTGTCAAACCCGTTTGGCTAACGACCCTCCACCAGTCAAGGAAGCGGTGGGTGAGAGTGGACACCCATTAAACTACCATTTTATAGGCAGTAACCTTATACCCCCTTATAGACCGACTTCGTGAATGAGGCCTACTAACGGTAAAACTGACTTTGTTCTTATACATATATATAAATATTAAACCTATAATATTATAATAGTATAAGGGTAGAATTTTAAACTTTAAAATTCTAGGGTTTGGAACTAAAGTATACATGAGGGGTAACTTTACAAATTCCAAAACTTGAGAGCAAGTTTTGAACAATTCAAAAAACTTTTGGAATCCATAACATATGAGTTTAATATAGCTTTAATGGAGAGAATCTTGAGAATCCATAACTTGAGGACAAGTTATGGAGTTCATAAAACTATTTATGGGAAAAGACTCTTCAAGTTTATCACCTATGGCTTTAATAACTTTTTAAAGGAAAAAATTTTGGTTTTCCATAACTTGAGGACAAGTTATGGAATCCATTAAAGGCCACTTAAATCACCAAATAAACTAAGAAACATATCTACCAATATTCATGATCTAGATTAAACTCATATGAACAAGACAATTCAAATCAACCAATTTTCATGTAATTAACCTAACCATTAAACTAATACAAAACATGAAACTTTGACAATTGTATTTTGAATTGGATTAGCATGATCATTACCACATCAAAAACAGGTCTATAAGTTCAAATGCAACATAGGGTAATGATCCTAGACCAATTTCAGCCTTAAACTCGACAATATGCTGTTAGGGGCTCCAACTCGTCGAGTGCATGAACAAACTCGACGAGTTGGATGAATTTGTGAGTGGACTCGGCGAGTCCATCAGTGGACTCGGCGAGTTCACTATACAAAATGCACAAAAACTAGTTTTTTTCAGCCTTTTCAAGCAAGTAGCATCAAGTATAATTGAAAACAACCCTAGGCTTTGATACCACTGTTAGGTTTTGAGCATTCTAACACTCCTATGGTGTACATGCAACCCTATATACCTTATATCTATGTTTTCTCTATTATTCATGCAAATATCAATTTTCCAGGGCATCATCCTAACTAACATATTATGGAGTATATACAATATGAAATATAGTTGAATGACATACCTTTTGTTGTAGGTTGATTCCTTGTACCTTTAAAGAGCTTAGTACCCTAAGTGTTGCACCTCAAATGGTTCACACAAAACCAACAACAATTGGAATAACTTGATAGAATGACACTTCCCCTCACAAATCGGCTAGCCCTCATGTGTCTATCACTAGTGCCATTTCATGAGCTATGAGGCTTCTTATATAGTGTGCACATTATGGTTACAACATGTAACTCATGACTTTCCAAATTCCTCATGATCCGTGGGTTTTAACCTCCATGGAGTATCCATGGGTAACCACATGGGTTTAGCCCAACATGAAGAACTATGGATCATAAGCCCACTTTATAAGAATGAATGATTTAACAAATCAATCCCCATTTACTTAATTAGTCTCTTTTTATCACAAAATAATTCCAAACTAATTCTTGATCAATACTAATTAAATAATATTAATATATTAGAACTTGTAATATATTAATAAATCATAAATATGCTCTTCTCAAAAAAGTGTATCCAAATTGTTCCGATGTCATGCAATCAAAATGGACCATGCTACTCTCGGGTCAAGTACATACTAATAATAGTTATGGGCTTCGACACCTAATCCAACAGATATCGTCATCTTCAGCTTCATCTCCTTGAAGTGAATTCTATGTGGATTGTGAGGACTAAAGATCAGTGATAGGTTCTTCTTTAATACAGAAGAATGTTGGTGAGACAGTCGAAACTGGAACTGAAGTAGGAATGGGTGATGATGGTGGTGGTAAAACTGTTGAGGATGCAACAGTGGATTCGACATTGACCATGCCTTCATCCTTGTTGACATTTGTGTCCTTATTAGATAAGTTCACAGTATGTCTGAAATTTCGACCTCCTCCCTAACGGACTCGATATGAAAAACCCCAGATGTTATGACAAACGCTTTCTCATGTATGGTGGTTTGTTTTGAACAACTGAATTGATGTTTGTATCCGTATCATATATGTTTACTGTGACACCAAGAATCCTTGTATCTTTGAGACTCGACTTGACAGGGGTATCCCTTCATGGTGAACTAATATAAGAATCCTCGATTCGAATATCTGACCGGTAGCTATCACAATCATTCTCGGCCTCTATAGTGGCGTACTCATTTGGTACTAGAACTTGATCATGATTTCTCTTCTTTAACTATTGTGCAATATCCAAATCTCGATATTTCTTTAAGGAAGGAGATCCAAGACACGGGACTTCACGAAGAAGAATTTCCTTCTTTGTGAATTGTAACTTTCTAACCTTCTTTGGACCACCCTTAGAAGAAACAAGATTTAAGGGTTCGAAAATAGCAGGCTCAACACTTTCAACCGCTGGCTCAAGAGTGGATGTCTTGGTTGGAGAATCAGAAAGTTTCTTAGCGGGTTTCTTAGTTCGTTTAAGAACCCCAATTTTTGTTGGTATGCTTTCTTTAACAATCTCCTCCCCCAGAACTTGTGGTTGTTCTACTTGTTTCTTCTTCTTTGGAGCCTTTGAGCCTTTCTTCCTTCAACCCCTTTGCCAGAAACGTTTTGTTGAATAACCCTATTTGGATTAGAAGAATCAATAGAATCCAAATATTGCACCAACAAGTTATTTTTAGGATCCATCAGTTTGAGGATCGCATCCGGAATTTGAGCAACATTAGGAAAGATATTAGCATCATCCACAAAAAGCTTGGAGCGGCCATCGTTGGAAATTCTGCAGTATTGACAATGGATGGAACCATAATATTCTCCTGACTATAAATCTCATGTAAAATTAATCCTCAAAATCGAGCACTCGACACACCAGTTGCTAGCTTCGTGTGAGAGATCGAAATTCCAAATTCTTCCCATAGGAGTGAAGCATAATCAACATTCAAACCATAGTATAATCCTGCCATGATAGAGTATACTTCAAGCTTGGCTTTTTGAAGCCCGGAGCTTCTTCATGTCAAACACCTTAGAACGGTCCCAAACAAGAAACTCCAAACACATGGAAGACTGGACTTATTAAAGTGACTAATTGTAGTGAAGGTAGGTTGATTTCCCACTTCGTTGAACATATGAATAACTTGATCATTCGTAACTTCATAGAAAGTACCTGAAGTTGGTAGGTGTAGGATTTGTGCATATTGTTTCCGAGTGAGCTTCCTTGACTTTGAATTCGAGAGCTGGAACGTAACCACCTTGGTTGTTTTGTTGAACACTACAGTTGAAACAGCAAGGGACAAGCATTCCATGGGGATTGCAAATGAAGAATAAAGAGCATAAGATAAGATAGAGTTGTTCAGTGTTTGAACAAGCATCCATAACTCCTCTGATATTAATCAAGAGTGGGAACACGTTGAAGATTTGTGTGTTGGATCTTTACCATAGGTTGTGAAACCTCTTCTTCCATTGTTGTTATGGGATCAATATTGCGTTGAGAGCAACCATCGTAGAAAATTTTGAAGAATTTTAGAATGATGAACAGTTAGGGTTCTTGAGGTTCAATCAGAGATCAGATAGTTGAAAATGAAATCATCATCTTCCCTTTATAACTTGTGTCTTGGTCACTTAACCATTACCGTAAAAATCGCCATGTAATAAAAGTTATCACACGTTGCTCCTTGTTTCCCGTGAAAATCCTGAACAGTCACATGCATCAGATCTTTCGTTGTTCCCAATTGGAAAAGAACAGTTGCAAGTTCTGTTCCCCAAACGATTACACCATGGGTTTCATCACAAAGCAAAGATAAGTCCATCAGCATGGAGGTTGGGCTCATTCGCTTATGGGATTGTAAAGCGAAATCATATGCCAAACTTTGCAAAATCTAAGTTTCGAGTTGGTAATACCCAAAACCTCAAGAATTTCAGTTCATTCGTGTATAAGAGAATGAGATAGAAGCAATAATAAAAATAGTGAGAATCATGATATCAAAAATCCTTTTGATATAAAAACAGTCGGATCCCGGGCAAACATCTCTTCATTCAACATCAAGAGAGATGAAGAATTGCTTGTGTAGTGTCGTGTGAATTATAATCGAATAATCATTGATGGGTATCGAAGGGCTTCTTTTTCTTTTGGTTTCGAAGGTGGCTTCAATTTTACACAATATCGCAACTTAACATAAGTGTGAGTCAGTTGTGCAAAATTACTTGGATGACCAATGTAGTCAAGAACAAGCATGGTAGATGATGATTATAAGTAAAAAAAAGTTCAGAAAAGATATTCAAATGGAAATCTCATACTAAAAATGAAATAATGGATCTCTTTGTGAAAAAATGTCTTGGCATTAGAACATTTTATCAAGATCACGCAATACGAATGGTAATTAGATTTTGAATATCAAAATGGTACAAAGAAACAAATGTTTTGTCAAAATCTTGAACAAAATCGTTCGCCTTCAATTCATTGATGTTTGGGTTTGTTGGGTTTCACCATCATCACGGAAAAATGACTCAGGATCATAAACACAGATGTGTGACATATCCACATTATGGTGGGTTTCGACCAAAGATGTCGAGGATATGTAGTGTAGTGTGTGATCTTGAAATAAATGTTGGATGAAAAAGATTTGTTGAAAGAACTCATTGTACCTCTACTAAAAATTTGGACCAAGCAGATAACTCTTGACTCATCATGAGAAGATTAAGATAGCTCGTCGGCTAAAAATTTGGACCAAGCAGATAACTCCTGATTGGGAAGAAACTTTCATATGAAAGGTTTCATTAAGGCTTAGAACACAAGTAGTCTTTGAGTCTTTGACGACTAATACATGTTCCCTTGATGAATATTTTCATGTGGCATGCGAACGAGCATCATGTTGTCACAATGAGATTTCAACGAAAATATTTTTGTGTTTTTGTTTTGTATTTATCAAAGAATGAACAAAAATAAGAAAATATTTTTGGCTTTTTGATTTTTCAAAAAGCAAGAACAAAAAAAATAAGAAAATATTTTTGGATTTTTGATTTTTGAAAAAGAAAGAACAAAAAATAAGAAAATCTTTTTGTATTTTTGATATTTGAAAAAGAAAAAACAAAAATAAAAGCAATCTAAACATTACCTAGATACTTTCGACCCATAAGCTAACCGTATTCAAGAGTAGGTTGTGCGTGGAAAGTCTTCCATCAGAAGTGAATTGAAATCCTGTATTGAGCGATTAAGAAGAAAGTTGAATGCAAAGCCGGTCGAAAACTTAACATGAACACTAACCTCTGAACGGAACACACACAGTTGAAAGTGAATAAAACACACAAAAGGTATACCCACTAATTGAAAGTAATAAAAGCAACTGAAAGTAAGGTAAAACAAATGTTCGAGTCAGATTCAACAAGAATGTGCAATAGAAGATGCTTCCATCATTCCCATACCATTGAAAATCCAAAAGAATGATTTTTCATCTAAAGGTTTTGTGAAATTGTCAGCAAGTTGATCTGTTGTTTTGACAAAATGGACTTCATTGTTCCCATCTTCAACGTCCTCTTTGATAACATGATAACGAAGAGCAATATGTTTTGTTTTCCAATGTTGAACCTGATTGTGACGAATGCTAATTGTGATTTTAGAGTCTCAATACAAAGGTATTTACCCTTCATGTTGATTGCATAATCGTGCAATTGGCTTTGAATCCAAATCACTGTTGGAACCTGAAAGTGAACCTCTAGCAATCCTAAGTCTTAATTACGAAGTACATGTGTTCCGAAGTAAATGGTCTGGAGTCAATGGTGAAGAGTAGTCCGGAATTTGTCCGGACCAGAAGAGAAAAAGATGTGAAGCTGAAGTCATTCTGGAATGATTCTCATGTCCGTAATGGATGCTGATCCGGAGCAACACTATTTTGTCTTTTGTTGTATTAGGCAATCAGAATGTCAAAAACATATCTATTGTCCAGTCCTATGTAAGTATTCTAGTTAATTCATTGTAACCTTCACTCCTATTTATATGAGCATTCAATACAAGTCAACTACGGATCTTTCACTAAAATTTTGGCATTCACTAAGTTATTTCAAACATTCTTCTTGTTCCTCATTTATTAGCTTTACCTTGATCATTCATTCTCATTCTTCATTTATGACTTGATCATTTGTTGAATACATTAACTTAGACTTGACTGATCTTTGCAGGCTTGACTAGAACATTTATTAGTAAGCAGACATTGATCTTAAGCATTCACTCAAGGTTTGAGTTCTCAAACCTTGTCCCTGCGCATTAGATATATCTTGTTCTCACAATTGGTATCAGAGCTTGAGTGGTTGTCCTTTGAATCCATAAGATCATATTGTAGTTAGTTTGAAATTACCTTGGTATTTCAACCGTTTCTGTGATAAGGATAAAAGTTCTTCTATATACCACTTTAGCTTGAAGATACCTTAACTTCAATGGCTGCTTCTAATCCTTAGCAAATGATTTCAATACAAATCGCAAATAGTGTGGGTGGCCCTACTCGTGCCCCATCACTAGTTGTGGAAGAATATGATCACTGGAAAGCTAGAATGGAAAGATTTTTACTGGCCAAAGATAAAAGTGAAGAAATATGGAGATCCGTCAAAGAAGGTCCACATTTCCCTGTAAGAACAGTAGTAAGAGATGCAGCTCCTCAGCTCATGCGTGAAGATGAAACTTGCCCAGCTCCTCTAACTGCAAATGATATCGAGAAGCTGCATGCTGATCAAGTTTCTTTCTCAGAAATGGTGTTTGGTGTTCATCCCTCACTCTTCGAGCACATCCAGTTGTGCAAATCAGCCAAAGAGATTTGGGATACTCTTCAGGACCTGATTGAAGGTTCGGAAAATATGAAAGACAAGCGCCTGACCTCAGTTGTCAATGATTTCGATAATTTAACTACCATTTCTGGTGAATCAGTGGCCTCAGCCTCCAACCGTTACCGAATCGTGGTCAACAACATGACTGCTCATGGGATTGTCCGAACTCCTTTGGATTACAATCTCAAATTCATAAACAGTCTTGGCAAAGGATGGGGAAATGTGAAATATTCTCTCCAAAGCAATGGTTGCTTGAAAAAGTAGAAGCTCTATCAACTTTTTGATGAACTTCAAGGACATGAGTCAAATGTTGCTCAAACCATAAGGGAACTCTCTGGAGGTCCTCTTGCCCTTGTCAGTTCTTTTGAATTAACCATTCCGAACTAATCTTCTTTGGATCCCTTTAAACCCATTGCTTCATCTGTTCAAACATCCGCACCCATCTTACCCACACAAATCTATCTTGTTGATGATTCCGAAGCCATGGACTCTGAACTCCGTCTCCAACAGGAGTTTACTCTACTCTCAATGAAATACAAATGTCCTTTCATTCCTTCTTACAAACCATACCAAAATTGATTCCATTCTCCTCACCATAACAATCCTCAACCATACTTAACTCTATAACCTAAACCAACCTCGGAAAACCCTCCCGCATACAAACCAAAGATCACTAAACCGAACTCTACTCCGGAACCCTCTTAGAGTTCCAAATCGGACAAACCAAAAATTATGTGTCATAAGTGTGGACGTGCAAACCATTTTGCTAAAGATTGCATGGCTAATGCTCCGCAGAAACCAAAAATCAAGGATTCTGCTTACTACGTCCGAAGAGCACAAGAGATGGCTGAAAGCGAAAAAGCCTTTGTAACAACGATTTCGAGAGATGTTGAAGGATATTGGTCATCCGGGGATGATGATGATATGGTAACTGGTAGGAATATGTGTTTGATGGCTAGACAAATTGTTGAATGTGATGAAGGATATTGGTCATCTGGGTCAGAAGATGAAGATGATGTTGCTGAACCTCACAACTGCTACATGGCCACTAATGATCCACCCGGTCGAAGCATTGTCCAGTAGGTAAAGTCTATGATTAATGATAATAGTTTTGATTTATCTTTTTGTAAACCTTATCTCACACAAATCCAAACAGATATGAGCACCATTTATAAAGCCTATGAGTCTGCCATAGAAGCCAGTGAGAAGAAGGAATGTGAACTAAATCGTCTTAGGTTGCGTTTTGAGGATAAAAAATTGAAAATCGAGTCTTTAGAGCATGAGCTTGTAATGTACAAAGATGAATGTATCATTTTGAAAGACAAAGGCGAACTTACTTATTCTGAAAGAAATATTTTGATCACTGATAACAAACGTCTCAATGCTAAGATAGATGCTTTGCATAATTCAGTTGACATGCTTGAATCAAGTCTTCAGATGACTCATAATTTTCGTCATCCATGGTCAAAAGCACCAGGTCTCGCAAGCGAGTATCCGAAACCTATTGCTCGTCCCTTGAAAGAATTGCAAAATTTGACCTTCATGGGAGAGTTTCCGAACATCAAACATTCGGACACCCCCGTTTCTTCCTTGTCTCCTCTTCATGAGTCCACAAATCATTTTGAGTCCTTAATTCCTGAGTTTCAACCAATTATTGTCAAATTTCCCGATTCCACGCCTCTTCCGCCTATGATAAACCTGGACCTGAATCGGACCACGGAATTTCTTCACAGTGTTTCAAATTGCGTAGATTACATTCGTAGGAGTAACCCTCCCAACAACTGTGTTCTTGAAGAAATTCCTTCCCTGACAACTGAAACTGTTGCCTCTGAGTTTGTATGGGAATCTTTAAATGATAAAGTTGAAGTCGCATGCTGTGTGTCCTCTGATTCTTGCGAATTGGATTCCTTAGTCGTCTCAAAAACTAAATTGGTTCCCATTACTCCTGAGTTTAGTAATCCATCCGTAGGACAAACCTCAAAATCCTCGTCTCACCCTAAGAGAAAACCAATGCTGAATATGAAGGATATTGTAGATCCAAAAGTAGAAGCTCGAAATGCACATAAAAAGGAAGTTAAGACTAGACAAAATTCCAGGTTCATTGAAAACTCCAAACCAAGTATATCCCGGAATTCTCATGCATCGACCCATAGTCAAAACTCCTTTGTTCCCACTAAGATCCTAAAAACGCCTTCTAAATCTCTCAGTCGTGTAGAACCGAAGAAAGTAGACAGTTCTACTCAGCCTAAATCTCGTGTGAATGCCATGACAGTCCAAAACACTTCTTCTCGGACAGTTTCATCAGTTTTTATTGCTAAACCTGATGGCACAATTTTTAAAGCCAATCTTTCAAAAACCAATGTGTCATCAAGCAAGTCCACAAATGCAAAGAAAACACTTTTTTCAAAATATTCAAAGAAAAATCTCGTGTGGAAAGTCAAAACTCCCATTGATGAAACAACAATTCCGGAGGTTACAAATGTTACCAACACTTCGGAAGTCAAAGGTCCGAAGAAGACCGTTCGGAACCTCCAAGTCGTTGAATATGACTACTGGATAGATGAAAAGACATTAGCCTTCGATCTGTTTCCAAAGAATTCAAAGAATACCACCCAGAAACACAAAGTTGTTCCTAAGTCACAATCAAAGTCCAAAGCCCGTGCCTACGTTCCAAAGTCTAATTCGGAGCCTAAAAACTCCATTAGTCACTAATTTTGCAAGCACTCTGTGCTTCGGAGCAAGAAACAATATGGTATATTGATAGTGCATGCTCCATGCACATGACGGGGCAGAAAGATTTTCTGCGAGATTTAAAGCTTTATCTAACCGCTGGTTACGTGACATATCTAAACAACTCCAACTCTTAAATATGTGGTTATGGGATCCTCACCAATGGAAACTTCTCTATCTCACATGTGGCTTATGTAGCTGACGTTAAGATTTATGGAGTCATGAACAAATTGACAAGTTCCTAAGAGTTCAAGGGCCATAAATGTAACTTGACAAATTGAACAATTGAATTGTTTAATATTTGTTTATTGGACGGTGAGTGGACGGCAAAAGTATTAATTGTTTAATGGAATCCATGTGCAATTTTGTTTCGGCCGTAACATGTGAATGGAAGAAAATTCAAATGGTGGCTGGTCAAACAAAACGGCTCCTCTCTCAGTATATATATGTGCGATGTAACTCTTTGTATTTGTGCCGAGTGATATTACCATTTGTAATCTTATAGTGAGTTAATATAAAATCTAGTTGCGCCCGTGGACGTAGGATTTACACCGAATCCGAACCACGTAAAATCCTTGTGTTCCTTCTCGCTTTATTTCCTTCGTGTGTTTGTGTGTGTGATAGTGTTTCCGCTGCGTGTACCCGGTCCGATTCCTAACAACTGGTATCAGAGCCTGGTTAGCGAGGTTTGGAGGGTACGATCGTTTTTTATCACACACGAGTGTACCTGATTTGTATCTTGTTTGTCATCATGGCTGAAGACAAGATTATAATCGAAAGGTTCAATGGTTCTGATTTTAGCTGGTGGAAAATGCAATTAGAAGCATTGCTATGTCAGAAAGACTTGGACATGGTAGTCGGAGACAAACCGGAGAAAATTGAAAAAGCTGCTGAAGATGCGTGGAACTCAAAGGACAAGAAAGCCAAGGCGGTTATTACATTGTCATTAACGAAGAGCGTTGCTTTCAACATCATGAATGAAACCACGGCACGTGGTATGATGGAGGCTCTGTCAAATATGTATGAGAAACCATCGGCGGCTAACAAGGTGTTCTTGATGAAGGAGCTGTTCACTACAAGGATGAATGAGGAAGGCTCAGTTACGGTTCACATTAACAATCTAAATTCAATTCTGTCCAGATTATCATCTGTGGGAATTAAATTTGATAATGAGACTCAAGCTTCGCTGCTACTAGCTTTTCTACCTGATAGGTGGTCCGGAACAGTTACTGCTGTTACGAGTTCCGTGGGGACCAGTGGTATGACTTTTGAAGGGGTTAGAGATTTGGTTCTAGTCGAGGATATCAGACGCAAGAATCAAGGTGGATCTTCCTCTTCTGATTTATTAAATGTCGGAAGAGGTAGAGGGAATAGCAGGAGCAGTGGGAGTCGGGGAAAAAGTTCTTCTAGAACTTTGAAGAATGTGAAATGCTAGAACTGTCAAGAAGTGGGACATGTTAAGAGTCAATGTCCAAAGAAAGAATTGAACATTGCTGGTGCTGAGAGTGTGTCTGAGGATGATGCATTGATACTCAGTATGGAAAGTTCTGTAGACTCTTGGGTCATGGATTCAGGGGCTTTGTTTCACGCCATGGACAACGGGGAAATGATGGTGAATCTAAAAGAAGGAGATTTTGGGAAGGTACGGTTGGCAAATGACGAGATGCTTCAGGTAACGGGCATGGGAGATATTGATCTGGTTACTTCATTGGGAACTACATGGAACCTGAAAAATGTCAAGTTGATTCCGGAGCTGAAGAAGAAATTGATTTCTGTTGGTCAGCTGGATAAACAAGGACTGGAAGTAAGGTTTGGTGGTGGTAAATGGATGGTGGTCAATAGTGATCTGGTGATTGCTCGTGGTATGAAGTGTGGGTCATTGTATATGGTTGAGGTACCTGCTGAGGGAAGTATGATCGTCCCTGTTAAGCAAGACAAAATCTGGTTCGCTAAATCTAGTGCTAAGAGACTTCATTTTGCAAACATGAATTCTGGAGCCAAAGAGATGTTAGCTAAACGAGTTCGAAAGTCTAAACCATTTAGGGGATTCTGTGACAGTGGGAGCACGGGACTTGTTTCGGGTACAGTTACAAAGAGCCGTTGGGTTTTGAAGACTAAGACTAAAAATTTCTCTCCTGTTGGATGTTTGCTATGTTTGGAGAGTGTTAGTGGTCCTCGGTGCATCTCTGGATCCGGTGGAGTGTCCTAACCAGTTGAGACAGAGGATGAGTCGGTGGTGGGATTAGCCACGGCTGAGTATGAGCTAGTGGGAGCTTCAACTGGCCCTTCTAGTAATTGAGGATGAGGGGCGGCTCCAACTAGAGAAATCAGACTAAGTTTTAGCTTGTTCTTTGGAACTGGAAGCTTGAAGGACTTGGTTGTTTTTTAAGATTACTGGAATAATTGAGAGTTGAATGGCGGAGAAAAGCTAAAGTTGTTTAAGCCTCCAAGTGGGAGATTGTTAAGATTTATGGAGTCATGAACAAATTGACAAGTTCCTAAGAGTTCAAGGGGCATAAATGTAACTTGACAAATTAAACAATTGAATTGTTTAATATTTGTTTATTGGACGGTGAGTGGACGGCAAAAGTATTAATTGTTTAATGGAATCCATGTGCAATTTTGTTTCGGCCGTAACATGTGAATGGAAGAAAATTCAAATGGTGGTTGGTCAAACAAAACGGCTCCTCTCTCAGTATATATATGTGCGATGTAACTCTTTGTATTTGTGTTGAGTGATATTACCATTTGTAATCTTATAGTGAGTTAATATAAAATCTAGTTGCGCCCGTGGACGTAGGATTTACACCGAATCCGAACCACGTAAAATCCTTGTGTTCCTTCTTGCTTTATTTCCTTCGTGTGTTTGTGCGTGTGATAGTGTTTCCGCTGCGTGTACCCGGTCCGATTCCTAACAGCTGATATAAAACATAATTTGATAAGTGTTGCTCAGCTCACTGATTCAAATCGACGTGTGGAATTTTGCAAAAAGTACAGCTATGTAATGACTGAAGACCGGAAAGAATGTTTAATGAAGTCACTTCGCAACAAGAACATGTACCCGCTCGACATCAACATGATTGTTGGCAAACCACAACTCTGCCTTCTCACCAAAGTTGTTCCTGACGTTAGTTGGTTATGGAACCGAAGGCTCACTCATCTAAACTTTTGTTACATGAATGATCTCGTATCCGGCAAAATGGTGAGAGGTTTACCTCTTCTCAAATTCGAAAATGATCATGTGTGTGCTGCTTGTGAGTGTGGTAAGAAATTGAAGAAGGGTCATCCTGTTATCATCGAAAAATCCATTTCGGAACCATTGCAGCTTCTACACATTGATCTTTGTGGACCATCCACGGTAGAAAGTCTTCATCATAAGAAATACATTCTTGTGATTGTTGATGATTTTACACGGTTTACTTAGCTCTTCTTCCTAAGGCTGAAATCCGAAACAGCCTCAGAGCTCATCAATTTTATCAAAGGAATAAGAGTTCTTATCAAACATCCTAGTTAGGAGAATCCAAAGTGATAATGGATCAAAATTCACTAATTCCACCATAGAGAAATTTCTCACTGAAAAAGGAATCGACCACAACTTCTCAGCTCCTTATACTCCACAACAAAATGGTGTAGTCAAAAGACGCAATAGAACTCTCGTTGAAGCTGCTCGATCCATGCTGAACTTCGCAAATCTACTACTTTATATTTGGGCTGAAGTCGTATCTACTGCATGTTTCACGCAAAATCGAAGCATCATTAGTCGATGCCTCAACATGAAGCAATGAATGGTCGGAAGCCAACAATCTCATTTTTGCATGTTTTCAGATGCAGATGCTTCATCAAGAACAACCGTGATCAGCTTACCAAGTTCCAACCTAAATCTAATGAAGCCATCTTCCTTGGGTACTCCTCAAAATCAAAAGCTTACAGAGTTCTTAACCGGAGAACTCGTGTTTTGGAAGAAAGCTTTGACGTTACTTTCGATGACAACTTCGTTCGGAATTCTGGCCCAACTCATATTATGGAGTTCGATGCTCCTCCGCCAGGCTGTCCGAACTCCCAAACAATCCTTGAAGTTGATTTTCAAACTCTCTTTGGTCCTTCCAAAACCGCCCTTGATTCGGAATCTCGAACAAGGCCAAATCTCATTCCAATCTCTCCTTCGGAAGCCCCTGTCTCGCAAAACGTCTCCGGTCCGATTCCAAGCCTCCCTCAATTTGATTCTGAACCATTTCAACCTTCTCCGGTTGAGGGGGAGAATGCTCATCCCTTTCTTGAATCAAATGTGGATGGCTTCCAAGAAGCAGCTGCTGATTTCGATGATTCCAATCCTCTCAACGTTGATTAAAATGAAAACTTCTTTGAGTTCCCTTCTGATGATGATGTCAATCTCTCTGGTTCAAATGTTCAGGGGGAGCATCGTCCTCATATTCAAACCATTTAGGGGAGAAAATCAATTCCACTGTTCATATCGGATCGACAAAGGCTCATCCTCCGAACCAAGTAATCGGAAACCCAAATGCTGGTGTACAGACTGGGTTCTGCTGCAAGTATCCAAAATGAATTCCATTTTTTAGCATTTATATCTATGTTTGAACCCAAATCCATTAAGGACGCATTAGAGCATGCTAACTGGATTACAGCCATGCAAGAAGAACTGGCAGAATTTGACCGAAATGAAGTTTGGACTCTCATGCCTCCTCCTCAGAATCATCCTATTGTCGGTAAAAGATGGGTATTTCACAACAAGCTAGATGACACAGGAGTTATTATTCGAAATAAAACAAGATTGGTGGCAAAAGGATTTACACAGATTGAAGGGCTCGACTACGATGAGACATTTGCTCCTGTTGCACGTCTTGAAGCCATCAGAATCTTTCTTGCTTATGCTGCTCACAAAGGCTTCAAAGTTTAGCAAATGGATGTTAAGAGTGCTTTTCTTAACGGTGAACTTGACACTGAAGTGCACTATCTACAGCCGAAGTCGAATACATTGCTGATGCCAGCTGTACATCTCAGGTTCTGTGGATGAAATCTCAACTCTGGGATTATGGTTACCGCTTTCAACGCATTCCTATATATTGTGATTCTCAAAGTGCCATTGTGATTCCCACAATCCAATTCAACACTCAATGACTAAGCACGTTGATATAAGGTGCCATTTCATAAAAGATCATGTTCTAAATGGTAACATTGAACTCATTTTTGTTCCATCTAACGATGAGATTGATGATGTCTTTACCAAGGCATTAGACGAAACCAAATTCAACGGTTTTCTGAACAAGATGGGTATGATGATACCAAATCCTCAGTTCTTTCAAGAGACCTGTTCTCTTTGATAGATGTATTCGAAAGAAAATTAGTTCCGATTTAAAACTTTTCATCTCGGAACTACTTTCTCTCTGAATACATAGGATCATTTTACTTGTCTTTATTTCTGACCTTCACTTGAGTTTTTAAGCTGTACAATTCATCCAGATTATTTGTTATATAAAGTCCACAATGTCATAGTGCTCAAATTTTCATCTCGGAATTTACCTCATAATGGCATCCCGAAATTCCACTCCGGAAAGGTATTGCATTCTACACTCCGTAATTTCAAACTTCACTCCGGAAGGTTTCTCATATCTCACCCCGGAATGATTTACAAATCTTGCTCCAGAATTTTATTTAAAATCTCACTCCGGAATGCTTTCAAAATCATATTCCGGACACTTTTTCAAATTCACTCCGGAAATTATTGAAAATCACTATTCCGGAATTTCTGCTCCGGAATCACCAACCTTTTCCAAATCAAATTGAATTTCTGCTCCGGAATCACAAAACTTTTACAAATCAAACTGAATTTCTGCTCCGGAATCTCAAATCTTTTCCAAAATGACACTAAATTCTTGACTCCGGAATCGAAACTCTCTCCGGATTATTTCTCATTCCGGACCACTTTTCAAAACAAGCATGTTTCGGAACACAACTATTTATCCTCCGGATCATACTCTGTCCGAAACCGCTCATCTTGAATTCCAAAGGTTAATAAGGTGAAACGTTTTTTCAACGATTACTTTTTAGGAAGATCCTTATCCTATCTTCCTCGAATTTTGTGACACGATTGCATGCCCCTATAAAGCAACGATCTAATTGCCGGTTAGTGATTTCCATTTCAAGCTACAAATAACCTCACCTTTCACCTCCCAAGTCGACTCAGCCCCCTAAACTAGTTTCTCATTTAATGCAACCCGTTTCGAACTCGGATCCTCATCATTACAACCACCGACCCCACCCACTTCCCTTACCTATAAATACTAATTATCACCCTCTTTTACTTCTTTACGCGCATAATACTCCCAAAACCCTTAATTCTCTCTAAGTTCTTCGTGTTCTTCAAGTATTCATCATTCTGCAACAATGGCTTCCCCTCCTTGTCCACCAAAAACTGCTCCAACCTCTGCAACTCCCAAGAAGTCCATTGCCAAGAAGAAACAATTAAAAGGTTCATCTTCATCAACCTCCCCTGAACCATTTCTAAGGGACACGATGCAACTGCTTTCGCTAAGCCCTGAAGATTACGATGAATCAGTTCGTGTTATGGTGGAGTTCATCGCAAATCATCCCATCTCCATCACTCTCACTAAAATGCCTGAACCACCTCTTCCACTTCATCATCTCCACAGAGCTTTCACCAAAATCAAGGAAGTCGATGGTGTGTTGGAGACAAAAATCATTGGTGATCGAATCATTCCAATCTACAAATCCACCTTCTTAAAGGCAATCAGTGTTAAACCAAACCCCAAGGGATTGAAAGTCCAAGAACCAACCACGGAAGAGTTTCAGACATTTCTGAATCACATTGGCTACAATCAAGATTACAGGGCCAAAGACATCAAGAAATCAACAGCCTCTGGACTCTGGACTGTGCTAATGCACTTCATCATTCGAGGGCTATCTGGTAAGCACAGAGGAACCGATAAACTTAGCAAGGACTGGCTTCATGTTGTCTATAGAATCTACTCCGGATATGACAACGCGGTTGATCTTTCGGAGGTCTTATGGCAGAATTTTTGCAAGTTTTCCATCAAAAGGAAGGACAACGAAATTTTGAGCCCTCGATTTTGGGCACTGACGATTCAACAAATCTTCAATGAGCTTTTGGAACCAATTCCGGTCTCCACAGTTCCTCTGGAGGTATGTGTTTCTTTCAAGGTTGTCAAGGCTTATAGAATTTCAGACCGATCCTCTTTTGGTCTGGTTAGACGACTTTTGGACCACATGTTGGCCTTAATCCCTTCCGATTCTATTTATTTGAAACAACATCTAGAGACTTCGGTTGTGTTTGACCCGACAGAACCTGCCACGGTCTCAGTTGAGCCCACTTCGAAAGAGGCCAATCCTCCCATGTCTGGACCTAAGGTTAAGAAATCATCCAAACGGAAGAGTTCTCCCACAAAGCCAAAGCCTAAAAAGAGAACCAAAGTCAGCTGTTCCTCTCCAAAGGAAGATGCTCATGACATTCAGGCTAACTCTGGCCGTCCGAACACCCCTCCTGCCCATTCATCTGAGGTACCCCTCAATGTTTCAACATCACGAGCACACACTCACGAGGAGTCTCCACATAATCCACCCTCACCTTCCCAAAAAGGTGATGCCGGTGTTGACCATAGTTCCTTGAAGCCGCCTGGAACACACCGACGAGTCTCATTTGATATCCCTCTTGTTTCTTACACGAGCATACACTCCGGAACCCATGTTCCGGACCCTAAGCTTTCCGGATCTGGAGCAGTCCCTCCGAATCCGGATACCTCAACTGGTCTGATACCTGGAAGCTGTACAGGACGACCAGGTACTAATGATCCCCAATGGGAAGATTATGTTAACAGGGCTGTTTCCAGACGTCCAGATCTGACAAGAGCTCAAGTGGAGGCCACTCTCACTTCAATGTACAACAGAGCTCAACAAAGCAACCTTTTGTATGTTCCTCCTACAGATGATGATGCCAATCAAGAACTTGCTTCGGAACAACCTCCCATCACCACTCACACCAACGTTTTCCAAACTGATTCGGATGAAGAAATCTCCAAGGAGATAATGATCAGTGATTATGGAAATTCTGTTCCGGACCCCAACTTCATGTCATCCATCCGCTTTCAATCCAAGCCATCAACCTCCAAGTCTACTTTTGACTTCAGATCATCTTCTTTAACCACTCGGGATGGTGGACCCAACTCCAAGCTACATGACGATGATGCTATCACTAAGCGTGGTCCATCCACACATAATTCATCACGACAAGCTCCTCCGCAACACTCAGCCTCTGATTCTGAATCCTCTGCTGGTGATCACATTGATCCTTTTGCTCTCCTCGACATTCAAACCAATGTGTCAGATACTATGAAGAAGGTTTCCTCAATCGAAACATCCATAACAGAGCTCAACACGAAGATGGATCAAAAGGTTTCCAGACTTGATTCCAAACTCGATGCCATCCTTCAATCTCTCTCTCAACAGTCCGGACCTTCCATTGCGGAACGCGAAGCCCAACTAGATCAACTGATCTCTCTCCGACTCAAGCACTCCATCGAGGAAATTGAATCTAAATATGATGTTTTGGTTGACCACTATGTCGACACAATCACCTTTATGCTCGAAGTCCATGACGACTTGGTGTCTGTTACCAACGATCTTATTAATAAGACCCACATTCGTCATGAGAAACAAATTCAAAGGCTGGAGAAGGAGATCAAGAAGAAGGATGAAATGAACTTTATCATTCAACAAGTCCTCATCAAGCTACTTCGATCCACTTGGAACATTGTTGATGTTCCGAATCGAAAATTTGATGAGATGTTAGCTATTCTTAGTTATCTATTCGATCACCTTGCTGCTCAAGCTCCCACTTCCGAAGCATATGATACCCTCACTCTTCAACTCAACACGGGCATTCATAAAGTCTTCTCCAAATTTGACGATCTAAAGGAAGCTTTAGTACTTGCACCGGTTCCAAGATCTAGAGATGCAAGAGGGGGAGAAGGTCCAAGTCAACCATGGAAACCTGCCTCGGAGTTCACACTCCAAGATGAAGACTTGAATTCCGACGATGAAGTCCAAGTTGTGTCCGGACTTCTAGGAATTTCCTCTGATGATGAAGAAGATAGTGAAAAAGAAAAATATGTCTCCAACGGAGTTCTAGGCCGCGAAGCTCCAAATAAAATATTTCCAAAAGTGTTGATTCAGGAAGAGAAGAGAATATGGTCTGCAATCTCTTGGTCATCCTCTTTACCAAATGCTCTTCAAAAGGCCATTCAAATGGCAAAGGCCAAATCACTCCTCACAGTTGAAGCTTTCCGAACCACTCCTTCTATGCTCCCACCTATTCCGACTTCAAAAATTGCTCCAATAGACCATGGCTTTCCACTCCAGATCCCTAATGACATTCTGGAAGATCCTCTTCCGAATCCCACTCCGGAATTTGTGGTGGATGAAAACATGAAGCTCATCATGGACGCTCTAAAAAGAAACAAAGGCAAAATGCCAAAGACTGCTGAACAACAAGCCTTCCACTCCGGACATCCTCTCAAGCAAAAACAAGGATGGTCTCAGGAGGAAATCAACAATGGTCTGGAAGACAGCATCCGGATCCAAGCTCTTAAGGATAATCCTGATCCGATGAGTGGCATATCTCCTCTTTTCCATGAAGGCATACTCCGTGATCACGAAATTGTTCTGTGCATGTACTACGATGTTCCCACCAACGATTCCGAACAGCTCGATCTTCCTCTCTCTCCATACAACAAGTATTACATCAAATTTGCTCCTCTTCACCCAAATGATGATCCGGAAGTGATCCTACGGACTGAAAGAGAAAGGATTGAGAGATTCTACTCCAACAATCCTCAACCATTTAAGGAAGTATGGACTAGAAAAAGAATCACCAATGTCCATGGATTTGCAAGAAAAATCATAGTAAAATTCGAACTCAACTGCCCACTATTTCGATTTTACGACTTCCGGAACAAGCCTAACTACTGAACCATTACTGATGCAGACTTCCCTTCCATGAATCCGAACGACATTCTGAGTCTGGCTGCTCATTTTCGAGGAATGAAAAACAACGATATCGGCATGGGTGCTTTCCATGCTGCTCTAAGCTTCCTCAAAGATTACGTCGTGGAATTTTTTAGATGCGACTATGAGCTGGCTCATCTCTACGGAACTGAAGACTACGTTGCTAAGATCATCTATGTTCTTTCGGAAGCTGATCTGCTTGAAGATGATCTAATCGATGACCCGGTTCTAGGGTTTGTCTACACAACCAGGAAGACAAACAAAAAGGACTTTCTCTGTGTCCTTGACAAACACCTAGTCCCGACCAAAGCACTCCGGAAGTTCATCTCTCGAGCATCAAAGTCTAAAGCACCGGAACAGGTCAAAGCAAAGTTTGTAAGTCAACTGACCTGGTACATTGAAGTCAGAGAATGGCTATTTCGAGCTTTCACTTTCATCAAGGAAGAAGCATTATAATTGAATAGATTTCTAAGTTTACTTAGGGGGAGATTGTTGGAACCTGAAAGTGAACCTCTAGCAATCCTAAGTCTGAATTCTGAAGTACATGTGTTCCGAAGTAAATGGTCCAGAGTCAATGGTGAAGAGTGGTCTGGAATCTGTCCGGACCAGAAGAGAAGAAGATGCGAAGCTGAAGTCATTCCGGAATGATTCTCATGTCCGGAATGGATGCTGATCCGGAGCAACACTATTTTGTCTTTGTGCATTTATTAAGTTTGTCTTTGTATTGATATGACATTTCATAGGACTTAGTATTTTGTTGTATTAGAAAATCATAATGTCAGAAACATTTCTATTGTCCAGTCCTATGTAAGTATTCTAGTTAATTCGCTGTAACCTTCACTCCTATTTATAAGAGCATTCAATACAAGTCAACTACAGATCTTTCACTCAACTTTTTGCATTCACTAAATTATTTCAAACATTCTTCGTGTTCCTCATTTATTAGCTTTACTCTTTCCACTCTTGACTAGAACATTTATTAGTAAGCAGACATTGATCTTAAGCATTCACTCAAGGTTTGAGTTCTCAAACCTTGTCCCTGCGCATTAGATCCATCTTGTTCTCACAATCACTTGTGATGTGGACGCAGCAACAACGATATATTCAGCTTCAACAGTGGAAATAGAAAAACAAGTTTTCTTTTTCGATTTCCGTCTCACAAGTTTGACACCCAGAAATTGATACATTCTAATTGTGCTCTTTCGATCCAACTGACATCCACCCAGGTCCGCATCAGAAAATGATTGGATAAAGAATCTTGTCTATAAAGGATACTATAATCCAAACGAAAAATGCATCATTGAGGTATCGAAATATATTCTTTACCGTAGAAAGATGGGGTTCGATTGTTACCTGGCTTAATTACATACAACAAACATAATATTAGGTCAACTTGCAGTTAGATAAGAAAGTGACTCGATCATACTCCTATACGTCGTGAGATCGACATCTAGCTTATCCAATGAAGGACTTAAGTGTGTGCCAACAACCATAGGTACTTTGAATTTCGTGATATTCAACATGCCAAACCTTTCAAGCAAGTTTCGAGTATATTTATCTTGATTGATAAAGATTCCTTCTCTTCTCTGACGAATATTTAAAAGAAAATGTTATTAATTTTACCGATCATGCTCATTTCAAATTTACTTTTCATTAATTCGTCAAATTCTTTAGACATTGAAGGATCAGTCGAACCAAAGATAATGTCATCGACATTAATTTGCACGAGCATCAGATGATCCCCTACTTTCTTTAGAAATAAAGTAGGATCAACAGATCCTTGTTTAAATTTAGTGATTTTCAAAAAAATTATCAGAGTTGCATGCCAGGCACGAGGTTCTTCCATAACACCATTTAGGAATGCACATTTCACGTCCATATGATAGACATCGAAATCCTTGTAAGCTGCATAAGCAAGAAAAATTTGTACCGCCTTGAGTTTTGCGACATGGGCAAAGGTTTCCTCATAATCAATACCTTCTTTTTGAGAACAAACTTTTATGAATAGTCTCTCTTTGTTTCTAACAATATTGCCTTCTTTGTCAGTTTTATGCTTAAAAATCCATTTAAAACCAATTATTGAATCATCGTCAGGTTTAGGAACTAATCTCTAAACCTTGTTTCGTTCAACTTCATCAAGTTTAGATTGCATTGCAACAACCCAACCAGGATGTTCTAATGCAATATTTACTGTTTTTGGTTCTAATTTCTAAATAAAGACATTAAACATACATAATTCTTTATGAATATTCAACACCTTATTTTTGTCTAGAATATGGTCTCGTGTAAAGACACTAGAGTTTGGATCACCAAGAATCTGTTCTTTCGGCTGATTTCTTGTCAGTTTGTTCATCGGCGGATATGTAGGATCAAATTCTAAAGGTGCATCTTCAAAATGTCTTCATCGGCCGAAACTTCTGCTACAATAGATATATTATCAGTTACATCATGAGAATCATTATTTTGATCATTACCATCATCATGATTCGATACACTTGGTTCCCCCTCTACCAATAGATTTCTCGTGTGATGCTCCCCCTCGACATCAACACGGTTGATGAGAATAAAGTTCTATAGATCGATAGATTCAAACAGATATCAACACAATAATAACAAGTAACAGAAAATGAAGAACACCAATATGAATCAAACGAGTGGCGAATGATTAATATGCTCCACCTCAAAAAAACTCAATACGACTTGCTACTGTAGAGGAGTGCTAGGGTTACAATACTTGTTCAAGGAATAATCAAGAAAGATGACAAAAGTGATGCATGTATGCACCATAAATACTAAACCCTAAAAACAAAACATACGGTTGGACAGACCCAAACCATGAATACAATGGACCGAACTAACTAAGACCAATGGCGCAACCCAAATACTCAACAATCTCCCCCTTTGCGCCAATTGAGGCGAGAGATCACTTCGGTTGAGTAACAGTCGTTTTCTTCACAATCTTGAACAGTTTGGGGATGACGGCAAGAAGAGTTTGACGAAAGTTAATGTACCACCGAAGCATATCAGAAAACATCTTTTTATCTGCTTCACTGTTCTGAGTGCACCTGTGTATGATATCAAGAATATGCTCCAAGCAGGAAGTGGAGAACAAGTGTTTGTCAACAAGAACGAACAAGAATTTTTGACCTTCGCCCCTGATGAACATGACTGTATGGAACTGTGGGTCGATTTTACCCTTCATCATCAAGTTGATATCGCTTGCTTTTCCTATCCATTTTATAGAGGGCCTTCTTCTCAAGGAAGAGGCGATTTCCTGATCCATTTTTTGCGACTTCAAGAATATAGCACACTAGCATTCGCTTAATGTGATCAATGATTGGCTCATATTATTGTTGGTTAGTCAGCAAAATATTATTCAGGAGAATCCAATCATGAGGATTCAAATTTGGTAAGTCATCCAGGGAGATCATATTAACCGAACTGTCTGAGCCTCGGGTCACTTTGAACTTGATATTGATAAACTTACCTGCTGAAGTGGGTCTCAACACCTTGACTGTTGTGATTTTCGGATTACTCCAAGTCAGGTATTGAGGTTGAGAGAATGTAAGATATTACTCAATCTGGTCTCTATCAACCTTCGCGTCATGAGAGGGGATGGCAACTATTGACTCAAAAGCATGAAAAATGAAAGCCTTTTGGGTGATTGGCATATCAAATTGAGAGTCCTTGGAATTCTCAAGATCGAACGAAAGGACCGGTTCGAGCCAATGCGTACTTAGAGCTTCAATCAACTCCTTGAGAAGCTTTTCCATAGTCCACAGAGGAAACATAGATTTCCTCTGTTCCAATACATCGTTCAATTCTTTCTGCTTCCTCTCCCTATCAACTTCTTCCTTCGCTTTACGAACCCTTTCCACAATCTCTTTATCACTTGGCTTGAATTTAAGGATTTCGGTTTTGGAAGCTTTTCCTTCTGTATCAGACACATCATCGATTTCCTCATCATCATCATCACCAATTTTCTTCTTTCATTTGTCCTTCATACTGCCCGAAGCTTCATTACCGTTCAATTCAGTAGTGACTTTTGGTTGAGTGATGGGTTCGCTTGTTGGAGGTGGTTGAGATTATCCCTTGGTAACATTTGCTCCCCCTTGTTTCGGAGGGACAACAAACTCCAGAACACCTTCAATCCTGCTTAGAATGTCCAGAGCAGGTCTCAATTTCTCAGCCAAGTGGCCTCGAATCAAGATTGTAAGGACCGAATCATGTGCTTCCAGAAGGTGCAAAAGAATAGAATGCACATCACCAACAAAGCTTTTAACCACAACTCGCTCAGAGTTGAGTTCTTCAATTTCTTTGGTTGCCATCTTGAGCTTTAAGTTCTGAGTTTTAAGCTGAGAAGTGTGATGATCCAGCTCATGCATTATCTTATTCTCCACTACAAGTTCGGCTTCAAGTTGAGTAAGACGAACATCAACAGATGAGTGAAACTCGTTGTTGGCAGACTGAATGGTTTTTCGTGTTCCTTCGAAATGCTTCTGTTCAACTTGGAGTGAACTGGTAGGATTATCAACCGAAGCAGTCACCATTTGAGCATTCTTCTCAGCTTCAGCCTATAAAGAGTCAAGAAAAATTTAAGCATCAGAAACTAGTTTTTCGACATTTGCGGTCGCTTGCTTGCAATCTTTTGTGGATTCTTCAACAACAAGAGAAGCTTTCTGACATGTGGAGGTGGAAGCATCAATAGCTTTAACAGCATTGGAAATGGAAGTGTCATGCTCCTTGACAAAGGTTGCCAACAGAGCCTTGGTAGCTGCTTCAGAGTATGCATTGCCAGAAGAAGAAAGCAATTGGTCAAGCTTGGTATTCATTTCCTTTATTTGCCTCTTGGTGACAGGAGCGTCATCATCATCATCGCTCTGTACTCGATAAGGACTAAAGTAGACTGAATCAAATTCCATTTCTGCTCCTCCAAGAACAGGGTCAGATTCGTGTGAGGGAGGTGAGGATAAAGGTTTTGACGTAACTGGGGGTTCAGATTCAAAAGTAGGTGCCCCGTATCAGATACGTTGACACGAACAGTCGGTTCGGTTGTACTGGTAGTAGTAGTTGTAACTTCGATGAATAAAGGGTAGGAATGGGAATGGAATTTTATAGTTGAAGATTAGATGGGAGGTGGACAAGGAGCAATAGTAATAGGAACCGATTGTGTAGGAGAAGGAGGAGGTGAGTTTCGGTTACCTTCATGAGTTGGTGAGGGTGGAGGTGAATGACCTCGAGGCGGGATTTCATGTTGAGAAGCGTCATCCTCACTAGACTTTGGTTCGGGCTGAGGGTCAGATGGAACATACTCTGAGTCACTTGAAGAAGGAGCCTTCGCCTTATGTTCCTTCTTCTTAATCTTTCGTTTCTTTGGAGCAGTAGGAGTTGCTTGTTCAGACTTTCGTTTCTTCCCTCCTTTGTCTGGTTTATCTGCTGTGTCTAGGGAGCTTTGCATTTCTGGAGTAAGCTGCCTTGGCCCAGTAGGAGGTAGCTTCTTATACTCAGCTATCACTTTGCTTTCACTGGAAACACACCTGTACATGGATTCCGGGACCGACCCAATAAACATAAATTTCGATGGATCAGAAATGAAGGGTCCAGTTAATGGTTTGGTCTAGGCTTTCATTGTAATAGTTCATTATGAGTCTTTAGTGAGTTTTTGGTGTTGTTTAGCTGTTTACGGTCCAAGGGTGAGTTTACGGCCGTAAACACGTTTACGGCCGTAAACCCAGTTTGCGGCCCAAGTCGAGTATATATATAGTGGGGTTGTAGGTCTTTGTCTAGTTGTTGATGACAGAGTGCTTACGGTTTACTGTATCGAGTTGTACCAGACGGTTTTATGCTATAAACGTGTGCAAGCTTGATTTCTTTTCTTCTTCTACTTCTATTGTGATTGTTTGTTGCTTGATCATTGGTAAAGATCCTTTCCAGGACCTTACAATGGAACTGAGTTCAAGAATGCGGTTCTTGACCATTTTTGCGCAGAAAAGGGAATCGTCCTTCAATACAGCTCTGCTCACACGCCTCAACAAAATCGTACTTCTATTGTGATTGTTGGTTGCTTGATCATTGGTAAAGATCCTTTCCAGGACCTTACAATGGAACTGAGTTCAAGAATGCGGTTCTTGACCATTTTTGCGCAGAAAACGGAATCGTCCGTCAATACAGCTCTGCTCACACGCCTCAACAAAATGGTGTTGCTGAAAGGAGAAATTGAACTTTAAAAGACGCTGCAAGGACAATGCTTTGTGATTCTAAATTACCTGTTTTCTTTTGGGCCGAGGCGATTAACACTGCTTGCTACGTGCAGAATCGTGTTCTAATCAACAAAGCTCAGATGAAGACACCGTACGAGATTCTCTATGGACACAAGCCTTCAGTCAGCCATTTCCGTGTATTTGGCTGCCCTTGCACCCTTCTTCACTTGGAATCCAACCCTAAATTCAATGCCAAAGCCGATGATTGTTATTTTCTAGGGTATGCTGCGCGCACCGCATATAGGGTTTACAACAAGAAGACTAAGCAGATTGTCAAATCCTATGACGTGCACTGGTTGGAGGAGAATGAAACTGGCGCTCGAGTGGGTCATGACTGGTTATTTCATTACACATCGCTTTTCAAATCCTTAAATGTGTCTTCAGATGGTTCAAATGGATCCTCTTCTGGTTCGAAGATTGTTTCTGAAGACGAAGACGAAGAAGTTATTTACAGACCTCCAACGGTTGAGGGGGGAGTCCTCTGCTCCATCTGAGGGGGAGTCCTCTGCTTCATCTAATGTGGATCAATCAGCAAATGATGGAGGTTTCAACATTCACACTCTTCCTGTTTCATTCAATGATATCAGCCAAGACATACCTTCAAGAATTCAACGCGATCATCCGATCGAAAACATTATTGGCCAGCTGGGTGATGGAATTAAAACCAAAAGTCAGAGTGGAGATGTCAATGCATGTCTTTATTCTTACTTTATATCTAAAATAGAGCCCAAGAACGTTGAAATGGCTTTGAATGAGCCCAGTTGGGTAGATGCGGTGCATGAAGAGCTAAATCAGTTTGAAAAGCTCGGGGTTTGGAAATTGGTTGAGTTACCAAAGGGCAAAAGGTCTCTTGACACGCGTTGGGTCTATCGTAACAAGCAGGACGATTCTGGTGTAATAGTGCGCAATAAAGCAAGGCTGGTGGTTCGCGGGTTTCGACAAGTTGAGGGTCTTGATTATACTGAGGTTTACGCACCAGTTGCTCGATTGGAGGCTATTTGTATCTTTCTTGCATATGCTTCCTGCATGAACGTCAAGGTCTACCAAATGGATGTCAAGACTGCCTTCTTGTATGGCAAGGTGAAGGAAGAAATCTACATTGATCAACCCCCTGGGTTCGTTAACTCAAAGTCTCCTAATCAAGTCTACAAGTTGGACAAGGCGTTGTATAGGTTACATCAAGCTCCTCGAGAATGGTATGCGACTCTAACAAAGCACTTGCTCGAGCATGGATACTCTCGCGACACTATTGATCAAACTTTATTCATCAAGCATGTTGGTAATGATCAGATTCTAGTCCAGATCTACGTTGACGACATTATCTTCGGGTTTACCAGTCCACAGCTATGCAAAGAGTTTGAAGGCGTGATGAAAAAGCGGTTTGAGATGAGTTCACTGGGTGAAATGACCATGTTTCTGGGGCTTCAGGTCAAACAAAATTCAACCGGAATCCTGCTACATCAAGCTAAGTATGTGGAGGATATTCTTGAGAAGTTCGGGTTTCAAGACGCAAAACCTGCATCGACGCCAATGGCTGAAAGACCCCTGCTGAATACATATATTGATGGCGAATCTGTAGATCAGACACACTACAGATCGATGATCGGATCGTTGATGTATCTTATTGCAAGCCGTCCCGACATCATGTTTGCAGTTTGACAATGCGCTTGCTATCAGGCTAATCCTAAACTTTCTCATCTTATTGTTGTCAAAAGAATTTTTCGGTATATCAAAGGCAGCCCAAAATTGGGTCTTTGGTATCCGAAGAATTCTGAATTTGACTTATATGCTTTTGCTGACAGTAATTATAGACGTTGTGAGCTTGACAGGAAATCTACTTCAGGAGGGTGCCAATTCCTTGGAGATAGGCTGGTGTCGTGGCAGTGCAAGAAACAACATACCGTCTCCACCTCAACAGCAGAAGCGGAATACGTTGCTGCATCTGCTTGCTGTTCTCAAGTTATCTGGATCCAACATCAGCTGTTGGACTACAGTTTGAATTATCTAGAAACCCCCATTCACTGTGATAATGAGGCCGCAATTCAAATTACTAAAAATCCTGTCCAACATTCCAAAACCAAGCACATTGATATCAAAATACATTTTATCAGAGATTGTTATGAGTGCTCGCTCATCCGGCTAGAACAGGTTCTCACTGCTAATAATGTGGCGGATCTGTTCACTAAGCCTTTTAACAAAGCTCGATTCGATGTGCTTGTGGGATTTTTGAAAATGATTCGTTTTGAGGATTAAATTTTTGCTTAGGTTAGTTTAAATTTGCGCATTTTAGTGATTTCATTCTCACCCATGCACAAATTTAGGGGGAGAAATAAACAAAAACCAAACAAAAAATTAAAAAATTAAAAAAAATCCAAAAACCTTTTTGTTTCTGTTTTATTCTGTTCAGAAAACATTTAAAAATCCAAAAGCATTAAAAATTCAGAAAAATCAAAAATATTGTCGCTAACAGTTTTGCTTGTAGATATGGTACTGGGAAGTGATATTATCAAGTGATAACATGCAATTTCAGTTTGCGTAACGTACCCAAAATTAAATTGTTTATGCTCTGTGTTTGATGCGTTGGTAGGCACGAAAGATTCTAAATGGACATGACTAGGCAGAGTTGAACTTAAGGAATTCATAGACTTGACAAATCTTGACCTAGTTAGATCCGTTTATCCTGACAATACGACGCTTGGATAGGTTGAGCAGGGAGATATATATGGGAATCTAAATCTATCTTCTCTCTTAATAATTGTCTGCTCACCCGATGTAAGGAGTATTCAGGAAGTCCTTGATTACTGGAGCATATCAGGAAGCGGGAAACATGTTCTAGTACAATTAAAAACTGAACACTTACAGATTGTCTATAGATCTCGCTGCTCAGTTTAGGTGGACAACAATATCCTTGGTCGTCGTCAGCTGAATGATCCTTAAGAAATATTATCTAGGAACTTAGGATCACTTTGTCTTGTAACTAATGGTATGTCCTAATTCTGTCACAACTTTTCGTGTTTAAGTGGACCACAATACCGGCGATCGACCAGACAAAGACGTGAAGATAAAGGTACCGACAAGTGGATTAAGGTTGTCTAACAACTTTGATCCTTGTATCACAAGATTATTTTCGGTGACTTTTGAGATAAATTTTGTCTGTATTTATTTTATCTCATTTTTATTTTTTATTTTTATTTTTATTTTATTTTTATAATTGTCAAAATTTAATTTTTTAAATTCTTTAATTCTTAAACTTTAGAAATTATTTTATTTTATTTTTAGTTTAATTTTAATTTTACTTTAATTTTTAAAATCCTCAAAAGGTTTTATTTTTGAAAATTTAATTGGGATTTGGACTGTGTCTTATACTGTGTGGGAGACAGGTAAATTCAAAGGAGGTATAAAAGGTGGAGTTTACTGCTGTAAACCCTATTTTGACCAGTATTGACCGTAAACCTAAGTTGGACTGTAAACTCAATTTTGACCAGTATTGACCATAAACTCAATATGGACCGTAAACCCAATTTTGACCATGTTTGACCGTAAACTCAAAAATCTTGATCAAAATAATTTTTAAGGCCAACAATAAAATTGATTAATTAAGAGAACTTAAAGCTTTAACTGCTCAATATTTTGTTTTCTTACCTGGCCTGGTTTAGTGCAGATCAATGGCGAGTTTGAAGTTTGCTGACATGCATAACTTGCCTATTGTACTGGATGATCCTCCTACTGCTCATGGAGATTTCAGATGGATGATCTACAGGCTGAGAGAATGCTGCCTAGCATTTGCCATTACTGTGAACCCAGTCATTTATCAGAAGATTGTCAGGGAGTTCTGGCAGACTGCTAAGATGACAAGAGACAATGGAGTAGTCACCGTTGAAGCTGTGGTTAAAGGATGCAAGATTATGATCACTGAGCAGTACATCAGAGAAACATTGCTGATTAACGATCAACCTGATTTTCCTACTGAAATCAGGATTGAAGATGTGCAAAAGATTCTCAAGAAGATGGGGTATGAAGGCATCTATCCTCCCACAGTGAAAAAGCTTCTGCCACCGTACTGGAGATTCTTGGCTCATGTGTTTGTGAGCTGTATCTCGGGCAGAAGATCAGGTGCTGATGAAATCTCGCTCAGGAACACAGGGGCAATTGTATCACTGGCTGCTGGTATCAAATTCAACTTCTCAAAGTTCATATTGGATGAGTTCTTCGTAAACATCAATGTTATAAGCCGGGAGACCAGAGATTCTTTCTTGCTGTATCCTAGGTTTATTCAGCTGTTCATTGACACCCAATTTCCGGAGATGGTCAAAGAGGGAGACACACTAGATATGAAGTCGTTGGGCCCCCATACTATTGGTCGTACTAAGCAGAATCGCAAGGGCAAGGTCATCTTCCAAGGATTACATCCTCTTGTGAAATTCAGAAAATTTGCTGAGATAAATGAATCCTCCGAATCTCATGGAACGTCAGACAAAATGTCATCTGAGCCCACTTCTTCGGAGAGAGTCATTTCGGAAGATGATGTTATTACAGTGTCAGATCTCGCTGAAGAAGAAGAAACTCCTGCTCCTAATGCTCAAGTAGCTGAGGAACATGAATTGACATCTGTTCAGGTCCAAAGTGATTATAATGAGGGGTCTTCTAAAAGTGGAACGGAGACTGATTTGTATGAAGACCTCGATCTCACAGGATTCGATAACGATGAAATTCCTTTAAATTTTGGTAGTAATGAAGACTTCATGACCGGTGAAAACCTCAACACGCTACTTGACAATATCGATGAACTTGCTCATCCAGCAATAGAGATAAGGGAAAATGAAGATGTTCTCGAAGCCACGCCTCCTCATTATAATGAAGATGTCAGTTCATCTGAGCCATTGGAAAGTGATCGCACAACTACACATGCCTCTCAACCTCCAACAAAAAGACGAAGACTTGACCCTAGACAGGGAGTTCCTGATTCGGGTGTATTTCAAAGCTTTACAACTCCACTAACAACTACTCCTGCCATTGTTTCATCTGAACCTGTCAGTGAATGTCCTAGTACCTTCTATGAAGTTGGTGGCTCTTCCTTACCCACAGGTTTCTCTCCTCCTAGGCCAGACCATGATGCTGCTTCTGTGAGGCTAGCCAGGTATTTGGCCGAAGAACAATTCACAACGCCTCCCTCACGTGGTAAAGGAATTTCTATTGGGGGTGGCAGTTCAGGCGAAGAGAATCCTTCCATACTTGGACTTTAGAAGGAGATCGATGCTCTGAATCAGAAAAATATTGATTTAGATCAGAAAAATATTGAGCTGGATATCAAGGTTGCAGACCTTCAGACTGAAAATGCAAAGCTCAATATTCAAGTTGCTGAACTTATTGAAGATAAAGCTCTGAAGACAAAGCGGATTACTGATCTTCAGACGCATTTCAGCTTATTGACCGCGAGCTATTACGATCTAAAGAAGAAGCTGGAAGAAGATTTTGGCAACAAATTCAAGTCATCTGTCGATGAGCCAAAGATCTATCTTCCTGATCAAGATGCTCCCATAGTTCCACAACCTACAAGAACAACCACCGTTGTTGACCGTTTTGACAAGGAACCGGCGCAAGCTCCGAATGTAGTGGCATTGAAACGTGATAAATTGGCCAAGTCAGTTGAAAAGGGTCAATTTTTATTTAAAAGGAGATCAGATCACAATGCTCCCTGGGATCAATCAAAGATCACCTTTACGGATCTGGGAGAAAATCGGTTCAGAGACATTTATGGTGATAGGTCAGGGATCATTTCGTGGGGATTTCATGACACTATGAACATGTGGATCGTGAGAAGAAAGAGCAGCAATACTGAAATGTAAAAAGATGCTCACGATTTTCACTCTTTTACTAGGGTTGATCTTACGGAGCTGTCTAATGCTCCTTTCTCAAATCCATCAAACAATCCCATGGCGACTCAGTTCAAGACATTTTTTGAAGATCAAGTAGTTAAGGGCTTTCCTTCGATGAAGACTGCAGAGTCTATCATCAAGATTTACCCTAGCGTCATTGATCCCAAAACAAATCAGCCACTTCGGTCAGTGATGTGGCCTGCAACTGCTCAAGTAAAGCAGATTCCCGTTCCTCAAAATCATCCAGATAGATCTCTCAAATCCATGCAATACTGGGTGTTTGATGAAACTACAGCTTCTGCTGTCATCAAGCTTAAAGACGATTGTATCCGTTTGTATGACAAGAGGGATCTGCTTCAATTTGGTAGGTGGGATATACATCAGCTCTCCATTCATCAGATCAAGGTGGCTGAAGACCTTTTTGAGTCCGCTACAAAGGAGTACACTTTGATGGTTGCTGAGATTATCGAGAAGGAGATGTGGAATGGAGCTATGGGAAAATCTGATGTGCTGGTGATCGACAAAAACTGAGTCCAAGCTAGCACCAAACGAAGGGGGAGATTGAATGGTCCAGTTAATGGTTTTGTCTAGGATTTCATTGTGATAGTTCATTATGAGTCTTTAGTGAGTTTTTGGTGTTGTTTAGCTGTTTACGGTCCAAGGGTGAGTTTACAGCCGCAAACACGTTTATGGCCGTAAACCCAGTTTGCGGCCCAAGTCGAGTATATATATAGTGGGGTTGTAGGTGTTTGTCTAATTGTTGATGCCAGAGTGTTTACAGTTTACTGTATCGAGTTGTACTAGACGGTTTTATGCTATAAACGTGTGGAAGCTTGATTTCTTTTCTTCTTCTACTTCTATTGTGATTGTTTGTTGCTTGATCATTGGTAAAGATCCTTTCCAGGACCTTCCAAGAAACAATGATCTTCGTCGTATGGAAAGTAGCAATAGACGACGTCAGTGAACCCATCATTGTTGGAACGTGAAGCTTCTACATCGCCCAATGAGTAACGAGAGTCGAAAACCTAGCGCAAGCGATTTTAGAGATGCGAGAAGTAGAACTAATACCTTGAACCAGTTGAGACCATAAGGTAGATCCATAGTCCATGTTAACCCCATGGTACATACCATAGAGAAGGGTCATGAACGCCTTGCTCGCGCCATCAGAACCTGGAACCCTCTCCAATAAACCCTTAGAGAGGAGGGTAAATAGACCATTCTACTGAGGAGGAAGACACGATTTCTTGAACTTGGTAATAGTGGTGAGAATCTCAGTATACCCCTTATCATAGAACATGGTGAATAGTTGAGTGGTGGTAATGGAATCAGGGTAGATCATTGAATTGTCAAGAGCAATCCTTAGCAACAGACAAAACCTAGCTTTTGAAATCGACGTCTTGTGATTGACGATCTCAAAGAAAATTCTCTCCTTTACTTTATCGTAGACAGCGGTTGAGTAGATCTTAGAAAGCAGCTACATTGGAACATACTCCACCTTGGTTAGGGCTACTACAAGTGGTGAATATTTGAGGCATTCAACCACTTGCAGCATGTAGGGATCATACTGGAACGGTGAGAGATCAATGATGAGGTTTTGATTTGGCTTAATGGTGAGAAGAGAGGACTGGGCAGATTGCTCATAAACGGATGAAGATTCAACCATTGTTGCAGGTGTGAAGAAGAAGATGAACAAATTAAATTCGCCGGTGTTTTCTTGAGAGATATGTGAATTGGTAAAGTGGTAAAAGAGGTGTGAGAAAACCTTTTATACCATCTCTAGGAGAGAGAAAAAATCCACCGTGTCACACCCCAAAACCGGAACGGCGGAATCGTTCGGGGGTGGATGACGTCATGTACAGTATCACAACAATGCGTAGTAGTAAACAAGCAACAACATCATCCATTGCATTAATAATATAATTTAGTACAAGTGTGTTCTGTCAAGTTTAATAGACACCAAAAATATAAATCAAAATAAAAGATGAGTCTTGAACGAGCTCCATCTTCTCAAAACCTGGCATCAATACCTGTCTACTGGTGACCTGAGAATACAAGTTATTTTGAAAGAGTTTATCAGCTTTAAAGCTGGTGAGATCATAAGTATTTTAGTGTCATTGTTTGTATGAAAGTGTTTGTAAGTATGTGATGTGTAGGTTTGTAAAGGTTTGTATATGTTTGTAAAGTGTTTAAATCTCCTATAAAACCCTATATTTTCTACTAAAAGTAGCCTTCTACCAAGGCATCAAAAGTTTGTATGTGTGTCTCTTGTAAGAGTATGTATTTTCCCAAATCTGACTATCATTAACCAAAAATATAGTTTTTACATTACTGTTTATTGTGTGAAGATCACAAAGTGAATGCAATGGGGAAATAAAATAGTACTGTAGTGTTGTATTAAGTAACTACTTCTGTACTAACTACCTTAAACCAATTGTTATTTAAAGTACCATGTGATATGCCAGTACCATACTACCGACTAGAAACATGACGATGAAAGACGTCGGAAGGAATGACGTTTGGCACCCGTAGACTTGCAAGTCCCACTGTAGCTAGCAGCAAGGTGTAGGATAGTCAATCTAGTATAGATCTATACCCAAACTCAACGCTCTCCACTTAAGGAGATTCCGGATACAAAACGAGCCATGACAGGTGATGACATGCCCCGTTACGTGGCTCACATAACTGTAGTAGTGTTCTTGTATATGTATTGTGTGTACTAGTTGTATTGTATGTTCTCTCTCTGTCTAGTATGTATGTATGATCTCTATGTTTCTCATAATAGTATGTTCTCTTGTATAATGTATAGTATGTACTAGCTGTATTGTATCTTCTCTCCCTGTCTAGTATGTATGTATGTTCTCTCTATTTCTCAGAATAGTAAGTTCTCTTGTATAATGTATAGTATGTACTAGTTGTATTGTATGTTCTCTCTCTGTCTAGTATGTATGTATGTTCTCTCTGTTTCTCATAATAGTAAGTTCTCTTGTATAATGTATAGTATGTACTAGCTGTATTGAATGTTCTCTCTCTGTCTAGTATGTAAGTATGTTCTCTCTGTTTCTCATAATAGTATGTGTTGACTCATGTAGGAACTGACTCATTGTATGTTTCATTGTTCTAGTAATAGTATTAGTAACTTCCTAAACTACACCTATTATAGTTTACTAGTAATATTGTTTGTATGTATGAACATGTTTGTATACCTTTGCTACCCAAAGGTATTGAATAGAAAGAAGGAACTTTTATATCTATATACATATACATAATATATAACTAGGATTCAAACGACCTTCGGACAAACAACCGATACCCTAAGTCCACAACCAAACAAGGAACAGGAAGTAAGGTGAGCTATCAGTCCTACGTCCTTTCAATCCTACTTATATAACTATATCTATATAGATACACATTTAACAAAATATAAGTTTAAAAGAGTTTAATAAAGGTATTTAACATGTAAAAGATTTTTTAAAACAGTTTGAAGTACTTTGTTTGATAACATAGTTTGAAAAGTGAGAAATCCACTTGTTTGGTAGTTATTAATCACATGTGATTGATATAATAACTATAATAGTTCAACTTGTATTCCCCCCCATAAAAGCATTTAAAATCATTTAAAAGGTTGATTAAGGGGTATGAACTCACCTGTAGTGAGTGGTTTGGATGAACGGATGTTATAGGATGCAAAGTGTCAAGTGAAGACTTGAACACACACACGGATCCTAATTAACATATAATAACACATATATGCATCCAATTAGTCTTTAAACAACTAATTAACCAAGTTAAGACACCCTAGAACATGGAAAACACTTTGATTCAAGTGTTATAAGTACCAAGAATTGCATCTAAGGGTTGTAGGGCTTTGCTTTTGAGTTTATGGTCCAAGGGTAAACTCTTCATGAGTTAACAGTTTTGGGTTGACGATCCCAATGGATTTACGACCGTAAACCCATGGTAACTTCTACCATTTTGTGTTTTGAGGTCTTATAAGTCATCAAGAAGTATCCTTACTTCAAGTCTAAGCCTTAGGAAGCATTAGTGGCACAATGGCGCCACTTTATAGAGTTTACGGCCCATGCACCATTTCTCTATGAGTTTACGGCCGTAAACTCTATGTGTTCTTGATCTTTTTGATGTTTAAGGTCCTAAACACTTCAAGGAAGTGATCTAGACTAGTATCCAAGGCTAAGGAAGGGACTAGGGTTCACTTTGCCCCATCTATTAGGGTTTACGGTTCAAGAACATGTCTTGACCGTAAACACCTTTGATCTTGTGTTTCTTTGTGTTTTCTAGTTGAATAAGAAGTGAAACAAGCCTTATAACACACTAGGGTAAGAATACTTACAAATAAAGAAGCTTGAAAGGGTGTTCACGGCCGAAGAACACTAGTGTGTGTTCTTGGTGAAATGAAGAATGCTTGAAGATCTAAACAAATGGAATGATTTCATGGATGAAATCATGTAAGATCACTAGATTAAGGAAGAGATCAACTAAACTAGGCAAGAAACACTTACTTTCTTGAAGATCTTGAAGAAAAGTCGGATGATACTTGAGAGAGAATTGGTTTCTAGACTTGAAAATGTGAAAAAGTGATAAAAATGACTAAGTGTCATATTTATATTCCTTAGAGTTTACGGCCGTAAACACCATGTTTGGGCCGTAAACTCCAAACTCTTGGAGTTTTGAGATTTTATTGATGCACAATAAACCCTAGAGCATCCTCTCTCCAGTTATCTCTTGCAGTACTAAGCTTTAAAATACTCAAACTGACTCCAAAAAGCTTAAAAGTTAGCAGAAACAGTTCTGACTTCTATTGAAGTGAATGGTTGTACAGAATAGAAATTTCGTGTTGTCACATTATCCCCCCGTTAGAAGGAATTTCGTCCCGAAATTAGATTTTAAGCAAATAAGTAGTTACAAATAACTAAGTAAAAAGACGAGGATAATTCAGTTTCATCTGATCCTCTCGCTCCCAAGTGAATTCAGGTCCTCGCTTGGCGTTCCAGCGAACCTTCACTATCGGGATACGGCTTTGTTTAGTTTGCTTGACCTCCTGGTCCATGATCTCTACAGGTTCTTCCACGAAGTTGAGGCTCTCGTTGATCTCGATTTCATCGAGTGGGATTATAAGAGTCTCGTCGGACAGACACTTTTTCAAGTTCGAGACGTGGAAAGTAGAATGTACGTTACTGAGTTCGCGGGGTAAGTTAAGTTTGTAAGCTACAGGGCCGATTCTAGCGAGAATCTCGAAAAGCCCTGCATAACTTTTCTATCAGTCACTAGAGGCTTTCAATCGTCCACTAATCTGAACGATCCTCTCTAATGATGCCCTCTAACTCTAGATCGTGAATTTCATAGCTAGCTTTGAGGTTTTCCTGTTAAGAACCGGACCGGGTACACGTAGCGGAAACACACTGTCACACACTCACAAACGAAACGAGAAAATAAAGCAATAAAGAACACAAGCATTTTACGTGGTTCGGATTCGGTGTAAATCCTACGTCCACGGGCGCAACTAGATTTTATATTAACTCACTATAAGATTACAAATGGTAATATCACTCGGCACAAATGCAAAAAGTTACATCGCACATATATATACTGAGAGAGGAGCCGTTTTGTTTGACCAGCCACCATTTGAATTTTCTTCCATTCACATGTTACGGCCGAAACAAAATTGCACATGGATTCCATTAAACAATTAATACTTTTGCCGTCCACTCACCGTCCAATAAACAAATATTAAACAATTCAATTGTTTAATTTGTGAAGTTACATTTATGGCCCTTGAACTCTTAGAAACTTGTCAATTTGTTCATGACTCCATAAATCTTAACAATCTCCCACTTGGAGACTTGAACAAATTAGTCTTTCTTCGCCATCCAACTCTCATTTACTCCAGAAATCTTAAAAAAAACAACCAAGTCCTTCAAGCTTCCAGTTCCAAAGAACAAGCTAAAACTTAGTCTGATTTCTCTAGTTGCAGCCGCCTCTCATCATCAATTACTAGAAGGGCCAGTTGAAGCTCCCACTAGCTCCAACTCAGCCGTGGCTAATCCCACCACCGACTCATCCTCTGTCTCAACCGGTTTGGACACTCCACCGGATCCAGAGATACACGGAGGACCACTAACACTCTCCAAACATAGCAAACATCCAACAGGAGAGAAATTTTCAGTCTTAGTCTTCAAAACCCAATGGCTCTTTGTAACTGTACCCAGAACAGGCCCCGTGCTCCCACTGTCACAGAATCTCCTGAATGGTTTAGACTTTCGAACTCGTTCAGCTAACATCCACTTGGCTCCAGAATTCATGTTTGCAAAATGAAGTCTCTTAGCACTAGATTTAGCGAACCAGATTTTGTTTTGCTTAATCGGGATGGTCATACTTCCCTCAGCAGGTACCTCAACCATATACAATGACCCACGCTTCAAACCTTGAGCAATCACCGAATTACCATTGACCACCATCCATTTACCACCACCAAACCTTACTTCCAGTCCTTGTTTATCCAGCTGACCAACAGAAATCAATTTCTTCTTCAGCTCCGGAATCACCCTGACATTTTTCAGGTTCCATGTAGTTCCCAATGAAGTAACCAGATCAATATCTCCCATGCCCGTTACCTGAAGCATCTCGTCATTTGCCAACCGTACCTTCCCAAAATCTCCTTCTTTTAGATTCACCATCGTTTCCCCGTTGTCCATGGCGTGAAACGAAGCCCCTGAATCCATGACCCAAGAGTCTACAGAACTTTCCATACTGAGTAACAATGCATCATCCCCAGAAAAATTCTCAGCATCAGCAATGTTCAATTCTTTCTTTGGACATTGACTCTTAACATGTCCCACTTCTTGACAGTTCCAGCATTTCACATTCTTCAAAGTTCTAGAAGAACTTTTTCCCCGACTCCCACTGCTCCTGCTATTCCCTCTACCTCTTCCGACATTTAATAAATCAGAAGAGGAAGATCCACCTTGATTCTTGCGTCTGATATCCTCGCCTAGAACCAAATCTCTAACCCCTTCAAAAGTCATACCACTGGTCCCCACGGAACTCGTAACAGTAGTAACTGTTCCGGACCAGCTATCAGGTAGAGAAGCTAGTAGCAGTGATGCTTGAGTCTCGTTATCAAATTTAATTCCCACAGATGATAATCTGGACAGAATTGAATGTAGATTGTTAATGTGAACCGTAACTGAGCCTTCCTCATTCATCCTTGTAGTGAACAGCTCATTCATCAAGAACACCTTGTTAGCCGCCGATGGTTTCTCATACATATTTGACAGAGCCTCCATCATACCACATGCCGTGGTTTCATTCATGATGTTGAAAGCAACGCTCTTCGTCAACGACAATGTAATAACCGCCTTGGTTTTCTTGTCCTTTGAGTTCCACACATCTTCAGCAGCTTTTTCCATTTTCTCCGGTTTGTTTATGAGTACCATGTCCAAATCTTTCTGACATAGCAATGCTTCTAATTGCATTTTCCACCAGCTAAAATCAGAACCGTTGAACTTTTCGATTACAACCTTGTCTTCAGCCATTATGACAAATAAGAGACAAATCAGGTACACTCGTGCGTGATAAAAAAAACGATCGTACCCTCCAAACCTCGCTAACCAGGCTCTGATACCAGTTGTTAAGAACCGGACCGGGTACACGCAGCGGAAACACACTGTCACACACTCACAAACGAAACGAGAAAATAAAGCAATAAAGAACACAAGGATTTTACGTGGTTCAGATTCGGTGTAAATCCTACGTCCACGGGCGCAACTACATTTTATATTAACTCACTATAAGATTACAAATGGTAATATCACTCGACACAAATACAAAGAGTTACATCGCACATATATATACTGAGAGATGAGCCGTTTTGTTTGACCAGCCACCATTTGAATTTTCTTCCATTCACATGTTACGGCCGAAACAAAATCGCACATGGATTCCATTAAACAATTAATATTTTTGCCGTCCACTCACCATCCAATAAACAAATATTAAACAATTCAATTGTTTAATTTGTCAAGTTACATTTATGGCCCTTGAACTCTTAGAAACTTGTCAATTTGTTCATGACTCCATAAATCTTAACATTTCCAACTGATGGGAGGCTTAGGTAATGACCTTACTTTGTTGCATCCAAATGCAACTGAGCCCTGGATTTGGACGCATCGCAATAGACTACTAAGTCTTCTATTCCTTTTGGATGGGATAGTATCGGTGCGGTGCACAAGGCTCGTTTTAGCGTTTGGAAAGCTCTCTCCTTCTTCTCTTCCCAGTCAAAGGCCACACCCTTCTGGGTCAAAGGTGTAAGGGGCTTCACGAATCGTGAGAAGTTCTGAAAGAATCTACTATAGTAGTCTGCGAGACCTAGAAATTTATGAATTTTGTAGGTGTCTTCGGATCTGACCATTCTCAACGGCCTGGATTTTGGAAGTGTCTACTTGAATTCCCCCTTCACTAACAATGTGACATAGGAATTTGACCCTTCGAATCTAAACTCACATTTAAGAGAATTTCGCATAGAGCTTCTCTTATCGAAATGTTTCCAAGACCTATTGAAGATGTTGACTATGCTCCTCCTTAATACGAGAGTAGATAAGTATGTCATCAATGAAGACGATGACGAACTGGTCCAAGTAAGGATGACACACCTTATCCATTAAATCTATGAATACTGTGGCACGTTTGTTAATCCGAACGGCATCACTACGAATTAGTAGTGCCCATAACAAGTTAGGAAGGATGTCTTCAGAACATCCTCCCTTTATACTCGTACTTGATGATACCCGGATCTTGGATCGACTTTTAAAAAGAAGATCGCCCTTTTACAGTTGATCAAATCATTCGTCTATGCTAGGCAAAGGGTACTGATTTTTGATGGTTAGCTTGTTGAGCTCCCTGTAATTGATGCATATATGAAACGATCAGTCCTTCTTCTTGACGAACCAGACCGGAGTTTCCCAGGGTGAGAAGCTTGGTCTTATAAAGCCCTTGTTGAGCAGTTCGTTAAGTTGATGGGACGGTTCTTGCATCTATGCAGGTGCTAGACGATAGGGTGGATTGGCTACTGGGGTAGCCCCTGGAACTAAATCGATCCTAAATTCGACTTGACGTTGCGGAGGTAATCCTGGGAGTTTTCTATTCTATCTGAATCTATTGTCTCGATCGGTGGGAAAGGCATCTGATTGCCTCCTATGTTTATTCGTATGGCAGTGCGATCACTCGTAGTCTTGGGCAGTCTCCGTCCTAAAGTTCATTTCAGAAGTCATATTTGGTTCATCAATCACAGCTTCGTGTATACGAGTCGTATATAATTAAGACTGAAAAGGCAGTCGAGTAAATGATTCTTTTTTAAGCTCACATCGAAAAAAGGAAAAGAAGTTAAAGGCAGTCGTATACCTTCTCTAGCGATAGTTCAACCGTATGGGTCTTCGGGTTGAACTTGACGTACTGTACGAGTGGTACTCCGGGGAGGTTTCTTCGGGAAGGATACGAAACATAAGATACCCTTCGCATGAGTATCTCGGAGTTCTGGAATGACGGTTTCGCTTAGGAAGGCGATTTCGGAGAAAAGAATTTGCGCATGAAACTGGTATTGTGAGGGTCGAATTTGCTCAAGTTATATGAAAATGTCGGACTACTCGGAATAAGAGGCATTAGACTTAGTTCATAAAGGTGTTACAAACTAAACATGACAGTGCAACTTTTAACAGAGTTTCAGTACTTTAATTTACAACTAGAATACGACTGCAAACAAGGTATACTACAAAAGCAAGTATAGGCAGCACGAGAGTCCCTTATCTGACGGGATCTCGCAAAAGGTACAACTCAGGTTGCACTAGTTTTAAACAGCTTATAAGTCTAATATTACGAAAACGCCGTAGGATTTTAACATGGGTCCGAAGTAGTCTCTCCCTCAGCAGTGATCCTTAGAATCTTCCCGTCTGCGCCAGAGTTCTTTGTTATTGGACAATCCTTCTTGAGATGTCCTATATCACCGCATAGATGACAAATCGGGCTTGCCCCAGCATCGGTGGTGGAAGTGAAGTGTAGGGTCGGGGTTATGTGGACACGAGTGCTTGCGTTGATCTTCCCTTTTGGACAATTCCTGTAATAGTGTCTTGCCTCACCACAACTATGGTAAACTTGGCTGGCTCCGGTGGTGGAGGTGGTTCTACAAAAACAAGCAATGTGCCCCATTTTGTTGCAATTCATGCATTGCAATACCCGACAAGCTCCATTATAATGATAGTTACACTTGTTACACTTCGGGAGTGTTCCCTCATATTGCTTGACCGGTGCTGAGGTGGCAGGGGTCGCCACTGGTTGCTGTTGCAAGGCAAGCCTTTGAAATCACTTGCGTTCCTTTTGGGCTTGACGCTTTCGTTTCTTACACTCTGAGTTGTGGCTTTGGGTCTTCGCAACAGTTATCATTCGTTGATTTCCCGGGTGGTTACAACAATTTGAACTGTCAACACCTTTTACAGCCTTGCTTTCGTTACTAGTGTTGAGGTGTTCAAGGATAGCTGTCACGGCAGCTGTTACCGCTGCTTGGAAGGTGGCAGCGTCTATATGAAGGATCGGAGTTGTGTCTTTCGGCGGATTACCTCTAGGTGACGACATGATTCTGCTATTTGACAAGAAAAGGAGTTTGTGAGTGATTATGGTCGGCCCTAGATGTATTCTACTCAATCATGTAATTGTAAAGTTTTTGTTTTGTTAAACTGTTCTTGATGGCTTGACCTATATCCCTATGAGGCAGTACTGGAAAAGAGTTGAAGTAAGTTCGTAGAATGTTTACTAGACGATTGCTATTTTGAACTAGACATTAATTGGTTGGTGGATAACCGGATCCAACCATTGACAAGAATTGGAAGAAATCTTTGAGCTAATTCGCCATAGCTCAATAATTTGACGAAGTGAGTGTTTAGATAGGATTCTAACGATAGCAAAACGAAATTATTTGGACAAGGATTGGCATAGAAATTTGCCGACTGTCAATAACATTGATATTCAAGATGTAATACGTTTGGGAAAAATGACCTTGGAGTAGGTCTTACATCATATCCGAAGTAGAAAAGTTTTGACGGCATACTGGCCTAACTAAAAAGTACTTACAGTACAAAGTTAGTTACATAGAAAAGTGCTACTTGTAGCATAGGTAGGAAGACTATTCTTTCAACCAATGAAAGAAAGGTAGAATATCTCCTACTGGTGACGGTTATCCCTTGGGTCCCTTAGTTCAGCCAGCTGACGCTCCATATCAAGTAGGTCCCTTTCGTACACCCTTTGGCGTATTCGGAGCTCTATGACTTCAGCTCGAGTTTCAGCTAGCTCTTGCTGCAGGGTCTCATGGTCTCCCCTAGACCTCTCACAAGCATCTTCCAGACGAATGGTGCGGATGGTATGCATTCTCGCATTGGCGTCAACTTCCGTGATTCGATGGAGGGCTGTCCTGCCCTGAAACTCGTTTCGGGCAACTCTGCGGACCATTATTGGCAGGACTCTCTCTACTGAGCCTCCTTCGCTCAGGTCATAAAAGCTTTGGTCTCCGTCGAATGGTATGGGCTGATTCTGTTCTTGGCTCCATGTTTCCAAGCTTTCCACCCACCGAGGCGTCGGGCCTTGAAAATCCGGACGAGGGTTAGGATTTGGGACAGGAGCCACCGGGGGTAGGTTCTTAACTTGAGGCTCGGAGTCAGAACCATCTGCAAAGCCTTCAGCCTGGTGATCATCCACAGGGATTTGGTGATCATTTTCTGGCTCTGCTTCAAACCCTCCTCCATTATCTTGGTTAAGGAAGTACAAGTCGCCGTGGGGATGGAATCCAGCCATGTTATCTATGCGAGAAAAGGGATCTAAAAATTAAGCAGATAAGTAGTTTATAGTAACACAAAATACTCCTATAGTATTTTAGGTTTATGTTATGTTCTAAGGTTTTCGTTGTGGTATTGTTGTTAAGTTTTTAGACTTGTTGCAACCTCACAACCACACTTAGGCACATGCTAGTCACTCCTCGGATAATATAGTTGATCAAGCTATATCTTCCCAGGGTTGACCATATGTCTCTAAGTCTGATTGTGTTGTCCAACAATCGTAATACTTTTGTTCTGTCCTAGTGACACTGATTTTAGTATGAATGCAGGTATGTATACTTGGTTAAATATTTTATTATTTAAAAGTATAAACTCTTTATCAGAGTATTTTTAAATCCCGCTGTGTTTATAGTTCGTATATCATTTATGGGTTGATATACTCGTTTCACTATAAACAATGCTCTGATACCAATCTGTCACACCCCAAAACCGGAACGGCGGAATCGTTCGGGGGTGGAGGACGTCATGTACAATATCACAACAATGCATGGTATAAACAAGAAACAACATCATCCATTGCATTAATAATATAATTTAATACAAGTGTGTTCTGTCAAGATTAATAGACACCAAAAATATAAATCAAAATAAAAGATGAGTCTTGAACGAGCTCCATCTTCTCAAAACCTGTCATCGGTACCTATCTACTGGTGACCAGAGAATACAAGTTATTTCGAAAGAGTTTATCAGCTTTAAAGCTGGTGATATGATAAGTATTTTAGTGTCATTGTTTGTGTGAAAGTGTTTGTAAGTATGTGATGTGTAAGTTTGTAAAGGTTTGTATATGTTTGTAAAGTGTTTGAATCTCCTCGAAAACCCTATATTTTCTACTAAAAGTAGCCTTCTACCAAGGCATCAAAAGTTTGTATGTGTGTCTCTTGTAAGAGTATGTATTTTCCCAAATCTAACTATCATTAACCAAAAATATAGTTTTTACATTACTGTTTATTGTGTGAAGATCACAAAGTGAATGCAATGGGGAAATAAAATAGTACCGTAGTGTTGTATTAAGTAACTACTTCTGTACTAACTACCTTAAACCAATTGTTATTTAAAGTACCATGTGATATGCCTGTACCATACTACCGACTAGAAACACGACGATGAAAGATGGCGGAAGGGATGACGTTTGGCACCCGTAGACTTGTAAGTCCCACTGTAGCTAGCAGCAAGGTGTAGGATAGTCAATCCAGTATAGATCTATACACAAACTCAATTCTCTCCTCTTAAGGAGATTCTGGATACAAAACGAGCCATGACAGGTGATGCCATGCCCCGTTACGTGGCTCACATAACTGTAGTAGTGTTCTTGTATATGTATTGTGTGTACTAGCTGTATTGTATGTTCTCTCTCTGTCTAGTATGTATGTATGCTCTCTCTGTTTCTCATAATAGTATGTTCTCTTGTATAATGTATAGTATGTACTAGCTGTATTGTATGTTCTCTCTCTGTCTAGTATGTATGTATGTTCTCTCTGTTTCTCATAATAGTAAGTTCTCTTGTATAATGTATAGTATGTACTAGCTGTATTGTATGTTCTCTCTCTGTCTAGTATCTATGTATGTTCTCTCTGTTTCTCATAATAGTAAGTTCTCTTGTATAATGTATAGTATGTACTAGCTGTATTGTATGTTCTCTCTCTGTCTAGTATGTAAGTATGTTCTCTCTGTTTCTCATAATAGTATGTGTTGACTCATGTATGAACTGACTCATTGTATGTTTCATTGTTCTAGTAATAGTATTAGTAACTTCCTAAACTACACCTATTATAGTTTACTAGTAATATTGTTTGTATGTACGAACATGTTTGTATACCTTTGCTACCCAAAGGTATTGAATAGAAAGAAGGAAATTTTATATCTATATACATATACATAATATATAACTAGGATTCAAACGACCTTCGGACAAACAACCGATACCCTAAGTCCACAACCAAACAAGGAACAGGAGGTAAGGTGAGCTATCAGTCCTAAGTCCTTTCAATCCTACTTATATAACTATATCTATATTGTCGCACCCCCAAACCAGAACGGCGGAAACGTTCGGGGGCGGAGGACTTTAGGTAAGTATCACAACACATGTAACATAGTAATCAAAGTACAAACAACCATTGCATTAATAAGTATAAGTTTTACATAAGCGTTTAAACATTACATATTCAAACACTAAAGTAGGTACAGGAGAAGACAAGAGTCGTGGTACGGTACTAGGTAGTCTTCTCAAAAGCTTCGGGAGTGTACCTGTCTACTGGAATCCTGAGAATACAAGATATTTGGAAAGAGTAGATCAGCATTTAAGCTGGTGAGTTCATAACTATTTTAGTTATGTTAAGTATACCCTAAGTTCTTTGAATAAGTTCACTAGGACCTCCAAGAAATCCTATATCTCCTGAGGTGATTAACTGATAACCTCAATAGTTTCCCTCTGTAATTACTTAGTTTATACTGATTATACATAACATAATATTGAATTGATAGTTAAATGGGTGTATCTGCCCTAAGCCCACAACCAAACAAGGAACAGGAAGTAAGGCGGAAGTCACACATTTCACTGTCAATCGGACATTACTTATGTACAACTCTGATGTAATAACTAAGGAAATTATAGAATTAACCACTAAAGGTCTTTTATGTTATACTAGTTTACAGAGATTGAATGACTAAGTTTCATTTGATAAGTGGTTTAATCCTATAAACTGTTTCCTTGGTATAAGTGGTTTAATCCCATAAACCGTTTCATTTGTAAAAGTGTTCTTAGTTATATCTGTTCTATAGTAAAAACCTTAGTATTAATCCTGGAGAGTATTGTATTATCCAAAATACTTCCTTGTGGTTTTAAATGTTCAAAACCAGAAGTACAATACTTGATTTCATGATAAATAGCTCTTACTGTAAGTAAAAGCTACTAAAGGTATATATGGTCGGGATGTAATTAACTTTTCTTACTGTTATAAGAGAAGTATATTACTTTGTAATTCACTCGTTGTTTTATCCATTTGAGTCCTATTAACCATACTAATATGACGGAAATGCCTGCAGCGGCGTTCTTCATGCGTCGGAACTGGAATGATATTTGACACCCTAGGCCTGCCGGCCAAACTGTAGCGAACAGTAGAGGTGCGGGATTGTCAGTCCCATATAGATCTATACACAAATTCACGCTCTCCCTATAAGAGATTATGGCTAATAGTTCAGGACTTAAAAAGGTCGTACTTAGATAAGTACACCGTGAAGGGTCTCACAAATTTATTGTTTCAACGAGATTTCCGATGTATTATTATTATTACCCGATGAATGCTAACTCTGGTACTTTGTATCGTACCCTTGGTTAATGCAAACCCAGTAAGATGTATTATTACCTCGAGTTCGCTAAGTCGGGTACTCTGTATAGTACCTTTGGTAATGCCAACCCGACATAATATATTATTACCCGTGATTTCTAACTCTGGTACTCTATATATCGTACCTTTGTTAATGCAAACCCGGTATGATGTATTATTACTCGTGATTGCTAACTCTGGTACTCTGTATATCGTACCTTTGTTAATGCAAACCCGGCATTACCACGTGTTTCCTAACCCTGGTACTCTGTCTCGTACCTTTCTTAATGCAAACTAGGTATGATGTATCTTTACTTCTTTAATATGTTGTTTGTATATTAGAGGTATTATACATATCTTGGTATAGTTGAATGAATTTTGGTAATTTCCTTGGAAAGTATACATTTGTAAATCATACTTCTATCTTTAGTTTTGAATGATAAATTATACCTATTATAATTTATATGTTCCATCTGATTAGCATGGTTTCTCATAGATGAACACCTTTGCTCAGCCTGATACAAAGGTGGTGATACCAAAAGCAGTAACCTTTTGTACTCATATATGTATAATATATATATATATATAACTAAGAAGGTAACGACCTTCGGACAAATAATACACCCCTAATTCCACATCCAAACAAGGAAAAGGATATAGGATAATTCATTAGTCCTAAGCCCTTCAAGTCTTATTTATATATTTATATATATGTAAACATGATTTTGGAATTTATAATTTGAAATAGTTTATAAAACATTTTTCAAAGAATTTAATGGAGTTTACATGACTTTAAAGACTTAACATGGCTTTACGTTATTTTGGAAGTATTTGGTAATTCTTAAAAGCATACGTAAAATCTTTGTATGATTATTATCACCTACAGTTATTAACACAATTTAATATTGTGTTAAACTTGTATTCCCCCCCCCCCCCCTAAAAAGCATTTAAAAACCATTGAAAAGGTAAATTATAGGGGTATGAACTCACCTTGATAAGCGGTGATTCGGGCAGCGTTTCGTTTCCCGGAAAAGAGTTTGTTTGACGAAAAATCGGCTCCAACCGGGCAGAGTTTCGACAGAAAAGAGGATGACTTCTCGAGAATTCCGGGGCTCCGGGGCTTGCTTCGGGCTTTAGACACGATATCGGGGCCTTGGGGGGTCGTGAGAAAGTTTATGGGGTTAAAATGTGAATTTTGGAGAAATTTGGGGTGAAAATGGTGAAGGAACCGGGAGGGTTCGCACCTTTTCTATAGGGCCGAAGCCTCAGACAGGTGGCGAGGAGATGGTCTCGGTTTGGACAGCTGGCTCATGCGAAGGCGAGTCAGCAGGGCACGCACCGGAAGGAGGGGCGAAGTTGGAGGCGGTTCGGATGTGTGTCGGATCAGGAGTGGACCGAGCCTCGGTCCAATCAGGAGCGCCTATGACGACTTCGGACCAATCAACAGGGGACACGCGCATCCGCGATCTAATTAGAAGATCACACGTGGAGGCCTCGCATGCGAGGGATGATGTGTCTGAGGTAACTCAGCGAAATTTCCCGGTTTTCTAGATTTTTTTCGATTTTCATGCCAAAAACTTTCAAAATTCATAACTTTAGCATACTAGCTCCATTTTTGGCGTTCCTTATATGCACGCGTAGGTAAAATCATACTCTACGACTTTCGTTTAGACTTTGTCGGCTGGTTTTGAATTTATTTTTAATATTATTATTTTTAACAGACCGGGACAGGAAATCCGTTAAAAATTCATAACTTCTTCATCTGACGTCCGTTTTCGTCTGTGTTTTTACCGTTGTGCTACTTTTGACGAGACCTTCGATTCTCGTTTAAGTTGTGTCGGCTAAATATCGATCGATTTATATTTCAAATTTTTAGTTGTCTACTGCTAAACCGAAATTTCGAAAAATCATAACTTCCTCATATGAAGTCAAATTTTTACGTTTTTTTATGAACGTTCTCGGTTTAAAATATTCTACAACTTTCATTTAGATTGTTAAGGCTAAAAAGCCTTTTATCGAAAATTCACTTTTTACACTGAACAGTGTTTTGCCGGTTTTGATGCGGATTTTCGATTGGTCATAACTTCTTCGTTATAAGTCGGATTTCAGTGTTCTTTATGTTTTTGGAAACCTTGTTACAAATTCTACCACTTGGTTCATCCCAATTACGATTATTGATCAATTTATTTTTGACCAAACTTTGACTGGTGTAACATTATCCCCCCGTTAGAGTGAATTTCGTCCCGAAATTAAGTCTAAAGTGATACTCATGGACTAGGTCTAATCTTTCCTTTCCAAAGTGAATTCAGGTCCCTGGTTTGTAATCCAGCGAACCTTCACTAACGGGATGAGACTTAGCGTGGTTCTTTAGATTTCCCTATCCATGGTTTTCATTGGTTCATCTACAAAGTGTAGACTTTTATTTAACTTGATTTCATCGAGTGAAATAACATGTGTTTTATCGGATAGACACACCTCTTTAGATTAGATATGTGAAAGATTGGATGAATGTTATTAAGTTTTTGTGGTAGTCTAAGTTTATAAGTACAAGACCGATCCTGGTAAGAATCTTGAATGGTCCTATGTACTTTGAGTTTTGTATTTCACGCTTTCTCAAGCGCATCTTGTCCTTCCTGAGTGAGACCTTCATATGACAAGGTCATCAATCCTGGAATTGCAAGGGTTTTCTTTTATCGAAGCTGTAGCTTCTCTGGTTAACTCTGGAAGCTTTATGTCGCTTCCTGATTCGTATTTTGTTTTTGGTAGTTTCTTGGATGAATTCCAGATCAACGAGGGTGCTATGTGGAAATTGGATCTCTAGCTAGTTGCGTATTACCTACTTTAGTCCAGTGTAGATAGGATCTGCACTTATTACCACAGAAGGTTTTGAATGGAGCAACTCAAATGCTAGCGTGATAAAGGTCTCGACTAATTGGTAAATGGGTATCCCATTCTTTACCATAGTCGATCACATAGAATCATGACTACTCTGGTTCCTAGAGATTTTTGAGTGTTTGGCTGAACTAGGAGATGATTCTATTATCTCAGTGTAGATAACAAATATTGGCATACCGTACACTCACACATTCTAGTTATCTTCTCTACTAGCCACATTTTCAGGTTTCAAGGCTTCCTGTTGAGCCTCCTTCCTTTGTGTGGAGAGATTTGAATGGGTTATCATAGTCAATGATTGGCACTATGACCTGGGTACTCTTTCCGACTTAGTGTGTTAGCTACTATATTGGCTTTGTCGAGATGATAACGAATTTCAAATTTGTAGTCATTTAGTAGCTCGACCCATCGTCGTGGTCTCATGTTGAATTCCACCTGGTAGAATACATGATGCAGGCTTTTGCTCCGAAGTTCATGATCAGACTCATACTTGGCTCATCTACCATCACCTCGTGTATACAAGTCGTATATAATTTGGATTTCACAAAACGTTCGGATGGGTGACTCTGCCCCAGGTCCACAACCAAACAAGGAACAGGAGATAGGGCGGAATCACACATCCTTAATCTTGTTAAGTCTAACGTACATACCACTCTCGTGTATACACTTAGCAGCGATAGATTAACTTAATGAGTTCTTAGTCTCTATTCTTGAACTTGACATGCGGTTCAATGATTTTCCTATGAAGTCTATTGGGGTAATTCGGTAGTTACTGACTTCTATGACTACTTTGGTGCTTTTTGTTTGAAGTTTCCCTGTCTATTGAGTAGGCTAGAATGGCGTGGTACTCTTCGCATGGGTACTTCTGAAGTTTTGAAATGAGAGACAACCTAAGGGTTTTGCGTTATAGATTGGAAGAATTTCATCTTACGGCTGATTAAGGAAAAAGTTCTCTTATACAGCATAAGAATTTTCACATGGTAAGGGCCAGGCCAAACCATGTCGAATGAGAATGTCAGAATCTTCTCGACGAAATAGATATTAAGTCGTTCTGGGACGAATGATTACTAGAATGATATCCTATGTACCTAAGTTTTCAGTGCTTGTGGTTTTATTATGTTATTATCGCTACGAACCTATTTTTGATTCGAAATTGGCGGGTACTACCAATACGAGGGTTCTGATAATTTGAAATTATGAACTTTCATGAAACGATCCTTACTAGGTCTCTCTATAATCGCTTGGTGTATACAAGTCATGTATAATTAAGATTGGTGAGACCTTTGACTGAGCAACCCTGCCCTAAATCCACAACCAAACAAGGAACATGAAATGAGGCGGGATTACTCCTTCTAAGTCTACAAATCTTAATTATAAATGACCCTTATGTATACACTAAGTCATCATAGCTTACCTGTTAGGGTTTCAAATTTTATATAAGTGTTATGATTTAATTTGAACGGAAGAGTAATCATGATTATAGATAATTATCGGGGTTTGGAAGCGTACCAAAATATAGTAGGGTTCTTTGACGCTTTCCCATGTATTGGGATCAAAATCCTCCTGCTTCCCCGTCGTTCTTTTTTGTTGGACAGTCCCTCTTGTAATGTCCTATTTCACCACAAAGGTGACATATGGGAATGGTTCCAACATCGGTAGTTGAAGTGATGAACTCGACCGGAGTTCTACAGATGCGAGCGGTATGCCCCTTCATGTTGCATCTATTGCAATGCAGCTCTCGGAAAACTCCATGATGATGGTGGTTGCACTTGCTGTAGTGTGGGAGGTTTCCTAAGTACGGCTTAGTTGGTGCTAGAATAACAGGGATGATGGGGGTATCGACTGCCCCAGTTCGTTGCCCTCTGCTAGGTTCTTGAGTTGAACAACTCCCTTCCTTGTTCTCAAAATTTCGTTTAAGGATATTAGGCTTAAGGTTCGAGGTGTTCTTACAGATAGGTGCTTGTGGCTGTACTTGGCCATCACCACGATCAGGGTTACCGATAGCATTACTACTAACATTTCCATTGTTAGAATTAAGGTGTGCCATGAAAGCTGCTACAGCTGCTGTGACCGCAGCTTGAAACGTAGCTGCATCTATCTGAAGGATTGGTGTTTCGCTGGTGGGTTGGTTACAGTTCTTTGGAGGCATGATTCTGTTACATGATAAGAAAATGAGTTCGTGAGCGACTATCGTGTCTTTAGATGTATTCTAACCATTTGTATCAATGTATTAATCTTTCGTTTTGACATATTGTTCTTAATGATTCGACCTGCATCCCTATGATGCAGTCCTGGTAAGGAACGTAGTTAAGTTTCTAGAATGGTTAGGAACCGAGTATTATCCAAACTAATTTACCTTTGTTTGGTGGATATCGTTTCCCAATTTTCGAAAATATTCGAAATAATTCATAACAGTGTCTACATAAAATAGACTTATGAATTTGAGAAGTAATCACTATCAATTAAGATTCTGTGATCTAATTTATTGTTATTAGCCGTGACAGGAAAAGAGGATAAGCTCCAAACCTAATGTGAGTAAAGAAATCACTAACTCACTAGGTTGAACCGATTTACTAGTTATTACTTAGATGAAAAGGTGATCGAACACTTCACATGAATCATGCGTGGTTTCCCTTTGTTCTATTCTGGGTGGTAATGATTTGTTCTCTCCTGGTATCTATAGGGTGTCCTTCTCCTCTGTAGGTATATTGAATTCCCGAGCTGTCTTACTTCCGATTCGGACACCGATCCCCATTACTTTGTAATGAAGATTTTGAATCTTGGAAGTTCATGTGAATCTCTCATTGGTATCCTTAATAAGGTAAGGGCACTAAATGATTTCTATAGTTTATTTACTTCTCATATGTTTCTTCTTGGGATTCTCCTAATGAAGTTCTGTTGGATCCTCCTTGACTCTTCTCTTGATTGCTGGAGTAACTATGTTTATCTAAAGAGTTTATACGAGAATGGGAATGTCTAAAGAATCTATGAGAAAATTTGAATTTTTACAAAGGTGATTCTTTCTGGTCCTTCTATAATCACATGGTGTGTACCGATTATATATAATCCAGATCAAATAGACCTTTGAATAAGTAATCCTACTCTAAAACCACATCCAAACAAGGAAAAGGAAGTAGAGTGAAAATTACATATTCTAAGTCTATAAAATCTCGGCTATATATAACCTTAACGTATCCACTTAGTAATTATAGACCTATCAGAAAAGATCTTTTAACATTTCCCCAAAGGTATGAAACATACCTCCATGTTATTTTAGTTATGAGTTTGATTCTTGGACTTCTAGATACAAGAACTTAACAAATTTTCAGTTTTCTTGTTATAGCATCCTAAAATACTCCCATAGTATTTTAGTCTTTTGTTCTAGAATTCTTCTGGTGCTTAGGTAAGTTTTAGACCAGTTGCAACATTACAATCACTCCCCTAAACACATGTTGGTCATATCTCGGATGAATATAGTTGATCAGGCTATATTGATCCCAGATATGATTATGTCACTGTCTAGGTTTAACTGCAATGTCCAACATCCAAATACTTTTGTTTTGTTCTTCATGTGATACTCATTCTAGTATATATACTCTGCATGTACTTATACTTTTATAAAATATTAATATATTTTTAAAAGTATAACTCTTGGTCAGAGTGTTTTTATCCCAATGGGTTTATAGTTGTATATCTTTTATGACTGATATATTGAGTTCACTATAAACACTACTCTAATACCAATCTATCGCACCCCCAAACCAGAACGGCGGAAACGTTCGGGGGCGGAGGACTTTAGGTAAGTATCACAACACATGTAACATAGTAATCAAAGTACAAACAACCATTGCATTAATCAGTATAAGTTTTACATAAGCGTTTAAACATTACATATTCAAACACTAAAGTAGGTACAGGAGAAGACAAGAGTCGCGGTACGCTACTAGGTAGTCTTCTCAAAAGCTTCGGGAGTGTACCTGTCTACTGGAATCCTGAGAATACAAGTTATTTGGAAAGAGTAGATCAGCATTTAAGCTGGTGAGTTCATAAGTATTTTAGCTCTGTTAAGTATACCCTAAGTTCTTTGAATAAGTTCACTGGTTTCTCCAGGAAATCCTATATCTCCTGAGGTGATTAACTGATAACCTCAATAGTTACCCTCTGTAATTACTTAGTTTATACTGATTATACATAACATAATATTGAATTGATAGTTAAATGGGTGTATCTGCCCTAAGCCCACAACTAAACAAGGAACAGGAAGTAAGGCGGAAGTCACACATTTCACTGTCAATCGGACATTACTTATGTACAACTCTGATGTAATAACTAAGGAAATTATAGAATTAACCATTAAAGGTCTTTTATGTTATACTAGTTTATTACTTTGTAATTCACTCGTTGTTTTATCCATGTGAGTCCTATTAACCATACTAATATGACGGAAATGCCTGCAGCGGCGTTCTTCATGCGTCGGAACTGGAATGATATTTGACACCCTAGGCCTGTCGGCCAAACTGTAGCGAACAGTAGAGGTGTGGGATTGTCAGTCCCATATAGATCTATACACAAATTCACGCTCTCCCTACAAGAGATTCTGGCTAATAGTTCAGGACTTAAAAAGGTCGTACTTAGATAAGTACACCGTGAAGGGTCTCACAAATTTATTTTTTCAACGAGATTTCCGATGTATTATTATTATTACCCGATGAATGCTAACTCTGGTACTTTGTATCGTACCCTTGGTTAATGCAAACCCGGTAAGATGTATTATTGCCTTGAGTTCGCTAACTCGGGTACTTTGTATAGTACCTTTGCTAATGCCAACCCGACAGAATGTATTATTACCCGTGATTGCTAACTCTGGTACTCTGTACATCGTACCTTTGTTAATGCAAACCCGATATGATGTATTATTACTCGTGATTGCTAACTCTGGTACTGTGTATATCGTACCTTTGTTAATGCAAACCCGACATTACCACGTATTTGCTAACCCTGGTACTCTATATCGTACCTTTGTTAATGCAAACTAGGTATGATATATCTTTACTTCTTTAATATGTTGTTCGTATATTAAAGGTATTATACATATCTTGGTATAGTTGAATGAATTTTGGTAATTTCCTTGGAAAGTATACAGTTGTAAATCATACTTGTATCTTTAGTTTTGAATGATAAATTATACCTATTATAATTTATATGTTCTATCTGATTAGCATGGTTTCTCATGGATGAACACCTTTGATCAGCCTGATACAAAGGTGGTGATACCAAAAGGAGTAACCTTTTGTACTCATATATGTATAATATATATATAACTAAGAAGGTAACGACCTTCGGACAAATAATACAACCCTAATTCCACATCCAAACAAGGAAAAGGATATATGATAATTCATTAGTCCTAAGCACTTCAAGTCTTATTTATATATTTATACATATATAAACATTATTTTGGCATTTATAATTTGAAATAGTTTATAAAACATTTTATTAACACAATTTAATATTGTTATTTTGGAAGTATTTGGTAATTCTTAAAAGCATACGTAAAATCTTTGTGTGATTATTATCACCTACAATTATTAACACAATTTAATATTGTGTTAAACTTGTATTCCCCCCTAAAAAGCATTTAAAAACCATTGAAAAGGTAAATTATAGGGGTATGAACTCACCTTGATAAGCGGTGATTCGGGCAGCGTTTCGTTTGCCGGAAAAGAGTTTGTTTGACGGAAAACCGGCTCAAACCGGGCAGAGTTTCGAGAGAAAAGAGGATGACTTCTCGAGAATTCCGGGGCTCCGGGGCTTGCTTCGGGCTTTGACATGATACCGGGGCCTTGGGGGGTCGTGAGAAAGTTTACATGGTTAAAATGTGAATTTTGGAGAAATTTGGGGTGAAAATGGTGAAGGAACCGGGAGGGTTCGCACCCTTTATATAGGGCCGAAGCCTCGGATAGGTGGCGAGGAGATGGCATGGTTCGGACAGCTGGCTCATGCGAAGGCGAGTCAGCAGGGCACACGTCGGAAGGAGGGGCGAAGCTGGAGGCGGTTCAGATGCGTGTCGGATCAGGAGTGGACCGAGCCTCGGTCCAATCAGGAGCGCCTATGACGACTTCGGACCAATCACTTTTTACACTGAATAGTGTTTTGTCGGTTTTGACGCGGATTTTCGATTGGTCTGAACTTCTTCGTTATAACTCGGATTTCAGTGTTCTTTATGTTTTTGGAAACCTTTTTACAAATTCTACCACTTGCTTCATCCCAATTACGATTATTGATTAATTTATTTTTTACAAAACTTTGACAGGTGTCACATATATAGATACACATTTAACAAAATATAAGTTTAAAAGAGTTTAATAAAAGTATTTAACATGTAAAAGAGTTTGTAAAACAGTTTGAAGTAGTATGTTTGATAACATAGTTTGAAAAGTAAGAAATCCACTTTTTTGGTAGTTATTAATCACATGTGATTGATATAATAACTATAATAGTTCAACTTGTATTGCCCCCATAAAAGCATTTAAAATCATGTCAAAGGTTGATTAAGGGGTATGAACTCACCTGTAGTGAGTGGTTTGGATCCTAATTAACATATAATAACACATATATGCATCCAATTAGTCTTTAAACAACTAATTAACCAAGGTAAGACACCCTAGAACATGGAAAACACTTTGATTCAAGTGCTATAAGTACCAAGGATTGCATCTAAGGGTTGTAGGGATTTGCTTTTGAGTTTATAGTCCAAGGGTAAACTCTTCATGAGTTTACGGTTTTGGGTTTACGGTCCCAATGGGTTTACGACCGTAAACCCCTGGTAACTTCTACCATTTTGTGTTTTGAGGTCTTATAAGTCATAAAGAAGTATCCTTACTTCAAGTCTAAGCCTTAGGAAGCATTAGTGGCACAATGACACCACTTTATAGAGTTTACGGCCCATGGACCATTTCTCTATGAGTTTACGGCCATAAACTCTATGTGTTCTTGATCTTTTTGATGTTTAAGGTCCTAAACACTTCAAGGAAGTGATCTAGACTAGTATCCAAGGCTAAGGAAGGGACTAGGGTTCACTTTGCCCCATCTATTAGGGTTTATGGTTCAAGAACATGTCTTGACCGTAAACACCTTTGATCTTGTGTTTCTTTGTGTTTTCTAGTTGAATAAGAAGTGAAACAAGCCTTATAACACACTAGGGTAAGAATACATACAATAAAGAAGCTTGAAAGGGTGTTCACGGCCCAAGAACACTAGTGTGTGTTCTTGGTGTTCTTGGTGAAATGAAGAATACTTGAAGATCTAAACAAATGGAATGATTTCATGGATGAAATCATGTAAGATCACTATATTAAGGAAGAGATCAACTAAACTAGGCAAGAAACACTTACTTTCTTGAAGATCTTGAAGAAAAGTCGGATGATACTTGAGAGAGAATTGGTTTCTAGACTTGAAAATGTGAAAAAGTGATAAAAATGACTAAGTGTCATATTTATACTCCTTAGAGTTTACGGCCGTAAACACCATACTTGGGCCGTAAACTCCAAACTCTTGGAGTTTTGAGACTTAATTGATGCACAATAAACCCTAGAGCATCCTCTCTGCAGTTATCTCTTGCAGTACTAAGCTTTAAAATACTCAAACTGACTCCAAAAAGCTTAAAAGTTAGCAGAAACAGTTCTGACTTCTATTGAAGTGAATGGTTATACATAATAGAAATTTCGGGTTGTCACACACAGTAATGATTCGATGATTTTCTGAATCAGCGCCTGAAAAAGCGCAATTTGACAGCTGTGTTTCCCTAGGAATACGTCATCAGACGTGATGATAGGAGCCGTTTCAAATTCACGCGCCCGTTGCAAATATTATACTGTTGCCGCCATTTCAACTTCGAAAACTTTTCAAATTCCTTTTCAAACAATAATAAACCCTTTCGCTTCATAGAAGGCTGGCAAAGTTCGCTCCTTAACATAGTATACAACCATAGCATTTACAACCGAAACATCAAAACTGAAAAATTGCTATTGGGAAAATCATAATGATCTTCGTGCAAGAGTGTGCCAATAGAAAAGAAATAAAGAAAAGTATTTGTAGGATTTAATTGATGTCTATGAAGACATGAAACTAAGGATTCCGGGCACGAATCTCTTCCTTCAAAGTCAAGAGAGACTTAGAAGTGTCTGTGTGGTTTCCCGTTGAAATACGATCAAATGTTTATTAACAAACATTGAAAGGCTTCTTTTCAATTTTAAGCTATAAAGGGTGGCTCAACTTCAACTGAACTTTAGTACTTGACATAAGACCGAAAGTTGGATGAAGTACTTGTGAGACCGGTGTAGTCTATAAAACAAGTAGGTTAGAGAATATATGTAGTGACTTGGTGAGTTTTGTAGAAATCTCAAAAACAAAAATAAACTGGATCTTATGGGAAGAAAAGCCTTGGTGTTAGAAAATTTCATAAAGATCTCACAAAAATTAAAATGAGGTTTCTGGGTACCATCCAGTAAAGTGGTTTCGTTAAAACGTGGGTGAAAACTAGAACATTTGATTGTTCACCGTCAATTCGTTGTAGGTGTTGGATTTTGGGTATCACTTAGCACATTGGTGAAACGAATCTAAGATCATTAACCTGGATGTTGTGTAACCATAAACCTCAGTGGTATATTCTGAGAGTCTCAAGGGTTACGAATATGAACCGGAAGGAGATGGAGAAAAGTGAGAAGGAGGTTAAAGAACCGAAAGTACCTCTGCTATATACTAAGGACCGAGCAGACAACTCTTAACTCAATATGAGACGACTAAGGTAGCTCATGACATAAGTGAATTTATCAGCCTGATTGGGAAAATTTGATTTGTGTATATCAAATCAGTAAGGCTTCACTTGAAGTCCAGGAGGCTTTGGTCGACATGCAGCAGCATGCTTCTAGGGACACTTAGCTAGTACAAAGATAAAGAAATGTATACAGGTCCCAGCTCCATCATTTGAATAATCGATGATACATTTCAGTTATATTTTTGGAAATTTATTTTTTATTTTTTATTTTTTTTATTTTGATAAAAAGTAACAAGAACAAAAACAAACAAAAATATTTTAGGATTGTATGAATTTTCTGAAAAAGAAACAAAAACAGAAATGAAAATATTTTTGAGTTTTATGAATTTTCTGAAAAAGAATTAAAAACAGAAAGGAAAATATTTTTGAGTTTTATAAATTTTCTGAAAAAGAATTAAAAACAGAAAGGAAAATATTGTTGAGTTTTATGAGAAGAAACGAAGTAAGAAAAGATATACATAGTGTATTATCAAACTTAGACAAGAAACTACATAGGAAATTATTTTTGAGTTTTAAAAGCTATTATTAGATCAAGAAACTCCATTAATCCCTTCTTTTCTTCAAGTCTATTTCTAGCTTCATATAATTGGGATTTGGACTTTTCTGCTTCACTACTTATGGACATGTATTATCAAACTTAGACAAAAAAAATTCATTATAAGAAGATGAAGGAATTTTAAATAAGTTAAGTAGATCACGTACCTTTGTAGTCATTGGTGATTTAGTCGAGTCTGTCGACACGAAACACCTTCTAGTAATATTATCTTCTTCATCCTTCTTATCCGAATCATCTTTCTCCTTTTCATCCTCTTCCATTTTCACATACATTTCCCCATGAGTTGGATGACACATCTCATCATCATCCGATCCTGAAGACCAAATCTGATAAGTTCCATCTTCCTCATCATTTCCTTTAGCAACTAACAAAAGTTTCTTTGTCTGTGAATGAATTTCTTCAAGCCTCTCCACGTAATAGGTTTCATCTTTGACTCTCTCCTTTTTCTCTTCTTTCTTCCTCAGCTTGTAATCCTTTGCCAAATTATTCGACCCATTGTAGTAGTTTCAAATCCTTATTCTTCTCATACCAACCCTTAACATCTTTTTTCTCAACTTTTAAATCATCCTTCACACCTTTTACAGATGACATGTTTCCTTTAACCTCATTGCTTTTCTTGATTTTTTATTAAAAGGCTTCTTAAATAATTTCTTCACTTTGTTATTTGAGTAGTGTACGACAACTTCATCATCAGATATAAACAAGAAACCTTCTTCACCATTTTTTGGCTTCTTCATCCGATTCGACTTCAGATTCCTTTGCAGCAACTTTCGACACCAATGCCAAAGGTTCTCCCAAACTCAATTTACTTTCTTCAGCAATATCATTAATCTCACTTTCATGTGTTTTCAAGACATTCTATAGATTTTCAAGAGAGTAACCATCAAAGCTTTATTGCGTTTTGATCATCAAACTAATATTTCTCCATTCTTTTATTAAACCCACGAGAAAGGTGAGATTGAACTCTAGTGATGAATGTGTCACTCTAATGTGAGGACACTTGAAGATCAATTCATTCAATCGATCATAGTATGATCCGATTGATTTTGTTTGCTTCTACTTGAATTCTCCCAACTCTAGTAAACATTGTTTAACCGAATTCATCTTTGTCTTCTCATTTCCTTGATATTTCTCATTTAGTGTATCCTAAATTTGCTTTGCAGTTTTACATCCTTGAACAAAATTGTAAACTATAGGTGGAAGAACACCACGTAATTCACGCATACATTTTTTTTATCATTTTCCTTCATCTTGGATCCTCTTATGATCATGTCATCAGAGCTTGCAGACGTACCAAAATTGACTAGCATCGTCTGAAAAAATTCTCTGCTTTTGATGGATGTGATTAGATCTTCATCATTTCCATTCAGATAATCCTCCATCCTATCATCCCATTGCTCATAATATTCCAGAATCAACATAAAAATCTTTGTTAATGATCCGAGTAAGCGAGAGAAATTAGACATCGTGTTGATACTGAAATTTGCAATGTTCTATGGATTTAGAAGAAAGATAACTTTTGATTCAAGTAGAAATCTAAGAAAAAAATCAGTCAGAGATTGATCAGAAATCAATCGATCTAATGCACAAAGTGCATAATCAATTGAATACAATCAAATGACACTAGTTTCCTGATTCAATTTGCAAAATATTTTGAATCAGAAAGAGCGATTAAAAAAAGGAAAAATATGAGAAAACTTCAATCGATTGAGTGAATCCTGCTCTGATACGAATTGATGCGAGTTAGAGACTGATTAACAACACGATTGAATTAGTAAAAGTTGTAAAGGGACACAAGATCTAAATATCATATGTTTGGCTCTATTACGTTTGAAAAATACAAGAGAATATGAGAGTATAATATGAAAAATGACACTCAGTTCTTTTCTTATAATAGTTGTAATCGTTACTCTATACTTTATCTACTTACCCTATTTATAGGGTACAACAGACTCACAAAAAGTTACAAGGACTAGATATTCTGATTCGAAGCTAATAAGCCTTGTAAAATAGATAGAGTGTCAAAACCAGACAACTTTCGACACTTTACTGATGCAAACTACATTCGGGTTTAGGGGTTGTTCTTATACAGTGAGTTTGAGTGATCACATATATGCCTCAAGACAGTTAAGGCCTCACGAAGCTAATTATCTGATGCACAAATTGGAGTTAGGAGTTGTGGTATTTTCTATTAAGATTGGGAGATATTGTTTATAGGTTTGATTCTACCATATATATAGACAACAAGAGTTTGAGTTATTTTATGGATAAGCCGAATATGAATATGAGGAAGAATAGACAGTTGGATGTTGTGAAAGACTACGACTGTGAGATTCTTTATCTTCTAGGAAAACTTGGTGGCCAAAGTTTGAGAATGATTGTGATTACTTCATTGTTGAATATAATTAGAGAGGCATAGGCAGAGGTAGACAAAGTTAAGAATCAAGACACAGAAAGAGAGAGAGAGAGAGAGAGAGAGAGAGAGAGAGAGATACAACGAGAGAGTCAAGGTACACATACCTTATTTTGTTAGAGATAAAAGGGGGTTTTAAACTCAATTTAGGTGTATATAGGTGTCATATACATGTGGGACACGACAAAATTTGTTGGACGAGGCACACTAGTCTAATTTTTCGATTCATCCGAGCATGACCAAGATATACCGAGACCTACATGAGGATTATTGGTGGCCCAGCAAGAAAAGGGATGTTCCATGGTAGGTAGATAGGTTTTAACTTGCCTAATGCTCAAGGATGAGCATCTGGAGCCTCATGGAAAGCTGCAACATTTGGATATTCGGATGTGGAAGTGGGATCATATCACGATAGATCTGATCAGGAAGTTACTGAGGACCCTTGGAATGTTGGTGCAATTTGGTTTATCTCGATAGATTAACCAAGAGTTCCCATATTATTAAAATTCAAGAGAGCTCCTCAGTTGAGAAGATAGTTGATATCTACGTCATGGAGGTGGTTTCCCGCCATGGTGTACTATTTTTGGTGGTTTCAGACAGGGATGCCAGGTTTACTTACATGTTTTGGAAGAGATTTCTAAATTTGCTTTAGTGTATCATAAATTTGCTTGATATTTCTCATTTCCTTGATATTTCTCCTTTAGTGTATCCTAAATTTGCTTTGCAGTTTTACATCCTTGAACAAAATTGTAAACTATAGGTGGAAGAACACCACGTAATTCACGCATACATTTTTTTTATCATTTTCCTTCATCTTGGATCCTCTTGTGATCATGTCATCAGAACTTGCAGACGTACCAAAATTGACTAGCATCGTCTGAAAAAATTCTCTGCTTTTGATGGATCTGATTAGATCTTCATCATTTCCATTCAGATAATCCTCCATCCTATCATCCCATTGCTCGTAATATTCCAGAATCAACATAAAAATATTTGTTGATGATCTGAGTAAGCGAGAGAAATTAGACATCATGTTGATACTGAAATTTGCATTCTTGTATGGATTTAGAAGAAAGATAACTTTTGATTCAAGTAGAAATCTAAGCAAGAAATCAGTCAGAGATTGATCAGAAATCAATCGATCTAACGCACAAAGTGCATAATCAATTGAATACAATCAAATGACACTAGTTTCCTGATTCAATTTGCAAAATATTTTGAATCAGAAAGAGCGATTAAAAAAATGAAAAATATGAGAAAACTTCAATCGATTGAGTGAATCCTGCTCTGATACGAATTGATGCGAGTTAGAGACTGATTAACAACACGATTGAATCAATAAAAGTTGTAAAGGGACACAAGATCTAAATATCATATGTTTGGCTCTATTACGTTTGAAAAATACAAGAGAATATGAGAGTATAATATGAAAAATGACACTCAGTTCTTTTCTTATAATAGTTGTAATCGTTACTCTATACTTTATCTACTTACCCTATTTATAGGGTACAACAGACTCACAAAAAGTTACAAGGACTAGATATTCTGATTCGAAGCTAATAAGCCTTGTAAAATAGATAGAGTGTCGAAACCAGACAACTTTCGACACTTTACTGATGCAAACTACATTCGAGTTCTCTCTATTCACATTCGGGTTTAGGGGTTGTTCTTATACAGTGAGTTTGAGTGATCACTTATGCCTCAAGACAGTTAAGGCCTCACGAAGCTAATTATCTGATGCACAAATTGGAGTTAGGAGTTGTGGTATTTTCTATTAAGATTGGGAGATATTATTTATAGGTTTGATTGTACCATATATATAGACAACAAGAGTTTGAGTTATTTTATGGATTAGCCGAATATGAATATGAGAGAGAATAGACAGTTGGATGTTGTGAAAGACTACGACTGTGAGATTCTTTATCTTCTAGGAAAACTTGGTGGCCAAAGTTTGAGAATGATTGTGATTACTTTATTGTTGAATATAATTAGAGAGGCATAGGCAGAGGTAGACAAAGTTAAGAATCAAGGCACAGAAAGAGAGAGAGAGAGAGAGAGAGAGAGAGAGAGAGAGAGAGAGAGAGAAAGAGAGATACAACGAGAGAGTCAAGGTACACATACCTTATTTTGTTAGAGATGAAAGGGGGTTTTAAACTCAATTTAGGTGTATATAGGTGTCATATACATGTGGGACACGACAAAATTTATTGGACGAGGCACACTAGTCTAATTTTTCGATTCATCCGAGCATGACCAAGATATACCGAGACCTACATGAGGATTATTGGTGGCCCAGCAAGAAAAGGGATGTTCCATGGTAGGTAGATAGGTTTTAACTTGCCTAATGCTCAAGGATGAGCATCTGGAGCCTCATGGAAAGCTGCAACATTTGAATATTCGGATGTGGAAGTGCGATCATATCACGATAGATCTGATCAGGAAGTTACTGAGGACCCTTGGAATGCTGGTGCAATTTGGTTTATCTCGATAGATTAACCAAGAATTCCCATATTATTAAAATTCAAGAGAGCTCCTCAGTTGAGAAGATAGTTGATATCTACGTCATGGACGTGGTTTCCCGCCATGATGTACTAGTTTTGGTGGTTTCAGACAGGGATGCTAGGTTTACTTACAGGTTTTGGAAGAGATTTCTTAAGGATCTAGGCACCCAACTTCATTTTGGAAGAGATTTCATAAGGATCTAGGCACCCAACTTCATTTTAGCACATCATATCTTCCTCATACAGATGGTTAGGATGAGGAGGATTAGGACGTTAGAGGATATCCTGAAGGTTTGTGAACTTAAGTTTGGTGGTAGGAGGGATTTGTATCTACCATTGGTAGAGTTCTCCTACAACAACTGCTTTCACTCCAGTATAGAGTCAGCAAAATAGTTGTGTAGATCGATCGCAGTCTGATATTGAGTTTCAGGTTGGGTATTTCGTGCTTCTGATGGTGTCACCTTAGAATGGTGTCATCTAGTTCCAAAGGTGGGGAAAATTGGGCCCTAGGTATATTGGAGCCTTGAGGGATATTGCACATGTTGGCAAGGTTTACTACAAGTTGAATCTTCTCGAGGAGCGTAGTTAGACCCATTACACTTTCCATGTTTTCCAATTGAGGAAGTGCATAGCCGATGAGTTTGTAGTTGTAACTTTAGATGATATTCAGATAGATGAGCGTTTGAATTATACGGAGATACTAGTTGCAATATTAGATAAGAAGATGAGGATGATGCACAACTAAGTGATTGGGATGGTAAAGGTGTAGTGGCAGAACCTGAAGGGTTCCGAGTGGATGTAGGAACCCGAGCAGGAGTTGCATGAGCATTACCTTGAGTTATTTTCATCAATGAATTTTGAGGATGAAATTTGATTCAAGTGAGCGTTAGTACATGAAAGTTCCCCTTAGACAATTTGAGATGTCCAACAGTTCCGAGATGGTCACGAATCTGAGATGACATAGAGCTTCAGAGATAGTACCATATCTGAGATGTAGACTCGGAGATGAAGTGTTTAGGAGTGAAGTCTCCGAGATGAAGAAGTGATTCTGAGAGCAATACTCAATCAAGATGAAGGGTCCGAGATCATTCCTCATTCTGAGATGGAATGTTGTTTCAAAGTTGAAGTGAAGATTCCAAGATGCCTTGGATTCGGAACTTAGTCAACTTTCCCTGACATGAAGAAAGTTCTTTTGGTTGTTTTCCGTTTTTACCCTGTCTCTAATTTAGAGGAAATCCACTTTATCAGGATTTTGTTTACTGTTGCAAGCACTCTATATTCTATGTATTTGTCTTGTTGTTCTTCCCTTGGCTATAAAAGGAGTGTCAACCTTGTACCAAACTTACATCTTTTACACCTCTTTTGAGCATTAAATATAATCCTTCATTTCACTCATATTTTCTGCTAATCATCTCTGATAAATTCTTCTTGTTCTTAATTACTTGAATTTGTTCATACTTTTCTTTATTTAATCTTCTTGAATACTTTGTTCAGTTATTTACTTCAAGTCTTCATTGGTTTGACCAGACTTGATTGGATCTTAATTACTAGCAACCATCGATATTAAAGGTTAATTCAAGGTTTGCGTTTTCAACCCTTGTTCGTTCATTTAATAGAGTTTAAGTACTCATCATTGGTATTAGAGCCTAAGTGGTTATCGTTTGAATCCATAAGATCATATTATAGTTGATTTAAGGTTACCTTGGCATCTTAATCTTTTATGTGTTCAGTATAAAAGTTCATCTATATACCACTTCGACTCTAATATCTTGATATCAATGGATGCTTCTAATCAATCTCAACAAATGTATTCAATGCAAATCGCAAATAGTGTGGGCTGCCCATCGCGTACCCCACTACTAGTTGTTGAGGATTTTGATCATTGGAAAGTCAGAATGGAAAGATTTTTGGTTGTAGAAGAAAATGGTGAAGACATACGAAGGTCAGTGAAAGAAGTTCCCCATGTTCCTGTAAGACAAGTTGTTAGAGTTGTTGTTTCTGCTATCATGGGTCAAGAAGAAACATAATAGGCACCTCTCACTGCGAATGAAATTGACAATCTCAAAGCTGATCAGATCGCTTTCTCTAAAATGGTGTTTGGTGTTCTACCATCTCTTTTTGAGCAAATTAAGTGGTGCAAGTCTGCCAAAGAGATATGGGGCACACTTCAAGATTTTTCTGAAGTTTTGTAGAATATGAAGGAAAAGATATTGACATCCATGGTGAATGACGTCGACACTTTCGCTACCATCCTGGTGAATCGGTTTTCTATGTATCAAAACGTTACAGAATCGTTGTGAACAACGTGATTGTTCATGGTGTTGTTTGCACTCCACTTGAGTACAACCTGAACTTCATCAACAATATATGAAAAGGATGGGGTAACATCAAATCATTTCTTTAGTAATGGATCTATAAAGAGGCTGAATCTCTATTAGTTGTTCGAAGAACTTCAAGGCCACGTATACAATGTCGGTCAAACATTGAGAGAACCTTCTTGAGGTCCTCTCGCACTAGTCAATTCCGTCAACCTACTTCTTCCAAACCTTGTTGTTTCGGATTCCTTTGGAGCTACCCCTCTGTTCCACTTGTTCAACCTACTCAACTTGTTCCAAACGTTCCCTATGAAGAAAACTTGGATCCAAAAGCCGCTCATTCTGAAATTCGTTTCAGCAAGAGTTCGCACTTCTTTCAATGAAATTCAAATGTCCATGGAATCCAAATCAAAAACATACCCCAAACCATATCAAAATCATCACCAAATCAATCCTCAACCTTATCCTAAACCAACTGAAAATCCTCCTTCTTATCGACCCAACATTCCGAATCGCACCTCGGAACCTTAGGAAGTTCTGAAATGAGCCAAACCGAAGATTATATGTCACAAATGTGATCTTGCTAACCACTATTCAAAGTAATGTTTGGTTGATGAACCTCAAACCGAAGGTTACAGACGCTGCTTATTATGCTCGATGTGCTGAGGAGCTAGCAGAGAGCGAAAAGGATTTTGTCACCACTGTTTCGTGAAATGTTGATGGGTAGAGATTCTGAACCACACTAATTCAGATACCCCCGTATCACCATTGTCGTCCCTTCATGTGACCTCAGACAAATATCAATCTTTGATTCCTGAATTCAAAGCAATCACTACCACATGGCCTCATTCCACAAAATTTCCACCTCTGATATCCTTGTACCTGAATCAATCTTTGGAACTTCCACATAGCACATGTGGAACTGGAGTTTATCTTCCGAAATCTGGTCGTCCAAAAACTTTTACTATTGAGGAAATCATATCTGAGACATGTTTACATGACTCAGACCGAACTAACTCATACCAAACTAACTTATTTTGGGCATCCCTTGATAGTGATGTAGATAAAGAAATTAGGTGTGATGATGACTCATCGTCAGATTCCTTTGTGTCAAGATCAAAAGTTTTTTCTAAGAGTACTTTATTTCCTATCAAGCCTTGTTTCTCAAATCCATCTGTAGGACAATCTTCTAAGTCAAAATCTGACTCCGAGAAGAAACCATGGTTGAACCAGATGGACATTGTTCATCCAAAGACATAGGCTAGGAATGCTCTTGCGAAAGAGACTAGGACTAGACAGTACTTTAGGTTCCTTGAGAAATCCAATAAGAAAGTCCCTCAAATAGTTGCTAATACAACTACTAGGAATCACAACACGTTCATGCATGTTAAGATTCTTAAGAGACCATCTATTCTTGTTAGCTCAGATACTCGTTTTGTAAAACTTGTTAATGTTGTGAATTCTCAAATGAAAAATAATTCAATTCGGAAAGTGTCTTCTTCAATGTTCTTTTCTACCTCAGATGGCGCAAATTTCAAAGCAAAACAAGTTCAAAAATCCTTTGTTCTAGACAAAGAAATGAATAAAGGAAAAGATACTCGAAAAGTCACCGATAAGAAGCCTTCCAAAGGTTCAAATCCGAAATTTGAATGGATTGTCAAAGGAAAAATTATTGTTCCAAAGCATGAACCTCAAAATTTGGTTCGCTCTAAATCATCTTGGAATTTGGTTCATTCTGAACTATCTAAGAAAACTATTCCTCCAAGTAAAGGAGTTGTCTAGCGACCAAGTGTTGAGTATGACTTTTGGATCAATGAAAACACAATGTCATTTTTTATCTTTTTAAAAAAAAAGTCTCGGAAAGAGCACTCCAAGACACCAGCTGTTCAAAGACTAAAAACTCCACCACTCACTGATTTTGTAGGGTTTTTGTGCGGCAGAACAAGATACGATATGGTATATTGATAATGCTTGTTCCATGCACATGACGGAGCAGAAAGACTTTCTGCGTGATCAAAAGGTTACTCCAAATGGTCTTTATGTTACATATGGAAACAACTCAAACTTTAAAATTCGAGGTTATGGCATCCCAACTAATGGAAAATTCTATGTCTCTAATGTGGCTTACATTGCTGATCCCAAGCACAATTTGATCAATGTGGCCTAACTGATCGATGTGAATCAGAGGGTTGAGTTTTGTAAGAAGCATAGTTATATTATGACATAAAAGAGAAAAGAATGCCTTATCAAGTCAGATCGCAACAAGAATATGTATCCTCTGGATGTCAACATGATCATCGGGAAGCCTAAAAAATGTCTCCTTTCAAAATTTGTTCTTGACGTAAGCTGTTCCAAGAAAGGTGATCCTGTTCTAATTGAGAAGTCAATTTCAGAACCACTCGAGCTTCTTCACATTGATCTTTGTGGGTTGCCTTTTATTGAAAGTTTGCATCACAAAAAGTACATTCCTGTGATTGTTGATGAGTACACAAGATTCACTTGAGTTTTCTTTCTTAGATTGAAATCGAAAGCTCTTACGTGCTCATCAATTTTATTAAGGGAGTTTAAGTTCTAACCATGTTGCCCGTTTGAAGAATTCGTAGTGACAATGGTTATGAATTCACTAATGCCACGATCGAAAAGTTTCTTACTAACAAAGGCATTGAACACAACTTTTCTACTACTTACAGCCCATAACAAAATGAAGTTGTTGAAAGAAGAAATCTCACCTTAGTTGAAGGCGCTCGGTCGATGTTGAATTTCGTAAATTTCCTCTATATCTTTGGGTTGAAGCAGTCTCAACAGCCTGCTTCACTCAAAATCATAGTGTCATCAACTGTCATCTCAACAAGACTCCATTTGAAGCAATGAATGGTCGTAAACCGAGTATCTTGTTCTTACACATCTTTAGATGCAGATGTTTCATAAAAAAACAATCGTGATCAACTCACAATGTTTCAACCAATGTCTTATGAAACTATCTTTCTAGGATACTAAGCCAAATTAAAAGCTTATCAGATTCTTAATCGTCTTACTTGTGTAATTGAAGAAAGATTTGATATAATTTTTTATGATAACTTTGTTCGCCACTCTGAACCAACTCATGTTACAACGCACATCCTGGAGTTTCAGGATTCAACTCCTGGTTCTCCTAATTCTCAATTTATCTATGAAGTCCATTTCAAAAGCTTCTTCAGACCATATTCAAATCCCACTATTGTTTCTCAAAAAATCTCTACTCCGACCCCCACATTTCGTCCATTTGATTCAGAAGTATTCCCATCTTGGGTAAAGGGGATAATACCTCTGCTTCTGTGCCTCAAGGGCTAGAGAGTCAATCCAATCCTTGAATCAAATGTCGATGGATTCCAGGAAGCAGCAGACTTATTTGTTGAAATTAATCCCATTCCACAAAACATTGAGGACGATGTCCATTTCTTTGAACTTCTGAACGAAGACGATGTTGATATATCAGGTTCATAAGTTCTAGGGAGCATCATCCTCATTTTCAAACAGTTCAAGGGTTGAAACACAACCCCATTGTTGATGTCAGATCATATGATGCTCAATAACTTCCAAGATTGCATGTTTGGACAAAGGATCATCATCTGAATCAAGTTATTGGAAATATCAACGCCGGTGTTCAAACTGACTCTGCTACTAGCATTCAAAATGAGTGTCACTTCTCGGCATTCATATCATTGGTTGAACACAAATCCATCAAAGAAGCTCTAGAACATTCAAATTGGATTACAACCATGCAAGAAGAATTAGTAGAATTTGATTGAAATCAAGTGTTGAATCTCATCCCTCCTCCTCGATATCACTCTATAATTTTAACTCGATCGGATTTACGAAACAACCTCAAATATGCAGAAGTTATCATTCGCAACAAGGAGAGATTTGTGGCTCAAGGATTTACTCAAATTGAGGGTCTTGATTATGACAAGACCTTCGCTCCTGTTGCCTATCTTGTAGCTATCTGAATCTTTCTCGTTTATGTTGTTCACAAGGCCTTGATTTTTTACAAAATCGATCTCAAGAGTGCATTTCTCAATGGTGAACTTGATGGTAAAGTGTATCTCCAACAGCCTCCTGGGTTTGTAAATCTTTCCTATCTGAATTATTGTTACGCACTTCAGAAAGATGTGTATGCCTCAAGAAAGCTCCAAGTGCATGGTATGAAACTCTCACTTGTTTTCTCAAGCGTTCTGTTTTTCAAAGAGGAATTCTCGATCCAATGTTGTTCCGAAGATCAAATGGGAAGCATCTCATGTTAGTGAAAATATATGTTGTTGAAATCATCTTTGGATCAACCGATCCGACGATGGTTGCTGACTTTGCCAAACTGATGGTTAGTATATTCCAAATGAGTATAATCCTGAATTAAGCTTCTTCCTCAGAATGAAAATTAAACAGAGCAACTGAGGAATCTTTATTCATCAAGAAAAGTACATTCCTGAACTTCTAAAGAAATATGCAATGGATACATGTGCATCTGCAAAGGTTTCAATAGATTTCGGAAACCAGATCATCTCGAACCCATCTTGTGAAGTTGTTGATCAGAATAAGTATAGGAGAATGACCGGATCTTTACTCTACCTTACTGCAAGTCGTGCTGACATTATGTTCGCAACATGTGTTTGTGCCCGATTCTAAGTTAATCCTAAGGTGTCACCTCTAATTTCGAGATTTTTCAATAAAAATGACACCTTATAATTTTCATTGTTACGAAATACATAATAAATGTTGTTGAGAGAAAAACTTTGGGAGAAACACTTGAATAAACGTTAGTACAAGATAATGGTTGTGGAATAAGTTAATCTCAAAGGATCATGTAAGCTCAACAATAATAAGTTAGAGTTGTTAGATAGTTAGTTTCGGAAATATAAAGTGTTGAAATGTAAAGGAAATGTAAAGGAAATGTAAAGGACAACAGGTTATATCAAGTATACACCAAACTGATTCATAATAAGGTTTGCATTCAAACACAAGTTAGTATGTGTGATCAGTTTAAGGTGAAGAGGATCTTCGAAGATAATAAGAAAGATAGAGATATGAGAAAAATAATCTTAGTATTTTAGAGCAATAATTCAGAAAGATCGATAAGATATATGATAAGAAGAAGTGGTGGAGAAATGTGTAAATACATGAAGGTGGAGACTCTATTTATAGAGTTCCATAAGGTTACATCTTGAATAAACAATAGTAAACTACCGACTCTAAGTGACAATGCAAGGATCATTGGATAATGCAATACTAATACGCTAAGTCAGTTGATGTAACCAAAAGGTCTTCACTGCGGTAGAGAGGTTGCGGTTCAGCTCTGGATCAAACATCTGTTGCGGTGGAAAGACTGGTTGTGGTAGCCAAAAGAGATATGGTAGTAAAATGGAACTGTGGATCGTTAAGTTTAAGAGGGTCACTTTTTGCTTTAACAATTTCCCCCAAAGTGACCTCTTCGATGTTTCTTCATTTGTTGAGCTTCAGGAAAATGATAATGAGCGACCAAAATTTCCTTACTTCACCTAGCCATTGGATCCTCCGGGTGATTTCAAACATCACCTCTTCAGTCGTATTCTTAGATCTTTGGACCAAAGTCATAGTTGTTTCGAGTTGCTTCTTGTTCATTCTATGCATTGCGGTGACTGGAATGAAATATTTGAGACCACTGTTGGTTTTCTTGAAAATCACTCCTAACTCTGGAATGTTTGTTGCTCCGAGTGATATTTCTTGATAACCTTCAGTGAAAATTGGTGCGGGCTCAAGAGCTGGAAACTTAAACTTCTTGGCCAAAATGCGGTGAATTTCAGCATCAATTGTCCCAAAAAATACAGACCAATGCTCTGAAGAAATCACTAGCTTTTTCACATGCAATCTTCATTTTTGGGTGCTTTTCGGCTTTGACTTGGAACACCTTTGCAATTATGTGACAACCCGAAATTTCTATCTTGTACAGTCTTTCAAATTCAATCACAGTCAGACTCCATTTTTGCTATCTTTTAGCATTGCTCAGGGTCTGTTTGAGTGTTGTAAGTCTAGTACATTCAAGGTTTGGGTTTAGGGATGAGTTAACTTAAGTTCATCGTATTCCATTCTGGCCAAACACTCCATTTAGAGGAGTGTACGGTCGTACACTCCTCTAAATGTACGTACGTACGTACACATGGGTGTACGGCCGTACACCCAAGGTGGACGCGAACCCAAACATATATATATATATATATATATATATATATATATATATATATATATATATATATATACATATATATATATATATATGTATATATATATGTTTTTCCTTCATTCTTTCACATTTTCTCACACTTTCACCTCAAGAAATCTGATTCTCTCTCAGCTATCATCAAGTTTTACACCTTAATCTTCAAAGATGTAAGTATTCCTTCCATTGAATTGTTGATACATGGCTTTATCTAGTGAAGATCCATATTTTCATCCATGAAATCTTCTCTAATGGTTAGATCTTCAAATCTTCTTCACTTTCACCGAGAACACCAAGAACACCTACTTGTTCTTGAGCCTTGAACTCCTTAGAAGCCATCAAAAGTGTGAGTATCTCTTCTATCTGCTTGTTAAGCTTGAGAAACACTTGATTCTTAGCCTTAATTTGTCATCTAATGCATGAACACCAAGGGTGTACGGCCGTACACACTTCATATGGTCGTAAACCCTTGTTTAATGCATGTATTGGCCTCAAACTCACCCCATGTTTCAACATAAGATCATGAACACTTAATGGATGCTAGTTAGGGTCATAAACACCCATTTTTGCATGTTTCTTCAATGAGTGTACAACCGTACACTCCATGGCCGTACACATCATGGCCGTACACTCGATAGTCGTACACATCATGGCCGTACACTACATGAGTCCTACACATCATGGCCGTACACTCCCTTAAATGACCATAAACCCCTTTAATACAATCACATGTGGTTGTAACACTTCAATTCAAGTGTTTCCTAGTCCCTAAAGTGGTTTCCTATCATAATTTTATTATATACACTAATTATATCCATATATGTATCATTATATGCTTAATAGGATCCGTTTGTACTCAAAACGTCACTTGACACTTAGCATCCTACGTCGACCTTTCACTCGAATCACTCACTATAGTTGAGTTCATATTGTAACACCAGTCAAACTTTGGTCAAAAATAAATTGATCAATAATCGTAATTAGGATGGACCAAGTGGTAGAGTTTTTGACAAGGTTTCCAAAAATATAAAGAACACTGAAATCCGAGTTATAACGAAGAAGTTATGACCAATCGAAATTCCACGATAAAACCGGCAAAACACTGTTCAGTGAAAAAAGTGAATTTTCGATAAAAGGCTTTTTAGCCTTAAAAATCTAAATAAAAGATGTAGAATATGTTAAACCGAGAACGTTGATAAAAAGAACGTCAAAATCTGACTTCGTATGAGGAAGTTATGATTTTTCTAAATTTCGGTTTAGTAGTAGACAACTAAAAATTCGAAATATAAATCGATCGATATTTAGCCGACGCAACTTAAATAAGAATCGAAGGTCTCGTCAAAATTAGCACAATGGTAAAAAGACAGATGAAAACGGACGTCAGATGAAGAAGTTATGAATTTTTAATGGATTTCCCGTCCCGGTCTGTTAAAAATAATAATATTAAAAATAAATTCAAAATTAGCCGATGAAGTCTAAACAAAAGTCGTAGAGTATGATTTTACCTACGCGTGCATATAAAGAACGTAAAAAACGAAGGTCGTATGCGAAAGTTATGATTTTCGCAAGTTTTTGGCACAAAATCAAGAAAAATGGAAAAACCGGGAAATTTCGCATGAGTCACTCCTCGGACACGTCATCCTCGCATGCACCCTCCACGTGTCATCTTATGGTTGGACCACATTTCGTCGTGTCACCATCGGATTGGACCGCAACCAAGGTCTAGTAAGATGTCAACACCTTCGCAGGAGACACCCCCGGACACTCCTCGGACGCCCCTCGGACCCTCGTGGCACCTCCCCATTGGACCGAAGTTTGGCCCACTCAGAAGCCACCACGTCCGAAGCCTCGCCCCGTGTACACTTCGCATGTCCGACGCGTGGCTGCTGACTCCTCGCCCTCGCCAGCTGTCCGATGACTCACCAACCTCGGCCGAACCCTCGCACCCCTATATAAAGGGTGCGAGCCTTCTCGGATTTGAGAGATTTTTCACCCCAAATTTCAACATTTTTCACATTTTCACCCCGTAAACTTTCTCACGACCCCCCAAGACCCCGGTATCGTGTCTAAAGCCCGAAGCAAGCCCCGGAGCCCCGGAATTCTCGAGAAGTTAACCTCTCTCTAGTCGAAACTCTGCCCGATTTGAGCCGGTTTCTCGTCAAACAAACTCCTTTCCGGGAAACGAAACGCTGCCCGAATCACCGCTTATCAAAGTGAGTTCATACCCCTATAATTTACATTTTTAATGATTTTTAAATGCTTTTTAGGGGGGGGGGGGGAATACAAGTTTAACACAATATTAAATTGTGTTAATAACTGTATGTGATAATAATCGCACAAAGAGTTTCCGTATGCTTTTAAGAATTACCAAATACTTCCAAAATGACTTAAAGCCATGTTAAATCTTTAAAGTCATATAAACTCCATTAAAATTCTTTGAAAAAAGGTTTTTATAAACTATTTCAAATTATAAATGCCAAAATCATGTTTATATATGTATAAATATATAAATAAGATTTGAAGGGCTTAGGACTAATGAATTATCTTATATCCTTTTCCTTGTTTGGCTGTGGAATTAAGGTTGTATTATTTGTCCACAGCTCGTTTCCTTCTTCATTATATATATATATATATATATATATATATATATATATATATATATATATATATATATATATATATATATATATATATATATATATATATTATACATATATGAGTATAAAAGGTTACTCTTTTTGGTATCATTACCTTTGTATCAGGCTGAGCAAAGGTGTTCATCCATGAGAAATCATGTTAATCAGATAGAACATATAAATTATAATATGTATAATTTATGCTTCAAAACTAAATATACAAGTATGATTCACGACTATATACTTTCCAAAGAAATTACCAAAATTCATTCAACTATACCAAGATATGTATAATACCTTTAATATACGAACAACATATTAAAGCAGTAAAGATACATCATACAGGGTTTGCATTAACAAAGGTACTATACAGAGTACCAGGGTTAGCAAACACGGGGTAATAATACATCATACTGGGTTTGCATGAACAAAGGTACGATACAGAGTACCAGAGTTAGCAAACAAGAGGTAATAATACATCATACCGGGTTTGCATTAACAAAGGTACGATACAGAGTACCAGCGTTAGCAAACACGAGGTAATAATACATCATACCGGGTTTGCATTAACAAAGGTACGATACCGAGTACCAGAGTTAGCAATCACGGGGTAATAATACATCATACTGGGTTTGCATTAACAAACGTACGATACAGAGTACCAGAGTTAGCAATCACAGGGTAATAATAATACATCGTAAATCTCGTTGAAACAATAAATTTGTGAGACCCTTCACGGTGTACTTATCTAAGTACGACTTTTAAGTCCTGACCTATTAACCAGAATCTCTTGTAGGGAGAGCGTGAATTTGTGTATAGATTTATATGGGACTGACAATCCCGCACCTCTGTTGTTCGCTACAGTTTGGCCAGCAAGCCGAGGGTGTCAAATATCATACCATTCCGACGCCTGAAGAACGTCGTCGCAGGCATATCAGTCATATTAGTATGGTTAATAGAACTCACATGGATAAAACAACGAGTGAATTACTAAGTAATATACTTCTCTTAAAACAGTAAGAAAAGATAATTACATCTCGACCAAATATACCTCCTGTAGTTTTTACTTACAGTAAAAGCTACGTATCATGAAATCAAGTATGGTAAATATACTTTTACTTTTGGTTTTGAACATTTAAAACCACAAGGCAGTATTATGGATAATATAATATTTTCCAGGATTAATATTAAGGTTTTTACTATAGAACAGATATAACTAAGAATACTCTTTCAAAAGAAACGGTTTATGGGATTAAACCACTTATACAAAGGAAACGGTTTGTGGGATTAAACCACTTTCACAAATGAAATGGTTTATGGAATTAAACTACTTATCAAATGGAACTTGGTCATTCAATCTCTTTAAACTAGTATAACACAAAGGACCATTAGTGGTTAATTCTATAATTCCTTAGTTGCTACATCATAGTTATACATAAGTAATATCCGATTGACATTGAAATGTGTGACTTCCGCCTTACTTCCTGTTCCTTGTTTGGTTGTGGGCTTATGGCATATACACCCATTTAACTGTCCATTCGATATTGGGTTATATATAATCAGTATAAACTAAATAATTACAGAGGGAAACTATTGAGGTTATCAGTTAATCACCTCAGGAAATATAGGATTTCCTGGAGAAACCAGTGAACTTATCCAAAGAACTTAGGGTATACTTAACAAAACTAAAATACTTATGAACTCACTAGCTTAAATGTTGATCTACTCTTTCCAAATAACTTGTATTCTCAGGAATCCAGTAGACAGGTACACTCCCGAAGCTTTTAAGAAGACTACCTAGTACCGTACCGCGACTCTTGTCTTGTACTGTACCAACTTTGGTGTTTGAATATGTAATGGTTAAACACTTATGTAAAACTTATACTGATTAATGCAATGGTTTTTTGTACTTTGATTACTATATTGCATGTGTTGTGATACTTACCTAAAGTCATCCGCCCCCGAACGTTTCCGCCGTTCTGGTTTGGGGGTGTGACAGATTGGTATCAGAGTAGTGTTTATAGTGAACTCAGTATATCAGTCATAAAAGATATACAACGATAAACCCATCGGGATAAAAACACTCTGACCAAGAGTTATACTTTAAAAATATATCAATATTTTATAAAAGTATAAGTACATGTAGAGTATATATACCAGAATGAGTATCACAAGAAGAACAAAACTAAAGTATTTGGATGTTGGACATTGCTGTTAAACCTAGACAGTGACGTAATCATATATGGGATCAATATAGCCTGATCAACTATATTCATTCGAGATATGACCAACATGTGTTTGGGGAGTGATTGTAGTGTTGCAACAGGTCTAAAACTTACCTAAGTACCAGAAGAATGCTAGAACCAAACATAAAGATTAAAATACTATGGGAGTATTTTAGGATGCTATAACAAGAAAACTGAAAACTTGTCAAGTTCTTATAACTAGAAGTCCAAGAATCAAACTCATAACTAAAATAGCATGGAGGTATTTTACATACCTTTGGGGAAATGTTAAAAAGATCTTTTCTGATAAGTCTATAATTACTAAGTGGATACGTTAAGGTTATATATAGCCGAGATTTTATAGACTTAGAATATGTGATTTTCACTCTACTTCCTTTTCCTTGTTTGGATGTGGTTTTAGAGTAGGATTACTTATTCAAAGGTCTTTTTGATATGGATTATATATAATCGGTACACACCATGTGATTATAGAAGGACCAGAAAGAATCACCTTCGTAAAAATTCAAATTTTCTCATAGATTCTGTAGACATTCCCATTCTCGTATAAACCCGTTAGATAAACATAGTTACTCCAGCAATCAATAGAAGAGTCAAGGAGGATCCAACATAATTTCATTAGGAGAATCCCAAGAAAGAAACATATGAGAAGTAAATAAACAATAGAAATCATTTACTGCCCTTACCCTATTAAGGACACTAATGAGAGATTCGCATGAACTTCCGCGATTCAAAATCTTCATTACGAAGTAATCGGGTTCAGTGCCAGAATCGGAAGTAAGACAGCGCAGGAATTCAATATACGTACAGAGGAGAAGGACACCCTATAGATACCAGGAGGAAACAAATCATTACCACCCAGAATAGAACAGAGAACAAAAGAAAACCACGTGTGATTCATGAGAAGTACTTGAGCGCCTTTTCATTTTAGTAATAACTAATAAATGATACAACCTACTGAGCTAGTATTTATACCACTCACATTAGGTTTTGAGCTTATCCTCTTTTCCTGTCACGGCTAATAACAATAAATCAGATCACGAAATCTTAACTGATAGTGATTACTTCTCAAATTCATAAGTCTATTTTACGTAGACACTGTTATGAATTATTTTCGAATATTTTCGAAAATTGGGAAACGATATCCACCCAACGAAGGTAACTTAGTTCGGATGATACTCGATTCATAACCATTCTAGAAACTTATTTCTATTCCTTAACAGGACTGCATCATAGGGATGCAGGTCGAATCATTGAGAACAATATAACAAAACGAAAGATTTATACATAGATACAAATGGTTAGAATACATCTAGAGACATGATAGTTGCTCACGAGATCATTTTCTTATCATGAAACAGAATCATGCCTCCAAAGAAATGTAACCAACCCACCAGCGAAACACCAATCCTTCAAATAGATGCGGCTACGTTTCAAGCTGCGGTCACAGCAGCTGTAGCAGCTGTCATGGCACACCTTAATGCTAACAATGCAAATGTTAGTAGTAATGCTATCGGTAACCCCGATCGTGGTGATGGCCAAGTACAGCAACGAGCACCTACTTGTAAGAACACCTTGAAACTTAAGCGTAATATCCGAAACGAAAGTTCGAGAACACGAAAGGGAGTTGTTCAACTCAAGAACCTAGCAAAGGGCAACAAACTGGGGCAGTCAATACCCCCATCAGCCCTATTATTGTAGCACCGACCAAGCCGTATTTAGGAAACCTCCCACACTGCAGCAAGTGCAACTACCATCATCATGGAGTTTGATGAGAGCTGCATTGTAATAGATGCAACTTGAAGGGGATACCGCCCGCATCTGTAGAACTCTAGTTGAGTTCATCACTTCAACTACCGATGTTGGAACCATTCCCATATGTCACCTTTGTGGTGAAATAGGACATTACAAGAGGGACTGTCCAACAGAGAAGAACGACGGGAGAGCAGGAGGAGTTTGATCCCAATACATGGGAAAGCATCAAAGAACCCTGCTATATTTTGGTACGCTTCCAAACCTCGATAACTATCTATAATTATGATTATTCTCTCGTTCAAATTAAATCACAGCATTCGTATAAAATTTGAAACCCTAACAGGTAAGCTATGATGACTTAGTGTATACATAAGGGTCAATTATAATTAAGATTTGTAGACTTAGAGTGAGTAATCCCGCCTCATTTCCTGTTCCTTGTTTGGTTGTGGATTTAGGGCAGGGTTGCTCAGTCAAAGGTCTTACCAATCTTAATTATACATGACTTGTATACACAAAGCGATTATAGAGAGACCTAGTAAGGATCGTTTCATGAAAGTTCATAATTTCAAATTATCAGAACCCTCGTATTGGTAGTACCCGCCAATTTCAAATCAAAAAGGGGTTCGTAGCAATAATAACAGAATAAAACCAGTAGCGCTGAAAACTTAGGTACATAGAATATCATCCTAGTAATCATTCCTCCTAGAACGAATTAATATCTATTTCATCGAGAAAATTCTGACATCCTCATTCGACATGGTTTGGCCTGGCCCTTACCATGTGAAAATTGTTATGTTGTGTAAGAGAACTTTTTCCTTAATCAGCCGTAAGATGAAATTCTTCCAATCCAAAACGCAAAACCCTTAGGTTGTCTCTCATTTCAAAACGTCAGAACTACGCATACGAAGGGCACCCTGCCATTCTAGCGTACTCAGTAGACAGGAAACTTCAAACAAAAAGCACCGAAGTAGTCTTAGAAGTCAGTAACTACCGAAGTACCTCAATAGATCTCGTAGGAAAATAATTATACCGCAGGTCAAGTTCAAGAATAGAGACTAAGAACTCATTAAGTTAATCTATCGCTGCTAAGTGTATACATGAGAGTGGTATATAATTTAGACTTAACAAGATTAAGGATGTGTAATTCCGCCCATCTCCTGTTCCTTGTTTGGTTGTGGACCTGGGGCAGAGTCACCCATCCAAACGTTTTGTGAAATCTAAATTATATACAACTTCTATACACGAGGTGATGGTGGATGAGCCAAGTATGAGTCTGATCAGGAACTTCGGAGCAAAAGCATGCATCATGTATTCTACCAGGTGGAATTCAACATGAGACCACAACAATGGGTCGAGCTACTAAATGACTACGAATTCGAACATCGTTATCATCTCGACAAAGCCAATATAGTGGCTAACACCCTAACTCGGAAAGAGTATCCAGGTAGTAGATCCAATCATTGACTATGATAACCCATTCAAATCTGTCCACACAAAGTAAGGAGGCTCAACAAGAAGCCTTGAAACCTGAAAATGTGGCAAGTAGAGAAGATGACTAGAACGTGTGAGTGTACAGTATGCCAATATTTGTTATCTCCACTGAGATAATATAATCATCTCCCAGTTCAGGCAGTCACTCAAAAATCTCTAGGAACTAGAGTAGTCATGATCCTATGTGATCGACTATGGTAAAGAATGGGATATCCATTTACCAATTAGTCGAGTCCTTTATCACGCTAGCATTCAAGTTGCTCCATTCGAAACCTTCTGTGGTTACAAGTGCAGATCCTATCTGCACTAGACTAAATTAGGTAATACGCAACTAGCTAGAGATCCAATTTCCACACAGCACTTTCGCTGATCTGGAATTCATCCGAAAAACTACCAAAAACAAAATACGAATCAGGAAGCGACATAAAGCTTCCAGAGTTAATCAGAGAAGCTACGACTTCGATAAAAGAAAACCCTTGGAATTCCAGGATTGATGAGCTTGTCATATGAAGGTCTCACCCTGGAAGAACAAGATACGCTTGAGAAAACGTGGAATACTAAATTCAAGGTACATAGGACCATTTGAGATTCTTACCAGGATCGGTCTTGTACTTATAAACTTAAACTACCACAAAAACTTAATAACATTCATTCTATCTTTCACATATCTAATCTAAAGTGGTGTCTATCTGAGGAAACACTTGTTACTTCACTCGATGAAATCAAGTTAAATAAAAGTCTATACTCTGTAAAAGAACCAATGAAAACCATGGATAGGGAAATCAAAAGAACCATGCAAAGTCTTATCTCGTTAGTGAAGGTTTGCTGGATTACAAACCAGGGACCTAAATTCACTTGGGAAGGAAAGATTAGACCTGGTCCATGAGTATCACTTTAGACTTAATTTCGGGACGAAATTCCCTCTAATGGGGGGATAATGTGACACCAGTGAAATTTTGGTCAAAAATAAATTGATCAATAATCGTAATTGCGATGAACCAAGTGGTAGAGTTTGTAACAAGGTTTCTAAAAACATATAGAACACTAAAATCCGAGTTATAACGAAGAAGTTATGATCAATCGAAAATCCACGATAAAACCGGCAAAACACTATTCAGTGTAAAAAGTGAATTTTCGATAAAAGGCTTTTTAGCCTTAACAATATAAATGAAAGATGTAGAATATGTTAAACCGAGAACGTTCTTAAAAAGAACGTCAAAATCTGACTTCGTATGAGGAAGTTATGATTTTTCTAAGTTTCGGTTTAGCAGTAGACAGCTAAAAATTCGAAATATGAATTGATCGATATTTAGCCGAGGCAACTTAAATGGGAATCGAAGGTCTCGTCAAAAGTAGCACAATAGTAAAAAGTCAGACGAAAACGGACATCGGATGAAGAAGTTATGAGTTTTTAACGGATTTCCCGTCCCGGTCTGTTAAAAATAATAATGTTAAAAATAAAGTCAAAATTAGCCGACGAAGTCTAAACAAAAGTCGTAGAGTACGATTTTACCTACACGTGCATATAAAGAACATCAAAAACGGAGCTCGTATGTGAAAGTGATGATTTTCGCAAATTTTTGGCACAAAAATCAAGAAAAATGAAAAACCGGGAAATTTCGCATGAGTCACTCCTCGGACACGTCATCCTGGCATGCAGCCTCCACGTGTCATCTTCTGGTTGGACCGCAGTTCGCCGTGTCACCATCGGATTGGACCGCAGCCGAGGTCCAGTAAGAAGCCAACACCTTCGCAGGAGACACCCCCGGACACTCCTCGGACGCCTCTCGGACCCTCGTGGCACCTCCCCATTGGACCGAAGTTCGGCCCACTCAGAAGCCACCACGTACGAAGCCTCGCCCCGTGTACACTTCGCATGTCCGACGCGTGGCTGCTGACTCCTCGCCCTCGCCAGCTGTCCGATGACTCACCTACCTCGGCCGAACCCTCGCACCCCTATATAAATGGTGCGAGCCTTCTCGGATTTGAGAGGTTTTTCACCCTAAATTTCCCCATTTTTCACATTTTCACCCCGTAAACTTTCACACGACCCCCAAGGCCCCAGTATCGTGTCTGAAGCCCGAAGCAAGCCCCGGAGCCCGGGAATTCTCAAGAAGTTAACCTCTCTCCAGTCGAAACTCTGCCCGATTTGAGCCGGTTTCTTCTCAAACAAACTCCTTTCCGGGAAACGAAATGCTGCCCGAATCACAGCTTATCAAAGTGAGTTCATACCCCTATAATTTACCTTTTTAATGATTTTTAAAAGCTTTTTAGGGGGGGGGGGGGAAATACAAGTTTAACACAATATTAAATTGTGTTAATAATTGTATGTGATAATAATCGCACAAAGAGTTTCCGTATGCTTTTAAGAATTACCAAATACTTCCAAAATGACTTAAAGCCATGTTAAATCTTTACAGTCATGTAAACTCCGTTAAAATTCTTTGAAAAAAGTTTTTATAAACTATTTAAAATTATAAATGCCAAAATCATGTTTATATATCTATAAATATATAAATAAGATTTGAAGGGCTTAGGACTAATGAATTATCTTATTTCCTTTTCCTTGTTTGGCTGTGGAATTAAGGTTGTATTATTTGTCCGAAGGTCGTTTCCTTCTTAATTATATATATATTATACATATATGAGTATAAAAGGTTACTCCTTTTAGTATCATTACCTTTGTATCAGGCCGAGCAAAGGTGTTCATGCATGAGAAATCATGCTAATCAGATTGAACATATAAATTATAATAGGTATAATTTATGATTCAAAACTAAATATACAAGTATGATTCATGATTGTATACTTTCCAAAGAAATTACCAACATTCATTCAACTATACCAAGATATGTATAATACCTTTAATATACGAACAACATATTAAAGAAGTAAAGATACATCATACCGGGTTTGCATTAACAAAGGTACTATACAGAGTACCAGGGTTAGCAAACACGGGGTAATAATACATCATACCGGGTTTACATTAACAAAGGTACGATACAGAGTACCAGAGTTAGCAAACACGAGGTAATAATACATCATACCGGGTTTGCATTAACAAAGGTACGATACAGAGTACCAGAGTTAGCAAACACGAGGTAATAATACATCATACAGGGTTTGCATTAACAAAGGTACGATACAGAGTACCAGAGTTAGCAATCACAGGGTAATAATAATACATCGTAAATCTCGTTGAAACAATAAATTTGTGAGACCCTTCACGGTGTACTTATCTAAGTACGACTTTTAAGTCCTGACCTATTAACCCGAATCTCTTGTAGGGAGAGCGTGAATTTGTCTATAGATCTATATGGGACTGACAATCCCGCACCTCTACTGTTCGCTACAGTTTGGCCGGCAGGCCTAGGGTGTCAAATATCATACCATTCTGACGCCTGAAGAACGTCGCCGCAGGCATATCAGTCATATTAGAATGGTTAATAGAACTTACATGGATAAAACAACGAGTGAATTACTAAGTAATATACTTCTCTTAAAACAGTAAGAAAAGATAATTACATCCCGACCAGATATACCTTCTGTAGTTTTTACTTACAGTAAAAGCTACGTATCATGAAATCAAGTATGGTAAATATACTTGTACTTCTGGTCTTGAACATTTAAAACCACAAGGCAGTATTATGGATAATATAATATTTTCCAGGATTAATACTAAGGTTTTTACTATAGAACAGATATAACTAAGAATACTCTTTCAAAAGAAACGATTTATGGGATTAAACCACTTATATAAAGGAAACGGTTTATAGGATTAAACCACTTTCACAAATGAAACGGTTTATGGAATTAAACTACTTATCAAATGGAACTTGGTCATTCAATCTCTTTAAACTATTATAAGACAAAGGACCTTTAGTGGTTAATTCTATAATTCCTTAGTTGCTATATCATAGTTATACATAAGTAATATCCGATTGACAGTGAAATGTGTGACTTCCGCCTTACTTCCTGTTCCTTGTTTGGTTGTGGGCTTAGGGCAGATACACCCATTTAACTGGCCATTCGATATTAGGTTATATATAATAAGTATAAACTAAGTGATTACAGAGGGAAACTATTGAGTTTATCAGTTAATCACCTCAGGAAATATAGGATTTCCTGGAGAAACCAGTGAACTTATCCAAAGAACTTACGGTATACTTAACAGAACTAAAATACTTATGAACTCACCAGCTTAAATGTTGATCTACTCTTTCCAAATAACTTGTCTTCTCAGGAATCCAGTAGACAGGTACACTCCCGAAGCTTTTGAGAAGACTACCTAGTACCGTACCGCGACTCTTGTCTTCTACTGTACCTACTTTGGTGTTTGAATATGTAATGTTTAAACACTTATGTAAAACTTATACTGATTAATGCAATGGTTGTTTGTACTTTGATTACTATATTGCATGTGTTGTGATACTTATCTAAAGTCCTCCGCCCCCGAACGTTTCTGCCAAAATGAATTTCAAAATATCAAACTTCTTTTAAATGTTTTTATAAACTTCTATTTCTCCCAGAAATCATACTTGTATATATATATATATATATATATATATATATATATATATATATATATATATATATATATATATTTATATAAATAAGATTTAAAAGGCTTACGACTGATAACCCAGTTTGGTTCCTTTTCCTTGTTTGGATGTGGGATTATAAACATCAGTTATTTGTCCGAGTGTCATTTAAATTTTACTTATATATATATTTGTATATGTATACAAGTATAAAAGTTAGTTCATTAAGTTCACTTAACCTTTGTAACATGTTGAGCAAGGGGTTGCATTCATGAATACTGGTATCAATTCAGAAAGTACATATAAATTATACTAGGTATAATTTATGATTCACGGAACATTAATTCACGATTCAAGTATACAAAAGTACATTATTTTACAAGAACAAAGGTTTGATTCAAAACTATTCAAGGGTATACATCTTTTAGATACATGTTAAGAATACTAATTCTAGAGCATACTATCAATCATTTATTTCAGAATGATTGGGTTTTCATAACTATTATACATGTAACGTTTATATGCTTTTTATGAGTCAATTGATACAGTTTGTTTAATTCATTTAAACAATATAGTTAAAGTCCTGACATTATAACCAGAATCTCCAGCGGGGGATCAAAACAATGTGTGTATAGATCTATATTGGGATTGACAACCCCGCACTCAGACTGCTAGCTACAGTCAGACATACAGGTCTGTGAGTGACAATTGTTATCAACAACTTTCAGCGCATTCATAGCAATGGCTTAGGCCATCTAGTCAGTATGGTTATAATAACTCATATAAAAGATATTAACAATACGTTAGTGTATAATTAACTAAACCTAAGTACATTTTTAAAGTACTAGTTTACAAGATACAGTTTACAGTATTACATTACAGTTTACAATAACAGTTGATGAAACCAGGAACACTCTCAGATACAAGTTTATAAAAGGATTACAAATACAGAACATTGGTTTACAAATAGTACAATTTTATGTAACTAAAACTACTTTTCATATACAGCAGAAAATATAGGATTTTTTGGAACAGTTTACATATTAAAGAAACAAAAAACATTCTTTCAAACATAAATACTTATGCACTCACTCAACTTTATGTTGATACTCTCTTTTAAAATTACTTGTATTTTCAGGGAACCAGTAGACTGGTACTCCTCGTGCTTTTGAGAAGATGGAGCTATTTGGTTTCAGTATACAATGATTAAACACATGTAAATACTTATACTTTTTGAATATAGTTGTTGTTTGTACTCTGATTACTATAATGCATGTGTTGTGATACTACAAATGAAGTCCTCCACCCCTGGACGTTTCCGCCGTCTGGTTTGGGGGTGTGACAGATTGGTATCAGAGCATTGTTTATAGTGAACTCAGTATATCAATCCATAAAAGATATACAAACTATAAATACATTTGGGACTGAGAGCTGTGACTACAAGTATACTTTTAAAATTTTAAGTATTTTTACAAGAAGTATACTAACATTCATACGTACAAGTATAGTATCTTAGTCAAAAGAACTTAAAAGTATTTGGATGTTGAACATTACAGTCAAACCTGGGCAGTTATGTAATCATATCTAGGATTAATATAGCCTGATCAACTATATTGATTTGAGATATGACCAACATGTGTTTAGAAGTGATAGTGGTGTTGCGACATCTCTAAAACTTACCAACCATACATATTCAGAAGAACTCTAGAACAGAACAATAAAGATTAAAATACTATAGGGGTATTTTAGGCACTATATGCTAATAACAAACATGTGAAAACAATAGAACAATTGAGGGTAGAACTATAAATATTAAGGGTATATTACAATTATATATAATTAAAGTTATATAGACTTAGAATATGTGATCTAGCTTCATTTCCTGTTCCTTGTTTGGTTGTGGATTTAGAGCCGGGTCATATAATCGAAGGTCGGTTATACTCAAGTTATATATAATTAGTATACACTTTATAGTTATAGTAATACCTAGAACAAGTTATACAAAATACATTACTTGTTAACTGTAAGTCTCTCTTGTAGAAACTTGTATCCTTAATCTATCATTACTAACTAAATTCTATATCTCTTATCCTTATTATCGCTTAGATAACAATGGCTGGATTTCACTTACCCGGAGACCCGTACTTCCCCGGTCAAGGACAAGATGCAGAGCCAGAAGAAAATCACGAAATTCCCTTACATGATGATTTTGTAGAAAATTTTCCTGAAGACAATAATTCTGAATCAGAAGCCTATAATCCACCACCAGTTGCCCAAAATCCTAACCCTCGTCCGGCTTTTCAAGGCCCAACGCCTTTGTGGGCGGAAAGCTTGGAAACATGGAGCGAAGAGCAGGGCCAACCTATGCCATACAACAGAGACAGAATCATCTACAACCTAAGCGAAGGAGGCTCAGCAGACAGAGTCCTGTCAATTCTGGTCCGCAGGATTGCTCGAAATGAAATACAGGGTAGGACAGCCATCAACCGAATCATGGAAGTTGATGCCAATACAGGAGTTAATACAATCCGCATTCGTCGTCTTGAAGATGCTAGTGATAGAGAAATGAGAGACAATGAAGCCTTACTGCAAGAGTTAGTTGTAACTCGAGCTGAGGCCATAGAGCTCCGAGCATGTCTGACAGTATATCAAAGACATCTGCTTGCTGTGGAGCGTCATCGGGCTGAGTTGAGGTTTCATCCAAGTGATACCCGTCCCCAGTAGAAGATGTTCTACTCGGTTCCTACTCACTCTTTTGGATATTGTTAAGTTTGCGGATATGTTCTAGCGTTATTTTCATGTTTTTCAGTAAGACCACGAAAATTTTATATTCGCTAGGTCAGTACGATGTCGATGTTTTTCCCAGAATTTGGTATATTGTAGACCTGTTTAGGGTCAAGTTTTCCAGACTTTATGTATTCAATATGCCAATTTAATCGACATGCATTTTCATACTCTTTGAAAAATAACCATTCAATTTCATATCATTATGTTACAAGTTGTACTTGTCGTAGACTTCTATGTCCAATTCATGTTGAACTATATCTTTTAGTTTAGAGATATCAAAATTCATATTCACTCTTGATATCTTACCATCTTTATATCTTTTAACTTTTATAGAGAAAGATGCCTCCTCGTAGAAATACAAGACGTAACACTGTTAATGAAGCACTGACGCCACCCCCGCCACCACCTCCTCAGTTCGACGCTGCTATGTTCCAAGTGGCGGTCACGACGGCTGTAGCGGCTGCCATGTCTCATATCAATACCCCTGGTACTAGTTGGTCGGGCGCTGGTGCACATCCTTCTAACCATGGCAAGAGTCATGGGCATTCGCGAGAGTGCACTTATAAAGAATTTTCGAATGCCAAACCCAGGACCTTTAATGGGACTGGAGGAGTTATGGCATTAAGATAGTGGATAGAGAAGACAGAAGCAATTTTCGAAATTTGCTCCTGTCCAGAGAGCAGCAAAGTCAAATTCACTACTTTACCTTTTCGGATAGAGCTTTAACGTGGTGGAATGGCCATGTTAAGTCACTGACTCTGGTAGTGGCTAACTCGATAAGCTGGGAGAACTTGAAAGCCATGCTAATGCGGGAATATTGTCCGCGAGGGGAAGTTCAGAAACTCGAGCAGGAGCTCTGGGGTCTTATAATGGTTGGTTCTGGCACATCAACCTATACCAGTAGATTCTGTGATCTGGCAATTCTTTGTCCGGATATGGTTGCTCTAGAGAGAAAAAAGATTGAGAGATATATTTGAGGTCTGTCGCCCCAAATTCAGTCAAGTGTTTTAGCTTCCAGGACTGTTACTTTTGATAGTGCCAAAGAGTTGGCACAATCTCTTATCGACCACGGAGCCTGTCAAAACTCAGTGGTAGCTATACTAGAACAACCGAAGGGAAACAACAACAACAACAATAACAACAACAACAGCAACAAGAAGGATCGGAACAAGAGGAACGACAAGTTTTCACAGGAATCCTCAAAGAAGCAACAACTAGTTGCAGTCAATGCTGCTACCATACCTGCTGTTGTTCCTGTTAACCCTACACCAGCTAAGCCTTATGCTGGTAACCTCCCCAAGTGCAACAAGTGCAATTATCACCATAATGGAAATTGTCGGGAAATGCAGTGTCGTAACTACAACAGAAAAGGGCGTACTGCCCGATTCTGTAGATCACCACCTCAACCACTTAACCAAGTACCTGCCGTTGGAGTAGATCAAGCATGCTATCAATGTGGTGGTGTGGGGAATTTCAAGAGAGATTTTTCTAAAGCTGGAAATGTTGGTGGAGTTGGGAGAATTTTAGCCTTGGGTCAAGAAGAAGCGGTAGCAGACCCTGCAGTGGTCACGGGTACGTTTCTTCTCAACAACACTTCTGCATGCATTCTATTTGATTGTGGTGCTGAGAAGAGCTTTGTGAGCCATAATTTCAAAAACTTGCTAAATCAAAACTCCCAACCACTAAAAGAAACACTGACAGTCGAAATGGATAATGGGAAATCCGAATCCACCAACGATATATACATAGGATGTACTCTTACCTTGAATAACTTTTATTTCCCAATAGACCTTATGTTGGTCTCTATCAAAAGTTTCGACGTCATAATAGGTATGGATTCGTTGTGCCCTAACCATGTTGACATCCTATGCTATGAAAGACCCATTCGTCTGAACTTGCCAACTAACGAAACTCTTGTTATTTACATCGACAAACCCGGAACGAACCTCCAGATCATTTCTTGAATCAAGGCACAGAAGTACCTTCGCAAAGAGTATTGTGCTTTATTAGCTCACGTGGTAGACAAAAAGCAGGAAGTGAAAGATATCGCGAGCATTCCTGAGGTCTGCAACTTTCCCAACATTTTTGCCGATGATCTTCCAGGAGTGCCTCCCGAACGACAAGTCGAGTTTAGAATCGACTTAATCCCTGGGGCTACCCCTGTAGCCAAATCCCCCTATCGTCTTGCACCTTCTGAAATTCAGGAATTATCCAGCCATCTTAACGAAATCCTTAGCAAAGGTTTCATAAGACCAAGCTTCTCACCCTGGGGAGCACCGGTTTTGTTCGTGAAGAAGAAGGATTGATCATTCTGTATATGTATAGACTACCGCGAGCTGAATAAACTTACCATTAAGAATCGATACCCTCTACCTCGCATTGACGATATGTTTGACCAACTTCAAGGTGCGAGCTACTTCTCAAAACCGCGTTCATAACTCGTTATGGTCATTATGAGTTCGTAGTGATGCCATTCGGATTGACGAATGCACCTGCTGTGTTCATGGATCTAATGAACAGAGTGTGTCGTCAATTCCTGGATAAATTTGTCATAGTCTTCATCGACAACATCCTTATCTACTCAAGAAGTGAAGAGGAACATGGCCAACATCTTCGTCAAGTATTGCAAACTCTTAGATTAAAGAAAATCTATGCGAAGTTTTCAAAGTGTAAATTTTAGATCAGGAAGGTTGATTTCCTAGGTCACGTGGTCAGTTCAGAAGGAATACACGTTGACCCTTCCAAAATAAAGGCGATTGAAAACTGGTCATCACCCAAAACACCTACAGAAATCCGTCAATTCTTAGGTCTTGCTGGCTATTATCGCATATTCATTCAGAATTTCTCTCGAATAGCTAAGCCTCTTACCACCCTGACGCAAAAGGGTGTAACTTTTAGCTGGGGAGAAAAGCAAGAAACAACGTTCCAAACGCTGAAACGAGCTTTGTGTAGTGCACAGATCCTTTCTCTTCCTGAAGGGACAGAGGATTTTGTTGTGTACTGTGATGCTTCTAATCAAGGGATTGGATGTGTTCTTATGCAAAGAGGAAATGTTATATCCTTTGCCTCAAGACAGCTAAATACACATGAAGTTAACTATACAACACATGACCTTGAACTAGGAGCAGTGGTATTTGCCCTGAAGATCTGGAAACATTACTTATATGGCACGAAATGCACAGTATTCACGGACCATAAAAGTCTCCATCATATCTTCGATCAGAAAGAGATGAACATGAGACAACGACGATGGGTGGAGCTACTGAACGACTACGATTGTGAGATTCTTTACCACCCAGGTAAAGCTAACGTAGTAGCTGAAGCCCTTAGTAGAAAAGAATACTCGGGACACCTAGTAAAGTCGTTAACCATGACAATCCATTCACATCTGTCCACATAGATCAGAGAGGCTCAACTCGAGGCCTTAAAACCTGAAAACATGACAGGTGAAACCTTGAGACGAATGGATAAAAACTTCAAAGTCAGGGATGATGGATTATATTGTTTCATGAACCGGATCTGGACACCAAAGTTTGGTGGTTAGAGAGACGTGGTTATGAATGAAGCACACAAAACCCGATACTCTATTCATCCAGGTTCAGACAAGATGTATTTGGACCTCAAGAAACTATACTGGTGGCCAAACATGAAGGCCGAATTTGCTACCTTTGTGGGCAAGTGCCTTACTTGTGCCAAAGTCAAGGTAGAATACCAGAAACTTCAGGTTTATTACAAAAACCTAAAATCCCTGAATGGAAGTTGGAGCGGATTACAATGGATTTCATAACCAAGTTACCCAACACATCGGGTGGTTATGATACTATTTGGGTAATCGTCGATATATTAACCAAATCCGCACACTTCTTACCAATCAAAGAGACCGACAAGATGGAGAAGCTAACAAGAACTTATCTCAAGGAAATCGTTAGACTGCATGGTGTGCCAATATCTATTATTTCTGACTGAGATAGTAGATTCACTTCTTGTTTCTGGCAGTCTTTACAAAACTCTTTGGGAACTAGGCTGGACATGAGTACAGCCTACCACCCACAAACTGACGGACAAAGTAAGAGAACGATTCAAACTCTAGAAGATATGTTGCGAGCTTGCGTGATAGACTTTGGAAAGGCATGGGATACTCATTTACCCCTTGTCAAATTCTCTTACAATAATAGTTATCACACTAGCATAAAGGCTGCTCCTTTCGAAGCTCTCTATGGCCGCAAGTGCAGATCACCTCTGTGTTGGGCTGAAGTGGGTGATACGCAACTAGCTAGAATTCAAGTTCCTGACGGTACTCTCATTGGTCCGGAAATCATTCGCGAAACTACGGAGAGAATCGTACAAATACGGGAGCAAATTAAAGCTTCCAGAGATAGACAGAAAAGCTACGCTGAGAAAAGAAGAAAACCTTTGGAATTCCAGGTTGGTGACCGCATCATGTTGAAGGTCTCAACATGGAAAGGCATGATACACTTCGGAAAGCGTGAGAAGCTGAATCCAAGGTACATAGGACCATTCGATATTCTTGCTAGAATCGGTCCAGTAGCTTACAAACTCCGAGTACCTCAAGAACTATGCAACATACATCCTGTTTTCCACGTCTCGAACATGAAAAAGTGTCTGTCCGACGAGAGTCTTGTATTTCCACTCGACGAAATCGAGATTGACGAGCGCCTCAACTTCGTGGAAGAGCCAATAGAGATCATGGACCGAGAGGTCAAGCAAACAAAGCAAAGTCGTATTCCTATAGTGAAGGTTCGCTGGAATGCCAAGCGGGGACCTGAATTCACTTGGGAGCGCGAGGATCAAATGAAACTGAAATATCCTCATCTTTTTGCTTAATTATTTCTAATTGTTTAATTACTTAAACTCTAATTTCGGGAAAAAAATTTCTCTAACAGGGGGATAATGTGACAACTCGAAATTTCTATCTTGTACAGTCTTTCAAATTCAATCACAGTCAGACTCGTTTCTTCTATCTTTTAGCATTACTCAGGGTCTGTTTGAGTGTTCTAAGTCTAGTACATTCAAGGTTTGGGTTTAGGGATGAATTAACTTAAGTTCATCATATTGCATTCGGTCCAAACAATCCATTTAGAGGAGTGTACGGCCGTACACATGAGTGTACGGCCGTACACATGAGTGTACGACCGTACACATAGGTGTACGGCTGTACACCCAAGGTGGCCGTGAACCCAAACATATATATATATATATATATATGTTTTTCCTTCATTCTTTCACACTTTCTCACACTTTCACCTCAAGAAATCTGATTCTCTCTTAACTATTATCAAGTTTTACACCTTAATTTTCAAAGATGTACGTATTCCTTCCATTGAATTGTTGATACATGGCTTTATGTAGTGAAGATCCATGTGTTCATCCATGAAATCTTCTCTTTTGGTTAGATCTTAAAATCTTCTTCACTTTCACGAAGAAGACCAACAACACCTACTTGTTCTTGAACCTTGAACTCCTTAGAAGCCTTCAAAAGTGTGAGTATCTCTTCTATCTGCTTGTTAAGCTTGAGAAACACTTGATTCTTAGCCTTAATTCGTCATCTAATGCATGAACACCAAGGGTGTACGACCGTACACACTTCATATGGCCGTAAACCCTTGTTTAATGCATGTATTGGCCTCAAACTCACCCCATGTTTCAACATAAGATCATGAACACTTAATGGATGCTAGTTAGGGCCATAAACACCCATTTTGCATGTTTCTTCAATGAGTGTACGGCCGTACACTCCACAGCATCATCTGCAGAGGGAGTGAATGAAGAGGTTGATGAGAATCAAATGTTCTTGTTCATCCTTGGAGGAGAGTTCCTTCCCTGAACAAAGTCTTATGTTGGTTTCAGGATCATCTTCTTCAAAATCAACATCTACTTCTTCATTATCAGTACTTTCCTCATCATCATTCTCATCATCCTCTGTTTTAGAGTCAGAGGATTCAACCACATATGGTTTGTCAATCCATTTTTGCATCCTTACAGTAATATGAAAATCATCCTTAGTAGGAGAAGCGTTGATGATATTTGAAGAGAGGGTAGGAATAGGAATGGAGATCCCATGATTTTCATAATAGCCTACACCACGAGCCAATATTAATCCAATCCAACAAGGATAAGGAACATACACATGCTTTTTGTTCCCAATGATGCAATCAAGCACGGTCAAGAAAAAGTTGATTAAAATCCAAACTTTAGGTATATACAATAAAAAACAAAACCCTGTGCTCAAGGAGATTTAGTTGATCCAAGCTCCCACTCTTGTGTCCAAAGCACTTGCCAATAACCGCTATTAATTACTTCCATCCTACACCAAAAAACTGACGAAGAGTGTATTTGTACGGATCACGAGTGGTGCCCTGAAGATTAAAATTTTACCCTAATATTTCATGAACGGACTTGCACTTTTCTTCCGTGGGAGTTTCAGAGTAATTTTCTAATCAAGGAAGACAAAGTGCAGTTAAAAAGATTTCACGTAAATAGTAACCCTATATTAACATCTCCAATGGTTCCAGTAATGGTTAGAGCATCAGAATCAATAGATCATGAATAGTAGAACCCACATACTTGTTTAAGGTAGAATGGCTCTAGGAAGTTGCAGAAGGCGTATCCAAGAGGGCATCTTTTAGCACAGTCAACAAAGTCTTCGATTGCTGAGTTCGCAAACTGCTGTGGGATGTCATCAGAGAACGCCACATTGTTTGTTTAAGTGATGCTGGGAGAATCAAGGGCATGAGGACCTTTGACGACATTAGCGTTAGGGGAAAATTCGTAAAGAGGCTTTGACATGGTGAGATCTTGAGGAAGATGAAGGTTAAGAGAGTCTTTTTTTGAGAGAAAAAGCCAATTGCTTGAAAATCTTGTAAAACTGAGCTAGGACGGGGTTTTCCCAATTTATACCAAAAGGTTTCTTCCTTTTTACGTCATCATGATTGAGGAGATCCTCGCCGTAAAAATATCGTATCCCAAGATATTGATAGACCTTTTAATCGTCATCCAAAAAGTTACCATTGAGACAAGGAAATTACATCAGTGAGACATAGTATCAACGACAATGGTCATCAACGAAAGCATTCAGTGTATCAAAATTGCAGCTTGTAAACCACTAAGTTTGTGATGTCTCCTTATAGTGTGGACTTAAACTACCATTCACTGGCATATTACAAAGAGATCTCATCAGCGTGTGTTTCATACGTTGACTCGTTAATCACTTTTATTAGAAAAAAGGGCAAGAGTGGTATGATGTATGTGAGAAGCTGTGGTGTTTTAGCTGAACCATCAACATAGATTTTTCATGCTCTTATGAGCGTATGTTACATTATGTTGAATCATAAGGTTTTAAAGAAGAAAGTAATGAGGGAACATATTGCTTCAGTCATGTTGAGGTGGAATTAGCATGAATCATTAACAGGTACAACCCATCAGCAAGAAATGGTTCAATCCTTCCATCATTGAGTTACTTACAGTCTAGAATCAATGATTCATCTGTTGGATAAGGTGTCTAAGTCCATAATTATTTCTGGTATGTACTTGACCCGACCCGGCATGGTCCATTTGGGTTGCATGGCATCATGCATTTGGATAGACTAAATGAGAGAAATAACACTTGTGGTTTATTAATATATTATAAGTTCTAATATATTATTAGTATTATTTAATTAGTATTGATCAAGAATTAATCTAAGATTAATTAAGTGATCAAAAAGAGACTAATTAAATATATGGGTTAATTATGTAAATCATCCATAACTTGTATAGTGGGCTAAAAGGCTCCATGGATTATCAAGTTGGGTTAAACCCATTGGATGCTCTATGGAGGCTCCATGGGAGTTACAAACCCATGGGTCATGGAAATGAAGAGACATGCCACATTAGGGTTTACATGGTGTAACCCTAGATGTGACACACTATATAAAGAACATGTCATACACCAAAATCGGCTACACAAGAAGTTGCAAGAGGGCTAGGCCGATTTTCAAGTGTTCTACATATCTCTCAAAGTTATTCCAAAGCATTTCGTGTTGTGTGAAACATTTGAGGCATCACACTTGGGGTGCTAGGCTCTCAAGGTTTCAAGGAATCATAACAACTACAAGGTATGTAATTCTAGCTATCTTTTATATTATAAAGTTCCCCATGTATGCTAGATAGGTTTATGAACCTTGGAAAAAGTATTTTGCATGTATCTTAGACAACCATAGATCCAAGGTTTTCTAGGGTTGCATGTACACTTAGGAGTGTTAGAATTGCTCAAAACCCATCAGTGGTATCAGAGCCTAGACTTGCTTGTTTGATACTTAATGCAAAATAGTGAAAAAAGTCGATTTTTTGCTGTCTGCATAATGAACTCGCCGAGTCCATGGGGGGACTCGCCGAGTTCATGACCAAATTCATCCTACTCGTCGAGTAGGTTCGTGCACTCGACGAGTAGGAGCCTCAAAATGCAGTTTTTCGACTTTTGCTGCTGGAAATGGACTAGAAACATTACCCTAAACTGTTTTGGTGTTATTAAACTTGTTTTAGATGGTGTAATGGTTGTTCTAATCCATTTACAATGGCTAATATCAAAATTCCATGATTTTATGTGTTCTTGAAATTTTGATATTCATATGCATGTTCTTATGGGTTTAGATGATCATAGGAATTATGTGTAACTTCTTGCTAGTTTTAATTCTTGATCATTATGTGTTTTAATGGAATCCATAATTTGTCCTCAAGTTATGGATTACCAAAAGTTTTATCTTTTAATGTTCATTAAAGAAACACATAGGTTACATAAAATGAAGAGTCACTCATTTTAATGAACCAATTAATCTCATAAGTTATGAATTGAAGAGTTTTGTTAAGTTACAAAACTTGCCCTCAAGCTTTGGAACATGTAAAGTCATCTAATTAACTTTAGTTCCAACCCCTAGAATTTTAAAAGTTAAAATTAAACCCGTATACTTTATAATATTATAAGTTTAATAATATATATATGTATAAGATCAAGTCGTTTTACCGTTAGTAGGCCTCATTCACGAAGCCGGTCTATAAGGGGGGTATAAGGTTGTTGCCTATAAAATGGCAGCTTAATGGGTGTCCACTCTCACCCACCGCTTCCTTGATTGGTGGAGGGTCGTTAGCCAAACGGGTAGGACAGTGACTTAAAATTCTCATTAAAAAGTATAATGATAATTATAAAGTAACTAAATGTTTTATAAATTCCCAATCTTAGTTACTTTAGGAAAAATGTGAATAAGGTGCTAACCCATGAAATTACACTTTGCACTTTGATTAAGTTGTTGGTGGAGCGTGTGTGGTTTACCGGCACACTAACTTGGACTTAACAAGCTAGGAAAAGGGTGACTTAAGGTTTTTCATAAGGTCGGTGGAGCGCGTGTGGTTTACCGGCACATCGATTAAGTGGAAAACCATTAAGGGTACCAAGTAATTTGCATGGTTACTTCACACCTTGTTTCGTTTTTCATGGTGGAAATTGGTGAATCGTCATTCACCTAACTTTCAAATATGTTATAGCTTGGATTACGACATCCCTCTTCTAAGTTATAATATATTGTGATTGGATCCTAGCCTTATTATTATATTTGGGTGTTTTATTAAGGACTATCTCTATATCTAAACTAAACTTGGTTTCTTCTTTTCAGATGTCTTCCAACAATGCTGCTCCTGGCTCAAATCCTACTGGCTCCTTCTCTCTCATGAACCTTTGTGGGAGAGTCATTTTTGATGGATCCAACTTTACTGACTTGATCAGAAACATCAGGATGGTCACTCAATACGAGAACAAGGAATATGTTCTCGACAAGGAGCTCAAGGTGCCTGAGCCAACTGCTACCCCTGAAGAGTTTGCTGAATATGAGGCATATGAAAGAGATGCTGCCAAAGTGGCATGCATCATGATGGCCACTATGACAGCTGAGCTCCAAAAGTCCTATGAGGACTACTATCCTTTTGAGATGCACCAGGATTTGATGGACCGCTGCCATCATAGTGCTCGTCAAGAGCGATATGAAATCATCTCCTCTATTATCACAACCCGAATGAAAGATGGTGAACCCATCACGGGCCACATGCAGAAAATGCAAAGGTTTGTGGACCGATTAATGAAGTTGAATGTGAACTTCCTTGAGGAGTTAGCAATAGATATTATTTTGCACTCCTTACCTTCGTGTTATGATCAGTTGTGACCACTCCTACTACTACTCCAAACTCAGCACCTGTCCTGGCAATCGGGAAAGGTAGAGGGAAGAAGAGGAAGAACCCTTCGAAGGGTACCAAGGGTAAGACTCTTGATGGCTCCTCTTCTAGCGGAACCAAGAAAGGTTTCGTTACACCTTCTTCTGATCCCAAAGAGGCTGAATGCTTCTATTTCCATGAAAAGGCGCACTGGAAGCGGAACTGCCCAAAGTACCAGCAAGATTTGAAGGATGGGAAAGTGAAACCCAACCATGCAGGTATTTACACTATATTATCTAATAACTCACCCTATTCTAACTCTTGGGTCCTTGATACCGGTTGCGCTATTCATATTTGTTCTGATTTGCAGGGACTAAAAAGAAGTGAGAATGTGAAGCATGGAAAGATAAACTTGATCATGGGGAATAGGACAGTTTCACCTGTCACCAAGATTGGAGTTTATACTTTGTTGCTAAGTAGTGGGTTTACTTTAGATTTGAATAAATGTTGTTATTCGCCAGAAATGGCAAGAAATGTTATTTCCTTTCATGCTTTGTACAAACAAGGTTTTACCTTTTCTTTTGATAATGAAATTGGTGGAATAAATACTTTCTTTAATAATGTGTTTTATTTTAAAGCATTACCTTGTGATGGTGTGTATGAAGTTGTGTCTGTTGTAGATAATTTAGGAAATAATGTGTTGTGTATTGATTCTACTAATGATAATAACTTGGGTAAAGCATCATTATGGCATTGTCGTCTTGGACATGTAAGCAAGAAATGCATAGGCCAACTCTAACAGGATGGAGTCTTGGAATCATTTGACCTAAAGTTAGATGATAGTTGTGAGTCATGCTTACTTGGAAAAATGACAAAGTCACCCTTCACAGGTTCTTGTGCTAGGGGTGAAGGTTTGTTGGATCTAGTGCACACGGATGCGTGTGGACCCTTCAAAACTGCCACAAGGGATGCTAATCATTATTATGTGACTTTTATAGATGATTATAGTAGATATGGATATCTCTACTTAATCAAGCATAAGTCAGAGACTTTTGAAAGGTTTAAAGAGTTTAAACAGGAAGTCGAGGATCAATTGGGCAGGAACATTAAGATGCTTCGATCCGATCGCGATGGTGAGTATCTTAGTACTGAGTCCCTCGACTATCTAAGGGAATGTGGGGTTGTCTCACAATTGACACCTCCCACGACACCACAGTTGAATGGTGTAGCTGACAGGCGTAAACGAACCCTGTTGGACATGGTTCGTTCCATGATAAGTCGAGCTACGCTACCAATCTCATTTTGGGGGTATGCCTTAGAGACTGCCGCCCATATCCTTAATCTGGTCCCTACAAAGAAGGTTGCGAAAACATCTCACGGGATGTGGACTGGAAAAGTTCCTAGTCTAGCCCACATCAAGATTTGGGGTTGCAAAGCTTTCGTGAGACGCGAGACTCACGACAAGCTCGAACCTCGAAGTGAGAGGTGTATTTTCATCGACTACCCACACAAATCCTTTGGTTACCTCTTCTACAGACCTAGTGAGAATGTGGTCTTTGTAGCAAGGAGGGGTGTCTTTCGAGAAAGAGAGTTCATAAGCCAAGGAAATAGTGGGAGGCAAATTGACCTTGAAGAAATACAAGAGTCAAGTGGTGAAGGAACCTCAAACCCTAGCAGTCAACTTGAGGAGGAAACTCCTGTTGATCCAATTGTACCTCCAATTATACCTCTGAGGCATTCCACAAGGGTTAGGAATGTACCTGAGCATTACTATGGTTTCCATATTACTGCGGAAGGTGAGATACTTATCAGTGATGGGACATTGGTAAGCCTGGATGAACCTAACAACTATGCGGAAGCCATGGCAGGCGCCGAGTCTGCTAAATGGAAAGAGGCAATGGACAGCGAGATACAGTCCATGTATGACAATCAGGTCTGGGACTTGGTTGACAATGTACCAGGTCGTAAGACAGTAGGGTGCAAATGGATCTTCACGAAGAAGACCGACATGGATGGTAATGTACAGACTTATAAGGCAAGACTGGTTGCAAAGGGCTTTTCTCAAACTCCATGAGTTGATTATGATGAGACCTTCTCACCACTAGCCAAGATTAAGTCTATTAGGGTGTTGTTAGCCATTGCTGCATTTTATGACTATGAAATATGGCAAATGGATGTCAAAACCGCTTTCCTTAATGGAAAGTTGGCTGAAGATGTTTACATGAATCAGCCAGAGGGTTTTGTCAGCATAGTGTACCCTAATAGAGTGTGTAAGCTTGAGAAATCCATCTATGGATTAAAGCAAGCACCTCGCAGATGGAATCTTTTCTTTGATGACAAAGTCAAAGAGTTTGGCTTTTCGAGAAGTGAAGGTGAATTTGGTGTATATGTCAAGGCTAGTGGGAGTATAGTTAGGTTTTTGGTACTGTATGTGGATGACATACTACTCATAGGAAATGACATCCCAACCTTGCAGGAAGTGAAGTCCTGGCTTGGGAAGTGCTTTGCTATGAAGGACCTTGGAGAAGCTGCCTATATCCTAGGGATAAGGATTCTGAGAGATCGGAGTAAAAGACTAATTGGGCTTAGTCAGAGTACATACTTGGAGAAGGTGTTGAAGAGGTTCAGCATGCAAGATTCCAAGAAAGGAGAGTTACCCATCCAGAGTAACGCTAGACTGAGTAAGACTCAGAGCCCAAGTACCGAGGTTGAGATAGCAGAAATGAGTCGAGTACCTTATGCTTCTGCAGTAGGCTCGATCATGTATGCTATGACATGCACTCGTCCTGATGTAGCCTATGCTTTGAGCATGGTTAGCAGGTATCAGGGGAACCCTGGTAAGGCTCACTGGACAGCGGTATAGAATATTCTCAAGTAGCTGCGGAGGACTAAGGACTGGGTCCTTACCCTTGGTGGGAGTGATGACTTGAGAGTTGTAGGGTATAGTGATGCTAGCTTCCAGACTGATAGGGATAATTTCCGCTCTCAGTCGGGCTGGGTCTTTACCTTAAATGGAGGAGCAATCTCTTGGAAAAATTCCAAGCAGGTGACAATGGCTGATTCAACTTGTGAATCAGAGTATATAGCGGCAAGCGAGGCAGCAAAGGAGGCTATATGGCTAAAGAACTTCATTGGAGACCTTGGAGTTGTACCAGCTATAATGGAGCCCATAGAGATTTTCTGTGATAGTGAAAGTGCAGTTTCCTTAGCAAAGGAACCAAGGGATCACGGGAGATCCAGACACATTGACAGAAAATACCATTTCATCAGACATCGTATAGAAGAAGGATTCCTCGTGGAAAAGAGGGTATCATCGGATGAGAACCCGACAGATCCCCTCACGAAGGGACTGGGTAGGGTTAAGCATCTCCAGGATGCAAGGAGCATAGGGCTGAAGGATGATATTAGTTTTAGTAGTTAGATAATTTCTGAAATTTGTAAAGTGTAATTGACATTTGATGATGAATAAAAGGTGTGTTTTATTTATGAGTAAAGTGTTGCTATCTTGTGTCGATCATTTACCATTATTTCTTTTGCATGTTTTGACTTCCCGAATATTTATGTTGTGTTTTTACATATTATTCAAATTATCCACAGTCAATCATATGTTGGAAGTATATATGAAGTAAGTCTGTCATGAGTTGGTTGTAGAGGTCTAAGATGTTGGACATGGCCTCAACACTCATGAGTGCTCATAAGTTCTAAGTATTGGATGCAACCCACGCTCGCTGGTATCACTTCATGGAACTTATCTCAAGTGATCGCGAGATGGTAATATCATATAAGTCTTCAAAGCTAGAGATATGACGTGTTAACTATGAGTTAGTTATGCATTGATCGTGCGAAAACGCATTGGTACTTCGATGTTATAAAACGTGTGTTTGTGTGGAATTTAACAAGTAGTAGAACAAGCATATGAGTCGAAGTTTATCTGTTCCTTCTTGGATTAGAAGCGATATCTGGGCCCTCGATGATTTTGTTTTGACCCATGTACCGGGCCCGGTCAGAACTAAGTTGATGTGTTCAATTAAGTTCTATGTCGAACAAATCGAAAATCGGGAAACAAACTGCTGGACAAAAGTAAGACATTGTTCCATGTATTTTTCCGGCTGATATCTAGAACAGAGGATTATATGATCACTTATCTTAAATGGCGTATCATCATCTTCTCAGTTCCGAGAAACCTTGAAAAGAGCTACGATTGCTGATCGGTTCCATAAGTCATACTTGCAGTTATAGTTATTAGACTTATCCAAATGGGAGACTGTTGGATAAGGTGTCTAAGTCCATAACTATTTCTGGTATGTACTTGACCCGACCCGGCATGGTCCATTTGGGTTGCATGGCATCATGCATTTGGATAGCTAAATGAGAGAAATAACACTTGTGGTTTATTAATATATTATAAGTTCTAATATATTAATAGTATTATTTAATTAGAATTGATCAAGAATTAATCTAGGATTAATTAAGTGATCAAAAAGAGACTAATTAAATATATGGGTTGATTATGTAAATCATCCATAATATGTATAGTGGGCTAAAAGGCTCCATGCATTATCAAGTTGGGTTAAACCCATTGGATGCTCCATGGAGGCTCCATGGGAGTTACAAACCCATGGTTCATGGAAATGAAGAGTCATGCCACATTAGGGTTTACATGGTGTAACCCTAGATGTGACACACTATATAAAGAACATGTCATACACCAAAATCGGCTACACAAGAAGTTGCAAGAGGGCTAGGCCGATTTTCAAGTGTTCTACATATCTCTTAAAGTTATTCCAAAGCATTTCATGTTGTGTGAAACATTTGAGGCATCACACTTGGGGTGCTAGGCTCTCAAGGTTTCAAGGAATCATAACAACTACAAGGTATGTAATTCTAGCTATCTTTTATATTATAAATTTCCCCAAGTATGCTAGATAGGTTTATGAACCTTGGAAAAAGTATTTTGCATGTATCTTAGAAAAACATAGATCCAAGGTTTTCTAGGGTTGCATGTACACTTAGGAGTGTTAGAATTGCTCAAAACCCATCAGTGGTATCAGAGCCTAGGCTTGCTTGTTTGATACTTGATGCAAAATAATGAAAAGGTTGATTTTTTTGTTGTCTGCATGATGAACTTGCCGAGTCCATGGCGGGACTCGCCGAGTTCATGACCAAATTCATCCTACTCGTCGAGTAGGTTCGTGCACTCGATGAGTAGGAGCCTCAGAATGCAGTTTTTCGACTTTTGCTGCTGGAAATGGACTAGAAACATTATCCTAAACTGTTTTGGTGTTATTAAACGTGTTTTAGATGGTGTAATGGTTGTTCTAATCCATTTACAATGGCTAATATCAAAATTCCATGATTTTATGTGTTCTTGAAATTTTGATATTCATATTCATGTTCTTATGGGTTTAGATGATCATAGGAATTATGTGTAACTTCTTGCTAGTTTTAATTCTTGATCATTATGTGTTTTAATGGAATCCATAATTTGTCCTCAAGTTATGGATTACCAAAAGTTTAATCTTTTAATGTCCATTAAAGAAACACATAGGTTACATAAAATGAAGAGTCACTCATTTTAATGAACCAATTAATCTCATAAGTTATGAATTAAAGAGTTTTGTTAAGTTACAAAACATGCCCTCAAGTTTTGGAACATGTAAAGTCATCTAATTAACTTTAGTTCCAACCCCTAGAATTTTAAAAGTTAAAATTCAACCCTTATACTTTATAATATTATAAGTTTAATAATATATATATGTATAAGATCAAGTCGTTTTACCGTTAGTAGGCCTCATTCACGAAGCCGGTCTATAAGGGGGGTATAAGGTTGTTGCCTATAAAATGGCAGCTTAATGGGTGTCCACTCTCACCCACCGCTTCCTTGACTGGTGGAGGGTCGTTAGTCGAATGGGTAGGACAGTGACTTAAAATTCTCATTAAAAAGTATAATGATAATTATAAAGTAACTAAATCTTTTATAAATTCCCAATCTTAGTTACTTTAGGAAAAATGTGAATAAGGTGCTAACCCATGAAATTACACTTTGCACTTTGATTAAGTCGTTGGTGGAGCGTGTGTGGTTTACCGGCACACTAACTTGGACTTAACAAGGTAGGCAAAGGGTGACTTAAGGTTTTTCATAAGGTCGGTGGAGCGCGTGTGGTTTACCGACATATCGATTAAGTGGAAAACCATTAAGGGTACGAAGTAATTTGCATGGTTACTTCACACCTTGTTTTGTGATCCTCGGTATCCCAGTCACAATACATGAAGGGCACACTCGAGATTGAAACATGCCATTGAAAAGTTCAATGAATCTCAAAAGAATCTAGGAATTTCTAAAAACCAAATAAAACCTAATAATTTATATTTCGTTATTCATGGTGGAAATTGGTGAATCGTCATTCACCTACCTTTCAAATATGTTATAGCTTGGATTACGGCATCCCTCTTCTAAGTTATAATATATGGTGATTGGATCCTAGCCTTAATATTACATTTGGGTGTTTTATTAAGGACTATCTCTATATCTAAACTAAACTTGTTTTCTTCTTTTTAGATGTCTTCCAACAATGTTGCTCCTGGCTCAAACCCTACTGGATCCTTCTCTCTCATGAACCCTTGTGGGAGAGTCATCTTTGATCGATCCAACTTTACTGAGTGGATCAGAAACATCAAGATGGTCACTCAATACGAGAACAAGGAATATGTTCTCGACAAGGAGCTCAAGGTGCCTGAGCCAACTGCTACCCCTGAGGAGTTTGCTGAATATGAGGCACATGAAAGAGATGCTACCAAAGTGGCATGCATCATGATGACCACTATGACAGTTGAGCTCCAAAAGTCCTATGAGGACTACTATCCTTTTGAGATGCACCAGGATTTGATGGACCGCTGCCGTCATAGTGCTCGTCAAGAGCGATATGAAATCATCTCCTCTATGATCACAACCCGAATGAAAGATGGTGAACCCATCACGGGCCACATGCAGAAAATGCAAAGGTTTGTGGACCGATTGATGAAGTTGAATGTGAACTTCCCTGAGGAGTTAGCAATAGATATTATTTTGCACTCCTTACCTTCGTGTTATGATCAATTCCGCATGACATACCACATGAACAAGGAGGAAGTTACACTTAGCAAACTTCAAGGACTCCTAAAGACCGCAGAATCAGGTCTTAAAGGTAAGTCGGTTGTGACCACTCCTACTACTACTCCAAACTCAACACCTCTCCTGGAAATCGGGAAAGGTAGAGGGAAGAAGAGGAAGAACCCTTCGAAGGGTACCAAGGGTAAGACTCTTGATGGCTCCTCTTCTAGCGGAACCAAGAAAGGTTTCGTTACACCTTCTTCTGATCCCAAAGAGGCTGAATGCTTCTATTGCCATGAAAAGACGCACTGGAAGCGGAACTTCCCAAAGTACCAGCAAGATTTGAAGGATGGGAAAGTGAAACCCAACCATGCAGGTAATTACACTATATTGTCTAATAACTCACCCTATTCTAACTCTTTGGTCCTTGATACCGGTTGTCGTATTCATATGTGTTATGATTTGCAGGGACTAAGAAGAAGTGAGAATGTGGAGCATGGAAAGATAAACTTGATCATGGGGAATAGGAAAGTTTCACCTGTCACCAAGATTGGAGTTTATACTTTATTGCGAAGTAGTGGGTTTACTTTAGATTTGAATAAATGTTGTTATTCGCCAGAAATGGCAAAAATGTTATTTCCTTTCATGCTTTGTACAAACAAGGTTTTACCTTTTCTTTTGATAATGAAATTGGTGGTATAAATGCTTTCTTTAATAATGTGTTTTATTTTAAAGCATTACCTTGTGATGGTGTGTATGAAGCTGTGTATGTTGTAGATAATTTAGGAAATAATGTGTTGTGTATTGATTCGACTAATGATAATAACTTTGATAAAGCATCATTATGGCATTGTCGTCTTGGACATGTAAGCAAGAAACGCATAGGCCAACTCCAAAAGGATGGAGTCTTGGAATCATTTGACCTAAAGTCAAATGATAGTTGTGAGTCATGCTTACTTGGAAAAATGAAAAAGTCACCCTTTATCGGTTCTTGTGCTAGGGTTGAAGGTTTGTTGGATCTAGTGCACAAGGATGTGTGTGGACCCTTCAAAACTGCCACAAGGGATGCTAATCGTTATTATGTGACTTTTACAGATGATTATAGTAGATATTGATATGTCTACTTAATCAAGCATAAGTCAGAGAGTTTTGAAAGGTTTAAAGAGTTTAAACAGGAAGCCGAGAATCAATTAGGCAGGAACATTAAGATGCTTTGATCCGATCACGGTGGTGAGTATCTTAGTACTGAGTTCCTCGACTATCTAAGGGAATGTGGGGTTGTCTCACAATTGACACCTCCCAGGCCACCACAGTTGCATGGTGTAGCTGAGAGGCGTAATCGAACCCTGTTGGACATGGTTCGTTCCATGATAAGTCGAGCTACGCTACCAATCTCATTTTGGGGGTATGCCTTAGAGACTGTCACCCATATCCTTAATCTGGTCCCTACAAAGAAGGTTGCCAAAACACCTCACGAGATGTGGACTGGAAAAGTTCCTAGTCTAGCCCACATCAAGATTTGGGGTTGCGAGGCTTTCGTGAGACACGAGACTCACGACAAGCTCGAACCTCGAAGTGAGAGGTGTATTTTCATCGGCTACCTACAGAAATCCTTTGGTTACCTCTTCTACGAACCTAGTGAGAATGTGGTCTTTGTAGCAAGGAGGGGTGTCTTTCGAGAAAGAGAGTTCATATCCTAATGAAACAGTGGGAGGCAAATTAACCTTGAAGAAATACAAGAGTCAAGTGGTGAAGGAACCTCAAACCCTAGCAGTCAACTTGAGGAGGAAACTCCTGTTGATCCAATTGTACCTCCAATTATACCTCTGAGGCGTTCCACAAGGGTTAGGAAAGTACATGAGCATTACTATGGTTTCCATATTACTGCGGAAGGTGAGACACTTATCAGTGATGGGACATTGGTAAGCCTGGATGAACCTAACAACTATGCGGAAGCCATGGCAGGCCCCGAGTCTGCTAAATGGAAAGAGGCAATGGACAGCGAGATACAGTCCATGTATGACAATCAGGTCTGGGACTTGGTTGACAATGTACCAGGTCGTAAGACAGTAGGGTGCAAATAGATCTTCACGAAGAAGACCGACATGGATGGTAATGTACAGACTTATAAGGGAAGACTGGTTGCAAAGGGCTTTTCTCAAACTCCATGAGTTGATTATGATGAGACCTTCTCACCACTAGCCAAGATTAAGTCTATTAGGGTGTTGTTAGCCATTGCTGCATTTCAAGACTATAAAATATGGCAAATGGATGTCAAAACCGCTTTCCTTAATGGAAAGTTGGCTGAAGATGTTTACATGAATCAGCCAGAGGGTTTTGTCAGCACAGAGTACCCTAATAGAGTGTGTAAGCTTGAGAAATCCATTTATGGATTAAAGCAAGCACCTCGCAGATGCAATCTTTGCTTTGATGAGAAAGTTAAAGAGTTTGGCTTTTCGAGAAGTAAAGATGAATCTTGTGTATATGTCAAGGCTAGTGGGAGTATAGTTAGCTTTTTGGTACTGTATGTGGATGACATACTACTCATAGGAAATGACATCCCAACCTTGTAGGAAGTGAAGTCCTGGCTTGGGAAGTGCTTTGCTATGAAGGACCTTGGAGAAGCTGCCTATATCCTAGGGATAAGGATTCTGAGAGATCGGATGTCACACCCCAAAACCGGAACGGCGGAATCGTTCGGGGGTGGAGGACGTCACGTACAGTATCACAACAATGAAAAGTAGTAAACAAGCAACAACATCATCCATTGCATTAATAATATAATTTAATACAAGTGTGTTCTGTCAAGTTATATAGACACCAAAAATATACTTCAAAATAAAAGATGAGTCTTGAACGAGCTCCATCTTCTCAAGACCAGGCACCGGTACCTCTGTACTGGTGACCTGAGAATACAAGTTATTTTGAAAGAGTTTATCAGCTTTAAAGCTGGTGAGTTCATAAGTATATTAGTGTATGTATTTGTATGAAAGTGTTTGTAAGTCTGTAAGGTATAAGTTTGAAAATATTTGTAAAAGTTTGTAATTGTTTGAACTCCCCTAGAAAACCCTATGTTTCCTACTAAAAGTAGCCTTCTACCAAGGCATCTAGTGTCTGTGTGTGTGTCTCTTGTAAGAGTATGTATTTTCCCAAATCTGACTATTATGAACCAAAAATATAGATTTTACATTACTGTTTATTGTGTGAATATCACAAATTGAATGCAATGGGAAAATGAAATAGTATTGTAGTGTTGTATTAAGTAACTACTGCTGTACTAACTACCTTAAACCAATTGTTATTTAAAGTACCATGTGATCGGCCTGTATCCTGCTACCGACTATAGAACGCGACGATGTAAGACGTCGGAAGAAATGACGTTTCGCACCCGTAGACTTGCAAGTCCCACTGTAGTGAGCAGCAAGGTGTAGGATAGTCAATCCAGTATAGATCTATACGCAAACTCATACGCTCCCCACTTAAGGAGATTCTGGATACAAAACGGTCATGACAGGTAGTGCCATGCCTCGTTACGTGGCTCACATAACTGTAATAATGTTCTAGTATATGTATGTGCTAGCTGTATTGTGTGTTCTCTCCCTGTCTAGCATGTATGTATGTTCTCTCTGTATAGTATTGACTCATGTATGAACTGACTCTTTGTATGTTTCATTGTTCTAGTAATAGTATTAGTATCTCCTTTAACTATACCTATTATAGCTTACTAGTAATGTTGTTTGAATGTATGAACATGTGTGTATACCCTTGCTACCCAAAGGTATTGAACTGAATGAAAGAAGGAACCTTTATACCTATATACATATACATAATATATAACTAGGATTCAAACGACCTTCGGATAAATAACCTGAATACCTAAAGTCCACAACCGAACAAGGAACAGGAAGTAAGGTGAGCTATCAGTCCTAAGTCCTTTCAATCCTACTTATATAACTATATCTATATAGGTACACATTTAACAGAAAATAAGTTTAAAAGAGTTTAATAAAAGTATTTGATATGTACAAGAGTTTGTAAAACAGTTTGAAGTAAAACAGTTTGATAACACAGTTTGAAAAGTAAGAAATCCACTTGTTTGGTAGTTATTAATCAGATGTGATTGATATAATAACTAAAATTGTTCAACTTGTATTCCCCCCCATAAAAGCATTTAAAAACATTTAAAAGGTTAATTAAGGGGTATGAACTCACCTGTAGTGAGTGGTTTGGATGAACGGATGGTATAGGATGCTAAGTGTCAAGTGAAGACTTGAACACACATGCGGATCCTATTTAACATATAATGATACATATATGAATACAATTAGTGCTTATAACAACTAATTATTAAATTTGAACCACCTTAGGGACTAGTAAGCACTTATTTTGAAGTGTTACAACCATATATGATTGTATATAAGGGGTATATGGCTATACAAGGGAGTGTATGGTCAAATTACACACTATTTGTGTGTGTACGGCCAGGGTGTGCGGCCAGGGTGTGTGTGCGGCCGTACTTGGTGTGGGCGGCCGCACACTCCCTATGGAATGTGCCAAAACGTATTTTAAGGCTTTAGGACTCATCTAGGAAGGTTTCTTACTTCATGCTTTAGCCTTATATGGAGTTCATTTCCATTTTTGGACCTAAAAAGAGTGTGTGCGACTATACTTGGTGTGTGCGGCCGTACACATGGTGTGTGCGGCCGTATACACTTGAAGATCATATGAAATGGCGTTTTTCATGTGTAAATTCAAGGGTCTTTAGCTTATAACAAGCTACTGCAAGTGTATACTCGATTTAGAGGCTTAAAAGTGTAGTTAGAAGCCCCAAAAGTAGTGTGTGTTCTTGGTGTTCTTGGTGTTCTTGACTAAAAATGGATGTTTTCATGGATCAAACCAAAGGGTTTTGCTCGTTAGGGTCGTGTATCAACGAATAAAAGGAAGGATTACTACCTTTTATGAAGATCAAGATGAAGATTTGGATGATACTTGAGAGGATTTTGAGTTCTAGCTTTGAAGAAGTGGAAAAACTGTTCAAAATGACTAAGTGTTCTATATATAGGTGGGAGTGTGCGATTGGGATGGGTGTGTGGCCGCACACTGTTGTGTGTGGCCGTACACACAAGTGTGTGGCCGCACACTCCACATGTTGGAATGTTTGGCTCATTTTCAAGGTGTTACACTCACAAAACTCATCCCACGACTCATACCTTGATTATACTAGGTTTTTAAACACTCTAATTGACTCTAAATAGTGCTAGAAAATAGCAAAAACGAGTCTAACCTTCATTGATTTGAATAAATGTATAAGATAAAAATTTCGGATTGTCACATCATCCCCCCGTTAGAGAGAATTTCGTCCCGAAATTAGAGTTTTAGCAATTAAGTTGTTAAAAATAATTAAGCAAGAAGATGAGGATATTTCAGTTTCATCTGATCCTCTCGCTCCCAAGTGAATTCAGGTCCTCGCTTGGCGTTCCAGCGAACCTTCACTATTAGGATACGGCTTTGCTTTGCTTGCTTGACCTCTCGGTCCATGATCTCAACAGGTTCTTCCACGAAGTTCAGGCTCTCGTTGATCTCGATCTCGTCGAGTGGGATTACAAGAGTCTCGTCGGACATACACTTTTTCAAGTTCGAGACGTGGAAAGTAGAATGTACGTTACTGAGTTCACGAGGTAAGTTAAGTTTGTAAGCTACAGGGTCGATTCTTGAGAGAATCTCGAAAGATCCTATGTATCTTGGATTTAGCTTTCCACGCTTTCCGAAGCGTATCAAGCCCTTCCAGGGTGAGACCTTCAATAGAACACGGTCCCCCACCTGGAATTCCAACGGTTTCCTTCGTTTATCTGCGTAGCTTTTCTGTCGGTCTCTAGAGGCTTTCAATCGTTCACGAATTTGAACGATCTTCTCTGTCGTTTCCCGAATGATCTCCGGACCCGTGAGAGTGCTTTCAGGAACTCGTCCTTTAGCTAACAGGGTATCACCCACCTCAGCCCAGCACAGAGGGGATCTGCACTTTCGGCCATAGAGGGCCTCGAATGGAGTAGCCTTTATGCTCGTGTGATAACTGTTGTTGTAGGAAAATTCGACAAGGGGTAAATGAGTATCCCATGCTTTCCCAAAGTCGATCACACAGGCTCGCAACATATCTTCCAAGGTTTGGATAGTCCTCTCACTTTGTCCGTCGGTCTGTGGATGGTAGGCGGTACTCATGTCCAACCTAGTTCTTAGGGAACTTTGTAGCGACTGCCAGAACCTCGAAGTGAATCTACTATCCCTGTCCGAGATAATGGATATGGGAACACTGTGCAGTCGTACAATCTCCCGAATGTAAGTTCTTGTAAGCTTCTCCATCTTGTCCGTTTCTTTGATAGGCAGGAAGTGTGCGGACTTGGTCAATCTGTCGACGATGACCCATATGGTATCAAGTCCACCCGTTGTCTTGGGCAACTTGGTTATGAAGTCCATAGTGATTCGCTCCCACTTCAATTCCGGTATCTCCGACTGTTGTAGTAGACCTGAGGGTTTATGGTATTCGACCTTGACCTTGGCGCAAGTAAGGCATTTACTCATGAAGGTAGCAATCTCTACTTTCACGTTAGGCCACCAGTATAGTTTTTAAGATCCACATACATCTTACCTGAACCTGGGTGGACGAAATAACGATTGTTGTGTGCCTCGGTCATGACCATGTCTCTAAAACCACCGTGTTTCGGTGTCCAGATCCGATCCATGAGATATAAGGCTCCGCCACCTTTGACTTCCAAGTTCTTATCCATCCCTCTCAGGGATTCACTCGCCACATTTTTAGGTTTCAAAGCGTCGAGCTGAGCTTCCTTAATTTGTGTGGACAAGTGTGAATGGATAGTTATAGTCAATGATTTGACTCTACGACCAGAGTATTCTTTCCGACTTAGGGCGTCAGCTACTACGTTGGCTTTACCCGGATGATAACGAATTTCACATTCGTAATTACTGAGTAGCTCGACCCACCGTCGTTGATAACGAATTTCACATTCGTAATTACTGAGTAGCTCGACCCACCGTCGTTGTCTCATGTTGAGCTCCTTCTGGTCGAATATATGTTGTAGGCTATTATGGTCTGTAAAGATAGTGCTTTTTGTACCGTACAGGTAGTGTCTCCAGATCTTCAGAGCAAACATAACTGCTCCTAATTCAAGATCGTGTGTGGTGTAGTTGACCTCGTGTGTCTTCAGTTATCTCGAGGCGTAGGCGATGACCTTACCTCGTTGCATCAGAACACAGCCGAGCCCTTGATTTGACGCATCGCAATAGACAACGAAATCTTATATCCCTTCGGGGAGGGATAGTATTGGTGCGGTGCACAAGGCTCGCTTGAGTGTTTGGAACGCTCTTTCCTGCTTCTCTTCCCAGTCAAAGGCCACGCCTTTCTGGGTCCGTGTTGTAAGAGGTTTCGTAATTCTGGAGAAGTTCTGAATGAACCTGCGATAGTAGCCAGCGAGACCTAGAAATTGATGAATTTCTGTAGGCGTCTTCGGTGCTGACCAGCTCTCAATGGCTTTGATTTTGGAACGGTCCACGTGTATTCCCTCCTTGCTAACCACGTGCCCTAAGAATTCGACTAGTCGGATCCAAAATTCACATTTTGAGAACTTCGCATAGAGCTTCTCCGAACGCAGCGTTTCTAAGACTTGACGTAGATGTTGACTATGCTCCTCCTTATTACGAGAGTAGATAAGTATGTCATCGATGAAGACGATGACGAACTGATCCAAGTAAGGACGACACACCCTATTCATTAAATCCATGAATACCGCGGGCACGTTTGTTAATCCGAACGGCATCACTACGAATTCGTAGTGCCCATAACGAGTTCGGAAGGCTGTCTTCGGGACATCCTCCCCTAGCACTCGTAGTTGGTGATATCCGGATCTTAAGTCGATTTTTGAAAAGAAGCTCGCCCCTTGAAGTTGATCAAATAAATCGTCAATGCGAGGCAGAGGGTAACGATTTTTGATGGTCAGTTTGTTGAGCTCCCTGTAGTCGATGCACATACGAAACGATCCGTCTTTCTTCTTGACGAACAAGACTGGAGCTCCCCAGGGTGAGAAGCTTGGTCTTATAAAGCCCTTGCTGAGCAGTTCGTTAAGTTGACCGGATAGTTCTTACATCTCTACAGGTGCTAAACGATAGGGCCATTTGGCTACGGGGGTAGCCCCTGGAACTAAGTCGATTCTGAACTCGACTTGACATTGTGGAGGTAATCCTGGGAGTTCCTCTGGAAAGATATCGGGAAAGTCGCGTACTACTGGAATGTTCTTAATGTCTTTCGTTTCTTGGCTCACATCGACCACATGAGCAAGAAATGCGCGACATTCCTTTCGCAAGAATTTCTGAGAGTGAATGCTCGAGATGATACGAAGGTTAGTGTCGGGTTTGTCGCCATAAACTACTAGAGTTTCGCCAGACGGCAAATTAAGGCGAACAACCTTTTCATAACACATGATGTCGGCACGATGAAGACTCAACTAATCCATGCCGATAATGACGTCGAAACTTTTAATTGAGACCGGCATGAGGTCGATCGAAAATGAATGGCTATCTAGTGTTAGGGTACACCCTATGAATATACTGCTAGTGCTCTCTGTCTTTCCATTAGCCATTTCTACAGTGAATGGTTCTTTAAGTGCTCGTGATTTTTTCTTAAGTAAATGAGCAAATTTTTGGTTCACGAAACTCCTCTCCGCTCCACTATCAAATAGTATGCATGCATAAGAGTTATCGAGGAGAAACGTACCAGTGACCACTGTGGGGTCGAAAACCGCTTCCTCGTGGCCTATGGCTAGAACTCTTCCCACTCTACCGGCATTCCCTTCCTTTGGGCAGTCCCTCTTGTAGTGGCCCACCTCACCACAATTGTAGCAACCTTGCCCACTCCTGCGCCGGGGACCTGGTTGATTGGCCTCACCGGAGCTTTGCAGAAACAGGCAGTGTGCCCCTTCATGTTGCAGTTCAAACACTACATTTCCCGGCAGGCTCCTATGTGGTGGAAGTTGCACTTGTTGCACTTGGGCAAACTTGCAGCGTACTGTTTTACCGGAACAACAGCGGTAGGTGCTATCGCAGTATGAACTACCACCACCTACTGCTTTTTGGCAGCCTTCTTCTTCTTTTTGTCATCCCAGAACTTCCGCTTGGAATCAGCGGTTCTGGCAGGTTCTGGGATGGCCAGGGTTGTTGTTGCGGCCGGGGTACGAACCCCATGGTCTATAAGCCGTTGTGCCAATCGCTTGGCACTATCGAATGTAGTGGGGTTTGAAGCCAAAACATTTCCCTGGAATGGAGGCAACAGCCCCCATATGAATCTCTCTATCTTCTTCCCCTCTGTATGAACCATGTTGGGACAGAGGGCCACCAGTTCACAGAACCTGGCGGTGTAGGAGACTATGTCGGAGCCCTTCATGGTTAGGCTCCACAGTTCCTCCTCCAGTTTTCGGATTTCGCCCCTCGGGCAGTACTCCTCAATCATGAGGTCTCTCAGAGTTTCCCAGCCCATAGCATTAGCCACTACAAGAGATAGTGACTTTACATGGCTATTCCACCATGTCAGGGATTTGTCCTTAAAGGTGCAATCAGTGAACTTGACCTTGCTCCCTTCTGGATAAGAGCAGATTTTGAAAACCGATTCGGTCTTGTCGAACCATTGCGAGAGGGCAATGACTCCGCCAGTCCCTCTAAACGACTTAGGCTTGCAGTTAGTGAAGTCCTTAAAGGAGCACTCTCTCAAGCACATAGGAGCTTCACCATGAGTAGATTGAATAGGGGTTCCTCCTCCAGTGGAACCAGAAGAATGGTATTGAGCCATGGCTGTAGCCACAGCCGCAGCTACAGCAGCATTCAGTGCTGCCGTATCGATTTGAGGAGCAGGTGGTGTTACAGTTGATGGAGGATCGCGTCTTATTGATCGACGTGGAGGCATCTTTTAACTATAGGTTTAGAAAGATGTGGATATTGTTAAGAATTTAATAGGAAAATTGATGAGAATGACTCATGGACTAACTCTCCATAGCCCAACAGCACAATTGAATAACACGATTGAATGTAGGTCTAGTACTAACAGATGATAGCATTTGGATAATAATTTTCGCGAGATTAGATATCTGTCAATAATACTGGTATTAAAGATGTAACAAGTTCGGGAAAAATGACCTAGAAGTAGGCCTTACATCAAACCAAGATGGGAAAATTTTGACAGAACTACGACCTAATCAAGACCTAACAGGTCTAAGATTTAAAAAGATAGGAAATTAGACTAGAGTTTTTACATAAACTAGGTTATATCCAAAAGAGAAGTCGGGGAGACTCTATCGGCGACGAGAACTACTAGAGTGAGTTCTTGAATCCTACAGAAGGCGTTCTATGTCCCTCATGCGCGTTTCAAATCTTACTTGCTGAGCTCGAAGTTCCCTGACTTCAGCTTGGGTTTCAGCAAGTTCCCTCTGCAGAACTGCATTGCGTACCTGAGTCCTTTCATGAACAGACTCTAGTTGGCGAATGCAGACTGTGTTAACGCCAGAGTTGGCGTCAATCTCCACTACTCGGTCGATAGCCACTCGACCCTGTTCGGTGTTCCGAGAAATCCTACGAACCATGATGGGTAGGACCCTGTCAGCTGAATCTCCCTCGGTGAGGTTGTAGAAGCTTCTGTCTCCATTGTAGGGAATGGGTTGACCCTGTTCCTGACTCCATCTATTCAAGTTTGTGGCCCACAAAGGTGTGGGTCCTTGAAATGTTGGACGATGGTTTGGGTTTGGGTCTTGAGCAGCTGGGGGTAGGTTGTTGACTTCTGGCTCTGAGTCAGAACCATCAGAAAAACCTTCAGCTTCATGATCATCCAAAGGTATTGGGTGATCATCATCTGGCTCTTTTCCCAGCCATCCAACATTGCCGTGGTTGGGATAGTACGGGTCTCCGGGAATATGGAATCCAGCCATGATCTACGTGAGAAAAGGGATATAAGTAATAACTAAATAGACGAACTAATTAGATAATTATAAGATGATCATTATCAGTTACTTCAACATTTGCGTAGTGCATACCAGTCATATGTAACCGAGATAGGATAGACCTTCGAATAAGTGACCCTAACTCTAAGTCCACAACCAAACAAGGAACAGGAAGTAAAGCAAAGATCACAGATTCTAAGTCTATGATATCCTAGATATATATAACTTTAGTGTATCCACTCAGCAACTATTGATATACTAATAAAGACCTTTAGTTCTCAGATAAGTAATTATAGTAACACAAAATACTCCTATAGTATTTTAAGTTTATGTTCTGTTCTACTGTTCTCTTTGTAGTAGTGTTGGTAAGTTTTTAGTCTTGTTGCAACCTCACAACCACACTTAGGCACATGTTAGTCACTCCTCGGATAATATAGTTGATCAGGCTATATCTTCCCAGGGTTGACCATATGTCTCTAAGTCTACTTGTGCTGCCCAACAATCGTAATACTTTTGTTCTAACCTAGTGACACTGATTTTAGTATGAATGCAGGTATGTATACTTAGTTAAATATTTTATTATTTAAGAGTATAAACTCTTTATAAGAGTATTTTAATCCCGCTGTGTTTATAGTTCGTATATCTTTTATGGGTTGATATACTCGATTCACTATAAACAATGCTCTGATACCAATCTGTCACGCCCCAAAACCGGAACGGCGGAATCGTTCGGGGGTGGAGGACGTCACGTACAGTATCACAACAATGAAAAGTAGTAAACAAGCAACAACATCATCCATTGCATTAATAATATAATTTAATACAAATGTGTTCTGTCAAGTTATATAGACACCAAAAATATACATCAAAATAAAAGATGAGTCTTGAACGAGCTCCATCTTCTCAAAACCTGGCACCGGTACCTGTCTACTGGTGACCTGAGAATACAAGTTATTTTGAAAGAGTTTATCAGCTTTAAAGCTGGTGAGTTCATAAGTATATTAGTGTCTGTATTTGTATGAAAGTGTTTGTAAGTCTGTAATGTATAAGTTTGAAAATGTTTGTAAAAGTTTGTAATTGTTTGAACTCCCCTAGAAAACCCTACGTTTCCTACTAAAAGTAGCCTTCTACCAAGGCATCTAGTGTCTCTGTGTGTGTCTCTTGTAAGAGTATGTATTTTCCCAAATCTGACTATTATGAACCAAAAATATAGTTTTTACATTACTGTTTATTGTGTGAATATCACAAATTGAATGCAATGGGAAAATGAAATAGTACTGTAGTGTTGTATTAAGTAACCACTGTTGTACTAACTACCTTAAACCAATTGTTATTTAAAGTACCATGTGATCGGCCTGTATCCTGCTATCGACTATAGAACGCGACGATGTAAGACGTCGGAAGAAATGACGTTTCGCACCCGTAGACTTGCAAGTCCCACTGTAGCGAGCAGCAAGGTGTAGGATAGTCAATCCAGTATAGATCTATACGCAAACTCATATGCTCCCCACTTAAGGAGATTATGGATACAAAACGGTCATGACAGGTAATGCCATGCCCCGTTACGTGGCTCACATAACTGTAATAATGTTCTAGTATATGTATGTGCTAGTTGTATTGTGTGTTCTCTCCCTGTCTAGCATGTATGTATGTTCTCTCTGTATAGTATTGACTCATGTATGAACTGACTCTTTGTATGTTTCATTGTTCTAGTAATAGTATTAGTATCTCCCTAAATTATACCTATTATAGCTTACTAGTAATGTTGTTTGAATGTATGAACATGTGTGTATACCCTTGCTACCCAAAGTTATTGAACTGAATGAAAGAAGGAACCTTTATACCTATATACATATACATAATATATAACTAGGATTCAAACGACCTTCGGACAAATAACCTGAATACCTTAAGTCCACAAGCAAACAAGGAACAGGAAGTAAGGTGAGCTATCAGTCCTAAGTCCTTTCAATCCTACTTATATAACTATATCTATATAGGTACACATTTAATAGAAAATAAGTTTAAAAGAGTTTAATAAAAGTATTTGATATGTACAAGAGTTTGTAAAACAGTTTGAAGTAAAACAGTTTGATAACACATGTGATTGATATAATAACTAAAACTGTTCAACTTGTATTCCCCCCCCCCCCCATAAAAGCATTTAAAAACATTTAAAAGGTTAATTAAGGGGTATGAACTCACCTGTAGTGAGTGGTTTGGATGAACGGATGGTATAGGATGCTAAGTGTCAAGTGAAGACTTGAACACACATGCGGATCCTATTTAACATATAATGATACATATATGAATACAATTAGTGCTTATAACAACTAATTATTAAATTTGAACCACCTTAGGGACTAGTAAGCACTTATTTTGAAGTGTTACAACCATATATGATTGTATATAAGGGGTATATGGCTATACAAGGGAGTGTATGGTCAAATTACACACTATTTGTGTGTGTACGGCCAGGGTGTGCGGCCAGGGTGTGTGTGCGGCCGCACACTCCCTATGGAATGTGCCCAAACGTATTTTAAGGCTTTAGGACTCATCTAGGAAGGTTTCTTACTTCATGCTTTAGCCTTATATGGAGTTCATTGCCATTTTTGGACCTAAAAAGAGTGTGTGCGGCTATACTTGGTGTGTGCGGCCGTACACATGGTGTGTGCGGTCGTACACACTTGAAGATCATATGAAATGGCGTTTTTCATGTGTAAATTCAAGGGTCTTTATCTTATAACAAGCTACTGCAAGTGTATATCCGATTTAGAGGCTTAAAAGTGTAGTTAGAAGCCCATAAAGTAGTGTGTGTTCTTGGTGTTCTTGGTGTTCTTGACTAAAAATGGATGTTTTCATGGATCAAACCAAAGGGTTTTGCTAGTTAAGGTCGTGTATCAACAAATAAAAGGAAGGATTACTACCTTTTATGAAGATCACGATGAAGATTTGGATGATACTTGAGAGGATTTCGAGTTCTAGCTTTGAAGAAGTGGAAAAAGTGTTCAAAATGACTAAGTGTTCTATATATAGGTGGGAGTGTGCGGTTGGGATGGGTGTGTGGCGGTACACATAAGTGTGTCGCCGTACACTCCATATGTTGGAATGTTTGGCTCATTTTCAAGGTGTTACACTCACAAAACTCATCCCACGACTCATACCTTGATTATACTAGGTTTTTAAACGCTCTAATTGACTCTAAATAGTGCTAGAAAATAGCAAAAACGAGTCTAACCTTCATTGATTTGAATAAATGTATAAGATAAAAATTTCGGATTGTCACATCGGAGTAAAAGACTAATTGGGCTTAGTCAGAGTACATACTTCGAGAAGGTGCTGAAGAGGTTCAGCATGCAAGATTCCAAGAAAGGAGAGTTACCCATCCAGAGTAACGCTAGACTGAGTAAGACTCAGAGCCCGAGTACCGAGGTTGAGATAGCAGAAATGAGTCGAGTACCTTATGCTTCTGCAGTAGGCTCGATCATGTATGCTATGACATGCACTCGTCCTGATGTAGCCTATGCTTTGAGCATGGTTAGCAGGTATCAGGGGAACCCTGGTAAGGCTCACTGGACAGCGGTATAGAATATTCTCAAGTAGCTGCGGAGGACTAAGGACTGGGTCCTTACCCTTGGTGGGAGTGATGACTTGAGAGTTGTAGGGTATAGTGATGCTAGCTTCCAGACTGATAGGGATAATTTCCTCTCTCAGTCGGGCTGGGTCTTTACCTTAAATGGAGGAGCAATCTCTTGGAAAAGTTCCAAGCAGGAGACAGTGGCTGATTCAACTTGCGAATTTGAGTATATAGCGGCAAGCGAGGCAGCAAAGGAGGCTATATGGCTAAAGAACTTCATTGGAGACCTTGGAGTTGTACCAGCTATATAACAGAGCCCATAGAGATTTTCTGTGATAGTGAAAGTGTAGTTGCCTTAGCAAAGGAACCAAGGGATCACGGGAGATCCAGACACATTGATAGAAAATACAATTTCATCAGACATCGTATAGAAGAAGGACTCCTCGTGGCAAAGAGGGTATCATCGGATGAGAACCCGGCAGATCCCCTCACGAAGGGACTGGGTAGGGTTAAGCATCTCCAGCATGCAAGGAGCATAGGGCTGAAGGATGATATTAGTTTTAGTAGTTAGATAATTTCTGAAATTTGTAAAGTGTAATTGACATTTGATGATGAATAAAAGCTGTGTTTTACTTATGAGTAAAGTGTTGCTATCTTGTGTCGATCATTTACCATTATTTCTTTTGCATGTTTTCACTTCCCGAATATTTATGTTGTGTTTTTACGTATTATTCAAATTATCCACAGTCAATCATATGTTGGAAGTAGATAAGAAGTAAGACTGTCATGAGTTGGTTGTAGAGGTCTAAGATGTTGGACATGGCCTCAACACTCATGAGTGCTCATAAGTTCTGAGTATTGGATTCAACCCACGCTCGCTGGTATCACTTCATGGAATTTATCTCGAGTGATCGGGAGACGGTAAGATCATATAAGTCTTCAAACCTAGAGATATGACTTGTTAACTATGAGTTAGTTATGCATTGATCGTGCGAAAACGCATTGGTACTTCGATGTTATAAAACGTGCGTTTGTGTGGAATTTAACAAGTAGTAGAACAAGCATATGAGTCGAAGTTTATCTGTTCCTTCTTGGATTAGAAGCGATAGCTGGGCCCTCGATGATTTTGGTTTGACCCATGTACCGGGCCCGGTCAGAACTAAGTTGATGTGTTCAATTAAGTTCTATGTCAAACAAATCGAAAATCGGGAAACAAACTGCTGGACAAAAGTAAGACATTGTTCCATGTACTTTTCCGGCTGATATCTAGAACAGAGGATTATATGATCACTTATCTTAAATGGCGTATCATCATCTTCTCAGTTCCGAGAAACCTTGAAAAGAGCTACGATTGTTGATCGGTTCCTGAAGTCATACTTGCAGTTATAGTTATTAGACTTATCCAAGTGGGAGACTGTTGGATAAGGTGTCTAAGTCCATAACTATTTCTGGTATGTACTTGACCCGACCAGGCATGGTCCATTTGGGTTGCATGGCATCATGCATTTGGATAGACTAAATGAGAGAAATAACACTTGTTGTTTATTAATATATTATAAGTTCTAATATATTAATAGTATTATTTAATTAGTATTGATCAAGAATTAATCTAGGATTAATTAAGTGATCAAAAAGAGACTAATTAAATATATGGGTTGATTATGTAAATCATCCATAACTTTTATAGTGGGCCAAAAGGCTCCATGGATTATCAAGTTGGGTTAAACCCATTGGATGCTCCATGGAGGCTCCATGGGAGTTACAAACCCATGGGTCGTGGAAATGAAGAGTCATGCCACATTAGGGTTTACATGGTGTAACCCTAGATGTGACACACTATATAAAGAACATGTCATACACCAAAATCGGCTATACAAGAAGTTGCAATAGGGCTAGGACGATTTTCAAGTGTGCTACATAGCTCTCAAAGTTATTCCAAAGCATTTGGTGTTGTGTGAAACATTTGAGGCATCACAGTTGGGGTGCTAGGCTCTCAAGGTTTCAAGGAATCATAACAACTACAAGGTATATAATTCTAGCTATCTTTTATATTATAAAGTTCCCCATGTATTCTAGATAGGTTTATGAACCTTGGAAAAAGTATTTTGCATGTATCTTAGACAAACATAGATCCAAGGTTTTCTAGGGTTGCATGTACACTTAGGAGTGTTAGAATTGCTCAAAACCCATCATCATCATCAATTCATTATGGTACCATGTCATACCTCATACTAGGAGGTCAGGGACATGAATAACCCTTTGTCATTTAACGGCCAAACAAGTGACTCTTACGCTGAACACTATGCAATCAGGGTAAGCCATTGGGTTATGCTTCATGTTTCAGTAGAACATGAGACTTGATGCTTACGGCAAGCATGCTTCCAGGGGCTGAGTCAGATAAGATTGTTAACTAAGAGGAATCACCCAAGCCTTTGTATTACTTTTTAATTTGGACCGGGAAATCTCACTTAGAATGTTTAGATAATGCCAAACAACCAGCGTGAGGGGATGACTCAATGTTCTCAGCAGATGGTCTTGCTGATGAGATACTTAGAGAGATTTAGTCACATACAGCAGCATGCTTCTAGGGACTATAATTTGTCAAAAGTTACATACTTGGATCATGAATTGCCACCCTCAAATCCTTTTTTTAATGGTACAAAATAGTAATATAATTAATATAGGAATATAAACAAAAGGGTTAGTTAAACAAGGAAATATTCTTTAAGCGATATTTTTGCAGCTTTTTCAGAAGCATGATAACAACTCGATCCATCAAATCTTTTGAATTGAATGGTCATAAATGAACTTCCATTTTCTGAGATATCTACTTCTCAACATTCTCTATGAAAGAGCTAAAACAAGATAAACCACATCGAAACAAAAACGCAATTCAAAGTAAACAAAGAGAGAGAATGCCTTTAAACATTAAGGTTTTGTAGATTGATTCCAAGCTTCATGTTCACCAAGAAAAAGAGAAGAACATGAACCAGTATTTATAACCAACGAGTTCAAAGGATAAAATATTTGTAACCTTCGAGTTATGAGAGTTACCAAGACAAGACTCGAAGGTTCCACTCATTGTGATCCTTGAAGGAAGAGAAGGTGGGACTACTGTCTTGTTGAAGACGCGTCTAGATTTTTTAGAGGAGTTGGTGTTGCAGTGAAAGCATGTATGAAAATAGATGTGCTATATTACTTAACTTCACCTCATTCCATTTCAACAGATATAGGTTATTCAACCAGGAAGAGATATGTGCCCAGAAGAACACTTCGTGGCACAGTTCTCTCCTATCTAGTCTCATCAACATGATGCAACTAGTCAATCAGCGTAAGCATCAACATCACGGAGAGATTGCTTGGCGCTGAAGAAAAGAAGTAGAGCCAGCTTCAACTAGCTCTACTAGGAAGGTGATGCATTCAACTAATGACATGCCTATCCTTTCAAAACAAACAAATCAGTTCAGGTCACTATCAAAAGAGAGGAACATGCATAGACAAATGTTATTAGAATAATGTACAATTTATACTTCTTTGGTAAAAATCAAAGTTAAAAGAATTTTTTAATGCACAAAATCAAAATAAACTAAAACAAAAGCAACTTATGTTCAAAAATTTTAAAGTAGAAACGAATAAAATAAAAATAAAAACATAGAGTAGCATTGTATAAACAAGTAAAATCAAACCATATAAATGTTGTTGTCCCTGATTGCAGTAAGCACAATTTTATTCTCAAGGCGAAAACCTTTCCTTCATGGCAGTCAAAGAGAACTTTATAACCAGCATCACAAAGTTGACTGATAGAGATAAAATTGTCTTTTAGACCCTCTACATAAAACACATCCTTCAGCTTAATTGTCCTGCACTCAAATGTTCCAACACCCATAAAAACTCTTCCACGATTGTCCCCAAAAACCACCAATAGACCATCCTTCTATGAAAAGTCTGTTAAGAGAGATTTGAAAGTAGTTATGTGTTTAGAACACCCAATGTTTAGGAACCATGTATTTTCCAAATTTTGACGTGATCCTTGGACAGCTTCAGAGGTATCAACGTCACACATGATATGAATATCATCAGGGGAATCATTGAGAGCCATTAGAGCCTTAACATTTGTCCCCTCATATTCAGATGTGTCCTCTTCTTTTACCCATTCTTCACGATCCTCTTGTTTTGCAATGAAAGCTTTTGGTAGAGAGATATTCTCATTCTTCATATGAGCCATCAACTTCTTGTACATCACTTCATAATTTTCAGAACTATGAGATTCTTTCATCTCTTTGCAATCCCTAGAAAAATGGTCAAGGCTTTCACAATTAAAATAGTTACCTGAGTTTTTCTTTTCTAAAGTGGATATTCTCACTCAACTGCCTCAGTTGAACTGAGCTCTTCAACCACCATTTGATCTGCTTTCTTCATAACGTTTGACAATAAGTGCAGTGCTGGCAAATAGTTCATCAATGATATCTTCACCACTCTCTTCACCCTGATCTGAGTCATCTGAGTCGCTGAAGTGCTTCATTACTTCCTTTCTAGAAACTAATGCTATAGCCTTTTCCTTGCTTGATTCCTTCATGATATCTTTGTGAAGAGCTTTGGTCTCTCCGTAATTTTGAAGTTTTCCAAACAGGGAGTTTAGATCCGTGGAATCGATATTTTCAATGTTTATAAGGACATCAACGTGATACTCCCAGCTTTTTCGAAGAGAGTCCAGAGACTTCAGAACTAACTGAGACCAATGCTTGACAACTCCTATCATGTGCATATCATTAACAAAGCAGTTAAATTTGTTAAACATTTAGGTTAGTGATTCACTTTGTGGAGCGAAGAAGTGCTCGTATCGTCAATTGAGATTGTTGATGGTTGTGACATATACTCCCATGGTGCCTGTATAAGCCATTGTCAGCGTCTCCATCATCTCTTGAGCTGACTCACAATTCTGTACAAGATGATAAAAATAATAGGGAAGAGAGTTTCCTATCGCAACCCTACAACTTACATCAAGAGCCAAATAGTTTCTTATCATCATCGTCATAACTCGTCTTTAGCTTTTACTTCAAAGAGCCAACAGGAGCATTAATTACCATAGGTTGATATATAGGAATGTGAGGACCTTTGTCAACAATTTTATGCATCTCATAGTCCATCGTTTCAAAAACAACCATGGCCTTAGTTTCCACATGGCGAAGTTGTGGTCATCGAAACAAGGAATCTTGTTGAGACCAAAGGATTTGGGAGTATTGGAAGTTGACATGATTACTTGAGTGTGTCAAAAACCTACTCTAATACCAATTGAAGGATTATATCGATCAGATACACTTCAAGTATAACGAATAAGAACAAAATTACTAAGCAATCAAAAAACAGAAAAGTAAATAACATAGAGGATTCACCAAATTGTTTTTCACCAAGAAAGGGGTTGTTTTCACCAAGAAAATGGGTTTTCACAAAGATGGTCACCAAGAGGTGTACATTAGGGTTTCACCCCAATGTTGAATATATACTAATATATACAAGTATATCCCTTGATTGAAGGGATTGTATCTAATCAATACTAAGAACCAATCTTCATAATAAAGATATCGGATATGCTATCCATTCTATCCTTTCTGAATCATTACCTAATATACAAAGGTTACACAAAATAATATGACTACACTTTAATGCTGATAGACATGAGACATTGGCAATAATGCTAATCTTCACGTTGGCGCTGACAGTTAGCGTATAGTGTGTTTGACTAATCAGACCATAAGGTGTGACCATATAATCTTGTCCGAGATGAAGACTCCGAGATGAAGTTTTTAGGAGTGAAGACTCCGAAACGAAGAAGTGATTATGATATCACTCTTCAACCGAGATGAAGAGTACAAGATCATTCCATCATTCTAAGTTGGAATGTTGCTTCAAAGTTGAAGTGAAGATTCAGAGATGAAGACTCCGAGATGACTAGTTCTGAGATGCCTTGGATTTGGAACTTAGTCAAATTTCCCTAACATGAAGAAATTTATTTTTGTTGTATTCTCTTTTTAGCCTATGTCGATTCAGAGGAAATCCACTTTATATGGATTTTGATTACATTTGCAAGCACTCCCTATTCTATGTATTTGTCTTGTTGTGTTTCTTTTGGCTATAAAAGGAGTGTCAACCTTGTATCAAACTTACATCTTTTACACCTCCCTTGAGCATTAAATTGAATCTTTCACTTGACTTGTATTTTCTGTCAGTCTTCTATCATAAATTCTTCTTGTTCTTAATTACTTTACTTTGTTCATAATTTTCTTTATTTAATCTTTTTTAATACTTTAGAGTTGTTTACTTCAATTCTTGATTGGTTTGACCAGACTTGACTGGATCTTAATTAATAGCAACCATAGATATTTAAAGTTAATTGAAGGTTTGTGTTTGCAAATCTTGTTCGTTCATTTAATAGACATTAAGTACTCATAGTGAGGGAGAGTTGTAATACATGTTCGCAATATGTTTTTCTAATTAATTGTTTTATGTAAAATTGTGAGGATTAGGCTTTTTTTTACTGGGGCATGACGCGATTTTTGTTGGTCACGACATGTGCTTACTACGTAGGCGCGAGACACCCAATTATTATGTGCAGTGTGTCCTTACGGATGGTTCCAACCCTAGGCCTAGAGATTAGGGCTCTATTTAATGGCACTAACACCTAGGGTTTTGTCATTCCTTAGCTCAATCTTCTATGAGATCCTAGAAGTGAAACACTAATATCGTTTGGTTTTCGTGCTCAATTGTGCATCTTTGGTGTGATTTTGGTGAATAATCTTGGTGGTAAAGTGCAAGAGAGAAAAGGTCTTGAGGAATCCACCGTTATCCATATTTATGGACCTTTTTAAGTGCCAAAGTTCCAACATTTTTCATGTTTGATGCATATATCTAAGTGTTAGATGAATTTTTAGTCGCTTTTAGTCAGTTTTGGTCGTTTTGATGAGTGATACTTCGAGATTGGGAAACTCAAGAGCTTGGGACTAGTATTTTGCTAAGATATTGACTTGTGGTGGAGTGAAGAGTGCATGGATGTGCTCTCTTTGCTCCATGCATGTACTTATAAGATCTAGGGCTTTTGTTTTGGCTTGTTTATGACATGTGCATGGATAAAGTTAGAGACGTTATCCATTAAGATATTGAATCAATCTATATTTGAAAGTACTATTCTTTGTCTTTACGGATTAAGAGGTTTAGAAAGAGGCTATTCAGACGTTCGGCGCAACGCGCCTGCTGAGTATCGCAACACATCTTTTGGATCAAACATGACTATTTTGTTATGTAATGTAGTGCAGTACGTCAAGTCAAGGGTCACGACGTGTCTGGTCGTTGACTCTAGATCGTTGACTCTTTTTTACTAGTTTGGCTTTTGGTTAAACTTGGAAGTTTGAGCTATAGATGAAGGTTTCACCTCTAACTATTATTTAGGTTGTTCGTGAGACCGATTCTTATGCGGAAACAACTGTTTTTCTGATTCTTTTGATTTTCAAAAGCAGGTGAGTTATCTCACTATAACACGTGTCGCAATATATATCATTTGCATGATAGGATGTAGATGTACTATAGTATGTTGATGATACAAGTAAGATATTGTCACACCCCCAAACCGGAGCGGGGGAAACGCCCGGGGGTGGATGACTTCATGTTTAAGTATCACAGCACATTCATCATAGTAATCAAAGTAGAACAACCATTACATTTAAGAAATAATAATTTTACATGTGTGTTCAATCATTGTATATTGACACCAAAATAGATATAGCAAAACAAAAGACGCAAGTCTATACTGCTCCGTCTTCTCAATAGCTTGGGAATATACATGTTCACTGGTTCCCTGAGAATACAAGTATTTTAAAAAAAGAGTATCAACATTTAAGTTGAGTGAGTGCATAAGTATTTATGTTTAGAAGTTTGTTGTTTGTTTCCTGAAATAGTAATCATGTTTATTGTTCCAGAAAATCCAATATTTTCTAATATAACTGAAAAGTAGTTTTAATCCCATAAAACCATTCTTTATAAGTGTTATTGTACTAAAAGTAGTATAATGTAGTTTTAATTCAATAAAACTATAAAAAGAATGTTTTCTGTATTGTTTATGTTTCTCCAATTTCTATAATTGTACTCTTTGAAAACCCTATAAAAGTGAATATGCCTGGCACCACTAGCTGTAAACTGTAATCTAATACTGTAAATCGTATTATTGTAAAACCAGTACTTTGTATTCGTACTCTTTGGTTTAATTATACACTAATCGTATTTGTTCATATATTTTTGTGAGTTATTATAACCATACTATGACTAGATGGTCTGATAAGACGCTTTATAGGCGTCAGAACTGTTAACGGCATTTGTCACTCATAGGCATACTCGCCCAACTGTAGCTAACAGTCTGAGTGCGGGATTGTCAATCCCGTATAGATCTATACACATTTCTCTCTCTCTCTCTCTCTATATATATATATATATATATATATATATATATATATATATATATATATATATCTCTTTCTCTCTCTGTCGGGAGATTCTGGTTATAATATCAGGACGTTAGCTGCATTGCCTAAATAAATAAGCAACTGAACATTGTCTCACAAAAAGAATATTGACGATTACGTATATAAAAAATGATAAAAAATCATTTATAAACAAATGATGAAATGATAGTATGATCCTTCTCTAGTATTCTTGAATGTAAAGTATTTGTACAAGAGTAATCTGTTAAACTTTGTATAACTAGTTCGTGAAAATAGTTTGAGAGTTCCATAAATTATACCTATTATAATTTATATGTGTGTTCTATTTGATATGTAATATTCATGAAAGTATCCCCTTTGCTCGACATGTTACTAAAGGAAATATGATTCTGATTGAAATATCTTTTATATTCATATATATATATATATATATATATATATATATATATATATATATATATATATATATATATATATATATATATATATATATATATTATATTATATATATATATATATATATATATATATAATTAAAATTGAAACGAAATTCAGACAAATAATTCTACCCTTAGCCCACATCCAAACAAGGAAAAGGGAAATAAAGTGTATTATTAGTCCTAAGCCCTTTAAATCTTATATATATATATATATATATATATATATATATATATATATATATATATATATATATATATATATATATATATATATATATATATATATATATGAATAAGATTTTGGCAAAATATAATTTAAATTTTTTTTTAAAATCATTTTAAAAATATTTATTTGTAAACACAATATTCTTGTGTTAGACTTGTATTCCCCCCCTAAAACAGTGAAAAAATAGTAAAAACGCAGGGGTATGAACTCACTTGATAATAGTGCTGATTTGGACAGCACTTCGTTCTTAGAAAAAATTCTCTTTGCTGAAAATCGGGCTTTGCGAGGGTCGAGTTAGAAACCGAAAGACTCTTTTCTTGCGGGCTTTAGGTGCTTCGGGATGTTCTTTGGGTGTTAGGTATGTTCTCGGGACTTCGGGGGGTTGTAAGGAAGTTTAAGGGAGTGAGAAATATGAAATAGGTGTGAAAATGGTGAGAAATTAGCAAAGGAACCAGGAGATGGCACACCCTTATATATGGCCGAAGTCTCGAACCGGAGAGGGGAGGGTGTGCCACGCGTCGGAATCACATGCGAAGGGGGCACGCGTCAGCTCGTAGGCGAAGCATGTGTCGAAACTTCGGACGTGCCACAGCGCTGGACACGCGTCGGAACCGGGTTACCTCGCTTCGGATGAGTCAGATCGGACAAGGGGCATGCTCGCAAGGAATGTGGTGATGTGGCCGAACCCAGGCCTAGTATATGCGAGATTTCTCGGTTTTTGTGTCCTAAACTTTAAAAATTCATTACTTTCACATACGAGCTCCATCTTCGACGTTCTTTATATCCTCGCATAGGTGAGATTATACTCCAACGGCTAATTTTGAATTTATTTTTAGTATTATATTTTTAACAGGCCGGGACAGGAAAACCGTTAAAATTCATAACTTCTTCATTCGACATCCATTTTCATCTGTCTTTTTATCGTTGTATTACTATTAACGAGACCTTCGATTCTCGTTTAGGTTTTGTCGGCTAAAAATCGCTCGATCTTTATTTCGAATTTCGGATTGTGTATTGCTATGTCGAATCTTAGAAAAATCATAACTTCTTCATACGAAGTCAGATTTGGACATTCTTTTTATGTACGTCCACGGTTTAACGTATTCTACGACTTTATTTTAGATATATAAGGCTAAAATACATTTTATTGTAAACTCACTTTTTACGCTACACAGCGTTTTGCCGATTTTGTCGCGGATCTTCGATAGGTCATAATTTCTTCGTTATAACCCGAATTTCGGTGTTCTTTATATTTTCGGAATCCTTGTTACCATCTCTACCACTTTGTTCATCCTAATCAAGTTTATGTAATATTTTATTTTTTAGGCTTATTTTCACCTTAATTGTTTTATTATATCTCTAAAAATAATTAAATGCACATAATATTCAAATAATTTCTCTTTATTACTTTAACACTATTTACAATGGTTGACTTAAACTATTACATTGACTTGAAATATCGGGTTGTTGCATTATCCCCCTGTTAGAGGGAATTTCATCCCGAAATTTAGGCTATGGAGAAATCCTAGGACTAGGGAAATAGATGAGGATACTTTTGTTTCATTTGATCCTCCTGTTCCCAAGTGAATTCAAGTCCCCACTTTGCATTCCAGCGAACCTTCACTATCAGGATACGACTTTGTTTGGTTCTCTTTACTTCCCTGTGTAGGATTTCTACTGGTTCTTCCACGATGTTGAGGTTCTCGTTAATCTTGATTTCATCGAGTGGGATAACAAGAGTCTCATCGGATAAGAACTTCTTGAGGTTAGACACGTGAAAGATAGAATGTATGTTACTGAGTTCTTGAGGTAATTTGAGTTTGTAAGCTACTGGACCGATTCTAGCAAGAATCTTGAACGGTCCAATGTACCTTGGATTCAGTTTGGCATGTTTCCAAAGCGTATCATGCCCTTCCAGGGTGAAACCTTCAACATGACGCGGTCTACAACCTGGAATTCCAAGGGTTTTTTCCTTTTGCCTGCATAGCTTTTCTGTCTGTCTCTGGAGGCCTTAAGTCATTCTCGAATTTGTACTATCTTCTCACTAGTTTCTCGAATGATCTTCGGACCAGTGAGAGTGTTGTCTGGAACTTGATCTCTAGCCAGTTGCGTGTCACCCACTTCAGCCCAGCACAGAGGTGATCTGCACTTGCGATCGTAGAGAGCTTCGATTGGAGCAACCTTAATGCTACTATGGTAACTGTTATTGTACAAGAACTCGACTAGTGGTAAATGAGTATCCCATGCTTTACCATAGTCGATCACACACACTCTCAACATATTTTCTAACGTTTGAATCGTTCTCTTACTCTGTCCGTCGGTCTGTGGATGGTAGGCTGTACTCATGTCCAGCCTAGTTTCTATTGATTTGTGTAGTAACTGCCAGAAACGTGAAGGGAATCTACTATCTCGGTCAGAGATAATAGATATTCCTACACCATGCAGTCTAACTATCTCTCTGATGTATGTTCTAGTTAGCTTCTCCATCTTGTCTGTTTCCTTTATTGGTAAGAAGTGAGCGGATAATAGTATCATAACCACATGTTGTCTTGGGTAAGTTAGTTATGAAATCCATTGTAATCCGCTCCCACTTCCATTCAATGATTTTCGGTTGTTGTTGTAGACTTGATGGCTTTTGGTACTCTACCTTGACTATGGCACAAGTTAGACACTTGCCCACAAAGGTAGCAATTTCAGCCTTCATGTTTGGCCACCAATAAAGTTTGTTAAGGTCCAAACATACCTTGTCTGAACCCTGGGTGAATGGAGTATCCTGTCTTATGTGCTTCGTTCATGACAACCTCTCTGTAACCACCGAATTTTGGTGTCCAGATCCGGTTCATGAAGTATCGGGCTCCATCACCTTTGATGTTAAAGTTTTTGTCCATTCCTCTTAAAGTTTTACCTACCACGTTTTTGGGTTTCAAGGCCTCAAGTTGAGCCTCTTTGATATGTGTGGACAGATGTGAATGGATAGTCATGGTTAATGACTTTACTCGACGTCCCGAGTATTCTTTTCTGCTGAGGGCATCAGCTACTACATTGGCTTTACCAGGGTGATAACGAATTTCGCATTCGTAATCATTTAGTAGCTCCACCCAACGTTGTTGTTGTTGGATTAGGTGTCTAAGTTCATAACTATTTCTGGAATGTACTTGACCCGATTAGCATGGTCCATTTGGGTTGCATGGCATCATGCATTTGGATAGACTAAAATGAGAGAAATAACACTTAAGGTTTATTAATATATTATAAGTTCGAATATATTAATAGTATTATTTAGTTAGTAGTGATCAAGAATTAATTTGGAATTAATTAAGTGATCAAAAGAAGACTAATTAAATATATGGGTTGATTGTGTAAATCATCCATACTTATATAGTGGGCTAATGATTCATGGATTATCAAGTTGGGCTAAAACCCTTAGGATGCTCCATGGATGCTCCATGGTGGTTATAGAACCCATGGGTCATGGAAATGAAAAGTCATGACAATTAAGGTTTACATGGTGTAACCCTAATTGTAACACACTATATAAGCTACATGTTATTCACCAAAATTGGCCAATAAGCATACAAGTGAGGGCTAGCCGATTTCAAGAAGTGTATCATCTCTCTCTAACTTATTCCAAGTGCATTTGGTGTTGTGTGAGACATTTGAGGCTTCACACTTGAGGTGCTTGGCTCACAAGGTTTTCAAGGAATCCTAACTACTACAAGGTATGTATTTCCTACTAACTTTTATGTTTAAAAGTTCCCCACGTATGCTAGATTGGTTATGAACCTTGGAAAAACAATTTTGCATGTATCATAGATAAAACATAGATCCAAGGTTTCTATGGTTGCATGTACACCATAGGAGTGTTAGAATGCTCAAAACCATTCAGTGGTATTAGAGCCTAGGCTTGTTTGTTTGATACTTGATGCAAAATTGTGAAAAAACTCAGTTTTTATGCATTTTGAAGCATGAACTCGCCGAGTCCATGGGGGACTCGACGATTCCATGACCAAATTCATCCTACTCGACGAGTAGGCTCTTGCACTCGACGAGTAGGAGACCCTGAATGCAGATTATCGAGTTTTGCTGCTGGAAATGGACTAGAAACATTACCCTAAACTGTTTTGGTGTTATAACACTTGGTTTAGATGGTGTAATGGTTGTTCTAATCTATTTACAATGGCTAATATCAAAATTTCATGTTTATATATGTTCATATGTTCTTGAAATTTTGATAGGAATATTCATGTTCTTATGAGTTCTTGATAGATCATAGGAACTACTTGTTTAATGTTTAATTCATGATCTTTATGTGTTTTAATGGAATCCATAATTTGTCCTCAAGTTATGGATTACCAAAAGTCATTCTTTTAAAGTCCATTATTAAACACATAGGCTACATAAAATGAAAAGTCACTCATTTTATTACATCATTAACTCATAAGTTATGAAAGATAAAATTTTTTGAAAGTTACCAAACTTGCCCTCAAGTTTTGGAACATCTAAAGTCACTTTAAAACTTTAGTTCCAACCCCTACAATTTTAAAAGTTAAAATTCAACCATTATACTTTATAATATTATAAGTTAATAATATATATATATATATATATATATATATATATATATATATATGTCTGTGTGTGTCTATAAGGACAAGTCGTTTTACCGTTAGTAGGCCTCATTCATGAAGTCGGTCTATAAGGGGGGTATAAGGTTGTTTCCTATAAAATGACAGCTTAATGGGTGTCCACTCTCACCCACCGCTTCTTTGACTGGTGGAGGGTCGTTAGCCGAACGGGTAGGACAAGAACTTATAAATCTTCATTAAAAGTATGATGAAAAATAAAGTAACTAAATGTTTTTATAAATTCCCAATCTTAGTTACTTTAGGAAAATGTGAATAAGGTGCAAACCCATGAAATTACACTTTGCACTTTGATTAAGTTGTTAGTGGAGCGTGTGTGGTTAACCGACACACTAACTTGGTCTTAACAAGGTAGGCAAAGGGTAACTTAACATTTATCATAGTATCGATGGAGTGCGTGTGGTTAACGGGCACATCGATTGAGGGGTAAATATTAAGGGTACCAAGTAATTTGCATGGTTACTTCACACCTTGTTTTGTGATTCTAGGCATCCTAGTCAGAAAACCTAAAGGGCACACTCGAGATTGAAACATGCCATTGAGATCTTTTTATCTAATCTAAACTTGTCTTTCTTTTTTTCAGATGTCTTCCAACAATGTTGCTTCTGGCTCAAACCCTACCGGCTCCTTCTCTCTCATGAACCTTTGTGGTAGAGTCATCTTTGATGGATCCAACTTTATGGATTGGATCAGGAAAATCAGGATGGTCACTCGGTCTGAGGACAAGGAATATGTCCTCGATAAGGAGCTTAAAGAACTCGAGCCGACTGCTACTCCTGAGGAGGTCGCTGAATATCAGGCCCATGAAAGAGATGCTACCAAAATGGCATGCATCATGTTGGCCACTATGACAGCCGAGCTCCAAAACTCCTATGAGGACTACTATCCTTTTGAGATGCACCAAGATTTTATAGACCGCTACCACCATAGTGCTCGTCAAGAGTGATATGAAATCATCTCCTCCGTGATAACGACCAGGATGAAGGATGGTGAACCCATCATGGGCCATATGCAAAAAATGCAAAGGTATGTGGATCGTTTGTTGAAACTGAATGTGAAATTCCCAGAGGAGTTGGCAATAGATATCATTTTGCACTCCATACCTTCGTGTTATGATCAATTCCGCATGACATACCACATGAACAAGGAGGAACTTACACTCAGCAAACTTCAAGGACTTCTGAAGACCGCGGAAAGTGGACTTAAAGGTAAGTAGGTTGTTACTACTCCTACTCCTACCGCGACCCCCGTATTGGCAATCGGGCAAGGCAAGGGAAAGAGTGTTGGATTAATGTCTAAGTCCATAACTATATTTGGTATGTACTTGACCCGACCCGGCATGGTCCATTTGGGTTGCACTTCACCGGTACAATTTATATGGATTGTCTTTTGAGAATAGTATATTTATGATTTATATTAATATATTATAAGTTCTAATATATTAATATGGAATCATATTATTTAATTAGTATTGATCAAGAATTAATTTAGAATTAATTAAGTGATCAAAAAAAACTAATTAAATATGGACTCTTATATATATGGAATGGGCCAAGTTCATTTAGGTTGGGCTAAGCTTTCATGGAAGGTCCATGGAGCTTTTAACCCATGAATCCTATGTAAATGAAAGGTCATGGGTATTAGGGTTTACATGGATGTAACCCTAATCCTCCATAATATATAAAGGGGTCCTTGGCTCACAAAATTGGCACAAGTGTGTGAAAATAAGAGTGGGCCGATTTTAGTGTGCATACATATTCTCTCAAGTTCTTCCCAGGTGTTTTGGTGATTTGTGATTCCATTTGAGGCTTCCACACTATTGGGGCTAGGCTCTTAAAGCTTGAAGACATCAAGCTACATCAAAAGGTATGTCATCTAACTAGAACTTTGTAGTATAGGTGCTTCATAATATGCTAGTTACGATGAAACCTTGGAATAGTTAATATTTGCATGTATAATAGAGAAAACATATATCCAAGGTTTATAGGGTTGCATGTACACCATAGGAGTGTTAGAATGTTCAAAACCCAACAGTGGTATCAGAGCCAGGTTGTTTTCTGTTATATTGATGCAAATGTTTTATTTTCAAAGTTGGAAAAAAAAGGAAAAAAACATGACGTTTGTCAAATTTTAAGATAATTACTTGTTTTTGTGAAAAACTAATTATTTGTAAAATTTGAATAATTTGCTATATGAGTTGAATTAGGTCAAATTTAGTAAAAGATAAAATGATATGATTATTTTATTAGTTTTAAAAGTTTGATCTAAAGAGTTTTTGAAACCTCCATAAGTTATGGATATGAAAATGTTTTAAAAAAATTGATTCAAAGTTTTTTATGGAGTTACAAAACTTAGTCTTAATGTTTTAAAGAATTCCATAACTTGTTCTTAAGTTATGGAACATGAAAAGTTTCATCATAAAACAAGTATTTAACTCCATAAGTTATGGAATCCAAAAGTTTTCAAGAGTTACAAAACTTGCCCTCAAGTTTTGGAATTTGGAAAAAGTTTTTTTTATGATAAAAAAAAAGAATTGAATTCTAAAACTCTTGGGTTCATAACTTAAACAATTAATTAAATGGTTTTAATTTTGAATTTAATAATTGGAATTATGATGTTTTTATTGAATAATTCAATTAACTCTTATGGACTTTATTAATAGATAATTAAAGTGTTTAATTAAAAGAGAATTAAGAATTCCATAATGACATGGTTTAAATTTAATTAAATTAAGAGTATAGTTTAATTAATAGATTAAACCACCAAGTATTTTAAATATCTAAAATACACCCTTATACTATTATAATATTAAAAGTTTAATATATTATATGTATAAGAGCAAGTCGTCTTACCATTAGTAGGCCTCATTCATGAAGTCGGTCTATAAGGGGGGTATAAGGTTACTGCCTATAAAATGACAGTTTAATGGGTGTCCACTCTCACCCACCGCTTCCTTGACTGGTGGAGGGTCGTTAGCCGAACAGGTTGGACAAGGACTATAATTCTCCCTTCATTAAAAGTATTAATGATAAATACTAAGTAACTAAACCTTTTATAAATTCCCAATCTTAGTTACTTAGGAAAAATGTGAATAAGGTGCTAATCCATGAAATTACACTTTGCACTTTGTTTAAGCTGTTAGTGGAGCGCGTGTGGTTAACCGGCACACTAACCTGGACTTAACAAGGTAGGCAAAGGGTAACTTAATATTTATCATAGTATCGTTGGAGTGTGTGTCTAGGAGTTTCAAAACCAATTAAAACCTAATAATACATTGGGTGATCACATCTTAGAGATGACGATCCTCGGCATCCTAGTCACAAAACCTGAAGGGCACACTCGAGATTGAAACATGCCATTGAAAAGTTCAATGAATCTCAAAAGAATCTAGGAGTTTCAAAACCAATTAAAACCTAATAATACATTTCGTTTATCTTGGTGGAAATTGGTGAATCGTCATTCACCTACCTTCAAATATTTTATAGCTTGGATTACGGCATCCCTCTTCCAAGTTATAAAATAGTTTGTTGGGTCCTATCCTTAATATATCATATTGGGTGTTATATTAAGGACTTAAATCAACTTTACGTGAATTTCTCCCATTGTTGATGTTTGGTTTAGACAACAATGATCTTCCCAAACCAAGCTTTCCTAATGAATATGACTTCCCGAGTTTGGCTCATGGAAGTCATACTTCTCTTCCTCCACCTCCTCCAATTATTCTCCCTAACCCACAAGTTCAAGGTCACTCAAGCCCTAATGGCAAGCAAGGTGTATGTGTGATCACATCTTAGAGATGAAGTCACATATTGACAAGCCGGGAGAGTTGGGTGTCAAAGTCTTGAGAAAGTTGGATGCTCAATCACTTTCTAAGTCATATAGTGAGTTCCTTTGGGACTACTATGAAACAGACTATGACATGAACCTTAATGATCATATTTATTTGCTTGGTGCTGCTGAATCAGCAATGATTTGGAACGATAGTAAAGCAAATTTGATTAGAAGATCAATTTCCCAAAAACTTTATGGAAAGTAACAATGGTGACACTGGAAATCCAGAAAAAGCATTCTCTTCCCAATGGAAAGGGATTGACCATAGTCAACACGGTTGACCAAATGGTAAAGAGAAAGGCTAAGTCTGAGATAGTCCCATTACCAAAGGGTCCATATGTTTATTTTGCCAAAGGAAGGTTCGTTGATTGCAAAGCTGCCAAATTTACCTAAGGATGTTAAAGTCAATAAGTTTGACTCTACATCAGGTAGAGCCCATTATCTAACTCTGTTAAGTTCTATTCTGAGATCCTCATTACATGATGTGACTAGGTCACATGTTGATGTTTTAAGAATCAAAGAATAGAGAGAAATCTTAAAGGAAGTATATGATGATTCTGATCGCGAAGGTGGATCTCGATCGCATCAGAATTTTGAGTAGTTGCTTAAGAAGTTATGATATATTGCTAAGGAATAGATAACAACAATTTTCCATGTGGATTGTAAGGATAAGTTTTTCCGCAAAGTTTTAAAATAAAAGAAAATTGTTTAATTTTATTTATTTGAAGTATCCTTACAATGGTATTTGTGGAAAATTGTTGCTTATATGATTCCACTGACAGCAATATTGGAAAATGGATTTGATTCTTTCATTTGTGGTAGTGTCTAAATTTACCAAATCAGGAAAGTTCCTCATCACCCATGTTTCAATTGGACCGAAACTTGGAATCATGCACGTTGAATAGTATGATGAATGAGAACTTTCAAGCATTGGAAAATCAAGACTAATTACTTGTTCACATGGATGTGTGAGTCAAGTGAAGGACTAAAGGGATCGAGTACACATTCTTGTGCACTGGTCATGTCCACCACAAAGCTCGTTAAGACTATTTGATTTACTAAAGTTTAGTAAATATGTGTATACTTACAAGTTTAAGTATAATTCTGAAACATTGGAAAAGTCTCAATGTATGGCAGAACGAATGGGAAGAATCAAATTAGGCAGAAAGATAAAAGTTTCTCAAATCTGAAAAGATGGGAGAGTACTTTAGTATCATGTTTGTGATCATCTTAATGATTTAGAAATCATATCACAATTAGTCCTCTAAAGGTCATCTTAGTGCATTATTATGACTAAGAAGAGGAGTCATGAATTGTTGAAATTGTTAGATCAGGAAGATGAGTCATACTTCGTTCCAAAACAATTCTTAGAGTCATACTCCAAGATTGTAACTTGAGTGACATATCTTAAAGAAAGGTTTAAAACACTTGTCAAATGTAAGAGTAAAAGTCTCATACTCATGTACATTTGAAATTGGTAAGTTGTGATGTTTTGGATAAAACAAAGACCAACTAAGGCCAATTGTGTGAAGTGTTTGTCTTGATAAAGAATCCGCACTATCTCTTGAATATTTGGCAAGATATTCTTATATGTCAAGAGGATAGTGGGAGTCTTAAATATCCTAAAAAGAATTTCAAGAACTAATCAAGAATAAAACCTGAGGTTCTTCACTAGCACACGACTTGAGGTTTATAACCTATCGTGTTGACATATTCTGTGCCCATTCCAGTTAAAGTTGGCTTTGCATAGGAGTTCTGGAAGTTCTCAATTGGTTGCATAACAACTTGGAAGCAATGGCAGGCCCTGTACTGCCAGGTGGCAAGGAGTTAAGATTGCATAAGTTCAGTCCATATGAGTTTGGATTTGTCATTATCCTTGTCTTATGACTATGGTTTTGACGATTCACATGGATAAGAACACATACACCATAAAATCTAAGGGTCATAAGGTTTCTCTCCGATTCATGAAAATGATGGTGAGGAAACACTTACACCAAGTAGATTTGAAGCAGATGGAAAAAGGTCTAAACAATTGAGACTATGATTATGGCATCCCTTTTCATAGTTCTGAAATTGTTTAGACACACATGCATGCTATCTAAGGAAAGGTGTATGATTTTGATAAAGTTTTATCAAAGCATCTCGTATCAGAAATCTGAACTTTGGTAAGAAAGTCAATAAAGTATTGATTTCTAGAAGTCCAGCTGATTTCTGAGTACATGTCAAAGCTAGTGGGAGCATAAGTGTTATGCTAATAATCATCATGTTAGTGGGAGCATGATAATTATTGTTAGTGTTGCAAGTTAGCAATGTTAATTATAGAAAAGAAAACTTTCAATTCGTGAGGCTGCAGGGATTGAAAAACTTGTTTTGCTATAATTAAGGGAGAGGATATACTTCATTTCAGTTCTAAAGGCTTAGATTGAGACCTTAATCATCTTTAGTCAAGAATATATATATGAATTTCATGTTGGATTGGTTCAACTTAAGGAAATTCTATATATTGCGTTCTCAAAATTCGACTATGATTACGACATCCCTCTTCATAGTCAAATTTTGAAAACATGGCAAATAAAAATATTGTAGCAAAAGACTGGTCTAGAATCATGTCTTTATGTGAGACATCATGAATCGTGTACCATTTGCTTTGGGTACAGGATCGATTGCATGTGCTATAATATTTGTCATTTCTAAATTTTTCCAAATGCCCAGAGGCATTAAGAAGGGAAAAGGTCTAGAATTGGATATGACTAAAATGATTAAGCAATTGTCGAGGACAATCTCAGGTTTACCAAAGATTGGTTGCTCAAGGACAGTTGGAAGTATAGTGCTAATTTTGGAAGGACCATATTGACATATTCTGAAAAGAGGCATCTCTTATTCAGAAGTGATAGTCAAAATGAGAATATGAAGTTGTCTCCATAGGTGGAAGTTATCTGTGTAAGATTAGAAAACTTAATGCAAAAAGCATGTCCAAAGCAATGTACTTTGAATATGAGACTTAGTTTCCATGGAGTTGATCTCCATTGGAATACATTATAATGACTGTTGACAAGTCTTTGTGACTTTGTACATATTCATTACAGGAGGGTCAGTGCATATAAGTTTAAAATCTAAACAGATTTCGATAAATGATAGGAATTTGAAATTCTCACATTTTTCGATAAGGATTTGGGAGTGTGAAATTAGAATCATTGAAATTAAGTTCAATTGGTTTATTTCACAAAGTAAGGATCATAGACAAACATAGAGTGCATACTTGGTGTATGGCAAAGCTATTGTTTAAGAAAAACATAGTGTACATGCTTGGAGCATGGGACAACTAGTGTTTTTAATTCAAGTATAAAGTTGATAAAACCGAAACAATGAATAATGAGTAATCAGTATGGTGATAAATAAAAGTGTTTATTTATATTCATTTATTTATTCTTGTGTTTCACTTTGCATGTTTTGACTTCCAGAATAACTAAGTCGCTCTTCCTGAATGATTAAGTTATTCAAACCATCCACAGTCGGTCATATGTTGGAAGTAGATATGAATCAAGACTGTCATGGGTTGGTTTGTAGAGGTCCAAGTTGGTGGACAAAGTGGTGCTACAACACTCATGAGTGCTCATAAGTTCTGAGTATTGGATTCAACCCACGCTCATTTGAATCACTTCATGGATTTTATCACGAGTGATCATGAGACGATAATATCTTATATTCTTAAAACCTAGAGATATGAGTTGTTACTATGAGTTGGTTATACATTGATTGCACGAAAACGCATTGGTAACTCGATGTTATAAAACGTGCCTTTGTGTATGATTCAACAAGTAGTAGAACAAGCCATATGAGTCGAAGTTTATCCATTCCTTTTACCTTCGGGATAAAAGCGATATATGTGGGCCCCTCGATGATTTAGCGATGACACATGTGAGTGCTTGGCCAAGCCAGGACTGATTTGATTTGTTCAATCAGTCAGTCATCATAAATCGAAAATTGGGAAACAAAAAATGGACAGAGAGAATGATTATAATCCATGTCTCAGTCCATATGATATCTAGAATGGAGGAATATATGATCCCTTATCTAATGGACAAGTCATTGACAAGGTCAGAGTTCGACAGCGGCTTTAAGAGCTACGATTGCCAGTTAGGTTTTGAAGTCATACTCAATAATAGTTTTAGACTTATCCAAGTGGGAGACTGTTGGATTAATGTCTAAGTCCATAACTATATTTGGTATGTACTTGACCCAACCCGGCATGGTCTATTTGGGTTGCACTTCACCGGCACAATTTATATGGATAGTCTTTTGAGAATAGTATATTTATGATTTATATTAATATATTATAAGTTCTAATATATTAATATGGAATCATATTATTTAATTAGTATTGATCAAGAATTAATTTAGAATTAATTAAGTGATAAAAAAGAACTAATTAAATATGGACTCTTATATATATGGAATGGGCCAAGTTCATTTAGGTTGGGCTAAGCTTTCATGGATGGTCCATGGAGCTTTTAACCCATGAATCCTATGTAAATGAAAGGTCATGGGTATTAGGGTTTACATGGATGTAACCCTAATCCTCCATAATATATAAAGGGGTCCTTGGCTCACAAAATTGGCACAAGTGTGTGAAAATAAGAGTGGGCCGATTTTAGTGTGCATACATATTCTCTCAAGTTCTTCCAATGTGTTTTGGTGATTTGTGATTCCATTTGAGGCTTCCACACTATTGGGGCTAAGCTCTTAAAGCTTGAAGACATCAAGCTACATCAAAAGGTATGTCATCTAACTAGAACTTGGTAGTATAGGTGCTTCATAATATGCTAGTTAGGATGAAACCTTGGAATAGTTAATATTTGCATGTATAATAGAGAAAAACATAGATCCAAGGTTTATAGGGTTGCATGTACACCATAGGAGTGTTAGAATGCTCAAAACCCAAAAAAGAAGAGGAAGATCCCTTCGAAGGGTACCAAGGGAAAGTCCCTTGATGGCTCCTGTTCAAGTGGAACCAAGAAAGGTTTCATCACTCCTTCTGGTAACCCTAAAGAGGCTGAATGCTTCTATTGTCATGAAAAGTCGCACTGGAAGCGAAATCTGCCCAAAGTACCAGCAAGATGTTAAGGATGGGAAAGTAAAACCCAACCATGCAGGTATTTACACTATATTGTCTAATAACTCACCCTATTCTAACTCTTGGGTCCTTGATACCGGTTGTGGTATTCATATTTGTTCTGATTTGCAGGAACTAAGAAGAAGTGAGAATGTGGAGCATGGAAAGATAAACTTGATCATGGGGAATAGGAAAGCTTCACCTGTCACCAAGATTGGACTTTGTTCTTTGTTGCTAAGTAGTGGGTTTACATTAGATTTTAATAAATGTTGTTATTTGCCTAAAATGGCAAAAATATTATTTCCTTTTATGCTTTGTACAAACAAGGTTTTACCTTTTCATTTGATAATGATAGTGGTGGTATTTATGCTTTGTTTAATAATGTTCTTTATTTTAAAGCATTACCTTATGATGGTGTGTATGAAGCTGTGTCGGTTGTAGACAATCTAGGAAATAATATGTTGTGTATTGATTCTTCTAATAATAACTTGGATAAAGCATCATCATGGCATTGTCGTCTTGGACATGTAAGCAAGAAACGCATAGGCCAAGTCCAAAAGGATGGAGTCTTGGAGTCATTTGATCTAAAGTCAGATGATAGTTGTGAATCATGCATACTTGGAAAAATGACAAAGCCACCCTTCACTGGTACATGTGCTAGGGGTGAAGGTTTGTTGGATCTTGTACACACTGATGTGTGTGGACCCTTCAAAACTGCCACAAGGGATGCTAATCGTTATTATGTGACTTTTACTGATGATTATTGTAGATATGGTTATGTCTACTTAATCAAGCATAAGTCAGAGACTTTTGAAAGGTTTAAAGAGTTTAAACATGAAGTAGAGAATCAATTGGGCAGGAACATTAAGATGCTTCGATCCGATCGAGGTGGTGAGTATCTTAGTACAAAGTTCCTTGACTATCTTAAGGAATGTGGGATTATCTCAGAATTGACACCTCCTAGGACACCGCAGTTGAATGGTGTGGCTGAGAGGTGCAATCGAACCTTGTTGGATATGGTTCGTTCCATGATGAGTCGAGATTCGCTACCAATCTCGTTCTGGGGGTATGCCTTAGAGACTGCCGCCCATATCCTTAATCTAGTTCCTACAAAGAAGGTTGCCAAAACACCTCTTGAGATGTGGACCATAAAAGTTCCCAATCTGGACCGCATCAAGATTTGGGGTTGCGAGGCTTTTGTGAGGCGTGAGTCTCACAATAAGCTCGAACCTCGAAGTGAGAGGTGTATTTTCATCGGCTACCCACAGAGATCCTTTGGTTACCTCTTCTATAGACCCAGTGATAATGTGGTCTTTGTAGCAAGGAGAGGAGTCTTTCGAGAGAGAGAATTTATAAGCCAAGGAAACAGTGGGAGGCAAATTGACCTTGAAGAAATTCAAGAGTCAAGTGGTGAAGGAACCTCAAACCCTAGCAATCAACCTGAGGAGGAAACTCCTGTTGATCCGACGAAAGAGTTTGTACCTCTGAGGCGTTCCACGAGAGTTAGGAATGCACCTAAGCATTACTATGGTTTCCATATTACTACGGAAGGTGATACACTTATCAGTGATAACACACTGGTAAGTCTGGATGAACCTAACAGCTACACGGAAGCCATGGCAGGCCCTGAGGCTGCTAAATGAAAAGAGGCAATGAACAGCGAGATACAGTCCATGTATGACAATCAAGTTTGGAACTTGGTTGACAATGTACCAGGTCGCAAGACAGTCGGGTGCAAATGGATCTTCAAGAAGAAGACCGACATGGATGGTAATGTACACACTTATATGGCGCGACTGGTTGCAAAGGGCTTTTCTCAAACTCTGGGAGTTGATTATGATGAGACCTTTTCACCAGTAGCCAAGATTAAGTCTATTAGGGTTATGCTAGCCATTGCTTCATTTAATGACTATAAAATATGGCAAATGGATGTCAAAACCGCTTTCCTTAATGGAAAGTTGGCTGAGGATGTTTACATGAGTCAGCCAGAGGGTTTTGTCAGTGCATAGTACCCTAATAGAGTGTGTAAGCTTGAGAAATCCATCTATGGATTAAAGCAAGCACCTCGCAGATGGAATCTTTGCTTCGATGAGAAGGTCAAATAGTTTGGCTTTTCGAGGAGTGAAGATGAATCTTGTGTATATGTTAAGGGTAGTGGGAGTATAGTTAGTTTTTGGCATTGTATGTGGATGACATACTACTCATAGGAAACGACATCCCAACTCTACAGGAAGTTAAGTCCTGACTTGGGAAGTGTTTCGCTATGATGGACCTTGGAGAAGCTGCCTATATCCTAGGGATAAGGATTCTAAGAGACAGGAGTAAAAGACTATTTGGACTTAGTAAGAGTACCTACTTCGATAAGGTGATGAATAGGTTCAGCATGCAGAATTCCAAGAAAGGAGAGTTACCGATGCAGAGTAATGCCAAACTGAGTAAGACTCAAAGCCCGAGTACAGAGGCTGAGATAGCTGAGATGAGTCGAGTACCTTATGCTTCCACTGTAGGCTCGATCATGTATGCTATGACTTGTACTCGTCCTGATGTGGCCTTTGCATTGAGCATGGTCAGCAGATATCAGGGGAACCCTGGCAAGGCTCACTGGACTGCGGTAAAGAACATTCTCAAGTACCTACGGAGGACTAAGGACTGGGTTCTTACCCTCGGTGGGAGTGATGACTTGAGAGTAGAAGGGTATCGTGATTCTATCCTTCAGACTGATAGGGATAATTTCTGCTCTCAGTCAGGCTGGGTCTTTACCTTAAACGGAGGGGCAATTTCTTGGAAAAGTTCCAAGCAGGAGACAGTGGCTGATTCAACTTGCGAATCAGAGTATATAGTGGCAAGCGAGGCACCAAAGGAGGCTATATGGCTAAAGAACTTCATTGGAGACCTTGGAGTTGTACCAGCTATAAAGGATCCCATAGAGATTTTTTGTGATAGTGAATGTGCAGTTGCCTTAGCCAATGAACCAAGGGATCACGGGAGATCCAGACACATCGACAGAAAATATCATTTCATCAGACATCGAATAGAAAAAGGACTCCTCGTGGAAAAGAGGGTATCATCGGATGAGAACCCTGTAGATCCCATCATGAAGGGACTGGATAGGGTTAAGCATCTACATCATGCAAGGCGCATAGGGATGAAGGATGATATTAGTTTTAGTAGTTAGATAGCTTTGAAATGTGTAAAATGTAATTGACATTTGATGATGAATAAAAGTTGTATTTATTTATGTGTAAAGTGTTGCTATCTTTTGTCAATCGGTTACTATCGTTTCATTTTACATGTTTTGACTTCCAGAATAACTCTGTTTGGTATATCATATTATTAGAATTCTCCACAGTTAGTCATATATTGGAAGTAGGTATGGATCAAGACTGTCATGAGTTGGTTGTAGAGGTCTAAGATGTTGGACATGGCTACAACACTCATGAGTGCTCATAAGTTATGAGTATTGGATTCAACCCACGGTCGCTGGTATCACTTCATGGAATTTATCTCGAGTGATCGCGAGACAGTAATATAATATAAGTCTTCAAACCTAGATATCTGACTTGTTGCCTATGAGTTGGTTATGCATTGATTGTACGAAAACGCATTGGTAACTCGATGTTATAAAACGTGCCTTTGTGTATGATTCAACAAGTAGTAGAACAAGCATATGAGTCGAAGTTTATCTGTTCCTTCTAGGATTAGAAGCGATATCTGGGCCCCTCGATGATTTTGTGTTGACCCATGTACCGGGCCCGGTCAGAACTAAGTTGATGTGTTCAATTAAGTTCTATGTCAAACAAATCGGAAATCGGGAAACAAACTGGTGGACAATAAGTAAGACATTGTTCCATGTATTTTTCCGGATGATATCTAGAATAGAGGATTATATGATCACTTATATTAAATGGCGTATCATCATCATCTTAGTTCCGAGAGTCCTTGAAAGAGCTACGATTGCTGATCGGTTACAGTTATAGTTATTAGACTTATCCAAGTGGGAGACTGTTGGATTAGGCGTCTAAGTTCATAACTATTTCTGGAATGTACTTGACCCAATTAGCATGGTCCATTTGGGTTGCATGGCATCATGCATTTGGATAGACTAAAATGAGAGAAATAACACTTAAGGTTTATTAATGCTAGTATGGTAACTGTTATTGTACAAGAACTCGACTAGTGGTAAATGAGTATCCCATGCTTTAACAAAGTCGATCACACACGCTCTCAACATATTTTCTAACGTTTGAATCGTTCTCTCACTCTGTCTGTCGGTCTGTGGATGGTAGGCTGTACTCATGTCCAGCCTAGTTTCTATAGATTTCTGTAGTGACTGCCAGAAACATGAAGTGAATCTACTACCTCGGTCAGAGATAATAGATATTGGTACACCATGCAGTCTAACTATCTCTCTGATGTATGTTCTAGTTAGCTTCTCCATCTTGTCTGTTTCCTTTATTGGTAAGAAGTGAGCTGATTTGGTTAATCTATCGACGATTACCCAAATAGTATCATAACCACATGTTGTCTTGGGTAACTTAGTTATGAAATCCATTTTAATCTGCTCCCACTTCCATTCAGTGATTTTCGGTTGCTGTAGTAGACTTGAAAGCTTTTGGTACTCTACCTTGACTTTGGCACAAGTTAGACACTTGCCCACAAAGGTAGCAATTTCAGCCTTCATGTTTGGCCACCAATAAAGTTTGTTAAGGTCCAAACACACCTTGTCTGAACCTGGGTGAATGGAGTATCGCGTCTTATGTGCTTCGTTCATGACAACCTCTCTGTAACCACTAAATTTTGGTGTCTAGATCCGGTTCATGAAGTATCGGACTCCATCACCTTTGATGTTAAAGTTTTTGTCCATTCCTCTTAAAGTTTCACCTACCACATTTTTGGGTTTCAAGGCCTCAAGTTGAGCCTCTTTGATCTGTTTGGACAGATGTGAGTGGATAGTCATGGTCAACGACTTTACTCGACGTCCCGAGTATTCTTTTCTGCTGAGGGCATCATCTACTACATTGGCTTTACTAGGGTGATAACGAATTTCACATTCGTAATCATTTAGTAGCTCCACCCAACGTCGTTGTTGTTCGATTAGGTGTCTAAGTTCATAACTATTTCTAGAATATACTTGACCCGATTAGCATGGTCCATTTGGGTTGCATGGCATCATGCATTTGGATAGACTAAAATGAGAGAAATAACACTTAAGGTTTATTAATATATTATAAGTTCTAATATATTAATAGTATTATTTAGTTAGTAGTGATCAAGAATTAATTTGGAATTAATTAAGTGATCAAAAGAAGACTAATTAAATATATGGGTTGATTGTGTAAATCATCCGTAGTTATATAGTGGGCTAATGATTCATGGATTATCAAGTTGGGCTAAAACCCATAGGATGCTCCATGGTGGTTATAGAACCCATGGGTCATGGAAATGAAAACTCATGATAATTAGGGTTTACATGGTGTAACCCTAATTGTAACACACTATATAAGCTACATGTTATTCACCAAAATCGGCCAATAAGCATACAAGTGAGGGCTAGCCGATTTCGAGAAGTGTATCATCTCTCTCTAAGTTATTCCGAGTGCATTTAGTGTTGTGTGATACATTTGAGTCATCACACTTGAGGTGCTAGGCTCATAAGGTTTTCAAGGAATCCTAACTACTCCAATGTATTTATTTCCTACTAACTTTTATGTTTAAAAGTTCCCCATGTATGCTAGATAGGTTATGAACCTTGGAAAAACAATTTTGCATGTATCATAGATAAAACATAGATCCAAGGTTTCTAGGGTTGCATGTACACTATAGGAGTGTTAGAATGCTCAAAACCCTTCAGTTATCTCATGTTCAGATCTTTCTGGTCGAAGATATGATGAAGACTTTTATGGTCCGTGAATATTGTGCATTTCGTACCATATAGATAGTGTCTCCAGATCATCAGAGCAAATATCACTGCTCCTAGTTCAAGGTCGTGAGTCGTATAATTGACCTCGTGTGTCTTAAGCTATCTCGAGGCAAAGGATATGACCTTTCCTCGCTGCGTAAGAACATAGCCAAGCCCTTGGTTAGACGCATCGCAGTATACTACGAAGTCTTTTGTTCCTTCTGGAAGGGACAAAATAGGTGCACTGCATAGGGCTCATTTTAGTGTTTGGAATGTTGTTTCTTGTTTCTCTCCCTAGCTAAAAGTTACACCCTTTTGTGTCAGGGTGGTGAGTGGCTTAGCAATTCGGGAGAAATTCTGAATGAACCTGCGATAGTAGCCAGCAATGCCCAAGAATTGATGGATTTCTGTAGGAGTTTTGGGTGCTGATCAGTTCTCGATTGCCTTTATTTTGGATGGGTCCACATGTATTCCCTCTTCACCGATCATGTGAACTAGGAAGCCTACTTTCCTAATACAAAATTTGCACTTTGATACATATAGTTTCTCTGCTCTCAATGTTTGTAAGACTTGTCGGAGATGTTGGTTATGCTCCTCCTTACTATGTGAGTAAATAAGGATATCGTATATGAAGACTATTAAGAATTTGTCCAGGTAAGGACGACATACTCTGTTCATCAAGTCCATGAACACTTGCAGTTGGTCGAGTAGATCATCAATACGAGGTAGAGGGTATCGGTTCTTTATGGTAAGTTTATTTAGCTCGCAATAATCTATGCACATGCGGAAAGATCCATCCTTCTTCTTCACGAACAAGACCGGTGCTTCCCACGATGAGAAGCTTGGTCTTATGAAGCCCTTGCTGAGAAGTTCGTTTAGTTGGTTGGATAGTTCCTGCATCTCTGAAGGTGTAAGACGATAAGGTGATTTGGCTACGGGGGTAGCTCCAGGGATTAAGTTGATTCTGAGTTCGACTTGTCTTTTAGGTGGAATTCCTGGAAGATCTTCTGGGAAAATGTCGTGGAAATTACAGACTTCAAGATTGCTCTCGAAGTCTTTCACTTCTTGTATATTGTCTACCACGTGAGCTAGAAAATCACAGTACTCTTTACGAAGATACTTTTGTGCCTTGATACAGGAAATGATTTGTAAGTTCGCGCCTGATTTATCGCCGTAAACGATAAGAGTTTCGTTACAGGGTAGGTTAAGGCGAATGGATTTCTCGTAACATAGGATTTCGGCACAATTAGGACTTAACCAATCCATACCAATGATGACATCGAAACTTTTTATGGATACCGACATCAGGTCGATTGGGAAGGAAAATTTATTTAGAGTAAGGGTACATCCTATGTATATATCGTTAGTGCGCTCAGTTTTCCCGTTGGCCGTTTCTACAGTGAAAAGGTATCTTTTAGTGGTTGGGAGTTTTGTTTAAGTAGGTGTTCGAATTTATGGCTCACGAAGCTTTTCTCTGCACCACTATCAAATAAGATGCATGCATATGTATTATTGAGAAGAAACATACACGTGACCACCGTAGGGTCTGCCACGGCTTCTTCATGACCAATAGCTAGTATCCTTCCCACACCACTCGCATTCCTCATTTGTGGACAATCCTTTTTGAAGTGTCCAGTGTCACCGCATTCATAACATGCCCGACTTACTCCAAAGCCTGGAACTTGAGTGATTGGTTGCGGAGGTGACCTACAGAATTGGGCAGTGTGCCCTTTTCTGTTGTAGTTCCTACATTGCATTTCATGGCAATTTCCATTATGATGGAAATTACACTTGTTGCACTTCAGCAATTTACCATCATACTGCTTTGCTGGTGTAGGAGTAGCAGGAATGGTAACAGGAACAGTAGCAGCATGAATTGCCACTATCTGTTGTTTCTTGGAAGGCTCTTGGGAAGATTGACCCTTCCTTTTGTTCCATGGCTTTTTCTTGCTGTTGTTGTTTTTATTCTTGTTGTTTTTGCCTTTGAGTTGTTCGGGAGCAACAATCATGAAGCCCTGAAGAACTCCATGATCTACTAGATAATGTGCCAATTGTTTCGGACTATCGAAAGTAACAGGCTTTGAAGCTAACACACTTCCTTGGATCTTAGGTGATACCCCCAGATATACCTTTCGATTTTCTTGCTCTCCAGAGGAACCATTCAAGGACATAGGATTTCCAGGTCGTTGAACCTATCGGTGTATGATACTATGTCTGTACCTGTCATGGTAAGACCCCAAAGCTCCTACTTGAGCTTTTGTACTTCACCCCTCGGGTAGTACTCTTGCGTCATCATTGCTTTCAGATTCTCCCAGCTCATTTAGTTAGACACTGTAAGAGTCAGTGACTTAACATGACCGTTCCACCAGGTGAGAGCTCCGTCAGAAAAAGTACAGGCAGCAAATTTTACCTTGCTCCCTTCAGGGCACGAGCAGATTTCAAAGGCTGCTTCGGTTTTCTCAATCCATTGAGTTAGAGCCATGACTCCCCTAATCCCATTAAAGGTTCTAGTTTTTCCATTTGTAAAGTCCTTATAAGAAGACTCCCATGGGTGTCCATGACTTTCATCATGATTGGAGGGATGAGCACTACTCCCAGACACATTGGCACCGTTTGTATTTATGTGTGACATGGCGGCTGCCACAGCTACAGTGACTGCTGCCTGAAACATAACAGTGTCAAATTGTGGAGGTGGTGGCGGACGAGGTGGAGGTGGTATTGGTGCTGCATTGACATTGATATGTCTTGGATTTCTTCTTGGAGGCATCTTTTGCTTTAAGATTCAAAAGATAAAAGATAGTAAGACATCAATAGTGATTATAAACCAGATGTCTTTGTTCTAATTACACAAGTTCAGCATGAATTCAGAAAGGAGTTTATATAGAAGTCTACCATAAGTAATGACTTGCAAAACGATAATGTGAAATTGGATAGTGATTTTTCAAAGGAAATAGCATGCCTGTTAATTTCATTGGTATATTAGATACATAGAGTTCAGAAAATTTGACCTTGAAGTAAGTCTACAACATACCAACTTAACGGAAAACTTTGAAAGCATACCGACCTATCGAAAGTGAAATTTCAAGGTCGTATTATGTACATGAAAACATCACTAGTATATATACATAGACTTAAACTATATACAAAAGAGTGAGTAGAGTATGCTCTATTAGCGAGGAGTGTTGTTTGATTTCCTACTAGATTCAGCCTTGGATTTAGCCAACTGGCATTTTACTGCAAACATACGTCTTTCTAGTGTCACTTGGCGTTCTCTAAGTTCTCCAACTTTAGTTCGGTTTGTAGCCAGTTCCCTTCGCAAGGCTTCAGTGTGATTCCTGGTTGTTCCATGGTTTTCAATCATGTGGTGTTGACTCTAGTGGTAGCATCAATCTGTATGACTCAGTCAATGGTAGCTCTTCCTTGTTCATCGTTATGTGCAACTCGATGTACTATCACAGGGAGGGATCTATCCGCTGAGCCTCCTTCGTTAAGATTGTAGAAACTTCGGTATCCATTGTAAGGACGGACGTGACCCTGTTCATCACTCCATCTATCTAAGTTCACTGCCCATTGCGGTGTCGGACCTTGAAAGTTCTGTCGGGGATTGAGATTTTGGACAATTTGTGGTGCATTATAGACTTCTAGTTCTGAGTCTGTACCTTCAGAATCCTCCTTGGGATCCTCTTCAGGATCATCTTCAATCCAACCATTATTCCCTTGATCAGGGAAGTAGGGATCTCCATGTGGGGGATATCCTGCGATAATGTCTATACGAGAATAGAAAGAATCTAAACATGTTATTTTATAGTACTACAAAATACTCCTATAGTATTTTAAATGATAAAGGTTCTTTGTATGGTTTATTGTAAGGTTTAGACATGTTGCAACATTACGATCACTCCCAAACACATGTTGGTTATATCTCAAATAAATATAGTTAATCAGGCTATATTTATCCCGGATATAATTACATAACTGTTTAGGTTTTACTGTAGTGTCCAACATCTAAATACTTTTGTTTTTTTCTTCTTGTGATGCCTGTCCTAGTATGTAAGCATGTATATATACTTTTAGAAAAATATTGTTATATTTTTAAAAGTATAACTCTTAGTCAGAGTGCTTTAATCCCATTGTATATATAGTTGTATATCTTTTATGGTTTGATATACATAGTTTACTATAAGCAATACTTTGATACCAATCTGTCACATCCCCAAACCGGAACGGCGGAAAGGTCTGGGGGTGGATGACTTCATGTTTAAGTATCACAACACATGCATCATAGTAATCAAAGTACAACAACCATTACATTAAAGAAATAATAGTTTTACATGCGTGTTCAATCATTGTATATTGACACCAAAATAGATATAGCAAAACAAAAGACACAACTATATATTGCTCCGTCTTCTCAAAAGCTTGGGAATATACATGTTTACTGGTTCCCTGAGAATACAAGTATTTGAAAAAGAGAGTATCAACATTTAAGTTGAGTGAGTGCATAAGTATTTATGTTTAGAAGTTTGTTGTTTGTTTCCTGAAATAGTAATTATGTTTATTGTTCCAGAAAATCCAATATTTTCTAATATAACTGAAAAGTAGTTTTAATCTCATAAAACCGTTATTTATAAGTGTTATTGTACTAAAAGTAGTATAATATAGTTTCAATTCAATAAAACTAAAAAAACATTGTTTTCTATATTGTTTATGTTTCTCCAAGTTCTGTAATTGTACTCTTTGAAAACCCTATAAAAGTGAATATGCTAGCTCCACTAGCTGTAAACTATAATGTAATACTGTAAATCGTATTATTGTAAAACTAGTACTTTGTATTCGTACTCTTTGGTTTAATTATACACTAATCGTATTTGTTCATATATTTTTGTGAGTTATTATAATCATACTATGAGTAGATGGCCTGATAAGATGTTTTATAGGCGTCAGAACTGTTAACAACATTTGTCACTCATAGGCATACTAACTCAACTGTAGCTAACAGTCTGAATGCGGGATTGTCAATCCCGTATACATCTATACACATTTCTCTCTCTCTCTCTCTCTCTATATATATATATATATATATATATATATATATATATATATATATATATATATATCTCTGTCGGGAGATTCTGGTTATAATATCAGAACTTTAACTGTATTGCCTAAATAAATAAGGAACTGAACATTGTCTCGTAAAAAGCATATTGACGATTACGTATATAATAAATGATGAAAAATCATTTATAAAAAAATGATGAACTGATAGTATGATCATTTTCTAGTATTCTTTAATGTAAAGTATTTGTACAAGAGTAATCTGTTAAACTTTGTATAACTAGTTCTTGAAAATAGTTTGAAAGTTCCATAAATTATACATATTATAATTTATATATGTGTTCTGTTTGATATGTAATATTCATGAAAGTATCCCTTTGCTCGACATGTTACAAAAGGAAATATGATTTTGATTGAAATGTCTTTTATATTCATAAATATATATAATTAAAATTGAAACGACATTCGGACAAATAATTCTACACAGAGCCCACATCCAAACAAGGAAAAGGGAAATAAAGCGAATTATTAGTCCTAAGCCATTTAAATCTAATATATATATATATATATATATATATATATATATATATATATATATATATGATTTTGGCAAAATATAAGTTAAAAAGAGTTTTTAAAACATTTAAAATCATTTTAAAAATATTTAGAAATCATTTATTTATAAACGCAATATTCTTATGTTAGACTTGTATTCCCCCTAAAACAGTGAAAAATAGTAAAAACGCAGGGGTATGAACTCACTTGATAATAGTGGTGATTTGGACATCACTTCGTTCTAAGAAAAGATTTTCTTTGCTGAAAACCGGGCTTTGCGAGGGTCGAGTTAGCAACTAAAAGACTCTTTTCTTGCGGGCTTTTGGTGCTTCGGGTGTAAGGTATGTTCTCGGGACTTCGGGGGGTTGTAAGGAAGTTTAAGGGAGTGAGAAATGTGAAAAAAGTGTGAAAATGGTGTGAAATTAGCAAAGGAACCGGGAGATCTCGCACCCTTATATAGGGTCGAAGTCTCGGACTGGATAGGGGAGGGTGTGCCACGCGTCAGACTCGCATGTGAAGGGGGCACGCGCCGGCTCGCAGGCGAAGCACGTGTCGGAACTTCGGACACGCCACAGCGCTGGACACGCGTCAGAACCGGGTTGGACCTCGCTTCGGATGAGTCATCAGGTCGGACACGGTGCATGCTTGTGAGGAATGGGGTGACGTGGCCGAACCCGGGCCTAGTATATGCGAGATTTCTCGGTTTTTGTGTCCAAAACTTTAAAAATTTATAACTTTGACATACCAGCTCCGTTTTCGACGTTCTTTATATCTACGCGTAGGTGATATTATACTCTATAAATTTTGTTTAGACTTCATAGGCTAATTTTGACTTTATTTTTAATATTATATTTTTAACAGGCCGGGACAGGAAAAACCGTTAAAATTCATAACTTCATCATTCGATATCCGTTTTCGTCTGTCTTTTTATCGTTGTATTACTATTGACGAGACCTTCGATTCTCGTTTAGGTTGTATTGGCTAAAAATCGCTCGATCTTTATTTCGAATTTCGGGCTGTGTACTGCTATGTCGAATCTTAGAAAAATCATAACTTCTTCATACGAAGTCAGATTTGGACGTTCTTTTTATGTACGTTCATGGTTTAACATATTCTATGACTTTCGTTTAGACATCTAAGGCTATAAAGCATTTTATTGTAAACTCACTTTTTACGCTACATAGCGTTTTGCCGGTTTTGTCGTGGATCTTCGATATGTCATAACTTCTTCGTTATAACCCGGATTTCGGTGTTCTTTATATTTTCGGAATCCTTGTTATGATCTCTACCACTTTATTAATCCCAATCAAGTTTATTTAACATTTTATTTTTGACGCTTATTTTCACCTTAATTGTTTTATTATATCTTTAAAAATAATTAAATGCACATAATATTCAAATAATTTCTCTTTATTACTTTAACACTAGTTACAATGGTTGACTTAAACTATTACATTGACTTAAAATATCGGGTTGTTACAGATATCATAGTCTATTGTATATTGATTGTTTGATTATATGGCATGTTGATATGTTATGTTTTAGGGGTGACAATGGAACAACACTAGATTTATGAGCCTAGATACTTACTGTTGATGACGGAATTAAAACAGAGTCGTGAGTTGGTGTTGATAACGGAACAACAATAGATTCGGGAGTCAATGCTGATCAGGTGGAACGATACTAGAGTTACGGGCCTTATTGTATGTATTGTATGTGTATAATAGTATGTTATATTTTGGAGAATTCATTTGGCTTTGTAATTACAGTTGTTGATTAAATATTTTTAAGATAGTTCGACTAATCGTGGGAATGGCCCAACCTGGCTGTATAGCACATGCATCTCTATTGATTTATGCTTTAGAATTCCGCTATTTTATGGTGATTCAAATATAGTTTTAATGATATGGTTTTGTGGTGATGAAACAATTTGATACTTTGGTTTTATGCAAAATGGTTTTTGAGGTTTTACTCATGTTTTAAAAATAAAAAATTTTGTTTGAAATTTGTGACATTATACAAAATCCTTTTGTTTGAAATTTGTGACATTATACAAAATCCTTCAAATTTTACATTAGAGATTCGAGGGATTTGTACAAGAGATGGAGGTGCGGAGATTTCAATGAGAGGTTGAGGGTGAGCGATTAATTGATGAGTTTAACAATATTTTGTGTTTAAATCTAGTTTGCAAGATATAAAAACTCTAGAGTATTGATAATTATATAGAAATATATTAAATTATATATAAAGATTTTCAAAAATAAGAAAATAAATAATCTGTTTATAAGTGATAAGAATCAAAAACATATAACTGGTTATTTTTTATTTAGTAAATAAATAAAATAATTTTTTATTAAATAAATAAAATATACTATTTAAATCCAATTATTTAATTATTGAGTTTGAGTTACTTAACCAGTAGACACTAAAAGCTTTCGTAAAACCATCCAACAAAGTAAAAGCTTTCCTAAAGCCACCCAACAACGTAGGTATAAAAGAAAGACACCCAACAGTACAAATATAAAGAAAATATATATTAGAGATTATGGCAACTATATTAACACTTTGAAATACTAATATAGTGCTTCCTCCACAAGTACCAAATTGAGCTTGACCTATCTGACTCACTCTTTTTCTCTCTCACCAATGAAGAAAGGAAGACCAGAAGGAATATATGATTTCTTGTTTCGTGTCTAGCAAAAAATCATTTTCTTTCCTTGTTCAAAGTCTAGTACAATGACCTTTATAAATCAAGGTATTGTCTAAGCATCTTTTTGGGTTTTTCTTTATATATTTATCATCGACTTAGATCCGATATTGGGATTAAGACAAATTTTAATATGCTAATTTTGATGTTTACTGATTTTTAAAATTGTTTTTGAATGATATTAGTACCGGTATCAGAGTCATTTTTAGATATTATAGTCGTCATTGATATATTTTGATTGTTCATTTATGGTTCTTGATGTTTGTGATAATGATAAAATACTTTAAGTTATATATTTGGGTGTTTAAACGTTTATAGGTTTCGTATAATTTTACTATTTTCGAAAGGTATTATTATCTTATAAAGTCAATATATAACTTTTAACGAAATAACAAATTGCGTGGCATAGGATTTATCTTTAATGAGACTTGTGTTTACCCATTTCGATGTGTGATTGAATGTTGCTGATTAATTGTAGTATTTGTAATGTTATTGGTTTGGCCGTATGAGCCTTTTTGTTTGTAATAGATAGGTTTTTCGATTTTGATTAATGTCTACAGAAATATGATAGTTGGAAAAAAGTAAAAGATGGAAACCCTAGCACCATATTTGATGGATACAGACAGCCCATGATAACCTAGCTCCTTGCCTCCTTGGATATTTATGTGCACTGTCCTAGCAGCACCGTATTATAGGGTTTTGCAAATATTTCCCACCGAAAAACAACCAACTGAATCAAGAATATCGGTAACCAATATGTTTGTTACAGTTTTAAACTTATATTGGCGTGTCTAATATTCCTCCACCGCTTTAACTTATAAACTCATGATAGAAATTAATAAAATCATTTTGGATTGATTTTTCAATCTTAACCATTACATAACTCATATTCACAAAACCGCCCATTGAAATTTCACAATGCTCAAGAACACGAAAATCATCATTCATAAAACTCTCTTACATGTTGGTATATATCATTACCAACATGTATCAACCGAATTTATTGGTAGCCAAACAAGTTGGTACCACCTATTCTTGGTACAGTAGTAATAGAAATTTTTTTATACCAAGTATAATTGGTCGGTACACTAGTTAATGGAAAAATGAATTAGTACCTATAAATTCCAACCCAACCACATTGTAGTAGATACGAACAATAACCCAAAGTAGCCTAGCTCCTTCTATATTTATGTGCACCGCCTTGGCAAGGTTGGCATAAGCACATTAATATAAAAATGATTTTTTTGTGGCAATTCTGTATGACATAAGCACATTAATGGAAAAATGATTTTTGTGGTGACGGTTTTTATATACGTAGAATGACAAGGACTATCACTGTTAAAATTGGTGGCCAAATTTCATCATTCATAGCGATATTTTTATTTGATAAGTATATTTACCGTCTAAGGTAACATATAAGACGATAATGTTTAATTTTAAGTGATTAAATCTTACATTGGAAATGTAAGGTATATAATGACTAAAGTTTATTTGTGTGACCAAAGGGTAATTGTTAGGATTTAATATTTGATTTGTGACAAAGTAAACAATAGTTATAATAAATATATATTATATTTGTCACTACAAGTTATTGTAATGTTCCAAATTTTCAACTAACTTTAAAAAGATATATATAATTTAAACAAGAAAAAACTATCTTCTTAAAAAGAAACACAAATATCCATTAGATTCAAACATCATAAAAACATATCATATCACAAAGATGCGAATACAGTCACGTCACATCCTTTACCTTCTCACCGGCACAACCTGAAAAATATTTATAAATAACGAGTAAACACAAAGTTTAGTGAGTTCCCTAAAACACCATGTATCTCATCACACATACTCTGCTTACAAACTATAGGCTCACAATCCCATCATAACACGCCATCCTTCTAGGCCAATAGATTTGTTGTCTAACACTGTTCCTTCATCATCCCATCAGACATGTACACTCTTATTGTCATCCCATACGACCCATAGGCTTTTGATCATACTATCAAACCTATAGGCTTTCACCATTTGCTTATCGAACGTGTAGGCTCACGGCCCAATACTGTTATGCTATTATCTCATACGAAGGCATATAATCTCTTTATACGACCTTCCGACTATCATAACAAAAAAGACTACTATAGTCTAATCAGTGAAACGGAACCCAATCACACATTCGTACTATAGTAGTATGCAGATATAATACCATACAAAAGACATAATGTGACACATAGTTTATTGAAAAAACTCACATGAAGCTAGCAATGCAAATCTCACATGCAAGTCTCCACAAATGAATCAACCGACACGAACCACTTGAGTTCACCATTAGATGTATCTCAATAATCATTACCAATTACAAACCAAACCTCAGTCCAAAACTCACTAAGAAAAAAATGTTCGACCTAAAGTCAAACTGGTCAAAATGGTCAACGCGTTGCGTCCACCACATGGAAACGTCGCGATCACTACAATCCAAAAAAAGTCAGCTTCACTACCAATGCGACGCGTCGCGTTCAAGGGTTGGTCACCCAATTTTCCTTCCGTCGATAAGGTTAGTTTCTGTTACTCAAATTATTTTTTAGTGATATTTGATAAAATAAATTTAATAAAATGGATGTTAATTATTACCAAAAGAACTAATCAATAATTAAGAGGAATATAATTCAATTAAATTGATTTATGGAATTATTAGGGTAATATAATTCATTTAAATTGTGTAAGTGGTGTTGAGGAGCTGAAGTATCGAGAAAATAAACTTAGTCGACAAAATAAACTTAAAATGTTATCTAATCTAGGGTTAGGGTATGTTAGGTGCAATGTAAATTAAGAGAGGGATGTAATTGCAAAATCAAACTAAAACTTTTGTAACTCAATTACGTGTTCAAGGAATTAATGGGTTGCTTTCATTTTTGATCCCCATGCCTGTTTTTTCTTCTTGTGACATATCTTGTGCGATCAGGGAGTCGGACCTAAACCAATTCATGGGATGTTACTCTTGTTGTTGCATCAAATAAGAGGAAGGAAAGAAAAACGTTCACGAAGTATGGGGGAGTAAACATCAAATGCCTTAAGATTGATCTCAGAAAGTTCCTTGGTTGTTGTGTTAATCGCAGAAGACGATTAAGAAAGAGAGAGAGAGATGAAATCGAGAGAGTGCGACCTAAGCAGAAGAGAGAATTGGGAGTTATGGCTAGTATTCTTGAAGGTTTACTTATTTTGTGGATTGGAACCCGATCAGGGGGAGAACGACATTCACTCTTTGTAAGTTCCAGATTTCTTCTTTTCTTACTTGTGGAAACTGAAGCAATGAAGACATGAATATTAAGGTTCGTTCTTTGTGGTTTTCCTAAGTCCGTTTTACAGCCTTAGTACTTCCTGTTTTCATGGTTTTTTCCCAATTTTCTTCTCGTAAGCCTTTCTTGAGACCTTATATATGGAACACACGTATGGTTAATACCATGTACAACTTAATACACTTTATGCCCTAATCATGTTATTGTGTTTAGTGTCCTACTGCTAGGAATTTGGTAGTCAAACATACATCAAAACAATTGAGTGATAAGAACTAATAATGATAAAATATACTTAGGTATATATAATTCAGTGTAAACATGTATAAGAGGAGATGTGCATTATAAGCTGTTGTTGTAACACCCAGTTTCCCAATCGGATCAATGGAGGATTTGAAGGAGTCAAAGGCATGGTTTTTGGGTAAAACCAAGGCGCACGACGTGACCCATACAATGGATATGACGTGAGGAGTGATTAAATGAAATTGTTGAATTATTTTGAGCTCACGACGTGAGCAATAAGAGCTCACGGCGTGAGCTGTGCTGCAGCCCAAGCCCATGATATTTTAGGGTTCTTAAACAGCCTCCTTCATCCCTAAGTTAAGTAAAACCCTAACACTAGCCTCTCATTGTGATTCTTGAGATTTTAGTGGAGTTTTACTGGTTTGAAGAAGAAGAGATCGCCACTGAAGCATAGTTTTAGATTGGAAGTTCCATTTGCAAGCATTAGCTACACTTCTACACTTTTATGAGTAACCAAGATCCAAACTTTATGTTTCCTTGTTGCTAGATCTAAGGTTTTATGCATGTTTAGCCATGGATTAAGATTTAGAGTGTTGGGATACCAAAAAGTTAGCAACTTTATTGGTCCTTAAGGTCTATTGGTGCTTATATGTTATAGATATGAAGTTTGGATGATGTTTGAGTTCATGCTTGAGAATTTATCTTCTTTTTCTTCATGAATGATCTATTTTGAGCCCAAGTCTTATATTGGACATAGAAGACCTTAAAGCATCGAATTTTTATGATCCTTGGTGTGTTAGGAAGCCTCATAGACAAGATGGATTAGTGGCTTAATGGAATAAGAAGTTTTTGGATCAAAATGACTTCCAGACTGATCTCACGACGTGAGGATATACCTGTCACGTCGTGAGGATTTTGTAACTCGACTATTTTTTCCTATAGTGGCTCACGATGTGAGACATCGATGGTCAAATCGTGAGGGGCTGTTGACCGTTAACGTTTTAAACAAGTTAGAATTTGGGTCAAAATTGAGAATTTTGGGCTATTGACTGAGATTCTATCTGGTTCTGGTGTTAGTGGATTCGCGGGAGCAAGGAGTGCGGAAAAGGGATCATATCGCAGTGCTTTGGAGTTCTTTGATTCATGTGACTTTCGCCTTATTGTACCATTGGTCGAAGGCTCCAATGTCGGCCCACTAGTTTTGGTCATCTTTAGTAGAGGGATGCCATAGGGATTGTATATAGTCATGTAGGATAGATTGTGGACTCTCGATCTAGGCTTTCTTGCATTTTCCTGGTTTGGTTGTGGCTCTAGAGTAGGATCACCTATCCGGGTGTCTATCTCACCTCTGAGTATATACGGTTATCCATTCCATGGATTGTTGGCATTTAGTATGTTGTTATGTTGTAATGATCTATTAGATCTATATCTTGGTATATATAGGATGTTACTATGATGTAGTGATCTGTTAGATCTGTATCCCGGTATATAGGATGTTGTTAAGCTATAAGAAGAAGGCACGGAGGCTCAGGAGGAATGGTTGGGTTGAGGCGGCAGGTTAACAAACCCTGGGTATTCCAGCCCGATGGCTGATTAGACCCGATGCATGTGTTTATTTTTATCGTATGTGGTATTTTAGGGGAAACTAACTAAGCTTTGTGCTTACCCAGTTGTTTATTGTTTTAGGTATCATCGATCATTATGGGAAGGCGAAGGCATGACTGTACACATCAATCAGCAGCAATAAAAATTGTGTGTTTTAATATTACTCTAATTTCCAATAAATGTAATTGGAATAAAAAATTTTCTTCATAATGGATTTATAATTGGGAAGCTTTAATTAACGAAAATGGAAATTTTTTGTTGTAAAAATGGGACATTACAAGTTGGTATCAGAGCCCTGGTTTGAGTGAATTGGAGACACACTTTGATGGCTTTTGAGCATAACAAACAAGTCATATGTGTGCATGCAACCCTGATGTTTGATCTATGTGTTCTCTAATTGAACATACAACTTGAACAACAAAATAGAAAACCCTAATCTCCTACCATATTTTCGAAATACAAAAATATGGGTTAGATGATTCATACCTTGATTGTTATATAGTAATAACAATTCAAATCCTTGTGTTGATGAAGCCTTGAGAGCAAGCGTCACAAACATCACGCCTCTAGTGGTTCACACCCAACACTAGCAAAGTAGAATGATTAAGAAGGAGAAGATAGGCTCTAATTTTTGGCTAGGTTTTCTAAAGAACAAGTGGCCGAAAATTTTAGGGTTTAGTTTGTTTATATAATGCAGTAAGGAAACCCTAGATAAGCCCTAATCCAAGATTATCTTAAACCTGGTAATAATCCATTTTCCTGTTTATCCATAAAAGACTATTCTACAAACCCTAAGGCATATGAAAACCGTCCATAGCCTATGGAGGGTTCTAGATTTTCTATTGCTCAACTATTAAACAATTACATTTCAGTCCCTACACTTTCAATTAATTCCTTTAATCCCAAAATTAATTCCAATTAATTTATGAGTAAATATTAATTAAATATTACTATTTCTAATTAATATATTATTTTCATAACATATTAATAAATCATTTATTCCAATTTATTAATCAAATAATAAATCAACCTATTTCTGGAAAATCATTCTGTTTCTAGTCTTGAGGGCAACCCAAAATGATTGTGCTACTATCGATTTAAGTATATACTAATTATAGTTATGGGCTTAAACACCTAATCCAATAGTCTCCCACTTGGATAAGACTAATAACTATAATTGCCAGTATATTCTTCAAAACTAATTAGCAAATTGTAGCTCTCAAAGCTAATGTCGAACTCTGACGTAGTCAGTCACGTGTCCTAAGATAAGTGATCATATAATCCTCCGTTCTGCAAGATATCGTGCAGATATGAGACATGAAACATAATCAATCTCATGTCCAATACTTTTTTCCTGATTTTTGATTTGTAATGACAAAGAACTACTAATCGAACACATCAATTTTTTCCAGGCCGGTCCCGACACTATAAGTCAACACCAAATCATTGAGGGGCCCAATGATATCCCTTTTTCTCCCTAAGGATAAAAAGGAACATATAAAATTTGACTTATATGCTTGTACTATTTACTAATCAAATCAAGCACAACAATACATTTTATAACATCAAGTTACTGATGCGTTTACGTATCATCAATGCACAACCAATTCGTAAACATCAACTCATATATCTCCGCTTAAAGATTATAAGATACTATCATCTCAGAATTACTCGTGATAAATTCCATGAAGTAATTCTCTGAGCGTGGGTTAATCCAATACTTAAATCTCCATTTCAAAGTACTCATGAATATTGTAGCAATACTTTTACTATGTCTAAAACCCTTTAGACAATCTACAATTCAATTCATGACAATATTGATTCACTATTTACTTCCAAAAGTATGATCGACTGTGGTTGTTTTAATAATCTAATTATTCGGGGAGTAACACATGCAAAATGAAACAGAAAAAATAAATAATAGACAAAAGGTAGTAATCCAACTCATAAATAAATCCCCATTACTTAATCACCAAAAGTCAATTACAATTATTTTGTTAAAAGTTTCGACATTATCTAACTACTAAAACTAACATTGTCCTTCAGACCAATGCTCCTACCATGTTGAACATGCCTGACCCTACTCACACCCTTTGTGAGGCGATCTTCTAGGTTTCTCTTCTGACGATACCCTCTTCACGACGAGGTGACCTTCTTGTAACGACCTAATTTTTTCCAAATAAATTTTACATTTTTAAAGAATTAAAACATTCCCGTAAACCATAAAATCTCAATAACAAATGTTTTCAAACTCCATGACAATTGTTTTCAAATTCATAACATCAACATTTTATTTCTAACATCAGAGTGTCCCCATAAAAATGCCTGAGAGAGTGTATGCCGCGCCATCAAACCTTGCCCATGCCCTTAGGCTCAGAAGTACCTGCAACAATCAACAAACTATAAGCTAATGCTTAGTGAGTTCCCCAGAGCATACCCCATATAATCCACATAACACATAATCCATAATAGCTATAAAAGCTACATAAATCACAAGCCATGCATAGAAACATATAAGAATGTTGTGGGCTCCTCCCAAGGTCTTACTCTAAGAGGCCATGGTCTCCCCCACATGGTCTTACACCTAAGTGTCATGGGCTCCCCCATGCTCTTTAGCTGGAAAGCCATGGGCTCCCCCATGCTCTTTACCTGAAAAGCCATGGGCTCACCCACATGGTCATACATCCAAGCACCATGGGCTCCCCTCATGGTCTTTCCCTACCAATATCATATATACAACTAGAATACCACATAGCATACAACCAACTAACATACCACATATCACTACACCAACTACTGCATCGCATATCGTAAAATGGGTCGGCCTTGGTGCCTTAGACCCATTGGTATGGTGAGGAGACTCACCTCTCAATAATGTTGAACTAATAAGATGTGATAAGTCCCAACGTACAGCTCCAACTGAACTGCCTAAAATCATCATGTGACTAGCTTTGTCAACATCCCGAAATAACAAAAGTACCCTCAAGGCTGAACATTGTCAACCATGGTCAAAGTCAAGGTCAACAATCCGTGTTGACCCAACTCGTCGAGTGCATCTAGAAACTCGTCGAGTTCCTTCAGTCTCCATAAACCAAAATCTCGAGTCAACTCACCGAGTTACCTGAGTAACTCGTTGAGTCCTTTAGTGTCCAGGAAACCGAAAACTCGAGTCAAGAGACCGAAAACTTTAATCAGCTCGCCGAGATCACTCAGAGTCCTGAAAACAGGAAAACCCTGCCCAACTCGTCGAGTTGGCTAAGCAACTCGTCGAGTTCCTTCAACCCTTTTCATGTTCAGTCCTTTCCAGTTGAATCTAAAGCTCCAAACTATAGATCCATCCCCGAAGGGTGTAGTTACCATGTAAAGTGGCCAACTTTACGTGCATGTAAGGCCTTAAGAGGCTAAAACACTCAAAACTAAGCTTAGGAAGATGTTTAGGGAATGGAGAAGGGCCAAGACTAGATAAAGTCGACAACTTTATTACCATGGAGCCTAGAGGAGTCCAGATCTGAGACCATGTCCTCATGACAAGCTCAAACCCGAGATTGACTCCATTTTCCACTAGAAATGACCATATTCGTGCATAAGGAAATATCTAAGAAATGGAAAGCCAAGGTAAAGACTTTTTACCTCAAAAGGTTGCTAACACAGAGTAGATGTCGGATCTACTACCTCTCTCTTTACTCCAACCTCTTCAAGCTCCAAATTCCTTCACAACCACACCAAAGTCACTCTCCAAAGCTCTCTCACACACTCAAGAAGGTATAAGGCTCGATCAAGGGTTTCTCCGGGGTGTAAGGACGATGAGGGAGGCTACAAATGAGCCATAAGTTCTTTAAATAAGGTACAAATCCCTGAAAATTAGGGTTTCCCTTTCAAGCTCCTACTTGTCGAGTTGGTCCCTCCAACTCGTCGATTAGTCTCTTCATTCCGCGTCCAAAATAATCTTTACGCGACGAGTTGTAGCTCACCAACTTATCGAGTCCCAGTCCAAAGCCCTAAAATGTTTGAGAGATAAATGGTACCTGAAACAAGTGTTACAAATCTCCCCCGCTTGAACTAGACTTCGTCCCCAAAGTCCTCGGATGCAAACAGATCAGGGTAATGCTCCTGCATTTCATCCTCCGGCTCCCATGTCCATTCGGAGCCTCTTTGGTGCTGCCATTGAACCTTGACTAGCTTTACCTAATTGTTATGAAGAACCTTGGTCCACCTATCTAGAATCGAAATGGGTCTCTCAATGTAGTTCATGCTCTCATTAACTTGAATGTCGTCCAACGAAATAACTGCGGCCTCGTCAGTGATACACTCCCGGAGCTAAGACACGTGGAAGGTGTTGTGAATCTGACTAAGCTGGTCTGGCAAATCCAAACGGTAAGCCACCTTGCCCACCCGGGCGGTAATCCTGAACGGACCAATATATTGAGGCCCTAACTTACCCCTATTTCGAAACCGAATGACACCCTTCCACGGTGACACTTTTAGAAATACAAAGTCTCCCACCTGGAACTCAAGATCCAAGCGACGACGGTCAGTGTAGCTCTTCTGACAGATTTGCGCGACCCGCAACTTCTTGCGCACCTGTTGGATCAACTCGGTAGTCTTAGACACCACCTCTGTGCTTCCCATGACTCGGTGCCCTACCTCACTTCAGCACACAAGGGTCCTACACCTCCGACCATACAACATCTCAAACGGTGGTCGGTCAATACTAACATGTTAACTATTGTTATATGACAACTCTGCTAGTGGGAGGTATGTATCCTAACTCCCTCCGAAATCCAGCACACATGCACGAAGCATATCCTCGAGTGTCTGGATTGTTCTCTCACTCTGGCCATCTGTCTGGGGGTGGTAAGCAATGTTGAAATGTAGTTGAGTGCCTAGTTCCTCGTGGAACTTTCTCTAGAATCTGGATGTAACTCAGACATCCCGGTCAGAAACCACCGACACTTGCCCCCGTTCCTATCCACCACCTCTTGCACATAAATATCCGCTAATTTCTCTGCGTAGATGCTCTCGGAGATCGGAATAAAGTGGGTACTCTTAGTCAGTCTATCCACGATGAACCATATGGCATCCATGCCCCTCGCCCTCCTTGGTAACTTCGTGATGATGTCCATGGTGATCTCTTCCCATTTCCACATAGGAATGGGTAACGGCTGAACCTTGCCATGAGGCCTCTAGTGTTCGGCCTTGACCTTCCTAGAGGTCAAGCACCGCTCCACAAACCATGCAATCTACCGCTTCATGCAGTGCCACCAGTAACTCAACCTCAGATCCCTATACATCTACGTGGCCCCCGGGTGAATAGAGAACTTGGATATGTGTGCCTCCTCCAAGATCTTCTGCTTCATACCCCCGGTTAATGATACCCACACGTGGCCACACTGTGTAAGAACACCTCGATTATCCCAAAAAAACAAGGGATACTGACCTCGAATCTGCTCTATCTTTCAATTCTCTTTCTTCACACCCTCTACCTGAGCTTGCTTGATCATATCCAACAATGAAGAGATCACTGTCATCCTTACACAAACGTCCCTAATTGGAGCACTTTCCGTCTTGCGGCTCAAATCATCAGCCACCACATTGGCCATCCCTGGGTGGTACAAGATTTCGCAATCAAAATCCTTCAGTACATCTAACCACCTCCTTTGTCGCATGTTCAAGTTCTGCTGATCCGTCAAGTACTTCAAACTTTTATGGTCAGTAAAGATGATGCACCGAACTCCATACAAATAATGCCTCCAGATTTTTAGGGCAAGCACCACAACCCCCAATTCTAGGTCGTGAGTGACGTAGTTTGCCTCATGAGGCTTTAGCTTCCTTGAGGCGTACACGATCACATGCCCCCTCTGCATCAGTATAGCGCCTAATACCGTGACAGACGCATCACAATACACCACCAAATCATCCAACGCATCGGGTAGTGCTAAAATCGGGGCCTCACATAACCTCTGTCTCAAGGCCTCGAAAGCCAACTGCTGTTCTGGGTCCCACCGAAAAGTCACATTCTTCTTGTTCAAATGTGTCAAAGGTACGACGATATTGGAGAAATCCTGGATGAATCTCCGATAGTACTCTGCTAGACCTAAGAAGATACGAATCTCCGATGCATTCTTCGGTACTTCCCACCGCATCACTGCCTCGATCTTGGTTGGATCAACCAAAATACCCTCTTGGTTGATGATGTGCCCCAAAACTGCACCTCTCTCAACCAGAACTCAACCCTTGAGAACTTGGCATAAAGCCTTTCCGTCCTCAGTGTCTCTAATACTTCCCTCAGATGCTGCTCATGCTGCTCCTTGGTATTAGAATAGATCAAGATATCGTCAATAAACACGATCACTGACCGATCCAACATTGGACTACACACCATGTTCATGAGATCCATGAACACTGTTGGGGTATTGGTGAGCCCGAATGGCATCACCACAAACTCATAATGACCGTATCGCATCTTGAAAGTTGTCTTCGATATATCCTCATCCCTAATCCTCATCTGATGGTACCCCGACCGAAGATCAATCTTGGAAAACCAAGATCCACCCTGCAGTTGATCGAACAAATCATCGATCCTCGGGAGCAGATAATGGTTTTTCACTGTTAGCTTTTTCAGATCTAGATAGTCAATACACATCATATGTGACCCATCCTCTTTCTTCACGAATAGGATCGGTGCTCCCCACGGGGAACTGCTGGGACGAATAAACCCTCGGTTCCTTTGTATGAAATGGTATTTTTTGTCGATATTCCTTGATCTACCATGATCTATTGGTTACTTTGTTGAGGTAACTTCCCCTTCATTATCAAAGAAAATATCCATTGGCTCCTTGATGGCTAAAACAACTCCAACGTCTCCGATGAAGTTCTTCAACCAAATAGTCTCCTTTGATGCTTCACTTGCTGCTATGTACTTTGATTCAAAAGTATAATCAGCCATTGTTTCCTGTTTGGAACTTTTCCAGGTTACCGCTCCTCCAGTTCAGGTAAAAAACCAGCCAGATTAAGAAATGAACTTGTTTCTATTTGTTTGAAAGCTGGTGTCACTATACCCAGTCACTCTCAAGTAATCACTGCCACCAAGCACAAGGACCCAGTCCTTAGTTCTTCACAGATACATAATAATATTCTTAACTGCTATCCAGTGAGCTCTACCTGGATTTCCCTTATAACGACTGGCCATGCTCAAAGCAAAAGCCACATGAGGGAGACTACATGTCATAGCTTACATGATAGATCCAACGGCGGAAGAATATGGAACTCTACTCATTCCTGCTATCTCTGCATCAGTACTCGGGCACTTAGTCTTACTCAGTTTGGTATTAATCTATATAGGCAGTTCTCCTTCCTTGGAATTCTCCATACAAAAACGCTTTAGTACCTTTCCAAGTACGTACTTTGACTAAGTCCTATTAGCCTTTTACTCCTGTCCTTCAAAATCCTTATCCCTAGAATATAAGCAGCCACTCTCAGATCCTTCATAGCAAATCACTTTCCAAGCCAATACATAACCTCTTGCAAAGTTGGAATGTCGTTTCCAATAAGAAGTATGTTATCAACATACAAAACCAGGAAGGTTTCTATACTCCCACTTGCTTTGACATATACACAAGATTCATCTTTTCTTATATAGAAACCAAACTCTTTGATCTTCTTGTCAAAACAAAGATTCCATCTGCGAGAAGCTTGTTTCAATCAATAGATTGATTTCTCAAGCTTACACACTCTATTCGGATACTTTGCGTCCAGAAAAACCTCTAGCTGACTCATGTAAACATCCTCAGGCAAATTCCCATTGAGGAAAGCGGTTTTGACATCCATCTGCCAAAATTTATAGTCATAAAATGTAGCTATGGCTAGCATTACCCTAATAGATTTTATCTTAGCTACTGGTGAGAAAGTCTCGTCATAGTAAACCCCTGGGGTTTTAGTCAAGCCTTTCGCAATCAGTCGATCCTTGAAAGTGTGTACCTTTACATCCATGTCAGTTTTTTCTTGAAGCCACTTGCACCCAACTGTCTTGCGACCTGGTACATTATCAACCAAATTCCAAACTTGGTTATCATACATAAACTTGATCTCGCTGTCCATTGTCTCTTTCGACTTGGCTGACTCAGGGCCTGTCATTTCTTCCTTATAGCTAGCAGGTTCATCCAAATTTACCAGTGTACTATCACTGATAAATGTATAACCTTCTACAATAATATGGAAACCATACAACTCTGTTTTTATTCTTATTCTAGTGGAATGCCTAAGAGGTAATGATTCATCAATTGGTTCAACTGGAATTTATTCATGAGGTTGAGCCCTATTATTTTCAGAAGTTCCTTCATCGTTTGACTCTTGAATTTCTTCAAGATCAATGGTACTCCCACCATCCTCTTTGCATATGAGTTCTCTTTCTCAAAATACTCCCCTTCGTGCTATGAAGACCACGTTCTCATTAGGTCTGTAGAACAAATATCCAATGGAATTTTGTGGGTAGCCGATGAAAATATATCTCTCACTTCGAGGTTCAAACTTGTCCTGAGTCTCTCGTCTAATGAAAGCTTCACAACTCCAAACCTTGATATGTGCTAACGAGGGAACCTTCCCTGTCCACATGTCATGAGGTGTTCTGGAAACATTCTTTGTTGGGATAAGATTAAGAATGTGGGTTGCAGTCACTAAGGCATACCCCAAGAAAGAGATCGGAAGTGAAGCTCGACTCATCATGGAACGAACCATGTCCAACAAGATCTGATTACGCCTCTCAGCTACATCATTAAGTTGTAGTGTCCTAGGAGGATTCAATTTTGAAACTTATCCACATTACTTGAGGTAGTTGTGAAATTCAATACTAAGATACTCACTGCCTCTACCGAACCTAAGCATCTTTATCTTCCTGCCCAATTGATTCTCAACTTCTTGCTTAAACACTTTGAACTTTTCAAAGGTTTTTGACTTATGCTTGATTAAGTAGATATAGCCATACCTTCTATAATCATCAGTAAAAGTCACATAGAATCGATTTGCATCCCTTGTGGTGGATCTGAAATGCCCACACACTTCTGTGTGTATGAGATCCAACAATCCTTCACCTCTTTCATAAGAACCAGTGAAAGGTGATTTTGTCATCTTTCCTAGTAAACAAGACTCGCATGTGTCATCTGACCTTAAGTCAAATGATTCCAACACTCCATCATTTTGGAGTTGGGACATACATTTCTTGTTAACATGTCCAAGATGACAATGCCACAAGCATGCTTTGTCTATACCATTAAACGAATATGATAAAAACTATTTCCTAAATTTTCTACAATCATCACAGTTTCATACACACACAAGGTAAAGCTTCAAAATAAAACACACCATTTTTATAAGAAAAAATATAACCATTCTTATCATTAAAAGAATATCTAAAACCTTGTTTAAATAAATCATGAAATGAAATGATGTTTCATGTCATCTCTAACGAGTAGCAACAATTTATTAAATCTAAACCTAACCTACTCTTAGTACTAAGCTGTAAACTCCAATCATGGTGACACGTGAAGATCACCTATTCCCCATGATCAAGTTCATTCTTCCATGCTCCTCATCCTCACTTCTTCTTAGCCCCTGCTATTTAGAAAAAATGTGAAACCCACATCCTGTATCAAGGACCCAAGAACGAGAATATAATGAGTTATTAGATAAGATAGTGTAAATACTTGCCGATGTTGGCTTCACTTTTCCATTTTTGATATCCTGCAAGTATTTTGGGCAGCTTCATTTCCAATGCCCATTGTCATTACAATAGAAGCAAGTGGCCTCTTTGGGGTCAGAGATAGGGGGAGCATCAGAACTGGATTTTCCTTTGAGTCTTGTACTTGATGACCCAACTTGGGAATTTCCCTTCCAGTTTTGTTTGGGATGACCTTTCCTCTTCTTCCCTTTCGCTTGCCTTATGGACAGAACAGGTGCACTAGTAGGAGTGGAGGCAATACTTTTTCCCTTCATTCCTGATTAAGCTGTTCGAAGGAGGTTGTGCAATTGTGACAAAGTAGTTTCATTGTTGTTGTTCAAATGATAAATCGATATGAACTGATCATAAGAACTTGGTAGTGAGTTCAACACTATGTGGGACTTTACTACTTCGTACTTTTCTTGACGAGCTCGCTTATGGTATTTCTCCATAAGGTCCTTGTTCATCTCGTACGGCTAGTAATCCTCATGGTGCCTTTTCAATTCTGGAGTCATTGTCGCCACCATGATGCACGCAACTTTTGTGGCATAATTATAGTGTTTTCTGTAGATGTCCATTTCTTTAGGAGTGGCCTTCGTTTCGTCGATTTCATCCAAAGATTTTTCAAGGACGTATTCCTTGTCTTCGAAGCGAAGGGCCATTTTGATGTTTCACATCCAATCGTTGTAATTGGTGCCATCCAATTGCACCTTCGAGCAGATGTTCAACAGATAGAAGTTGTTGTTGTTCGAGGAGGAGGAGGAACCAGAAGCATCAGTTGGAGTAGACATCTGAAAGAGTAGAAAGGATAGTTTTAGTTAGACAAGAGTAATCCTCAATATAACACCCAAAATGAAATATCAAGGCTAGGATCCAACTATATAATTTATAACTTAGAAAAGGGATGCCGTAATCTAATTGTAAATTACATAAAGGTAGGTAAATGACGATTTACCAATTTCACCATTGAAAAAAAAAATTTAATGAATTTGTTTTTATATGAAATTCCTAAATCTTTTTGAGAATCATTGAACTTTTCAATGACATGTTTAATCTCGATTATGCTCTTCCATTTGTGACTGGGATACTGAGGATCACAAACAATATGTGAATAACCATGCAAATTAACTTGGTACTCTCGATGTCATTTATCATCTCATTTTAATGTGCTGGTTAGCCACAAACGCTCCATTAAATGATAATTCTTGAGACACCCATTGTCACTATTTATTCGTCCCTATTATTGTGTCGGTTAACTAAACGCGCTCCACTAACGACTCGTAAAGTACAATGTATTATTTCATGGGTTAGCATATAAATTCACATTTTTCCTAAAGTAACTAAGATTGAGAATTTAAAAAAAAAATTAGTTACTTTATAATTCATTATACTTATTAATGAGGATTAGGTTGTCCTATAAAACCCGTTCGGCTAACGACCCTCCACCAATCAAGGAGCGGTGGGTAAGAGTGGATACCTAATGGTGGTCATTTTATAGGCCATTTCCTTCAACTCCCCTTATAGATCAGCTTTTTGAATGATGCGTACTAACAGTTCGACTGACTTGTCTTATATATATATATATATATATATATATATATATATATATATATATATATATATTACTTTTAATGTTATATATAATATAATGGTGTATTTTTAAAACTTTTCAAAAATAGTAGGTTATATTTTAAAATTTCAAAATAACCCAATCATGAATTCAAGATCAGGATATCAAATGATTTTAAAAATATTCAGTTTTATTCAATTAAAACATTATTAAAGGTAATTATCCTAATCAATTCATGAGATATCTTTAAAACCAAAATTTGTAGATCTGACTGTCGAACATGTCGTGGTAAACAATCACCACGCCGTGTATGGACGATTTCACAGGCCAACACGTCGTGGTGGATAAACACCACGCCATGTTTCCAGAACAAAATGACGATTTTGTTTGCTCCTTCTTGTTCAATTTCAACCATTGTATCAATTCAATAGAAAACTAAACCTACACTCTGATACCACTGATGAGTTTTGAGCATAACAAACAAATCCTATGTGTGCATGCTGTTGGATTAATGTCTAAGTCCATAACTATATTTGGTATGTACTTGACCCGACCCGGCATGGTCCATTTGGGTTGCACTTCACCGGCACAATTTATATGGATAGCTTTTTGAGAATAGTATATTTATGATTTATATTAATATATTATAAGTTCTAATATATTAATATGGAATCATATTATTTAATTAGTATTGATCAAGAATTAATTTAGAATTAGTTAAGTGATCAAAAAGAACTAATTAAATATGGACTCTTATATATATGGAATGGGCCAAGTTCATTTAGGTTGGGCTAAGCTTTCATGGATGGTCCATGGACCTTTTAACCCATGGATCTTATGTAAATGAAAGGTCATGGGTATTAGGGTTTACATGGATGTAACCCTAATCCTCCATAATATATAAAGGGGTCCTTGGCACACAAAATTGGCACAAGTCTGTGAAAATAAGAGTGGGCCGATTTTAGTGTGCATACATATTCTCTCAAGTTCTTCCAAGGTGTTTTGGTGATTTGTGATTCCATTTGAGGCTTCCACACTATTGGGGCTAAGCTCTTAAAGCTTGAACACATCAAGCTACATCAAAAGGTATGTCATCTAACTAGAACTTTGTAGTATAGGTGCTTCATAATATGCTAGTTAGGATGAAACCTTGGAATAGTTAATATTTGCATGTATAATAGAGAAAACATAGATCCAAGGTTTATAGGGTTGCATGTACACCATAGGAGTGTTAGAATGCTCAAAACCAACAGTGGTATCAGAGCCATGGGTTGTTTTCTGTTATATTGATGCAAATGTTTTATTTTCAAATTGAAAAAAAAGGAAAAAAAAACATGACGTTTGTCAAATTTTAAGATAATTACTTGTTTTTATGAAAAACTAATTATTTGTAAAATTTGAATCATTTGCTATAGGAGTTGAATTAGGTCAAATTTAGTAAAAGATAAAATGATATGATTATTTTATTAGTTTTAAAAGTTTGATCTAAAGAGTTTTTTGAAACCTCCATAAGTTATGGATATGAAAAGGTTTTTAAAAAAATTGATTCAAAGATTTTTATGGAGTTACAAAACTTGGTCTTAATGTTTTAAAGAATTCCATAACTTGTTCTTAAGTTATGGAACATGAAAAGTTTCATCATAAAACAAGTATTTAACTCCGTAATTTATGGAATCCAAAAGTTTTCAAGAGTTACAAAACTTGCCCTCAAGTTTTGGAATTTTGAAAAAGTTTTTTATGATAAAAAAAAAGAATTGAATTCTAAAACTCTTGGGTTCATAACTTAAACAATTAATTAAATGGTTTTAATTTTGAATTTAATAATTGGAATTATGATGTTTTTATTGAATAATTCAATTAACTCATATGGACTTTATTAATAGATAATTAAAGTGTTTAATTAAAAGAGAATTAATAATTCCATAATGACATGGTTTAAATTTAATTAAATTAAGAGTATAGTTTAATTAATAGATTAAACCACCAAGTATTTAAAATGTCTAAAATACACCCTTATACTATTATAATATTAAAAGTTTAATATATTATATGTATAAGAGCAAGTCGTCTTACCATTAGTAGGCCTCATTCACGAAGCCGGTCTATAAGGGGGGTATAAGGTTACTGCCTATAAAATGGCAGTTTAATGGGTGTCCACTCTCACCCACCGCTTCCTTGACTGGTGGAGGGTCGTTAGCCGAACATGTAGGACAAGGACTATAATTCTCCCTTCATTATAAGTATAATGATAAATACTAAGTAACTAAACACTTATAAATTCCTAATCTTAGTTACTTAGGAAAATGTGAATAAGGTGCTAATCCATGAAATTACACTTTGTCCTTTGGTTAAGCTGTTAGTGGAGCGTGTGTGGTTAACCGGCACACTAACCTGGACTTAACAAGGTAGGCAAAGGGTAACTTAATGTTTATCATAGTATCGTTGGAGCGTGTGTGGTTAACCGGCACATCGATTGAGGGGTAAATATTAAGGGTACCAAGTATATTTGCATGGTTACTTCACACCTTGTTTTGTGATCCTCGACATCCCAGTCACAAAACCTGAAGGGCACACTCGAGATTGAAACATGCCATTGAAAAGTTCAATGAATCTCAAAAGAATCTAGGAGTTTCAAAACCAATTAAAACCTAATAATACATTTCGTTTTTTTTTGTGGAAATTGGTGAATCGTCATTCACCTACCTTCAAATATTTTATAGCTTGGATTACGGCATCCCTCTTCCAAGTTATAAAATAGTTTGGTGGGTCCTAGCCTTAATATATCATATTGGGTGTTATATTAAGGACTTAAATCAACTTTACGTGAATTTCTCCCATTGTTGATGTCTGGTTTAGACAACAATGATCTTCCCAAACCAAGCTTTCCTAATGAATATGACTTCCCGAGTTTGGCTCATGGAAGTCATACTTCTCTTCCTCCACCTCCTCCAATTATTCTCCCTAACCCACAAGTTCAAGGTCACTCAAGCCCTAATGGCAAGCAAGGTCTATGTATGATCACATCTTAGAGATGAAGTCACATATTGACAAGCCGTGAGAGTTGGGTGTCAAAGTCTTGAGAAAGTTGGATGTTCAATCACTTTCTAAGTCACATAGTGAGTTCCTTTGGGACTACTATGAAACAGACTATGACATGAACCTTAATGATCATATCTATTTGCTTGGTGTTGCTAAATCAGCAATGATTTGGAACGATAGTAAAGCAAATTTGATTAGAAGATCAACTTCCCAAAAACTTTATGGACAGTGACAATGGTGACACTGGAAATCCAGAAAAAGCATTCTCTTCCAAATGGAAAGGGATTGGCCATAGTCAACCCGGTTGACCAAATGGTAAAGAGAAAGGCTAAGTCTGAGATAGTCCCATTACCAAAGGGTCCATATGTTTATTTTACCAAAGGAAGGGGCGTTGATTGCAAAGCTGGCAAATTTACCTAAGGATGTTAAAGTCAATAAGTTTGACTCTACATCAGGTAGAGCTCATTATCTAACTCTGTTAAGTTCTATTCTGAGATCCTCATTACATGATGTGACTGGGTCACATGTTGATGTTTTAAGAATAAAAGAATAGAGAGAAATCTTAAAGGAAGTATATGCTGATTCTGATCGCGAAGGTGGATTTCGATCGAATCAGAATTTTGAGCAGTTGCTTAAGAAGTTATGATATATTGCTAAGGAATAGATAACAACAATTTTCCATGTGGATTGTAAGGATAAGTTTTTCCGCAAAGTTTTAAAATAAAAGAAAATTGTTTAATTTTTATTATTTGAAGTATCCTTACAATGGCATTTGTGGAAAAATGTTGCTTATATGATTCCACTGACAGCAATATTGGAAAATGGATTTGATTCTTTCATTTGTGGTAGTGTCTAAATTTACCAAATCAGGAAAGTTCCTCATCACCCAAGTTTCAATTGGACCGAAACTTGGAATCATGCAAGTTGAATAGTATGATGAATGAGAACTTTCAAGCATTGGAAAATCAAGACGAATTACTTGTTCACATGGATGTGTGAGTCAGGTGAAGGACTAAAGGGATCGAGTACACATTCGTGTGCACTGGTCATGTCCACCACAAAGCTCGTTAAGACTATTTGATTTACTAAAGTTTAGTAAATATGGTTATACTTACAAGTTTAAGTATAATTCTGAAACATAGGAAAAGTCTCAATGTATGGCAGAACGAATGGGAAGAATCAAATTAGGCAGAAAGATAAAAGTTTCTCAAATCTGAAAAGATGGGAGAGTACTTTAGTATCATATTTGTGATCATCTTAATGATTTAGAAATCATATCACAATTAGTCCTCTAAAGTTCATCTTAGTGCATTCTTATGACTAAGAAGAGGAGTCATGAATTGTTGAAATGGTTAGATCAGGAAGATGAGTCATACTTCGTTCCAAAACAATTCTTAGAGTCATACTCCAAGATTGTAACTTGAGTGACATATCTTAAAGAAAGGTTTAAAACACTTGTCAAATGTAAGAGTAAAAGTTTCCTACTCTTGTACATTTGAAATTGGTAAGTTGTAATGTTTTGGATAAAACAAAGACCAACTAAGGCCAATTGTGTGAAGTGTTTGTCTTGATAAAGAATCCGCACTATCTCTTGAATATTTGGCAAGATAATCTTATATGTCAAGAGGATAGTGGGAGTCTTAAAGATCCTAAAAAGAAATTCAAGAACTAATCAAGAATAAAACCTGAGGTTCTTCACTAGCACACGACTTGAGGTTTATAACCTATCGTGTTGACATATTCTGTGCCCATTCCAGTTAAAGTTGGCTTTGCATAGGAGTTCTGAAAGTTCTCAATTGGTTGCATAACAACATGGAAGCAATGGCAGGCCCTGTACTGCCAGGTGGCAAGAAGTTAAGATTGCATAAGTTCAGTCCATATGAGTTTGGATTTGTCATTATCCTTGTCTTGTGACTATGGTTTTGACGATTCACATGGATAAGAACACATACACCATAAAATCTAAGGGTCATAAGGTTTCTGAAATTGTTTAGACACACATGCATGCTATCTAAGGAAAGGTGTATGATTTTGATAAAGTTTTATCAAAGCATCTCGTATCAGAAATCTGAACTTTGGTAAGAAAGTCAATAAAGTATTGATTTCTAGAAGTCCAGCTGATTTCTGAGTACATGTCAAAGCTAGTGGGAGCATAAGTGTTATGCTAATAATCATCATGTTAGTGGGAGCATGATAATTATTGTTAGTGTTGCAAGTTAGCAATGTTAATTATAGAAAAGAAAAGTTTCAATTCGTGAGGCTGCAGGGATTGAAAAAGTTGTTTTGCTATAATTAAGGGAGAGGATATACTTCATTTCAGTTCTAAAGGCTTAGATTGAGACCTTAATCATCTTTAGTCAAGAATATATATATATGAATTTCATGTTGGATTGGTTCAACTTAAGGAAATTCTATATATTGCGTTCTCAAAATTCGATTATGATTACGGCATCCCTCTTCATAGTCAAATTTTGAAAATATGGCAAATAAAAATATTGTAGCAAAAGACTAATCTAGAATCATGTCTTTATGTGAGACATCATGAATCGTGTACCATTTGCTTTGGGTACAGGATCGATTGTAGCAAAAGACTAATCTAGAATCATGTCTTTATGTGAGACATCATGAATCGTGTACCATTTGCTTTGGGTACAGGATCGATTGCATGTGCTATAATATTTGTCATTTCTAAATTTTTCCAAATGCCCAGAGGCATTAAGAAGGGAAAATGTCTAGAATTGGATATGACTAAAATGATTAAGCAATTGTCGAGGATAATCTGAGGTTTACCAAAGAGTGGTTGCTCAGGGACAGTTGGAAGTATAGTGCTAATTTTGGAAGGACCATATTGACATATTCTGAAAATAGGCATCTCTTATTCAGAAGTGATAGTCAAAATGAGAATATGAAGTTGTCTCCATAGGTGGAAGTTATCTGTGTAAGATTAGAAAACTTAATGCAAAAAGCATGTCCAAAGCAATGTACTTTGAATATGAGACTTAGTTTCCATGGAGTTGATCTCCATTGGAATACCTTATAATGACTCTTGACAAGTCTTTGTGACTTTGTACATATTCATTACAGGAGGGTCAGTGCATATAAGTTTAAAATCTAAACAGATTTCGATAAATGATAGGAATTTGAAATTCTCACATTTTTCGATAAGGATTTGGGAGTGTGAAATTAGAATCATTGAAATTATGTTCAATTGGTTTATTTCACAAAGTAAGGATCATAGACAAACATAGAGTGCATACTTGGTGTATGGAAAAGCTATTGTTTAAAAAAACATAGTGTACATGCTTGGAGCATGGGACAACTAGTGTTTTTAATTCAAGTATAAAGTTGATAAAACCGAAACAATGAATAATGAGTAATCAGTATGGTGATAAATAAAAGTGTTTATTTATATTTATAGTGTTTGATACCATATTTGATTCATTTATTCTTGTGTTTCACTTTGCATGTTTTGACTTCCAGAATAACTAAGTCGCTCTTCCTGAATGATTAAGTTATTCAAACCATCCACAGTCGGTCATATGTTGGAAGTAGATATGAATCAAGACTGTCATGGGTTGGTTTGTAGAGGTCCAAGTTGGTGGACAAAGTGGTGCTACAACACTCATGAGTGCTCATAAGTTCTGAGTATTGGATTCAACCCGCGCTCATTTGAATCACTTCATGGATTTTATCACGAGTGATCATGAGACGATAATATCTTATATTCTTCAAACCTAGAGATATGAGTTGTTACTATGAGTTGGTTATACATTGATTGCACGAAAACGCATTTGGTAACTCGATGTTATAAAACGTGCCTTTGTGTATGATTCAACAAGTAGTAGAACAAGCCATATGAGTCGAAGTTTATCCATTCCTTTTACCTTCGGGATAAAAACGATATCTGTGGGCCCCTCGATGATTTAGCGATGACACATGTGAGTGCTTGGCCAAGCCAGGACTGATTTGATTTGTTCAATCAGTCAGTCATCATAAATCGAAAATCGGGAAACAACAAATGGACAGAGAGAATGATTATAATCCATGTCTGAGTCCATATGATATCTAGAATGGAGGAATATATGATCCCTTATCTAATGGACAAGTCATTGACAAGGTCAGAGTTCGACAGCGGCTTAAAGAGCTACGATGGCCAGTTAGGTTTTGAAGTCATACTCAATAATAGTTTTAGACTTATCCAAGTGGGAGACTGTTGGATTAATGTCTAAGTCCATAACTATATTTGGTATGTACTTGACCCGACCCGGCATGGTCCATTTAGGTTGCACTTCACCGGCACAATTTATATGGATAGTCTTTTGAGAATAGTATATTTATTATTTATATTAATATATTATAAGTTCTAATATATTAATATGGAATCATATTATTTAACTAGTATTGATCAAGAATTAATTTAGAATTAATTAAGTGATCAAAAAGAACTAATTAAATATGGACTCTTATATATATGGAATGGGCCAAGTTCATTTAGGTTGGGCTAAGCTTTCATGGATGGTCCATGGAGCTTTTAACCCATGGATCCTATGTAAATGAAAGGTCATGGGTATTAGGGTTTACATGGATGTAACCCTAATCCTCCATAATATATAAAGGGGTCCTTGGCTCACAAAATTGGCACAAGTGTGTGAAAATAAGAGTGGGCCGATTTTAGTGTGCATACATATTCTCTCATGTTCTTCCAAGGTGTTTTGGTGATTTGTGATTCCATTTGAGGCTTCCACACTATTGGGGCTAAGCTCTTAAAGCTTGAAGACATCAAGCTACATCAAAAGGTATGTCATCTAACTAGAACTTTGTAGTATAGGTGCTTCATAATATGCTAGTTAGGATGAAACCTTGGAATAGTTAATATTTGCATGTATAATAGAGAAAACATAGATCCAAGGTTTATAGGGTTGCATGTACACCATAGGAGTGTTAGAATGCTCAAAACCCAACACATGCAACCCTAATGTTTAATATATGTTTTCTTGAATTAAACATACAACTTGAACAACAAAATAGAAAACCCTAATCTCCTAGCATATTTTTGAAATACACAAAATATGGGTTAGATGATTCATGCCTTCATTCTTATACAGTAATAACAATTCAAATCCTTGTGTTAATGAAGCCTTGAGAGCAAGCGTCACGAACATCACGCCTCTAGTGCTTCACACCCAACACTAGCAAAGGAGAATGATTAAGAAGGAGAAGAGATGCTCTAATTTTCAGCTAGGTCTTTTAAAGAACAAGTGGCCGAATATTGTAGGGTTTAGGTTGTTTATATATTGCAGTCAGGAAACCCTAGATAAGCCCTAATCCAAGATTATCTTAAATCGGGTAAATATCCACTTTCATGTTTATCCACCAAAGACTATTCTAGAAACCCTAAGGCATATGAAAACCGTCCATAGCCTATAGAGGGTTCTAGATTTCCGCTTTCTCAACTATTAAACAATTATATTTCAGTTTCTGCACTTTTAATTAATTCCTTTAATCCCATAATTAGTTCTAATTAATTTTTTTATTAAATATTAATTAAATATTACTATTTCTAATAAAGATATTATTTTCATAATATATTAATAAATCATTTATTCCAATTTATTAATCAAATAATAAATCAACCTCTTTCTCCAAAATCATCCGATCTAGTTGCTATTCTTGAGGGCAACCTAAAAGGACTGTGCTAATATCAATTTAAGTATATACTAATTATAATTGTGGGCTTAGACACCTAATCCAACACACTTGTGTGAATCTAGTCTCCAACTTGGATCCGAGTGTTTTTGCAAAATGTTTTTGAAACTGAATTTACGATATAAGTGTTGGGTTAGGGACATGGGCTAGGTGTCTCTTGTCATGTTTTTGTTTGATTGTTGTCTTGGGATCGGGAACATGGACCGTGACTTAACTTTTTTTTTTCGGGAAGATGCGTTATGTACAGCCAACCAGAGCCCGAACAATAAAGCGGTTCCTAAAATACCCATACATGTTATGTTTGCTGAGTTTTGATTTTGATGATATATGGACTGGTAAAAAAGCATGCTAGTGGATAAAGTTCTTTTAGAAACTGTTGAATAGAATTTCCTGAGTTCAGTATTGCCTTATGATATAGGGAGTTTCTTGCTATATGTTACCTGATTTTGTGATTGCTACGTATATGTTGATTAGTTGTATATTTTCGGGCTTGAATAGCCTTAGAATGATCGACTTAGCCTTACTTCATGTTCCTTGTTTGTTTGTTGATTTAGGATAGAGTTGATTATTCTACAGTCTATCTCACCCTGTATTATATACAACAAGCATGCACAAAAGCAACCAGTGGTGTGGGAGTGAGGGTAACCTTAGGAAGAGTTCCTAGGAAGTTATTTGTAGCTCATAGGAGCACACCTAAAGGTAGTTTAGTGTGGCGACTTAGGACCTTGGGATGAATTCTGAATAGAATACGGATACGTGTGGAAGGTAGTATGGGCTCATACTACTAAAAGCACATGATCTGCATGAGATTCTGGAGGAATTTTGAGGCTACTAACGAACTAATAGGAGTGGGGCTTTGTGTGTTGAGCACTGTGTTGTGGTGTATGATCTTTTCTTGGTATATTTTTAGTATGAAGGCTATTGCAGGTTCAGGATTAGGAGCTGGAAGCATTGGGAAAGTAGGTATGAGTGAGGAGGAGATCTACCGGATCATTGTTGTAGGAGTGGCTGAGCGATCAGGGAGGCTACTCCGGAGTTGTTTGGGCTGGTCAATACTGCCATGATTGAGCTATTCGATGATCGCTATGCTGAACTTTCTGAGGTTGCGGTTGTTGTAGGTATCGCGGTTGTTGCTGTCGTAGGGGTTCAAAGGGAGAAAGGTTTCTAGTACTAGGACTTCGACAATACGAAGCCCCCTGAGTTTAATGGGATCACGGACCTAATAGTGGCGAGGCGATGGCTTTCTGATGTGGAGGGTTGTTTCTGCACATGTTCTTGTCCGGATGACCAAAGGGTCAAGTGTCCCTGAACCATCTCAGGTTGGGGTGAAGGATTGGTGGAGATTGGTGACTAGTTCTTACACTCCTAAGCAGAGGGTTGCGGTGACTTGGGATCAGTTCTCGGAGATGTTCCGTACGAGATATGTTCCCCTGGTGGATAGGGAGAGACTGACCCAAGAGTACCTGGATCTGAGACAGACGACCAATTTAATGACAATGATCGTCCTGAGCTCGCTGCTTCGGAGCAGACTCTGATCACTCGGTATTTGAGCATGCTCAAGACGAATATTTGGCAGTTTGTGTCTACCCAGCAATACAGTACCCTCACTGAGCTTCAGGATGCAGCGAGGAGGCGAGAGATTGAGATACAAATCTTGACGAGGGAGCAACGTCAGGCTCCTGTTAAGTCCCAACTTGCAGAAAAGCGGTTCTAGTTCGTTGGCCGCAGTTCAGGATTAGTTGGAGGGAGGTGTCGATATTTTGTATGTCATAGGTGTGGCGAGGAGGGTCATTCTGGAAAACATTACAGGCGGAGTGCGCGAGTTTGTTTCCATTGCGGCTAGGAAGGTCATATCAGAGCTCTTTGTCCTTTTCTCATTTTCGGTGAGGTGTTGGATCCTACACTCTTGGCTTGGCAGTTACCCGACGATCGTCATGGGACGAACGGAGTCCTAAGGACCGAGATTTGAGTTGGCAGTTCTTCTATTTAGCAATTACTGTAGTAGTGGTATTTATCTGTAATTCCAGTTTGTGTTTTAAAGTTCAGTTGTAATCTTGAATGGCTAGTTGAATGGAATTATCTTATTTATATATGTTTCAATTGAATTTTTTTTTATGAATGGATTAATTATCCTTGTCGTCGATTGTATGCGAGTTGGAATTTGTGAAAGTTGTGTGGGTTCAGATTCTCCTATGTATGTGGATATCAGTAGTTGGGATCAAGTGGTGGAGTTCAAGTTAGTCTGAGTGTCGAAGGATTGTGAATTTTTTAGACTCTTGCATATCCCAAGTAGGGGAGAGTGGAGCCTCGAAGCGTGAAGACCTTGTGCCAAGGTTCAGTTCTCAGTCAAATTACTCCAAGTTCAAGACTTCCGCACAACCACATAATCTTCTGATTTCGCGTCAAGATCACTTTCACCTGTTGGATTTCCCTTCAAGTCGTATTAGTTTTAGTTGTGACTTCATATGTGGGGCGTGTTTGCACTTTGGACTCTAGGGTGTTAGGAACCCAAGTTGAGGGATGTGATGAGGGCTTGCTTATATGTTCTTGTTTGATTGGGGCTTGCAGGACCGAGTCACGACCCAAATAGCTGGTAGGATCAATTAAGTCTTGTTGAGACGAGTGTTGTCGTTGGTTAGTGGATCAGGGGTAGGCCCCAGTTATGTTGTTTGTCAGTGGATTGGGGGTAGGCCCCAATGTTGTTGTTGGTTAGTGGATACAGGGGTAGGACAGAGTGTTGTTGTTGGTTAGTGGATTAAGGGTAGGCCCGAGTGCTGTTGTTGGTTAGTGGATCAGGGGTAGACCAGATTGATGTTGTTGGTTAGTGGATCGGAGGTAAGCCTAAGTGCAGTTGTCTGTTAGTGGATCAGGGGTGAACCTTAGTATTGTCAGTATATAGCTAAACAAGGTTGTCGGAACCAAGTAGGAGTGTAGTCTAGTTGTGTATGTGACCGTAGAGATTCTTTATGTTGGTGCATTTTCATGTAGGGTCAATATAGCGGTAGATGGTCGAGTAGATCTAGGACCGATCAAATCTATGGATTTTGGTTAGCATAATTGATAGAAAGGATGTTTTTCCTTATCTGATGGGTTTTGTAAGGATTTCTCACAGATGCTTCGGGTGAGCTTATTCGGGTTAGGTTGGAAGTCTTGTGTAGTATGAGTTTCAGCGGGGAGGTTCGGTTGCCTGAAGATTGTCCATGGTTTCGGGACATGAAGGTCTTGGACTGAAAAGTGAATTATTCTCTTTTAGATTATCGATATTGTGTGGAAACGTTTTTCATGAAGTTGCTTCTTTCTCATAAGGTATGTAGAGGTTTCGAAAGTAATCGATCATTAGGAGGTGTTGTAGTAGTCGTGCCTCAAGCCACTAGAGTCTCTGCTAAAATTAGCTAATGATCATGGCTTTGGATGTTGAAGGCTATCGGGGCGGGTCTTGGCATTCAAGAAATCTCAGACTGTGTTAGAGGAGTTGGGTTTGAAGACCTCAAAGGGTTACTTCTACAATGGGAAGGAGAAGTGATTTTGAGGACGAAATCAAATTTAAGGGGGGGGGGGAGAAATGTAACACCCGGTTTCCCAATCGGATCGATTTAGGGTTTCAAGGAGTCAAAGGCATGGTTTTTGGGTAAAACTAAGGCTCACGGCATGATCCATATAAGTTTCACGACGTGAGGAGTGATTAAATTAAAATGTTGAATTATTTTGAGCTCACGAAGTGAGCAATAGGAGCTCACGATGTGAGATGCGCTGCAACCCAAGCCCATGATCTTTTAGGGTTTCCTTCGTATTTAAGCCAAATAAACTTCATTTTAGGGTTCCTAAACAACCTCCTTCATCCCTAAGCTAATTAAAACCCTAACGCTATCCTCTCATTGTGATTCTTGAGATTTTAGTGGAGTGTTACCGATTTGAAGAAGAAGAGATCGCCATTGAAGCATAGTTTTAGCTTAGAAGTTCCATTTGCAAGCATTAGGTACACTTCTGCACTTTTGTGAGTAACCAAGATCCATACTTTATGTTTCATTGTTGCTAGATCTAAGGTTTTATGCATTTTTAGCCATGGATTAAGAGTTAGAGTGTTGGGACACCAAAAAATTAGCATCTTTATGGGGCCTTAAGGTCCATTGGTGCTTATATGTTATAGATATGAAGTTTGGATGATGTTTTAGTTCATTCTTGAGAATTTATCTTCTTTTTCTTCATGAATGACCTAGTTTGAGCCCAAGTCTTGTCTTGGACATACAAGACCTTAAAGCATCAATTTTTCTATGGTATTTGGTGTGTTAGGAAGCCTCCTGGAAAAGATGGATTAGTGGCTTAATGGTATAAGAAGTTTTTGGCTCAAAATGACTTCCAGACTGATCTCACTACATGAGGATATGCCTGTCATGTCATGAGGATTTTGTAACTCGACTATTTTGTCCCGTAGTGGCTCACGATGTGAGCCATAGGTGGTCACATCGTGAGGGGCCGTTGACCTTTGAATTTTTAATCAAGTTTGACATTCGGTCAAATTTAGGATTCTGGGCTATTGATTGAGATTTTATCTGGTTCTATTGTTAGTGGATTCGAAGAGTAAACAGTGCGGAAAAGGGATCGTATCGCAGTGTTTTATAGCTCTTCGATTCAGGTGAGTTTCGTCTATTTATACTATGGATCGAAGGCACCAATGTCGGCCCATTAGTTTTGGTTATGTTTAGTAGAGGGATGCGATAGGGACTATATATAGTCATGTAGAATAGATTGCAGAATCTTCATCTAGGCTTTCTTGCATGTTCCTTGTTTGGTTGTGGCTCTAGAGTAGGATCACCTGTCCGGGTGTCTATCTCACCTCTGAGTATATATAGTTATGAATTCCTTGGATTGTTGGCATTTAGTATGTTGCTATGCTGTAATGATCTGTTAGATCTGTATCCTAGTATATATAGGATGTTGCTATGCTGTAGTGATCTATTAGATATGTATCCCAGTATATAGGATGTTGCTCTGTTCTACTGATTTGTTAGATCTGTATTTTGGTATATAGGATGTTACTATGCGGTAGTGATTTGTAGAGCTGTTTGTTTACCTTTACTTGATAGTTATCATCTAGCAGAGTGCCCTAGAGATTGTATGTGGTCATGCGCGATAGCCTGAGAACTCTTGATCTTGGCTTTCTTGCTTGTTCCTTGTTATGTTGTGCCTCTAGAGTAGGATCATCTGTGTGGGTGGCTATCTCACATCTGGTTACTTATGGTTATGAATTTCATGGAGGATAGCTGGTAGCGAGACATTGTGCGGTGTGAGGACTAGTAGGCGGTAGTAAGTTGTATGATTGTTGTCTGCCTGTATTTATGTGCCTACTGTATCCTTTATTATTTATATGTCGACATTTGGTGGTAGTGGGTTGAGGCAGCTCTAATTTCTGTTGTAGGCCAAGATATCCGGTGCGGGCCGGCTATAAGCCGAAGGCACAAAGGCTTGGGAGGAGCGGTTGGGTTGAGGCGGCAGGCCTACAAACCTAGGTATTCTAGCCCGATGGCTGATTGGACCCGATGTATGTTTGTATGTTTATCGTATGGGGTATTTTGGGTGAAATTCACTAAGCTTTGTACTTACCCAGTTGTTTATTATTTCAGGTATCATCGGTCATCATGGGAAGGCAAAGGCGTGACTGTACACATTCAACAGCAACAATAAAGATTCCATGTTCTAATATTACTCTGAATTCCAATAAATACATTTGGAATAAATGGTTTTCCTCATAATGGATTTAAAATTTGGAAGCTTTACTTAAATAAAATGTAAATTTTTTGTTGTAAAAATGGGACGTCAGAGTTGCCAATATTTAACAAAGCTTATGTACATGCGTGTATATACATATATGGATTTGTGAGCATCAGAAAGTAATTTGATGGGTAAAAGTGTGAAAAAATGTGTGACTGGAGTAATAAATTTCTTAAAAGTGTTAAGTGTTGTAATATATACCTAATGGTGTAGTGGTGGAATATATAAGGCATTGGGTTGTTAAAACAATCATGTGAATGAAAAGTAGGATGTTAAAAGAGTTAAAAGTGACATATGATGTCAAGGAGGATATGTAAAATGCACTTTGAGTCTATTCATCCAATTATCTTAAAAGCATTCATCCATTTATCTTGGAAGCTTGATGTGTTAAGCCAAACCCTAAATCCTAAGATGACTTTTTGATTCGAAGTCAAATGTGGACATATTTGTTCACCTGTGTTATGAGGGCTCTAGAGGCCATTCTGGTCCGAATAAGACAAAATGACCACCATAACAAACTTCTATAAAATCGAGTCTACTTTCCATAACGTCCAATATTAGTTCATTTGGAGCTATACATTCTGTTTTATACTAAATATACTGACTAGGGATCGGGCTGGGAAGTTATATATATATATATATATATATATATATATATATATATATATATATATATATATATATATATATATATATATATATATATATATATATATATGTAAAAGTTGGTAATAAATTTGTATTTTTGAAACATGTTTTGTATTTGGTAATTGCTTGTTATGTGTGGTTTTTAGGTGAGGTTTTCGGAACTTCAAGTATATTCAAGATTTCAGGTGGAAGGATAGTTTCATCAAGGCTAAAGTTGAGTTCATAGTTTTAACTCACTAAGGTGCACAATTGAAACGTACAATCCGTAAATGGTGATTTGATTCACATTAGGATGACCTTGTCATTACTTGTGATCGATGGTGAATGATATTTGTGATGGTACTATATTCTTTGTGGTATTTCCATATTATGAGTTATTTTCTATGATGATTTTTTGAATTTGATTTATATGACAAGCTAGTTTTTGGGAGTAAGCCGACAATTTTTTTTAACTTTAGTGCATAACCGAAAACTACATCTCATAAGTGGCTTGTAATTATTGCGATAATTTTTTTAAAATATGTTATTTGCTTCTTATGTATGGTTATGGCTTGTAATTCGTTGATATGATGTGATGAAAGTTGTGTATTAGGTAAGATTGCATGCAGTTATAATTTTTATTGAATTATTGTTCATATGCTAAAATATGGTGATAATATGATGAATTTTAGTACATGATTCATTTCTTGTTAAGGGTGTATGACTAACATGTTTATGTTGATGTATGGTTGTTTTTCCAGCGTATAGTGGTGGTATGGGTAGAACCTTGCAAATCTAATCAGTTAAAAGAGCTTAAGCCATATCGGTTGTGAGTTGCACTTTATTTCTGGATGGTCTTGTGACATGTGGTTAGCGTGCACCCCTATGTATGAGAACTGGAGTGGTGCTGGCTTTATGATGTGGCTAGATCAACCATCACGTGGGAATCAGGAGGTGTATTGGTAGAATTGGCATCATTTGTACCGATCATGAGCAAACTCGCGAAGTACTTGTACTTTGCAACGTCGGAGTAGCAAAAGTGGATTTTCGTGATTGGTGTTTCGGGTGGAGGTCATGAACCGCTTAGAGTGTTCGACTGGTCGTGCACACAAATAGTCAACGAGGTGTTTCTCTTGGGTTAGGTTGCACTAAGGGACACTTGTCTATTATAAGGTTGGATACATATAATAAAATCTTGAATTTATGAAAAAAGGTTCGTTATATAATAAAAGATTGAATTTATAACAAAAGGTTGGTTATATAATAGAGGACTGAATTTATAAAAAAAGGTTCATTATATAATAAAGGTTGAATTTATAAAAAAAGGTTATTTATATAATAAAAGGTTGAATAAATAATCAAATGTTGGTTGTATATGAAATGTGGTGGTTTATATGCTATGTGGTTGTTTTTATGTTATAAGGTTGTTCATATATTATATGCAGTTGTTTATATGTTATACGGTTGTTCATATATGTTATGTGGTAGAATTATGGTTAAACATTTATGCATGTATGCATTTGAACATGTGATTGAATGATTATGACGTGTCGTTGTTTTCTATGTATTATTTGCTTCTCATTTATATGTTTCATCGTAAAATGAATGATTAACCCATTTGGGGTTTGTATGTTTTATATGCAACCATGATGTACTCACTCAATTTGAGGCTAACACTTGTGTCTTTTCTACTTTTGCCTTCTGATCGGTGGAAGCAGCTTAGGAATTTGGCCTTTGTAAGAGGGGTTACTTATGGGGTAGTTATGTTTAATTTGATGATACACTTTTTGGACATGTTTGATTTTTTATCAACTTGAACACTTACTTTTGTTATGTTTTAAATGGTTTGGAATTATTGTTTTGTTAATGAAGTAACATTATGATTTGAAAGTGTTTTGAAATAAATAATTAAGTCTTCGACTAACATATTATGTTAAAAATTGTTTTAAATAAAGGAAATTTTTTTTGGTAAAAATCACGACGTTACAGTTGGAAGTGCCACGTCTATTGGGGGATGCAACCACTTTATAAGGTGCTTAATTCGTTAAATCTTGGGTTATAATTTTCTAAATACCATCATGGGAGATGACTAATGGATAAAAATCCAAACTTTACTGAGATGCAAGCCCCAAACATGCTAAACATTAACCCTAATCCAAAACAAATCCAAAGAGGCTAGGGCTTTCTTGCATGGATCAAAAAGAGCTCATGCATGCACACTTTTCACCTCAATAGGTCTAGAAAAGTCAGTCCAAAAACTCACAAACCTATTGTTTCCAAACTCCATTGAATAACGTAGAAAAGGGGGGGGGACCAAATATGCGAAAACAATATATCTTGAAATAAAACGACATAAAGGTAAAAGCTTTATCATTTATTGACAAAAATAAGATGACAAGAAGGCATATTTTATTTGTATTTTCACCAAGAACACTTGCTATTCCTTTAAGCTTTAATTCTAATGGCACCAAGTCACTTGAATTAATGAAAGGAGATTTTGTTTTAATGCTTCTAGGATTTCTATAGGTTTACAGTTGTCATGACAGAAAAAATTTGTGGTTAGTTCCTTTAAATAGTATTCAAAACTCAAGATCTGGTGTGTGACATCCCAAAATTCAAGACTGAAAATTCCATACATTGAAAACATTTCATTTAAAACAAATATCAGAGTCCGATCCCAAAGATCACGTAATGCGGAATAATATGGGTGAATGCGCTGCGATCGTCTCGAGCTCCTTATCTGAAAACTGAAGGTACCTGAAACCAAAATTGTAAACGGTAAGCACCAAGATTAGTGAGTCCTCAAATACCACACACCATACATATCAACTGGGCCATACATAATTGTGAGCCATACATATTTGTCATATATCAAATAAGTTGATATGTGCCGCACATAGTCTTGCCGTTATGCCATGGGCCGCCACGTGGTCTTTCTTGCTAAGCTGGGAGCCACCCCCTAGGTCTTACACACAAGTGCCAAGAGCCGCCTCCTGGTCTTCCATGCAAGTATCACAAAGACAACTAGCATACATACTACTTTACTTAGCTAATGAGCATACAATGTGCCAGGAGCCACCTCCTGGTCTTTCATACATATTGCCTAGGGCTAACCCCCGTGTCTTCCTACCATACATAATATCATAAAGTATGCCAGGAGCCGCCTCCTAAATGGGTCGTCATTGTGGCTGTAGACCCATACAGATAGTGAGGAGACTCACCTCGAATGCCGAAGCTCGCTGCCCGAACTCCGTAGCTGCTGCCCTGACGGTTTTCCCAAACTAACAATTACCAACACAACATCCAATTAGCTACTAAGTTCAAAACCATGAACCATAATCCAATCGTGGGGTAAAGTGGCCATTTTACCACTGGCCCAACAAGAACCCTAACTCAGACCCAAGCCCAAAACCATTAAGGTCCAAATTCATAATATCTATAAAAGCCCAATGTATGGCCCAATTTCCAGTTGTGCCCCGTTGATTTTCAAGGGCATCAACCTAGGGCCCAATAATTATTTTCTAATCCAAAAGGTCCAAGTCAAAGTCAACATTCTGGTTGAATCAACTCGCCGAGTTGGTCCATCAACCCGTCGAGTTCTATGAGTCATAAATCCTGAAATCATGATCCAACTCGCCGAGTCCTTCCTCAGACTCATCGATTTCTTCCCTATAGTAGAAACGGGACAAACCGAAACAACTCGTCGAGTTCTTCCTTGAAGTCAACGAGTTCCTTATTCTTCAAAACTTAAAGAACCTTAACCACTCACCGAGTCATCTCCTAGACTCACTTGGTTTGCTCCAGAGTCAGAAAAGTAGGGAATCACGATCCAACTCGCCGAGTTGCATGAGCAACTCGTCGAGTTTCTCTTAGTCCTCACTCATTCAGTCGATTCCAATCGAGTCCAATGCTTCTAATTCATTGATCTGGTTCCCTAGGGCTAGCATAACACGTAAAGTTGATAACTTTACGTCCATTCATGGTGTTATGAGCTAGAAACACCAAAAACTAAGCTATAAAGGAGATCTAGGGCATGGAGAAAGGCCATGGATTAATAAATCTGGCAATTTTGAGCTTCAAGAGCTCATATATGCCTAGATCTGAAGTCGCAACTCCATAATACACTCAAATCCCGAAAATGACTTGAAAATGGCCCAAAAGTGACAACCTACTATCCTAAATGTGGATCTAAGTGATAGAAAGCCAAGGTATAAACTTAATACCTCAAATGAGTCCGAAATGTAGCTTGAACTCTAGATCTACTGACTTCGTTTTGAATCTCCAAGCTTTTCCTTCCTTCCCAAGCTTCAAAATCACAAGGACTAGCTCAAAACTCTTCAATACGGATTAGGGTTTCTTAGCTAGGGTTTATGACGATAGAGGCAGCAAATGAGGCCAACAAGTGGAGAATAGGATGCTTAAATAGGGTGCAAAACCCCGAAATTAGGGTTTCATTTTCCAGCTCCAACTCGTCGAGTTGGGTCCTCCAACTCGTCGAGTTGGTCCCATAATCCGCGCGGCCATAAGGATTCCTACACGACGAGTTGGGACCTCCAACTCATCGAGTAGGCCTCTAAAGTGTCCAAAATCTTTAGAACTTCATTCTTGGAAATCAGGGTGTTACAACTCTCCCCCAATTAAATTAGACTTCGTCCTCGAAGTCTTGTACAATTCTCTACTCCGGATACTTCTTACACGTCTTGTCTACAGCTCTTGATATCTGTCACGAACCAACTGGTGATCCCCATGGGATACGGAAGACACTATGAATTAGACTGAATTCTCGCAGCAATCATATACAATGCATAACCTTGTCTGTTTGGTCCAATCCTTGTAAGGACCACTACTCTTGGCCTACCGTCTTGCTCCCGGAGTGAAATGCCACTCCTTGGAGGTAAAATCTTGAGAACACTCCAATTATCCTAGACCCTGAGCACCCTGCTCCTATCAACAACCAACGACCTATCCTGTAATCAACAAGTACTTATTCTTGAACTCCAGAGGGTACAACCATTTCCCTGTGTAGTCAATGGCCTTCCCGAGGCAAGTGAACATGAACGAAAAAACCCTCTCTTATCTCTATGAAGGATAACTTCTCCGCCCTAACTTATTCCCCAGCCAATCCCCGTGTCGGTCATTTCGTCATTACCCACTGAATGATTCCACTTACTATATCCAGAGGCTGAACGGCCAGCTCGGCGTGTGAATCAGATAATCCTTCGAGTAAAAGATTGATCCCTGCAACGGTTAGACTCATACAAGAGCTGCGCAACAGAGTCAAATCATTCACTTTGAGATTATTTAATCCCACTATGAGTGACTTAGCATCTCTTGATCAACTGGATGCTCCACACAAGAATTCTATTATCACTACCAGTCCGAAGATCCTGCTGCCTCTTACCTACTTCCAACCAATCCGAGACCTCCCAGGTCCCAACTTAACTGCCACCCATCTGGGATACCGGATTTCCCACCCGGTTGCTGAGCCAAAGAACAACCTCACGGTCGCTCCCTGCAACTTTCGAAGAGAACTTCGACTGTCAAAATTTGTCCAAACATATTGCCACTCAGGCTCCATTATTCCTGCTGATCCTTCCGATCATACCATCCAATTACCTGTCGCCACTAAACCTACTACAAGGATGAATGCTACCTGAAATACTATAGTCTTATATCACTCCTAGTCTCCAACTGTTGGGTTTTATGTAATCTAACATCCCTATGGTTCACATACAACCCTAATACTTTAGATCTAGGTTTTCTCTAGTTATACAAGCAATATTAATTTTCCAAAGCATGAAGTCGAACTAGTATGCAAAAGTGATATTTGAATCATAAAAACTAGTTAGAATATTACCTCTTTGTTGTATCTTGTAGAACTTGGACTTTCAAGAGTTTAGCCCCTCTATTGTGATGCCTCAAATGGTTCACAAAACACCACCAACATTTGGAGGACTTGAGAGAGAGGTTAGGCAAACCAAAATTGGCTATACTCTTGTCATAACACTTGTATTCACCGATTTTGGCTAAGGGGTTACATATATATGGTGCAGGATTCCAAGGGTCACTTGTAAACCCTAATCCATACACTTAGGCTTGTGATCCAACAACTCATATGGACTAACTTTCCTTGAACTCTCACATAAACTTAGCCCATCATGGATCAATAGCCCAAACCATATGTATCATTGATTTACATAATCAGTCCCCATTAATTTAATTAGTCTATTTTGATCACTAAATTAATTCCAAATTAATTCTTGATCAATACTAAATAAATAATATGATTTCTCAATTAATATATTATACTTATAATATATTAATAAATCACAAATAACCTCTTTCTCAAATATCCATCCAATCAGATTTTTCTGGTGAATGCAACCCAAAATGGACCATGCTACTCTCGGGTCAAGTACATACCAATTATATTTATGGGCTTAGACACCTAATCCAACAGTCTCCCGCTTGGATAAGTCTAATAGCTATAACTACAAGTACGACTTGAATAACCGACTAGCAATCGTAGCTCTCTAAAGCCGTTGTCAAACTCTGACGCCTCCATTAGATAAGGGATCATATATTCCTCCATTCTAGATATTGTATTGACATGAGACATGGATTATAATCATTCTTTCTATCCATGTGTTGTTTCCCGATTTCCGATTTCTGACGATTGGCTAATTGAACAAATCAAATCAGTCCATGTTTGGCCAAGCGCTTGGAGTGTCATCACTAAATCATGGAGGGGCCCACAAATATCGCTTTTATCCCTTTTAGGTTAAAAGTAACGGATAAACTTTGACTCATATGCTTGCTCTATTTACTCATCAAATTACACACAACACTATTTTTTATAACATCAAGTTACTGGTGTGTTTTCATATCATCAATGTGCAACCGACTTGTAAACTACAACTACATGTCTCCATTTGAAGAATATAAAATCACTCGTGATAAAATCCATGAAGTGATTCAGATGAGCGTGGAGTTAATCCAATACATAAATCTTATTACAGGAGTACTCATGAACACTGCAACAAAATTTTGTTATGTCTAAGCACTTAGACGATCTACAGTCGAATTCATGACAGTCTTACCTCATTACTTACTTCCAAAGTATGATTGACTGTGGATGTTTAAATAACCTAGTTATTCGGGAAGTAAAACATGCAAAGTGAACAAAAGAATAATCGAATCCAATATGGTCTCAAAACTTTAGAATATAAATAAAACACCTTTTATTTAATCACCATATTGAATACACATTTATTCATTGTATAATGTTTCGATTAATCAACTTAATACTTGAATTAAAACAATATTTATCCCATGCTCCAAGCATGCACACTATGTTTACATATGGTCCTTACTTTGTGAAATAGATCAATTGAAAACATTTCAATGATGCTCATTTCACAATTCCAAATCATTATTACTTATTCTAAGAATACCTAGTTCTTGCCACTATAAAAATGTGTTAGATTCTAAACTATCATGAAATGATCCTTTTGTAATGACTATGCAGAAAAGTCACAGAGACTTGGCAAAAGATATTACAATGTATTCCAATGAAGAGCAATTTCATGGAACCGAAGTCTCAAATTCAAAGCACATTCCTTTGAACATCCTTCTTGCATAAAATTTTCTAGCTTACACATAGATTTTTAATATCCAACTCCCATTATGAAAACATTTCCATATTTTCCATATGACAATGCATTATTAATATAATTCTTTCTATTAATAATAATGTCAATATGGTCCATCCATTATTATACTTTCAACTGTCCTTAAGCAACCAATCCTTAGCGAACATTAGATTGTCCTTGACAGTTGTTTAACCACTTTAGTCATATCCGGTTCTAGTCTTTTTTCCATCATATTGCCCTAGGCATTTGGAAAATTAAAACATGTGAATATTATATCATATGCAGTCGATCCTATATCCGAAGCATATGGGACACGATTCATAATGTCTTGCATAAAGACATGATACTTGACCAGTCTTTTGCTATAATATTTCCATATACATAATTTCCAATGTTGAAATATTTCAACATTGTATTCATATACATATCCATGACTAAGTTTGATTAATACTTCAATCTAAACTTTTAGATTCGAAATAAAATATAAGTATCCTCTCCCTTACTGTAGCGAAATAACTTTTCAACATTTGCAACTTTGCAAATTAGAACTTTGTTTCCTATCAATAGTATTGCTAACTCATAACACTTACCATAATAATTATGCTCCAATAGCATAACAATTATTTTTTTACAAGCATAACATTTATGCTCCCACTAGCTTTTACATGTATGCAAAATCATCTAGACTTCTAGAAATCAATACTTTATTGACTTTCTTACCAAAGTTCAGATTTCTGATACGAGATACTTCGATAAGCCTTTATCTAAGCTCATACACCTTTTATTAGAAAGCCCATATGTGTGTCTAAACTATTTCAGAACTTACAGCGAGTAAGTCCCGAATGTACAAACTTTTTTCCATTTCTCATAATTCGAACTATGTGAAGAGGGATGTCGTAATCATAATCGAATTTGAAAATGCAATTAACACAACTGTAATCTCTTTAAAATCTACTTAGTGAAAGAGTTTCCTCACAATCATTTTCATGAATTAGAGAGAAACCTTATGGCACTTGGATTTTATGGTGTATGTGTTCCTATCCATGTGAAACTGTCATTTCCAACCATTAAGGTCTACGACAGATTCAAACTCATATGGAATGAACTTGTCCAATCTTAATTTCTTGCCACTTGGAAGCAAAAGGGTCTACCATTGCTTCTAGGTTGTTTATCAAACAATTGAGTACTCATAGAACTCACATGCATGGTCATCTTCAACTGGAATGGCACAGAAACAAGAATGTGTCAACACGATAGGTTACAAACCTCAAGTCGTGTGCTAGTGACAAGCAATAGGTTTAGTCTTGATTAGTTCTTGAAACCTTTTCAAGATCTTTAAGACTTCCACTGACTTCTTCACATATAAGATTCTCTTGTTAAGAACCATTCCTTGACAAACAAATATTCAAGAGTTAGTGTGGATTCTTATCAAGACAAACACTTCACACAATTGGTCTTAGTTGGTCTTTGTTTTATCCAAAACATCACATACTAATTTGAAATATGCAAGAGTTAGAAAACATTTCTACTCCATATTTTATGATGTGTTATAAACCAACTTAAGACATGTCACTCAAGGCATAATCTTGGAGTCTGACTTTAAGACTTGATTTTGGAACGAAGTATGACTCACCTTAATTGATTTAACCATTTCAACAATTCCCGATTCCTCTTCTTAGCCATGCGAGTGCACTACGTTGTGCTTAGAGGATCAATTGTGATATGGTTTTCATAACCATTAGGATGATCATAAAACACAATACTAAAGTACTCTCCTTTCCTTTCAGATTGGAGAAACTTTTATCTTTCTGCCTGATTTGATTCTTCTTATTCGTTCTACCATACATTGAAACTTTTTCAATGATTCAGAATTACACTTAATCTTGTAAGCATAACTATATTTACTAAACTTTTAGTAAATCATGACGAATAGTCTTATCGATCTTTGCGGTGGACCTGGACTAGTGCACAACAATTTCATACTAGATCCCCTAGTCCTTCACTTGACTCACATATACATGTGAACAAGGAATTAGTCCTAATTTCTCAAAGACGGAGTTTCTCATTCATCATACAATACAAGTTGCATGATTCCAAGTTTATGTCCATTGAAACTTGGTGATGAGAATCTTTCCTTATTTGGTAAATTTACACACTACCACAAACGAAAGAATCAAATCCATATTGCTAAATATAGAAACATACAAACATCAATTTTCACAAATGCCATTGCAAGGAAATATAAAATAAAATAAAATCTAAATTTTCTTTATTTATTAAAATTGTGGAAAATTCTGTCCTTACAATGCAATTACAAATGAAAACTATGTTACTGCATATTTCTAAGCAATCAATCATAACTCCTAAGTAGTAGCTCATAATTCTGATCATCGAATCATGCTATCGAAATCCATCTCTTCACGATCAGACTCATCATGCTTTTCCTTTAAGCTTCCTTTCTTTTCTTCGATCCTACAAAACATAAAAATGTGATCTCATCACATCATGTATTAAGAATCTTCAAATAGGAACTTAATAGAGTTAGGTAGTGAACTTACATGAAGTAGAACCATACAATTTGATTCTACCATCTTTTAGATCTCTCAGGTAGTCAGGATAGCTTCGCTTCCAATGTCCCTTCAAATGGCAGTAGAAACAAGTGGACTCTTTGGCATTTGCACATGGAACTATCTCAGAACTGTCTTTTCTCTTATGGTCAAATCTCTTGACCATAGCCAATTCCTTTCCCACAGGAGAAGGGATTATTTCTGGACTTTCTATGTCATTGCTTATGTCCATGGCAGCTTAGGAAGTAGATCTTCCAATCAATTCTGCTTTACTAGTGCACCAAATCATTGCTGAATCAGCAGCAATTAGCGGATATGTCAGATCGATAAGGGTCGCGTCATGATCTGTCACATAGTTGTCTTTAACAAACTCACTATATGACTTAGGAAGTGAATGAAGAACCGAGTCAACAACAGCTTCCTTGGGAACATGACACCTAACATTCCCATCATGTCAATATGCAGCTTCATGTCCAAGACGTGAGCACATACAGACTTTCCATCTTTATCTTTTCTTGCCAATAGGGCTTGAGTGACCTTGAACTTTTCAAGTCTACGAGTTGGATGAAGAGAAATTACACTACAACACGAAGAAGGGATCAATCTTCACCTCAATCATCTCGTGGAATATCTGTTGGGTTTTAGTATACTACAACATCCTATGGTGCACATACAACCCTAAATACCTTGGATCTATGTTTTCTCTATTATACGTGCAAATATGAAGTTTCCAAGATATTACCCTATACTAACATACAAATATCATATACTTGAGTAATAAAATAGATAGAATACATACCTTTTTTTTATGTAACTTGTCTTCATGAAGCTTGAGTGCCTAGTGCCCCAAGTGTGACACCTCAAATGGTTCACACAACACCATGAACACTTGGAATAACCTTGAGAATAAGGATACTTTGGTTCTCTCTAGTGAAATCGGCCTTGCCCTTTTGTGTACACACACTAGGACATCTTTATATAGTGTGGAGATTAGGGTTAAACCCTAATACCCATGACCTTTCATTTCATATGATCCATGGGTTAAACACTCCATGGACTATCCATGAAAGCTTAGCCCAACCTAAATGAACTTGGCCCATCATACACATATATCTTAGAGTCCATATTTAATTAGTTCCTTTTGATCACTTAATTAATTATAAATTAATTCTTGATCAATGCTAATTAAATAATATGATTATATATTAATATATTAGAACTTATAATATATTAATGAAAATCACTAGTATCCTTTTTCCTCATCTTGTCTATCCAATTGTCCCGATGCCATGCAACCCAAATGGACCATGCCGGGTCGGGTCAAGTCTTACCAATTATAATTATGGACTTAGACATTAATCCAACAATATCATCTTTATAAGGAAAGATTTTTCGAAAAGGATCAAAATAGACCATAGTTTTCAGAATTAGACATCTACAAGGAAGAAATTCAAGTTAATTGATTTAATTCCTTAATATAACACCTAAATGAAATATTAAGGCTAGGACCCAACACAATATTCTACAATTCGGAAGAGGGATGTCGTAATCAATTGCAAAATATATGAAGGTAGGTAAATGACGATTTACCAATTTGCACCATGAAAAACAAAAATTAATATTAGTTTTTAAATGAATTGAAATACCAAGATTTTTTTGAAATTCATTGAACTTTTCAATGGCATGTTTAATCTTGATAATGCCCTTCAAGTTTGTGACTGGGATACCGAGGATCACAAACAAGGTGTGAATAACCATGCAAATTAGCTTGGTACCCTCGATGTCATTAATCACCTAATCAATGTGCCGGTTAACCGCACACGCTCCATTGATTAATGATAATTTACGAGAAACCGATTGCCATCCTTCATTAGTCCACATTAGTGTGCCGGTTAACCACAAATGCTCCACTAGCTGACCAATAAGGTGCAATGTGCAATTTCATGGGTTATCACCAAATTCACATTTTTCCTAAAGTAACTAAGATTGGGAATTTATAAAGTGTTTAGTTACTTTGTCTTTCATTATACTTTTAATGAGGATTTAAGTGTCCTATCAAACCCGTTCGGCTAACGACCCTCCACTGGTCAAGGGTGTGCTGGGTAAGAGTGTATACGCAATGGCGGTCATTTTACATGCCGCTTCCTTAAACACCTCTTATAGACCAGCTTCGTGAATGAGGCCTACTAACGGTAAGACTGACTTTTTACTTATACATATATAATATATTAAACTTTTAATTTTATATAGTACAAGGGTGTATTTTAAACTTTTAAAATACTTTGTGGTTTAATCTATTAATTAAACTATACTCTTAATTTAATTAAACTTAAACCATGTGATTATGGATTTATTAATCTTCTCATTTAATTAATTTAATGAAATCCATAAAGATGTAATTTGAACTATTCAAAACATAAAGGTGTTAAATATAAAAATTCAAAATAAAAAACTATTTAATTAATTTTTAAGTTATGAAGCTATGAGTTGCATCTTTTGAAACCTTTCAATTACAAAAGTTAATGTTTTCATGAATGAGACGTTTCATATTCCATAACTTGAGGGCAAGTTATAAAACTCTTGAAAATTTTTGGATTCCATAACTTATGGACTTAATTTTGTAACTCCTTAAAAACTTTTGAGTTCCAAACTTTGATGACAAATTTTGTAACCTCTTAAAACATTTAGATCAAATTTAAAACTAATAAAAATAATCATATGTTCTTTATCTTTTCCCAATTTGACCTAATGCAACTCTTATAGTTTAGAAATAACTAGTTTTTCATAAAATCAAGTAATTATCTTAAAATTTGGCAATCATCATGTTATTGGATTGGGATAATCATTACCATCTCAACAAAATCAAATTTTATGAACCAAAACAGTTTGTGGTAATGATCCTAATCAAACAACCAAAAACTCGAAAAATTCTGCAAACAGACTGCCCAACTCGTCGAGTCAGGGCAGGGACTCGGCGAGTTCATCCCTAGATGATCCAACTCGGCGAGTCCACTCATGGGACTCGTCGATTCCAGCAGTCAGACAGCAAAAATTGAAATTTTGTGCTTTGAAATTTAACACAATGCATCTATATAATAGAAAACAACTCATTGCTCTGATACCACTATTGGGTTTTATGTACTCTAACATCCCTATGGTGCACGTACAACCATAATGCTTTGGATCTAAGTTTTCTCCAGTTATACATGCAATATTAATTTTCCAAAGCATGAAGCCTAACTAGTATGCAAAAGTGATATTTGAATCATAAAAACTAGTTAGAATATTACCTATTTTTTTTAGCTTGTATAACTTGGCCTTTCAAGAGATTAGCACCTCAAGTCTGATGCCTCAAATGGTTCACAAAACACCACCAACAATTGGAGGACTTGAGAGAGAGAGGTTAGGCACACCAAAATCGGCTATACTCTTGTTATAACACTTGTATTCACCGATTTTGGCTAAGGGGTTACATATATATGGTGTAGGATTCCAAGGGTCACTTGTAAACCCTAATCCATACACTTAGGCTTATGATCCAACAACTCATATGGACTAAATTTTCATGGACTCTCACATAAACTTAGCCCATCATGGATCAATAGCCCAAACCATATGTATCACTGATTTACATAATCAGTCCCTTTTAATTTTATTAGTCTCTCTTGATCACTAAAGTAATTCCAAATTAATTCTTAATCAATACTAATTAAATAATATGATTTTTCAATTAATATATTATACGTATAATATATTAATAAATCAAAAATAACTTATTTCTCAAATATCCATCCTATCAGATTGTTCTGGTAAATGCAACCCAAAATGGACCATGCTACTCACGGGTCAAGTACATACCAATTATAGTTATGGACTTACACACCTAATCCAACACCAACGACCTACCATTTCCCGAATCCAACCATGTCGTGGCATACTCACATTCGTGTGGCTGACTTGCCCTGGTCTAAACCATCCAGAGGAACTTGTGAGTGAATTACGAGTCTGTCACACTCTCACTGCTGAATAGGGTCCGGTGATTACTACGGCTACCCCGCAGTCTTACACCCCATACTAACTGACCCCTAAAGAATGCTATGGGCCACCCCGCGGTCCTACTATATCAATATACTAACGGCTAACTAATGAATGGTACGGGCCACCTCGTAGTCTTTCTACGTTTCTACTCTCTCTGCCAACTAGTGAATGCTACAGGCCACCCTATAGTCTGACAACACTTCTACACGATCTGCTAGCTAATGCTATGGGCCACCCCGCAGTCTTACCACATTCCTCATGTTATCTGGCCACTGGTGAATGCTACGACTATCCCGCAGTCTTACAACACTTTCCACGCTGACTGGCTGCTAGTGAATGCTACGGCTATCCCGCAGTAATACAACCCTTCCCATGCTGACTGGCTGCTAGTGAATGTTATGGCTATCCCGCAGTCTTACAACACTTCCCACGTTGACTCAACCGCTGACCATGGTTTTACCGCTGATTACTAATCTGAAGTCACCCCAAAGTCGAGCATACATACCCGATCTAATAACTCACGCTGAAGTCATGTCCTGACTGAACTCCTCAATATGGTTCCTTAAACCTGATATCGAACATTACGGGAACTCAATCTCAATGTTGGTAATGTTGGGTTTTGAGCATTCTAACACTCCTAAGTTTACATGCAACCCTAAATACCTTCGATCTATGTTTTCTCTATTATACATGCAAATATGATTATCCAAGGTATTATCCTAACTAGAATACCAAAACATTGATACTAGGATACTAAAATAGATAGAATACATACCTTGTTGTTGTTGCTTGACTCCATGAAGCTTGAGAGCCTAGTGCCCCAAGTGTGACACCTTAAATGGTTCACACAACATCATGAACTCTTGGAATAACCATGAGAAGAAGACATACATGTTCAAATCGGCTAGCCCTCAAAATATGTATCACGAGTGCCAATTTCTTGAACTAAAGGGGTTCTTATATAGTGTGGCTATTAGGGTTACACCATGTAACTCATGACTTTACCCATTCCTTATGCTCCATGGGTTTTAAACTCCATGGAGTATCCATGGATCACCACATGGGTTAAACCCAACATAAAGGAATCTTGGATCATAAGCCCACATATATAAGAATGAATGATTTACACAATAAATCCCCATATATTTAATTAGTCTCTTTTTGATCACTAAATTAAGTCCAAATTAATTCTTGATCAATACTAATTAAATAACATGATTTCATATTAATATATTAGAACTTATAATATATTAATATGTCACAAAATGTCTTTTCCTCATAAACGATCTATCCAAATGTTCCGATGCCATGCAACCCAAATGGACCATGCCGAGTCGGGTCAAGTACATACCAATTATAGTTATGGACTTAGACACTAATCCAACAGTCTCCCACTTGGATAAGTCTAAAACTATTATTGCGTATGACTTCAGGAACCAACTGGCAATCATAGCTCTCAAAGGCCGCTGTCGAACTCTGACCTTGTAGATGAACTCTGACCTTTGTCAATGACTTGTCCATTAGATAAGGGATCATATATTCCTCCATTCTAGATATCATATGGACTGAGACATGGATTATAATCATTCTCTCTGTCCATTTGTTGTTTCCCGATTTCCGATTTATGATGACTGACTAATTGAACAAATCAAATCAGTCCTGGCTCGGCCGAGCACTTCCATTTGTCATCATCAAATCATCGAGGGGCCCACAGATATCGCTTTTATCCCGAAGGTAAAAGGAATGGATAAACTTCGACTCATATGGCTTGTTCTACTACTTGTTGAATCATACACAAAGGCACGTTTTATAACACCGAGTTACCGAATGCGTTTTCGTGCAATCAATGTACAACCAACTCATAGTAACAACTCATATCTCTAGGTTTGAAGAATATAAGATATTATCGTCTCATGATCACTCGTGATAAAATCCATGAAGTGATTCCAATGAGCGCGGGTTGAATCCAATACTCAGAACTTATGAGCACTCATGAGTGTTGTAGCCCCTTGTCCAACATCTTAGACCTCTACAAGCCAACCCATGACAGTTTTGATTCATATCTACTTCCAACATATGACCGACTGTGGATAGTTTGAATAACTTAGTCAATCAGGAAGAACGACCTAGTTATTCTGGAAGTCAAAACATGCAAAATGAAATACAATAATAATATAATCTAATATGGTATCAAAACCTATGAACATAAATAAAACACCTTTTATTTATCACCATATGATTACACATTATTCATTGTATACTGTTTCAACTATCAACTTTATTCTTGAATTTAAAACAATAGTTGTGCCATGCTCCAAGCATGTACACTATGTTTTCTAAACACTAGTCATGCCATACACCAAGTATGCATACTATGTTTGTCTATGATCTTCACTTTGTGAATTAGATCAATTGAACATAACTCCAATGATCCTCTTTCACAGTCCCAAATCCTTACTGCAAATGCAAGAATTCCAAATTCATGCCATTTACTGAAATCTGTTAGATTCTAAACTTATATGCATTGATCCTCCTGTAATGATTATGCACAGAGTCAGAAAGACTTGACAACAACCATTACAGAGCATTCCAAGGAGATCAACTCCTTGGAAACATCCTTCTTGAATTAAGTTTCCTAATCTTACACAGATTGAATAATTTCCAACTTTGAAACATTTCCATATTCCATTTTGACTATCACTTCTGAACAAGAGTTGCCTCCTTACAGATTATGTGAATATGGTCCTTCCAGAATTAACACAATACTTCCAACTGTCCTTGAGCAACCAATCTTTGGTAAACCTTAGATTGTCCTCGACAATTGCTTAATCCTTTTAGTCATATCCAGTTCTAGACCTTTTCCCTTCTTAATGCCCCAGGCATTTGGAAAATTTTAGAAAGGATAAATATAGCACATGTAATCGATCCTATATCCGAAGCATATGGGACACGAGTCATCATGTGTCACATAAAGACTAAACCAGTCTTTTGCTATAACATTTCCATTTCTATTTGCCAAGTTCTCATAATTCAGATTATGAAAAGGGATGCCGTAATCATAATCGAATTTTAGAACGCAAATAATGGACCCATATATAGAATTTCCTTATGTTGAGTCATTCCAACATGAAATTCATATATATATATCCTTGACTAAATACGACTTAAAACCTCAATCTAAGCTTTTAGAATTGAAATGAAGTATAATTTCCTCTCCCTTAATTATAGCAAAACAACTTTTTCAACCCCTGCAGCCTCACGAATTGAAACTTTTGTTTTCTATAATTAACATTGCTAACTTGCAATCTTTATCATAATTATCATGCTCCCACTAACATGATGAGTATTAGCATAACACTCATGCTCCCACTAGCTTTGACATGTAATCAGAAATCAGGTGGACTTCTAGAAATCAATACTTTATTGACTTGCTTACCAAAGTTCAGATTTCTGATACTAGATTGCTTTGATAAAACTTTATCAATATCATACACCTTATCTTAGATAGCTCACAGGTGTGTCTAAACAATTTTAAGAACTATGAAAAGGGATGTCGTAATCATAGTCTCGATTGTTTAGACCTTTACCACTTCTCATAAGTCCATGTTAGTGTGTTGGTTAACCACACACGCTCCACTAACGACTTTGAGAATGCAAATATCATAATTGCTATCTAGCTAAAATCTACTTAGTGAAAGTGTTTCCTCACCATCATTTTCATGAATCGGAGAGAAACCTTATGACACTTAGATTTTATGGTGTATAAGTTCCTATCCATATGAATTTTGTCAAAACCATAATCACAAGACAAGGTTACTGACAAATCCACACTTATATGGATTAAACTTGTGCAATCTTAAATTCTTGCCATTTGGCAGCTCAAGGGCCTGCCATTGCTTCCAAATAGCTGTGCAACCAATTGAGAACTCTCAGAACTTCTATGCAAAACCAACTTGAATAGGCACAGACATGTCGACACGATAGGTTATAAACCTCAAGTCGTGTGCTAGTGAAGAACTTCAGGTTTTATTCTTGATTAGTTCTTGAGACTTTCAAGACCTTTAAGACTCCCACTGTCCTCTTGACATATAAGACTTTCTTGTCAGATATTCAAGAGATAGTGTGGATTCTAATCAAGACAAACACTTCACACAATTGGCCTTAGTTAGTCTTTGTTTTATCCAAAACATCACAACTTACCAATTTCAAATGTACAAGAGTAGAAAACTTTTACTCTTACATTTGACAAGTGTTTTAAACCTTCTTTAAGACATGTCACTCAAGTTACAATCTTAGAGTATAACTCTAAGAATTGTTTTTGGAACGAAGTATAAATCATCTTCTTGATTTAACCACTTCAACAATTCATAGCTCCTCTTCTTAGCTACCAGAATGCACTTAGAGGATGAATTGTGATAAGGTCTCTTAATCATTAAGATGATTATATAACATGATACTAAAGTAGTCTCCCATCTTTTCAGATTTGAGAAACTTTTATCTTTCTGCCTAAGTTGATTCTTCTTATTCGCTCTGCCATACATTGAAACCTTTTCCAATGTCTCAGAATTACACTTAAGCTTGTAAGTATAACCATATTTACTGAATTTTAGTAAATAATGACGAATAGTCTTAACGATTTTTTGTGGTGGACTCTGACCAGTGCACAAGAATGTGTACCCGATCCCTTAGTCCTTCACTTGACTCACACACCCATGTGAACAAGTAGTTAGTCTTAATTTTTCCAATGCTCGAAAGTTCTCATTCATCATGCTATACAACTTGCATGATTCCAAGTTTCTATCCAACTGAAACTTGGGTGATGAGAATCTTTCCTTATTTGGTAAATTTAGACACTACCACAAATGAAAGAATCAAATTCATATTTCCACTCTTGCTCTTAATGGAATCTTATAAGCAACACAGATTTTCACAAATGCCATTATAAGGATATTTTAAAATAAATAAAATCAAAAGATTTACCTTTTATTTTAAAACTTTGCGGAAAAACTTATCCTTACAATCCATATGAAAACTTGTTGTTATCTATTCCTAAGCAAAATATCATAACTCCTAAGAAGTAGCTCAAGAATCCGATCTTCAAACTATGCGTTAGAAATCCATCTACGCGATCAGATTCAACATATTCTTTCTTTAAGTTTCTTCACTTTTCTTTGATTCTTAAAACATCACCATGTGACCCAGTCACATCATGTATCAAGAATCTCAGAATAGAAACTTAGCAGAGTTAGATAGTGGACTTTACCTGAAGTAGAGTCAAACTTATTGACTTTAACATCCTTAGGTAAATTTGGCAGCTTCGCAACTAATGCCCCTTTCTTTGGCAATGGACCCTTGATAATGGGACTATCTCAGACTTAGCCTTTCTCTTTGCCATTTGGTCAACCGAGTTGACTATGGCCGATCCCTTTCCATTGGGAAGAGAGAGTTTTACTGGATATCTAATGTCATCATTGTCAATGTCCATAAAGTTTTAGGAAGTTGATCTTAGCAAATAGATAAGATCATTAAGGGTCTTGTCATAGTCTGTTTCATAGGAGTCCCAAAGGAACTCACTATGTGACTTAGAAAATAGTTGAGTCACCAACTTTCTCAAGACTTTGACACCCAACTCTCCCGGCTTGTCAATATCTGACTACATCTCCAAGATGTGATCACATATAGACCTTTGCTTGAGTGACCTTAAACTTTTCAGGAACTTGTGGGTTAGGGAGAATAATTGGAGGAGGTGAAAGAAGTATGATTTCCATGGGACATCATCTTCATTTAGAAAAGCTTGTTTCAAGAGATTTAGGAAGATCATCTTTTGGGAGATATTCAAGAGAGTTGATTTAAAGTCCTTAATATAACACCCAATATGAAATATTAAGGCTAGGACCCAACAACCTATTTATAACTGGAAGAGGGATGCCGTAATCCAAGTTATAAAATTGTTGAAGGTAGGTAAATGACGATTTACCAATTTCCACCATGAAAAACGAAATATAATTAAGTTTTAATTGGATTTGAAACTCCTAGATCTTTTGAGATACATTGAACTTTCAATGGCATGTTTGAATCTCGATTGTGCCCTCTCAAGTTTGTGACTGGGATGCCGAGGATCACAAACAAGGTGTGAATAACCATGAAAATTGACTTGGTACCCTTAACTTTATCACCTAATCGATGTGCCGGTTAACCACACACGCTCCACCGATCTATAATAGAGTCAAGTTACCCTTTGCCACTCTTACTAGTCCTTATTAGTGTGTCGGTTAACCACACACGCTCCACTAATGACTTGGTAAGGTACAAAGTGTAATTTCATGGGTTAGCACCTTTTCACATTTTCCTAAGTAACTAAGATTGAGAATGTACAAGTGTTTAGTTACTTAGTATTTATCATTAATACTTTTAATGAAGGGATAATTATAGTCCTTTCCTACCCGTTCGGCTAACGACCCTCCACCAGTCAAGGAAACGGTGGGTGAGAGTAGACACCCATTAAACTGCCAATTTATAGGCAGTAACCTTATACCCCCCTTATAGACCGGCTTCGTGAATGAGGCCTACTAACGGTAAGATTGACTTTATCTTATACATATCAATATAATTAAAATTATAATAATAGTATAAGGTTTTGAATTTTAACTTTTAAAATTCTAAGGGCTAACTTGGAATTAAAGTATTCATAAGAGAAAACTTTTCAAATTCCAAAACTTGAGGGCAAGTTTTGAAACTATTCAAAACTAATTAATTCCATAACTTATGTGTTTAAAGTAGTTTTAATTAAAAAAAAAACTCTTCAAGTTCCATAACTTGAGGACAAGTTATGGAAGACTTTAAACTAATAAAAGAATGTAACTTTTCTTTATTTTGTAATTTATGGAATTAATTAAGGTTACACATTTTATTACTTAATGAAGTGACTCTTGAACCTCCATAACTTGAGGACAAGACTCTTCATTTTTGTAACCATTACCAACTTTTATGAGTTTTATAAACTTAAATGTGACAGGGGCTCCTACTCGTTGAGTGTATCAACCTACTCGCCGAGTAGGATGATTTTCTTCATGGACTCGGCGAGTTCATCAGTGGACTCGGCGAGTGCAGTGCCCAGAATGCCCGAAATTTGACTTTTTCAGCATTTTTCAGCAATTTGCATCAAGTATAATTGAAAACAAGCCTAGGCTCTGATACCACTGTTGGGTTTTGAGCATTCTAACACTCCTAAGTGTACATGCAACCCTAAATACCTTGGATCTATGTTTTCTCTATTATACATGCAAATATGATTATCCAAGGTATTATCCTAACTAGCATACCAAAACATTGATACCAGGATACTAAAATAGATAGAATACATACCTTGTTGTTGTTGCTTGACTCCATGAAGCTTGAGAGCCTAGTGCCCCAAGTGTGACACCTCAAATGGTTCACACAACATCATGAACTCTTGGAATAACCATGAGAAGAAGACATACATGTTCAAATCGGCTAGCCCTCAAAATATGTATCACTAGTGCCAATTTCTTGAACTAAAGGGGTTCTTATATAGTGTGGCTATTAGGGTTACACCATGTAACTCATGACTTTATCCATTCCTTATGCTCCATGGGTTTTAACCTCCATGGAGTATCCATGGATCACCACATGGGTTAAACCCAACATAAAGGAATCTTGGATCATAAGCCCACATATATGAATGAATGATTTACACAATCAATCACCATATATTTAATTAGTCTATTTTTGATCACTAAATTAAGTCCAAATTAATTCTTGATCAATACTAGTTAAATAACATGATTTCATATTAATATATTAGAACTTATAATATATTAATATGTCACAAAATGTCTTTTCCTCATAAACTGTCTATCCAAATGTTCCGATGCCATGCAACCCAAATGGACCATGCCGAGTCGGGTCAAGTACATACTAATTATAGTTATGGACTTAGACACTAATCCAACAGGTAAGTCTCCTGAACTTCCATTACCCTTAACCCACACAGCCGCTTGGGCCGTCTTTCTTCCTTAAAAAGATGCAAAACTTATCCTAGTTACAAAACCACTCCTGCTTCTGAATACATGATCGTTTCTCCCCAACTTGGATTTGAATAAGTCTTCGCGGCACGCGAGAATTTAAAGATTCCCATTCCTTCTTTCCTTACTCGATAGACACGCTGTCTACCAACGCTTAACCTAGCAAGTGAATCCATTACTAGCCCGCTCCAAAGATAGCACCATTACTGAAGACTAGATGAATGCTTTCTAAATGCCCAATACGATTGGCCCCAAGTGCTTAACTTGATGTCCCCCCCTCAACCTTAAAGTCCAATTAGCCGATGCTAAAAGCAACTTCTTCATTGATAGAGTGCTTCGCTTGGCGCTTCTAAAAGCTAACATGAGCACAAGGACTGAACCTCACCAAATCCTGACGATGGTAGATAACCACCCTGATGAACCCTGACCGAAGACCGTCACGAATGCCCCGGAACCGATCTCGACCATAACCAGGATAGTACTGAACACTTCCAAACCACCAAAAGGAAAAATGACCTTACACTAACTACTAATAATTATCGGTATTCCATTGGCATAAGATATTTCTTGAAAATATAATCTAAATACAAGCAGAGGGATAAACCCATACGTATATGTCACACCCCCAAACCAGAACGGCGGAAACGTTCGGGGGCGGAGGACGTCATGTCAAGTATCACAACACATGCATTACAGTAATCAAAGTACAAACAACCATTGCATTAATAAGTATAAGTTTTACATAAGTGTTTAAACGTTACATATTCATACATCAAAGTAGATATGGTAAAAGACAAAAGACGCAACACGGTACTAGGATGTCTTCTCAAAAGCTCTGGGAGTGTACCTGTCTACTATATTCCTGAGAATACAAGTTATTTTGAAAGAGTAGATCAGCATTTAAGCTGGTAAGTTCATAAGTATTTTAGATATATGAAGTATACTCTAAGTTCTTGGAAAAGTTCGTTGCTTCCTCCAGAAAATCCTATATTTTATGATATGATAAAATGATAACCACAATAGTTCCCTCTACAATTACTTAGTTTATACTAGTTATATATAACCTAATATCGAACGGACAGCTAAATGGTGAATCTTCCCGAAGCCCACAACCAAACAAGGAACAGGAAGTAAGGCGGAAGTCACACATTTCACTGCCAATCGAATATTACTTATATATAACTCTGATGTATAAACTAAAGAATTATAAAATTAACCATTAAAGGTCCTTTATGTTATACTAGTTTGAGAAAGTGACTGATTACGTTCCAGAAAATCCTATATTTTCTGCTTTACAACTGATAAGTAGTTTAATCCTATAAAACCGTTCTATTTAAGTATTATTGTACTTATAATAAAGTTTAACATAATTTTAAATACCCATAAAATTATAAGAAGAATGTTTTTCTTTTTGAGGGTGAAAAGTAGTTTTAAATCCCCATAAAACCGTTTCGTAAAGTAGTTTTAAATACCCATTAAATCCTTTCTGTAAAGTAGTTTTTAAATCCCATAAAACCGTTCTGTAAAGTAGTTTTAAATCCCCATAAAACCGTTCCGTTTTGTTGGTGGAAATTAATTAATACCGTAGTATTTCTTAAAAATAATCTACTGAAGAATAACTACCCTAATATTAACCTGGTTAATTAGGGTTTAAAATGTGATAAAGTTATAACCATGCTGGACTAGAATGAACACAACGACCTATTGGTGTCGAAACTGAATATGTGACATTTGTCACCCCATGGCTGGTCTGCCGGACTACAGCTAACAGTCGAGATGTGGGATTTTCAGTCCCATATAGATCTATGCACACAATTCCCGTTCTCCATCCAGGAGACTCTGGTTACAAGAATGTAACATAGCAAGTATTGCTATGTCCTGAATACGTACCATCACATTTTAGTTTGAGTAAAGATCAAATTATACCCTTTTCTTGACAAAGTATTTTAGACCTCGTATACTTATTTTGAAAATAGATTTCTCGTTTGTTTCATAAATTATACCAATTATAATTTATACGTTCTATCTGATTAGCATGATCTATCCTGAAAGTACCCCTTTGCTCAGCATGATACAAAGGTAATGATACTGACCGAAGTAACCTTTTATATTCCTATATCTATAATGTATATAATTAAGAAGGAAACGGCCTTCGGACAAATAACCCCACCTTAAGCCCACATCCAGACAAGAAAAAGGAAATAAGGCAACTCATTAGTCTTAAGCCCTTTATGTCTTATTTATATACTTATACATATATGAACATGATTTTCACAATTATAAGTGAAAAGAGTTATAAATACATTTTAAAGAGTTTAACGGTATCTTAACAGAGTTTATGTGATTTTGAAAAGAATTCACATGACTTTAAGTCATTATGGAAGTATTGGGTAATCCTTTATTGTAAAAATAAAGATTCAAAGCATAAGGTAATCTTTTATGTGATTGATATCACAAGTATTTACTAACACAATTAGATTGTGTTCAACTTGTATTCCCCCGCCCCCCTAAAAAGCATTTAAAATCATTTAAAAGGTGGATTATAGGGGTATGAACTCACCTGATGTTGGAGATTTGATTGAAGATATGATATAGGATGTTTGGTATGCCAAGTTTAGTCCCGATCACAAATAGATCTTATTTGGCATATATTGACATATATAGGCATACAATTAGTGAATATAACCACTAAGGTGTTAGGGAAATCTACCTAGGATGCAAGAGAACTCACCAAAAAAGTGTTAGATGCAAGTTAGGAGGTTGAAGGAGGGTTCACGGTCCAATGGTGTGATCACGGCCCAAGAACACATGAAGTGTTCACGGCCCAACATGGTAGTTCATGTCCCAAGGATGAGTGGTTCACGATCCAAACTTGAAGATCCTTGAGGAAAAGTGATGAAAAGATGATGAATCAAGATGGAAAGGTAAGGGCTTTCAAGTAACAACAAGAAGAGATGAGATAGTTTCGTTTTTGGGGTGAAATGAGAGCCTTTGTTGGATGATACTTGAGAGAACTTGAGAGGTTTTTGGCCAAGGATGGAATAAATGAGGAATAAATGAAAGAAATGTATATATATGGAGAGGGGTTCACGGCCAACCATGGGTTCACGGCCGTGAACCTACTTTGTGGCCGTGAACACCCTTTGATGAGTTTTATGGTTCGATTGCATTTTTCTAATCCCAAGCTAACACTTCTGAACATCCAATCCAAAAGTGTACAAGGCTTAGAAACCTATATATGAGCCTTAACACAGTCTAAAAGAGAGCAGAAAACAAGGCTGACTTTTGATTGATTAGATTGACTTACAAGATAGCAATTTACGGGTTGTCACATCATACCCCCGTTAAGGGAATTTCATCCTGAAATTAAGTCTAAAGAATATACATGAACGAAGGTAAAAGTTACGGACACTCATGTTCCATTGATCTTCCCGTTCTTAAGTGAAATCCGGTCCTCGCTATGCATCTCAGCGGACCTTCACTAATGGGGTAAGGATTCTGATTAGTCCTAACGACTTCGGTGTCTAAGATTTCTACGGATTCTTCCACCAATTTGAGGCTCTCGCTTACCTCGATCTAATCGAGTGGGATAACAAGAGTCTCGTCGGACAAACAGGTTGAAAGATAAGGAATTGGAAGGTAGGGTGTATGCTATTGAATTCTCGAGGTAGTCGAGGTCTATACGTTACTGGATCAACTCTAGTAAGAATCTCCAATGATCTTATATACCTTGGATTTAGTATTCCACACTTTCCGAAGCGTATCATGCCCTTCCGGGTGAGACCTTCACATAACGAGGTCACCAACCTGGAATTTCAAGGGTTTTCTCTTATCGAAGGCGTAGCTTTTCTGTCTGACTCTGTCAGGCTTCACGTCGCTCCTGTAGTTGTACTCTTTTCTTGGTAGTTCTCGGAAGATTTATGGACCAGCAAAGGTGCTGTCTGGAAATTGGGTCTCTAGCTAGTTGCGTGTCACCTACTTTACTCCAGTGCAGAGAGGGCCTGCACTTGTGACCATAGGAGGTTTCGAATGGAGCAACTCTAAATGCTAGCATGGTAAAGGACACGACTAGTTGATAAATGGGTATCCCATGCTTTACCAAAGTCGATCATATATGCTCTCATCATGACTTTTAATGCTTGAACCGTTCTCTCATCCTGCCTGTCGGTTTAAGGATGGTAGGCTATGCTCATGACTAGCGTAGTTCCCAGAGATTTCTGAAGTGATTGTATGAACTACGAGACGATTCTACTATCTCGAACAGAGATAACAGATATTGGAGCACTGAGCAGTCTAACTAGTCTCTTGGACACACGTTCTAGTTAACTTCTCTATTTTGCATGTTTCTTTCAGTTTGCAGGAAGTGTGCGGACTTGGTTAATCTGTCGACGATCACCCAAAATGGTATCAAGTCCAACTGTTTCCTTGGGTTACTTGATTATGAAGCCCATTTCAATCCGCTACCACTTCCACTCTGGTATCTCCAGTTATTGTAATAAGCCTGCGAACTTTTGCTCTGAAGTTCATGATAAGACTCTTACTTGGCTCATCCACCATCACCTCGTGTATACGAGTCGTATATAATTTAGATTGACAAAACGTTCGGTTGGGTCGCTCTGCCCCAAGTCCACAACCTGACAAGGAACAGGAGATAGGGCGGAATCACACATCCTAAATCTTGTTGAGTCTAAATTATATACCACTCTTGCGTATACACTTAGCAGCGATTGATTAACCTCATGAGTTCTTAGTCTCTATTCTTGAACTTGATCTGCGGTAGAAGTGGTCTTCCTCGGAGATCTATTGGATATACTTCGGGTGGTTACTGACTTCTGAGACTTCTCTGGTGTTTTTCGCTTCAAGGCTATTGACCACTGGGTAGGCTAAAAAGGCGTGGTACCCCTCGCATGGGTACTTCTGAAGTTTTGAAGTGAGATATGATAGAAGGGTTTTCGTTATGGATTGGAAGAATTTCATCTGACAGTTGATTAAGGAAGAAGTTCTTTTACATAGCATAAGAATTTTGCATGATAAGGACCAAGCCAAACCATGTCGGATGATGATGTCAGAACTTCTCGACGAAATAGATATTAATTCGATCTGGAAGGAATGATTACTAGGATGATGAACTATCTTATGTACACAAGTTTTAGCGCTTCCAGTTTTATTCTGTTATTATTGCTACGAACCCCCTTTTTTATTCGAAATTGGCGGGAACTAACAATACGAAGGTTCTGATAATTTGAGATAATGAACTTTCATGAAATGATCCTTACTAGGTCTCTCTATAATCACTTGGTGTATACAAGTCATGTATAATTAAGATTGGTAAGACATTTGACTGAGCCACTCTGCCCTAAATCCACAACCAAACAAGGAACAGGAAATGGGTCAGGATCACTCACTCTAAGTCTACAAATCTTAATTACAAATGACCCTAATGTATACACTAAGCCATCATAGCTTACCTTTTAGGGTTTTAGGTTTTATATGAGTGATGTGATTTGGTTCGAACGAGAGAGTAATTATAAATATAATTAATTATTGGGGTTTGGAAGCATACAAAAAATATAGCAGGGTTCTTTGATGCTTCCCCATTCCCTGGGGTCAAACTCCTCCTGCTCCTCTGTCGTTCTTCTCTGTTGGACAGTACCTCTTAAAATGTCCTATTTCACCACAAATATGACATATTGGACTGGTTGCAGTATTGGTAGTTGAAGTAATGAACTCGACCTGGGTCCTACAGATGCAGGCGGTGTTCCCCTTCATGTTGCATCTGAAGTAATGCAGTACTCGGTAGACTCCATGATAATGGTAGTTGCACTTGCTGCAGTGTGGGAGGTTTCCTAAGTACGACGTGGTCGGTGTTGGGATAGCAGGGCTGATGGGGGATATTGAATGCCCCAGCTTGTTGCCCTTCAGTAGGTCCTTGAGTTGAACAACTCCCTTTCTCGTTCTCGAACTTTCGTTTCAGGATATTAGGTTAGAGGTCTGAAGTGTGTTTACAAGTAGGCACTTATTGCTGAAATTGGTTATCACCACGATCGGGATTTCCGATAAAATTTCCACGAACATTTGCATTGTTAGCATTTAGGTGATCTATGACAGCTGCTACGGCTGCTGTGACTGCAGTTTGAAACGTAGTCGAATCTATCTGAAGGATTGGTGTTTTATCGGAGGTTTGATTACGTTTCTTTGGAGGCATGATTCTATTACACGATAAGAAAATGAGCTCGTGAGCGACTATGGTTGGTTCTAGATGTATTATGATCATTTATATATACATATAAATTTGTCGTTTTGTTATTCGGTTCTCAATGTTTCGACCTACATCCCTATGATGCAGTCTTGGTAAAGAGTAGAAGTAAGTTTCTAGAATGGTTATCAGACGAATGTCATCTGAACTAAGTTATCTTTCTTTGGTGGATATCATGTTCCAACTTCCGAAAAGATCTGAAAGTACTTCATAATAAAGTCTACATAAAATAGACTTATGAATTTGAAAAATAATCACTCTCAATTGAGATTTTGTGATCCGATTTATTGTTATTAGTCGTGTCAGGGAAAGACGATAAGCTCAAAACCTAATGTGAGTAATGTAATCACTAACTCAGTAGGTTGCATTATTTATTAGTTATTATTGTGACGAAAAGACACTCAAACACTTCGCATGTAACACTCGTGGTTTTCCTTTGTTCTCCATTCTATTTTGGGCGGTAATGATTTGTTCTCTCCAGGTATCTATATGGTGTCCTTCTCCTTCTTAGGTATATTGAATTCCTGAGTCGTCTTATTTTCGATTCTGACACTGATCCCCATTACTTCATAATGAAGAGTTCGAATCTCGGAAGTTCATGCGAACCTCTCATCGGTGTCCTTAAAGAGGTAAGGGCACTAAATGATTTCTATAGTTTCCTTACTTCTCATTTGTTTCTTTCTCATAATTCTCCTAATGAAACTCTGTTGGATCCTCCTTGACTCTTCTATTGATTGTTGGAGTGACCACCTCTATCTAAGGGGTTTATATGAGAATGGGAATTTCTAAATAATCTATGAGAAAAATTAAATATTTACAAAGGTGATCCTTTCCGGTCCTTCTATAATCACATGGTGTGGACCGATTTTATATAATCCATATCAAATAGACCTTCGAATAAGTAATCCTACTCTAAAACCACATCCAAACAAGGAAAAGGGACTAGAGTGAAAATCACATATTCTAAGTCTATAAAATCTCAACTATATATAAACTTATCGTATCCACTTAGTAATTATAGACTTACCAGAAAAGATGTTTTAAATTTTCCCAAAATTTTATTTATGGTATCTAAAATACTTCTATAGTATTTTAATTATATATTTGATTCTTGAAATTCTAGATATAAGAAGTTTATAAGTTTTCAGTTTGGTTGTTATAGCATCCTAAAATACTCCTATAGTATTTTAACCTTTATGTTTGGTTCTAGAATTCTTCTGGTACCTAGGTAAGTTTTAGACTTTTTGCAACACTACAATCACTCCCAAACACATGTTGGTCATATCTCAAATGAATATAGTTGATCAGGCTATATTGATCCCATATATGATTACATAACTGTCCAGGTTTAACTGCAATGTCCAACATCCAAATACTTTTGTTTTGTTCTTCTTGTGATACTTGTTCTAGTATATATATTCTGCATGCACTTATACTTTTATAAAAATATTGTTATATTTTAAAGTATAATTTATTGGTCAGAGTGTTTTTATCCCAATGTGTTTATAATTGTATATCTTTTATGACTGATATACTGAGTTCACTATAAACAATGCTCTGATACCAATATGTCACACCCCCATACCAGAACGGCGGTAACGTTCGGGGGCGGAGGACGTCATGTCAAGTATCACAACACATGCATTATAGTAATCAAAGTACAAACAACCATTGCATTAATAAGTATAAGTTTTACATAAGTGTTTAAACATTACATATTGAAACATCAAAGTAGATATGGTAAAAGACAAAAGACGCAACACGGTACTAGGATGTCTTCTCAAAAGCTCCGGGAGTGTACCTGTCTACTGGATTCCTGAAAATACAATTTATTTCGAAAGAGTAGATCAACATTTAAGCTGGTGAGTTCATAAGTGTTAACACGCTGTCGCGCACGTATTAAACAAACAAATTTATCACTGCTGGTTGCACTAAAAATATAGCACAGGGAAGCAGGGTCGAATCCTCAGGGACACAGCCTAAAAGTCAATGCCTTTTTGCATCAGGCACATCTAGTCAAGAAACAGAATATAAAAGGGGGGTTTTTGATTAAAACTAATAACTAGAAAAGCAGTGAAAATAAAGTAAACGAAAATCAATAATAAAAATGGTTTCAGCTCTGCTGTGACTTTCCTAATCATGCAATCAACATTGACCTGGTTATTTGAGATGTGTTCTATCTAAGCTGGTAGTGAGAAAAACTAACAAGCTCTACTAATTTCTCTTTTACCTTATTTAGTTAACCAAAACAAGCTCTTCAATTAACCCTAACTTTTTACTGTCTAATCCAACAAGCTCTTAATTAAGATCAGAAAAGTTGCATTAAGTTCTTTGTAAATTCCCGGCAATACCCAATACTTCTCACAAGCTCGGAAGCGTAAAGATATGATTTTTCAAGTTTATAATAAATTCAAATCCCAAACAAGGAACCGATTTATTACTTGTAACTTATTACCAAGTAATTAGAACAATTACAGATTCTATTAACTGATTAACTGGAATGATAAAACCCTAGCTAGGTGATCAGACTAACAAGAATCAAAATCAAACATTCATTAAGAACAAAACTGAAGAATCTAGATAGAAACACAAACCAAAAACCAGATCTAATGATCAATCACATGAAAAGTACTTGTCTTTGCAAAACTAAAAACTAGGGTTTAGCCAGACATGGCTAAAATCTGATCTAAAACAATAAAAAGAAACATTAAACTACTAAATCTTACTAAACTAAACGTAGGATATGATCCACAATCTTCAGATCTTCAGAAATTGCTAAAATCGGAGAAAAAACGCCTCCAAAATCGTATTTTCGTCGTCTGGAACCTTTGGAATCGCCAACTTAGGTTACTGGAAGGTTATGAGGCTGTATTTATATGTCTAGCTGCAAAAACGACGGACCTGCGATCGCATGTATCAAAGCTGCAATCGCAGGTTTTGAAGAAAACGTGTCTCGTGCCTTTTTAATGAAGGAGGATTCTATTTTGACACTTTTTGGCCAACCTGCGATCGCATGTACACAACCTGCGATCGCATGTATTGAGTTTATGAATTTTGGGCACAAAAGAACCTCGAAGACAAGTTGCGACCTAACCTCCTAAGACGTCCAAAATTTCGTCTACTTTTCAGATCATTTTGAATCGCGTCAATCGGAGTTACGGTTCTCGAGATATGGTCAAAATACTGACAGGGGGTCAAAGCTGCCAGCAACATCCTTTAACTTTAGATTGCATATTCTATCTTCGTGTGATCAATTCAATCGAATGTTTCTAGACCAAAGCATCTTGCAAACATTCCTCAACATACTCCATAAGTCCCAAGCTCCATTTTAAGCTCCAAACATGTATCTAACTGCTCCCAAAGCACTGCTCCATCGAACTATCTGAAATTGACATAAAAACATGAGCAGTACGGAAATTCTAACGAAAGACATGAGCTGAACATTATTTATCTAAATGACATGCAAATGTACAAAATATGATGCTAAAATGATGATAAAAACTATCCTATAAGATGCATAAAATGGCATCTAACAACTCTCCCCAAGCTTAAACCTTACTTGCCCTCAAGTAAGAAAAAAGATATAACATTATAAACAAATGGAAAGATGTAGATAACGTAAAAAGAAACTTAGAATAAAATAAAATGAAAACTTAAACTAAAATACTTCACTCTTTTTTTTTTCACATGATCAGATTTCACAACGAGGAAGCTGCAATGAAATCACTACCTAGACAACAGTCTCAATACTTTATATTAACAATTCATATTTCATATTTAATAAGTTAAACCAAGCTTGAGCAAATAATTTTTGCGCCGAATTAAATTTGTGAAAATAGTGCATTTTTAAAAACAATTTCACGAAAATTCGTTTATAAAAACTTAGCTTGACCAACCCCTCCTTTTTTTCTGAACTCGTCCAGTAAATGCGGTAACCTCCATTATGGACAGAAAATCCAAGCTTACCCCTATGATTCCACTGTCGAGGGATCAATCTCATTATACCACACATCTTCTTTGTCTCGATCAACTCTTTAGATTTAACTTGCTTGCTTCTTGATTTCGACTTTGACTTGCAGATTTGTTCAAGTTGCTTGATATACCATTTCTAAAATATATATCGACTGGGCATGAATTTTACTTTGAGGCCCACCATATCTTTAATACTTCAAAAATGATAACTATTTTGTGGGTGTAACGAGAGTTCCCTCCAAACCTCAAAAGGCGCAGAAACTATAGGGTTCAGTACTTCAAGGAATGATAAGGGTTATCCAATCTAGGTTCTTTTTAAGGCATTCAAGGAAATTATTTTCAAAACACTGTTCGTTTTTCCATCTCACACTTCCATTGTAAAAATTATCCGACTCTTATGTTGGTTCATATTGAAAACATTTAAAGCACTTGAAAAAAATAATTCTTAAAATTGATTGTAACAAGACTGTTATTTTCGGCAACTATCACACTTCATCTTAACAGAGCTATCGAATGTAAAAAGGTATCCTCATCTCATGTAAATATTTTTTTTTGTTATGCAGAAAATAAAAAAAATAACTAGAAATTAAAATATTTTTGGTTTTTTTTGTTCTCTTATTTATAAATGCAGAAAAATAAAATATTTTTTAGACTTTTTTTTTAAATTTTGTATATGCAAATGCAATGCAGAAAAGAAAATGCAAAAAGAAAATTTTGAGAAATTTAACTAAAAAACTGAAAAATTAAAATTTTAAACAAAAATGCAAATTTTTTACACTAACCCCCTCCCCAAGCTTAAAATGATGCATTGTCCTCAATGCTCAGAGAGGAATGAACAGCTCAATAAAGAATATAAAAGCAAAAATATGCAGCTAGGAATGAATGTACCTGATAGGTTGCAGAAATCTGATTTTGACGAAGATGTGGCGAAAAATCTGAATTTCAGCAACTCTGTCGATCCTCTGATTTCCCCAAGCTTGCTTGGAACTACGACCATCTCTTTATTGCTAACATAAAAACTAAAAACTACTCGTCGGGTTGCCTCCCGGAAAGCCGCCCTTTTTTTAAGGTCGTTGGCTCGATCATGCCTGAAAACTAGATTACCTGTACTTAAAGATTTTGGCACAAAACAATTAGTAGTATCGGGTCCCCGACAATGGCGCCAATTGTTAACACGCTGTCGCGCACGTATTAAACAAATAAATTTATCACTGCTGGTTGCACTAAAAATATAGCACAGGGAAGCAGGGTCGAATCCTCAGGGACACAGCCTAAAAGTCAATGCCTTTTTGCAACAGCCACATCTAGTCAAGAAACAGAATATAAAAAGGGGGGGGGGGGTTTGATTAAAACTAATAACTAGAAATGCAGTGATAATAATGTAAAAGAAAATGAATAATAAAAATGGTTTCAGCTCTGCTGTGACTTTCCTAATCATGCAATCAACATTGACCTGGTTATTTGAGATGCGTTCAATCTATGCTGGTACTGAGAAAAACTAACAAGCTCTAGTAATTTCTCTTTTACCTTATTTAGTTAACCAAAACAAGCTCTTCAATTAACCCTAACTTTTTACTGTCTAATCAAACAAGCTCTTAATTAAGATCAGAAAAGTTGCATTAAGTTCTTTGTAAATTCCCGGCAATACCCAATACTTCTCACAAGCTCGGAAGCGTAAAGATATGATTTTTCAAGTTTATAATAAAGTCAAATCCCAAACACGGAACCGATTTATTACTTGTTACTTATTACCAATTAATTAGAACAATTATAGATTCTATTAACTGATTAACTGGAATGATAAAACCCTAGCTAAGTGATCAGACTAACAAGAATCAAAATCAAACATTCATTAAGAACAAAACTGAAGAATCTAGATAGAAACACAAACCAAAAACCAGATCTAATGATCAATCACATGAAAAGTACTTGTCTTTGCAAAACTGAAAACTAGGGTTTAGCCAGACATGGCTAAAATCTAATCTAAAACAATAAAAAGAAACATTAAACTACTAAATCTTACTAAACTAAACGTAGGAGATGATCCACAGTCTTCAGATCTTCAGAAATTGCTAAAATCAGAGAAGAAACGCCTCCAAAATCGTATTTTCGTCGTCTGGAACCTCTGGAATCGCCAACTTACATTACTGGAAGGTTATGAGGTTGTATTTATATGTCAAGCTGCAAAAACGACGCACCTGCGATCGCATGTATCAAAGCTGCGATCGCAAGTTTTGAAGAAAACATGTCTCGTGCCTTTTTAATGAAGCAGGATGCTATTTTGACACTTTTCGGCCAACCTGTGATCGCATGTACACAACCTGCGATCGCAGGTATTGAGTTTATGATTTTTGGGCACAAAAGAACCTCGAAGACAAGTTGTGACCTAACCTGGGATCGCAAAAGGGCCCCATGCGATCGCATGAAGGCAATCTGCGATCGCATGTTGTTCCTAAGACGTCCGAAATTTTGTCTACTTTTCAGATCATTTTGAATCGCGTCAATCGGAGTTACGGTTCTCGAGATATGGTCAACATACTGACAGGGGGTCAATGCTGCCAGTAACATCCTTTAACTTTAGATTGCATATTGTATCTTCTTGTGATCAATTCAATCGAATGTTTCTTGACCAAAGCATCTTGCAAACATTCCTCAACATACTCCATAAGTCCCAAGCTCCATTTTAAGCTCCAAACATGCATCCAACTGCTCCCAAAGCACTGCTCCATCGAACTATCTGAAATTGACATAAAAACATGAGCAGTACGGAAATTCTAACGAAAGACATGAGCTGAACATTATTTATCTAAATGACATGCAAATGTACAAAATATGATGCTAAAATGATGATAAAAACTACCCTATAAGATGCATAAAATGGAATCTAACAATAAGTATTTAGTTATATGAAGTATACTCTAAGTTCTTGGAAAAGTTCGCTGGTTCCTCCAGAAAATCCTATATTTTCTGATGTGATAAAATGATAACCACAATAGTTCTCTCCGCAATTACATAGCTTATACTAGTTATATATAACCTAATATCGAACAAACGGTTAAATAGGTGAATCTGCCCTAAGCCCACTACCAAACAAGGAACAGGAAGTAAGGCGGAAGTCACACATTTCACTACCAATCGGATATTACTTATAATTCTCATGTATAAACTAAAGAATTATGGAATTAACCATTAAAGGTCCTTTATGTTATACTAGTTTGAGAAAGTGACTAATTACTTTCCAGAAAATCCTATATTTTCTGCTTTACATCTGATAAGTAGTTTTAATCCTATAAAACTGTTCTATTTAATTATTATTGTACTTATAATAAAGTTTAACATAATTTTAACTATCCATAAAATTATAAGAAGGATGTTTTCTTTTTGTGGGTGAAAAGTAGTTTTAAATCCCCATAAAACCGTTTCGTAAAGTAGTTTTAAATCCCCATTAAAACCGTTCTATAAAGTCGTTTTTAAATCTCATAAAACTGTTCTGTAATGTAGTCTTAAATCCCCATAAAACTGTTCCGTTTTGTTGGTGGAAATTAATTAATTAAGTAGTATTTCTTAAAAATAATCAACTGAAGAATAACTAACCTAATATTAACTTGGTTAATTAGTATTTAAAATGTGATAAAGTTATAACCATGCTGGACTAGAATGAACACGACGACCTACTGGTGTTGAAACTGCATATGTGCATTTGTCACCCCATGGCTGGTCTGCCGGACTGTAGCTAACAGTCGGGATGTGGGATTTTCAGTCCCATATAGATCTATTCACACAATTCCCGCTCTCCATCCAGGAGACTCTGGTTACAAGAATGTAACATAGCAAGTATTGCTATGTCCTGAATACGTACCATCACATTTTAGTTTGAGTAAAGATCAAATTATACCCTTTTCTTGACAAAGTATTTTAGACCTCGTATACTTATTTAGAAAATAGATTTCTCGTTTTTTTCATAAATTTTACCTATTATAATTTATACGTTCTATCTGATTAGCGTGATCTATCCTGAAAGTACCCCTTTGCTCAGCATGATACAAAGGTAATGATACTGACTGAAGTAACCTTTTATATTCCCATATCTATAATGTATATAATTAAGAAGGAAACGGCCTTCGGACAAATAACCCCACCTTAAGCCCACATCCAGACAAGGAAAAGGAAATAAGGCAACTCATTAGTGCTAAGCCCTTTAAGTCTTATTTATATACTTATACATATATGAACATGATTTTGTCAATTATAAGTTAAAAGAGTTATAAATACATTTTAAAGAGTTTAACGGTATCTTAATAGATTTTATGTGATTTTGAAAAGAATTCACATGACTTTAAGTCATTTAGGAAGTATTGGGTAATCCTTTATTGTAAAAATAAAGATTCAAAGCATAAGGAAATCTTTTATGTGATTCATATCACAAGTATTTACTAACACAATTAGATTGTGTTCAACTTGTATTCCCCCCCTAAAAACATTTAAAATCATTTAAAAGGTGGATTATAGGGGTATGAACTCACCTGATGTTGGAGATTTGATTGAAGATATGATATAGGCTGTTTGGTATGCCAAGTTTAGTCCCGAGCACAAATGGATCCTATTTGGCATATATTGACATATATAGGCATACAATTAGTGAATATAACCACTAAGGTGTTAGGGAAATCTACCTAGGATGCAAGAGAACTCACCAAAAAAGTGTTACAAACAAGTTAGGAGGTTGAAGGAGGATTCACGGTCCTATGGTGTGATCACGGCCCAAGAACACATGAAGTGTTCACGGCCCAATATGGTGGTTCACGGCCCAAGGATGTGTGGTTCACGACCCAAACTTAAAGATCCTTGAGGAAAAGTGATGAAAAGATGATGAATCAAGATGGAAAGGTAAGGGATTTCATGTAACAACAAGAAGAGATGAGATAGTTACGTTTTTTGGGTGAAATGAGAAACTTTGTTGGATGATACTTGAGAGAACTTGAGAGGTTTTCGGCCAAGGATGGAAGAAATGAGGAATAAATGAAAGAAATGTATATATATATGGAGAGGGGTTCACGGCCAAACATGGGTTCACGACCGCGAACCTAGTTTGCGGCCGTGAACACCCTTTGATGAGTTTTGTGGTTCGATTGCATTTTTTTAATCCCAAGCTAACACTTCTCAACATCCAATCCATAAGTGTACAAGGCTTAGAAACCTATATATAAGCCTTAACACAGTCTAAAAGAGAGTAGAAAACAAGGCTGACTGTTGATTGATTAGATTGACTTACAAGATAGAAATTTACGGGTTGTCACAGTATACTACTCTCAACCAATGTGACAAAATAAAACCTCTAAGTATTGATATAACTGAACAGAGTAATATATATATACATGCCACATGGCCTGCTAGAATCTTGATCTTCCTCGTCTGTCAGTAATATGATGGCTTGAATAGGATATGCTTGGTATGGATACTCAATGCTCGAATGCTGCTTGCTTTGTGCTTTTAGGAGTTCTAGTTATCTTTAACTAACTAGTAAACGGATACGTTAAGTTACATATTGCAAGTACTAAATAATTTCAGAAGGTTAGGTCTAGCCCTATTGTGCAACTCTTGTTTGAGTCCAACCGTTGTACGATAGGATCTCTCATTCGAAGAATTATCTGGTCTTAGTGATGTGTAATGGTATTCGCAAGCTAGTTAGGTAAAGGTAGCAGGGATTTCTTATGCAGCTGATGGCGGAGAGTGGGTCGGAGATAACCCTAGGGCAAGCCTATGATGATTTTAGCATGGAAAGCGATAGTAGTAGAAGGGACTTGGTGAAGTCAAGGCAATCCTTGAGGAAAGTACGGATAGATGTGGAAGGTAGTATGGGCCCGTACTACTGAAAGCAGAGGATCCGTACTCGAGTCAATGAGGGATGAGATAGAACCAGGGAACTTGTAGTATGTGAGACCTCTTGAGGTTATGTATGACCCTGATGATTATATGTTTTGTTTCAGAATGGTGGTGACACATCACGGAGCGGGAGGTTCAGGGTCAGGATCAGGTTTAGGATCGGGTTCCGAGCTAGTCGATGAGGGACTACGTGAGTTCATTGCTTCTAAGATCACGAGAGGCATCTTTGAGTCGACCCCGGTGATTTTTCGGGTCAATCAAGGAAGGGATTATCGAGCTGATGGAGGATCGCCTCAGGGCATTTCGGAGTGACATGGCGTCTAGACAGTCAAGGACACGTACACTCTCCTTCAAGGATTTCAGGGGATGTGGTGTGCCAGACTTCCACGGGGTGAAGGACCCCATTGTTTCCAGGAGGTGGATTGCAGACATGGAGTCTGCTCAGTTGACGAGCTTCTGCCCTAAGGGTACAAGGTCTGGTATGTTGTACGGTGTTTGAGGAACAGAGCTAGAGATTAGTGGGAGGCAGTTAGTGATTCGCTAGGAGCCCCAGCCATTGAGGCTATGACTTGGTCAGATATTGTGACCAGGTTTAGGGCTGAGTTTGCGCCGGCTATGGAGCTTCAACAGCTGTGACCAAATATGAAGCAGACGACTGAGTCAGTGGCGGGGATTACTGCCAAGTTCAGGGAGAGGCCCTTATTGGTGCCTCAATATGCAGGGGATGAGGAGATGCGGAAGACCCGCTACCACGACATGTTGAGAGCTGACATTCGGAAACATGTCAGCTACTCAGCATGTCCGACATTGGATGACATGATTGCGAGGGCGAGGGAGAGGGAGATTGACATAGAGCACATCAGGAAGAGGAAGGCGGAGACTGAGCAGGGTACTGGGGTTTCAGGGAAGAAACCCAAGGGATTCGACTCTAGGTCGAAGGCCCAGCAGGGCCGGAGCCGATGTGAGAAATGCAGCAGAACCCATGAGGGAGTTTGCCGGACTGGGAATCAGGCTGCTACAAATGCGGCAAGACTGGGCACTTTGGCAGGGATTATACTACCCCTACTCCCACTTTTCAGACATCAGACCTGATTTGCTTTCATTGCAATCAGAAGGGCCATAAAAATGCTAACTGCCCGAGATTGACAACTGTAGCGCCAGTGCTGGCACCAGCTCCAGCGACCCTTCGGATCACAGATGGCCGACAGGGCAAGACAGATACTCCATTGGTGAGGAGCCGAGCCTTCCATCTGACTGCCGAGGAGGCGCGTGCTGCACCAGACATGGTGACGGGTATGTTTTCTTCTCCCTAACTCTTATTACATGTCGATTACGATATTTATGTGTTGTGTTTATGTGCTATGTTTAGGATTGTTCCATGTGAACGGCATCCCAGTACAGGTGTTATTCAATTCGGGGGCTACCCGATCATTTGTTTCTCTCACGCTTAGCAAGAGGTTTTCTGAGTCATCGGGGATGTTAGATTATCCTTTAGAGGTCGAGATTGTTGATGACCGATCTGTTCGGGCATCAGAGGTTTTCAGAAATTGTGTTTTGAGGTTATATGACGAGCGTTATCTCGTAGATTTGGTTCCCATTCCATTGCATGGGAACAAGGTTATCATCGGCATGGATTGGTTGAGCCCTAATGGGGTCGTGATCGATTGTGCATAGTAGCTAGTGTGTATTAGGACCCCAAGTGGGGGGAGAGTTGGTGGTTCAGACTGAGAGGCCACAGTGAGGGCCAACTTTGTTGTGACATCCCCTAATTTCTCGGCCAGAAAAGACCGATTTAATTTATGCTTTTAAAATAAAATCAGAGTAATCTTTTTAAAAGATGTTGCAGAATTCGTCTCCAAAACAAAACATGATAAAAATTTATCAAAACCTTTCTTAAAGAAATATATATTTTCATTTTATATCAAAACATCGGGATGTCATGTTCCGATACATCTCAAAAGCATAAACAAGACATTATAAGCCTTACAACAAGTATTTACAACTACTGGCCTATAATCCAAAAATCTCTCATCATCATCCGACTATGCTCGGGGACCATTACCTGTAATACAAAAAGATGAGTGGGTCAGGCTTGGGAGCCTGGTGAGCATATAGGGTTTTCAACCCACAAATATTAATAAAGTTATTAAATTCATCAACCAGCAATAACCCTGATTACCCATTCCCGTTATTCTCACTTTACGTCCCTAAACACCTATCACAAGGGACCTAGCCTAAGGATTATCATCGGTATGGACACTACTGCAAAGGGGACTCCTCAGCCATACATGTCCTAAAGGCAACCATGAGGGGGATGGAGTACACCAATGAACATATAGTTCATCAACACCTACAGGATGCGAACCTGCTAGTGTTCCACTTGACTGTCTAGAAAGGTCTGTGGTCGTCATCTATACTCTGCTAGACGACCAACAACAACAACATCATCATCATCATCATCATCGAGGCCACGCATCATTTTAACACACATCAACTATTTCGTCTACCCATGTTTTACCCAACATATTTGTAGATAAAAATACATATACATTTTAAAACGTGTATAAAACATCTATTCAACAGTCATCTCAAATAAACAATCAATATAATTACACATAGCACGTATTTTATAGAAAATTTTTCATATCTATGTGTAAGATGAAAGTGACTATCCACTCACTTGATTTAACGATAATCGGGCAGCACTTCGTTTTCTAAAACAATCGTTTCTGATAAAACCGGGAGTTTGAATGAGAAACCGGGCCCTGCGAGGGTTGGGCTTCAAAACCGAAACGATAAATTTCTCGGGCTCTTCGGGCTCTTTGGGACGTGTTTTGGGTGTTTGGTATGATACCGGGGCTTTAGGGGAAGTTGGAATGGAAGAAATATGGGTTTAGGGGTGAAATATGGCAATTTTCCAAATTATCACCGGGAGGTTTCGCACCCTTCTATTTATAGGGGGAGACTTCGGATCCGAGGGCTGAGAAGCGAACACGCGGCAGCAGATGCGAGGGGGCAGGTGGCGCGCATGCGAGGCTCGGACACCTGGTGCGACACGCGTCGGACGGAGGCGAGGCGGCTTCGGAAGCGAGGAGTCACAGGGTACGCGTCGGATTTCAGTTGGACCGCGCATCGGATGACTAAGCTGGTTCGGACACGCGTCTGATGACTCACCGAGATCGGACACGGGGTGGGTTCCGAGCGAGGGTGACGTGGCCTATTCCGGACCATGCGAAATTTCTCGGATTTCGTGTTTTTCTCGATTTTTGAGCCAAAAACTTCTAAAATCCATAACTTTCGCATACGGGCTCCGTTTTTGATGTTCTTTATATGCACACGTAGGTAAAGTATGCTCTACAACTTTCGTTTAGACTTCTTCGTCTAATTTTGATTTTAATTTTAATATTATTATTTTTAACAGACCGGGACAGGAAAATCCGTTAAAAATTCATAACTTCTTCATCCGACGTCCGTTTTCATCTGTCTTTTTACTGTTGTACTTCTATTAACGAGACCTTCGATTCTCGTTTAGGTTGTGTCGGCTAAAAATCACTCGATCTAAAATTCGAGTTTTTAGCTGTCTACTTCTAAGCTGAAACTTAGAAAAATCATAACTTTCTCATACGAAGTCAGATTTGGGCGTTCTTTTTATGCATACTCTCGGTTTAACGAACACTACGACTTTCATTTAGATCACCAAGGCTAAAAAGTAGTTTATCAAAAACTCACCTTTTACGTCATTCGGCGCCGTGCCGGTTTTGTTGCGGAACTTCAACAGGTCATAACTTCTTCGTTATAACTCGGATTTCGGTATTCTTTATATATCCGGAATCCTTGTCACGACTACTACAACTTTCTTAATAGATATCAGGTTTATCTAATATTTATTTTTGATGCTTATTTTTATTCTTAATTAATTAAATCTTAATAATTAAGCATAAAACACATGTCACATAATAATCGCATAATTCCTCTTTATTTCTTCAAAATGAGTTACAAAGGTTGACCTAGAATATTACATCATCATTAATGCCTATCGTAGAAACACGGGCGTTACAATTATCTCCCCTTTAGGATGATTTCGTCCCCGGAATCACACATCAGCAAACAAATGCGGGTAGCGACTCATCATGTCACTCTCTGTTTCCTAGGTGAGATTTGGCCCATTCGCATGTTTCCATCGCACAAGCACTAAATAAACCATCTTGTGTCGCAACTTATTAGTCTTACGGTCAACGATTGCCTCTGGTTCTTCAATTAACCTCTTGTTTTCATCCAACCTAAATTTAGAAATTGGAATTATGTCGGGTACATCTCCCGTGAACTTCGTCGAATAACACACATGGAAAGTGTTATGAATACCATCTAGTTCTTCTGGTAATTCTGGCTTGTAAGCTTGATTCTCGATCTTCTAAAGAACTTTAAACGGTCCAATAAACCTTGGACTCAACTTTCCCCTTTTACCAAATCTTACAAGTCCCTTCCACGACGAGACTTTAAGTAAAACCGAATCTCCAACATCGAATGATATCGGTTGTCTTTTCTTGTCAGCATATCTCTTTTGACGATCTTGAGTAGCTAACCTTCTTTCCCTAATCACTTTCAACTTTTCAGCAGTCTGATGGACTATTTCAGGTCGCATAAACTGCTTTTCCCCAGCTTCCAGCCAACATGACGGCGTTCGACACTTTTCTCCATACAAAGCTTGGTAAGGTGCCATCTTGATGCTTGAGTGGAAACTATTATTATAGGAAAATTCTACCAGAGGTAAATGTTCATCCTAATTACCTTGGAATTCTAGGGTACATGCTCTTAGCATATCCTCCAACGTTTGAATTATTCACTCGATCTGACCATCGGTTTGCGGATGGTAAGCTGTACTTAAACACAATTTCGTACCCAATTCCTCTTGTAGACTTCTCTAAAACCTTGAGGTAAAACGGCTGTCATGATCTGATACAATTGTTAATGGACCATTTCTCATTGGCTGCTATGAAATGTGCACTCTTAGTGAAGCGATCAATGACCACCCAGATCATGTCGTGACCATTCTTTGTTCTGGGCAGTTTAGTCACGAAATCCATGGTGATGTCTTCCCATTTACCCAACAGGTAATGGTTCTAAAATCCCATACGGTTTCTGATGTTGTGCCTTAACCCTAGCACATGTCACACACTCGGCCACATACTTAGCAACATCGAGCTTCATCGCCGGCCACCAGTATTAGGGTTTTAGATCCATATACATTTTTGTGCTGCCGGGATGAATCGAGTACATGGTCTTGTGAGCTTCTTCCATCAGAAGATCTCTTATTCCTCCTGTCTTAGGTACCCAAATCCTATCTTGGAATACCTTCAGTCATTGGCCGTTTATATCAAACACTAACGTTTTCCCAAACGTTCTTCCTTTCGGTCATTTCTCTCTAAAGCTTATATCTGAGCTTTCTTTATGCTTTCCACAATTGTCGAGAAAACTTAAATTCTCAACGCTCTTGGCCTTTTCTTTTCAAGGTTTACCTTCCGACTGAGAGCATCAGCAACAACATTTGCTTTACCAGGGTGGTAAAGTATCTCACAGTCATAGTCCTTGAGTAACTCTAGCCAACGTCGTTGCCTCATATTTAATTCCTTCTGATTAAAGAGATATTGAAGACTCTGATGATCAGTGAAAAGTTTGCATTTAGTGCCATAAAGATAATGCCTCCATATCTTTAAGGCGAATACTACCGCTGCCAACTCCAGATCATGAGTGGGGTAGTTCTTTTCATGCTCTTTCAATTGCCTCGATGCATATGCTATCACTTTATCCCTTTGGGTCAGAACACAACCTAACCCAACTCCAGATGCATCACAATAAACTGCAAAGTCATCAACTCCTTCAGGAAAAGAAAGAATCGGTGCTTCACACAGTTTCTTCTTTAACTTCTCAAAAGCTTCCTTATGCTTCTCATTCCAAGTATAAGTAGCTCCTTTGTGGGTCAAAGTTGTTAATGGAGTAGCGACGAAGAAAAGCCTTGGATAAATCTTCGATAATATCCAGCTAATCCTAAAAAGCTTCGGATCTTCGTAGCACTTTTCAGTTGTTCCCAGTTCATCACAGCTTCAATCTTCGCTGAGTCAACCATTATCCCTTCTTGGTTAACCACATGACCTAAAAATTGGACTTCTTGAATCCAAAATTCACATTTGGAGAACTTTGCATACAGCTTCTCCTTTTTCAGAACTTCTAGCACTTCACGCAGATGCTTGTCATGCTCCTGCTTGCTTTTTGAATAAATCAAAATATCATCTATGAACACTATCACGGATTTATCGAGGTATGGTTTACAAACCCTGTTCATCAAATCCATGAAAGCTGCTGGAGCATTGGTTAGTCCAAACGACATAACCAAGAACTCATAGTGTCCATATTTTGTTCTGAACGCAGTCTTCTCAATATCCTGCTCTCTTACCTTTAGCTGATGATATCGTGACCTAAGATCAATCTTTGAGAAATAGCTCGAACCTTGCAACTGATCGAACAGGTCATTAATCCTTGGCAACGGGTACTTGTTCTTTATTGTTGCCTTATTCAGCTTTCTGTAATCGATGCACATTCTCATGCTCCTGTCCTTTTTCTTTACAAATAACACCGGAGCTCCCCAGGGTGATGAACTAGGTCGAATAAAACCTTTGTCCAATAATTCCTGAAGTTGTGTTATAAGCTCTTTCATCTCTGTTGGTGCTAGTCGATACGGTGCTTTTGCTATTGGCGTCGTTCCTGGTAACAAGTCGATACGGAGTTCTACTTGTCGATCAAGGGGTAATCCGGGAAGATCTGTAGGAAAGACTTCCGGATAGTCACACACCACTGGAATATTCTGCACCTCCTTCCTTTCCTTCTTAGCATCGATCACGAATCCTAAATATGATGTACATCCCTTGGCCAAACACTTTCTGGATTTCATTAAGGAAATGATTCTAGAGTTTACTCTGCGTTTGTCTCCATACACCATAAATGACTCTTTCCCTGGCGGTTTTACTTTTACTATCTTCTTCCTACACAATATTTCGGCATCATTGGCGCTAAGCCAATCCATTCCTAGAATGATGTCGAAACCGTTTAACTAGATAGGCAATAATTCCTCGTGGAACTTATTCCCATTCAAGTCAATGAAGATGTTTTTCATACGATGGCTAACAGGTATAAACTTGCCACTAGCAACCTCGACTATTAAAGCATTAACTAGTCTATCAATAGGCAAAGCTAGTTTTCTACCAAATTCATGCGAAATAAATGAGTAATTGGCTCCAGAATCAAACAAAATTTGGGCAGACAATTCGTTTACGAGAAAGGTACCTGAAGCGACATCGGCTTCTTCTTTCGCAGCTTCAAGTGTCATCTGAAAGGCTCTCGCCTTCGGCTTTGGTAGAAGATTGGGCTTTGCTGCATCCCTCTGCTTCGGGCAATCTTTCAAAATGTGCCCCTCTTCATTGCACCAATAACAGACTTTCTTATTGAAGGTGCATTCATTGGCATAATGCCCAGGCTTTTCACATTCGTAACAAGTGACTTCATCGCTACATTTCCCAACATGTTTCTTCTTACACTTGTCACACCACTTGGCTTCGGCCCCTCCTCCGAATTTCCTCGAACCAGTCTTCGAGAACTTGTTCTTTTTATTGGAACCTGAAGTTTCTTCAAACTTTCTCTTTTCGCCAATTTCAACCTTGTTGGCGGCTCTCCCTTAACCATATCTTCAACAAACTTGGCAGCTCAGATAGCTGCCTCCAAAGTAAGTGCCTGACGCACTGGCACCGCATACTCCCATGGAAGTCCCTTTGCGTACCTGTCGATTTTTGTCAGCTCATCTGGGACAATACGCAAAGCAAACTCTATTTTGTCTATGAAGTTATTTGTGTATTCATCAATGGTCATACTTCCCTTCTTCAACGTCGGAAATTGGTTTTCTAGCTCAAGGACATTTTGGGCCAAGCAGAATTTGCGCTTGAATTGCACCAAGAACTCTGCCCCAGTCAGTTGTAGTGGCTTATTAGGGCTTAGGGTTTTCCCCAGAGTGTTCCACCAACGAACAATGCTACCTCTGAACTGACGCACCGCAAATGTGGTTTGTAACTTGCCTTGGCAACCACATGTCATGAAAGCGAATTCCATTTCCGAGATCCAATCCATTACTCCGACGGGATCTTCTTTTCCAGTGAAGGTTGATGGCTTGCAAGTCATAAAGTCTTTATACTTGCACCCATTTCTCTCCACTCTATCTTCGTGGTTATTTCTCCCAACCACAAGCGATTCACTTTGACCAATAGATCTATTATAATTTCCTTCTTCAAATTGATCGTCATTTGATTCAGGTTGTTCAACAGGAATTGAGGGTTCACTCCTGTTGTTCAGCAATATTTGCCTCATTTCCTCCCTTTGTTCAGCCATCATTGTCTGAATCATGGCTTGTACTCCCTCTGATACCAACTGTGACATCCCCTAATTTCTCGGCTAGAAAAGACCGATTTAATTTATGCTTTTTAAAAAAATCAGAGTAATCTTTTTAAAAGATGTTGTGGAATTCGTCCCCAAAGCAAAACATGATGAAAATTTATCAAAACCTTTCTTAAAGAAATATATATTTTCATTTTATATCAAAACCTCGGGATGTCATGTTCCGATACAGCTCAAAAGCATAAATAATACATTATAAGCCTTACAACAGTTATTTACAACTACTGGCCTATAATCCAAAAATCTCTCATCATCATCCGACTATGCTCGGGGAACAGTACCTGTAATACAAAAAGCTGAGTGGGTCAGGCTTGGTAGCCTGGTGAGCATATAGGGTTTTCAACCCACAGATATTAATAAATTTATTAAATTCATCAACCAACAATAACCCTGATTACCCATTCCCATTATCCTCACTTTACGTCCCTAAACACCTATCACAAGGGACCTAGCCTAAGGATTATCATCGGGATGGACACTACTGCTAAGGGGACTCCTCAGCCATACATTTCCTAAAGGAAACCATGAGGGGGATGGAGTACACCAATGAACATATAGTTCATCAACACCTACAGGATACGAACCTGCTAGCGTTCCACTGGACTGTCTAGAAAGGTCTGTGGTCGTCATCTATACTCCGCTAGACGACTACAACAACAACAACAACAACATCATCATCGAGGCCTCTCATCATTTTAACACAAATCAACTATTTCGTCTACCCATATTTTACCCAACATATTTGTAGGTAAAAATACATATACAGTTTAAAACTTGTATAAAACATATATTCAACAGTCATCTCAAATAAACAATCAATATAATTACACATAGCACGTATTTTATAGAAAATACTTCATATCAATGTGTAAGATGAAAGTGACTATACACTCACTTGATTTAACGATAATCGGGCTGCACTTCGTTTTCTAAAACAATCGTTTCTGATAAAACCAGGGGTTTTAATGAGAAATCGGGCTCTGCGAGGGTTGCTCTTCAAAACCGAAAAGATAAATTTCTCGTGCTCTTCGGGACGTATTTCGGGTGTTTGGTATGATACCGGGGCTTTAGGGGAACTTGGAATGGAAGAAATATGGCAATTTTCCAAATTATCATCGGGAGGGTTCACACCCTTCTATTTATAGGGGGAGGCTTCGGATCCGAGGGATGAGAAGTGAACACGCGGCAGCAGATGCGAGGGGGCAGGTGGCGCGCATGCGAGGCTCGGACATCTGGTGCGACATGCGTCGGAGGGAGGCGAGGCGGCTTCGAAAGCGAGGAGTCATCGGGCGCGCGTCGGATTTCGTTTGGACCGCGCATCGGATGACTAAGCTGCTTCGGACACGCGTCTGCTGACCCACCGAGATCGGACACGGGGCATGTTCCGATCGAGGGTGACGTGGCCTATTCCAGACCATGTGAAATTTCTCGGATTTCGTGTTTTCCTCGATTTTTGAGCCAAAAACTTCTAAAATCCATAACTTTCGCATACGGGCTCCGTTTTTGACGTTCTTTATATGCACGCGTAGGTAAAATTATGCTCTACAACTTTCGTTTCGACTTTGTCGGCTAATTTTGATTTAATTTTAATATTATTATTTTTAACACACTGGGACAGGAAAATCCATTAAAAATTCATAACTTCTTCATCTGACGTCCGTTTTCGTCTGTCTTTTTACCGTTGTACTACTATTGACGAGACCTTCGATTCTCATTAAGGTGTGTCGGCTAAAAATCACTCGATCTAAAATTCGCGTTTTTAGATGTCTACTGCTAAGCTGAAACATAGAAAAATCATAACTTCCTGATACGAAGTCAAATTTGGGCGTTCTTTTATGCATACTCTCAGTTTAACGAACACTCCGACTTCCATTTAGATCACCAAGGCTAAAAACTAGTTTATCAAAAACTCACTTTTTACGTCATTCGGCGCCGAGCCGGTTTTGTCGCGGAACTTCGACAGGTCATAACTTCTTCGTTATAACTTGGATTTCAGTATTCTTTATATATCTGGAATCCTTGTCACGACCACTACAACTTTCTTAATAGATATCGGTTTTATCTAATATTTATTTTCGACGCTTATTTTTATTCTTAATTAATTAAATCCTAATAATTAAGCGTAAAACACATAATCCACATAATAATCACATAATTCATCTTTATTTCTTCAAAATGAGTTACAAAGGTTGACCTAGAATATTATGTCACCATTAATGCCTATCGTAGAAACACGTGCGTTACATTTGTGCTCAACAACGAGGGTTAGGCGCTACCTTCAGTAGGGTTCCGCGGGGTATGTCGCCTACGTTATGGATGCCCGGGAAGTGAGTAACGCGACTATGAGTGATGTGCCAGTAGTACCAGAGTACCCCTACGTGTTTCCAGAGGAGCTGCCTGGGATACCTTCGGAGAGGCAGGTGGAGTTCCGGATCGACCTAGTCCCTGGTGCGACTCCAATAGCCAAGGAGCCATATCGGTTGGCTCCTCCCGAGATGCAGGAGTTGTCTACACAGCTGCAGGAGCTGTTAGACAAAGGATTTATCAGGCCGAGCAGTTCGCCTTGGGGATCCCCGACCCTGTTTGTGAAGAAGAAGGACGGGTCGCATCGGATGTGTATAGACTACCGGGAGCTAAACAAGGTAACGGTGAAGAAATGTTACCCGCTCGCGAGAATTAATGATCTTTTCCACCAACTACAGGGGGCATCTTGATTTTCCAAGATAGATTTTCGCTCAGGCTAACACCATATGCGAGTCAGAGATGAGGATGTGCAGAAGACTGCTTACCGGACTCGCTATGGCCACTACGAGTTCATGGTGATGCCCTTCGGGCTCACCTATTCTCCTTCCGCGTTCATGGACCTCATGAACTGCGTAGGCAGACCGATGATGGAACGGTCGATGATAGTCTTCATTTATGACATCTTGGTTTACTACAAGATGCAGGAGCAGCACGAGGAGCACTTGCGATAGGTGTTCGATACCTTGAGGAGGGAGAGCTTGTACGCTAAGTTCTACAAGTATGAGTTTTAGTTGCGCGAGGTGTAGTTTCTGGGGCACCTTGTCAAACAGAACGAGATTTTGGTTGACCCAGCCAAAGTGGAGGCCGTAATGAGATCGGAGTTTCCGAAGTCACCATCTGAGATTTGGAGTTTCCTAGGATTAGCAGGCTATTACCAGAGATTCATTCAAGACTTCTCCAATATAGCAGTACCCTTGACCCTACTGATGAAGAAGGTTGTTGTCTTTCGCTGGGGGCCTGAGCAGCAGACATTATTCGAGACTTAGCCTTGCCAGAGGGTGTAGAGGATTTTGTAGTGTACTGTGATGCGTTCATTTTAGGCTTGGGCGCAGTCTTGATGCAGAGGGGGCACGTCCTCGCCTACCCCTCGAGGCAGCTGAAGCCTCACAAGGCGAATTACCCGATGCACGATCTGGAATTGGGGGCGGTTGTCTTCGCCCTCAATATTTTGCGACATTAGCTCTATGGGTTCCGTTGTACCATTTACACAGATCACAAGAGTTTGAGGTACCTCATGGATCAGCCGAATTTGAGCATGAGGCAGCATCGGTGGCTAGATGTGGTGAAGGATTACGACTATGAGATCCTCTACCACCCGGGGAAGGCCAATGTTGTGGCCGATGCTCTTAGCCGTAAGGCAGCCCCGATCACAGATATTTGCTTATGGATCACATTAGTGACTCCGCTTTTGGCGCACATCCGAGAGGCCCAGCAGGAGGCTATGAAGGAGGAACATCAGAAGAGTGAACGTATTGTGGGACAGGTTTCCTCATTCGACTATGATAGTCGCGAGTTGTTGAAACTACACCATAGAGTGTGGGTTCCATATCATGGAGATGTGCGCCAGGTTTTGATGGAGGAGGCGCACAAATCCAGATTTTCTATCCATCTTGGGGTGACGAAGATGTACGAGAGATATCCGTCCAGATTATTGGTGGCCCTGCATGAAGCGGGATGTAGCGTGGTACGTGGAGAGATGCCTGACCTGCAGGAAGGTCAAGGCCAAGTACAGAGGCCTCACGACAAGACACAACCGTTGGATATCCCAATGTGGAAATGGGAAGATATTAGTATGTATTACATCAAAAAGCTTCCCAGGACCGCACGAGGGGTGGATTCGATTCGGGTCATCGTGGATCGGTTGACCAAGAGTGCTTATTTCATCCCGATTCAGGAGAGCATTTCGGCCGAGAAGCTAGCCGACATCTACATCAGAGAGGTAGTAGCTCGACACGGAGTGCCAGTTTCTGTGATCTTTAACTGAGACGTGTGATTCACTTCCAGATTCTGGAAGAAATTCCATGTCGAGTTGGGTACTCGTCTGCATTTTAGATTCTGGAATAAATTCCATGTCGAAGGAGATTTGTAATGCCCAGTTCCTGGTACGTATTTAAATAAGAATTATTCATATTTTCTAAAGGACTCGACGATTTGGAGGCCTAAACTCGTCGAGTAGGAATTGGATATGTTGGACGCAGGACTTGAAGTCTACTCGATGAGTCGAGGAGCCTTGAGTCGACGACTAGGGCTGCCAGAGTGAAACCCAAATTTCCAGGGTTTGCACCCTACTTAAAGGCCTTAACACTGCCATTATGGCTGTCACACCCCAAAACCGAGAACGGCGGAAACGTTCTGGGGCGGAGGACGTCATGTAATGTATCACAACAATGCAAGGTAGTAAACAAGCAACAACATCATCCATTGCATTAATAGTATAATTTTAATTACATGTGAGTTCTTTAATAGTATAAATCAACATAATGAATATTCAAAACAAAAAGACGAGTCTTGACGGCTCCGTCTCCACAAAACCTGGTCGTCGTACCTGTCTATTTGTGACCTGAGAATACAAGTTATTTTGAAAGCGAGTATCAGCAATAAAGCTGGTGAATTCATAAGTATTTATGTGACTTTGATTTGTGAAACTGTAAAGAAAGACCTGTAAATGTTTGGAGAAAAATTTGTATCAATGAACATGTTTATAAGTAATTGTAAACGTTTGAAAACCCTAGAAAATCCCATATTTCCTACTAGTATAAAAAGTAGCCTTCTACCAAGACCCGACTGTTTTGAAAGTATGCATTACTGTAAATGTGACGGTTTTTCCCTTGTATAACTAATATTATTATAAAACTATCGTCTACCTCATCGTTTATGTGTATGTATTACAAAATAAAGGTAATAAGGAAAATAGTCTATCTATATCAAATATCATGTACCTCGTCGTTCATGTGAATGTGTCATAAAGTAAAGGTAAGAGGGAAAAATAATATAATAACTAAAATTGTATCCTTTTGCACTAGGATATTCACGGCGTGGTAACTCGTCGAACAGTACAACCGTAGACATCCGTCGATGTGAATTTTCCCTACTATAGCTAACAGCCTTGGGTGTGGAATGGTCAGTCCCGAAACGCATGTAATAGAATCTATGTAATAGTATCTATGTAAACGTATCTATGTAATCGTATTTATGTAAACGTATCTATGTAATTGTATGTCTTGTAATTGTATGTCCTGAAATTGTATGTCTTGTAATTGTATGTAATCGTATCTCTTCATATAGTATGTAATGTGTTCGTATTTCATATAGTATGTAATGTATTAGAATAGACTCATGAATGAATGGACACTTGTGTGATTCCTTGTACTTGGAATAGTAAGTAGTAGCTCCTAACTATACCTATTATAGTTACTAGTAATGTACGTGTATAACCGAAGTATGTCTTTGCTACCCAAAGATATTGAACCAACTGATGGAACTTTTATGTCTATATAAATATACATGATATTTAACTAATATTTAGACGACATTCGGACGAATAACCGATGCCCTAAGGCCACATCCCAACGAGGAAAAGGAAATAAAGCGAGCTAGCCGTCCTAAGTCCTTTAAACATTACTTATATAACTATACATATATATAGGCATGCATTTGACAATATAAAAGTATAGAAGAAGTTTTGGTAAAACCTTTGAAAAATTTAATAACTAAGAAATGATGATTTGAAAGCAGTTTGCTTGATAAGAACAGTTTTAAGTATAAGAAAACCTTTGTTTGAAACGCGATTGTAACAACGTTCGAAAGGAAACATAAACTATGTAAGACAGTTTGATAAAGAGTTTTAACATGTAAAAAAAAGTGTTTGAGAATGTCCTTTGAAGTAATATGTTTGGTGAAACAGCTAAACGTGTAGTAAATCCATTTGTATACTAGTTATAAATCACATAAGATTCATTAAATAACAATATAGAATACATAGAAAAGGATAGATATTTTCACACGATAATAACCGGGTGTTTACTTGTATTCCCCCCCTTAAAAGTATTTAAAATGCATTTAAAATGTATTTAAAGTGTGTTTGTAGGGGTATGAACTCACCTGATAGATTGAAGAAGGTGAGACGAAGACCGGACAGAACTTTGACAGGAGAAAGCGGATTTCTCGGGAATCTCGGGAGCGTAGCACTTCCTTGGGGCTTGGGTATGAAAACCGGGGCTTCGGGATATTTCTTGCACGCAAAACGGAGTAAAAACGCAAGAAAAGGAGAGAAAATGAGCACTTATGCCTGGAACCCTCGCATCCCTTTTATAGGGACTGGGAACCCTCGGTACGCTGGGCGTATGAGGTTACGCGGGGCGTACTCGTGCGTCACTGCTTATCGCATCATCGACTGCCGGACTTTGGACGTGACGGCATAGAGGCGTAGAGGGGCGACGTGGACGATCCGGAGCCTAGCATTCGAGTACGCTGGGCGTACGAGGGTACGTTGGGCGTAAATCGTCTTGGTGTGTGTGCCTCGAACTTGTAAAATCCGTAACTTTCGCATACGAGCTCCGTTTTTGACGTTCTTTATATGCACGCGTAGGTGAGAATGTACTCTATAACTCTCGTTTAGACTTCGTTGTTAAATTTTGATATTATTTTTAATTATATATTTTTAATAGGCCGGGACACGACAAGTCTGTTTAAAATCCATAACTTCTTCATCCGATGTCTGTTTCTGTCAGACTTTTTACCGTTGTGCTACCATTGACGAGATCTTCGATTCTCATTTAGGTTGTGTCGGCCACAAATCACTCGATCACTGTTTCGAGTTTTTAGTTGTCTACTGCCACTTCGGAACTTAGAAAAATCATAACTTCCCCATACGAAGTCAGATTTGGACGATCTTTTTATGTATGTTTACGGTTTAATGATATCTACAACTTTCATTTAGACACCTAAGGCTAATAATTATTGTATTGAAAATTCGCGTTTTACTTTAACCAGCAGCGCCGGTTTTTGCCGCGAATCTTAGATTGGTCATAACTTCTTCGTTATAACTCGGTTTTTAGTGTTCTTTATATTTCTGAAACCCTTGAAACGATATATATCATTTAGACAACCCAATTGAAACTTTTTGAACATTTTATTTCCGAAGATATTTTATTAACTTACAACGGGTTACAAGGTTCAACTGGAATGCGTTATATTGGCTTGAAATTTCAGGTTGTCACATCATCCCCCCATTAGAGGGAATTTCGTCTCGAAATTTAAATGTAAGGTACATATTTGTGGATTAGGGAAAGAGATGCGGGTACTTTTGTTTCATCTGATCTTCGTGCTTCCAAGTGTATTCAGGTCTTCGCATGGCACTCCAGCGAACCTTTCACTATCGGGGTACGACTTTGTTTCTTTTGTCTGCCTCCACTGGGGTGATAATTCTTTCTGGTAACTCGTTAAGCTGACTGGAAAGTTTATGTATCTCAGCTGGAGCTAGACGATAAGGCGATTTGGCTACTAGGGTAGTTCCTGGAACTAAGTCGATTCTGAAACTTGACTTGGCGCTGTGGTTGAAAAGTTGCGTACTTCTGGAATGTTCTGAATGTCTTTCACTTCTTGGCTCGTATCGACGATGTGTGCAAGGAATGTATGCCATTCCTTTCGTAAGCACTTTTGGGCTTGCATACACGAAATGATGAGAAGGTTCGTACTTGATTCGTCGTTGTAAATAACTAGAGTTTCGTTGTTTTTAGGGAGGTTAGGACGAACTGCTTTATCAAAGTACATGATGTCGGCTCGATGTAGACTCAACCAACTCATACTGATTATGACATCAAAACCTTGGGGTGGATTAGATGTCGTGAAGATCTAAAAGAAAGTATGATAACTCATGAATTAGGGAAAAGGATAGGTACTTCTAAGTTTATTCTCACGGAAGCACGATCACTCGCAGTCTTGGGCAGTCTCCGTCCTGAAGTTCATAGTAGAACTCATACCTGGTTCATCAATCACAGTCTCGGGTATACGAGTCGTATATAATTAAGATTGAAAAGGTGGTCGAATAAATGATTCTTCTCTAAGCTCACATCTAAACAAGGAAAAGAAGTTAAAGCAGAATCATCAATTCTAGACCTGTAGAACCTTAATTATGTACCACCCTTGCGTATACATTCCTCAGTGATAGATTAACCGTATGGGCCTTCGGATTGAACTTGACGTACTATACGAGTGGTATTTCGGGGAGTTTTGCTGAGGTTACTTCGGGAAATCTATGAAACATAAGGCAATCTATGCATGAGTGCCTCGGAGTTCTGGAATGACGGCTTCGCTAGAAAGACATTTACGGAGAAAGAGATGTACGCATGAACTGGTATTGTGAGGGTCAAATTGACTCAAGTTATCTGATAGTATCAGACGCACTTAGAAAATAAGGGCATTAGATTAGATCATAAAGGTGTTACAGACAAAAGACAACAGTGCAACTTTTAACAGAGTTACAGTACATTGGATTAACTACAAGACTACTGCTGCGAACAAGGTATACTACAAAAGACAAGTATACGCAGCACGCAGGTCCCTTTGACTGACGGGATCTTGCAAAAGATAAGACTCGAGTTGCACTAGTTTTAAACAGTTTAGGAGTCTGTTACAACGAAACGCCTTAACTACCTTAACGTGGGTCCGGAGTAGCCTCTCCTGCGGCGGTGATCCTTAGTATCTTCCCGTCTGCATCGGTGTTCTTTGCTATGGGACAATCCTTCTTGAGGTACCCTCTCTCACCGCATTGGTGATATATTTGGCTAGTACTAGCATTAGTGGTGGAAGTGATGTGTCGAGTCAGAGTTATGTGGACACGGGTGTGTTCTTTGTTCATCCACTTTGAACATTTCCTTTTATAGTGTCTGGTTTCACCACCACTATAGTAAGCTTGGTTGACTCCGATGTCAGGGGCTTGAGTGATGGGTCGTGCTGGTGCTCCACAACTACGAGCATGGTGCCCTATTTTGTGGCAATTGCAGCATTGCATTTCATGGCAAGCCCCATTATGATGAAAGCTACACTTGTCAAACTTTAGTAGTTTTCCTTCGTATGGTCTGATCGGTGCTGGAATGGCAGGGGTTGCCACTTGTTGCTGTTGCATGGCAAGTATTTGGGATCGCTTGCGCTCCTTTTGGGCTTGGTGTTTTCGTTTCTTCTTCTCGGTTTTACGACTTTGCAAGTCCGTGACTGTTGTCATTTGTTGGCTTCTCGGAGCGATACAACAATCGGAATTGTCAACTCCTTTGCCAGTCGTGTTTGCGTTGCCAGAGTTGAGGTTTGCAAGGACAACTGTCACGGCAGCTGTTACCGCGGCTTGGAATGTAGCGGCATCGATATGAAGGACAGGGGTTTCGTTTTTCGGCTGCTTATTTCTAGGTGACGACATGATTCTGTTATACAAAAGAAAATGAGTTCGTGAGTGATTATGGTTGAACCTAGATGTATTCCGATCATTCATGTAAAGAGTAAAAATGTGTTCTCGAGGGTTTGACCTACATCCCTATGATGCAGTCCTAGTAAAGAATAAAGGTAAGTTCATAGAATGGTTACAAGACGTTTGTCGTCCAAACCGGGGTGCCATTGGTTGGTGGATAACATGATCCAACCTTTGAAAGAGAATTGGGAATGATCCCTGAGCTAAATTACCATAGCTCAATAACCTGACTAGAGTGCGTTTTTGATAGAGTTCTAACGATAGTAGGATGAAAGTTTTTGAACAAAGGACGACACAGAAATTAGCTGACTGTCCATATCGTTGGTATTCATGATGCAATAAGTTTGGGGAAAGTTGACCTTGTAGTAGGTCTTACATCATATCTGGAGAAGGGAAGTTTTGACAGCATAACAGCCTAACTAAAAGTACTCATGGTACTGTGGTAGTCACATAGAGAAGTGCTACATAGGGCATAGACAGGAAAATGATTCCTTATAACAAGGAAAGAAAGATAAAGCATCTCTTACTGGTGACGGTGATCCCTCTGGTGAACCCTTAGTTCAGCCAGTTGACGTTCCATATCTAGCAGGTGTCTTTCGTACACCCTCTGGCGTACTCGGAGCTCTATGACTTCGGCTCGAGTTTCAGCTAGTGTTTGCAGTAGGGCCTTATAGTCTCCCCTAGATCTCTCGTGAGCATCTTCCAGACGAATGGTACGGAGGGTATACATTCTCGCATTGGTGACAACTTCCGTGATTTGGTGGAGTGCTGTCCTGCCCTGAATGTTGTTTCGGGCAACTCTGTGGACCATGATTGGCAGATCCCTGTCTGCTGAGCTTCCCTCGCTCAGGTTATAGAAACTTCTGTCTCTGTAAAATGGCATAGGTTGGTCTCATTCTACGCTCCACGTCTCCAAACACTCAACCCAAGGAGGTGTCGGGCCTTGGAAAGCCGGACGAGGGTTAGGATTTGGATTGGGAGCCACCGGGGGTAAGTTCTCAACCTCGGGCTCGGAATTAGCACCGTCCGAAAAGCCTTCAGCATGGTGATCGTCCAAAGGGATTGGATGATCATTTTCTGGCTCTTCTCCAAACCATGCAGCATTGCCTTCGTTCGGGAAGTACGGGTCGCCATGGGGATGGGGTCCAGCCATGTTATCTATGCGATAATTAGGGTATAAGAATCTAACACATAAGTAGTTTATAGTAACACACAAAATACTCCTATAGTATTTTAGGTTTATGTTCAATTGTTCTCATTGTGGTATTGTGGGTAAGTTTTTAGACTTGTTGCAACCTCACAACCACACTTAGGCACATGCTAGTCAACCCTCAGATAATATAGTTGATCAGCCTATATCTTCCCAGTTTTGACTATACGTCTCTAAGTCTACTTGTGCTGCCCAACAATCGTAATACTTTTGTTCTGTCCTAGTGACACTGATTTTAGTATGAATGCAGGCATGTATACTTAATTAAATATTTTATTATTTAAAAGTATAGACTCTTTATCAGAGTATTTTAATCCATATTGTATTTATAGTCTGTATATCTTTTATGGGTTGATATACTCAATTCACTATAAACAATGCTCTGATACCAATCTGTCACACCCCAAAACCGAGAACGGCGGAAACGTTATGGGGCGGAGGACGTCATGTAATGTATCACAACAATGCAAGGTAGTAAACAAGCAACAACATCATCCATTGCATTAATAGTATAATTTTAATTACATGTGAGTTCTTTAATAGTATAAATCAACATAATGAATATTCAAAACAAAAAGACGAGTCTTGACGGCTCCGTCTCCACAAAACCTGGTCGTCGTACCTGTCTATTTGTGACCTGAGAATACAAGTTATTTTGAAAGCGAGTATCAGCAATAAAGCTGGTGAATTCATAAGTATTTATGTGACTTTGATTTGTGAAACTGTAAAGAAAGACCTGTAAATGTTTGGAGAAAAATTTGTATCAATGAACATGTTTATAAGTAATTGTAAACGTTTGAAAACCCTAGAAAATCCCATATTTCCTACTAGTATAAAAAGTAGCCTTCTACCAAGACCCGACTATTTTGAAAGTATGCATTACTGTAAATGTGACGGTTTTTCCCTTGTATAACTAATATTATTATAAAACTATCGTCTACCTCATCGTTTATGTGTATGTATTACAAAATAAAGGTAATAAGGAAAATAGTCTATCTATATCAAATATCATGTACCTCGTCGTTCATGTGAATGTGTCATAAAGTAAAGGTAAGAAGGAAAAATAATATAATAACTAAAATTGTATCCTTTTGCACTAGGATATTCACGGCGTGGTAACTCGTCGAACAGTACAACTGTAGCTAACAGCCTTGGGTGTGGAATGGTCAGTCCCGAAACGCATGTAATAGAATCTATGTAATAGTATCTATGTAAACGTATCTATGTAATCGTATTTATGTAAACGTATCTATGTAATCGTATCTCTTGTAATTGTATGTCTTGTAATTGTATGTCCTGAAATTGTATGTCTTGTAATTGTATGTAATCGTATCTCTTCATATAGTATGTAATGTGTTCGTATTTCATATAGTATGTAATGTATTAGAATAGACTCATGAATGAATGGACACTTGTGTGATTCCTTGTACTTGGAATAGTAAGTAGTATCTCCTAACTATACATATTATAGTTACTAGTAATGTACGTGTATAACCGAAGTATGTCTTTGCTACCCAAAGATATTGAACCAACTGATGGAACTTTTATGTCTATATAAATATACATGATATTTAACTAATATTTAGACGACATTTGGACGAATAACCGATGCCCTAAGGCCACATCCCAACGAGGAAAAGGAAATAAAGCGAGCTAGCCGTCCTAAGTCCTTTAAACATTACTTATATAACTATACATATATATAGGCATGCAGTTGAAAATATAAAAGTATAGAAGAAGTTTTGGTAAAACCTTTGAAAAATTTAATAACTAAGAAATGATGATTTGAAAGCAGTTTGTTTGATAAGAACGGTTTTAAGTATAAGAAAACCTTTGTTTGAAACGCGATTGTAACAGCGTTCGAAAGGAAACATAAAGTATGTAAGAAAGTTTGATAAAGAGTTTTAAAATGTAAAAAAAAACGTTTGAGAATGTCCTTTGAAGTAATATGTTTGGTGAAACAGCTAAACGTGTAGTAAATCCATTTGTATACTAGTTATAAATCACATAAGATTGATTAAATAACAATATAGAATACATAGCAAAGGATAGATATTTTCACGCGATAATAACCGGGTGTTTACTTGTATTCCCCCCCCCCCCCCTTAAAAGTATTTAAAAAGCATTTAAAATGTATTTAAAGTGTGTTTGTAGGGGTATGAACTCACCTGATAGATTGAAGAAGGTGAGACGAAGACAAGGCAGAACTTTGATAGGAGAAAGCCGATTTCTCGGGATTCTCGGGAATCTCGGGAGCGTAGCACTTCCTTCGGGGCTTGGGTACGAAAACCGGGGCTTTGGGATATTTCTTGCACGCAAAACGGAGTAAAAACGCAAGAAAAGGAGAGAAAATGAGCACTTATGCCCGAAACCCTCGCAACCCTTTTATAGGGGCTGGGAACCCTCGGTACGCTGGGCGTACGAGGTTACGCGGGGCATTCTCGTGTGTCACTGCTTATCGCATCATCGACTGCCGGACTTTAGACGGGACGGCATAGAGGCATAGAGGGGCGACGTGGACGATCCGGAGCCTAGCATCCGAGTACGTTGGGCGTAAATCGTCTTGGTGTGTGTGCCTCGAACTTGTAAAATCCGTAACTTTCGCATACGAGCTCCATTTTTGACGTTCTTTATATGCACGCGTAGGTGAGAATGTACTCTACAACTCTCGTTTAGACTTCGTTGGCAAATTTTGATTTTATTTTTAATTATATATTTTTAATAGGCCGGGACACGAAAAGTCTGTTTAAAATCCATAACTTCTTCATCCGATGTTTGTTTCAGTCAGACTTTTTACCGTTGTGCTACCATTGACGAGATCTTCGATTCTTGTTTAGGTTGTGTCGGCCACAAATCACTCGATCACTGTTTCGAGTTTTTAGCTGTCTACTGCCACTTCGGAACTTAGAAAAATCATAACTTCCCCATACGAAGTCAGATTTGGACGATCTTTTTATGTATGTTTACGGTTTAATGATATCTACAACTTTCATTTAGACACCTTAGGCTAATAATTATTGTATTGAAACTTCGCATTTTACTTTTACCAGCAGCCCCGGTTTTTTCCGCTAATCTTAGATTGGTCATAACTTCTTCGTTATAACTCGGTTTTTAGTGTTCTTTATATTTCTGAAACCCTTGAAACGATATATATCATTTAGACAACCCAATTGAAACTTTTTGAACATTTTATTTTCGAAGATATTTTATTAACTTAAAACGGGTTACAAGGTTCGACTGGAATTCGTTATATTGGCTTTAAATTTCAGGTTGTCACAATGGCCTACCTCATCGCCTCCCTTAGTCCAGAAAACCCTATTTCGAAACCCTAACCCTTTTTTGGTGTTCTTGAGTCATTATTGTCTACTTTGGTGATTTTGAAGCTTGAGAAGAAAGAAGAAGATTAGGGGTTCAAGAGGAAACAAGTAGATCCAGAGTTTGTGCTCCATTTCCAGCTCATTTGAGGTATAAAGTTTATACATTGTCCATTCATCTATTAGATCTCTTCTTGGAGTAGTTTAGGGCTTTAAGGAGCCATTTTTGGAACCATTCATGGATGCAAGCATGTTTTGGGCTATTGGTTTCAGATCCAGAGTCTTTGAGGGACTCCATGGTATAAAGCTGCCAACTTTATAGCCATGGGAGTCCCATGCATCCTCTAAACCACTTTTTAGGGCTTTTTGAGCTAAATGGCCTATGCATGAATGTAAATTTTGTAACTTTACGTGTTATATCAACCCTAGGAGGCCAGATCTATGTTTTCGATGCAATAAGCCCGACTGAAATCGACTGGATAGTTTCGGATCATGGGGGACTCGACGAGTCGTTCTTAGGACTCGGCGAGTCGGGACGTGGTTCCGCAACCTTTTAGGTTACTTAGCAAACTTTTTGAGTCTAGAAGGTGACTTAGCCAGTTAGACGTGTTTTGGTCTTAAAGGTCAAGAACTCGATGAGTCCAAGGATGAACTCGGCGAGTCAATGAGCAAATGTCCCGACCTATATGAAGGAGAACTCAACGTGTCCAAGGAAGGAGTCGACGAGTTCAAATGGAAATTATCGATTTTGTCATAAGGAGAAACTCGACGAGTTAGAGGGTAACTCGACGAGTTAGATTGCGAATTCGAGATTCTCTAAATTATGTAACTTGACGAGTTGAGTCAACCAGGATGTTCACTTTGACCAGGGCGTTGACCTTGACTTTGACTTTGACCATTATCTAAGGTTGACCCTTAAAGGGGATATGAATATGAAAGAGTAACTGAAGGAGAGTGTTATGTGCAGGAGTTTGAGGATAGTTGATCCCAGCAACGAGGATAGTTCAATTACTGCATGACATTGAGGTGAGTTACCTTCTAGGAGAAGTGGTTCTAAGGCCATAATGTCGACCCACTAGTAGGAGTTATTTTTTAGATGATTGTCTTTGTGATAATTGTCTGGTATGTCACTATATGTTACACTTTATGTGCTAGGATGCTATGATATATGTGTTAGTAGTAGTGGGGGTGAAATAGTACTCGGTTACCAGTTGAAAGATACCGAAGGAGTAGACAGTACCCATGCATGCCTATCAGTATGTTCGTGTTACGTTATTATGTGGTAGTGGTAGGGGTTGAAATAGTCCCCGGTTACCGGTTGAAATATACTGAAGGGAAGGTCAGCTCCCGGTTACCGGTTGAAACATACCGAAGAGAAGTCCAGCTTCCGGTTATGCCAGTCAGGTACCGGTTGAAAGATACCGAGGGATAGCAATTATGTGTTTATGGTATGTGGTATGATGGGAGAACTCACTAAGCTTTGTTACTAAATTACACCACTATTTCTTCGAAGGGAAAGGAGCTGGCACGGTAGCAGCACATCACACCACTATTTTCCGCACAATGATGTTCTTGGGATTGTACTCTGACATTGTTACTAAATTATGACATGCTTTTGAGACATATGATCTTTGGCTTTGATGAAATGAAATAACTCGATGATCTTTTCTTTAAATTGTTTTATGAATTGTTCTATCAAAAATAAAACTTTTGGTCATGATTTTTGGGATGTTACAATTTGAAAGAAAGTTATGTTTACAGTTATTGCACATGTGCTAAATTTTCAAATAAATTGAGATGATTCTTAATCACAATCGGACGTGTATTCATTATAATAGAAGAGAAAGATACATGGATAGTGTTTCCATGTAAAATTTATTTACAGTTACACATCAGAGTTGGAGTACATTGTGGTTTGGAGAACCACATGCCAAGAAGCTTAATGTATGGTTCATTATGACTATGAGTAATCTCATTACGGGAGTATTGGTATCTAAGTCATATTTAACCATCTAATACATTTTCATTAGTTTTCCTTTTATATGAGTTGTATATATAAAACTGAAAATGATTGTATCGCAAATTTTATACAAATCGAGTTTGTCAAATCTACTTAACAAAACAGCTTCATTAGCTAAAGCATGAAAGTCAAGCTGGTGCTATAGGGCATTGTTGATATAAGTAGATGTATTTAATTGAAGTTTTGTATTTGTATATTGGAACAGTACAAACAACATATATTGAAATGAATTGATATTTTGGATATGAGTCTTTCATTGAATAATTGTTGTGTTGTATGTTAGCATGTTTAAATCCTTCAATAACTAGGTTATTCTAAATGTCCATAGTCATTCATAGTTTTCGGATCATCTATGAGGTAAGACTAATATGAGTGGATTGGTGGATTCTCATGGAGATGAAAATAGCAAGAGCTACTACTAACTTCATAGACACTTGATTAGGAGAATAAGTATTGGACTTCACCCGCATCAAAACCACTTTATGGATCGTAGTCAAGAGTGATGTTTTGATCAAGGTTGTATCTTCGTATTCTTAGACCTGATATACATATTTGGGAGTTGAAGTGTAGGAATTGTTGTGCTTTGACATGGTTTAACGTTTTCCGTAAAAGAGCGGTCATATGGGCCATCGTTGGGTATGATATGAACTACATTGATGGGCGCATGTAGTCGAGATTGGATTTTTCCCTCTTATTCGTTGAGAGCTAGACATCTAAGGCCTTACTTAAACTTGAACAGTAAATGTGATTGATGGCGATCCATATCTCATGTTTTGACATGATGTCTAAGATAAAGGAATCATTGATACCACACCTTTAGTAACAATTGTAGCTTAGAGCTCCTGGAATTGGATGTTGATGAGATGGCACCCTTCATATATTGTTAGGGGCAGTAGTCTGTTGCTAGACGTCAGCTACTGTCTATGTCAATCTTTAATGAATCTTATGCAAGTAGGACATTGTTGAATCTATATGCCCAATAATCATTATGGAGTGATGTTGCTAATAATATATGAACGTATAGGGTTAGACCTTAATCAAGTTGGTACTTATTGAATATTTATTAAGTATTTGATATTAATAAACAAATTCAACTCTTGTTTTTAATTAGAGAATAATTATTGTTTTATGAAAATAATAATAAAAGAAATTAGAAACTAGTCATTATATGATATGGTATCATATAATAAGTCATGTATAAAGTTTTGGACCTTTTGGTTAACCATGATTAAGTTAAAGACTTACTTCACCATGGTTAAAAAGGTTGGAGTCAAATGTTGTCTTTTATAAGACCTTATGGCCGAAAATGCTATGGCATGGGAGATTGCTTGTAAATCTTCCCCATGATGGTCTCCATTCTTTCTCCCCCTTTCACTTTATCCTTATTAAACTTTACAGTATAATAATAGTTTAACCTTACTTTACATGGGATATAAAAAGGGACTCTTGTGCATGAAATGGGGCAAGTCTTTTTTCATCTTCTTCTTCTCTTCATACTCCCAAAATCTGTAGCTTTCTAAGACTCCAATGAGTCTTCCCTTTTGAAGTTTGGTAGTTGCTTTTGGTGCTTCACTTTGTTTCTTCCTTTATTTCTTATTTGTTAAGAACTTAAAGTCCTAAAGAACAAAGTGTTACAAGAGAAACTAGCATTTTGGTGCCTTAATCTTGATGGTGGTTAATTGTTAAAACCCATGTAGCATAAGGAATGGGAAACGTCATGAGTTACATGGTGTAACCCTAATAGCCACACTATATAAGAACCCCTTTAGTTCAAGAAATTGGCACTAGTGATACATATTTGGAGGGCTAGCCGATTTGAACATGTATTTCTTCTTCTCATGGTTATTCCAAGAGTTCATGACGTTGTGTGAACCATTTGAGGTGTCACACTTGGGGCACTAGGCTCTCAAGCTTCATGGAGTCAAGCAACAACAACAAGGTATGTATTCTATCTATTTTAGTATCCTAGTATCAATGTTTTGGTATGCTAGTTAGGATAATACCTTGGATAATCATATTTGCATGTATAATAGAGAAAACATAGATCCAAGGTATTTAGGGTTGCATGTATACTTAGGAGTGTTAGAATGCTCAAAACCCATCAGTGGTATCAGAGCCTAGGCTTGTTTTCAATTATACTTGATGCAAATTGCTGAAAAATGCTGAAAAAGTCGAATTTCGGGCATTCTGGGCACTGGACTCGCCGAGTCCACTGATGAACTCGCCGAGTCCATGAAGAAAATCATCCTACTCGACGAGTAGGTTGATACACTCGACGAGTAGGAGCCCCTGACAGCATATCTTCGAGTTTTTTGGCTAGAAATGGACTAGGAACATTACCTGTTTTTGAACCTATAATCTTGTTTTTGATGTGGTAATCTTCATACTAATCCAATTTCAAAGATAATTGTCAATAGATTCATGTTTTGTATTAGTTTAGTGATTAGGCTAATTACATGAAAAAGTTTGATTAAATTATCTTGTTCTTATGAGTTGCTTAGATTAATAGAAAAGTTAATTGATTATGTGTTTTCAATCCATTTTAATCTAAGAGTTGATTCTAATATGTGTTTTTGTAACTTGGCCTTAAGTTATATGAAAAGTCACATTTAAGTTTCATAAAACTCATAAAAGTTGGTAATGGTTACAAAAATGAAGAGTCTTGTCCTCAAGTTATGGAGGTTCAAGAGTCACTTCATTAAGTAATAAAATGTGTAACCTTAATTAATTCCATAAATTACGAAATAAAGAAAAGTTACATTCTTTTATTAGTTTAAAGTCTTCCATAACTTGTCCTCAAGTTATGGAACTTGAAGAGTTTTTTTAATTAAAACTACTTTAAACACATAAGTTATGGAATTAATTAGTTTTGAATAGTTTCAAAACTTGCCCTCAAGTTTTGGAATTTGAAAAGTTTTCTCTTATGAATACTTTAATTCCAAGTTAGCCCTTAGAATTTTAAAAGTTAAAATTCAAACCCTTATACTATTATTATAATTTTAATTATATAGATATGTATAAGATAAAGTCAATCTTACCGTTAGTAGGCCTCATTCACGAAGCCGGTCTATAAGGGGGGTATAAGGTTACTGCCTATAAAATGGCAGTTTAATGGGTGTCCACTCTCACCCACCGCTTCCTTGACTGGTGGAGGGTCGTTAGCCGAACGGGTAGGAAAGGACTATAACTCTCCCTTCATTAAAAGTATTAATGATAAATACTAAGTAACTAAACACTTGTACATTCCCAATCTTAGTTACTTAGGAAAATGTGAAAAGGTGCTAACCCATGAAATTACACTTTGTACCTTACCAAGTCATTAGTGGAGCGTGTGTGGTTAACCGGCACACTAATAAGGACTAGTAAGAGTGGCAAAGGGTAACTTGACTCTATTATAGATCGGTGGAGCGTGTGTGGTTAACCGGCACATCGATTAGGTGATAAAGTTAAGGGTACCAAGTAAATTTTCATGGTTATTCACACCTTGTTTGTGATCCTCGGCATCCCCGTCACAAACTTGAGAGGGCACAATCGAGATTCAAACATGCCATTGAAAGTTCAATGTATCTCAAAAGATCTAGGAGTTTCAAATCCAATTAAAACTTAATTATATTTCGTTTTTCATGGTGGAAATTGGTAAATCGTCATTTACCTACCTTCAACTATTTTATAACTTGGATTACGGCATCCCTCTTCCAGTTATAAATAGGTTGTTGGGTCCTAGCCTTAATATTTCATATTGGGTGTTATATTAAGGACTTTAAATCAACTCTCTTGAATATCTCCCAAAAGATGATCTTCCTAAATCTCTTGAAACAAGCTTTCCTAAATGAAGATGATGTCCCATGGAAATCATACTTCTTTCACCTCCTCCAATTATTCTCCCTAACCCACAAGTTCCTGAAAAGTTTAAGGTCACTCAAGCAAAGGTCTATATGTGATCACATCTTGGAGACGTAGTCAGATATTGACAAGCCGGGAGAGTTGGGTGTCAAAGTCTTGAGAAAGTTGGTGACTCAACTATTTTCTAAGTCACATAGTGAGTTCCTTTGGGACTCCTATGAAACAGACTATGACAAGACCCTTAATGATCTTATCTATTTGCTAAGATCAACTTCCTAAAACTTTATGGACATTGACAATGATGACATTGGATATCCAGTAAAGGTCTCTCTTCCCAATGGAAAGGGATCGGCCATAGTCAACTCGGTTGACCAAATGGTAAAGAGAACGGCTAAGTCTGAGATAGTCCCATTATCAAGGGTCTATTGCCAAAGAAAGGGGCATTGGTTGCGAAGCTGCCAAATTTACCTAAGGATATTAAAGTCAATAAGTTTGACTCTACTTCGAGTAAAGTCCACTATCTAACTCTGCTAAGTTTCTATTCTGAGATTCTTGATACATGATGTGACTGGGTCACATGTTGATGTTTTAAGAATAAAAGAAAAAGTGAAGAAACTTAAAGAAAGAATATGTTGAATCTGATGGCATAGATGGATTTCTATCGCATAGTTTGAAGATCGGATTCTTGAGCTACTTCTTAAGAGGTATGATATATTGCTTAGGAATAAATAACAACAAAGTTTTCATGTGCTTTTGCATTGTAAGGATAGTTTTTCCGCAAAGTTTTAAAATAAAAGAAATTTTTTTTTGATTTTATTTATTTTAAAATATCCTTACAATGGCATTTGTGAAAACTTTTGTTGCTTATAAGATTCCATTAAGAGCAAGAGTGGAAATATGAATTTGATTCTTTCATTTGTGGTAGTGTCTAAATTTACCAAATAAGGAAAGATTCTCATCACCTAAGTTTCAGTTGGATAGAAACTTGGAATCATGCAAGTTGTATAGCATGATGAATAAGAACTTTCAAGCATTGGAAAAATTAAGACTAACTACTTGTTCACATGGATGTGTGAGTCAACTAAAGGATCGAGTACACATTCTTGTGCACTGATCAAGCCCACCACAAATAATCGTTAAGACTATTCGTCATTATTTACTAAAATTCAGTAAATATGGTTATACTTACAAGCTTAAGTGTAATTCTGAGACATTGGAAAAGGTTTCAATGTATGGCAGAGCGAATAAGAAGAATCAACTTAGGCAGAAAGATAAAAGTTTCTCAAATCTGAAATGATGGGAGAGTACTTTAGTATCATGTTATATAATCATCTTAATGATTAAGAGACCTTATCACAATTCATCCTCTAAGTGCATTCTGGTAGCTAAGAAGAGGAGCTATGAATTGTTGAAGTGGTTAAATCAAGACGATGATTTATACTTCGTTCCAAAAACAATTCTTAGAGTTATACTCTAAGATTGTAACTTGAGTGACATGTCTTAAAGAAGGTTTAAAACACTTGTCAAATGTAAGAGTAAAAGTTTTCTACTCTTGTACATTTGAAATTGGTAAGTTGTGATGTTTTGGATAAAACAAAGACCAACTAAGGCCAATTGTGTGAAGTGTTTGTCTTGATTAGAATCCACACTATCTCTTGAATATCTGACAAGAAAGTCTTATATGTCAAGAGGACAGTGGGAGTCTTAAAGGTCTTGAAAGTCTCAAGAATAAAACCTGAAGTTCTTCACTAGCACACGACTTGAGGTTTATAACCTATCGTGTTGACATGTCTATGCCTATTCAAGTTGGCTTTGCATAGGAGTTCTGAGAGTTCTCAATTGGTTGCACAGCTACTTGGAAGCAATGGCAGGCCCTTGAGCTGCCAAATGGCAAGAATTTAAGATTGCACAAGTTTAATCCATATAAGTGTGGATTTGTCAGTAACCTTGTCTTGTGATTATGGTTTTGACAAAATTCATATGGATAGGAACTCATACACCATAAAATCTAAGTGTCATAAGGTTTCTCTCCGATTCATGAAAATGATGGTGAGGAAACACTTTCACTAAGTAGATTTTAGCTAGATAGCAATTGTGATATTTGCATTCTCAAAGTCGTTAGTGGAGCGTGTGTGCTTAACCAGCACACTAACATGGACTTGTGAGAAGTGGTAAAGGTCTAAACAATCGAGACTATGATTACGGCATCCCTTTTCATAGTTCTTAAAATTGTTTAGACACACCAGTGAGCTATCTAAGATAAGGTGTATGATATTGATAAAGTTTTATCAAAGTAATCTAGTATCAGAAATCTGAACTTTGGTAAGAAAGTCAATAAAGTATTGATTTCTAGAAGTCCAACAGATTTCTGATTACATGTCAAAGCTAGAGGGAGCATAAGTGTTATGCTAATAATCATCATGTTAGTGGGAGCATGATAATTATGAAAAAGGTTGCAAGTTAGCAATGTTAATTATAGAAAACAAAAGTTTCAATTCGTGAGGCTGCAGGGGTTGAAAAAGTTGATTTGCTATAATTAAGGGAGAGAAAATTATACTTCATTTCAATTCTAAAAGCTTAGATTGAGATTTTAATCGTATTTAGTCAAGGATATATATATGAATTTCATGTTGGAATGGCTCAACGTAAGGAAATTCTATATATGGGTCCATTATTTGCGTTCTAAAATTCGATTATGATTACGGCATCCCTTTTCATAATCTGAATTATGAGAACTTGGAAAATAGAAATGGAAATGTTATAGCAAAAGACTGGTTTAGTCTTTATGTGAGACATCATGACTCGTGTCCCATATGCTTTGGATATAGGATCGATTTCATGTGCTATATTCATCCTTTCTAAAATTTTCCAAATGCCTGGGGCATTAAGAAGGGAAAAGGTCTAGAACTGGATATGACTAAAAGGATTAAGCAATTGTCGAGGACAATCTAAGGTTTACCAAAGATTGGTTGCTCAAGGACAGTTGGAAGTATAGTGTTAATTCTGGAAGGACCATATTGACATAATCTGTAAGGAGGCAACTCTTGTTCAGAAGTGATAGTCAAAATGGAATATGGAAATGTTTCAAAGTTGGAAATTATTCAATCTGTGTAAGATTAGGAAACTTAATGCAAGAAGGATGTTTCCAAGGAGTTGATCTCCTTGGAATGCTCTGTAATGGTTGTTGTCAAGTCTTTCTGACTCTGTGCATAATCATTACAGGAGGATCAATGCATATAAGTTTAGAATCTAACAGATTTCAGTAAATGGCATGAATTTGGAATTCTTGCATTTGCAATAAGGATTTGGGACTGTGAAAGAGGATCATTGGAGTTATTTTCAATTGATCTAATTCACAAAGTGAAGATCATAGACAAACATAGTATGCATACTTGGTGTATGGCATGACTAGTGTTTAGAAAACATAGTGTACATGCTTGGAGCATGGCACAACTATTGTTTTAAATTCAAGAATAAAGTTGATAGTTGAAACAGTATACAATGAATAATGTGTAATCATATGGTGATAAATAAAAGGTGTTTTATTTATGTTCATAGGTTTTGATACCATATTAGATTCTATTATTATTGTGTTTCATTTTGCATGTTTTGACTTCCAGAATAACTAGGTCGTTCTTCCTGATTGACTAAGTTATTCAAACTATCCACAGTCGGTCATATGTTGGAAGTAGATATGAATCAAGACTGTCATGGGTTGGCTTGTAGAGGTCTAAGATGTTGGACAAGGGGCTACAACACTCATGAGTGCTCATAAGTTCTGAGTATTGGATTCAACCCGCGCTCATTGGAATCACTTCATGGATTTTATCACGAGTGATCATGAGACGATAATATCTTATATTCTTCAAACCTAGAGATATGAGTTGTTACTATGAGTTGGTTGTACATTGATTGCACGAAAACGCATTCGGTAACTCGGTGTTATAAAACGTGCCTTTGTGTATGATTCAACAAGTAGTAGAACAAGCCATATGAGTCGAAGTTTATCCATTCCTTTTACCTTCGGGATAAAAGCGATATTTGTGGGCCCCTCGATGATTTGATGATGACAAATGGAAGTGCTCGGCCGAGCCAGGACTGATTTGATTTGTTCAATTAGTCAGTCGTCATAAATCGGAAATCGGGAAACAACAAATGGACAGAGAGAATGATTATAATCCATGTCTCAGTCCATATGATATCTAGAATGGAGGAATATATGATCCCTTATCTAATGGACAAGTCATTGACAAAGGTCAGAGTTCATCTACAAGGTCAGAGTTCGACAGCGGCTTTTGAGAGCTACGATTGCCAGTTGGTTCCTGAAGTCATAAGCAATAATAGTTTTAGACTTATCCAAGTGGGAGACTGTTGGATTAGTGTGTAAGTCCATAACTATAATTGGTATGTACTTGACCCGACTCGGCATGGTCCATTTGGGTTGCATGGCATCGGAACATTTGGATAGACCGTTTATGAGGAAAAGACATTTTGTGACATATTAATATATTATAAGTTCTAATATATTAATAGGAAATCATGTTATTTAATTAGTATTGATCAAGAATTAATTTGGACTTAATTTAGTGATCAAAAAGAGACTAATTAAATATATGGGGATTGATTGTGTAAATCATTCATTCTTATATATGTGGGCTTATGATCCAAGATTCCTTTATGTTGGGTTTAACCCATGTGGTGATCCATGGATACTCCACGGAGGTTAAAACCCATGGAGCATAAGGAATCGGAAATGTCATGAGTTACATGGTGTAACCCTAATAGCCACACTATATAAGAACCCCTTTAGTTCAAGAATTTGGCACTGGTGATACATATTTGGAGGGCTAGCCGATTTGAACATGTATGTCTTCTTCTCATGGTTATTCCAAGAGTTCATGATGTTATGTGAACCATTTGAGGTGTCACACTTGGGGCACTAGGCTCTCAAGCTTCATGGAGTCAAGCAACAACAACAAGGTATGTATTCTATCTATTTTAGTATCCTAGTATCAATGTTTTGGTATGCTAGTTAGGATAATACCTTGGATAATCATATTTGCATGTATAATAGAGAAAACATAGATCCAAGGTATTTAGGGTTGCATGTACACTTAGGAGTGTTAGAATGCTCAAAACCAATCAGTATATGGATTTTAAAACACTTTATCGCTAGCCGAACATGAAGGCTGAAATTGTGGCCTACGTAAGTAAATTCCTAACATGTTCCAAGGTCAAGGCAAAACATCAAAGGCAATCGGGATTGTTTCAACAACCATAAATACCCGAGTGGAAGTGGGAGCAGATCGCAATGGATTTTGTAACCAAATTGCCTAACACTACTAGTGGTTACAACACTATATGGGTAGTTGTCGATAGATTAACCCTCTATGCGCACTTCCTACCAATAAATGAGACATAAGATGGAGAAGCATACCAGGACCTACCTTAGAGAGATTGTAAGATTACATGGGGTACCGTTATCTATTATTTTCAACAGAGATAGCAGATTTACCTCCTGATTCTGGAAAATTGGGCAAAAATTCCTTGGTACTCGCCTGGATATGAGTACAGCCTATCATCCCCTGACCGACGGTCAAAGAAAAAAGACAATCAAAATGCTTGAATACATGTTTAGAGCATGTGTGGTAGATTTCGAAAATGCAAGGGACACTCATCTTCTATTGATCGATCTCTCATACAATAATAGTTATCACACAAGCATCAAGGTTGCACCGTTCGAAGCTTTATACGCCGGAAACACTGATCTCCTATTTGTTGGATGGAAGTTAGAGATACCCAACTAGCCAAGAAATTCATAGGAAGCGGTACAGAGATTATTCTTGAGACGACTGAGAAAAACCTGCAAATTCGCAAATGCATGAAGGCATCACATGATCGTCAGAGGAGCTATGTTGATATAAGACGAAAACCCCTTGAATTGCAAGTTGGAGATGGGGAAATGCTTAAGGTCTCTCCTTGGAAAGGATTCATAAGGTTTGGAAATCGGGGAAAGCTAAATCCTAGGTATATATGACCGGTAGAAATCCTCGAGCGCGTAGGTTCGATGGCCTACGGAATTAGATTACCCCAAGAGCTCAATAATGTGCATGACGTCTTCCATGTGTCCAATATTAAGAAGTGTCTCTCCAATGATACACTTCCACTTGACGAAATTCAAATCATCCCTGAACTGACCTTCGTTAAGGATCCAGTCGAAGTTATGGACATAGTGGTTAAACGACTCAAGTAGAGTCAGATTCCCATAGTCAAGGTACGATGAAAATATATGCGAGGACCGCAGTATACATGGGAACGAGAGGACCAAATAAAAAATAAGTACCCCCATGTTCGTAGGAATCCCGACTATAAGATAAATTTCGGGACACAATTTCTAAAATGGGGGGAGAATGTGATAACCAAGAAAATTCCCATCACCGAACACAGTTACGAAATAGTACAGAAAGATAAATGTAATAGCTTAGTATTGTAATGTTTGATTTATGAATAAATATAATCAATAAGTTGTTACATTTAGAAATACATCGACGTTTAGGCTTAAAAATTCAACATCCAAAAAGTTGTACCTTCTTTTAAAACGGTTAATATATTCGAAAAGTACTTGCCGACGTGATTTCAATGATATAAAATTCGTAGAAATCCGACTCCAGTGGGAGGAGTTATGATTTTTGTATAAAGAAAAATCAACCGCGTAAATAATTATTACGACGTCGAAATGGTATATTGAGATCGGTTAAGTTTTGACTAGAGATCGGATAATCGTAGTACTCCTTGAGATAAGAAATTTAGGACAAAGAATGCCAAAAACGGGGTTCTTATAAGAGAGATATGATATTTGTAAAATCATTTATGTTTACCCACGTTAGGAAAAAAGGTGAAAGTCAAAACTACCTAAAACAAAGTAAAGGAAAGTTGTAGTACTAGTTTAGATCGACACATAGATACAAAGAGATGAAATATCGGATCTCGTACGCATAAGATATGGATTTTTAAATTATTTTTGTACGCACATGGTGCGTGCCATTGCACGACGTGCACCTGACACCATATTTGATCAGATTGTGAATGATGTGGCCTAAAGCGAGGGTGACACGTGGTGACTCCTGGATGGAGCCACAATGATCACAGACAACACGCATAACTATTTACGCCGCACACACCCCGAAATCTTGACTATAAATTGCAGGGACTGTAGTCCCATTTATGCATTCCTCGTTTCTCAACTCTCTCTCACAATTGGAGCTACTGCAGTCCTGAAGTGATCTCCAGAGTCCCGGGCCTGACTCTACCCTACTTCAACGGTATCACACGTCGAGGGTGAGTTCACGGCCTCGCTTTTACTATTTTAGAGGTTTTACCGAGTAGGGGGGAGGGGGGATGATACATGCTTTTCAAACTGGTTTGTCAAGTTACAAAAATATATTTATTCTATAACATATTAGTAGTTAATACAAAACATGAAACGTCATAATATGTCGGTAGATACTCCGGCTAGTTTTAAGCAATAATATTATGTCTAATCGTTATACTGCTCGAGATACTATGAAAGGATCATACCTAGATGTTATGCTGGCAGATTTCCCAAGATAATATAATACGTAAAAGTAATTCTGGCCAAATTTAAGGATATGCACTGTACTTAGCTATTACTCTAATATCCTATTATCCAGAAAATCGTAATTATTATTATTATTATTATTCTTATTATTATTATTATTATTATTATTATTTTATATATATATATATATATATATATATACACACATACACACACACAAGAATAATTATGGAATATTCATTAATTATAATTATCTTATATATTATGGTTAAGCGTGTATATATATATATATATATATATATATATATATATATATATATATATATATATACACACACACTAGTTTCAGATGTTTTTATGCGGTAGTCCTCTGTAGATCTGCTTCTTTGTCTATTGACTAGTTATATGTTTATCTGTTGTCAGTTATATGTCTATTTTTATGTATATGTCGACATAGTATGATTGGTTTGAGGTATTACTACTTTGTGCCAAAACCAACAAACCTAGGAGCAAGATAGACATAAGTTGCGGGCCTGTACGCAAACCAGACTTTTGTTGAGGGTCGGGAGCAAGCCAGACTTAGGCTATGGGCCTGAAAGGCAAGCCATACTCAAGTTGTGGGCTTAGGGGTAATCAAGTCCGTTAGTTGTGGACCCAATGTGTCACACCCCCAAACCAGAATGGCGGAAACATTCGGGGGTGGATGACTTTACGTAATATCATAACAATTGAATATTTGTAAAGAAAGTAACCCATCCATCATAAATATAATAAAAGTTACATCGTTGCATGCAATACACGTTTCAATAGAATATTACAAATATGATGATTTAAAATGTTTCGATAACAGACGCCTTAGCGTTCCTTCTCCAAAAGCTGATGGTTACCTGTAATACTGATTCCCTGAGAAATACAAGTAGTTTTAAAAAATGTCAACAATTAAGTTGGTGACTTCATAAGCGTTTTTGTACTAAAATTCGTATTTCTTTCGGTAAAAATAACTGAACGTGTTTTCCAGAAAATCCAATATTTTCTACGTATGTGTAATAGTTTGAAAAAGTTCCAAGGGCTGGAATGCAATAGTGTCTTTCATGCTAAAATGGTGAAAGTGGATTTATACATATATAATGTAGCACTGAATGCATTTCAGAGTCTCGTAAATCATAATATTTCGATATTCCATGTGAGATTTATAACCATGCTATTGACTCAGACTGCCTGTAACAACGTTCTTCAGGTGTTGCAGTGTTATGACGTTTGTCACCCCAGACCTGCCGGTCTAACTGTAGCTAACAGTTTAGGTGCGGGATTGTCAATCCCATATAGATCTATACACAAGTATCACGCTCTCCCTACAAGAGATTATGGTTTATAATACAGGACTTGAAATGCGTACTTGGGAGTACGGTGAAGCCGGATGTCTCACAAAACTTAGTATCAATAGATTTACGGAATGAAAAGTCCACATTACTTGTAAATAAAAGTATTTCCTTTTTATCGTGTTTGTGTAAAGTTGTCATGAATATTTCGTAAACTATACCTATTATAGTTTTTCAAAAAGTGTGTTCCATTTGGTGATAAAAACTTGACGTAATACCAACTTTGCATGTAAAGTGTAACGTTGGTATTAATGTTGTTTAACATTTATAAACAAAAAATGTAGGTAAGGCATTTGAAACCATATATAACGATGCGTAAGTTTTTCTCGTGTTTCACTTGTATTCCCCCCCCCCTTAAAACATGAAAAGGACGTGAAAATGTAGGGGTATGAACTCACCTGGAAAGTGTGGTGATTTGAAGAAAGCAAGATTTTCTCGGGCGGCACTTTGACCGGAAAGTGGTGAATTTCTCGGGAATCTCGGAGCTTCAGACATTCGTCGGGACTTGGGTACGTAACCGGGGAAATGAGCAAGGAAATTCGGAAGTCTCGCATGCTATTTATAGGAGGGGGAGTTGCCCTCGTACGCTGGGCGTACACCGAAGTACACGGGGCGTACCTCGTACGCGGGGCGTACGTCAGCGATGACGTCTCCAGTCTCCGATCTTTGGCTAGGACTGCAGTAGAGGGTGTAGGGGCGACTTGTCCGATCTGAGGCCCTCCATTCGGTACGTTGGGCGTACTCCGAAGTATGTTGGGCCTACTCCTTCGGATAAGCCTCGAAGTGTGTGCCAAAAACTTCAAAAATGCGTAACTTTCGCATACTAGCTCCGTTTTTGACGTTCTTTATATCCACGCATAGGTGAGAATATACTCTACAACTTTCATTTAGACTTTGTCGGCTAATTTTGACTTTATTTTTAATTTTATATTATTTAATAGGCCGGGACAGGATAATTCCGTTAAAAATCCATAACTTCTTCATCCGATGTCCGTTTTTGTCTGTCTTTTTACCGTTGTAATACTATTGTCGAGACCTTCAATTCTCGTTTAGGTTGTGTCGGCTAAAATCGCTCGATCTTTATTTCGAATTTTAGCTGTCTACTGTTGTTCTGAAACTTAGAAAAATCATAACTTCCTCATACGAAGTCAGATTTGGGCGTTCTTTTTATGTATTCTCACGGTTTAACATAATCTACGACTTTCGTTTAGATACTTAAGGCTAAAAAGTATTTTATTGAAATTTCACTTTTTACACTTGGCAGTGTTTTACCGGCTTTGTCGTGAATCTTCGATTAGTCATAACTTCTTCGTTATAACTCGGATTTGAGTGTTCTTTATATATTTGGAAACCTTGACAATATATCTAACATTTTATGCAACCCAATTGAAACTTTATAACACTTCATTTTTACATCATTTTTATTGATTTCCAAAATAGATTTAACATTCGGCTTTGAACATTACATGGATTTGAAATATCGGTTGTCACACAGTGTGCATGATGTTATATGTTTGTGTGTTGGTACTTTGTGGGAACTCATTAAGATTCGGCTTACGGTTTTAGTTTATTGTTTCAGGTACCTTAGAGGATCGTGGGAAATAGAGGGCGTGATCGTGCACATCTCCCAATTTTTATGATATTGGATCTTGGGATACCCTGATTATGATTATGGTATCAGAGCAACATGTTAGTGATAGGCTAGGGAATTGTAAGAAAGTATACCCCAAGTTACCCACGTTGTTATTTGATATAATATTTATGATAGAACAACATGCTAGTGATAGACTAGGGATCATTAGTAACTGCCTGTTAGAATTTCCTAATGTGTGATGTATGATAGCCTAAGAATACTGTTTGTATGAAATTGAGGTCATTGTTGTAGTTTCTTAGTGTGTGCATCATAGTTGTACATAACTAAGATTTTATAGCCTGAGAATTTTTGATTTGGCCTTATTTCCAGTTCTTTGTTAGGTTGTAGGCTTAGGGTAGGATCAAGTATTCGACTGTCTATAGGATCTAGTTTTGTGTATGATTAGCATGCACCAGTGGCTACAGGGTTGGTGGAAGTTTCATGGGTGAGTTGTTGTGGGAGCAGTCGGTCACGTGAGGAGTGATTAGCCACTCTCTTCAGAGTGAGGATAGGATGTGTAGGTATCCTAGTTGAGTATTGTTAGCGTGTTTGTGATGATCCTTGAGACAAAGACTGGTAGGTGTGAAAGGAATATTGGGCCCATACTACTGGAATCACAGGACCAATACACGTAGAAAGGAAGTTAAAACCCCCGAGGGTTTTCTCTGTCTAGGATGATTATGATAGAATGAATTGTGACTATTCTGATATATTCTGGATTATTTTCAGTATGGTGTTTACGAGAGGATCTGTTTTCGGAGCTAGGGTGAGTAGCCAGGGTAGGCATGGGTTGAATGATGATCAGATACGTGAGATGATTGTCGCTGAGGTGGCTACTGTTTCCTTGGGATCGATTCCGGAGTTGTTTGGGTCTATCAAGACCGTGATGATTGACATTTTTGATGATCGATATGCTGCACTTTCTGAAGTTGTTGTTGTTGCAGCTATCGTGATTGTTGCTTCCTCAAGGGTCCGAGGGGAGAGATCTTTCTAATACCAGGACTTTGACAATACGAAGCCCTCGGAGTTTGATGGGGTGTAGGACCCGATTGTGGCGATGAGGTGGTTGTCTGATATGGAGGGTTGTTTCTTCACATGTTCTTACCCTATTTACCAGAAGGTCAAGTGCGCCCTAAACCTTCTCCAGTCAGGTACGAAGGATTGGTGGAGATTGTTGACTGGCTCTTACAATCCTGAGCAGAGAGTTGCTGTTACTTGGGAGCAGTTCTCTGAGATCTTCTGCACGAGGCATATTCCATTGGTGGAGAGGGAGAGGTTGGATCAGGAGTATATGGATCTGAGGCAGGGGACTGAAACGGTAACGGAGATTACCAAGATGTTTACTGAGAGGGCTCTTTTCTGCCCTGAGTTTACTCCTTCTGAATAGGCTCAGATGACCCGGTACTTGAGCATGCTCAAAACGGATATCCTCCAGTTCGTGTCCATCCAACGGTATGGTACCCTCGCTGAGCTTTAGGAGGCCGCTAGGCGGCGGTAGATTGAGATAGATCTCCAGGAGGGGGAGCTGAGGCAGGCTCCTATTCAGTCTCATCTTGTAGTGCAGTGGTTCAAGCCCGTTGATTCAAGATCTGGGGGATAGAGGGGCCGCACGTGTGGTAAGTGTGGCAAGGTTCACGATGGTTCTTGTCGATCTTTATCTAGATGCCACAAATTTGGAAAGGAGGGACATTATGCAAAGGATTGTCGTCAGCAGGTCCTAGTACCGAGCACCCGGATATGTTATCACTGTGAGCAGGTTCGCCATGTGAAGGCCAACTATCTCATGCTTTCTGTGAGGCCAGTGCATGTTACAACGTTGGCTACTCTGAGGATCACGGATGGACGCCAGGGTAGGGTGGAGCCTCCGAGGACTTAAGGTCATGTTTTCCAGCTTGCAGCATAGGAGGCCAGGGTGGCGCTGGATTTCGTTACTGGTACTTGCCTAGTAAACCCCTTACATATTCTTGTGCTTTTTGACACAGATGCGAGTCGGTCTTTTGTATCTCAGTCTTTCAGCATGGATTATGTGTTGATACAATAAATTAACCCTCAGCCGCTAAGAAGGACCCAAAGACCCATAAGCTTGTGTGAACCGGAGAGGAGGATGCCGAATACTGTTTGTTATCTTTTGGAGCCCGAAGACGAGTAAAAGACCTGAATACATCTATAAACATGAAGACTGTGAGAAGTGATCTTTACTGACTATGTGTGTAAACTTAGTATTATTCGGTATACCTTTCAGGGTCACCGAAGCCAGTCACTTTTTAATTATTTAATTATTCCTTGTAACTTTTGGACGTCTATAAATAGATGGTTCCACTACATGTTTATGTACCAATTCTGAACTTATCAATATAAGATTTCTTTATCTCTATACTATCCGAAGTTATTTGACTAATACTTTATCCGAGTCCCTATTCACTTTAGTAGTTCAACATTTACTAACATGGTTTGAGTGCAAACCATGTTACGATTCAATTAAATGTCTACTTGTTTATGCTTATTGATATAACTTGTTGCTATTTACATTCCTTACTTTTCCGCAATCTAACTTTTATTGTTGAGCTAACAAAGATCCATTGAGATTAACTTACTATTCCACAATATATTATCTCGTTCTTAAGCTCTTCTCTCAACTATTGGTATCAGAGCCAGAGTGGTTGCCTTTTAACTCCTTTCAGAAAATCGAAACTTTTTCTTAACAAAACTCTAGTTTAGAAGGTCTTCTATACCACTAAAAACTCATTAAAACAAGGAAAATGGCACAAGCTTATTCTTTAAACATTTGAAACAGTGTTGGAGGTTCTAATAGAGCTCCAATACTTGCTGAAAGTGAATATCATCATTGGTCCCAAAGAATGGAAAGATATTTAAAGATACTCGGAAGAGATGTTTGGAGATCTGTAGAAGAAGGACCTCATGTCCCTATTCTCACTCCCATTGCAGCTAATGTCTCTTAAGCAAGACTTGGAGGTGGTCCGGCGGCCATGAACAGACCTACCAAGGATGATCTCAAAAACATGGAGAAAGATGCTATTGCATTCTATGAAATTTCATGTGGCGTTGCTCCAGGTAACTTTGAAATCATCATCAACTGTGAATCTGCCAAAGAAATTTAGGATGTACTCAAAAATCTCTACCTGGTGAAAGTCTTGATGAATCCTTTAAGAGATTCAACCTCATAATCACTAAACCTCAAATGTTGGTACCGTTAGAAGCAACCATGAAACCAATATACAGTTTCTGAATGGGTTAGGAAGACATTGGATGACTGCAAAAATGATAGTTCAAGGAGATAGGAAGATCCAAAATCTTTCACTGTTCAAACTATACGGTGAACTTCAGGCTCAAGAATCCATAGTGTTAAAATAATGTGCAAATATGGGTGGATCACTTGCTTTAATGGCTCAAGCTCCTCAGTATGCCATCAAAGCACCTCAATATCCCTATCTCGGAGAGTCATCATATCAACATCCATATGCCAACTCTCTGCAGTCATATCAAGCAGATGTAGAACTAGATGATTAGGAAGAGTTCCAAAATGCCATAACCCTCATCAATCAACAGTTCATACGACTCCCCCACCCACTTTTCGCAAAAATCAGCAGTTCCCTAAACCACCTTTCAACCGAAACTTCAACCCATAGAACAATCGTCAACAATATCCCAGAAACCCTCATCACCAACCTCAGCCTCAAAACGCTCCTCATATGATTTCAATATCACAAGGAAATTCCTTAGACTAACAAATCACCAGACTCTGGTACTACTACCGAAGACATCAAATATGGAGTTCTTTTCTGTCACAAATGCCATAAGGAAATTCACTTTGCAAGAGAATGTAAAGTAAATGTGGTGAAGACAAAGTGTTCTATCTTATAATGTATCGGGATATGAGAGACAAAGAGAAGGAAAAAGTGAAAGGATGTATAGCTCAAGTTCGTATGGATCATCAGGTTTGGTCTTCAGGTGATGAAGATGAGGAGCTTGACAACAAAAGGAAAAGAAGGAAGATATGCATGCTGGCAGCGTGCAAAGAAGATGGATCAACCAACCTAAAGAAGAACTATTGGTACATGGAAAGGGAATGGACCCTTGCTATCGTTGAACAGGTAAAACTTATGATTCAGTCTAATAATTATAGCATGCATGATTGTGAATCTCACTTAGAAAGACTTAATGAAACGTGTGTTACCTTCCTTACAGACTACAACAAAATCTTAGATGAAAAGAACATAGCAACCCAAGAGTTGTATCACTTAAGAGGAAGACTAGAAGACAAGAAGCTTAAGGCACAATGTTAGAAAAAGATATGTTGTTAGAAAATGATGCTAGGTTACTTAGTGAGACTCAGTTAGAAATTGCTTTCAATCAACAAGATTTAGCCCGCAAGGAAATTATACGTCTTAATCATTTAACTGAAAAGTTGTTTAATGAAAGTGAGGCCATTGAAAACTTAGTTAATAATGGGACTGTTGATAACACATATAATTGGGGATGGTCCAGTGGTTACTCTACCGAAGAGAACTCTCCTCCTCAGTTCGATGCCGAACGTCCTTATGTCCTACTAGACCATACCTTTCATTACCCAATCAATGACAAGACCTTTCCCAAAGACATTGGATGTCACTTCGGTAGACTCCATCACCTCAGTAACAATTGTGTGATCGAGAAGATGCATCCAGAATCCTCGGGAAACTCAGAAAGTTTCTTGCATGTCATCGGTACGAATAGTCCTAATTACCAGTCCAGTTCTGTGGTGGACGAGGAAATTTTTATGGAAGGACCTGAATCTTTCTCAACCTCTACTTTTAGTAATGAAATAATCTTAGGTGAACCATCTCTTTCCTCAAAGACAAGTCACAACAAAGATTTGCCACTGACCTACTCTGCAGTTCTTCAATCCTCATTACCAACAAATGATATCCCGCAGACCCTAGTCAAGTCCACATCGACTCTTCCGCCTTTCATACATGAACATCCCATTAATAACTTTGAGTTTGGACAGTGCTCCCAAAATCATGAACTCTATAGTTCCAATGATTCAACCCCTATGTCAATGTCTAGATCAAAGAACTTCAAAAAACCCCAAGTAAATGTTTCTGATGTTGTCACGCCAAAACTTGAGGCAAAATTGGCTCTGAAAAATGAAGTAAGATGCCGACTTGAAAGGCGGGAAGCTGAGTCAAAAATTAAATCTTTCAAAACTCAGGCGAAATTTTCAAATTGAAGGAATTTCAACAAATCCACCACTGCAAAAACTTTTCAAAATGACACTGTAGTCGACGGATCTTGTCAAAAATCATGTACAATCGCTAAATCTTTTGAAATCAACAACACTGTACCCACTTACAACAAGGTCGAGTCCTTGTCACAAACATCCTTAAAAGATTCAAAAATGAAGGGTATCTTGCACACTCCACGTTTATCAAAATCCCATCAACCCATCAGGAAGTCAAAACATATGTCTAGGTCCTTTAACAAGTCATCTTCTAATACAATGGACTCTTCAGTAAGGCACAACCCAAGGACCAAGCAAAAGAACCAAACCACACCCTCCAGAACTTTGACCAAGTACGGTTTGTGGCTCAATGAAAAGAACCTCACTTTTGGCTTCTACCCACTGTCAAAAAGGACACGTCAAATCCCAACTCGAAATATCCAAAAGAACGTGAAACATCATGGACACAAACAAATATGGAAAGAAAAATCTCTTCATCATTCCCACATGCATACATTTGCTATGAATGTTTCCCATCTTAGTACGGGCCCCAAACTAGTTTGGTTGCCCAAATTAATCAAATGTGTAACATCCCGATATTTTTTAAGTATTCCAAACCCTCTTTTATCATTACTTTGTCATTTATAGTCCTTGGGGTTGGAAGTGTAGAGCCAAGATAAGTTTAAGGGCCAAGTTTGCAAACTTGGGCCAATAAGGAGTACGTTGCGCGTATATAAGAGTACGCTAAGCGTACTAAGTTCTTCCTTAGTACACTGGGCGTACACTTGTATATGCTGGGCGTACTAATGTCAGGGTGAAACCCTAATATTTAGGGTTTGGGGCCTATATAAGCAACATTCTGTGCACCAAAACTTCCCTTACCTCAGCCTCCACTGATTATAGTCGTCTTCCCCAAACCCTAGCCTTTCCTTTGTGTGTTTAAGCTTATTGAGTTTTTTCTTGAGTACTTTAAGAGGAAGGTATTGCATCAAAGAGTTGGAGAAGAAGATCAAGCTTGTAGATCTGAAGTTAGCTTGTGCCCTAGAAGCTCCAGAAGGTATAAAGCTCCAAACTTTATGCATATATGTATAGATCTTTCCATTTTGCTTTAAAAGAACCATTTTTTTCCCAAAAACCCATAAGGTGGTGCATGATGTGATTTGGACGAAAAGGACTGTCCTTCTAGACTCTTGTAGGGACCTTGAGTGATAAAAATGAGGTCACATTAGCTGAATGTGTCCCATGCATAGAAAAAGAAGGTCTTAATGGATTAAGACCAAGTATTAAGAGCTTTCTGGACATCCAAAGTGATAAAGTTTATGACTTTATAGGTCCTAGGCATGTTAGGTCACTGGATCTGAAGTTTGGGCTTAAGTGCTTAAGCCATTAAGCACATAATAAGGTTTTGGCAAACCATCGAGTACACCCAGCGTACTTGGTCAACCACCCCGATGGTGGTCAATATCTGGACAAGTATGCCCCACGTACCAGAGGAGTACGCCCCGCGTACGTCCTTTGTTGGGCCTTTGACAAATGGGCTTCGGGTTTTTAGGCTGTTTATGGACTAATTGGATTTCGGCTTTTGCTGGACTTTATGAATAAGATATTTTAGGCCAAGTAGTGATAATGGATCATGGGATTAGGCCCATTTAGAAAGTTGGACCCAAGTTAGTAAATTGGTCCAATAATGGGCTTTATATATATGGACCTTTAAGTTAAGGACTTGGTTAAAGAGAATGGATTTAATGAGTTGTGTGGACACTGAGTCAAGAAGGTTATTTCAGGTATTAACTTAGTATTTATTATGTAATAGTTTGGGATTCCCGGTGAGACAACAGTTAGATATTTATAGTACTTCGGCACTATTTGCAAGGTGAGTTATCCTCACTATACTCAAGGGTCTAAGTCACCAAGGCTGGCCCTTTGGATTGTTATTTGGTTATGTTATGCTAGTATGATCTGTTAGATTGGTATCCTGGTAGATAGCATGGTATTGTGTGTTATGTGGCTATGATCTTTTAGATCGGTTTATTTGTCTGTTTATGGACATGTTTGTTTAGCGGTTGAGGCTTATCTGCTTTGTGCGGAGGCCAATAGACCTGGGCATTCCAACCTGCTAGTTGTGGGTCCTGAGTATTCCATCCCGAGGATGATTGGACTCATAGTATGTGGGCATTCCAACTTGTTGGTTGTGGGCCTGGGGTATTCCATCCCGAGGATGATTGGACCCATAGTATGTTGGCATTCCAACCTGTTGGTTGTGGGTCTGGATATTCAAACCCGATGGTTGACTGGACCTATAGTATGTTGTTTATGATTATATGTGTATTGTTGGTTGTATGGGTATTTTGGGAGAACTCACTGAGCTTTCAGGCTTACAGTTTCAGTTTATTGTTTTATGTACATTAGGGGATCGCAGCAAGGCGAATGCTCGATCGTACAGCTCCTTATGTTTTGTTTATGTTTCTGGGAAAACTCTGATATTAAACATTTTGAAAACAATTTATAATGATTTAATGGTTTGAAATGTTTTTAAAAGTTCAAATTTAGCATGATTTTTTATGGGTGTTACAAGTTGGTATCAGAGCCTTGGTTTGAGTGAATTGGAGGAACACTTGTGTGACTCCAGTCTCAAATCAAGGAAAAGATTTTCAAACGATTTTCAAATAGTTTTCAAAATAAAGGAGGATGCAGAGTGTACGATCAGCCGGAGCCAGTAAGTAGACCCCAAAATACCATACAAGTTATTTTATATTATGTGATATGTTAGAACAACATGCTAGTACTAGGCTAGGGATCTTCATCAATTGCATGATAGAATTGCCTGATTGTATGATGCCTGGTAGCCTAGGGTTTCACTATATGAAATTGACATCACTACTGTAGTTGCTTAGTGTACGCATCACGGTTGTACATAATTAAGATCTTATAGCCTGAGAATGTTTGATTTGGCCTTATTTCATGTTCTTGTATGATGAAGGGCTTAGGATAGGATTGGATATTCGAAAGTCCATGGGGTCCAGCGTTATGTATGGCTAGCATACACTAGTGCTGCAGGGTTGGTGGAAGTTTCATGGATGGGTGAGTCGTGTGAGGCCGGTAGATCAATTGTGAGACAGTTAACCTTCCTCTAGGAGTGAGGTTGAGCGACCAGCATGTGTATGTATATTGTTAGGGTGTTGTCGTGATACTTGAGACAAATATGGGTAGGTGTGGAAGGTAGTATGGGACCGTATTACTGAAAGCACGGGACCGATACTCGTAGCAAGGAAGTCACAACCCCTGGGGTTTAGTCGGGAGTTGGTTCCGAGTTATTATGCGGATTGCCTGATATCTTCATGTTATATTTTTCAGTATGGTGGTTACGAGGCGTTTTGTGACTCGATCCAGATCGGGATCAGGGCAGGGCGATCAGGAGGCCCCATCAGGGCCTGAGGTTATCGGCCAGGAGGGGCCAGTGTTGACAGAGGATCGGGTCAGGGAGATCATCCGCGAGGAGGTGGTCGAGATTGTCCGGGGTCAGATTCCGGAGTTATTTGGGACTATCAAGTCCGCTATGATAGAGTACTTCGATGACAAATACGCAGCCCTTGCTGAGACGGCTGCCGTTGCAGCTACCGCGGCTGTAACAACGGCAGGGGGGGGACTGACCGAGTTTTTCAGTACCGGGACTTCGATATCACGAAGCCCTTGACTTTCGATGGTACTCAAGATCCTATTGTAGCCATGAGATGGCTGCCTGACGTGGAGGGATGTTTCTTCACATGCTCATGTCCTACTTACTAGAAGGTCAGGTGTGCCCTGAACTTGTTGAGGACCGGGGCAAAGGATTGGTGGAGATTGGTTACTGGGTCATATACGTATGAGCAGAGAGTTGTTCTTACATGGGATCAGTTCAGGGATATGTTCTACGCTCGCTACATTCCACGGGTTGATCTCGAGCGGTTGTCACATGAGTTCTTAGATCTGAAACAGGGTACTGAGTCGGTGACAGAGATCACCCACATGTTTAGTAAGAGCGCAATGTTTTGCACGGATTTGCCTCGGAGCATGCTCAAGACTTATATTCGTCAGTTTGTTGCCACTCAGCGATGTGATACACTGTTGGACTTACAGGAGGCCGCTAGGCAGCCCGAGTTGGAGATTGAGCTGCAGTTGAGGGAGCAGCGACAGGCCCCGACACAGTCACAGCCGGCGCCAAAGCGGTCTAAGACCGCTGATACCAGGACTGGTGGAAAGCCAAGCCGTACTTGTGGGAAGTGCGGAAAGGCTCATTCAGGGACGTGCCGATCAGGGAGTGGGTGCCACCGATGTGGCAAGCAGGGCCATCTGGCCAGGGATTACAGGTAGCAGATGTCACACCCCCGAACCAGACGGCGGAAACGTCTGGGGCTTGTGCGTGACTTCATCTTGAAATATCATTACAATGAATATAAATGAAACATAACATCATCATCATCATGCATAATATAATACAACTTTCATTGTTCACATCAAGTAAAACATTTTAAATTACATGACCATAACATTCAAAGTAAGATGTTTAACAATACACAAAACAAAATCCATATTCTTGTTGATTCTTCCGCTTACCGAGTTCCTGAGAATACAAGTTATTTTGAAAAACATTCAACATAACAATGTTGGTGAGTTCATCAGAGTATTTTAAGTAAAAAATTTTGTATCGATAGTACAACACCAGAAAATCCGATATTTTCTGCAAAAGAGTTTGAAAATGATGTATCAAATCAAGTATTAATGCATGTGTGGTTTCCATTGTAGAAAATATGTAAGAATAAGTTCCCAAAAATCTTTTTTGTTGTAAATTTAAGGTAGTGTACAAATGTATATTTTTCCCCCAGAAAATCCGATATTTTCTGATTATAAAAGTAATGTAGTCTTAAACACTAAGGCCAAGTATTAGTGTATGTACGTTTTGTGTCGCCACGATTTGTATTTGTATTCCATAATATTCTGATGGTATTGATCTTTATGTGAGTCGTTACAACCATGCTTAATAAAGACGAATTCGCCTGTGATGGCGTATCAAACGCCAGTTTGTCGAAAGTAAGGTTTGTCACCCTAGACTGGCCTAGTCTAGTTGTAGCGAACAACTCAGGTGTGGGGTGTCACCCCGTATAGATCTATACACAAACTTCCACTCTCCCTCCAGGAGACTCTTGTTATAACTACAGGCTACGATAATACACTCAGAGGTGTCAACCGACAAGTCTCACTAGATCCTCAACTTGTTCACGAGTAATGTATTACAAGTACATTGTCTTACGCTCTATAATGTTTTACGTATATGTTTTAAATTTTCAAATCCAAAGTATGTATTCGAATGTACGAGACCCAGTAACAAGTATATGGGCCACCAAGGCCCAATAACATACATTGAATAACTCAGGCCTAATTAGCATGTATATGGGCCACTAAGGCCCAATTAACGTGAAATGCTTCCCAAATATGGGTCACTAAGGCCCCATAAACATGAAATGAACATATTAGGCCCAACTTTGGGCCACTAAGGCCCAAATGAACACGTATTGGATATATTAGGCCCATTATTTCGAAATTTACATTTATGGCCCAAATGTATATAAAATGATATTTTTGGCCCATTTTTATAGAGATTGACACTTCTGACCCAAAATATATAATAAATGTTATTTTCGGCCCATTGTAGTAAGGATTCGTATTTTTAGCCCATTTTTAAGTAACATGACCTATTTGACTAAAGTTTATAAATATGACATTTTTAGCCCATGATTATAAAAATTTACATTTCTATCTCACTTTTCATAGGAATTACGCTTTTGGCCCAAACTTTGGAAAATTTTCCTTTTTAATCCATGAAACCGTAGGTTTACATTTTTTGGACTCAAACATAAATCAAATGATGATTTACTCCTTAAAAACCGAGATTTTTACATTTTTGGCCCACTAAACCGAAAAGCCCATTTTTATGGCCCAATGTTCAAAAATTTACATTTTTGGCCCCTTTTACCCCCAAAAATATCATAGTAACTCATTTTTGTAAAAAAGTGACTCTTTTAGTCCTTGTAAAACCGAAAGTGTCATAAAATCTCATATTTTTTTGTTTATTTGTTCAAAAATGACCCTTTTTCAAGATTTTTGTTTGACTTCTTATGGATCTTCACATGTTAAACCCATCTAACTTCATAGTATGTTGTTTGAAGTGTTTTAGTTACACATATCACAACTTTTGGTTATAATTTTCGAGATCTATAGTGTTTCATCAAATAATCACAACTAAAACCAAGATAAACAGACATAACATGCACAAATACATAGATATAACACATAATGACTTGTATCCTCCCCCAACAACAAGATAAAACCGAAAACAAGGGGGTATGAACTCACTTTGCTTTGTGGTTCTCGGTTTGAAGAAGAAATAGAAGAAGATGATGTGATTCTCGACCCTAGCAAGCTCCTTGAGAAGTTTTTGGACTTAGATGGGTTCTAAGAAGCAAGATCATGAAATGGTATGAGTTAAGAAGAGGTTTTTTTGAAGTAATCAAGAAACTAAACCATAGATCCTAGTATAAACTTACCAAAGATGATGATCTTAGTTAAAAACTTATTGCATATGCTCACAATCTCGAAATTTTTTAGAGGAGTATGAAGGCTTCTTAATAGAGTTTGAAAGAAAGAAATGGAGGTGGTGTTGTGGGGTGTTTCGGCCTAGAGGAGAAGAAGAGGGGGAAAGAGAGAGACTTAAGGAGATGTTTGCATGGAGATATGAGAATGCCTTGTTACATGGTGTGTAATAAGCTTGGTTATCTCCTAAACAAAAATGAGGTCTCATGCATTAGGTTAATCAATCATTTTCTCTTTTTTTTTTGCATAGTTGGGCCAAGAGGGGATAAGAAGAGAGGAAAAGGATGGGTAGCTTGGGCCTTACATGCTTGGTCATGATCCTATGTGGCCCAAATAAATAGTTCTCGGCCCATTGGGCTCTTAAGGAAGTTCACGGCCCAATATTGTATAGAGGAATGGGTTTATGGCCCATCAATGCCCATTAGGGTAAATGGAATCATTTTTAGGCCCACATGGCCCAAAATGTTAAGTTTTATGAATGTGGGTCCAATTAGAACCCAATTAGGGTTTCTAGGCCCATCATAGTCAACTTGAAAGTTTATTGGCCAATAAGAGAGTCCGAGTCCATAATGAACTTGAACTGAGATTTCTAGGGTTTTCAACACATAATTGACTATAAAAGTTGTAGTGATTGAGCATAGGGCATGATATTCACTTAGAGTACAAGTCATTACACTAGATGAAGGTTTACATGAGAATAGAATTTCCTAGCTAAAATGCTAGTTGTGACATCATCCCCCCGTTAGAGGGAATTTCGTCCAGAAATTCTTTTAAAAGAAGGACTTAAGAACGAGAGAATAGGTGAGGGTACTTCTGCTTCATCTGGTCTTCGCATTCCCATGTGAATTCCGGCCCACGCTTAGCATTCCATCGAACCTTCACAATCGGAATGCGGCTCTGCTTCGTACGCTTCACTTCCCTATCTAATATCTCGACTGGTTCTTCGACGAACAGGAGATTCTCGTTTATCTTGATTTCTTCCAAAGGAATGACAAGAGTTTGATCTGATAAGCACTTTTTCAAATACGATACACGGAACACTGGGTGAACATTGCTGAGCTTCGAAGGTAGCTGCAGCTTATAGGCTACCGGACCAATTCGGGCGAGAATCTGGAACGGTCCGATGTATCGTGGGTTCAGTTTTCCCCGTTTCCTAAAGCGAATCATTCCTTTCCAGGGAGAGACTTTCAATAGTACCCGGTCTCCGACTTGGAAATCCAGAGGCTTTCGCCGTTTGTCAGCATAGCTCTTCTGTCGATCTCGCAATGCTTGAAGTCGAGCTTTAATTTGGACTATATTTTTGGCCGTTTCCCGAATGATCTATGGCCCTGTGAGAGTATTGTCTGGTTATTGTCCTTTTGCTAGTTGGGTGTCACCCACCTCAGCCCAACATAGAGGGATGCATTTACGACCATAAAGAGCATCAAAAGGAGCAACCTTGATACTCGTGTGATAACTGTTGTTGTATGAAAATTCGACCAAGGGCAAGTGGGCATCCCATGACTTGCCGAAATCAATCACACAGGCTTGCAGCATGTCCTCAAGTGTTTGTATGGTTCGTTCACTTTGGCCATCAGTTTGAGGGCGATAGGCAGTACTTATGTCCAATTACGTTCCCATTGCCTTCTAAAGTGACTGCCAAAACCTTGAGGTATACCTACTATCTCGATCCGAGATGACAGACACCGGTACTCCATGAAGTCTTACTTTCTCCTTGATGTAGATTCCCGTCAGCTTTTTCCATCTTGTAGGATTCTTTTATTGGTAGGAAATAAGCGGATTTTGTTAACCTATCGACGATTACCCAAATAGCATCCAATCCGTCTGCTGTCTTTGGTAATTTGGTCACGAAGTCCATAGTAATCCTTTCCTATTTCCACTCGGGTAGCGCTGGCTTTTGCAATAGTTCCGAGGGCTTTTGGTATTCCACTTTCAGTTTGGCGAAAGTGAGACACTTTCCCACGTAAGTGGCGATCTCTGCCTTCATATTTGCCCACCAATAATGTTGTTTTATGTCCAGGTACATCTTATCTGAATCCGGACGGATGGAATATTGCGTCTTGTGAGATTCATCCATGATCATTCCTCTAAATCCCCCAAATTTAGGGACCCAGATTATGTTCATGAAATAGTAAGCTTCGTCCTCCTTGACTTCGAAGTTCTTGTCTATCCCACACAGCATTTCATTTGCGACGTTCTCCTGCTTTAATGCATCTGTTTGGGCATCCTTGATTTGAGTGGTTAGGTGGGATTGAATGGTTATTGATAGGGTTCTCACCCGGCGACTTGAGTATTCCTTTCGACTCAGGGCATCGGCCACCACGTTAGCCCTGCCTGGGTGGTACTTGATCTCACATTTGTAGTCATTTAGCAGCTCAACCCATCTCCGATGCCTTATGTTTAACTCTTTCTGATTCAGAATGTGCTGGAGGCTTTTGTGATCTGTGAATATGGTGCACTTTGTACCATAGAGGTAGTGCCTCCAAATTTTTAGGGTGAAGACCACCGCTCTCAGCTCGAGATCATGAGTGGTGTAATTTACTTCGTGCGTCTTTAGTTGCCTGGATGCATAAGCTATCACCTTTCCGCGCTACATGAGGAAACAGCCTAAACCTTGGTTCGTAGCATCGTAGTAGACCACGAAATCTTCGGTTCCCTCTGGTAAGGATAATACTGGTGCACTACAAAGGGCTCACTTTAGGGTTTGGAAGGCAGCTTCTTGCTTTTCTGTCCAGTTGAACGACTCGCCCTTTTGTGTCAACATGGTAAGAGGTTTGGCGATCTTAGAAAAATTCTGGATAAACCTCCGGTAGTAGCCTGCGAGACCCAAGAATTGAAGGATTTCTGTTGGGGTTCTCGGGATAGCCCAGCCTTCAAAGGCCTTTATCTTGGAAGGATCTACGTGAATTCCTTCCTTGCTGACTACATGACCCAAAACGTTTACACTGCGGATCCAGAAATCTCATTTGGAAAGCTTCGCGTAAAGTATTTTAGTTCTTAGGGTTTCCAAGATTCGACGGAGATGTTGACCATGTTCTTCTTCACTTCGAGAATAAATGAGAATATCGTCGATGAAGACAATCACGAATTTATCCAATAATAGGCGGCAGACTCGATTCATGAGGTCCATAAATGCAGCGGGGGCATTTGTCAGACCGAAGGGCATCACGACAAATTCGTAATGATTGTATCGTGTTCGAAAAGCAGTTTTGGGAATATCCTCTTCCCGAACTCGGAGTTGATGATAACCGGATCTCAGATCTATTTTTGTGAAATAACTAGCTCCTTGAAGCTGGTCAAATAGATCGTCGATTCGTGAAAGTGGGTACCGATTTTTGATGGTGAGCTTGTTTAGTTCCCTATAATCGATGCACATTCTAAAGGATCTGTCCTTTTTCTTGACAAATAAGACCGGAGCTCCCTAGGGTGAGAATCTTGGTCGGATGAACCCTTTACTCAGCAACTCGCTTAGCTGGCTTGATAATTCCTACATTTTAGCGGGAGCCAACCTATAGGGCGATTTGGCAATTGGAGTGGCTCCTGGTACAAGGTCGATCCGAAATGCGACTTGCCTTTCTGGGGGTATTCCCGGAAGATCTTCAAGAAATACATCCGGGAAGTTGCATGCCACTGGGATATCTTGAATGTTCACTTCTTCTTCATTCGTATCCACCACATGAGCAAGGAATGTGTGGTTCTTCTTGTGTAGACACTTTTGTGCCTTGATACATGAGATAAGGCGAAGGTTGGCGCCAGGTTTATCGCCATAAATTATTAGGGTTTCGTGATCGGGGAGATGAAGGCGAACGACCTTCTCACAACACATAGTATCAGCATGGTGGGGGCTCAACCAATCCATGCCGATTCTCACATCAAAACTCCTAATATTTACTGGCATCAATTCTATTTGAAAGGAGTGATTGTTTAGTGTTAATGTGCACCCTACATAGATATCTTTGGTTGTTTCAGTTTTCCCATTAGCCATTTCCACCGTGAAGGCGTCGTTGAGCTTCTGGGGTTGTTGATTTAGTAAGTGTTTGAATTTATTACTAACGAAACTTCGCTCCGCCCCACTATCAAATAAGATGCATGCGTATGAGTCGTTAAGTAGGAACGTACCAGTAACAACTGTTGGGTCCTGCACAACTTCTCCTTGACCCATTGTCAACACTCTTCATGTTGCTCCTGTCCCTTGATTGTTTGTTTTAGGGCAGTTGCACCGGAAATGGCTGGTTTCTCCACACCCATAGCAGGTGTAACTGGCCCCAACATTGTTGTTGTTGTTGTTGTTGTTGTTGTTGTGATTGTTGTTGTTGTTGTTGTTGTTGTTGTTGTGATTGTTGTTGTTGTTGTTGTTTTTGTTGTGATTGTTGTTGTTGTTGTTGTTTAACTGTTGGTTTTGTTGCAGATATGTTCTGCAGTACATTATAGTATGACCCTTTCGGTTGCAGCTTGTGCAGTGCATCTCTCTACATTCTCCCTGATGGTGAAAATTGCATTTGCTGCACTTAGGAAGGGTCCCTGAGTATTGCTTGGGATTATTTGGTGTGGATGAGGCTGGAGCGTGTGGTGTGGTGGTAGCTTAAGTTGCAGCATGGACAGTCACAGTTTGTTGTTTCTTTGATGATTCCGAGCTTTCTTTTCCCTTTCGCTTGTTGTTTTTTCCCCTTCTTGTTCTCACCTTCTTTCTTAACCTCTGCTTCTCCTATTTTGGCACCCTTTTTGTTGCCATGATCAGAAAATTTATTGGCCATCCTCTTTGCACTATCATACGTCTCACGATTTGCCGCAATGACTTTCCCTTGGATTGGCACAGTCAATCCCCAGATAAACCTCTCAATCTTTTTCCCTTTAGGGGTGATCATTCTAGGACACAAAAGAGACAGCTCACTAAACCTGGATATGTATGCATCGATATCGGTGTTTTGAACCGTGAGGTTCCACAGCTCTTGTTCCATCTTCTAAATTTTGCTTCTTAGACAGTATTCAGCCAGCAACATTTCCTTAAGCTCTTCCCATGGCATCGCGTTTGCCACCAGGAGGGTCATGGCCTCTACGTGACCATTCCACCAGGAGAGAGCTTGATCAATGAATGTGTAGGCCGTAAACTTGACCTTGCACCCATCTGGACACCCGCATATTTCAAAAACTGATTCCACCTTCTCAATCCATCGCTTCAGGGCTATTACGCCTCCTGTTCCATTGAAGGTTCGAGGTTTGGCGTTGGTGAAGTCGTATCTACGGGATCTCGTGGTGCTGTGGGGTGATTCTGTACTATCGCGGGAGTAGGAGGTTCACTAGGTACTTCACTCGTATCTCCACCCTCCTCCGTGACCTTATCGGGTTCCTCAAACTCATAGTCTATTTCTACGTATTCGTCAGGCCCGACACCGGGGGCTGCTCCATCACGGAGTCTTCCTCAATTTCTCTGTGGGCCACTAGGTTCTGGTAGAAAAGAACGCCCTGATATGCTCCATCCATGGCGACTGTGCGAGAAACTGGGAGTGAGAAGTGTGTAAAGGGAGTGTGTATATAAATTTTCAAAATACTCCTATAGTATTTTAATTATTTGTGTTTGAATTCCTGAGAAGTTTTGGATACGAGGTAAGTTTCTAGGGCAATTTCCAGCTATAATTACCCCCTAAACACATGTTTGTCATATTTTGAATAAATATAGTTGATCAGGCTATATTTACCCCCAATATGACTACATAACTGCCCGGGTTTAATCACAGTGTTCCATCTCCTCCAGAGACTTTTAATGTTATAGTTTTTAATGTATGCACTTTATTCAGGGTGTTTTAGTCCCATTGCATTTATAGTTGCATATCAAGTATGATTAGATATGTCAGTTCACTATAAACAATGCTCTGATACCAATCTATCACACCCCCGAACCAAACGGCGGAAACGTCCGGGGGCTTGTGCGTGACTTCATATTGGAATATCATTACAATGAATATAAATGAAACATTACATCATCATAACCATGCATAATATAATACAACTGTAATTGTTCACATCAAGTACAACATTTTAAATTACATGACCATAACATTCAAAGTAAGATGTTTAACAGTACACAAAAGGAAATCCATATTCTTGTTGATTCTTCCGCTTACCGAGTTACTGAGAATACAAGTTATTTTGAAAAACAGTCAACATAACAATGTTGGTGAGTTCATCAGAGTATTTTAAGTAAAAAAATTTGTATCGATAGTACAACACCAGAAGATCCGATATTCTATGCAAAAGAGTTTGCAAATGATGTATCAAATCAAGTATTAATGCATGTGTGGTTTCCATTGTAGAAAATATGTAAGAATAAGTTCCCAAAAATCCTGTTTGTTGTAAATTTAAGGCAGTGTGCAAATGTATATTTTTCCCCCAGAAAATCCGATATTTTCTGATTATAAAAGTAATGTAGTCTTAAAACCCTAAGACCAAGTATTAGTGTGTGTACGTTTTGTGTCGCCACGATTTGTATTTGTATTCCGTAATATTCTGATGGTATTGATATTTATGTGAGTCGTTACAACCATGCTTAATAAAGACTAATTCGCCTGTCATGGCGTATCAAACGCCGGTTTGTCGAAGATAAGGTTTGTCACCCTAGACTGGCTTAGTCTAGCTGTAGCGAACAGCTCATGTGTGGGGTGTCACCCCTTATAGATTTATACACAAACTCCCGCTCTCCCTCCAGGAGACTCTGGTTATAACTACATGCTATGATCATACACTCAGAGGTGTCAACCGACAACTCTCACTAGATCCTCAACTTGTTCACGCGTAATGTATTACAAGTATATTGTATTACGATGTATAATGGTTTACGTATATGTTTTAAATTTTCAAATCCAAAGTATGTATTCAAATGTACGAGACCCAATAACAAGTATATGGGCCACCAAGGCGCAATAAAATACATTGAATAACTCAGGCCTAATTAGCATGTATATGGCCCACTAAGGCTCAATTAACGTGAAATGCTTAATTTAAGCCCAAAGAGCATGCATATGGGTCACTAAGGCCCCATAAACATGAAATGAACATATTAGGCCCAACAAACATGTATATGGGCCACTAAGGCCCAAATGAACATGTAATCGATATATTAGGCCCATTATTTCGAAATTTACATTTATTGCCCAAATGTATATAAAATGATATTTTTGGCCCATTTTTATAGAGATTGACACTTTTGACCCAAAATATATAATAAATGTTATTTTCGGCCCATTGTAGTAAGGATCCGTATTTTAGCCCATTTTTAAGTAAAATGACGTATTTGACTAAAGTTTTATAAATATGACATTTTTGGCCCATGATTATAAAAATTTACATTTTTATCTCACTTTTCATAGGAATTACGTTTTTGGCCGAAACTTTGGAAAAATTTCCTTTTTAACCCATGAAACCGTAGGTTTACATTTTTTGGACTCAAACTTGAGTCAAATGATCATTTACTCCTTAAAAACCGAGATTTTTACATTTTTGGCCCACTAAAACCGAAAAGCCCATTTTTATGGCCCAATGTTCAAAAATTTACTTTTTTGGCCCCTTTTACCCCCAAAAATATCATAGTAACTCATTTTTGTATAAAAGTGACTCTTTTAGTCCTTGTAAAACCGAAAGTGTCATAAAATCTCATATTTTTTTGTTTAATTGTTCAAAAATGGCCCTTTTCAAGATTTTTGTTTAACTTCTTATGGATCTTTACATGTTAAACCCATCTAACTTCATAGTATGTTGTTTGAAGTGTTTTAGTTACACATATCACAACTTTTGGTTATAATTTTCGAGATCTATAGTTTTTCATCAAATAATTACAACTTAAACCAAGATAAACACACATAACATGAACAAATACATAGATCTAACACATAATGACTTGTATCCTCCCCCCTCCCCCAAAAACAAGATAAAACCGAAAACAATGGGGCATGAACTCACTTTGCTTTGTGGTTCTCGGTTTGAAGAAGAAATGGAAAAAGATGATGTGATTCTCGACCCTAGCAAGCTCCTTGAGAAGTTTTTGGACTTAGATGGGTTCTAAGAAGCAAGATCATGAAATGGTATGAGTTAAGAAGAGATTTTTTTGAAGTGATCAAGAAACTAAACCATATATCCAAGTATAAACTTACCAAAGATGATGATCTTAGTGAAAAACTTCTTGGAGATGCCCACAATCTCAAAAATTGTTAGAGGGGTATGAAGGGTTCTTGAGAGGGTTTGAAAGAAAGAAATGGAGGTGGTGTTGTGGCGTGTTTCAGCCGAGATGAGAAGAAGAGGGCGAAAGAGAGAGACTTGAGGTGATGTTTGCATGGAGATATGAGAATGCCTTGTTACATGGTGTGTAATAAGCTTGGTTATCTCCTAAACAAAAATGAGGTGTCATGCATTAGGTTAATCAATCACTCTTTTTTTGCATAGTTGGGCCGAGAGGGGCTAAGAAGAGAGGAAAAGGATGGGTAGCTTGGGCCTTATATGCTTGGTCATGATCATATGTGGCCCAAATAATTAGTTCTCGACGGATTGGGCTCTTAAGGAGGTTCACGGCCCAATATTGTATAGAGGAATGGGTTTATGGCCCATCAAGGCCCATTAGGGTAAATGGAATCATTTTTAGGACCACATGGCCCAAAATGTTAAGTTTTATGAATATGGGTCCAATTAGAACCCAATTAGGGTTTATAGGCCCATCATAGTTAACTTGAAAGCTTATTGGCCCAATAAGAGAGTCCTAGTCCATAATGAACTTGAACAGGGATTTCTAGGGTTTTCAACACATAATTGACTATAAAAGTTGTAGTGATTGAGCATAGGGCATGATATTCAATTAGAGTACAAGTTATTATACTAGATGAAGGTTTACATGAGAATAGAATTTCCCAGCTAAAATGCTAGTTGTGACAGCAGATTCTGACTCCTGGGGTCAGGCTTTGTTATCATTGTGAGCAGGTGGGCCATATGAAGGCCCAGTGTCCTCTACTAGCCGCCAATCCGGCGCAGGCTACAGCACCGACTACATTGAGTATTACGGATGGGAGGTCAGGAAAAGTGGAGCCTCTGAAGGCTCAGGGGCGTGCCTTCCAGCTTACAATCGAGGAGGCCAGGGCAACACCGGATGTGGTTGCTGGTATGTTTCTATCCTTTATCTCATTGTTTATATCTGCTTTATGCTTATCTGGTGTACCTGTGTTTAGGAATGTTTCTGGTGAACTCCCTGCATGCATTGGTTTTATTTGACTCGGGGGCGAGTCGGTCATTTGTATCACAGCTATTTAGTAGGGAGTTCAGTGTACCAGCAGGCGAGCTATAGTGTCCGTTGCGAGTCTCTATCGCCAACGAACACAGGGTTTCTGCTTCTTCGGTCTACCGAGGATGTGAGTTGGAGATCTTCGGGGTATCCTTTCCGATAGACTTGATTCTGATTCCCATGATGGAGGTGTGTGTGATTGTGGGTATGGACTGGGTTAGTCGATTCAGTGCCATGATTGATTGCGAGGTTCAGCGGGTGGTAGTTCGAACCCCAAGTGGGGGAGAACTGATTGTACATGGCGAGGGCACCAGAGTGGGATCAGGGTTTTGTTCAGCTGCCAGGGCTCGGCAGTATATATTCAGCACGGGTGTGCGGGTTATCTAGTGTATGTGGTGGATACACAGGTCAGGGATCAGACTCCAGTTTCATAGGTTCCATTGGTTAGAGAGTTTGCTGACGTGTTCCCGGAGGAGCTACTAGGGATACCTCCAGAGAGGCAGGTCGAGTTCCGGATCGACCTGGTGGCGGGTGCGACCCCTATCGCCAAGGCGCGGTACCGATTGGGGCCACACGAGATGCAGGAGCTGTCACCACAGCTGCAGGAACTACTAGGCAAGCAGTTCATTCGACCGAGTAGTTCTCCATGGGGAGCACCAATCCTCTTCAAAATGAAGAAGGATGGTTTCCACCGGATGTGCATCGATTATAGGGAGTTGAACAAGTTGACGGTGAAGAACCGTTATCCACTCCCGAGGATAGATGATCTTTTTGATCATTTGTAGGGCGCATCTTGGTTTTCCAATATAGAATTGAGGTCTGGGTTGTTGGATTTGGTGTCTAAGCTCATAACTATAACAGGGATATACTTGACCCGATTGTAGCATGGTCCCTTTTTGGGTTGCCTTCACCAGTGCAACTTGATAGGATGGACTTTAGAGAATAAGGTTATTTATGAATTATAAATATATTATAAGTATAATATATTAATATGGTTATTTAATTGGTATTGTCCAAGAATTAATTAAGAATTAATTTTGTGGTCAAAAGAGACTAATTAAATATGGAGGGATTGATTATGTAAATCAATGACTCTATAAGTGTGGGCTAATGATCTATAATTATGCAACTTGGGCTAAACCAATAAAATGGTCCATCGATAGTCCATGGAGGTTAAACCCATGGAGCATGAGGATGTCAAAAGTCTTGGATCATTAGGGTTTACAAAGTGTAACCCTAGCACTTGCCACAACCATAAAAAGCCTCCTCCATGCACCAAAATCGGTTACACCATACATTGGCACAAGTAACTTATTCTCTAGAATCCTCCTTTTACAACTTGGTGTTTGTGAACCAATAGAGGCATCACACTTGAGGTGCCCAAGCTTTCAAAGCTCAAAAAATCTACCCTACTCAAGAGGTAAGCATCCTAACTAAGTTATATATTATATAGCTTCAAATGTATGCTAGCTAGGGTGAATGCTTTGGAAAAATAAAATGCATGTATAATTAGAGAAAACTTGGATCCAAAGTATTTAGGGTTGCATGTGCACTTAGGAAGTGTTATAGTGCTCAAAACCCAACAGTGGTATCAAAGCCTAGGATTGTTTTCTATTATATTTGATCCATGCTAGTTTTTCAAAGTAAAAAAAAAATTGTTTTTCTGCACTCTGACGAGTGAACTCGTAGAGTCCATGAACAGAATCGACGCGTCCACTCAGTAATGAGTCAACTCGCCGAGTCCGGTTCATGTACTCGACGAGTTGATGGCCCAGTGTGCAGAATTCCAAGTTTCTTGATCGACTTTGGATTAGGAACACTACCTCAAACTGTTTTTGGTCATTTGAAATATTTTTTTTGATATGGTAGTGCTTGTACTAATCCAAACACAAGATAATTGTCAAATTTTGAAATAATTATGTTTTATATGATAAACCAAATTGTTTGCAAATTGTTGGTTTGATATTGTCTTGATTATGAGTTTAATTAGATCATATATGAATTATGTGATAATTTAGTTGTTAGAAATATGATCTTAATTGTGTTTTAATGGCCTTCATAACTTGTCCTCAAGTTATGGAAAATGAAATGTCACTTCATTAAAAAAAACATATTAAACTAATAGGTTATGAATGTGAAGAGTTTTGACAAGTTTCAAAACTTGCCCTCAAGTTTTGAAATTTGCAAAGTCTCATTAAATGAAACTTTAATTCCAATCCCTAGACTTTTAAAAGTTAAAATTCAACCCTTATACTTTATAATATTACAAGTTTAATAATATATATATATGTATGTATAAGAGTAAGTTAGTCTTACCGTTAGTAGGCCTCATTCACAAAGCTGGTATGTAAGGGGGTATAAGGTTACTGCCTATAAAATTATGGTTTAATGGGTGTCCACTCTCACCCACCGCTTCCTTGACTAGTGGAGGGTCGTTAGCCGAACGGGTAGGATAGGACACTAATTCTCCATCATTAAAAGTATAATGATAAAAATAAAGTAACTGACCTTTTATTATAATTCTCAATCTTAGTTACTTTAGGAAAAAGTAAAATGGTACTAATCCATGAAATTACATTGTGCATCTTGTTAAGTCGTTAGTGGAGCATGTGTGGTTAACCGGCACACTAATCTGGGACTGACAATGTGTGGCAAAGGGTAGACTTGTGTTAATCATAGATCAATGGAGCGTGTGTGGTTAACCGGCACATTGATTAGGTGATTTGTAAAATTGGGTGTACCAAGTTAATTTGCATGGTTATTTACACCTTGTTTGTGATCCTCGGCATCCCAGTCACAAACTTGAAGGGCGCAATCGAGATTTAAACATGCCATTGAAAAGTGCAATAAATCACAAAGATCTAGGAATTTCAAACCAATTAAAACTTAGTAAACTCTTTCGTTTTTCATGGTGGAAATTGGTAAATCGTCATTTACCTACCTTCAAATCTTTTATAATTGGATTACGGCATCCCTCTTCGCAATTGTAGAATATTGTGTTGGATCCTAACCTTAATATTTCATATTGGGTGTCATATTGAGGATAATCATCTAATCTAAACTTTGTTCTTCTTCTTTCAGATGTCTACCCAAAACAATGCTCCAACACCAATTCCTTCAGGCTCTTTCTCCCTAATGAACATATGTGGGAGGGTCAATTTTTATGGCTCGAATTTCAATGACTGGATTCGTAACATCAGAATGGCTATTCGTTATGAGGACAAAGAATATGTCCTTGATAAAGAGCTTAAGGAGATTGATGTCACCACTGCTACTCCTGAACAAATCGTTGAACACACTACTCATGAGAGGGATGCGACAAAGGTGTCGTGTCTAATGATTGCTACCATGATTGCTAAGCTGCAGAAGTCCTATGAGGACTACTATCGCTATGAAATGTATCATGATTTGATGGAAAGATACCATCAAAGTGCTCGGCAGGAGAGGTATGAGATCATTGCCTCCATGATCACAACCAAAATGAAGGATGGTGAACCCATCACGGCCCACTTGCAAAAGATACAGAGATTCGTGGACCTCTTGCTCAAATTGAATGTCAATTTTGATGAAGAGTTGGCCATAGATATTATCCTACACTCTTTGCCTTCTTATTATGATAAGTTTCGTATGACCTATCATATGAATAAGGAGGAGGTCACTCTTAGCAAGCTTCAAGGGCTTTTAAGGACTGCAGAAAGCAACCTTAAAGGCAAGTCGGTTGTGTCTACTCCTACTACTACTTCTGCCCCTGTTCTGGCAATCGGGAATGGGAAGGGAAAGAAGAGAAAGGCTCCCTCAAAGAGCCGCAAGGGAAAGTCTCTTGATGGATCCTCTTCAAGTGGAACCAAAGCTCGTTCAGCTAATCACTCTTCCAATCCTAAGGAAGCAGAGTGCTTCCACTGCCATGAAAAGGAGCACTGGAAACGAAGTTGCCCCAAGTACCTGCAGGACATAAGGGATGGCAAGATCAAGCTTTCCTTTGCATGTATTTACACTATTCAATCTAATAATTTATCACATGCTAATTCTTGGGTCCTTGATACAGGTTGTGGTATTCACATTTGTTCTTATTTGCAGGGACTAAAAAGAAGTAGGGATGTGGAGCACGAGAAGATAAACTTAATCATGGGAAATAGGAAAGTGTCGCCTGTGACCAAGATTGGAGTTTATTCTTTATTCCTAAGTAATAAATTAAATTTAGATTTGAATAATTGTTGTTACTCAGCCGATATAGCGAGAAATATTATTTCCTTTCATAGTTTGTACAAACAAGGTTTTACCTTTTCTTTTAATAATGAAAATGGTGGTATTTATGGTTATTGTAATGGTGTATTTTATTTTGAAGCATTACCTTGCAATGGTGTATATGAAACTGTGAATGTTGTAGATAACCTAGGAAATAATGTGTTACACATTGATTCTTCCAATGATTTGGATAAAGCATGCTTGTGGCATTGTCGTCTTGGACATGTCAACAAGAAGCGCATAGCCCAACTCCAAAACGATGGAGTTTTGGAGTCATTCGCTTTGAAGTCGGATGACACTTGCGAATCTTGTTTACTTGGAAAGATGACCAAGTCACCCTTCACCGGTACTTGTGAAAGGGGTGAAGGTTTGTTGGACCTTATATGCACAGATGTGTGTGGACCATTCAGAACCGCCACAAGGGATGCAAACCGCTTCCATGTGACTTTTACTGATGATTATAGTAGATATGGGTATGTCTACTTAATCAAGCATAAGTCAGAAACCTTTGAAAAGTTCAAAGAGTTTAAGCAGGAAGTGGAGAATTAATTGGGCAGGAAGATAAAGGTACTGCGATCCGATCGAGGAGGAGAGTATCTTAGCATCGAGTTCCTTGACTATCTTAAGGAATGTGGGATTGTCTCACAATTGACACCTGCTAGGACACCACAGCTTAATGGTGTGGCTGAGAGGCGCAATAGAACCTTGTTAGACATGGTGCGTTCCATGATGAGTCGAGCTTCATTACCTATCTCATTGTTGGGGTATGCCTTAGAGACTGCCGCCCATATCCTTAATCTAGTCCCTACCAAAAATGTTTCCAAAACACCTCACAACATGTGGACAGTGAAAGTTCCCAACTAGACCACATCAAAATTTGGGGTTGCGAGGCTTTTGTGAGAAAAGAAACTCATGACAAGCTCTAACCTCGAAGTGAGCGATGTATTTTCATCGGCTGCCCACAGAAATCCTTTGGATATCTCTTCTATAGGCCGAGTGACAATGTTGTCTTCTTTGCAAGGAGAGGAGTCTTTCGAGAGAGAGAGAGAGAGAATTAATAGGCCAAGGAGACAATGGGAGGCAAATTGACCTTGAAGAGATTCAAGCGTCAAGCGGTGAATGAACCTCAAACACTAGCGCTTAACCTGGGGAGGAAACTCCAGTTGACCCAATTGACGAGTCCTTACCTCTGAGACGTTCCAGTAGAGTTAGGAATGCACCTGAGTTTTATTATGTTTTCCATATTACTATTGAAGGTGAAACATTTATCAGTGATACCACACTGATAAATTTAGATGAACCTAACAACTACAAGGAAGCCATGGCAGGCCCCGAGTCTGCTAAGTGGAAAGAGGCTATGGACAGCGAGATTCAGTCCATGTATGACAATCAAGTTTGGAACTTGGTTGATAATGTATCGGGCCGTAAGACAGTCGGGTGCAAATGGATCTTCAAGAAGAAGACCGACATGGATGGTAATGTACACACATGTAAGGCGCGACTGGTTGCGAAGGGCTTTACTCAAAATCCGGGAGATAACTATGATGAGACCTTCTCACGAGTAGCGAAGATTAAATCTATAAGGATTATGCTAGCCATAGCTGCATTTCATGACTATGAAATATGGAAAATGGATGTTAAAACTGCTTTCCTTAATGGAAAGTTGGCTGAGGATGTTTACATGAATCAGCCAGAGGGTTTTACGAATGCAAAATACCCTAATAGAGTGTGTAAGCTTGAGAAATCCATTTATGGATTAAAACAAGCATCTCATAGATGGAATCTTTGTTTTGATGAGAAAGTCAAAGAGTTTGGATTTTCGAGAAGCGAAGATGAATCATGTGTATATGTCAAAGCTAGTGGGAGTACAGTTAGCTTTCTGATTTTGTATGTGGATGACATACTACTCATAGGATATGGCATCCCAACCTTGCAGGAGGTCAAGTCCTGGATTGGGAAGTGTTTTCCTATGAAGGACCTCGAAGAAGCTGCTTATATTCTTGGGATAAGGATATTGAGAAACAAAAGTAAAAGGCTAATAGGACTTAGTCAAATTACCTACTTGGACAAGGTGCTGAAACATTTCAGCACGGAGAACTCCAAGAAAGGTAACCTACCTATCCTAAGCAATACCAAACTGAGTAAGACTCAGAGTCTGAGTACAGAGGATGAGATAGCAGAAATGAGTCGAATACCATATGATTCGGTAATTGGTTCGATCATGTATGTTATGACTTGTACTCGCCCTAATGTGGCCTTTGCTTTGAGCATGGTTATTAGATATCAAGGGAACCCTAGTAAAGCTCATTGGACTGCGGTTAAGAACATTCTTAAGTACATGTGGAGGACTAAGGAATGGATCCTTACCCTCGGTGGGAGTGATGACTTAAGAGTAACAGGGTATAGCGACGCCAGCTTTCAGACCGACAGAGATAGTTTGCGTTCTCAGTCAAGCTGGGTGTTTACCCTGAATGGAGGTGCAGTGACATGGAAAAGTTCCAAGCAGGAGACTGTGGCTGATTCAACGTGTGAATCAGAGTACATAGAAGCAAACGAAGCGTCAAAGGAGGCGATATGGTTGAAAAACTTCATCGGAGACCTTGGAGTCATTCCATCCATAAAGGAGCCTGTGGAGATTTTCTGCGATAATGAAGGGGCGGTTGCCTTAACTAAGGAATCGAGAGATCATGGAAGATCTAGACATATCGACAGAAAGTACCACTTCATAAGACATCAAGTAGAATAAGGGCACCTCGTGGTAAAGGGGATATCATCAGAAGAAAACCCAGCAGACCCTCTTACAAAGGGACTGACTTAGGGTAAGCACTTGTAGCACGCGAGGGGCATTGGGCTAAAAGATGATATTAGTTTTAAAGATTATATAAATTGTAATTGGCATTTGATGTTTGAATAAAAGGAGTTTTATTTACTAGTAAAGTTACTGTCTTTTGTCAATTATTTACTATTTTTTCACTTTGCATGTTTTGACTTCTAGAATAAGTAAGATTTATTGAAACTATCCACAGTCGATCATACAATGGAAGTAGGTATGAATCAAGATTGTCATGAGTTGGCTTGTATGATTGTCTAAGGAGTTAGGCATAGCAACAGGTTTGCTACACCATTCATGAGTGCTTCTGAAATAAGATTTGAGTATTGGATTCAACCCACACTCACCTCAATCACTTCATGGAATTTATCACGAGTGATTGTGAGATGATAATATCATATAATCTTCAAACCAAGATATATGAGTTTTTGACTATGATTTGGTTGTGCATTGATGGCACGAAAACACATCAGTAACTTGATGTTATAAAATGTGTTGTTGTGCATGATTTAATGAATAGTTAGTACAAGCATATAATGTCGAATTTTATATGTTCCCTTTTTATCCTAAGAGGATTAAAAGCGATATATGGGCCCCTCGATGATTCTGTTTTGACTTATGTACCAGGCCCGTTCAGAACTAATTTGATGTGTTTAATTATGTTCTATGTCAGACGAATCGGAAATCGAGAAACAAAATGCTAGACAATAAGAATGATATTGTTCCATGTATTTGTCCGGCTGATATCTTGAGAACAGAGGAATATATGATCCCTTATCTAAAAGGATGCATCACTGACTGGGTCAGAGTTGACGATGGCTTTTGAAAGCTTACGATTGCTAAGTCGGATCTGGAAAGTATATTGGCAGTTATAGTTACTAGACTTATCCAAGTGGGAGACTGTTGGATTTGGTGTCTAAGCCCATAACTTTAAATGTGATATACTTGACCCGATTGTAGCATGGTCCTTTTTTGGGTTGTCTTCACCAGTGCAACTTGATAGGATGGACTTTAGAGAAAAAGGTTATTTATGAATTATTAATATATTATAAGTATAATATATTAATATGGTTATTTAATTGGTATTGTCCAAGAATTAATTAAGAATTAATTTTGGTGGTCAAAAGAGACTAATTAAATATGGAGGGATTGATTATGTAAATCAATGGTCCATTGATAGTCCATGGAGGTTAAACCCATGGAGCATGAGGATGTGAAAAGTCATGGATCATTAGGGTTTACAAAGTGTAACCCTAGCACTTGCTACAACTATAAAAAGCCTCCTCCATGCACCAAAATCGGTTACACCATACATTAGCACAAGTAACTTATTCTCTAGAATCCTCCTTTTGCAACTTGGTGTTTGTGAACCAATAGAGGCATCACACTTAAGGTGCTCAAGCTTTCAAAGTTCAAGAACTCTACCCTACTCAAGAGGTAAGCATCCTAACTAAGTTTTATATTATATAGCTTCAAATGTATGCTAGCTAGGGTGAATGTTTTGGAAAAAGAAAATGCATGTATAATTAGAGAAAACTTAGAACCAAAGCATTTTGGGTTGCATGTGCACTTAGGAAGTGTTATAGTGCTCAAAACCCAACATGGGTATCATCAGGTCCGGGTCAAAGAGGAGGACGTGGAGAAGACCGTGTTTCGGACTCGTTATGGACATTGCGAGTTCGTGGTGATGCCGTTTGGGCTCACCATAGCGCCAGCAGTATTTATGGACCTGATGAATCGGGTCTGCAGACCGATGCTTGATCGCTCGGTCACCGTGTTTATAGATGATATCTTGGTGTATTCCAAGACCCGAGAGCAGCACGAGGAGCACCTCAGGGAGTTATTGGGAGTTCTGAGACGAGAACGGTTGTATGCCAAGTTCTCTAAGTGTAAGTTTTGGCTACAAGAGGTCCAGTTCCTCAGACATCTCGTTAACCAGGAGGGGATTTTGGTTGACCGGGCCAAAATCGAGGCAGTCATGCAGTGGGAGGTGCCGAAATCTCCTTCAGACATCAGGATTTTTCTGGGATTAGCAAGGTACTACCGGAGATTCATACAGGATTTCTCCAAGATTACAATACCCCTCAGTCGTCTGACGAGGAAGGGGGTGGATTTTTGGTGTGGCCCTGATCAGCAGAGGGCGTTTGAGACCCTCCGACAGCGGTTATGCGAGGCTCCAGTATTGACTCTTCCAGAGGGAGTCGACGATTTTGTGGTGTTCTATGATGTATCCATCACAGGACTGGGGGCGGTCCTCATGCAGAGAGGACGGGTGGTAGCCTACGCATCGCGGCAGCTGAAGCCGCATGAGACGAGATACCCTATACATGATTTGGAGTTGGGAGCGGTGGTATTCGCTCTCAAGATTTGGAGACATTAGCTCTATGGAGTCCGCTGTACCATATACACGGATCACAAGAGCCTGAGACACATCATGGATCAGTCGAACCTAAACATGAGGCAGCGCAGGTGGCTGGATGTAGTCAAGGACTACGATTGTGAGATCCTTTACCACCCCGGTAAAGCGAATATGGTGGCGGACGCTCTGAGCCGCAAGTCAGCTGGGTCTTCCACCCCAGCGGTATGTATGAGGACAGCGGTGGATTCTCCGCTTGTGAGTTTGATCAGAGATACTCAGGTTGAGGGAATGCGACCAGAGAACTGGAAACTGGAGAGGATCAGGGGCGAGAACACCTGGTTTATGAAGGATAGCCGGGGATTGTTGACCTGATGCGGTCGGGTATGGGTTCCGATGTCTGGTGGGTTCAGACGGACAGTTATGGAGGAGGCTCACAAGTCTCACTTTTCTATTCACCCGGGGGCCACCAAGATGTACCGAGACTTGAGTTTGAGTTACTAGTGGCCGTGCATGAAGTGAGAAATCGCTTGGTACGTCGAGAGGTGCTTGACTTGTAGGATGGTCAAGGCCGAGCATCAGAGGCCGCATGGCAAGCTGCAGCCCTTGGAGATTCCCATGTGGAAATGGGAACAAATCACGATGGACTTTATTAGCAAGCTGTCGAGGACGACGAAGAGGTTTGATGCTATATGGATGATCGTGGATCGATTGACCAAGAGTGCCCATTTTTTGGCCATACGGGAGAGTTCATCAGCTGAGAAGTTGGTCGACGTATATGTCTGCGAGATAGTTGCTCGCCACAGAGTTGCAGTTTCCATTGTCTCCGATCGAGATGTTAGATTTACCTCCCGTTTCTGGCAGAAGTTCCACGAGGAACTAGGCACGCGGCTGCACTTTATCACAACATATCATCTGCAGACCGACGGTCAGAGCGAGCGGACCATACAGACCCTCGAGGACATGTTTAGGGCTTGTGTCATCGATTTCAGTAGGAGCTAGGATTCCCACCTACCTCTTGCGGACTTCGCCTACAACAAAAGCTACCATTCCAGCATTGGCGCCCCGCCTTTTGAGCTGTTGTACGGGCGGAGATGTCGCACCCCGGTTTGTTGCGGTGAGGTTGGTCACAGAGTGATGAGACGGACAGAGGTGGTTTTGCAAATTACCGAGAAGATTCAGCAGATTAGACAACGACTGCAGACCACTCAGAGTCAGCAGAAGAGTTATGCCGACAGGCGCCGATCTGAGTTGGAGTTCCAGGTAGGTGACATGGTGTTACTGAAGGTTTCGCCATGGAAGGGTGTGATTCTCTTCAGGAAGAGGGGAAAGTTGGGTCCCCGATACATTGGACCATTTCGGGTTATCGCCAGGGTTGGCAAGGTTGCATACAGATTGGATTTTCCGTAGGAGCTCCGTCAAATGCACAACATTTTTCACGTTTCGCAATTGCGAATATGCATCATGGATCAGGAGGCAGTAGTATCGTTGGATGATATTCAGGTCGATGAGCGCCTGAATTATGTAGAGAGGCATGTGGCCATTGTGGAGAGGAAGATAAAGGTTCTGCGAAACAAGGAGATACCTTTGGTAAAGGCACAGTGGGAGCATCGGATAGGATCTGAGTGGACTTGGGAGCCCGAGTCCGAGATGTGGGAGCATTACCCAGATCTATTTTCTGCAGCAGACTACGAGGACGAAGTCTAGGTCAAGTGGGGGTGAATTGTAACATCCCGAGATTTTGCAGGTATTTCAAACCCTCTTCTATCATTACTTTGTCATTAATAGTCCTTAGGGTTGGAAGTGAAGAGCCAAGATAAGTTTAAGGGCCAAGTTTGCAAACTTGGGCCAAGAAGGAGTACGCTGTGCATACATAAGAGTACGCTAAGTGTACTAAGGTCCGCCTTAGTATGTTGGGCATACACTTGTGTACGCTGGGCGTACTAATGTCAGGGTGAAACCCTAATATTTAGGGTTTGGGGCCTATATAAGCAACATTATTTGCAACAAACCTTCCCTTACTCAGCCTCCACTGACAATAGTCGTCTTCCCCAAACCCTAGCCTTTCCTTTGTGTGTTTGATCTTATTGAGTGTTTTCTTGAGTGCTTTAAGAGGAAGGTATTGCATCAAAGAGTTGGAGAAGAAGATCAAGCTTGTAGATCTGAAGTTAGCTTGTGCCCTAGAAGCTCCAGAAGGTATAAAGCTCCAAAATTTATGCATATATGTATAGATCTTTTCATTTTGCCTTAAAACAACCATTCTTGTCCCAAAAATCCATAAGGTGGTGCATGATGTGATTTGGACGAAAAGGACTGTCCTTCTAGACTCTTGTAGGGACCTTGACTGATAAAATGAGGTACCGATAGCTGAATGTGTCCCATGCATGGAAAAAGAAGGTCCTAATGGATTAAGACCAAGTATTAAGAGCTTTCTAGACGTCCAAATTGATAAAGTTCATGACTTTATAGGTCCTAGGCATGTTAGGTCACCAGATCTGAAGTTTGGGCTTAAGTACTTAAGCCATTAAGCACTTAATAAGGTTTTCGCAAACCGTCGAGTACGCCTACCGTAAATCCAGTACGCCCAGCGTACTGGGTCAACCACCCCGATGGTGGTCAATATATAGACAAATACGCCCTGCGTACGTCCTCTGTTGGGCCTTTGACAAATGGGCTTCGGCTTTTGGGCTGTTTATGGACTAATTGGATTTAGGCTTTTGTTGGACTTTATGAATAAGATATTTTGGGCCAAGTAGTGATAATGGATCATGGCATTAGGCCCAATTAGGAAGTTGGGCCCAATTAAGTAAATTGGGCCAATAATGGGCTTTATGTATATGGACCTTCAAGTTAAGGACTTGGTATTGGGCCTTGGCCCAATAAAGAGAATGGATTTAATTAGTTGTGTGGACACTTAGTCAAGAAGGTTATTTTGGGTATTAAATTAGTATTTATTATGTAATTGTTCGGGATTCCCGCTGAGACAGCAGTCATAGATTTACAGTACTTCGGCACTACTTGCGAGGTGAGTTATCTTCACTATACTCAAGGGTCTAAGGCAGCAAGGTCGGCCCTTTGGATTGTTATCTGATTACGTTATGCTAGTATGATCTCTTAGATCAGTATCGTGGTAGATAGGATGGTATTGTGTGTTATGTGGTATGATCTTTTAGATCGGTTTGTTTGTCTATAGACTGTTATGTGATTATCTGTTATATGTGCACATGTTTGTTTGGCGGTTGAGGCTTATCTGCTTTGTGCGGAGGCCAATAGACCTGGGCATTCCAACCTGATGGTTGTGGGCCGTGAGTATTCCATCCCGAAGATGATTGGACTCGTAGTATATGGGAATTCCAACCGGTTGGTTGTGGGTCTGGGGTATTGCATCCCGAGGATGATTGGACCCATAGTATGTTGGCATTCCAACCTATTGGTTGTGGGCCTACGGTATTCCAACCCGATGGTTGACTGGACCCATAGTATGCTGTTTATGATTATATGTGTATTGTTGGTGGTATGGATATTTTGGGGGAACTCACTAAACTTTCGGGCTTACAGTTTTAGTTTATTGTTTCAGGTACATCAGGGGATCGCGGCAAGGTGAAGGCGTGATCATACAGCTCCTCATGTTTTGTTTATATTTCTGGTAAAACTCAGATATTAAGCATTTGGAAAAAAAGTTGTAATGATTTAATGCTTTGAAATATTTTTAAATTTTAAAATTTGGCATGATTTTTTATGGGTGTTACAAAATGATTATGCAGGCTATGTGCGAGGAAGACCGTGAAGAAGAATGGTTGATTGATAGTGCCTGATCCTTGCAGATGACGGGAAGGTTAGACTACCTGCGTGACTTCAGGCCAGTCAGTGGTGGTAGACACGTCGCCTTCGGGAATAATACAAACAGAATAATAAGGATATTGTGTGTTAACTACGGGCAGCTTTTCCATTCAATGAGTAGCTTATGTAGAGGGTTGAAAACACAACTTCATCAGTGTCGGTCAATTGTGTAAAGTAGGCCATCGGGTAGAATTTGAAAACGGGTACTGTTACATCATGACAAATTTTAGAGAGAAGTTTCTGAGGTCAGTTGGTTATGGCATCGGAAGCTTGCACATCTCAACTTCAGATACATCAACAATTTAGTGACTGGAGAGTTAGTCCGAGGACTGCCAATTCTAAAATTCAAAAACGTGTGAATGTGGTAAACAAACCAAAGGAAGTCATCCTTTGACAATTGATTCTTCAATTGCTGAACCTATGGAGCTCCTTCACATAGACCTCTGCGATCCTTCAACTGTAGCCACTCGTCATCATAAAAAATACATTTTGGTTATAGTTTATCACTACACTCTTTAACTTGGGTCGTCTTTCTAAGACTAAAGTAAGACACACCGCAGACTCTAATCAATTTCGTCAAGGAGATAGAGCTACACATCAAGTTGTCGGCCAGAAGAATAAGAAGTCATCATGGCAATGAGTTCATTAATCAGCTTTTGAATAACGTTTTAGTATCCAAAGGAATCAGCCATAACTTCTCGGCACCAAACGACCTCTTTAATCCTGCAGAGACTGCATATCTTTCAGAGATACTGGTGTCTCCAATAGCACAACAACAACACTCAGATGTATCTAGACCAACTAATGAGTTCATTAATCAGCTTTTGAATAACTTTTTAGTATCCAAAGGAATCAGCCATAACTTCTCGGCAGCAAACGACCTCTTTAATCCTGCAGAGACTGCATATCTTTCAGAGATACTGGTGTCTCCAATAGCACAACAACAACACTTAGATGTATCTAGACCAACTATTTCTGAAGGAACTTCATTCAATACTTCCACCTCTCCGGTTGAGGGAAAAAGCTTAAATCCTTTGGAAATCACAACCATCGAGGTTCTAGTACATGAAGATGCTGCTCTGGTACATGTCTACAAGGTGACCAACCAATTAACTATCTCTCAAGATTTCGAGGACGAATAAGTGGAAAATATTGATACCGAAGGGGGTCCAAGAATAACAAATCACTCATCGGTTCAGGGGGGGAACCATCATCAGTTCAGGGGGAACCATCATTGGTTCCGGGGGAACCATCATCAGTCTAGGGGGAACCTTCATCTTCAGCTGCTGAACTGATCCCAAAAGTTCAACACTCATTTGTGGGATGCTCACAAACCAAAGGGGGACAACCTTCAACAGATAGACCCGAAGACTCCTCTAAAATATAGGATATTCCCTCGAATGCATCTATTGAACGTCAACAATCTCGTCTACATATATGGACGAAAGATCACCCACCTCGCCAAATCATCGAAAATCAATATGTAGGTATACAAACGCGTTCTTCTTCCGATTTAACTAATCATTGTCACTATGCGGCTTTAATGTCATCAATATATCCCAGAACCATGAAAGAGGCACTTTTGGAGCCTGATTGGATTATTGCAATACAAGAGGAACGGGGAGAGTTTGAAAGAAACAGGGTTTGGAAACTGGTACCAACTCCAAATACTTCCCCATTTTTCAATCCTTTGAGCTCCGCATTCCTGACGATCGAAGACTTCCCATGGAATTTGAAAGGTTAAATCTTTTTCATGCCAGATATGGTAATAAGTTTGAGAATATTTGGTCGAATGATAGACTAGAAGGAGTGAAGACCTACAAGGCTAGAAAGTTCATGAAGAGTGAATTCTTCCAGTACACCCTATCTCGTAGAGGGTGTGACCATGTAAGAACACAGGCAGACTTCGTGTTCATGAACCCGGAAGAAATCTTCTTGATTGTCTGAATATTTCAATTGAAAGCTGAGAAGTATCTGAAGACGAAGGTTGGTTTTGAAAGGGCATGTGAGTTTCTCAAAGCCCTGGAATGCGACTTCGGGAAAATAGATGTTGAAATTTACTTGCTCAGAAATTTGATTTCCCTCCTTTTGAACCAACTCCAACAATCACTGAGGGTTATCAAGGCATGAATCTCGGAGCAACAAATTTTCCAAAGCTTGGGGTCGTTTACAAGAAGTCTCAATCAAGTCCAAAATTCTTCATCCCAGTCACGACCATTCATCGCCATACTAAGAAACAACTGGAGATCACAATGACTGCGGTACAGAGATCCAACCACACGTCTAAAGAGGTAAAGTTTGAAATAAACAGAAGAATCAAATGGCTCTCTAAAATTAGGAAATTTGGGTGGATCCTCATCAAATTTCTCAAACTTAACGAATAAAGAACTTAGCTGCGAGGTCGCTTTGGGGAAAATTGTTGATACAACAAAGTGACCCTCTGCAGCTAAGAAGGACCCGAAGACCCATAAGCTTGTGTGAACCGGAGAGGAGGATGCTTAAGACATTTTGTCATCTTTTGGAGCCCGAAAATGAGAAGAAGACCTGAAGGCATCTGTGAACATTAAGACTGTGACAAATGATCTTTACTGACTATGCGTGTAAACTTAGTATTATCCGGTGTCCCTTTCAGGGTCACCGAATTCAGTGACTTTGTAATTGTTTAATATTTCCTTGTAACTTTTGGACCTCTATAAATAGAGGGTTCCACTTCATGTTTATGTACCAATTCTAAACTTATCAGTATAAGATTTCTTCATCTCTATACTATCCAAAGTTATCTGATTGATACTTTATCCGAGTCCCTCTTCACTTAAGTTGTTCATCATTTACTAACATGGTTTGAGTGTAAACCATGTTATGATTCAACTAAATTTCTACTTGTTTATGCTTATTGATATAACTTGCTGCTATTTATATTCCTTACTTTTCCACAATCTAACTTTTACTGTTGAGGAAACAAAGATCCATTGAGATTAACTTACTATTCCACAATATATTATCTCGTTCTTAAGTTCTTCTCTCAACATTTTGATATGACTCTTGGTGAGTTGGAGTGTCCGTTGTGGATTTCCATCGCCAACAAAAGCGGGGTTTCTTGATCGAGTGTTGATCGGGGTGGATTCTTAGAGATTTTTGGATTTCCTTATTTGATTAATATGATTCCCATCCCCGTCGGGGGATGTGTGTCATAATAGGGATGGACTGGTTGTGCATGTTTGCGGTTATGATCGACTGCGAGGGCCAGTGGGTGGTAGTTCAAACCCCAAGTGGGGGTGAACTAGTTATCTATGGAGAGGGTACCACAATGGATTATCCTTTTGTTCTTCCACCAGGGCTCGACAGTATCTGCAGCATGCGCGTATGGGTTACCTTGCATATATGGTTGACACACGGGTCGGGACGGAGGTATCGGTTTCGGATGTACCAGTTGTCAGAGAGTTTGTTGATGTTTTTTCGGAGGAGTTACCCGGTGTGCCTCCTGAGAGGCATGTAGAGTTCATGATCGATTTGGTTCCGGGTGCGTCTCCGATGGATATGGCTCCATACTGATTGTGATCCTCATAGATGTAGGAGTTCTCCTCTCAGCTTCAGGAGCTGTTAGGCAACCAGTTTATTAGACCTAGTAGTTATCCATCGGGAACACCGATTTTGTTCGTCAAGAAGAATGATGGTTCACATCAGATGGGAATTGATTACCGGGAGTTGAACAAGTTGACGGTGAAGAACTGTTACCCACTACAACGGATTGATAACCTCTTTGATCAGTTGCAGGGTGCATCTTGTTTCTCCAGGTTTGATTTGAGGTCGGGGTACCATCAGATGAGGGTTAGAGAGGAGGACATGAAGAAGATCGAGTTTCGGACTCATTGTGGTAATTACGAGTTCGTGGTGATGCCATTCAGGCTCACTAATGCACCTGCGGAATTTATGCAGTTGATGAACCAGGTATGCAGTTCAATGCTTGATCGATCAGTCATTGTTTTCACTGATGATATCCTGGTGTATTCCAAGACTAATGGAGCAATATGAGGAGCACCTTCGAGAGCTTCTGGTAGTTTTGAGGTGAGAATAGCTATATGCTATGTTCTCGAAGTGTGAGTTTTGGTTACGAGAGGTCTAGTTCTTTGGACACATCGTTAATCAGAACGGGATTTTGGTAGACCAGGCCAAGATTGAGGCCGTCATGAAGTTGTTGGTTCTGAAGTCTCCCTTGGATATCAGGAGTTTTTTGGGATTAGCTGGGTATTATCGGAGATTCTTTCAGGACTTCTCCAAGGTTGTAGTACCCCTCACTCATCTGACAAGGAAAGGTGTGGGTTTCCACTGGCGACCCGAGCAACAGGTTGCATTCGAGACTTTGAGGAGGAAGTTATGTGAGGCCCTAGTGTTGACTATCCCTAATGGTGTTGAGGATTTCATAGTGTTCTGTGATGCATCCATCATCGGCCTGGGGGCGGTTCCTATGCAGCGTGGGAGGGTTATTTCTTATGCTTCTCGACAGCTGAAGCCGCATGAGGTTCTTTATCTGAATCATGATTTTCAGTTGGAAGTAGTGGTGTTTGCTCTCAAGATTTGGTGGAAATATCTATATGGGGTCTATTGTACCATCTACACGGACCACAAGAGTTTGATATATCTCATGGATCAGCCAAATCTAAATATGAGGCAGTGTAGGTGGCTTGACGTGGTTAAGGTTTATGACTGTGAGATTTTGTATCTCCTAGGGAAGACGAATGTGGTCGTTGAAGCGTTAAGCTGCCAGATGGCTACTTCTGCTGTTGAGAGCCTATGTATGAGGATTTTGATTTATTCCTTATTGTTAGATTTGATTAGGGAGGCCCAGGCTGAGGGAGTCAAGAAAGAGAATTGGATATAGGAGAGACTCAGGGGTGAGATTGATAGATTTTCTACTGGAAGTCGTGGATTATTGACCCAGTATGGACGGATTAGGGTGCCTGATTTTGGTGGGGTCAGACTGGTTGTGTTGGAGGAGGCACACAAGTCCAGATTTTTATACACCCGGGAGCCACCAAGATGTATCGGCACTTAAGGCTTAGTTACTGGTGGCCATGATTAAGAAGGAGATAGCCTGGTATGTCGAGAGGTGCTTGACATGTCAGATGGTCAAGGCTGAGAACGAGAGGCCACATGGCAAGTTACAGATATTGGAGGTTCCCATGTGGAAATGTGAACATATTACTATGGATTTCATCACCAAGTTGCCTCAGACGGCTAAGGGATTCGACACGATATGAGTTATAGTGGACCGTCTGACCAAGAGCACCCACTTTCTAGCTATACGAGAGAGCTCTTCGGTCAAGAAATTGGCAGATTTATATGTACGTGAGATTATTTCTCGACATGCGATAACAATATCCATTGTATCTGATCAAGATGTTCGGTTCACATGTCATCTTTGGCAGAAGTTCGACGGGGAACTGGGTACGAGGTTGCATCTTAGTACTGCTTATCATCCACAAACCGATGGTCAGAGTGAGCGGCCCATTCAGACGCTCAAGGATATGTTGAGGGATTGTCTGATTGATTTTGGTGGGAGTTAGGACTCTTACCTTCCCCTAGCTGAATTCTCATATAACAACAGTTGTCACTCCAATATCGGTGGATCTTGAATACCTTCTGGGAAGTTTAAATGGTTGGCTTGATGGACTAAGAGCTTATTAGAATAAGTTGATAGGAATAGTCACCACGGTATGGTTAACGATCACCATGACGTGCTGGATGGCTGCCATGCGAATGTTTTTTTCTCTAGTCACCACGGCGTGGTTGGAGCTAACCATGACGTAGCGACTGGCTAATTTGACTTGTTGAATTTGACCTTTGACCTTTGACTAGGGTTTGACCATGTTTGACCTAAGGGTATTTTTTGTACGTGGAGTTGTGGTGTGGTCAACTATCTTTTCAGATTGGGAGGTGAGTTTTCCTCACTATACAAGGGGTCGAAGGCACCAATGCTAGCCCAGTAGACTTTGTAACTTGGTTTAGGATGTTGCTATGTGGTAGTGATCTGTAGATATGCTTGTTTGTCTGTTGACTAATTATATTTTTATCTGTTTCCGTTTATATGTGTGTCTGTTATGTATATGTCGACATAGTATGATTGGGTTGAGGTATTACTTCTTTGTGTGGAAGACAACAAACCTGGGAGCAAGCCAGAAATAAGTTGTGGGCCTGGAGGCAAACTAAAATTATGATGTAGGCTCGGGAGCAAGCCAGACTTGGGATGTGGGCTTGAAAGGCAAGCCAGACTCAAGCTGTGGGCTCAGGGGTAATCTAGTATGTTAGTTGTAGACCCAGTGTGCATGTTGTTATATGTTTGTGTGTTGGTACTTTGGGGGAACTCATTAAGATTTTGCTTATGGTTTTTCTTTATTGTTTCAGATACTTCAGAGGATCATGGAAAAGCGAAGGTGTGATCATGCACATCTTCCTGTTTTTATGATATTTGATCTTGGGATACCCTGATTATGATTGTGGTTATATTTCGAAATTATGGATTTATAAACACTTTATAGTTAATGGGTTCTTTTTGAAAAATTTAAATTTCTATGAATTTTGAGATGTTACAGTCACCTTATGATCTGATGAATCAAACAATTCAAGCTGATCACTGGCACCCACGCCAGAATTAGCGTCAACACAAGCGCCAGCCCCAGTTTATCTGCGTCAGCGTGAACTTCGTAATCTAAGTAATCTTTGTATATTAGGCAGTTATACATTATATATGTAGAATATATATCAGATCAGTAATCTTAGTGATTAGGATCATACCATTACTTACATAGGTATACATCCCCTAAATAGTGGGATATTAGTTATTATAATCGTATTTAATCAACATTACGGTGAAACCCTACGATCTCGTTCTCTTTGTGAGAACCCTTCTTTCTTAGTGAAAGTATCTTTGTGATTCTACGTGTTCTAAAGCTTTCTGTTTAACCCTTGCTTTGTTTATTTGTTCTTTGTTATTCATACTTGAGTGTATCCTATCCATACAAACCTTCAGAAAAAGTATTGGATTGACCTGTTCAAGATCACTTCATGGATCGTTGTCATGAATGATACTTGATAATGGGTTTATATATATATATATATATATATATATATATATATATATATATATATATATATATATATATATATATATATCCTTAACACTTGAGATACATATGTGGGTTTTGAGTGTGGAGAGTGTTATGCTTTGATATAATCAAATGTTGTTCTTTAAACAGGAAGTTATAAAAGCTATTATAATGTATGATGTGAACCATGCAAAAGGCGTATGTAGTCAAGGTGAGATTTGTGCCTCTTATTCGTTGAGAGTTATACATCTAAGGTCTGATGTAAATTTGAACACTTATATGATATTGACTGCGATCTATATCTCATGTTCAACATGATGCCTACAACAAAGGGATAACTGATAAACTTACCTTATACAACAACTATAGCCTAGGGCTTCTGGGAATTGGGCGTTGATAGAATGGCACAAAGTCGTATGTTGATGGGTGAAGTGAAATGTTGCTAGATATTCACCACTATCTATATCAATCTAATATGAGTCTTGCACAAGTGAGGTATTGAAATATCTAATATGCTCAAGATTCATATTAGAATGATATTGATAATTAACATATGAACCTAAGGGTCACACTAACAACAACTTGATACAATGGATTATTTATTAGAAATTGATTTTAATAAATATTCATAAACCCTTATAATAAATTGGAAAATTATTTATTTCATGAAAATAATTATTGTAAAATATCATGTACCTTATTATTTCATATGGTATAAATTAATAAGTCACGCACAATATTTGGATTAGTTGAATCCTTTTGTCTTTTACGTAAAGACAGTGTGAATATAGTTTATAAACGTTGAGTTTATAAAATTTAAACAATTCTTTTCTTTTTATACCATATGGCCGAAAGTATGGTATAAGAGGAGGAGAATGGGTTTCCAATTTGTTTAATGTAAAGTATTAAGCATGCGTGCATGTATGGGGACAAGATTGTCTAAAGGTCTTAATTGTTAAGGACCTTTAGACTATTTTGCTTTGACTAGTGAAGAAGGATTTCATTTGTGTTAGTTCTTCTTGCATTTGGCCAAGAGCATACTCCCATCTCTTCCTTTCTTCTTTTGCTTTGAGTGCTTGAAGAATCATTGCCTGTATTTTTCTCTCTTGGATCAAAGACTTTGGTATTTGTTTCCAAGCTTAAGAGTCATCAAAGAGGTAGCATTCTACATAAAGATGGTGCATTGTTGGTGTCTCAAAGGTTTAACCATCTTCATCTAAACTCAAGCCTCCCAAGAGGACTTAAGGGATAACAAAGGTTGTTATCATCTTCTTTCTTATGTGGTTGCGTTTTTTTATTTCCATTACTTGCAAGAGGATCCTTGGTGAGTTTGTAACATCTGGATTTTCAGGGATATTATTGTATATGTTAACCTTGAGGTTGAAGAAGAGACTCGACGAGTTAAGGGTCCAACTTGCCGAGTCGAGTCGAGATTGCACGCGTGGATTTAATGAGTGGACTCGACGAGTCAGAGCAGGGACTCACCGAGTAGGCGCTGGGCAGAGAAACCCTAATTTTCCGGACTTGTGCCCTATTTAAATGGCCTTAAGCCCTTATTTTCGCCTCCCTTATCTCCAGAGAGCCCTGTGGGAAACCCTAAATCAGTTCCATCCATTGTAAGAGAGAGAGGGAGTGGCTAAATTGGGAGTTATTGTGCAATTTCGAGAGGGGATTTGGAGAGCATCTTGGCTTGGATCAAGAGAAGGCTTTGGATCCAGAGATTCTTCAGAGTTCTGCTTCAATTGGAGGTAAAAAGATGCTATCTTGATCATTTCCTTATGAGATCTTTTTTTAAGAGAACTTTTAGAGCTTTCTTCCATTTATCTTGTGACATGGAGTGATTTGTGTATGGTTTGAGGTTGGGCCTCAGATCTGGACTATGAGTGGCCTTGTGAGTCCAGAAACCCGAGCTTTATTGAGTTGGAAACAAGCTCCTGTACATCTAGCCCTTATTCGAGCATGTTTTGGCATTATGAGCCTTATATGCCATGCATGAACGTAAAGCTTGCAACTTTACGTGCTATTCGAGCCTTAGAATAGTAGATCTAGTGGTTGGAGTGATAGATCTGCCTTAAATCGTCTGAATGAGAAATCAGATCAAAGGGACTCGCCGAGTCCATGAACTGACTCGACGAGTCGGCGAGGGTTTGTCCCGATGGATTGATTGTGCGATAACTCGGAGGGTTGGGGGTCAACTCAACGAGTTGAGCTGGACTTTTGAGACTTCAGAGGATACAAGGGGACTCGATGAGTCGCAGGAGTGCACTCGACGATTCGGGTCAAACATGGACTGTTGACTCGAGTTGACTTCTGTTGACTTTGGGGTTTTGATCAACATGAGTAATAGAGACCATGGAGGGGTAAAATGGTCTTTTATCCACTTCAAATAGTTAGAGAGAGAAAGAGTAGCCTTCAGTTACTTGATTCGTGAAAAGAGTATTAATTAGAGATATTCATCCTTTGTGTTAGGCGGAAACTAGTTTGAGATCCGAGCGCGAGGTTACCTGCTCACCTACTTGCGAGGTGAGTCTTCTCACTATACTATGAGTAGTGATCTATGTGTGACCAGAGTATCTTATGTGCTTATATTGAGTGTTGTGATATCCTCCATTATTTCTTTGTGATTTATGTTGTGTATTACTCAGAGCTTACAGAGTTAGGACCGGAGGGTCCATCAGAGTTGTGGGACTAGAGGGTCCTACTGAGACACATTGACCGGAGGGTCTTACAGAGTTATAGCCTCGAGTGGCTAATGTGTTGAATGTGGTATTTTGGGGAACTCACTAAGCTTCGTGCTTACCGTATTATGTGTTATGTGTTTCAGGTTCTTATCAGGATCGCGGGAAGGCGCCGGCTTGATTATACACACATCTGATTTGGAGATATGTCTTTGGAGGATCCTGGAGTTGTGATAAACAATTTTGAAATGTGTTGATAATTTGATACTTGTGATTTTGAGAAAATGTGACATGTGGTTTATTGTGTTTTAAAATGAAAAATTTGGTTTGAAATTTACGGTGTTACAGAGTTGTAATAAGTTTATTATGTTTGAAAATTCAAGTATTTTGTTTTCCATTTTATGAGTTTTTAAAACTAATTTTAAACTAAAACCCAACATCAATTTACTTGAAAAACTTGTGTAATCTTTCTCTATCATTCTCAATATGCGGAGGACATACTATATAGGGCCAACATGTCTGATTAGAATCCATTCCTCACTCTAGCGGACACATCGTTTAAAATCAATGCTAAATTCGTCTAGCCTATGAAAAATGGTACCCTTTTATCGGAGTCTAGTAGACGCCCTTCAATGCCTAACCTTTACGAGACCTGATATTGCTTATGTCATACAACAAGTTTGTTTATTCATGCATGCACATCGGGAACCCTAATTTATTTTTTGTTATATGGATACTTTGATAGCTAAAAGGAACCTCTGACCAACGTCTTCATATTCATGTGTCCCCAAACCTTCACAATATAGAATACTCGGACGCTGATTAGGGGTTGTCCCGTGTGACATTCCCAAATTCACGGTCATTTTTAAAAAAAAAATTATTTATGCTTATTTGAAAATCAAAGTATTCATTTTAAAGAATAATATTGCGGAATTTGTTCCCAGAAAACATGATAAATATATTATCAAAGCATTTCTGAAGAAATGTAGTTTGTTTATATTAAAACTTTGGGATGTCATCGTCAATACAGAAACATAAGCATAAACAAACCTTACATTCATTTACACTAGTGATTTACATCTCCTTTAATCTCTCAATGTAATATATCTTCGTATCGACACATGTGATACAAATAAACTGAGTGGGTCAGGTTGGAAAACCTGGTGAGTACATGGGGTTTTCAGCCCACAATAATATAATTATTATGTTTAATCATCAAACAATCAACCCAATTACATATCCCCGTTATCTTCATTATTCTTAAGGATCTACCCTAAAAATAAACTATTATTCATTCATTCTTAAGGAATAGGAAGGAAGTCTATCGCTTCCAGGGTTCATCTAACAGACACTAAGTCCATAGCTGCCAATGTTATCTATTCGGCACAACTGCCAAAACTATCATTTATGTACTAAGTCCATAGCTACCAATGCTCATTCATAAGACACTAAGTCCATAGTTGCAAGAGTTATTACAACTGGTGAACACGTAGTTCAAAGGTTAGGCACAGCTGCCAATGTTATCGTTTAGGCGCAGCTGCCAGAATATTTAGAGTACATCTGGTGAACACATTGTTCACAACACCTACAGGTTGCGAGCCTGCTAGTGTTCCACTGGAGCTCCTAGGATAGTCCGTGGTTGTCATCTATACTCTGCTAGATGACTTGGCCAACGCTTGGGTCAAGGCTTCTCATTATCTTTCACCTCTCATCATCTATATCAACTTTCATCTCTTAGCTCATCTCATCTTAAATCTACCCATCTTTACCCATAATAATTATAGGTATAAATTACGTATACAGTTTAAATCAAGTAAAACATGTATATTTTATTCATCCAGTATAAATATCAAGAACACCGATAATATACACACATAGCACGTAATTTATATTAGATACTTCATATCTATGTGTAAGATGAAAGTAACTATGCACTCACTTGTTAAAGTGATGATTCCAAACACGGGCAGCGCTTCACTTCTAACGATTCTATTTTCCTTCAACGAAACCTAGCATTATTATCGCTAAGTTTTAGTCTAATCTTTATTGCGACTAATTATTAGTCTAGATTCATCATTAACTCAAAGTTTACTTTCATGATCTATCAAGTAAGGAACAACCAGGTAGGATCATATCGGAGGTAAGGTCCGTTTGGTATACGAAGTATACTGTTTGGAAATCCCACTTTAAACACCTCACTGAATCATAGCCTAGACATCATCCCCGTAAGTAGATCAATCAGTATAATGACTTGGAATCACTGATAAATCTTGTTTATAGGTTCATAATAACAATAATGAACATAAACATAAGTTATACTTAAAGTACGGTAAGCATAACTCAACTTACAGGGAGTTTAAACATAAGTTATACTTCGGGCGCTCTGGGGCTTTCCTCTAGCACCTTGAGGTTACTAGGGCTTTGGGAGGGTTTTGGGAGGCTTAGAGAGAAGTTAGAGAGAGAGAGAGAGAGAGAGAGAATGGGTTTTTGGTGTGAGAAATGAAGGAACTCTCGCATGCTATTTATAGGCTAAATTTTGGACTTACTCATCAAGTTTTGGCCTCCAACTCGTCAATTTGGTGCCACATGTCACCCTCTGGTGGCAAGGCTTCGGGAGAAAGCAATGGTCCAGATTAAGCCAAGTACCCCTTTGGCATCAGCACCATTCCGACTTCTAAATTCTGTAACTTTCGCATACGAGCTCCGTTTTCAACGTTCTTTATATCCACACGTAGGTGGAGACGTACTCTACAACTTTTGTTTAGACTCTGTCGGCTAATTCTCGTACGATTTTAAATTTAGTAGTATGAGAAGATTACACTGTTATTTATCAAAAATTCACTTTTTACGTTACGTGGTGCCTTGCCGGTTTTGTCGTAAAACTTCGACGGGTCATAACTTCTTTGTAATAAATCAGATTTCAGCGTTCTTTATATGTACGGAACCCTTGTGACATATACTATAACTTCGTTAAGATTATTTATTCTAAATAATCTTCCATCAAAAAGTCATTTTTGACGCATATTGTCTCTAAATTGACTAGCCCGAATCAACGGGCGTTACATCCCGACTCTCGTAGATATATTGTTGTGTGTTGTACATTCCTCGGGGAAAAACTTGTCTCATAGTCCTCTAAAAGAAAACCCATGGTTTTTTAGCGTTGAAATGGAATATAGAGTCGTTGCAAATGTCACATTGTGAGAACTATTTCAACGCTTTATCTCCAGTTGAGCATTTGCTCGCCTTCCGCTCCGACTGTCAGGGAGTATTAGTCAGTATATTGTTGTATATTTATGTTTATGTATTTCCTCTATTTCCCAACACAATTTAGGAATGTTTTCTGTGAATTGTACATAAATAGTTTCCTTGTGAATAAGAAAGGAATCAATCGATTCTCTGAATCCTTTTAACATATTGTCTTATAAGTTTACAAATGAATATATATATATATATATATATATATATATATATATATATATATATATATATATATATATATAAGGTTAGATTATTTTGTTTTTGCTAAGTATTGTGTGCCAGAATGCACAAATTTGGACCACCAGATGGAATAGAATCAAAGGTTATGATCTGAGGGTCTATGATATTAGAATAGGATAACATGTACCATATAATCACACTAATTTCAGCATGATGGCATTTTAGTCAATTAACCTGTGTTAAAAAAGGAAATTTTCGGATTTTTAGGGATAATTAATTCTTTTATTTTAAAAAATCTGAATATTTTAAATTAATTCAAATTTAAAAACCCGATTTTATTCTATCAGTATGATAGAATGCCAACCATAAACTAGTAAATATATTTTTTGATTTTATTCTGTCAGAATGACAGAATGCCAACCATGAACTAGTAAATATATTTTCTATTTTATTCTGTCAGAATGACAGAATGTCAATCATAAACTACTAAATACATTCTGAAAGAATACACAAAATCGATTCTTGAAGTAATAATATACCAAATACTTACATTGTATGATTGTGATTCATTGGATAATAACAACATTTTGAAAGAATAACAAGTGTAATTCCTAAAAAATAACAACATTCTTAATTACATTGTATGAGTGTGATCATTCTTTAATTCATTCTTCAAGCCTTTCCCATCAGGTCTTCAAGGCATTCTTCAAGCCATTTCTATCACAAATTCATTGCGAAATATTTTGTAGTGATACACTTGTAACAACTACACATTAAACATATAAATAATTAACTACAATTCTATCAGAATACAACAATAAATATTCTTACAGAATAAACTATTCTTGCATAATGGTTTTGAATATTCTTAAAGAATTTGTATTATCAAGAATATACCCAACGAACAAAACATTTGAAATATAAATGCAGGAAAAGATCATGTTAACACAAAAGGTGACTAAGAAAAAAAAACAATTAGAATATATAAACCATCTTCGTAAGGGAACAATAAGTAGGAAGAAGACCCTCCAAGGGTAAAAATGTACAAATAGATAGTACCTATCCCACCAGGTGTAAAAAAGCACCTTTGTTTGCACCTGCAAGTTGTGTTAAGAGTCTATCTAATATAGAACAGAGTGTTAAGAAAGACTAATCAAAAAGCAAATCACGAGTCTTTACAGTAATACATGCTGCACAATCTCAACCCCTCGAAACTACAATCTTATAAATTGGGTAACAATAATTCAAATGTACAATTTTTTTATGCACACACCACTAGAAATTAAAGCAAACAAATAATGAAAAAATACCCAAGAAGTAGAAATACGAAAACCATTCAGACTCCCTACAATGAGGTATAAACCAAAATTGAAGAACAAACATAAAGCTTTCCTTACCTTTATTATTGGAATATTTTTTTTGCCCCAATTAAAAGTATCAACAAGTACTACCAAAATCGAAAAAAAAATAAAGAAACATAGAGGTACCTTAACCAAGAGAGATCGGAGGAAGTTAGGTCTAAGATAACTTCATATTTCTTAGACATGTTAATTAGCAACAAAAATTGAAAGCCAAAGACCTGGATTGGGTAGCAGAAACGAATCGCCTGCAAAAGATGAACACCAAATCTTAACACACGGTTTTGCATAATCGATGAATTAATATCATAAGACGGTAGCATGAAGAGGGAGGAAGCAGACGGACACTCAGCTAACTCGGAATGAAGGAAGCAATACTTATGAATTAATATCATAAGACGGTTTCTTGACTTTGGGGAAATAAGCCACAATCGATTGCAGTGGGGTTGGAACGATGGGAGAAGACGATGGGAGTACGGTGGGCTAGATTTAGAAGAGGGGGGTGACGAATAAAGGGATTTCTCAGTGATTTTGTAGTGTTTGTTAACAGAATTTCCATATTTAAAGGTTATTAATGATTTTAATTATTTACAATATTTATCATAAATAAGATTACTATTATACCCTTTTATGATTTATTATTGATTTTATTTTTTCTTAATTCTGATTGGTTGTTCGAGGCACACAATACTTGTTTGAAACATTTGAACATCTCTCTCTCTTTATATATATATATATATATATATATATATATATATATATATATATATATATATTCGATAAGAATAAATTCTTTGGAAGGAAAGTAAAAAGTCTATTATTCACATATTTTTTTAGAACAAACAAATAAATAATTATCTTAATAAAAATAACATGATTCATACAAAAAATCCAAAAAAATATCTCGATTATTCATTTTTGCAATGATTTGGTTCTTATTCACTAAATTTTCATAAACTCGAATTTTTATTTGATTTACTAAAAACGAATCATAATGGTATTTTTTAGAAATTTTTTCTTACTTTTGGTTTATATATTTTTTAATTTTGTTCGTTCGTTAAAAAAAATATGCATATAAAAAATTTCTTAAATACAAACAAAAAATTTTCTTTTTATTATATATATATATATATATATATATATATATATATATATATATATATATATATATAGAGAGAGAGAGAGGGAGAGAGAGAGAGAGAGAGAGAAAGAGAGAGATAAGTTCAACTGAGAAAACAAAAGGTTGAGAATAATCCCAGCCACCCATTTATATCTGGCAGCAAAACTGTTCTTCGTACCGGCAGGACAGGGGAGAAGTGTTATTCATATGAAAATATAAATTTACATATATTTATATATAAATCAACCATCTCTCCTCTCCTCCACCACAAACCTATTGCCACTTCCACCACCTCTACGACCACCACCACCTCCACCACTGCCATCTCCGCCACCACTCACCACGATCTCCGCAACCACCTTCACCATAAACTCCGCAACCACCTTCACCACCACTGCCACCACCACGTCCAACACCACCACCACTACCCTTACCATCACCTTCCACACCATTTCCACCACCTCCGCTACCATGTTTGTCACCGCTGCCACCACCAACCCTGCCACCGCAACTGTCATCGCTTCCCCTACCACCTCCAACAACTGCGCCACCAACCAGTATATTAAAATATAAATAATCATTTATGAAAGGACACATACTTATTCATATATATATATATATATATATATATATATATATATATATATATATATAAAAGAATATATGAATACACATATTCATAAATGAATAAGTATATATACTTATTCATATATGAATATGTATTCATATATGTATATGTACATGCTTATTCATATATGAAGACGTATTCATATATGAATAAAATATGTCCCATCCTCCCGGTACGCTAGAGCGTTTAAGGATAGATTCTAAATGAGTGGACCAGATTCATTCCCTCATTCTCAACCTTTTTTTCCTTAACTGAACCATTTCTCTCTCTCTCTCTCTCTCTCTCTCTTCCCTTTTCTATTTGTGTGTGTGTGTCTTTGTGTGTGTGTATTGTAACGACCCAAAAACTCCTATTCGTCAACACGGTTAGTTTACGTTATTTGAATATTAATTTTCGTTAGTGATTTCGATGTTTGAATTTATAAATTCAATAAATTAAAATAAAATGGTTGTTATTTTATACCTAAAAGTTAATATAGGTGTATTTAAGATTATTCTAATAATAAAAAAGGCTTAATATGAATGGAGGGACCAATGTTTTATAAAAGGAAACTTTAATTGTTAACTAATTAGGGTTAGGAGTGTTTGAAATTTTCTCAAGATTCTTGAAGGACTAACTTGAAAAATACGGTATACCCTCCAAGGAGAAGGATCAATCCTTCTCCTTATGTATATTCCTACTTGCGTTCATAAAAAATCATTCCTTACTTGTTTCATCGACCGAAGGCAGGAACGAAGGGAAAAAAAGACGATCAATTTGGTAGGGGGAGGGGCAGCGAAGAACCGAGAAGGAGGAGGGGGAAAGAAGTCTTTAATCTTGTCGATTCTAGAAGGTGTAGGGGCTGCGAAATTATCCCAATTATTGGTAAAAAAATTTCACTTCTTCTTTTCAAGTTGATATCAATTTCTTGTCATTTGGGTGAGTTTTAGTGTCAAACTCCTTCTTATTTGATATTAATTATCGTATCTTCTTCCTCCTAGCAGTATTTGAATGTTCATGTGGTTAAATTCCACTTGTATTGGGTGTGTTATGATGATTTATTGATCTCAACATCATATTATGAACACTCTCAAAATGCTATGGATATGTCCTTGAATTACTCGAAATTTTGGGAACACTGCTTCCTTTATTGATTGTTAAAACTCATGTTATTGCTATCTTATATTCAAGTGAGTATTTTTGGTGAATGAATATGTTTTGAGCTCTCCAAAAAGGTATTCAAAATATTTTTTCTAAGTGTATTCATATATGGTTAATTGGTAGGAGGAATTCAAACCTAAGTTGGTATTTCTCTTTTCAACAATGTATTTTGTCTTTCCTTTAAATACCATGTACTTTGGATCATGGTTGGAGAATGAAACTATCTTTTTACTTCCATGTTATTTGCTACTATTTTTTACTTGTTTTTCAGCTATCTGGTCGATTTGGGTGGTGACTTAATGGGTTAAGTGATCAAAAAGCCTTTAAAACTCAAAGTTGGAAATTACAAGAAATTGACAAATCCGCCCCTGGATTGGAAAAAATATAGAAAAATCATCAGGAATAAGATTAATGATCCGTAAATTCTTAGAGTTTAAATTTTGAGTGTAGTTTGCCCTTGGATGTTTTTAGGACCTGTTGTTGCCTCCAACTAAGGTGAAAATAGCCTTCTTCACCAATTGGTCAGAATATAGTTGCATTGATATTTAGTTTTGTAAAAATCATAGAAAATTATAGAAAAATCGTTTGGACCTTTAAATGTAGTTTCTAGAAAGCTGCAATTCTGAACTTATGGAATATGAAATAAAACTATAAATTCTATAGGTCGTTGGGGTGCTAAAATAGCCCTAAGCAGGCGGTTGTTTTAGGTCTAAAACTGGGAATTTTGTTTAATATTTAATTTATGTTTAGGTTATGGAATTGTCACATTTGGCATTGCAGAGCTCCAATAACCTTTTATTTGCATTTTAATAGGGTAAAGGGTGATACTTCAACTCTTACAAGACTTGAAGTGTGAGGAGGACACTTCTTTAGAAAATGTGAGTTAATTTCGTGGTTTTTAAAGTACATTATTAGGAGAATCTCATATCTTACATGGAATTGCATGAACCTAGTTACCTAGGATGTATGTGCCCCATTTGGTATTGAGTAATGTAACATAGATGTTGTATTGCTTTATGTGTAAGGGAATCTAGGATGATTGCATGCTACATTTTTATTTGTTTGATGTGAGATGTGTGTTAAGGCCATGCTAGATTGAGTGTTATACATTAATATTATGTGATCTGAGCATATCAATACTTCTTTGAAAATATTTGCCTAAGTTTTTTTAGGACAAGCATGCTAGTAATGTAAAACCATTATTGAAGTGTTGTGGATGAAAATGGTATGTGATGTAAAATGTAATAATTAAATAAAAAAAAATTACATGCTTACATGAAAATGAACCCATAAAGAAGTAATATCTTAATAAAAGAAAAAATCATAATATTTGCATGAATACTTGAATATGGTAAAAGTGTAACTCCTTAATTGATTAATTATTGTTAAATTAAAGAAAAGGGGAATACACTAGTAGGGAGAAGGGTAGTAACCTAGACAAAGGTATATACCTTATCCGAATTATTGCATGGACCCAATGGGTTGAATGACACCTCCGGGAAAAGAGCTTAAGCCACAGCAGTGTCGGATGATTTTTCTAGGAGATCATTCGAGACATGGTCCAAACGGTGGGTGGACTAGAGTGATGTTGGTCTAGCGGTGGGGCCAGTGCAAACATCACGTGGGATTGGGAGGTGTAACACGGTGGAATTGGCACCGTTTGTACCAATCCTTAATGACAATGCATGTATATGTATGTGCAATGTCGGAGTAGCGAACGCATCGCACCAGGAGCAATGATTACGGGTGAGAGTTGTGTCTCAGCTAGTGCATTGGGTCGTGTCGGTCACGTTAGTAGCGAACATGATACTCGCCTTGGGGTTTCGCGGTGAATAAATAGACCCGAACTAGGAAGTATTACTATAATAATTACAGTAATGGTGAGGGTGAGTAATTATTAAAATGAAGTGGAGATAAATATTACTTAATAATATTTCAGCGGTGAAAAGATAGAAAATTAGTTATAGCGTGGTTGAGGAAATTAACTAAAAAAAAGATCTAAAATAAGAATAAAATTAATTGAGATAAACAATGTTGGATATGCGGTGTGATGTTATTATGTCTTACTTGTTAGTCTTTGATTGTGCGTGTATGCATTGTGTGATCCATTTATGATATGTGTGTTCTTTTAACATTGTACTATAATTGCCTCACTTAACATTGTACTATAATTGCCTCACTTACCTTATGCTAACGCTTGTTATTTACTATTTGATTGTTGTGCATTGGAACATGTAGCTTGACATAATGCCTCGGTGAGGATGAAAACTCTTTGGGCAGTCATATTTAGTATCTTTATATATGATACTATTTAGACAAGTTGGGTTTTCATAAATTTTTTTTTTGTGAACTTTAAATTTTGGTGGCTTTGTTTTCACATTAAAGTAAGATTGGTGATGTTTTTTGAAATATTCATAATAAGTCTTCCGCAAGCATAATCTGTTAAAAAAAATGTTTAAAATAAAAAGAAAAGTTTTGGGTGAAAAACCACAGTGTTATATATATATATATATATATATATATATATATATATATATATATATATATATATATATATATATATATATATATATGGTGTGGATCCGGTGAGGACTGCGAAGAGAATTCTCCACCACCTACTTCTTCAAGGGTACAAACGTAAACCTAATACTTGGACGCGGGGTGTTCGCCTGCTACGCATGTCGTTGGTAATTAATACGGAATCGAAGATTTAATCACGTGCGATGAACGTCCATGAATCATCATTTAAATGAGTTTTTTTATTCGTTTTCCTTTATTTTCTTTTTTTTATTTTTTTTATTTTTTTTAAAAAATTAAACATATATATACTCGGTTTTCAAGTTTTTTTTTTTTTTGATTTTTAAATTTTCTTTTCATTTTTTTAATGTCTTTACTACATATTTGAAGATACTAGTGTTTTTGTTTATTTTTTTTTTTACTTTTTAATTTTTTTAAAACTAAATATCAGTTCGAGTTTTTAATGTTTAACAATTATAAAAGTTTTAAATAAACAAATATTAGCCATTATAATGTTTTCCGTTCATCCTATTTTTGAATCATATTATTTTTAGATCATAAAATTTTGAATTAAATTATTTTTAATTCTAATATTTTAGATCATATCATTTTTTAATCATATGATTTTGGATCAATAAATATCGAATTAAATAAAGTTTTTGTTCAAAAATCAAATTTTGATTCATTTCATATTTTGAATCATTTATGTTTTAATTATAAAACATATAGTTAATGATTATAAAATATTTGAATCAAAATATTTTTAAGGTCATAAGAAATTAAGGATCATAAACATGTTGAATTATAAAATATTTTTTTAACCATTGAATAATCTCATTTTGGATGATATTATATTCAATATTTTCTTTTAAAAAAAAAAACTTGTAATCTTTCAAAATAAAGTTTGGTTTCTAAACAACTTTATTTTTTTAAAATTTCTTTTCACAAAGTTCATAATATATATTATATATAATAAAACTTTAAAACAATTTTAATTTGGAAAACGAAATTTTCAACGTCTTATTTTTTATAATTGTAACCATTTAAACCAAACATTCGTATCCTTAACAATAATATTTTTGAATTTTTTTTACAAACTTAGTAAACTAGTATTACGGAGAACTAAATGATTTGTTTTTTTTAACTTGGATTAAAAAATATTATTATATTTTATAAAAACAAATATTTCTTAAAATTTAAGAATAAACACATCAAAAACTTTTTTTTTAATTTTTTTTACAAAGTCACTAGTATATTGAGTAAAAGTATCCTTTAAATTTTTATTATTTTTGAAAAAAAAATCCTGAGCTTTTTTATAAAAAATAAAAAATAAAAAATATTTTTTTTTCAAATTTTTATGTTTGCGCCTATTATGAAGAGAACAAATTTTAACACTTTAGTTTCTCCGTATTTTTTTTCAAAGAATAAAAAAAAATTATAGCTAAAAAGCTAAATAGACGAAAAAAAAGTCTGAAAAGGTAGCACACACTAGAGAGAGAAAAAAGGAGGAAGAGGAGGAGAGAATGATGAAACCATTTTTCACTTTTTTTTTTGTATATTTAACCATTTAAACAATTAACTTTTGCCCGAAAATAACAAAATCTCGCATATATTACAAAAAAAACTATAACTTTTTGCGAGATTTTGACGATAAATAAAATAAAATCAAAAATTGTTTCACCCCTGAACCGAATCGATGTTGAACCGAACCGCCGACTTATATCAATTTGCATTTCTAAACGTTGGGACCGGTTTCGAACCGGTTTATTATGAATCGGTCTACAGAACCGGTTTTGAACCGGTCTACGGAATCGGTTTTGAACCTATTCTCACGGGTATATAGCCGTTTATGGCTGTTAGAATCTCGTTTTTTGGTCCCTTTTGGTCATATTCACCAATACATGATAATTAAGTGTCTCAATTCAATGCACATTTACACCAAAACCAAATAAACCCATGTTTCTTTATCTTAATTTGTGAAATCACCAAATCTTAAGCTTATTAACCAAAAAAAAAAATTACCCCATGCATATATTACCCTCTTTGGCCGGAAAAAAAAAACATCGGTCATAGTGAACCGGTTTATATATGATTTTTGTGGTGACCCAGTTTGGAACCGAATCGGTTTTGACTTTGATGACTAGAATCGAACCGGTTTGAAGTTCGGAAGTTCTCAAAAATCTTTAGGTTCGTACAATAACTCGGTCATATATATATATATATATATATATATATATATATATATATATATATATATATATATATATATATATATATATATATATATATATATATATATATATATATCAGTGTTGCAGAAATTGGCGATTAATCACTTGACGGCTTTGAACCGGTTACGATTAGGGTGTTTTGTGGAAATTGTTCAAAATCGGTCAAACTCGGACTTGGTGGTCCTGGCAGCCCTCATAGACGGGAAATATTTAAAAAAATTCAAATTTTTTACTTTTCAAATATTACACCATAAATTTTAATTTTCAAATTTTTAAGTTTTACAATTTTTAGATATTATACTAAAATTTTCAAATTTTAAATTTTAAAATACATATTTTTTTTAGGATATATTAATTTTTAAATAATTTTATTAATAATTTAGGGTCCCCGATTATTCTCCGCCGAGTCCGATTAAGCGTTTAACGTCAATCAACCGCCGAGCTACCACTGAACGATTTTCACAACCATGATATATATATATATATATATATATATATATATATATATATATATATATATATATATATATATATATGGGAAGGGTTATGGGAAGGTTTTTAAAGAAATTCGCTGAAAAAAATTTGAAAAAAAAAACTTTTTTTTATAAAAAAAGAATTTTTTATTTTTTATTTATTTTTTTCAGCGAATTTTAATAAAAAGCTGCGATTTTTTATAAAAAAAAATTCAAAAAAAAGTTTTGTGATCTCTAAGTATTTTTTTTATGCATTTTTATGATTTTTAGAGGTTTTTTAGGGTTTTTTGTTTTCCATAGAACCTAAAACATATATATATATATATATATATATATATATATATATATATATATATATATATATATATATATATATATATATATATATATATATATATATAAAGACAGATTCCTTTCTAACAAGGAAAAAGCAGAAAAAGAGACAAAAAAGTAGGGTGAAGGGTTATTCGTGACATCTAATTGGCTTGAGATGACTCATAAAATTGGATGAGAGGCCTTTAATTTACCATTCATTGATGGAGAAATTTTGAAAAAACAACAAACCGAAATAATTCCAGATTTAGCTACACATACTCCATGTACTGCATTGTTGTGTGTTATGGAGTTTTATGAGTTTACTCTCATGACATTGACAACCATATATACCAAAAGAAAGCCCAGACCTCTTGTCGGTTCCTTTCACTTTCGTCGAATTATTTTACACGGGTGCACCCCATGGTTTTTTGGTCGTATATGCAACCCTTAAGGAGTCAAGTCTTTGTATGCAACTTTGTATAGATTTTCAAGTTGAATAAACCATAATAAGCAGAAAAATTAAGAGACCCATTGACTCGAACCAGTTTTCTTTTACTCATTTGGAGTTCAAAATGATAAGTTATTTGTTAGACAAGGGACTCACAAAACCACACACTTCACAACTCTTTATGGCAGGGAGTTTAAAGACAAATGTGCCCATGCCCTTGATGTTGTCATGTGGTTCCCATATCTTTCAACAGTTTCGTTTTAAAGAATTCATTGGATCATCATTATATGTGAGCCCCTAGTTGTTTATAGCTCTTAAATATGTGTTGGGCTAGCAAACACATTCTATTCTTTTGAACCATTTTCATTCTAACACGAATGACAAGATAGCACCTAAACTCCCCCACTCCAACTCACACTGCTCTTAGTGGCACATAGACTGCTATTACAAGTTTGTACTATGGACTTCATTGTCGTCAACATATAATTAACTAAATAGTCATAAGCTTGATGAATATTACAAGTTTGTACTATGGACTTCATTGTCGTCAACATATAACTAACTAAATAGTGACAAGCTTGATGAATAATTGCACAGAAAATAGGTCGAATAACTAAAAAGTCTTCCCTTTACCACTCATTCGTGGAGGAAGACAATAGTGTGCTTGAAGTACATGTAATATTGGAATCGATATTTTTCCTTATCTCTTCCCTAGTTTCAACTTATAGATAGCTTATAGTTGACATATCTATCTTTGACTTTGCCTTGTATAAATACTTGGCCTTTTTTTGTTTTTAGAATTAATAAAATTAGGAGATTATTTCCAGCCAATTATCGTTTTTATAATGGTATGATCTTTAAACTGTTCTACATAAACTAGAGGTGAGCATGGTATGGCTTGATGCGATTTTAAGCCAAACCGAACCACAAACCGCAAGGTGCGGTTTTGCATTCTAAAAACCATTGGGTGCGGTTTTTCAATGGCTCGGTTTTGCAGTTTTCGAAAGCGGTTTCGGTTTGTATCGGTTCGGTGTCAATTTTTCATCGTTTCAATGTCGATTTTGCGGTTTTCAAGCATAGGTACGGTTTTTAATGTTCACTGGTGCGGTTTTGAACGTTCGGTACTTCATTTGCAGCCCAAAGTTGCAAACTTATTTTTTGATTCCATTTCCACTTGGAGGCTTGTAGCTCACGTAGTTGTTACATAGACGATTGAAAAGATTTTTAAATGATGAGTATTATAAAGCTAACTCTAAACCTTTTCTGTCCTTTATTTTATAAAATCGTATTTTGCACATCTTTTTATGTTTCTCAAACCATATGGGATTCCGAAGGGTGCTACATACCCACGGCATATATTTTATGTCTCGTAGCAATTAGCGTATCCACAATACATTAAATTTATTAGAGTTTAATGGATTGACATACTATATTTGTACTTTCTATATAACTCTATTTAATAGTTAATTTTTTTTTCCTATTGAACTTCATATCCATTGAATGTCAACATAACATCCTACAATGTTAGAGTTTAATCCATTGAATGTCAATTAAGCATGTCATTTCATTCAACTCTCTCATTGATCTATGCATTGTGGATGCTCTCAGTACATATACGTATAATTGGTGATCTATAATTTTATATAAAGTCCACTTTGGTAAATTATTAGTATTTATTATGTACGTCAAATTCAACATATAATACATACTAGTATTTATTTTTCTTTTAAATAGTGTATATAATATAAATATAAACGAGTGATTTATTGTTTACACATCAGTGTTGTGGTTCGTTTTGATGGATCGGTTTCTAGATGAAAACTGCATCGCACCAATAAATTCGGTTTTTGATAAAATAAAATCCACACTATCGGTTTTTGCATCGGCTTTGGTTTTGCTCACCCTAACATAAACCCTAGAAGTTGTCGAAGGGTTCTTCTCCAACAACAACTACCATGGTTAGCAGCGAAGAATCCTCAAACAAAAACGATGGCAACACTCCGGATCACAACTCTCCGCTCTATCTCTACCCATCTGATTACACGAGACAAATGCAAGTCAACGATGCCTTGTCTAACAAGAATTACACATATTGGGTTCAGGAGATGGAGAATTTTCTTTTTGCAAAAAACAAGATTGGGTTCATTGGCGGAACCATTGAAAAACCGGAGAAAATATCAAGGATTACACGGCATGGATGAGGTGTGATACTATGGTAAAGGGATGACTTATTATAACCATGGAGAGAGATAGAGATATGAAGCGGTGTCAAGTATGCGAACACTGAATCAGAAATTCGGCTAGATCTTCTTGAAATATTTGGGAAATAGAGTACATCGAGGGCTTAGGAATTAAAGAACCAGCTTGCTAGCACCCATCAAGATGGAACCTTCGTTTCTTCCTACTACACCAAGCTCCATTCTTTGTGGGATGAGAACCAATTGGGTTTACCTACACCACAATGCACTTGTAATCGATGTACATGTGACATTTGGAAATGACTAGTTTAACACCAACAAAAAAGAAGCTCTATGAATTCCTCATGAGGCTTGTTGGCGAGTTTCACTCTGATAAAAATGCATATTCTTTCTACTTCCCCAACACCGACACATGGACCCGGTTACCACCTTATTGCAGAGGATGAGCGCCAAAGATCCATCATCGGTGAAAAAAAACCTTCCATGGAGACAACAGCTTTCAAGGCTTTTGTGCCCACAAAGCAAGATGGAAAATCCAAACAACAAAAGTGTAGATCAAATCATAAACCTGTGAAACGAGAAGGAGAAACTCAACATTGCACTTTTACGACAAAGATGACCATAATCATGAAGGTTACTTCAAACACATTGGATACACGGAGTGGTGGTCAGGCATATGAAAGGTCGGGAAAGGCAAGCCGAGGGTTGCCTTTTTTGAGACAGAAACAAGTCCAATCCTTGGTCTCATAGTGGACCAATATAAAGTCTTCTTAAAGTACTTTGGAGAAGAAAAGCATAATGGTGAGGGAATTGTTCCGGTTGCAAACATGACATGTAGATTAAATAATGAGGACGATTGGGTCGTGGATTCCGGAGCCACCGAACACACGACCTATAGAGCCTACATCCTCATAAACAAAAGGAAAAATGCCTACAAGAGACATGTTATGATTCCTATTGGTGATTCTATACCGGTTAAAGGGATAGGTGGTTACACCTTACCAGGAGGTACTAAAATTGAAGGAATCTTACACGTCCCTCAATTCAATTGCAACCTTCTATCTGTAAGTCATTAAACCAAAATCATCCATTGTATAATGACCTTCTCTCCATATTTTTGTGTAATGGAGGGTCTTCAATTGGGGACCTTTACTGGTGCGGGTGATTACTGAAGGGTTTGTACCGCATGAAGCTTTTTGAAGATTAGAGAAAAGTCATGCCTATTACGATGGAAAGATGGCACAAGATACAGGGTCATGCTTCCAGATGAAAACTTAGTAAAGTATATTTTCACAAAAATGTTTCTTTTAATCACAAGAGCAAAGTTTATGTTCAAAGGCCAAACACACCAGGTCTCCTTTTTCTTTAAGTTCAATAAAAATGAAGAAATGTTTTGAGTTAGATCATTGTGACGTTTGAGGAAAATATTACATCCCTTCACTTTCATGTGCAAATTACTTCTTGACTATTGTTGACGATTTTAGTAGAACTGTATGGATTTTTCTAATCAAACATAAGGATGATGCTAGTAAATGTGTGATTAATTTTCACAAAATGGTAGAAAATCAGTTTAGGAAACGTATTAAAAGGATAAGAAGTGATAATGGTGGTGAATTCACTTCTCATTCTATTGATTAGTTTTCATGATCAACATAGAATTCTATTCGAGACTAGTTGTCCTCAAACACCTCAACAAAATATAGGGTGGTTGAATAGAAACACAGACATTTGTTGGAAATGGCTCGAACTTTAAATTTTGAAGAAAAGATACCAAAGAGGTTTTGGGGAGAATGTATTTTGAAGGCTGGTTACATCACTAAACGATTGCCATCCAATACTCTTCCAAACAAAGCTCCATATAAAGTTTTATTCAACCATATAAACCACACTATGATTACATGAGGGTCTTTGGTTGTCTTGCATATTATATACGAAACGCAACGAAGGGTCATAAATTCGAACTAAAGGGGAGACTTGGAGTTTTTTTGGGATACCCACAAGGAACAAAAGTGTATAAAATATTTGTATGGAATAGGGAAAGATCGTTATGTTAAGAGATATAAAATTTCATGATGATATGTTTTCCTTTCTTTTGCAATTCGATCCAAAATAATAGAGATGGGGATGGCATTTTTGATATTGGGACGAACGAGTTCATCCAAGAGGAAGAGAATGGAAACCGAATTTGATGTTTTTGAAAGAAAACAAATAGGTGAACACACACCATCAAGCTTATCTCCACGAAGCCCATGATATAAAGAAGACATCACTAGCACATAACATCAATCAAATGTCACAATTCCACAGGTTGCTAATCGTAATTCTCAAAAAAGAAAAAATCTAGGCATCAAAACTATAACGGCTAGACCTCAAAGAAATAGAGCTCCACAAAGACATTTGGATGATTACGTTGTAAAGCTTCCCCCCTCGGTCGATCACATGTAAATTGTACCAAATCAAGCATCCTCAACGGTACACCCAATTGCTAATTATCTTTCTTATGATAATTTTTCTAATTCTCATAAAACCTTTTTAGCGTCCATCACTTCAAATGATGAGCCGACAAATTTTAAGCAAGTTATGCAGGATCCAAAATGGGTTGAAGCTATGAAGAAAGAAATAGAAGCTCTACAACAAAATGGAATGTGGACTCCAGAGAAACATCCAAAAGGGAAAAAAGTTGTAGATTCAAAATGGGTTTACAACATAAAATATAAACCTAATGGAGAAATTGAAAGATACAAAATCCAAGCTCATCACCAAAGGCTTCATGCAAACTAAAGGAGTATATTTTTATGACGCCATTGCTCCTGTTGCGAAGTTGATAACTATAAGAACTCTTTTAGCCATTGCCATTAAGAAATATTGAATGATTCATCAACTAAACGTCAACAATGCATTTTTGCATGGCATTTTGGAGGACGAGATTTACATGAAGGTACCTCAAGGTTTTTCTACAGAAAATGACACTAGAGTTTTTGTAACACCCAGAATCAGAAAGACCAAGAAAAGAAAGGAAAAGCTCTAAGTCATGAGTCAACTCGTCGAGTCCAGGGAGAAACTCGACGAGTCGGAGCGGGATCCGGGGTATAGAGTAAGTGACCGACTCGGCGAGTCGGCTAGTGGACTCGGCGAGTCTGGTTTGGACGAGAAAAGCCCTAATCCCGGGGGTTGTGCCCTATATAAAGCACATTATAACCCACCCTCAGCCTCTTTACCACCCTTTTGAGATCTAGAAACCCTAAATCGTGAGTGAGAGTCCTTGGAGGCAATTTGGAGCTTAGATAAGTGGTTTTTGGTGAAGAGATCTTGAAGATCAAGAAGCTTGGATCAAGGGGTTTACAGAGATCTAGATTATTCTTCAGTGGGAGGTCATCTTGGAGGCAATAAGTTGTTACCTTCACCCTTTTTGCATCTAGATCTATTCTCGAATGAGATTTTGGGGCTATTTTGGTAAGATTGAGATCTATTTCGGGTTTGGGGCTTGGATCTGAGGTTGCTACTTCAGATCTAGAGTTGTGATGGTCCAGAATGTCTTAAAGCAGCAGTCATTGAGTTATTGGTGAAGCCCATTTGTCTTAAACCCTAGCCCTAGAGTGTTTTGGGCCTTTAGCTCCTTGGTTTCACGTAAAGTTTGCAACTTTACGTGGGGGATAGACTGTAGAAGAGTGGATCTATGGATTGGAGCCCCTGCATGGCTCGAAAAGCCACTGTATGGATTGAGAACTTGAGAGACTCAGCGAGTCACATGGGTGTACTCAACGAGTTGTATGAATATGTGCATGGGCTCGGCGAGTTGGAAGAACAACTCGGCGAGTCTGTTGAAGATTGCCTAGGACTCGACGAGTCTGTTCTCGGACTCGACGAGTCAGGTCGCAGAACCCCTAACCTCTTCTAGTTAAGACGCAGATCAGTGAGTTGAGTGGTGACTCAGTGAGTTGGACAGGATGAGACTCAGAGATCGTTGAACTCGACGAGTCTTGGGGTGACTCGGCGAGTTTGGGTCGTATTTTGAGAGCTTCTGAGTTTAAGGACTCGGCGAGTCTACGGGTTGACTCGGCGAGTCGAGTCAACTAGAAGGTTGACTTTGACCAGGACTTTGACTTTAACCAAAGTTGACTTAGTTTGACTTATAGAGTTCAGTTTGGAACTAAGTGTTATATTGATAATAGTAGCTCGGGGAGCTAGTGGAGAAGCGGTTCAGAGAGTTGTCGGTCAGCAGCCAAAGGGTTATCAACAAAGTTCAGCAGTGCAGGTGAGTTTCCCTTTGCGTGGATGGGTCTACGGCCACAATGTCGGCCCATGTAGTTATGAGTAGGAAGACCCGGGGGTTAGCCCTAGGTACTGTTTGCTAATATGATATTCAGGACCAAGGTCTACTGTCGGGCGGGTGCCCAAGGAATGGTTTGCATGATAGAGTATACTTGTTGTCTGTGTGATACATGTATGTGCCTGGTAGGGAGGTGAGTGTGGGCGAGGTCTCGTATCTCACCAATAGCAGAGTATGGACGGTGTTCCATATCTCATTAGCAGCAGAGCAGGGGCGAGGCCCAAGTTAGGAAAAGAGTGAGTGTGGGCTGGGCCCGTATCTCACTATCAGAAGGAGTGTGGACAGGGTTCCACGACTCATCTGTAGCAGGACAAGGGCGAGGCCCAAGATAGGCGAGGCCATAGAACAGGATTCAGTAGTATATGTTCAGTTATGTGTTGTGGTATGTTTATGTGTTAGTATATGTTAGTGGGCGGGGCCCAGAGACAGGCGGGGCCTAAGAGAAACAGATCTGTATCCGAGCGGGGATCGAAGCCAGGCGGGGCCTGGAGCGGCGGGGCTGTTGTAGCGGGTGAGGCCCGAGGTAGTGGGCGAGGCCCGAAGTAGCGGGCGTGGCCCAGTATTTGCAGTATGTGATTATGCAGGGTATGTGGTGGGTTGGGGAACTCACTAAGCTTCGTGCTTACAGTTTTCAGTTTTGGTTTCAGGTACTTCCGGTAGCGGAGGGAAGAGCTCGGGATGATCGCATGCCACACACCATAGTTAGTCAGCCTGGGATGTTTTACTCTGATGAAATGAACAAGTGTTTTGGAAATGAAACTATGATTTGTCATATAAACCCTTTTTGTATGTTTGAATGACTTAACGCTATGAAATAGTAATGTTTTAAAAGAAATTTTTGGACTCGAAATTTGGGATGTTACAGTTTTCCATTTGTGAAAGTCTCTCTACGACTTAAAACAAGCTTCTCGTAATCGATATAAAAAATTCACCATGGTTCTCCTTGGTCTCGATTTTGATCAGTCCAAGTTTGACCACTCTTTCTGTTACAAAAGTAATGAAACTTTCATTTTTATTCTTATTTATGTGGATGATGTTATAAATGTGGGAAACAATTCTCACAAAATCCAAGAAATAAAGAAATGTATACATGAGAAGTTTAGAATCAAAGATATGGAGTCTTGAAATACTTCCTTGGTATAGAGGTTGCTAAAATTTCTGATGGTTTGGTTCTCAGCTAAAAAAAGTTTACTCTTAATATTCTAAAGGACAATGGCATGCAAGGATGTCGTCCAAGCTCTTTTCCCATTAAACAAAACCTTGATATTGAAAAATGAGAGAATCAACCGCATGTCAATGCCAATCAATATCATCATTTGATTGGTCGACTTTTATACTTGTAAGCAACTAGACCGGACATCGCCTACTTGGTTAATGCCCGTAGCCAATTCGTTGCTGATCCTCGACCACATCACCTAGATGCTCTTCTCTAAATCCTTCGATATCTTAAGGTCACCCATGGCTAAGGTGTCATTTTACCACGTTCAGGTGGGATTAACTAAATAGCTTACCCAGATTCTGGCTTGGTTGTCCATTCACTCGACAGTCAAGAACGGGTTATCTTCTTCTTCTTAATGGAGCCCCTATCTCGTGGAAACAATGAAGCGGTCGGTGGTATCTCGATCTCTCGTTAAAGTCGAGTATCAAGCTATGGTAACTACTATTAGCGAGATTATTTAGATAAGATGGTTACTAAAGGAGTTGATTAATGTTGAACAACATGGACCAACCAATCTTATTTGTGATAACCAAGTTGCATGTCACATTTCCAATAACCATGTTTTTCACGAACTAACTAAACATGTGGAGATGAAAGATTATTTTGTTCGTGAAAGGGTTGAGTCTAAAGAAATTCAAGGTTTGAATGTCGATACAACGTTGCAACTTGTTGATTTGCTAAGGGTTTCGTTGCACAACGACTACGTACTCTATTGGACAAGTTGGGCACTCATGACCTACATGCTCCAACTTGAGAGGGAGTATTGGAATCAATATCTTTTCATTATCTCTTTCCTAGTTTCTTGTTTATAGATAGCTTATAGTTCGAAGTATCTATTTTTGACTTTGCCTTCTATAAATACTTGGCTTTATTTGTTTTTCGAATTAATGAAATTAGAAGATTATTTCCAACTTAGTATCGTTTTTATCATGGCAATCGATCATCAACTTAATGTTCCACTTCGCTACTCGTTCTTGATTGGTGTATATTAATCCACTAGGTGTGAAACCCGTGTACTATACGGGTTGATTAAAAAAAAGTTATATATGAAGATATAAACTTTAAATATTTTTTTTAAAGAAAACATTAAATATCAGAGTGTAAACATTAAGTATTTTTTAAAATAGAATTTCAAAATATATATACAAACAAAATGATGAATAAATAAATAATTCATTTTATATTAATAAAACAAACTACAGAAAAATAATTATATTTTGACCATATAACAATTTTTTTAGTTTGTCAATAAAAAGCAATAAAATTTGATTTTTTTTATATAGACCGTTTTGCCTAAAATGACAATGAACTTTAAAAGAAATATGTCAATTTTGAATTATATATATATTGAAGAAAACATATAAAAATTTTAAAATATAAGGAAACAAATTAGTGACACATTAATTACTTTCTATAACTTAAAAATTAGATAGTTAATTAAGAAAAAATCAAAAATTACGACAAAATAACATGTGGAAATTAATTTCTAAGAACTAACCATAAAATTACATGTGTCAAAATGCATAAGAAATTGACAAGTGGCAAAAAGTTCTTTATTTATTAGGGAGGATTTAACATATTCGAGATCAAGTTCTAAAAGTATATGCTTCTGGGCGTTTTAGATTTAGTTTTAAAACTAGGTGTGAAACCCGTGTATTACACGGGTTGATTAAAAAAATTATATATAAAGATATAAACTTTAAATATTTTTTTTAAAGAAAACATTAAATATCAGAGTGTAAACATTAAGTATTTTTTAAAATAGAATTTCAAAATATATATACAAACAAAATGATAAATAAATAAATAATTCATTTTATATTAATAAAACAAACTACAGAAAAATAATTATATTTTGACCATATAACAATTTTTTTAGTTTGTCAATAAAAAGCAATAAAATTTGATTATTTTTTTTATATAGACCGTTTTGCCTAAAATGACAATGAACTTTAAATGAAACATGTCAATTTTGAATTATATATATATTGAAGAAAACATATAAAAATTTTAAAATATAAGGAAATAAATTAATAACACATTAATTATTTTCTATAACCTAAAAATTAGATAGTTAATTAAGAAAAAATCAAAAATTACGACAAAATAACACGTAAAAATTAATTTCTAAGAATTAACCATAAAATTACATGTGTCCAAATGCATAAAAAATTGACAAGTAACAAAAATTTCTTTATTTATTTGGAAGGATTCAAGTTATATTGGTTGTTGTACTTCAATTTCACTCATACGATGTTGTTTCTTTCAAATTATCATGATTTCACATCGCTTCCTACCAAAACTATTGTTTGCCAATATATGTACCTTGGGTTAAAAGAACAACGAAAATTGAGTGGAGTGTACACCATAAATTCAAATAAGATCTCAAGAGAATCATATTTGTCTTCCACAAAAAAGTATCTTTAAATTATTGGTATTATGCATCACAAGTTCTTCCATTTCCCATATTTCAATTTTGATATATTTTCTTGAACTTAAATGTCCCCAAGTGAACATAAATCATATTTTTTTTAACAACCAAAATACTTTAAAAAAAAAATAATAATAAAAAATAAAAAAATAAAAATAAAAATAAGAAAAAAACAAAACCGCTAGCGTAAGGTAGAATTACAAATCATGGGAGGATTTCGATCGTCCAGTGAAGTCTTTGGAAGGGTTCATGGCTAGATCAAAGGGGTATAGACCACAAGCAGATTATGATTCAATTTCGACCTCATATATAAGGGGCTTATTCGATCATAAAGATCGACCACAATTAGATCATGACTCAATTAGATCAGGAAGTCTAAAATATCACAGGCAAGTCAATTAGATTTTGTTTCATTTAATTGTCTTCATTTTGTGTTTGTTTTTTTATATTTGGTGTCCCTCTACGAACCAATTTTGTATTGAGGCGGATTTTTGAATCATGTAGAAAAGTTCTCTGTCAAAAATCTTAGAAGAGATTATCATTGTTCCTGAAGATCAATTACTCGTGTTGTTGCACATTAACTCATGGTTATGTATAGTATAGATCACCAAGTCGTGTGTATCATAATAACATACACCTTCATATACTCGTGTTGATTACACATGGCTGTGTAGGGGTGTTTACCGAACACGTGTATTTTACAAGGTTCAAAGGTTTTGTTGTCCTTGGGACGGTGAGACAAGAAATTTTGTATTTTTTACTTTTTTTTCTTTTAACTTTTTAAGCATAAATACTATTTGTTTAACAATTTATAATAACTAAATATCATTAAAGAAATAGATTTTTTTTTATTTTACATTGACCATTACTCCATTAGATATAAGGAATATCTAACTTATGTCATTCAATCGTATTTTAATTTCAATTATAATTTACTTTTGGTTTTTACCATTTATTTAGTAATTAATCAGTTTTATTAAAAAAAAATTGAACGGCAAGCGATTAAGATTAACACAAAAGAGAACGTAGCATGAGCCAAAAACAAAAAAATAACTACAAGAGAACATTTGTAATAGAAGACATACACCAAATGACCAATAAAGACAAATTAACTTTGATCTACCTTTTATCTAATTTAATTAAATGTGCTATTGCAAATGTCATCCGCCAAAAGCATTGTGGCTCGCTGAACTTTTCTATAAATGATATCATTACGCGCCTTTCGTATAACCCAAAGAATAGAGTAAGGGGTCGTTTGATAGTTGCTGACTGAGAAAGTGTTGAGCGGGAAAGATCTGTCTAAGTAATAAATTCTGACTAAATAAGAAACCATATTGTTTGATTGTACATCTGACTGAATGTGCTGACTGATGCAAAATGACCATTTTACCCTGGTACTCTTTATAATAATAATAATAATAATAATAATAAAACTTCTAGCATAATAGAAAATATCTAATCAATCTATTCATTTAACGAAAGATTATGAACTCACTAACAAATCTTTTTGTCTACTAATGCTTTAAGGCCATGTTTGTTATGCAAGACATGACATGATAGAACCAGGTGTACTGCATGGGACTGGGGCTGGGGCTGGAACAAAATTGCAATTTTTGATCTCTCGATCTCTCGTCTATGAAAAAGACGTAAATGTCCTCCTAATCCTCATAGTTGAAATGCCCTTCAAACCATGTTGATAAGAATCAAGAAATTATACCCTTACAAACAGAATCACCAAAAGATGGAATGGTTGATTCCAAAGCTCTGATGCCATCCTTGGAAGTGAAAAATGAAGCATTATCAATTGACCGCCAATTAACCAAGAAATGTGAAATTTTACAATGTAGAATTAGAAGACTGTTTTTTGTATCCGAAGTAGAACTTATGGAAGTGAAAACTGAAGCATAAACCTAATCCAACTTATTTTCAAACAGAGAGAGCATTGCTTATTTGGTTCAGGATCTAGAATAACACCCGGATGTCTTACAATCTGCTTTGACAGAACCCCAAGTTTTGAACAAAGGGAACATCAGCAGGCAATCTAGAATTATGACAATCGAATATTTAAGCTTGTTGGTTTTGAGTGTTTAGCTTACAATTAAGGAACATATACCATCATTCAAAAATTTTAACTGTAACTGATATGTAAACTAAAAAAATAGCTGAAATAAACAAAATTTTAATCACTTGTTAATGAAAATTGAAATGAACAGAGACAAAGGCCAAGAAAGATGAATTTTCTCAGGTTATAGTTTCTCTCCTCTATGTATTATGTACTTATTTGTTCTATATATTTCTAAATTCTATTAACACATCTTCAATTATTCTCGTTTGAATCAAAGAGGTGTATCATATGATTCATTCTGTGAAAGTATATAAAATGATTCATTCTCGCTTGAAACAAGAAGCAGCAAAGGGTACTGAATGTGATAAAACATCAACACAAGGTTCTCCACAACCTAAATCCATGTGACCAGAATCGATTTTAGAGACCAAAATCAATTTCAAATTCATAGCAAAGAAGGATCAGTTTCAGTTCAAAATTACAGAAAACAAAAATTAGAAATTCGATTTTGACGTTATCTATCAAAATCGTTCTCAAAATTGGGGAAGAAAAATTCACCATGGCAGGGGACGAGGGCAGCGTTGGGGGAGGAAGGAGACGGCGTCGGCGGAGGAATGAGGCGGTGAGAGAAGTGTCTGAGATGTCAATGGAGGCGATATAGAAGATGGGTATGTGATTTTGTTGGACGAAGGGCATAAATGAATTATGACTCAGTCAGCATTTTTTTCCACTGACTGAGTAAGACCTGTATGATCGAGTCAGACGTAAAAATAGCCCAAATCAAACAAGCTTATCTGACTGAGTCAGATTAAAACCTCTGATCTGACCCGGTCAGACCGTTATCAAACAACCCCTAAGTAATCGCAAACTTACGATTTTGAATTTTGTTATCACTAACCATAGAATTCAACATCTCTAGTAAGTCCGCACATGAACTAGGCGGCTTCATAAGAATCACAACCCACTCCACAAGCGAACTCCATAAAGCCTTCACCACTCTACAATAAAAAAAACATCATCAATAGTCTCCTTTTAAAACCGGTAAAAGGGGCATAAACAGGAATCCACATTTATACCGCGATTCAAAAGATTGTGAAAGAGAGGGATCCTATTTTTAAATAATCTTCAAACAAAACAGTTAATTATAAGAGGAATCTAATTTACCCACTTGAAGGAATTCATTTCCCTATTACCATCACCAATCCAACACCACCTGTCCAAACCACGAGCAAACTTAAAATTCTCCGACAAAGTCATCAAATCCGCAAGTTTATGAGCCTCCCTGACTCTCTTAAGCTACCTGGACCAGCTCTAATTCCACATAGAAATGACATCATTTTCAATTCACATTTATCTAAGATACGACAATCTTTGCTTGACTCTAAAGCATACAAATGAGGAAATAAGTCTTTCAAAGGAACATCGCACCATAAATCCTTCAAGAAAAAAGTACCTATCACATTTTCCAACAACTCTCTTGAATAAATCCGAGAGGGAAATGCCCTTAATTTACAAGTCAACATCAATTTGAGAAATGCTTAGCCATACTCCTTTTATGGACTTCTTGGCTATAGGCTTTTCATCGATAAGCATTAAATTATGAATGGATTTACTGCAAAAGGACCAAAGGAATTATCTTTATTTTTTAATCTTCACCAACATTTGGCAAGAAGAGTCAAATTAGGCGAATCAAGAGAATCAACACCAAGACCCTTCTCATTATTAGGTTAGTAACCACATCTTAAGCCACCCAATTGATTTTCCTTTTGTCATCATCACATTCCATAAGTTTTATTAAATATTTAATGATATCTTGTTTATGAAATACAAAATTAGACATAATATTTTCTATCCTTATTTTATTTTATAACTATAACACAATTTTTTTAAATACCCAATATAATTGTATAGTATTTTTGTTTGTTTATTTGTGCCTTTCAATCCTAGAAAGGGTAATGATTTGTGTTCTAAAACGATTAAGAAATGAGAGGGTTTATAGATCAGTTTAGAATTTAAACATATGACGATAAAATTAGTTATGTTTGTAAAAAGAAAAAAAATAATAAATAAATAAAACTATTTAAAAAGGTTATTAGGAAAACAATGTGACAAAATTTTTGAGTCATAATATAGATTAATCATTGGAGATGCATTACTAACTATAGGTCAAAATATAAGTCAGGTGGATGGAACTGTTGGCACGAACCCGCCAAACCCTCCAACCTATCGGTCATACGGTGGATGATATTTTATTCCCAACAAACTCACTCAAACTGCCTCACTCTCAAGTCGGGTCCCTCATTTCCTTCTTTGTGTCTAGCCAAATCGCGTTCAAGAGCTTGTTGAAACCCTTTTCCCAGTATCGGGCTATTAGGGATGGTGTTCTCGTCGATACCACACCGCCATATCGAAGAAGTCCTTCTCCACCGCTCGACTTCGTTTACTCTTTATACGTGTTATTTACCTGATTATGGAAAAAAGATGCCACGAATATCTGATTGAAGCTTTATAAGTAATTATTATTTATTTGACTAGTCAACACAATTTGAATATATAGTTTTTTTTATGTTATTTTCATTAATCACAGAATGCTTATTTTACTTATTGATATTATATGTTTCAGCTTTCTTATTCGTTAATATTTATTTTATCTTTTTAATTATATTTAAAATTTAAATTCTTTTTTTACTAATTAACTTAAATATTTCGTTTACGGAATATAGACAATTTATATTTATTATAATATTTTCAATGTGTTGAAGACCCGATATTTATATTTAAATACTAATGTTTACTATAATTTTTATTAAAATATTTTGTATTAAGATACGATGTTAGTTCTAAAAACAAAAAGTTAAACGAGGAGCTTTTTGTTAAATCGTTTTATAAAGTTGACGATAAATTAGTTAGAAGAATAATAATAAATCTATTAGAATTGGTTAATTATTGGATAAAATATTAAAGTAGAGGTTACAGTTAACTGGAAAAATGATATGTTAATTATTTGAAGTCAAAGCATATATTGACTATTACGATGCTTTAAGGAGTTTTGTAATGATATTGATAAGCAATGGCTCTCTAGATAGTAATATACAAGTTCCAACGTAATACGTATTTAGCTTATGAAAGATCAATATATAGTTTCTGCTAAAAAAAACTAGATATATACACTAAAGTTCTATATTTTTAACGATTTGATAAGATCGTAAATTTTATTTTTTTGACAGTAAAATCCAAACTACCGATACTTTTTGACAAGCTTACATCTTTTTTTCCGGTTAGCCGGTAATTAAGACTTTACTGTTAAAAAAATAAAGTTTAAAACTTTATTGTCAAATCGTGAATTAGAACTTTACTGTAAAAAAAAATAAAGTTTAAGACTTCATTGTTATATCGTTGAAAATATTGGGACTCTGATGTATATATCCCCTTTTTTGTTAGAAATTTAATATTATGATAGTTTTTAAGCACAAGAGTTATCGGATGCTGCTCTGGTCAGGTAGATCCTAATGAAATCCTTAACGGTTGCTTCTTGTTAAATATTTTTTTAAATCTCAACAAACCGACATTGAAAAAAATTGAGATAATCAAAAAAGAAAAAAATAACCAGGGTTGTGTTGTTTTTTTGCAGTCTAAAAAATGGAGAACTAAGAAATTGGAAAAGACGAAACTGCTCTTCTTATCCATTCTCCACATTCACACCCTTTTGACTAGGTGTGTGTTGTTTGTGTTTGTACAATACGTCCTATCTTTTCAGTTCCAGATTTGGCGGCGAACCAAGAAGAAAGATTTACAAGTATTCACACCCTCTCCCGCTCTCCCTTTTGCATCTGTTTCCCCTGATCGTGATTGTAGCAAGGTAAAGATGATGATGGATCATAGATTTTGGACGTTGTGACTTCTTCATACGATCATACGATCATAGATTTTAATGATCTTTATATCCACACGTTTGTATTTGAGTATATTACAATTTTCGTTTAGATTACTCCTGTTAAAACACAATATATTTTTAATTACGGTTTTATAAAAAAACGTTCATACATACATTCATAAAGAACGCATGTATATAAAGATTCAAAGTAAAAATATCACTACTAGAAAATAGCCCTTTAACGACACGCAAAGAATGACATGCACGGATTTACGATACAGATTTTTTGTGTGTCCTAAAAATAATGTCAGCTTTCCAAAAACTGAAGGATAGAGGACACACATTTATGCATGCCCTAAAATTAGTGTCAAACAAAAAAAAAAATACAAACACGGAGGGCGCTTATCTTAAATGTGTGTCATGTAAAGGTGTCGTTTTATATTTTTTTTTTCATGTACGCGCGTTCTACGATTTTTTAATAGACAAATGGGGGAAATGAAATCCCAAAAAATTAAAAAACCCCGCCTTGTTCTATCTCCCTTTTTCCCTCTACCCTCTACTGATGCCTCCACCTTCTTCACAAATTCTAGGACTTTTTGTTCAAGACCACACAAAGGCAAACCAAACCAGAGCATGGGTGGACCTTTCATAACCTAGATATGTTAGCTTCACCATCGTTTTCCGGCTTCCCCCAAAAAAATTTAAGTCCCCGCCCCTTCTGATACCTCCCTTCGTAAACAACAATGGAAATTGCCAGTTTGGAGAGATTCTCCTCTCAAATCTCTCAAAACCCTACCCTTTCTCTCTATTCATGCACCATCATCTCATGTTCAAATGCAACAACAACTTCATCGACGACTACAACTCCTCTCTAATCACACACCAACGACTGCAACTCCTCTCTATTCCTACAACTCATCTCTCTATGTTGAATTTAAATGTATTGTGTCAAATGTTTGTGCTAGTAGTATTTTTTACCGGTTTGGGCCTGTCCATTCACGACTTTACTTTCTAGGGTTAGACTATTTATAGTGCATGCATGTATCTATTAGGGTTAACGTTTTGGTCGCCCTACCTAGTTCTCATAGAGAAGTTCTTCCTTGAACTCTTCTAGAGCTATTCTAAACAAAGCATTCAGCACTACTTTGATCTTTGTTTTTTTCATTTAATCTCATTATTTATTATAGAATCTATCGATCTTATTATTGTTCTCGCAATTGGTATCAGAGCAGGAGATAGTGATCAATTCGCTACTCTTCTGTCGAGTTTTTGCTACGGTTTTACGTAATACTTAGATCTGTTCTTGTAGTCTCAATCGTTCTTATCGGCTGTAGACTCTAGATCTAGATCTCAAGTTTTTCCCTTGAACTCGATTCACGTTTTTACATATTCTATACTTGTTTTTCAGAACTTTTGACAATATGCAGAACGAAGATCGTCAAACTCTTTCGTTCAACCTCTCCAGTAGTATTCGATCCACGACAAGGATTCCTATACTCTTTCCTCAAGATTACGAAGTATAGGCATTAGACTTTGAAGATTATGTTCTCAGTATTGAAGAACATGGTTCCACAATATAGCAATCGATGATGCATGAGACTTTCACGCACACGACAACCAGGAGAGCAATCACAACTCATGTTGATTACAACGCACTTCTTGTTGAACATAATAGTGTTCATCAGGATGAAAAAGATAAGATAATGTGTAACATAAAGGCGATGAGAGTAATAAGGTTTTCTCTTCTTCCAGACACTTTTCGTCTTGTGAGTGCATGTAAAACTGCGAAGGAAATATGGGATAGATTGAAGGAGGTTTATTCAAGTGACGCTGATTTGGAACATTCGGTGCAAACATTGCTTTTATCAGAGTTTGGAGCTATTGTACAAAAGTCTGATGAAAAACTAGATCAGACGTTTAATCGATTTAATCATCTGTTAAGCAGAATGCTCAAACATAATCTTAAGCGTGAAGTTATTGAACAGAAAGTCACGTTCATGAATGGACTGAGATCCGAATGGAAAGCTGTTGTGTCCACTGTGAAGGCGCATGAACAGTTCAAAAGCTACTCATTGACCAAGCTTGTGGGAATTCTGAGATCCCATAAAGACGAAGTTATAAAGGATGTGAAGCTTGTTTCTAGTCTTGGTTCTTTGGCTTTAGTTGCGAAAGTCAAGAAAGCAGTAGAGGAAGATTCTGAATCAGATCTTTTGGAAAGCGAAATCTCAATAGAAGACAAAGCTCTTCTGGTGTAAAATCCCAAGAAGTTCTATAAAAATAATTTCTTTCGTAATAGAAACAAGTTCAGGCAGGGAAATTCTAGTTCAAAAAAGACTAGAGATGATATTCAGAAGAACTCTGGGAACAACGACGATATGAAGGAAAAGAAGTTGTTGGGTGATTCACGTTATGATTGCAATTACTGTCATGGAAAGAATAATTTTTCTAAGGAATGCATGCTTAGAAGGATGAATGAGAAGAAAGAAAATGAGAAGGATGAAGCCTACTATCTACAGAAGATAGAGGAACTCAGGAAAAGCAGTGCATCAAATGCAAAGCCAACATTGATTATTCAGGAATGAAGTGATGAAGATGGAAGAGTTGAGGTATGGTCAACAGACTCAGAAGATGATGAGGTCAGGAAACCCACACATGGTGGGTGCTTTGTGTTAAATTCGGAAAAGCAGGTTTATAAGAGCAGGTGTATGATGGTTCAGAACAACGTTTCGGAACGAAGAGGTTATGCTACCGATGGAGATCAGGTTTTTGAAAACTGTTTTGCTGCAAGCATGTTTCAGAACAAGTAAAAGAATGTGAAAAGGTCATCGATAAGGTACACTCTATACTCAAATCTCTTAACATTCCTCTATCTCATTATGATTCAGAACTAGACGATTTAAATTATACTATTTCTAATTTTAGTGATAGTTTAAAAAGAACTCGTCTTAGTAATTCTAATCTAAATGATCAATTTAACAGGGTAACGTTTAAAAGTGAAGAGAGGAAATTAAGGATAGAGAAGTTGGAAGTAGAGCTTACTAGATCGAGAGATGAAATTATTTATCTTAAGAGAGGCAGTCTTGCTTTATTGAAACAATGGAATATTTTTTGTTTAATTGCTAAGCGTTTATATTTCAATATTACTCAATTGCATCTGGATTTTTAAATAGGAAAATGATTGCACAAAATGATTTTGCCCTTTCTTGAATTGCAAGAGGATGAAATCGATGCATATTGTTATAAGTGCGAATCCATTGTTTCTTCTTGTGATGTTTTTGATTCATACAAAATTGGACTTGAGAAAATAGAAGAATACATTAAGTCCAAAGAACAAAAAAATATGTTGAAACAAATGTTAAATGATAAATATAAAGAAGAAATCAAACTAACTTCTATGCAAAAGTATGACTCATTATGCAAGAAGTTGAGTTCGGAAAATACTCTCGATCATGAGAATATTTATGAATTCGATGAAAGTGAAACGAGTGAGATTTTTGTAGAGGACGAAGTTGATTGCTCGGAGTTTGTAGAAAATAATGTTGAACCAAAGAAAAATTTGATTTCTGAAAATTCAATCGAATTCATTCGTATTGTAGGAAATAAAGGTTCATGTGTTTTAAATGCAAAAGCAAAAGTTTTTCTGAAAGTACAACCAATTCCAAACCAAGTTTTTGTAAAAACAGGACTAAACAAAAATGATACTTCAGAACTAACATCTCTCGTTGATAGTGATAATGTGAAAGGCTGTGACGAATTTTTCTGGTCAGGACCAATCGACAACGCAGATGAAACAAAAGGTCTATCCGAAATGACCTCATGGAAAAGCAAGGGAAGATACGTTTCAGAACCATTGAATCGTGTTAACCATTGTTACGGTAAGGCAGGTCCTAGTGGCAGTAAGGGTGTTCCAAGTGAAACCTCTTTAGAGTAGACTGATACGCCAATCTGAAAGGAAACACCAAAGTATAACATTCACAAATCTGCTACTGAATTGTTTGAAAAGAAAAGGTAGTTGAATGCTAGATATAGGAAGAATTTGAAAGAAAGGAAACATTTTTGGAAAAAGAAGAATTCTAATCAAAATTCTGTTAATTCAGAAAGATCTTCGACTCAAAATTTGAATTCTTCTCCAATTCCGAAAACACAATCAAAATCCTTTTGAAAACCTCAAAAATCAACACCACAGGTTTCAAAATCACAAGTTTCAAAACCGATTGAAAAGCCAGAATCTAATTTTTCTCCAAAAACACAATTTTCAAAATCTGTTAACACATCAAAAGATGTTAAGGGAAAAAGTTAAGTTGTTTCGGAACCAGAGATTTCTCTCAAGGAATACGAAGCAAATTTGAAAAAGGAGGAAAAGGCTTTTGCGAAAAAGATGGCTCAGAAACACAAAGAATTTATTCAACGAAAAACAACTTGTCACAACTAGGAATTCTAATGATTTGTAAACATTAAACAAGGATAACATTGTAACTAAAATTTGAAAGCAACGTATGATGCTTATTCAATGACAACCAAATTCCATCAAACATTCTATTCAAAACACTCAAATAGTCAACAAAAGGTTGGAAACCCTAGAAATCCCGGTTTAAGTCCATTATGGACTAGGATTTCTTTATTGGGCCTAATGGGCCAATAAACCTCCAATATGACTATCTTGGGCTTAGAACTCTTAAATGGGCTCTAATTGGACCACTCTCGTAAGACTTAACCTTTTAGGGCTTTATAAGTCTAAAATGGACTAGTTTACCTTTAATGGGCCTTATTGGGCCATAACAATCCAATAAGCCCTAAAAAGCAACAAATCCATTCTTGCATGCACGTTTGGGCCGTAACCCACTCCAAAGGCCCAAATGGGCCGAAAACCATTAATTTGGGCTCCATATTTTGGACTCTAACATCAAGGCCCAAATCTTTTCTCTCCCCTCTCTCTGTCTCGGCCCAAGTAAAACAAAAAAAAATAAAAAAAATAGAAAAGAGTGGATAAAGGAGAGTTGACTTTTAATGGTGCCACCTCATAATTACCCATGGGATATCCATGCACCAAGTCTCATACTTCCATGCACCATCACCTCAAGACTCCCTCCTCTCTCTTCTCTTCTTGTTTCGGCCGAAGATCACCAAACACACACAGACATCTTCAAACTCTCATCCTAAACACTCTCAAACACATCCTATTCTCCATCCAAATTTTCGAGATATTGGAGCATTTCAAGGAGGTTCTTCCACAAGAATCATCATCTTAGGTAAGTTAAATTCTTGGATCTATGATCTAGTCTCTTTATTTCATCAAGAATCTTTCTAAACTCACACAAACTCATGATCATCATCCTAGAGAACTCTAAGTTCGAGATCCACCCAAGAAGGCTTACTAGGACCAAAACTCTTCCATTTCCTTCTTCAAAACCGAACCCACAAACCTAAGGTGAGTTCATACCCCTCTATTTTCGGTTTTCATATGTTTTATGGGAGAGAATGCAAGTAAAATGTGAAGATCTATGTGCATTTGCACGATATGTGTGTTTTCTTGTGATTTTGTGATATATTTGTGCTAAAAATGAAAGATATTTCGAGATCTATAGTTTAAGAAGGAAAAATATGTGATCTAGTTCATATTTCACTCAACATGTCAAGATAAACTAATATACAATCTTTAAAATAACATACTACAACATCAAACTCATTTTTGGACTCTTTTTGTCAAATAAGTAAAAGTTTGGGAAAAAGTTGTCATATACGGTTTTTACAAGGTTCAAAATGCCAAAACAGTTAAAATAGAAGTTTCTATGAACATTATGTTTTTCAAAGGACTAAAAATGAAATTTATGGCTTATTGGGCTAAATTTTGGGCTTTTCGGCCCATAGGCCCAAAGTTGCGAAAAAATGGATTTAAGGGGATTGAAATGGTAAATTTCTCAAAATAGTGGGTACGAAAGTAAATAAACTTATTTTAGGGGTTTAAAATGGCCTTATTTGCCAAAAAGGATTGAAAATGCAAAGATTTTGGGTTTTGGGTAAAAAGTGTAAAAATTGTGAAAAAGGTGGACTAAAATGCAAATCTTTTAACTAAAGGGTTGAAACTTTCCAAAAATTTACTTTTGGGCTTAAAACATTATTTAAATAAGTGTTTGGGTCAAAGATGTCAAGAAAAATAGTCCAAGGACCTAATATGGCATTCTTTTTATAAAAAGGACTAAAATTGCCAACTTTACCAAAATAAAGGGGCTGAATAGGTCAAATTAATGTTTTTGGTCAATCATATTAATAATAATAATAATTGGGTCAAAATATACAAAACTTTATAACTTATGGGTTTTGAATAGAAAAATAACTATTTTATAAATCTATAAATCGTTATAAAACAATTTCGTGATTTATAGGACATATCGATTAAGCAACTCGCAACATTAATGCTATATAAAACAAGTAAACTTTCAAGTGGTTGGGCTTCAGAGATTCTAATCATGCTTAATGGGCTTCGTGACCCATTAACATGATTTCTGGGCCCAACATAAATAATACATGTTATTGGGCCTCCTGTGACCCAATTACATGCTTAATGAACCCTCAATGGTTTTTGCATGCTATTGGGCCTCAGTGGCCCATTATGCATTACTAGTAAGGTCCAAATAAATTATATGCGAAAGGGGTCAACTCTCTTTTCGTATACTCGACAGCCTTAAATAACATACGAGATTAGTAGGACCTAGTAGTGCTCTTCTCCTCGTCTGTTAGGCTTACCTTCTCTTCATGTAAAATAAAATTCGATCATTAATCAATGTTAATCAAATTCATGTGGATTGAGTGAGTAATAATGGGTGACACCAATAAGTGTCGGTCGTAGTCTGTAGTTGTAATCAAAGTCTCCTGGAGGGAGAGCGAGAGTTTGTGTATAGATCTATACGGGGGTGACTCCCCCACACCTAAGCTGTTCGTTACAGTTAGACTCGGCCAGTCTAGGGTGACAAAGTCTTAAGATCAAATTTCGGTGTTCATTAGAATACCAAAACAGACGAACTAGTCATTATCATGCATGGTTATAACGACTCACGTAGATATCCGACATCATTAATAAGGGGAAATCATTAATCAAAGGAAAATAATTAATCAAGGGAAATCATATTCATTCGATGTAACGATTCAATAAAGTAAAAACACTCATAACTTTTATTCGGAAGACATCGGGTTTTCCGGGGAAATCAATCTTACTCACTTGTACTATCTAACATTATAATGCAAAACTTCTCATTTATTCATGTTTTGAAATCATTCACGCATATACTTACAGGATCATCACAACATTTTCAAGAAAAGTTTTATTACAGAAAATATCGGATTTTCTGGGTTTTACCAATGACATAAACTACTTTACATCAAACACACTTATGAACTCACCAACATTATATATGTTGACCGTTTTCAAAATAACTTGTATTCTCAGGTAATCATTAGACAAGGAAGCATCCGGTGTGTTGAAAGTGTCTTTTGTAGTAGCTAATCACCAAACACTTTATATTTTGAAATCATGTAATGTAAACTTTATACTTGATGTAAACAATGCCAGTTGTACTATGTAATGGTTGGTGATGCATGTGTTATGTTTCATATATATTCATTGTGATGATATTTCAATTTAAGTCACGCCAGCCCCCGGACGTTTCCGCCGTCTGGTTCGGGGGTGTGACAGGTTGGTATCAGAGCTCTGTTTATAGTGAACTAGCATATCTAACCACACATTGATATGCAACTATAAACCCAAAGAGGGACTAAATAACTCTAAAGAAAAGAAATAAAATATTCCAATAAACACTCTTATTTGTGCGACTTAGAAAAATGAACACAATAACAAATCGAATAAAACGATTGGGACAACCTGACATCCCGGTTAAGCCAGGACTGTTCACAGTTGTATTAGGGATGAATGTAGCCTGATCAACTACATTTCTTCATAATACAACTATCACATACCCTGGAACGATTGTGATGGTCAATAAACCCTAGGCATACCCTATTGTCAATCAAGAAGAATGCGTTAATCCAATTTTATAACAACTAAGAATATTTTAGGAATCAAAAATAGCTTATTTATATATATATATATATATATATATATATATATATATATATATATATATATATATATATATATATATATATATACCTCTTTACGTGTTCCCCCTCACAGTCACCATGGAAGAGGAGCATCAGGGCATCCAGTCTCATCAGGTCTTGGTGGCCCATGGGATGATTGAGGACGACCTAGGGGAAGAGCAAGGGAGAGCACACAACATTGGACCCGACGAGTACACAGACACAGACTACGAGTTTGATGGGACCGATGACGATATGGAGGAAGAAGGAGGCACAGATGAAGCCTCCGTCACACCACCTACTGGCGAGACACCACAAAACCACCCCGCCCCACCAGGAAATCCCGTAAGAGAGAATCATTCTCTGGAGGCTGAGGCTGCCGCACTACGACAACAACTATTCGCCATGGAAGCACGAGCGGTGCAGGCAGAACAGGAAAGAGATGAAGTCATTGGAGAAATGACTGAGATGGCCCAGTTGTTGGCACAACACTTCGGCATATGATCTCACTACCACCCTTGGGTACTTCCTAGTGTGTTAGGACCAGCTTTACCCTACTAGTGTTATGTTCTCCATGTTCTCTATATTATGTACTACCGACTCCATGTTTAAGTGATTACACTACTCATAGAGTCGTTATGCTGCCGAAGTTTGTACCTCTATGTATGCTCTTTCGAGTAAATTTTCATGTATCAAAGTGCGGATATTATTGGTGAAAGAAATATTATGTGTTTTATAGTGATGTTGTGACCTGCTATGTGCATTATACTATCATTGTTTGGTGTAAATTCATGGGAACAATTAGATACAAAAAAAAATCGATTCACGAAATTCTCAACTTAAAAACAATTCATACTCAACAACTTTCTGTTCCGTAACAGCAAGATGCCTCAGATACCAAACCGTGGAAATAACCAACCACCGACACCACCAGAAGTCAACTCAGCCGCGTTTCAAGCCGCTGTATCTGCTGCAGTCACAGCAGCCATGGCGCAAATCCACCAGGGGACCAATGGCGGAGGAAACAGGCAGGGAGCTGGAAGTTCAAACAACGGAATAAATGAAGGACCTACCAAAGAATGCTCTTACAAAGACTTCACCAACGCCAAGCCACGAACCTTTAATGGAACGGGAGGCGTCATAACCCTAAAGAGGTGGATTGATAAAATCGAATCCGTCTTTGAAATTTGCGGGTGTCCAGATGGGTGCAAGGTCAAGTTCGCAGCATGTACCCTTGTTGATCAAGCTCTTTCATGGTGGAATGGTCACATTGAAGCCATGACCCTTCCAGTAGCAAACGCGATGCCCTGGGAAGAACTGAAGGAAATGATGTTGGCAGAGTACTGCCCTCGGGGCGAGATACAAAAGATGGAACAAGAATTGTGGAACTTGACGGTTCAGAACTCCAACATCGAAGCATACATATCCAGGTTTAGCGAGCTATCCCTTCTGTGTCCGGTATGATCACCTCTGAAGGGAAAAATATTGAGAGGTTCATCTGGGGATTGACTGCACCTATCCAAGGGAATGTCATTGCGGCAAAGGCTGAGACGTTTGATAGCGCCAAAAGATTGGCCAAGAAACTGTATGATCATGGCAACAAGAAGAGTGTTAAGATCGTGGAAGCAGATGTTAAGAAGGAAGAAGAGAAAAAGAAAGGAAAGAGTAACAAGAGAAGAGGTAAGCAGAACTGAGAGTCATCTAAGAAGCAATAGACAGTGACTGTCCACGCAGCAACCCAAGCTACCCCAGCACCACATGCTCCAGCCTCATCCACGTCGAATACTCCGAGGCAGTACACAGGGAATCTTCCAAGTGTAACAAGTATAACTACCATCACCTCGGGGAATGCAGAGAGATGATGTGCACAAGATGCAACCGGAAGGGCAATACAGCAAAATATTGTAAGGCCCAGTTTCCACAAAACCAGATGCACAACAACAACAACAACAACAACAACACCAAGGACGGAGCCAGTTATACCTGTTATGGGTGCGGGAAAAATGGGCATTTTAGACGAAATTGTCCGAATGCGAACACCCAGGCGACATGAGCAGCAGGAAGAGTGCTGACTATGGGGCAAGGAGAAGCGGTTCAGGATCCCGCTGTCGTCACCGGTACGTTTCTCCTTAACCACTCATATGCATGCATCCTATTTGATACCGGAGCAGAGCGAAGCTTTGTGAGTAACAAATTCAAACACTTGCTAAAACAACAACTTCAAAAGCTTAATGAAACCTTTACGGTGGAAATGGCTAATGGGAAAACAGAATCAGCCGGGGAAATCTATGTAGGATGTACCCTAACTTTAAATCAGCATACCTTTCAAATAAACTTGATGCCTGTAACTATTAGGAGTTTTGATGTGATTATCGGCATGGACTGGTTAAGCCCCCATCATGCCAAAATTTTGTGTCGCGAGAAGGCCGTTCGCCTTCATCTCCCTAATCACGAAACCCTAATTATATATGGAGACAAACCTAGTACGAACCTTCGTCTTATCTCTTGCATTAAGGCACAAAAGCGTCTACAAAAGAAGGACTTGGCGTTTCTGGAACACATAGTGGATAAGTCCAAGGAAGAGGTCAATATTCGAGACATCCCAGTGGCTTGCGACTTCCCGAATGTCTTTCCCGAAGATCTTCCGGGGATACCCCCAGAAAGACAAGTCGAGTTCCGAATTGACCTGGTACCGGGAGCTACGCCAATGGCCAAATCACCCTATAGGTTGGCTCCTGCGGAGATGCAAGAACTGTCAAGTCAACTCAGCGAGCTCTTGAGTAAAGGATTCATCCGACCTAGCTTCCCACCCTGGGGAGCTCCGGTCCTTTTTGTTAAGAAGAAAGACTGATCCTTTAGGATGTGTATCGATTATAGAGAGCTGAATAAGCTCACTATCAAGAATCGCTACCCACTTCCACGAATCGACGACTTGTTCGACCAGCTCCAGGGAGCAAATTACTTCTCTAAGATAGATCTACGGTCCGGCTACCACCAGCTCAAGGTCCGGGAAGAGGATATCCCCAAAACCGCTTTTCGAACCCGCTATGGACATTATGAATTCGTTGTAATGCCCTTCGGTCTAACGAATGCCCCTGCCACATTCATGGACCTAATGAATCGAGTCTGCCGACCATTCCTTGACAATTTTGTCATCGTTTTCATCGACGATATTCTAGTCTATTCTCAAAGCGAAGAGGAGCATGGCCGACACCTCCGACAAATCTTGGAAACCCTGCGAACTGAAAAGTTATACGCAAAACTCTCTAAATGCGAGTTCTGGCTCCGTAGCGTAAACTTTGTAGGTCATGTTGTCAGCCAAGAAGGGATACATGTAGACCCCTCTAAGATCAAAGCCATTGAAGGATGGGCAGTCCCAGCGACACCCACTTAAATTCGTCAATTTTTAGGTCTCGCAGGCTATTACAGGAGATTCATTCTGAACTTCTCCAAAATAGCCAAGCCACTTACCATGCTTACACAGAATGGTGTACCATTTAAATGGATAGAAAGGCAGGAGGTTGCCTTCCGAACTCTGAAGCGAGCTCTCTGTAGTGCACCGGTATTATTACTACCAGAGGGAACAGAGGACTTCGTAGTTTACTGCGATGCTTCGAATCAGGGTTTAGGCTGCGTACTCATGCAGCGTGGTAAGGTGATAGCTTATGCATCCCGACAACTAAAAACACATGAGGTGAATTATACCACCCATGATCTCGAATTGGGAGCTGTGGTCTTGGCCTTGAAAATTTGGAGGCACTACCTTTATGGTACCAAGTGCACCATTTTCACCGACCATAAGAGTCTCCAGCACATTTTAAATCAGAAGGAGCTGAACATGAGGCAGCGAAGATGGGTTGAAATGCTAAACGATTATGAGTGCGAAATCAAGTACCACCCAGGCAAGGCTAACGTGGTAGCTGATGCCTTGAGTCAGAAAGAATACTCCAATCATCGTGTGAAGACTCTTTCAATAACCATCCAATCCCATCTGTCCTCACAAATCAAAGCAGCCCAGTTCGACGCCATAAAGACAGAAAACAGAACGAGCGAAGCGTTACGTGGGATGGAAAAGATTTTCGAAGTCAAGGAGGATGGAACATATTATTTCATGAACCGAATTTGGGTCCCTAAACTTGGAGGATTCAGAGAAGTAGTCATGAATGAAGCTCATAAGACACGATACTCCGTCCATCCAGGGCCAGATAAAATGTACCTGGATGTCAAGAAATGTTATTGGTGGCCTAACATGAAGGCAGAGATTGCCACTTACGTTAGCAAATGCCTCACTTGTGCTAAAGTGAAGGTAGAGTATCAAAAGCCCTCAGGACTATTACAACAGCCGATAATATCTGAGTGGAAATGGGAAAGGATTACTATGGACTTTGTGACCAAATTACCCAAGACAACAGATGGATTGGATACCATATGGGTGATAGTCGACAGGTTGACAAAATCCGCTCATTTCCTGCCAATAAAGGAGACATACAAGATGGAGCGACTAACAAGAATCTACATCAAAGAAATTGTGAGACTCCATGGAGTACCAATATCTATCATCTCAGATCGAGATAGTAGGTTCACTTCACGCTTTTGGCAATCGCTACAGAAGGCTATGGGGACACAACTCGACATGAGCACTGCTTACCACCCCCAGACGGATGGTCAAAGTGAGCGAACCATTCAAACGCTTGAGGATATGCTTCGAGCATCTGTGATAGACTTTGGAAGGTCGTGGGATACCCACTTACCTTTAATTGAGTTTTCATACAACAATAGTTATCACACAAGCATCAAAGTTGCTCCTTTCGAAGCATTATATGGTCGTAAATGTAGATCACCGTTGTGTTGGACAGAGGTAGGCGACACTCAGCTGGAAAGAGGGCAGACACCAAGCAATGGATTGATTGGACCAGAAATCATACACGAAACGACAGAGAAGATAGTTCAAATCCAAGCTCGACTTCAAGCATCACGTGACCGACAGAAGAGCTACGCCGATAAGCGGCGAAAGCCTTTGGAATTTCAATTCGGGGATCGGGTGTTGTTAAAGGTCTCCCCCTGGAAAAGGGTGATCCGTTTTGGGAAACGGGGAAAATTAAACCCACAGTACATTGGACCCTTCGAGATTCTTGCCCGAATCGGTCCGGTGGCCTATAGACTGCAACTACCTGCCGAACTCAGCAGTGTACACCCCGTGTTTCACGTTTCCAATTTGAAGAAGTGCTTATCCGATGATACTCTCGTCATTCCGTTAGAAGAAATCAAAATCAACGAGAATCTCCTGTTCATCGAGGAACCCGTTGAGATCATGGACAGGGAGGTGAAGCGTACTAAGCAAAGCCGCATTCCAATAGCAAAGCGTGGACCAAAATTCATTTGGGAACGCGAAGACCAGATGAAGCAAAAGTACCCTCACTTATTCTCGCATTCTTAAATCTAGTTTCAAAAAGAATTTCGGGACGAAATTCCCTCTAACGGGGGGATGATGTCACAACTAGGAATTCTAATGATTTGTAAACATTAAACAAGGATAACATTGTAACTAAAACTTGAAAGCAACGTATGATGCTTATTCAATGACAACCAAATTCCATCAAACACTCTATTCAAAACACTCAAATAATCAACAAAAGGTTGGAAACCCTAGAAATCCCGGTTTAAGTCCATTATGGACTAGGATTTCTTTATTGGGCCTAATGGGCCAATAAACCTCCAATGTGACTATCTTGGGCTTAGAACTCTTAAATGGGCTCTAATTGGACCACTCTCATAAGACTTAACCTTTTTGGGCTTTATAAGTCTAAAATGGACTAGTTTACCTTTAATGGGCCTTATTGGGCCATAACAATCCAATAAGCCCTAAAAAGCCACAAATCCATTCTTGCATGCACGTTTGGGCCGTAACCCACTCCAAAGGCCCAAATGGGCCGAAAACCATTAATTTGGGCTCCATATTTTGGACTCTAACATCAAGGCCCAAATCTTTTCTCTCCCCTCTCTCTCTCTCTCGGCCCAAGTAAAACAAAACAAAAAAATAGCAAAGAGTGGATAAAGGAGAGTTGACTTTTAATGGTGTCACCTCATAAATACCCATGGGATATCCATGCACCAAGTCTCATACTTCCATGCACCATCACCTCAAGACTTCCTCCTCTCTCTTCTCTTCTTGTTTCGGCCGAGGATCACCAAACACACACACACACATCTTCAAACTCTCATCCTAAACACTCTCAAGCACATCCTATTCTCCATCCAAATATTCGAGATCTTGGAGCATTTCAAGGAGGTTCTTCTACAAGAATCATCATCTTATGTAAGTTAAATGCTTGGATCTATGATCTAGTCTCTTTATTTCATCAAGAATATTTCTAAACTCACACAAACTCATGATCATCATCCTAGAGAACTCTAAGTTCGAGATCCACCCAAGAAGGCTTACTAGGACCAAAACTCTTCCATTTCCTTCTTCAAAACCGAACCCATAAACCTAAGGTGAGTTCATACCCCTCTATTTTCGGTTTTCATATGTTTTATGGGGGAGAATGCAAGTAAAATGTGAAGATCTATGTGTATTTGCATGATATGTTGTGTTTTCTTGTGATTTTGTGATATATTTGTGCTAAAAATGAAAGATATTTCGAGATCTATAGTTTAAGAAGGAAAAATATGTGATCTAGTTCATATTTCACTCAACATGTCAAGATAAACTAATATACAATCTTTAAAATAACATACTACAACATCAAACTCATTTTTGGACTATTTTTGTCAAATAAGTAAAAGTTTGGGAAAAAGTTGTCATATACGGTTTTTACAAGGTTCAAAATGCCAAAACAGTTAAAATAGAAGTTTCTATGAACATTATGTTTTTCAAAGGACTAAAAATGAAATTTATGGCTTATTGGGCTAAATTTTGGGCTTTTCGGCCCATAGGCCCAAAGTTGCGAAAAAATGGATTTAAGGGGACTAAAATGGTAAATTTCTCAAAACAGTGGGTAGGAAAGTAAATAAACTTATTTAGGGGTTTAAAATGGCCTTATTTGCCAAAAAGGATTGAAAATGCAAAGATTTTGGGTTTTGGGTAAAAAGTGTAAAAATTGCGAAAAAGGTGGACTAAAATGCAAATCTTTTAACTAAAGGGTTGAAACTTTCCAAAAATATACTTTTGGGCTTAAAACATTATTTAAATAAGTGGTTGGGTCAAAGATGTCAAGAAAAATAGTCCAAGGACCTAATATGACACTGTTTTTATAAAAAGGACTAAAATTGCCAACTTTACCAAAATAAAGGGGCTGAATAGGTCAAATTAATGTTTTTGGTCAATCATATTAATAATAATAATAATTGGGTCAAAATATACAAAACTTTATAACTTATGGGTTTTGAATAGAAAAATAACTATTTTATAAATCTATAAATCATTATAAAACAATTTCGTGATTTATAGGACATATCGATTAAGCAACTCATAACATTAATTATATATAAAACAAGTAAACGTTCAAGTGGTTGGGCTTCAGAGATTCTAATCATGCTTAATGGGCTTCGTGACCCATTAACATGATTTCTGGGCCCAACATAAATAATACATGTTATTGGGCCTCCTGTGACCCAATTACATGCTTAATGGACCCTCAATGGTTTTTGCATGCTATTGGGCCTCAGTGGCCCATTATGCATTACTAGTAAGGTCCAAATAAATTATATGCGAAATGGGCCAACGCTCTTTTCGTATACTCGACAGCCTTAAATAACATACGAGATTAGTAGGACCTAGTAGTCCTCTTCTCCTCGTCTGTTAGGCTTACCTTCTCTTCATGTAAAATAAAATTCGATCATTAATCAAGGTTAATCAAATTCATGTGGATTGAGTGAGTAATAATGGGTGACACCAATAAGTGTCGGTCGTAGTCTGTAGTTGTAATCAAAGTCTCCTGGAGGGAGAGCGAGAGTTTGTGTATAGATCTATACGGGGGTGACTCCCCCACACCTAAGCTATTCGCTACAGTTAGACTCGGCCAGTCTAGGGTGACAAAGTCTTAAGATCAAATTTCGGTGTTCATTAGAATACCAAAACAGACGAACTAGTCATTATCATGCATGGTTATAACGACTCACGTAGATATCCGACATCATTAATCAGGGGAAATCATTAATCAAGGGAAATCATATTCATTCGATGTAACGATTCAATAAAGTAAAAACACTCATAACTTTTATTCGGAAGACATCGGGTTTTTTTGGGGAAATCAATCTTACTCACTTGTACTATCTAACATTATAATGCAAAACTTCTCATTTATTCATGTTTTGAAATCATTCACGCATATACTTACAGGATCATCACAACATTTTCAAGAAAAGTTTTATTACAGAAAATATCGGATTTTTTGGGTTTTACCAATGACATAAACTACTTTACATCAAACACACTTATGAACTCACCAACATTATATATGTTGACCGTTTTCAAAATAACTTCTATTCTCAGGTAATCATTAGACAAGGAAGCATCCGGTGTGTTGAAAGTTTCTTTTGTAGTAGCTAATCACCAAACACTTTATATTTTGAAATCATGTAATGTAAACCTTGTACTTGATGTAAAGAATGTCAGTTGTACTATGTAATGGTTGGTGATGCATGTGTTATGTTTCATATATATTCATTGTGATGATATTTCAATTTAAGTGACGCCAACCCTCAGACTTTTCTGCCGTCTGGTTCGGGGGTGTGACACAACTCCAGTTGAAATAAATCTTTGCGATCATAGTAGAACTTTTGAAAATCGGAAGAGTGAAGAATCAAGTTTTGCGAAGAAAATCTTTTTGGCTAGATAAAACTAAAATCTTTCCTGTTGTTACGAAATCCTCACAAGGACCCAAGATGGTCTGCAGGTAATACGTGATGAACAGTACGATTCCGAATGGTACATCAACAACGGCTTTTCTCGTCACATGAGTGGGAGGAGAGAAGAACTAAGAGAATTCAGATCGTTACAGGATGACGGGAGAGTAAAATTTGGAAACAATGCCACAGGATAAATAAAAGGCTGTGGAATGATCATAAAGAGTGAATTCTCTATTTGGAAGGTAGCGTATGTAGAAGGCCTGCAACATAATCTAATAAGTGTTTCGCAATTGGTTGTAGGTACTGGGCTAAAGGTGTCATTTGATGACGACGGTTCAGAGATTATTGACAAGAAATCTAAAGCAGTACTTCTGAAGTCTAAAAGTAGGGGAGAAATGTATCCTATGAATTTGAAACCTATCAAAGGGAAGCCATCCATTTTCCTTCTTACGAAAGCATCTTCGGATGATAGTTGGCTATGGCACCGAAGGCTCTCCCATCTGAATTTGAAGGATATAAACAAACTCGTATTGGGTGATCTTGTACGTGGTCTACCTCTTCTAAAGTTCGAGAAGGAACATCTGTGTGTTGTCTGTGAGCTTGGAATGGAAAGTAGGAAGAGTCACTAAACCATCATCAATACACAGATCATGGAGGCACTAGAATTAATGTATATTGATCTGTGTGGTCCATCTGCCATCAAAAGTATTGATGGTAATAAATATATTTTGGTTGTTGTTGATGATTTTTCTAGATTTACCTGGGTGGTCTTTCTTAGACAGAAATCAGATGCCACTCCGAAGCTGAAATATTTCATCAAGCAAATCGAGCTTCAATTACGAAAGCTTGTTCAGAATGTTCGTAGTGACAACGGTTCAGAATTCAAAAACCAAGCGTTTGAAGAATTCTTAACTGACAAAGGGATAACTCACAACTTCTCTGCTCCTTACACTCCACAGAAGAACGACATCGTTGAAAGACGAAACCGCTCTCTTTGCGAGGCAGCAAGGACGATGCTATCATTTAGGAATCTTCCACTCTACTTCTGGGCTGATGCTATTGTAACTACTTGTTTCATGCAGAACCATTCATTCATCAACAAAAGATTCTTAATTACACCTTATGAGATTCTGAACAATAGGAAGCCTAACGTAAAATTCTTTCGTGTGTTTAGTTCCAGGTGGTTCATATTAAATTCTAAAGAACAAATGAACAAATCCGATGTGAAAGCTGATGAGGGCATTTTTCTAGGGTATTCGTTAACTTCAAAAGCATATAGGGTTTTGAACAAGAAATCAAGAAAGATTGAAGAAACCTATTATGTCACCTTTGATGATAGTTATTTGAAGAAGTATCAGAAAGCAGATTGTCAATCTGAGGAAATCTTTCCGTCAACAAATCAAATGACTATTCCTCTCTCAGATCTATATGAAAAATTTCTGAATTTAATTGACGAGCGTAAAAAAGCCATATATTCTGAATATAAGGAAAAATACAATCAAAAAGATAGTTGATGAAGCTGCAGAAAACATCGAGACTTCTCATGAGCCTTCAATTCTGAATGCTTCGGAATTCCCCAATCCTCCACAACCTTCTGATTCTCCATTCCAGGGGGAAACCTCCTATTCGAGTTCCAATACTGATCCTCATTTCCAGGGGGGAGGATCCGATTCAGAATGATAGGTCACATGTAAATTTCCAAGGGGAGAATGAAAATAATGATTCTGATGTGCAATCGGAATTTGAGGAAGTTTTTGTCGAAGTCGATCCAGCCTATGATCCACGTTATCCTCCTATGAAAAAATGGACTAAAGATCATCCAAGATCTCAAGTAATTGGAGACTCATCTTCAGGAGTTCTTACAAGGGCACAACAAAAAGAGAAACAATCGACATTATTTTCAAAATTGGAATTTTGCATGTTTAATTCGTTCATTTCTAAAATTGAGCCTAAAATTGTAAAGATTGCTCTTGATCATGCAGATTGGGTTCAAGCTATGTAGGAAGAACTCAATGAATTTGAGAGAAACAAAGTTTGGAGACTAGTTCCTACTCAGAAGGATGCTTCAGTCGTCGGAATGAAATGGGTGTTTAGGAATAAATTGGATAAGGAAGGAAATGTTATTCGCAACAAGGCATGACTGGTTGTGAAAGGATATTGCAAGAGGAAGGTATATACTATGAAGAAACGTTCGCACCGGTTGCAAGACTTGAATCTGTTCGGATCTTTCTTGCATATGTCACTCACAAGAATTTTGAAGTCTTTCAAATGGATGTGAAGTGTGCATTTCTGAACGGTGAACTTGAGGAAACAGTGTACATGGAACAACCACCTGGTTTCGTTAATGAAAAATATCCAAATCATTGTTATATATTGGATAAGGTTGTGTATGGTCTGAAGCAAGCACCTAGTGCATGGTATGAAACCCTTACTCGTTTTCTGAAACAATCAAAATTTAAACAAGGTTCGGTTGACCCAACCTTCTTTCGCAAGAAAGATGGTGACTATTTAATGATCATTCAAATTTATGTTGATGACATCATTTTCGGATCCACTGATCCTATATTAACTGCTGAATTCCGAAAACTGATGGAAACTAAATTTGAAATGAGTTCAATGGGTCCAATTAACTTTTTCCTTGGTTTAAACATTAGACAGAGTTCAGAGGGGATATTTATCAACCAAGAAGCCTACACAAAGACCTTGCTAGTGAAATTTGGTATGGTGGGTGATTCAAAGGTCAAGGTTCCAATGGCGTTCAGAACGAAGCTTACACCATCCTTGGAGAAGCCAGCAACTGATATCACTCTATAATTGTCAGATGATTGGATCTTTAATGTATCTAACATCTAGTCGTACTGATAGTATGTTTGCTCTATGTTATTGTGCCAGCTTTCAGGCGAATCCCCATGAACCACATATGATTGATGTGAAGAATATATTCCGATACCTCAAAAGAACCACCTCTCTCGGAATTTGGTATCCTTCTAATTTCGAATTCTTTATGCAAGCATATTCCAATGTTGATCTTGGTGGATGTGGATTTGATCGTAAAAGCACTTCTAGGGGATGTCAGCTTCTAGATGGCAAACTTGTGAGTTGGCAATCTAAGAAGAAGACTTGTGTCTCTTTATCTATTGTAGAAGCGGAATACATCGCAACTGCATCGTGCACTTCCCAAGTTGTGTGGATTCAGAATCAACTTAGGGATTATGGAATCAACATGAAGATGATTCCACTATAGTGTGACTCAGAAAGCGCAATACTCAAAGATGAAACATATAACACTGCGATATCATTTTGTAAAGGATCACGTTGAGGATAGCAATGTTGAAGTCCATTTTGTTAGATCCTCATATCAGTTGGCTGACATGTTTACAAAAGCCCTACCTGAAACGACATTTAATCGAATTTTACAAGGGCTAGGCATGATTAAAGCAGACTTAGTTCCGAAAACCCTTTCGTAATTAGAAATTACTGTTCATGTTCCGAATGGTTATGAGCTTCGGAATATTTTGGAATTCATTTTGCAGATTTCGATTGGTTCCAAGCTTCAGAATGGTTCAGAATCTACTGTTTATCAGGGTTTCAGAAATCTTTTGTATCCTTTGTATATTAAGTGTCTTCCGATTGATTCCAAGCTTCGGAATTGTTTGGAAGTTACTGTTCATATCTCTGAATTTAATTTTTCTTTAATATTTTTTTCTTTATTTCTGTTTTTCATTTGTTTTCAGAAAATCCAAAATACAAAAATATTTTTCTTTATTTTTGTTTTTCATTTGTTTTCTATAAATCCAAAATCACAAAAATATTTTTCCTAATTTTTTTTTCATTTGTTTTCAGAAAGTCCAAAATCACAAAAATATTTTTATTTATTTCTGTTTTATCTTTTTCAGAAAATCTAAAATACCAAAAACATTTTACTTTTAAGATATAATCGTTCACTTCTCAAGTGCATATTCTTCAATTCAGAACGATGGGGCATGTATAATTCTGAATCTATGTACTAGCTAATTGTCCCTAGAAGCATGTTGCTGCGTGTTGTCCCAAGCCTCTGAGACTCTATGTTTGAAGCCTTAATGAAGCTTTCATTCCGATCGTTTCTTCCCAATCAGGCCGATAATTCACATAAGTCATCGAGCTACCTTCCTCTTCTCACATTGAGTTAAGAATTGACTGCTTTGTCATTATTATTAGCTGAGGTACACTTTTTCCTTCAGAACCAATCTCAAATTTCTCCATCAACTTCGCATTCATAAAACTTAACCCTTGAGACTCTCAACATTTACCACTGAGGTTTATGGTTACACAAAATCTGTGTTGATGATCTTGAAATCATTATCGCCATGATTTTGAATGAGACCCAAAATCCGAAACCCATTTCTGAATTGACGGTGAACAATTACATGTTCTAAATATATTTTCACCAATAAATTGATGAATAAAATCTTTTTTGGTTTGTACCATTATCGTGTGAAATCTCATTTTTGTTTTTGAGTGATCTTAATGAAGTGCTCGACCTAAGAAGTTTCTTCCCAGAAGATACAAAATTTTATTTTTCTTGAGATTTCCATAATATCCAGTCACTTAAAAATATCCAAAGCATACTTGTTCATATGGCTACACTGGTCAAACAAGTACTTGTTCCAGATCTGCGGACTTATGTTGAGTTTCGGAATTTGGTTGAAGCTTAAACCTCCCTTGCAGCCTACTTAAAAGAAGCCTTGCACTATTTCTTAACGAATAGATGATCGTAATTCAACGGGATACCTTACAAGCACTTCAGAGTCTCTTGACTCAAAAGAAAGAGATCATTGCCCGAGATCCATCTGAATTTCATGTCAATTTTATTTGACATCACAAAATCCCATAAATATAATTTGATTTATTTTTTTTCTTTGGCACACTCTTGCATAAAAATACTTATGATTTTTCAAAGTCTGGTTCTAATTCTGATTGATTACTTTTAAATCAGAGAATAGGTCTTCATGGATTGGTTGTTAATTCCAAATTGAAACTGAAACGATGGTTTATTAGAGATAAGGATTTAAATTAGGCGCATCTTTTTCAAATCCCTGACAACACGCATGTCAGTTACACGGCGTCTGACACATGATGAGTTGTCATGCTATCCCAGGCTACTTTTACTGGACATGGGAACGTCAAGCAGCGGTTTTCTCTCACCACTCATCACATGACATATATAAGGGTTTTCGACGGTTTGTTTTCTCTCACCGTTCACACAATTTTCAAAACCCTTCAAGCAAAAACCCTTTTTCTCTCTACTATTCATCGTCTTCCTCAGAGCTACAATGGTAGGATCATCTGATACCACTTCATTCGCTGAACATCAAGCCAATTCAAAATCTCATACTCGATATTAAGTCTTCTCAGTACCATGAAGTCCTAAGGCTGATGATTGAATGCTTAAGGTTCTCGCCACTGGCTCAAGCTCTAACCATGGTAGAATCTGTTCCTCCTGTCCATCTTTCTAAGGCTTATTATTTTTCCACCTACATTCAAGCTGATGGAATCATTACCTTCCAGGTAGCCTCTAACAGGACCTCGATCAACAAAGCCCGTTTTTGCATAATTCTAGGGCTTGCTTCATTTGAAGGACATGTCGATGCATAATCAATTTCCACTACTACACTTATCGAGATGTTTCACCAGATGGGATACACTGGAGATATATCCCTCTTGTTAAAGTTTAGAAAGCCCTTTCTTCCTCCAATGTGGAACGGGCTCTTCACTCTTCTGTTCAAAAGCTTTTCTGAATGAGTTGTTGGATCTGACAGCGCAAGAAAGCTATTTTACACTATTATCTATGGTATCTACCATGAAATCAATCTCGATTACGGATCGATTTTGTGGACTTAAATTATTTTGAGTACCGCTTCCACCACTCGTAATGTCGAGATCTCATGTGCTCGATTTTGGTCCTTAGTGGTCAAACGTGCCCTAAACTACTACAAGGTTCAAGTGGTGCCTGATTCGGTCGCAGCTGTCATTCCGATTCTGCAAACATCAACATTTATGATGTCCGATCCACTCAAATTCATCTTCGTTGGTTCAATTCCGAAAGCAATGTTGGGCAAAGTTTCTTCTGATAATGCAATAATGAACGAGTATCGCCAAAAACCTTCATATGGTATTCGCCCCATGTCCGGTGAACTCTGAAAGGTTATCGAGAAAGGTAACAAACCGAAAAGGGGAGGAAAGAGGAATTATAACATCCTGTTTCGAATTGTTCCTATTTTAAATTGGTAATCAAAGGGTTGTGTATTATCAGGTTTTGGAACCTCGAGGAGATGGGTTTTGGACCCAGTAGGAGTTAGATAATGTATCTTGGGTGCTCGGGTATTCAGTTGGAATTTTGGACTAAAGCGTATAAATTTATTCTTGTTATCTTGAAGTATTGCAAGGAACTCGACGAGTGGGGAAGCTCCAACTCGTCGAGTAGAAGGCTTTCCAGCCGCATAGATTGGAGGACCTAATCGACGAGTAAGGGAGCCCCAACTTGATGAGTTGGCGCTGGAAATGAAAAAGCCTAATCTCTCAGGCATTGTACCCTATTTAAAAGACTTAACTTCAAGGGCTGGCCTCCTTATAAGCCTCCTTGCCCAAAGAAAACCCTAGAACAGCCTCCCTCCTTGTTGATTGCGTTTTGTAAGATTTAGAGTGATTCTTGAAGGAAGTCTTGAAGAGAGAAGTATCAAGCTTGGAGGATTGATCTTGGATCCAGAAACTCTACATCAAAGGCTACATCTTTGAGGTATAAAGTCACAACCTTGACATGTAGTTTAGTATATCTCATTTCTTGTAGTTGTGGCTTGGTTTTGGGAATTTGGATTGAGTATCCAAAGAAAAGAGGTTTCCAGGGGTTGAGGATGTAGATCTGGCCCCTACATGACCTCTAGAGGATTAAAGTTGCAAACTTTAATAGCCTCTATGTCCCATTCATGAAATATGTGCATTATGAAGCCAAAAATGAACCTTGGAGAGTGTTCTAGCATGCATGGACGTAAAGTTGGAAACTTTATGTGATTAAACCATCTTAGGACCTCAGATATGTGTTTTGGGACATTAAAGGGAGAGTTTAAGGGCTTAATGGGTCAAAACCGTATTTAAGGGAACTAGGGTTTGGGCCTAGAGCTTATTAGACGGTCCTTGGGAGCAAAGTTGAAAACTTTACCCTTCTAGACATCTCAAGGATGGGGATCTGAGGTCTAGAACCTTTGAATTCAAGAAAAAGGACTTAAGGCATAAAGAAGGTGGCAGACTGAAGAACTTGACGAGTTCATGGGTGAACTCGACGAGTTGGTTTCGGATTATCCCGATTCTGTTGGAAACGGAGGAACTCGACGAGTTGTAGGAAAACTCGACGAGTTGGATCGTAATATCGTGATTCTGACTTTGGGGTGGACTCGACGAGTTAAGTCAACTCGGAGCGTTGACTTTGACTTTGACTTTGACCTTTGAATTTGGACAAGTTAGTCTCAAGGGCTGCTTGGAGTAAACTAAATTATAATGAAGGAGATTATGGGCTTAGGATAAGGCTTGTGTGGGGTTGGGGCCCAATTTGGAAAATTAGGCCATTGATGGATGTACGGACATTATAGTGTTGGGCTTTTGTTTTGGGCTGGGGCCTTAGTTTTGGATCATGTAGGGCCAGGGGTAGAATGGTCATTTTACCCCCATGTATAGATTGAGGATTATAACATGGAACCTAATTGCTAATTGGGTATATTGATTGGTCGTGACAGCTTGGGAAGCTGGTGGGGCAGCATCTAAGGATTTCACTCGGGAAGCTTCTGCATTCGATGTGAGTCTCCTCACCATACCAATGGGTCGAAGGCACCAAGGTCGGCCCATTATGTGATATGTTGTATACGAGTTGATTATGTGATATGCGGTATACTAGTTGATTATGTGATATGTGGTATACTAGTTGATTATGTGATGTGTGGTATACTAGTCGATTATGTGATATGCGGTATACTAGTTGACTATGTGGTATGTAGTATACTAGTTGATTATGTTTTATGTGGTATGTTAGTCGTCTCTGTGATACTTGCATGAAAGACCCCTAGGGGAGCCCGTGACACTTGGATATCAGACCATGTAGGGGAGCCCATGACATTACAGGAAAAGACCATAGGGGGGGGGGGCATGACACATAGGTATAAGACCCTGCGGGAGCCCACTGCATCCTGGAGTAAGAATCTGGAGGGAGTCCACGGCATCCCAATATGTTTATATGCCCGGATTATGTGATTGGTATGGTTTATGTGATTATGTGGATTATGTGGGGTATGCTCTGGGGAACTCACTAAGCTTCGTGCTTACAATTGTGTTTATGGTTTCAGGTATCATCGGTATGGAAAGGAAGGACCGGCTTGATCGCAGCACACACACCTGTGTTTTCCGTAATCTGTGATTTTGTAATAAACTCTGATAAATGTTTTTAATTAGAAATGTTTTTGGAATGTTTGGATTAAACGATATCTGTGTTTGAATATATTAAAAATGAAATTCTTACCCTTGAATTTTTGGGTCGTTATCAGTTGGTATCAGAGTCTTGGTTTGAGGGATTCAGACATACTCGCGGGGGTGTCTAAACTCAAACTGAGGAATAATAAAGTTTTCAAATGAAAAAATGTTTTCAAGAAAATAACTTTCAGAGATAAGAGAAGGGTGTGGTGTATGCAATCAGCCGAGCTCAAGTAAGTTTTCCCAGAATACCAATACACGTTATCTGTTATGACTTGATTTATGAATTGTGAATTGCATGCTAGATAGGGCTAAGGATTTGCTCAATTTTGTATGACAGAATGCTAGGAGGGATGCCTTGTACGTTTATTGTATGAGCTGGTAGACTTTCATGCTAGTGCTGATTAGTCAGCGATAGATTGGCTGATATGTGATGCGTTGTAGCTTGGGGGATACTGGATGCTATACTGGAATGGGAATGACTATTGATATTAGTAACTGCTAAGTGTATGCTTTAAAAATTATATATGGTTAGGATCTTATAGCCCTAGAATAATTGATTTGGCTTTATTCATGTTCCTTATTGGTTGTGGTCCTAGGGTAGAGTCTATTATTCGACAGTCTGTTAGATCCTATTATGGGTATAATTTGCATGCATAAAGCAACCAACAGTGAGGGTGGATGTGGGTAGCATGAGTTGTGGTATGTGGTTTGAATGTGCTATGATAGTTTCATGGGTTGGAGAGTTACTACATGAATGCTATTTGCTTTGTGATTTGGGGAACTCTTGGATGATGGGAGTCAGCTACCAAGTGAATATGACGATATTCAGGGGGTGGATGGCTGGCATCATGAGGAGTTATTCAGCAGCTGATGAAAGGGTAAGGTTGGGAACCTAGGAAAGCCTAGGATATGCTCTAGTGAGTTAGTAGGGCGGTTCGGTAAGGTTGGGAACCTAGGGAGAGCCTAAGAGGTACTTCGGTGGGTATCGTGTTGCTGTTTAAAAGGTATTTAGTACATCAGTGTAGTGGATGACTTAGAGAGTTCAGGAGGATTGCTGAGGAAAGTATGGATAGGTGTGGAAGGTAGTATTGGGCCCGTACTACTGAAAGCACAGGATCCATACTTGAATCAGTGAGAGTCATGAAGAACCTAAGAAGCTTAGAGGAAGAGATTCTTGAGTATGTTCTGGTCTCTGGTGTGTGGTATTTCAGTTTGGTGATGAGCTCTCAGGGAGGGGGTTCAGGTTCAGGTTCTGGTTCGGGCGCTGGCTCAAGCGAGGGTGCCGAACCGATCAGCGAGCGGATGCGGTGGTTCATCTCATCGGAGATTACCCGCTGTATTTTGGAGCAGACTCCTGTGATCCTTGGTTCAGTCAAGGATGGAATTTTGGAGCTGTTGGATGGTCGTTTCAGGGCCTCTCGGCCGAGGGCGTATCGGGGGCAGTTAGGGGCTTATCTGGAGCCCAAAGCTGGTGGATGCCTAGGATCCTTTAGGAAGGAGGATGCTATTGTCAGCTTTTGCCATTTGGGATCGGAGGCGAGATGTACATCGTGTCTTCAAGAGAGTCAACCACATGATTGGATTATCGCGGAGGTTTCGCTAGCCCTACACGAGGAGTTACTTGGCATCATTAGGCGTGTAACTGATAGAGTGGTCGCCGGATTTGAGGGGCGGGCCTCAGTTATTCAGATGGTTGATGGGGTGGTTGGGGTAACCTGGGAGCAGGAGATCGGTCTATTTATGCAGTTGGGAAAAAGGAAGCGTACTTTTAGTCAGGCTCAGCAATCTGAGCAGTTGGACGCTGCCATAGCTGGTGCCAGAGACCCAAGGTGTCGGGGTGGTTACACGAAGGATGAAGGGGTGCGTGAAGATGTGCGCAGTAGGTCTAAGTATGGCAAGTGCAGGTGGTAGGGTCACACTCGTCAGGAATGCACAGTGGAAGTAGAGTTAGGCCATTATTGTCATCAGCCTGGTCATATCAGGGCGAATTGCCCCCGCTCAGTGGTTGGGACAACTCAGATGTCATCGTAGGTATTTCGGCTGGAAGGGGAAACCGGCGGTTTCTTTAGGAAAGGTTGCAGGTATGCGTCCATTGATTTCCTTTCGGTATTATCTGCATTCTGTGGTTGTTGTCTTGCATCGTTTTGGGTAAGTGTATCTTTGGGTTTCTTTCTCCGCTTGCGTTCGGGATACATCTTCAAGGAATGTATATACCATTTGCATGCCATGAATTATTAGTGGGCATGCCGTGACTTATTAGTGGGCAGTGAAGGGTTGTTTTCCCTTTTAATGAATTGGGAGTGTTCCGTGTTACGTTGGGTTGTGGTCGAGACTGGTTCAGGGACATTATCTAGAAGGTCTACGGTCAGGGTTGAGTAGTCTTTGGAGTTGGCTAGTACTGGATCACTAGCAAGCTTAGGCATCGGTTGTCAGCAAATCGATCGTTGGAGGGTAAGAAGGATTAGGAATCTTTCAATTCCCATGTGCTGTGAGAATTTAGTCGAATCAAGAGGGGGAGAATCGTTCAGGGGCAGGGTTGGATATGAAACTAGGATGAGTTCGCATCCCCGTGGGCAAGGCCGTGTAACTGTAACAGCGCAGGTGGGGCCTGGTGGAGACCATCGGGTCAGGGTTTTGGATCTTGAGTCGCAGGGCTGAGTGTGTAGTCAGTATGTGATGCAGAAGGGTTTATATGCTGGGTAGCCTAGTTATGTGGACTCTTGAGGAACTGGTGTTTGGACCAGTTACGAGGCTGGTAGCCTCAGTGATGGGTTGGGAACCTTTTTCCTTCCGGTCTAGGAAGGGGTGTCATGAATCAGAGGATTTTGGATGAGTTACAAGTGCAGATCTATAGAGAACCGAGATCATAATAGTCGAGGATTATTGAATGGTTAACCCTCAAGCTTTTTCAGTGGGTTTAAGCACCCAAGTTTATGATCAAATTTATTGGGGTTTCTAATTTCTTATATGTCTTCAAAGCAGAATGAGAGCAGAGATAAAACCTCGAGAACACCCAAAATAAACCTTCAACGTATTCTTTACTACCGGAGAAACTTATCGGGAAAATACAAATAGAATGCCTCAAAGGAGTAAGGATTCATTACCAGAAGAATCGAGAGAAGCTTGTACGATGTTGGAAGCAGACCCAAAAGACATCGACAAACGCAGAGAAAAAGAGAAATCTCCATCTCCAACCAACAGTATCTGGTGGTTAGATGACTAATGATTCGCCCATTTTACTTCCCCAAGTTCATCGTTTCCGTCCACCGACGTACGCCGTTCATGTGTCCATACAATTTCCGCCATTGTTACCGATTATTTGTCTGGAAAAATATACTCCAGAGAGAAAGACGGGGGTGGAAAGGTGCAGGAACGTGATTTGCATCAACTATCAATGAAGGCCCCAAACAGCATAGAGTTGGCAGAAGAGCTATGCCGACAAGCGCCGATCGTACTTAGAGTTCTAGGTTGGAAATGTCGTTCTCCTGAAGGTGTCACCTTGAAAAGGTGTCATCCGGTTCAGGAAACGGGACAAGCTGGCTCCCAGGTGCAGCTGTCTGTTCGGGGTTTTCGCTCAGATGGCCCGTAGCGTCCACCGGTCCTTGTTCAGTGGTAGGTTGTGGAAAACATGTGTATTGCTCGCAATTTTCTTCGGATGGTTCGATCTTTAATAGAGACACGACATGTTTAGAATCAGGAAAAGATGGGTTGTTGGTGATCATGTATGATTCGAGGTTGCGGTGAGTCACGTAGCATTCATTCTGTTAGCAGAAGTTTTGATGGCAAGGTGTGATAAAAAAGTCCTGCCAGTCGGTTTTATTTTCAGGAGAAGCGTGGGACTGCTGTGTGTGTGTCTTTGGGTATGCAATCGGTTAGGTGTCCGGTGTTTCGGGTAGTGGGTAGACAATTTGGGACCAGAGAGATCCTAGTTGTTTTTAGAAAACAGCTAGGTGACTGCAAGAACAATCGGAGTGGGTACCATGATTTGCGTGCGGAGTCGCTGGTATTTCGGGAATTGTTGAGACAATTACGGTTGGGTCGAATAATCTCAGAGTGGCTTTTTATACCCTGTTGCGTAGCTCTCGTTGGAGTCTAACTGTTGCAGGGGTGAATCTTTTACCCGAAGGATTATTTGAGCCTCCTTTCAAGTTCAGCGTTTTGCAGTCGCATTGGAGCATAGATTGTGTTCTTTTGGAAGCATCAAGATTCTCAGGTGTAAAGTATTTTATTTAGGCGGGTTTTCTTATGGAATAAGTTCATTAATCGTGCAGTGCGAGTGGTCTATCGGAAAGTCAGGACAATTTGAGGTTTCAGATCTTGGAAAAGGTAGAGGTGGTTTTCTGCAAGGGTTAAAGGTTCATTCTTTTTTTTTAGGTTGGGTAAGTCCTTCTAGGGTTGGGTTCGGTTGCCTTCAGAAGGCTGTAACTATTCTCGTGATATGGGGGTATTGACTAGATTGTTGGATGTGGTGAGGAAGGTAAGGACGAATTTCGAGGACGAAATCTAATTCAAGTGGGGGAGAGTTGTAACATCTTGTTTCGAATTGTTCGTATTTTGAATTGGTAATCAAAGGGCTGTGTATTATCAGGCATTGGAACCTCGAGGAGATGGGTTTTCGACCCAGTAGGAGTTAGATAATGTATCTTGGTTACTTGGGTATTGAGTTGGAGTTTTGGACTAAAGGGTATGAATTTATTCTTGTTATCTTGAAGGATTGCAAGGAACTCGACGAGTGGGGAGGCTCCAACTCTTCGAGTAGAAGGCTTTCCAGCCACATAGATTGGAGGACATACTCGACGAGTTGGCGCTGGAAATGAAACCCTAATCTCTCGGGCATTGTACCCTATTTAAAGGACTTAACTTCTAGGGCTGGCGTCCTTACCAGCCTCATTACCCAGAGAAAACCCTAGAACATCCTCCCTCCTTGTTCATTGAGTTTTGTAAGCTTTATAGTGATTCTTAAAGGAAGTATTGAAGAGATAATTTTCAAGCTTGGAGGAGTGATCTTGGATCCAGAAACTCTACATCAAAGGCTACATCTTTGAGGTATAAAGTCACAACCTTGACATGTAGTTTAGTAGATCTCATTTCTTGTCGTTTTGGCTTGGTTTTGGGACTTTCGCCTGAGTATCCAAAGAAAAGAGGTTTCCAGGGGTTGAGGATGTAGATCTGGCCCCTACATGACCTCTAGAGTGTTAAAGTTGCCAACTTTAATAGCCTCCATGTATGGACGTAAAGTTGGAAACTTTACGTGATTAAACCATCTTAGGACCTCATATCTGTGTTTTGGGACATTAAAGGGAGAGTTTAAGTGCTTAATGGGTCAAGACCCTCCTTAAGGAAACCAGGGTTTGGGATTAGAGCTTATTAGACGATCCTTGTGAGCAAAGTTGTAAACTTTACCCTTCTATAAATCTCTAATGATGGGGATCTGAGGTCTGGAACCTTTGAATTAAAGAAAAAGGACTTAATGCATAAAGAGGGTTGGCATACTAAAGAACTCGACGAGTTCATCGGTGAAATCAACGAGTTGGTTTGGGATTACCCCGATTCTATTGGAAATGGAGGAGCTCGACGAGTTGTAGGAAAACTCGACGAGTTGGATCGCAATATCGTGATTCTGACTTCGGGGTGGACTCGACGAGTTAAGTCAACTCGGAGCGTTGAATTTGACTTTGACATTGACCTTTGACTTTGGACAAGTTAGTCCCAAGGGGTGCTTGGAGTAAACTAAATTATAATGAAGGAGATTATGGGCTTAGGATAAGGCCTGTACGGGGTTGGGGCCCAATTTGGAAAATTAGGCCATTGATGGATTTATAGACATTATAGTGTTAGGATTTTGTTTTGGGCTTGGGACTTAGTTTCAGATCATGCAGGGCCAGGGGTAGAATGTTCATTTTACCCCATGTATAGATTAAGGATTATAGCATGGAACCCAATTGTTAATTGGGTATATTGATTGGTAGTGACAACTCGGGAAGCTGGCGGGGCAGCAACTAAGGATTTCATTTGGAAAGCTTTTTCATTTGAGGTGAGTCTCCTCATCATACCAATGGGTCGAAGGCACCTAGGCTGGCCCATTATGTGATATGTGGTATACTAGTTGATTATGTGATATGCGGTATACTAGTTTATTATGAGATATTTTGTATACTAGTTGATTATGTGTTATGTGGTAGGCTAGTCTTCTCTGTGATACTTGCATGAAAGACCCCGGGGTGTAACGCCCGCAGATTCGGGCTAGTCAATTTAGAGACGATAAGCGTCAAAAATGACTTTTTGATAGAGGATTATTTAGAATAAATCATCTTAACTAAGTTGTAGTATATGTCACAAGGTTTTCGTGCATATAAAGAACTCCGAAATCCGAGTTATAAAGAAGAAGTTATGACCTGTCGAAGTTTCCCGACAAAACCAGCACGACACGGGGAATCGTAAAAATTGAGTTTATGATAGAGTAATTTTTAGCCTTAGGGTTCTAAAAGAAAGTTGTAGAGTATGACTCCACCTTCGCGTGGATATAAAGAACATAAAAAACGGAGCTCGTATGCAAACGTTTTGGCATTCCGAAGATGCAGCTGTCTAAGGGCATAACACGTGGCAGAAACCCTAGCCGTCTTAAGTCACGATGTGAACATGAAGTTCACAACGTGAAACGTGTCAGGGACACTAATTGAGGCTAGAAAACACATGTTAAAGCTACGGGATGACTCATGGAAGTTCACGACGTGAACCTATCATGTTCACGACGTGAATGGGCCCAGAACAGCCTATAAATAACGATCAAGACCCTTTCATTCCTTACACCATTTCTTTTCTCTCTCCCTCGTTTGCTGAAGGCGTTCCGCGTCCCGAGCCTGGCTATCACGAACCGCTGACCGTTTTTAGTTAGATTCTGTCAACTCACGCTATTAAGGTGAGTGCATATTATTTTCATCTTACACATAGATATGATGTATTTTATATAAATTACGTGCTATGTGTGCATATTATCTGTATACTTGTTATCTATGTTAGATGAACACTATTATACATGTTTTAAATGATTTAAACTGTATATG